>NC_137337.1:67718106-68918106 GCF_965287045.1 Carcharhinus amblyrhynchos | reverse complement strand
TAAAGTACCTATATTTAAGACTTTAAAAGCTGATTGGAGTAATGAGAAAAGGATTTTAAAATTCAAATCTGAAGTAAATCAGTAAAACTTTAGATGCTGACTAAAGTATTGTACATTTCTGGGACTTTTATTTTTTAAACACTTGACCACTTAAAGCCAATTAAATCCCATTTAGGCAGCTTTAGATGTGTATTGCTCATTATTCATAATTGAGATCATTGCACGTTTCCTAACATGGTCAGAGACACAAAGCCATGTTTAAGAGTCTATAAAATAGACAACTACAATATTTCTCTCACACTGCCTTGCTTGCCCAACAAATTGTGGATTGCCTTGCCCATTGCCATCTCAGTAGCACTTTCTGATTCATTCTTGTTTCAGTGCATGTGCTACAGAAACTCTCATTCATTTGAGACTTGACTGTTACAATGCACAGGTGTTCCTCTTCCCAAAATATCCCTTCGGTAAACATGAGGTCATCTAATTCCCTGCTGTCCATGTTCTTTCTTGCACCCTCTTCACATATCACCTCAAGATTGAGAAAAAGATGTCATATGCAGTGGTCCTGTCCAGTGGTTACTTTGTACTGTTACCCATGAGGACAAGGAGTGAGGCTTGCAGGGAGGACAGCCACAATACAAACCAAGTTACTATGTATTAGAAGGTTGTTTAAGACGGGAATGAACAGAATCAAAATGTCGCAGTAACAGAGGTCTCTGTAATTTAGGGGGATAATTAGTGTCCTCTACAGCCAAGAGTGAGAACCTCAAAGGGTGTGGTGCCAAAATGAGGATACATCTTGGTGGTTGTCAATGAACTTGGAAAAGTGATGGGAAATTCAGTTGTTGTGGTGTATGTTGGAATAAGTTGGTTGAAATGTCTATGCAGCAATGCACAGTGTCCTTAAATAAACAGGAGGTGCTCCCCTACCGTTGCTGTTGACCCCTGCCCTGCAATTCCCATTCTGCCCTCACTCACCTTTGGCCTCAGGCCCCTTGTTCGTCCTGGGAATTTGATGGGTGTATTGCCAGCACCTGCTGCCGGTGGCACTCCCGCTCTCTGGCAGCTCTGAGGACAAGATTTCCACGAGGCACTCAACATGGCAGACTTTCCCCAGTGGAGGTGATATGGAACTCTCACCAGCTGGTGGGTATGACCCTCATTGTCTGCATTAAATTCCACCTATAGAATAATCATCATGGGGTATTTCAACAATAACTGGAAATAAGAGTTAGGTAAAAGGGATAATACAATTGAGTAGCTGCAACACATACAGGACTGCTTTCTAACCTAATATGTAAAAAGCATAATGAGGGAGTTTTCACTAATGGATCAAGTAATGTAGTGAACCAGAGCAATTAAGAGAAGCAAATGACATCTATGTAATAGTGGCCATAAAATAACAAACTTTTAAGATGATAACAGAGAAGGACATAGTATGATAAAAATTAGATTCAGAGATGAGAAAAGCTGATTTTCAGGAGCTGATAAAATAAAATGGGCAACAATATTGGCAAATCTCAGTGCTGAACAGTGTTTAAAAAGGTGTTCAACAGAATGGAGGAAAATCTATGTTCTCCTAAAACAGAAGAATAAGCAAAACAATAAGAGACTCAATGAATAAAGAAATAAGAGAACAACAGTTAGAAAAGCGACATACGTTCAGTACATAGATAGCCGAGGAGTGCAAGATGAGAGAGTGTACAAAATGGTCAGAAGTGAAGTCAAAGTAACAATTATGAATACAATGATAAACTATGACATAAAGGAACATAAAACATTAAGCAATAGATAGGAATAATAGAAAAATGGCAGAAATATTTAATGGGGAGACAGAATAGACGGACATGAACAGTGATTGATGAAATGAGTGGTGGGCAGCACGGTGGCAGTGGTTAGCACCGTTGCCTCACAGCACCAGGGACCTGGGTTCAATTCCTGGCTTGGGTTACTGCCTGTGTAGAACCTGCATGTTCTCCCTGTGGCTATATGGGTTTCCTCCGAGTGTTCCAGTTTCCTCCCACAATCTGAAAGACGTGCTGGTTAAGTGCATTGACCCAAACAGGCGTCAAGAGCGTGGCAGCTAGGGGAATTTCACAGTAATTCCATTGCAGTGCTAATGTCAGCCTTACTTGTGACTAATAAATAAACTTTGAACTTTTGGTGAGATTTGCATTAAAATTTTAAGAAAGGGAAGGATGTATTGAATAAACAAAATCTGAGAGGTTAAACTTCCTGGTCCAGATGGATTGCATCCCTGTATTCCCTGAAGGAACCTGGGAAAGAGAAAGAGAGACATTAAGAACATAAGAAATAGGAGCAGGAGTAGGCCATCTAGCCCTTCGAGCCTGCCCCGCCATTCAATAAGATCATGGCTGATCTGTCGTGGCTCAGTTCCACTTTCCCGCCCTCTCCCCATAACCCTTAATCCCCTCTCTTATCAAGAACCCATCAACCCGCTTCTTAAAAATATTTAGCGAGGCAGCCTCCACCACTTCAACGGGCAGAGAATTCCAGAGATTCACCACCCTTTGAGTGAAGAAGTTCCTCCTCAACTCCGTTCTAAACCGCCTCCCCTTTATCTTGAGGCTGTGCCCCCTAGTCCTACTGTCTTTTTTGAGCGGGAAGAGTCTCTCCACCTCTATCCTATCCATCCCATTCATCATCTTATACGTCTCAATGAGATCTCCCCTCATTCTTCTAAACTCTACATTACTACACATTTAATTATTTATTATAAAAAAATTCCATGCTAGCAGACTGGTGGATAGCTAATGTAACTCCTATATTTAAGAAGGGGTTCAAGATATGTCCAGGTTATTAAATAATATTCATTTAACATCAGTGTGGGAAAAACATCTTGACATCTAGAAATGAGAACTAGATTAATGAATTTTCAGCGTGGAATTCAAATTGGCACATCTTATTTGACCAACCTTAATGTTTTAAGGATATAACGGGGTGGATGGTGCAATAGATATGGCTTATCTAGATTTTCAAAGGCCTTTGATGTGGCACCCTATAATAGACTGATGAATAAGGTCAGAGAATGTGGAGTTGAGGGACAATCAGCATGGATTGCTGGCTAGTCAAGACAAAACAGACAGTGAAGTAAGAGTGGCAGAAAGTGATGTTCCACAAAGATTTGTGATGGAACCAGTGTTGTTCACCATATACGTGAACAATTTGGACTTCTTGTTGTGGGCAAGAGCATAACTAGGTGATGGCAACCCAGGATAGTCGCTAAGTAGTCCAGTGAGGCAGTTGGAAGAAATTTCTTCACTCAATGGGAAGATGTGGAACTTGCTACCACAGTGAATTGTTGAAGCGAATTGTGAGATGCATTTCAGGAAAAGCTAGACAAGCATTTGAAGGGATAGGGTGTTATGATGGTAGGTTTAATGAGGTGGGTATGCCGGCGTTGGACTGGCGTAAACACAGTAAAAAGTCTGACAACACCAGATTTTAGTCCAACCTATTTATTTGATAATATACTCACAAGCTTTCGAGGGGACTGCCTCTTCGTCAGGTGAATGGCATTATATGTCAGAGAATGGCATTATATTATCAAATAAATAGGTTGGACTAAAACCTGGTGTTGTCAGACTTTTTACTAGGTTTAATGAGCACAGAACAGGCAGAAGCTCAAGTGGAGCATAAACCAGCATGGATAGGCTAGGCTGAAGAGTTGTTTCTGTACCATTATCTTATGTAATCCTGTGCTTGCAGACCTACACCAGTTCCTGGTTAAGCAACACCCTAATTTTAAAGTTCTCGTCCTTATTTTGAAATCCTCCTGTGGTCTTCCCCCTCACTAAGTTTGTAATCTTTCCAGCCCCACATTCCTCCAATTCTGCCCCCTTGTGCATTCTCGATTTTAATTGCTTCGCTATTGCTGACTGTCTTTTCAGCTGCTTTAGGCCCTAAGTCCTTGAATTCCCTCGTAAACAACTTTGTCTCTCCATGTCTCTTTCCTACTCCAGGATGCTTTTTAAAATTGCCTCTTTGACCAAGGTTTTGGCCATCCATCCTAATATCTCCTGATGTGGTTTGGTGCCAGATTTGCTCCATAAGACTTCTTTGAACTGCCTTGGATATTATTATGTTTAAAGCATTGGTTAAATAGAATTTGTTTTTGTTAACTCTTTAAGGGCACACACCCTACTGATTCAATTCCATTTTCTCTACTGATCTTTAGCAACTGCAACCATGTAACTTACCAGCACGCAGAGCATTGTTAAATTTTCCAATCCTTACCCATCCTCATTCGGGTATTAACTTGCATCTGATGTTGAATGGAAGAATTCCAGCTCTCACTTTAATCCTGTCTGGCTCATCGTCTCCACAGTTCTGTGAAGCTGGCTAGTTGGAGAGCTCACCTTGAACAAGGAAATGCCACAGTTGTTTAGATATATTCCTAGTGGGTTGATCATCTGATACTTGATCATGTGATACTAACCTGCTGCTTTACCATATAAAGGTTGTTTCCTCTGTAATAGCAGACCTTAACTACCTATGAGCTGATTAGTAAAAAATAATTACACACTGTCAGAGATGAAAAGGTTATTGAGAAATTCCCCAAGTGCCAGATGAATGGTTCTTTAATCTCTCTTCCTCCCATCACCCCCCCAGTCCCCACCTCCAGTCTCTCAGCTACCAACCCCAAGAGTTTGATTCTCTAATCAACCAGTCCTAATCAATCAATATTAGGCTCCCTAATTCCACTCCCCCGCTCATCCAAACCAGTCCTGAAAGGCCTTTTAATTTTGCACCTGCCACCCCCTCCTTTGTGCTTCCAGCTCTGTGACTTGGGCGCTCTCAACCCACCTTTCCAATCACGTCACCCAGACTAGCCCTGAGTGTTACGTTCTCTAATTTCCACTTCTTGTTTCCTAGAACTTCAATAGCAAAATAACAGGAGAAAAAACACTCGTCTTCAAATGTTTCATCGACATGATTTTACCTTACAGTTTGACTCCAGAGATGTGTGGGTTAGGTTGATTGGCCACGATAAATTGCCCCCAAGTGTCAGGGGGTTATGAGGTTAAATATGGGGGGGGGGTTACGCAGATAAGGCCTGGATAGGATTATTGTCGGTGCAGGCTTGATGGGCCAAATGGCCTCCTACTGTAGAACATAGAACAGTACAGCACAGTGTAGGCCCTTCGGCCCTCGATGTTGTGCTGAGCTATGTCTGAACCCAAGATCAAGCTATCCCACTCCCTATCATTCTGGTGTGTTCCATGTGCCCGCACTTATGTACTGTACCGTAGGGATTTTATGACTGCAGCTATAGGAAAAGAAGTTGAAAATTCAGCATGCATATAGCTACTCGATGGGAACTTGACTGCTTATGGTGGTCAATTGTGCTTCAGTGCAGCTAATTGACCGGAGTAACCCTGCACCACCTCAATGCACTGCAGGCACTTGCCTCAATAATTAGTCCAGTCTTGCCCTAGCCTTTGTATTTACCCATGCAAACCGGTAATGCTTTTAGTCCTTCATACCAGCCTGCTGTGCTTGCACCATTAACCACTTTCACAACAGCTTCACGTTACTTTGAGTCCGTAATAACCCAACTCTTCCTCATCTATCACCACGTTATTGCTGACTCTGCCTGGCTGCATTAAATTAGAATTTTGCTGTATATAGAATCATAAAATAGTTTCAACAGAGAACAAGGCCCAGTTGTGTCTATGTGGGGGTTACACATGACTCTTGTCAAAGGCAACTTGGCTAGTCCCACTTAGCTACCTTTTCTCTATGGCCCTGTAAATCCTTTCTCTTCAAGTAATTATTCAATTCCCTTTTGAAAGCCACGACTGAACCTGCCGCCACCACTGTCTCAGACAGTGCTTTCCGGATCCTAGCCACTCGCGTGTAAAATAGTTTTTCATGATGTCCCCTCTGGTTCTTGATCCCACAACCATCTGCCGCCTTTGCTCCATCCGTGTGCACTAAATCAAACCTGCAAAGGGCTGAACTCCACACCCACATGTCAAACTCTGCATCCTCTCATTAGTGCATTGATACCTATCATCGACTTACTTCCCTGTCTCCTCCCAGGTTGTATACAGTAGTGCCTGGGAGGTCAATCCTCAAACCAGTTGCCTGCAGGTTAAACACTTGAGTGATGATTAGGAACTATATGAATTGTACATACCCACTTCCACTGAAGATGCTGAATAGCACATGATGGCAGGTTTCTGGATAGTCAGGGACTGAGAAAAGGAACTCAGTTTTTCTGATTCAGCACTGGAGATTCTGGAGGAGGTGCACATGCAGAGGAAGGAGGGAGGGGGAGACACGATCTTGTCCTGCACCTTGCAGCACCTGTTGCTCTACCCAGCCTTAGTCGTCTTGCTCCAGATGGAGAATGCTAACCAGAGGCCCAAGACAAACACGCCCGCCTTTCTCTTGGTGGCTTATATAAAGTGGCCAATAAGAGAGAATAGCTTAGCACTTATTTTTTTTTTAAAGGTGGTATTCTCGAGAATTTCCAATATGAATGTTGGCAGTGTCCCAAAATGTTTCCCCATTTGTTTTGAAATTCATCTTTAAATCTCCCGTAACCCATGAATGGTGGAACCGTGGTGTACCTTCTCGTGCTACTCCATTCTCAGCAACAACTTGTTTTCTCCATTTCACCCAGTTTTGTTAAGAAAGAGTTAGACAGCTGCCATCTACTGAAATGCTGTGCAATCTCTTCAATGAATGCCAGCAATCATGACAATCCTCTCTTTGGTTATTAAGAGTGTGTGCCCAAACTGCTTTAACCAAGATGGTATTTTGTGCTTATCTTCCATTGCTGCTCTCAATCCCAAATTGATCACCCTCTTTAGCTGGAGAAATAAGTCCCAATGAACATGAACCAACTACATCCCAGTAATTTTATTTTTGTATGTATGTGCCTGCATTAGACATAGTAAGTTACACATTCAGCCCTTTATTTTGCAATGGATTGTAGTTGACCATTTATTCTCTTTACTAGGCGCCACCACAGCGACGTTTGCGAAATCACACAGACAAAGCTGCGAGGTTCAGTTCGAGACCTGAGGTCTCCTAAGAGGTCATCAAAGTCAACAATTGAAGAAGACTTGAAAAAGCTAATTAACCTTGATAGTCCTCCCCCAGACATTGGAAAAGATGGGAAGGTATGCAAATTCTGAATGATGCTGTTTGTGTGGATGGCGGACCTGATTTAAAATTTCTCAGATGTGGTCATGGCCATACTATTTTTGTTCATAATCTCCTCCATCCTCATTCAAAATACTCTGACTTGCTACCAATTTCAAATTTCTCTTGTCATTAATTTGGAAGAGTCATTGACTTCATTATCAAGCATTGTGTCAACTTAAAACCTTCAAATCTTGTTAGAACACTATTGCCTTTCCTTTTCAAGGGGAAACTTGCATTCTCAGGTCAATAAAATATATGGTACAAGAAATCAGACCAGGACCTTCCATTTGATGGGACAGAAACTAAAGTTTTGCTTTTTCAGCTAAGTTATACAAAATTATTTCTTGTCCCATGTGTAATGCCATCTGGTGACTTTGAGGCTTGCTGGAAAGGCTTCCTGTATAGCAATCTCCTTTCTCGTGCACAAATGCAGTGCCTGGTAATCGCTTCCAGCATTTCCTAGGAGCTCGTAAAATAGGTTTTCGACAATGGTATGACAATCCTCACGTCTGTGTTGACCTTTCTCTGTGAAAAGCTGCGTGGGGTGATGTCTGCTTTTGCAGTGTTCCCATCTAGTTTGTTGTATTCAACTCTCAAGGGGAAGGAAGCACAAGTGTTTTTGCCAAAAGCATAGAACACAATGCACACAGGCACCTTGACTGATTGAACCAATTCATGTTTGTTGCAGCAAGGAACAAGTATTCATAACAAAATTGGTGATTTCTTTTCCCCAAGTGAAAAATGTCTGCTGTTTTATTTTCTCTACTTTCTTCACCCTGTGTCAGCGTGAAGTGCACTCAGATTCAGTAAAGCACAGTGGATTGCAAGATAATGCTCCCATTTCTCAGCTTCAATGACAAGCCTTCAATGCCTCAACTAAAGAGCAAAAGTTTGAATGTTTTCATTCCCCCGGACCAGTTCTCTTCCACGAGCCTAAGTGAGCAAGATTGATGGTTATTGCTCATTTAGGGTTGGTTTGGAACTCTGAGCATGTTGCTATGAAGATCCCTGTTGGGACAGTCCATTGCTGAAAATCTGTAGCCAACAAATTTTGACGTGCTCAGTCTGGTCTGATTTTGAAATCTGGTACTACAAGGTCAAAACACTGTGTGCTTAATTTGGTGAGCCTCACAGGCACCAATTTTTTTATCCAAAGGAAATGCATTATTTAATATTTGTAGAAATTTAAATAGAATTGTTTCCATCATATAATTGTCCTGTAAACGATGTATCTTTCCCTTTGTCTTCCCTTTAGTACACAATGTGTATGTGCAAGTATATCCCATTGATGCTTTGGATTCAATGACTTTGCATTCCTAGCTCCAGTTTAATGTATTGAGATTAAACTATCTATTACAGTCAAGTTTCCTGTGAAGGCTTCATCACGGTTGACTCAGTGATGGATTATCAGAAATAATTTGATTTTTTTATATAGCACCTTGTGACTTTTTATATAGCACCTCGGGAAATGCCACGGTGCTTTCCAAATAATTAATTACTATTGGTGATGTAGTCACTGTTGGTATGTAGGTGAACATGTCAGCCAGTTGTCTGTGCAACAAGGTGCCGCACAGTAAATAGGGGTAGCTGAGAAAAGAATCCCCTCCCTGCTCTATTGCCAATGATGCAAGTGGTCGTTAATATCCACCTAAACAGGCAGACCTGGCATCAGTTTGATTTGCATTTGGCTTCAACAATGTATTAAATATTGACCTACATATGTTTGTTTTTCTCCTTTCTCTCCCCCACTCTGTGTCTGTCTGTCTGTCTCACTCTCCCCCTCACACTCGCCCCCTCACACTCGCCCCCTCACACTCGCCCCCTCACACTCGCCCCCTCACACTCGCCCCCTCACACTCGCCCCCTCACACTCGCCCGCTCGCTCTCTCACTCACATACACACACACACTTTCTTTGTCTTTTACTTTTTCTTATCGTTTACCTTTCTCACTCTCTCTTTCTTTTTCTTTCTCTCTCTCTCCCTCTCACACACTTGCTGCACTTTTTCCCCCTCTTTTGGTCACTTGCACAAGCTCTCACTAGTTCTCATTCATTGTGTTGTTTTTTCCTCTTACCTTTGGTTTGCGCTCCCTAGATCTGTCTTGCACTTGATCACTCCCACGTGCTCGATCTGGCTCATGTGCACTCTGTCACTTGAACATTTCTCTAAATCAGTAACTAGACTCCACAAAGTACTTAATAGAAATGTGGGTGCCGGCGACGTAGGCAAAGTGCGGACTGAGGATCTGGGGAGGGAGTATGAGAAGCTGGGAATGGAATTAAAAAGTAGAACCGACAAGGTGGTCGTCTCTGGGCTACTGCCTGAACTGAGTGCAGACGGGCGTAGGGTTGACAGGATAAAGGAAGTGAATGGGTGGCTCAGGGATTGGTGTGGGAGGAATGGGTTCGAATTTATGGGGCATTGGCACCAGTATTGGGGTAGGTGGGACTTGTTCGCGCGGGATGGGGTTGGTCTGAACCGTGCTGGGACCAGAGTGTTGGCGAATCGAGTAAAGAGGACTGTAGACAGGGCTTTAAACTAATTGGGGGGGGGAGGGTGCGAGGGTAGGTGACGCTACGAGGTCTAAAGTTAAGGATAGGGTACAGGTAAGGGAAGAGGCCGAGGATGTCCCAAATGGTGGCGTTACGGCAAATAGGGTCCAGGTGAAGGCTGGGATGAAAGCGCTTTATCTGAATGCACGAAGCATTCGGAATAAAGTGGATGAGCTGGTGGCGCAGATCGACACAAATGGATACGATCTGATGGCCATTACAGAGACGTGGCTGCAAGGTGACAGGGACTGGGAGATGAATGTACAGGGCTATCAAGTGTTTAGGAAGGATAGGCAGGAGGAAAGAGGGGGTGGCGTAGCTCTGCTGATTAAGGATAGTATCAAGGTGGTAGCAAGGGATGATATCGGAGCCAAAGAGCAGAACGTGGAATCGTTGTGGGTGGAGATTAGGAACAGCAAAGGGAGGAAGACGCTGGTGGGTGTCGTCTATAGGCCCCCAAATAATGATCTGGAGGTGGGGCGGGCTGTTAACACGCAAATAAGTGCGGCGTGCAGGAATGGGACGGCAGTAGTTATGGGAGATTTCAATCTGCATATTGATTGGTCGACCCATGTTAGACGCAGTGGTCTCGAGGAGTTGTTCTTGGAATGCTGCCGGGATAATTTCCTTGAACAGTGTGTGTTGGAGCCGACGAGGGAGCGAGCTATCTTGGATCTGGTGCTATGTAATGAGGCGGGTAGAATTAGGGACCTTGCGGTGAAGGATCCTCTTGGAGAGAGTGATCATTGCATGGTGGAGTTTCTGTTGCAGATGGAGGAGGAGAAAGTGGGTTCCCGGACACGCGTCCTTTGTTTGAATAGAGGGGAGTATGGTAGGATGAGAGAAGAATTGGCGAATGTGGACTGGGGGAGCGCGTTGGAAGGTAGGTCTGCTGAGGAGCAGTGGAGGATCTTTAAGGAGATCTTTCTTGGTGCTCAGCAGAAATTTATTCCGATGGTCAAAAAGGACAGTAGGAGGAGAGGTAATAAGCCGTGGATAACGAAGGAGGTGAAAGAAAGTGTTAAATTAAAAGCGGAGGAATTTAGAGTAGCTAAGAGCATTGGGCGAGAAGAGGATTGGGAAAGGTTTAAATGTCAACAAAGATTGACAAAGAAGTTGATAAAGGAGGGTAGAAGAAGCTATGAAGCTGGGCTAGCACTTAATATAAAAAAGGATAGCAAGAGTTTTTATAAATATATAAAAAGGAAGAGGCTGGCTAGGGTGAACGTTGGTCCTTTAGAGGATGAGAAAGGGGACCTAGTGGTAGGGGATGGGGATATGGCTAAGGTCTTGAATAACTTTTTTGTTTCTGTCTTCACGGAGGAGGACGTGAATAATTTGCCGGGTGTTAGCGATGGAAAGGCGGTAGGACTGGAGGGTCTTAATGACATTACTGTTACTAGAGAGGCGGTGCTCGACAGACTGGAGGGGCTGATTGTGGACAAGTCCCCAGGACCGGATGGAATGCATCCGAGGGTTCTGAAAGAAATGGCGGAGGTTATAGTGGATGCCTTGGTGGTTATTTTCCAGACGTCGCTGGATTCCGGGGAAGTGCCGGAAGATTGGAAAACGGCTAATGTTACACCGTTGTTTAAGGAGGGTGCCAGGCAAAAGGCGGGGAATTATAGGCCGGTTAGTTTAACGTCTGTGGTAGGTAAAATGTTAGAATCCGTCATTAAGGAGGAAATTGCGAGGCATCTTGAAGGGAATTGCTTGATAGGGCAGACGCAACACGGTTTCATTAAAGGGAAGTCGTGTCTGACAAATTTACTGGAGTTCTATGAGGATGTGTCTAGGGCAGTGGATAGAGGAGAGCCGGTGGATGTGGTCTTTCTGGATTTTCAGAAGGCGTTTGACAAGGTACCTCACAAGAGGTTATTGCAGAAGGTCAGGGGACATGGAGTTGGGGGTAGGGTGTTAGCGTGGATAGAGGATTGGTTGTCAAATAGGAGGCAGAGAGTGGGGGTCAATGGGTGCTATTCGGATTGGCGGTTGGTGACTAGTGGGGTGCCCCAGGGGTCGGTGCTGGGGCCTCAGCTATTTACCATTTATATAGATGATCTGGAGGAGGGAACCGAGTGCAGGGTGTCGAAATTTGCTGATGACACCAAGATTGGGGGAAAGGCAAATTGTGCGGAGGGTGTGGAGAGTCTGCAGAAGGATCTAGATAGGCTGGGCGAATGGGCCAGGAAATGGCAAATGGAATTTAATGTTGGCAAGTGTGAGGTGGTCCACTTTGGTAGGAAGAATGGTAGGAAGGACTATTACTTACGTGGCGAAAAACTGCAGCAGGCGACGGTGCAGAGGGACCTCGGGGTCCTTGTGCATGAGTCGCAAAAACCCAGCTTGCAGGTGCAGCAGGTGGTCAGGAAGGCGAATGGGATGCTGGCCTTCATAGCGAGGGGGATTGAATATAAAAGTAGGGAGGTCTTGCTGCAGCTGTATAGGGCATTGGTGAGGCCGCAGCTGGAGTACTGTGTGCAGTTTTGGGCGCCGCACCTGCGCAAGGATATTTTGGCCCTGGAGGGAGTGCAGAGGAGGTTTACTAGGCTGATACCGGAGTTGAGGGGATTGAGCTATGAGGAGAGGCTGAATAAACTAGGCTTGTACTCGTTAGAGTTTAGAAGAATGAGGGGAGATCTCATTGAGACATATAAGATGATGAATGGGATGGATAGGATAGAGGTGGAGAGACTCTTCCCGCTCAAAAAAGACAGTAGGACTAGGGGGCACAGCCTCAAGATAAAGGGGAGGCGGTTTAGAACGGAGTTGAGGAGGAACTTCTTCACTCAAAGGGTGGTGAATCTCTGGAATTCTCTGCCCGTTGAAGTGGTGGAGGCTGCCTCGCTAAATATTTTTAAGAAGCGGGTTGATGGGTTCTTGATAAGAGAGGGGATTAAGGGTTATGGGGAGAGGGCGGGAAAGTGGAACTGAGCCACGACAGATCAGCCATGATCTTATTGAATGGTGGGGCAGGCTCGAAGGGCTAGATGGCCTACTCCTGCTCCTATTTCTTATGTTCTTATGAAATGTCCTGAGGCTATGGAAGGACATTTCTGGAAATGCACAGTTTTTTTGCCTCCTATATATCAATGTTTGTCCCTTCCTCTTTGTCTTGTCTTGCGTAAAAATTATAGCATGACCAGAAGTTATTTCACTGTCACGTTTACCTGTTCATCAGCATAATTTGTTTTACATGAACAAGCTTGATTTGTTTAAAAAGTCCAGGAGTTAGAGTATGAGGGAGTTTTCAGGTGTGGATGAGAGTAAGAAAGGTAGAGAAGTGAATATCGAGCAGATGTATTAATAGCACGAGTACTGAATTGTCATGTAATGGTTCCATTTAAGAATGGATCTGAGCCAAATAAGTTGAAATCAAAGATTGGTAGAAAAAACAGTAACTGAACAATGGGTTGTCTTCAAAAAGAGAGAGTTCAGGCAGAGCACCCACAAAAGGGAAAGGCAAGAAAAACAAATCCAGAGCTCCCTGGATGATGAAAAGATAGAGATTAAAGTGAAAAAAAAGTGTGCTTATGACAGATGCCCAAGTGGATGACACTATGGGGAATCCAGCTGAATACAAAAGATTCAGAAGTGAAAAAGCCAATAAGAGAAGCGAAGCAAAGCAAGACTATGAAAAGAGACTGGCAGCTTACATAAAAGGGAATCCCAAAGTCTTTGATAGGTATATAAATAATATGAGTGGTTAGAGGAGGAGTAAGGCTGAATAGCAACCAAAAAAGAGATTTAAGCATGGGGGTTGGGAGCATTGGTGAAGCATTAAATGAATGTTTTGCATCTGTCTTTATCAAGGAAGAAAATGCTACCCAGGTCGCAGTGAAAGAAAGAAGAAGTAACTAATATACTTTACACTTGATAAGAAGGAGATGATGAATGGGCTGACTAAACTTAAAACAGATGAGGGACCAGGACTGATGGAGATGCATCCAAGGATACTGAGGGAAATGAGAATGGAAATTATGGAGACACTGGTCATAATTTTCCAGTCTCCCTTAGACTTGGGGATGATGCTAGAAGACTGGAGAATTGCAAATGTTACACTCTTGTCCAAAAAAGGGTGTAAAGGCAACTAACTGCAGGCTCGTCAGTTTAAATTCGATAGTGGGTAGACCTCTAGAAACAATAATTCAGGACAAAATGAACAGTCATTTGGACAAATGTGGGTTGATTAAGGAAAACCAGCATGGATTTGTTATGGTAAAATTTTGTTTATCTAACTTGTTGGAGTTATCTTGAAGAGGTAGCAGAGGGTTAATTTGAAAAATGCTGTTGATGTGATGCACATGGACTTCCAAAGGCATTTGATACAGTGCCACACAACGGACATGAGAGCAAAATTTCGGTTCTTGGAATAAATGGAACAGCAGCAACATGGATGCAGAATTAGCTGAGTAATGGGAAACAGAGTAGCAGTAGTTAGTGGATGTTTTTGGACTAAGAGGATGGTTTGTAGTGGAGTTCCCCAGACCTTTGCTCTTCCCATTCTACATTAATAATGCAGATCTTGGCGTGTAGGGCACAACTTCAAAATTTGCAGAAGGTACGGAAGCGTTGTGAGGAGGATGGTGTAAAATTTCTAAAGAACAAAGACGAGTTGGTGGAATGGGGATGCAAGTGGCAGATGAAGATTGATGCAAAGGATTCATTTTAGTAGGAAGAACATGGAGTGACGGTAAAAAATAAAGGGTGCAACAGTTGAAGCGCAAAAAGGGGGGATCTGGGTCTACATGTGTACAAGTCATTGAAGACGGTAGGACAAGTGGACAGAGTGGTTAATAAAGCTATTTTAGGCTCTGCTAGCAAGGAAGTTATATTAAACTTGTGTAAAATACTGGTTCAGCCTCAGCTGGAGTATTGTGTCAAGCTCTGAGTGCTACACTTTAGGGAAGATGTGAAGGCCTTAGAGCGATTGCAGAAAGGATTCACAAGAATGGTTCTGTGGTTGAGACAATTCTATTACAAAAATAGATTGGAGATGTTCGGACTGTCTTCCTTGGAGAAGAGAAGGCTTGAGTGGAAATTTGATAGAGGTGTTCTGTGAGGGGTTGGACAGAATTAATAGGGAGAAACTGTTCCTCTCTTGAAAGATTTGTGAACAAGAAGGCACAGATTTAAGGTAATTGGCAAAAGAAGCAATGGCAACATGAGGAACAACTTTCAGCAGGTGGTTAAGATCTGGACTTCACCACCAGAACTTATGGCGGAGGCAAGTTTAGTCGAGACACTCAAAAGCAAATTAGCTTGTTTTCTGAAAAAGAAGAATGTGCAAGGTTATGGGGAGATGGTGGAGAAATCGCATCAAGTGAATCACTCATCCTGAGAACTAATGCAGACATGATGGGCCAAATAGTCGTCTCCAGCATAAATTCTAGCACTGACATGCTGCAAAGGAAATAGTGTGATACCAATATGCTTCTAAAAATGAAAACTTAACTCTTAAGAACAAGGGTTTGTATGCTTGATTTCCTAAGGGTGCAAAGTTTTTATCCACTGGTACATTTGACAAAGTTTCTGTTCCTTATCTCTGATCGAAAACAAACAACTGCATTTTTTCCTGTTTCATGCAGCCTTCTCTCCCAGACACACCAACCACAAGGAAACCATTGCACCGGACCCTATCTGATGAGAGCATTTACAGTGGCCAGAGAGAGCCTTCATTCTCCAACAATCACACGTCACTCCTGGATCAAGCCTTGCCCAATGATGTCCTCTTCTCCAGCACCCATCCCTCCCTGCACTACACACTGCCAGGCCGTAAGCATGGACAGTCGATAAAATCTCATCATGGTGGGTAGTGCTCACAGGAGCCTCCTCTGTTGTTTTGTCAGAGTACAGCAATCTCGTTCACTTGCTGCTTTCCTTGCGTCTGAAGGGATTTCTATCCTGTTTTTTTTTGTCCCCCTTCTCCCCTGACATCTGACATGTTTTGAGGTGCAGTTCTGTTGGAGCCAGACATTCTCTGGTACCTCTCCAAGTATGGCTGCTGCTCCAATTTGAGCTTGGGCAGCACAAGTCTGGACACCATTCAATCACATGGGGCACCACCAACGATGCCCCCACCTGGGACATAGACATGCATATACACTTTCCAGCCAGGGTCTTTGGATTGTGAGCATAAGGTGGAACCCACTTACTGTCCTGTCTCCCCCAAAGTCAAGAGGCTCTTAGAGCCATTTGTAGCTCCTGTGTTGCTGCCCTAGCTAAGAAACCAGGATTAGACCTAAGATTTACTGCTTAAACCTTTGTTAATCATAGAATCATAGAACCCTACAGTGCAAAAAGAGGCCCTTTGGCCCATCGAGTCTGCACCGAACACAATCCCACCCAGCCCTATCTCCATATCCCTACATATTATACCCACTAATCCCTCTAACCTACGTATCCCTGGATACTAAGGGGCAATTTCTTAGCATGGCCAATCAACCTAACCCGCACATCTTTGGACTGTCGGAGGAAACCCACGCAGAGGTTAAGGCCAGGAGGAGGAAGCAACCTAAGTTAGGTTTGAGGTGCAGACCATCTGCACCCCTTAGCCCTGGTCTGCCTCTTTCATTGAAAAGAAGGACATATTCAAACTCGTGTTCCCTCAGCTGAGGTCTTATTTTATGTAGAGAAATTAAAGTCCACATTTTTAACTTTGGATGGATTTTCTTTCAAGTTTTGATTAGTTACCAACTTATTTAGTTAAGCTTCCTATAGTTTAACAAAAACAAGATGTTTGCAGGATCCAAGCCCATTTCTACTGCAGGATTGAGATTCATCTGTTCTTGGACATGACAATCTAGAAGCGATTTCTGTGGGGGGGGGCTGGTGGGAAATGGGGAATTTTAAGATAAAATCAACATTTTCAGTAAAACGATGGCGTGTGGAGAACATTTTTCTGTCCAGGATTGGTCCAGTTCTCTTATTTCCATTTTAAATTAATTCATGGGTCTACTGGAGTTAAATTACCTGGTAACCTATGTTTGTTTCATGTTTTCTTATTATCAGCAGTTGAACTTTCTGCGTCTGATGGTTCTCTGTCTGATATTCATGAAAGAAGACGACAACCGCTGCCAGATCCAGGCCTTATGCCCCTGCCAGACACTGCCATGGGCTTGGAATGGTCCAACCTTGTGGATGCTGCAAAGGCGTTTGAAGGTCAGAATGTGTGCATATTTGTGACAGTCGAGTACTAATGCATGATTGTTATGATTTGAAGTGTTTTAAATCCCCTGCTCTTTAAAGTTGAAATTTAAACCAATTTAATGGCATTCTCGAAGAAATAACCTGTGCTGTGGATGAAGGGGAACTGGTGGATGTACTGAACTTAGATTTCCAAGTGGCATTTGATAAGGTGTCTCATCAAAGGTTGTTACGGAAAATAAAAGCTTCTGGTGTAGGTGGTAACATATTGGCAGGGGTGGAAGGTAGGCTAGCTAACAAGAAACAGAGAATTGGCACAAATAAGTTATTTACTGTTAGCAAGATATAGCGAATTGTGTGCTGCAGGGGTCAGTTTTCGGGCCACAAGTTCTTGCAATTTATGTAGAGGATCAAAGATACGGTTGCTAGACTTGCTGATGATGCAAAGATAAGTAGAAAAATAAATGAAGACACAACGTGATTACAAAGGGTCAGAGATGGTTTAAGTGAGTTGGCAAAGATTTGGTAAATAGCATATAATGTGAAAAACTGTAAAATATTCAATTTTAGTAGGAAGAATAAGAAATAGGCATATTGTCTAAATGGTAAGAGTTTGCAGAGCTCTGAGATGCAGAGGGAACTGGGTATCTTGGTGCACAAATTGCAAAAGGTTAGCATGCAGGGATAGCAAATAATTAGGAAAGTTAGTAGAATGTTATTGTTTATTACGAGGGGGGTTGAAAACTAAAGTAGGTATTTTATGCTAAGGTTATACATAAAGAAATCCCACAACACCAGCTTAAAGTCCAAGTTTATTTGTAGCAAATGCCCCAAGCTTTCAGAACAGGCTGCCCCTTTGTCAGGTGGCTGGGAGTTCCAGGGACAAAGTTCTGACGAAGAGACAGCCTGTTCCAAAAGCTTGGGGTGTTTGCTACAAATAAACTTGTTGGACTTTAAGCTGGTGTTGTGGGATTTCTTTCTGTCTTACCCCAGTCCAACACCAGCATCTCCACATCGTTTAGGTTATACAGGGCATTGGTGAGACCACATCTGGAATACTGTGTACGTTATTGGTCTCCTTATTTAAGGAAAGATGTAAATGTGTTGGAAGCAGTTCAAAGAAGGTTTACTAGACCAGAAATTGGAATGAGTGTTGTCTTATGAGGAAAGTTGGACAGACTAAGCTTGTAGTTGCTCGTGTTTAGAAGAGCAAGAGCCAACTTGCCCAAAATATATAAGATACTGATGGATCTTAATCTTGCGGAAAGGATGATTCCTCTTGTGGGAGCATTAGAACTAGGGATCCTTGCTTAAAAATAAGGGATAACCCATTTAAGACAGATATTACTTTTTTCTGAGAGTCATGAATGTTTGTTTCCACTACCGGTTGATTTAAGTGTTCTAGTCTTTGAATGTCTTTAAGGCACAGCTAAATAGATCCTTAATAACCAAGGGGCTGAAAGGTTATTGGGGTAGGTGGGAATGTGGAGTTGAGGTTACAATCAGATCAACTATGATCTGACAGAATGGTAGAGCAGATTCGAGGGGCCAAGTAGCCTACTACCCCTAATCTTCATGTTCTTTAAACAGACTTAAACTGTCAGTGAGAGTTGTTTTAAAGTTTGCTAGACTGCTTTGATTAACAGGCCAGCTGGTTTAGGCTAGAAAAATAATTACTAATTTGTCCTACAGTTTCAGTAGAGTCCTTTGAGATTTTCCAAGGGCTGCTACTATGTCATTATGAATGTTCGACTGAGTTTCAAAAACTACAATTAATTCAACAGAAGGTTCTGAATTCAGTTTAAAGAGGGAGTGCAGCGAAGGTTTACCTGGCTGATTCCTGGATGGTAGGTCTGTCATATGAGGAGAGCTTAAGTCGATTGGGATTGTATTGGAGTTTAGAAGAGTGAGGGGGATCTCATAGAAACTTATAAAATCAGAACAGGATAGATTCAAAGAATATTCCCGAAGGTGGGGGGGTCTAGAACTAGGGGTCATAGTCTTAAAAGGTTTACCCCTTATCCTTAAACTGATGTGAGGAGAAATTCCTTCCCCCAGGGAGTGGTGAATGTGTGGAATTCACTACCACAGAAAGTAGTTGAGGCCAAAGCATTGTACGATTTCGGGGGAAAAAAATTAGATATAGTTCTTGAGGCTAAAAAGGATATGGAGGAAGGATCAGAATATTGAATTTGATGATCAGCTATGATCAAAATAAATGACAGACTTGAAGAGCCAAATGGCCTACTCCTGGGAGGAAACTGGAGCACCCAGAGGAAACCCACGCAGACATGGGGAGAACGTGTAAGCTCCACACAGACAGTGATCCAAGCCGGAAATCAAACCCAGGTCCCTGGTGCTGTGAAGCAGCAGTGCTAAACACTGTGCTACTGTGGTGCCTCAGAAGCAAGAACCTGGCCCATGGGGACTGATTGTTTGCACGTCTGTGGTGTTATAACAGCTATGAAAGGCTCTGTAATGTAGCCACATCAAAGAATCATTAAACTATACATATAGAAAGAGGCTGATCAGACCATCCTTTCTGTGCCAGCTCTTAAGCAGCCATGGGACTGTTCCCATTGACTAATGGAATGTAGGTTATATTTTACCAATGTCATGCCATTTGGAATTATGTTTATTTCCAATTTGAAACTTCTTTTAAGCACTGCCTTCAGTGGTGATTTGGGATTTTGACTCTGTCTTGTTATAACATAAACACATTCACGCTCAGCCCTTTTCCACAGGAAGTTTACATGGGCAAAGTCTGCAGAGGTTAGGTTGTTCAGTTTAAGGTGTGCAATTGGAAGGAGAAACACACATCATTCATCAATCACTCACATTGGGTTGATATAGCTATTAGGAGGCTGGCCCCTGTGCAGAAGTAAGTAATGTATCCACCACTGTGGACTGCCATAAGGAAAGCACTTGCTAGAGTAGATTTCCATTGGCACCTGTTGAAGTGTGTCACTGTACAAGGCGCAATGCGGATTTCCAGGCTGGCTGCTTGATTGCAAGAATAAGCATGATTCATGTGTGCCAACTTTGTCTTGTGCTGAAATCATAGAATCCCTAGAATGCAGAAGGAGGCCATTCAGCCCATCAAGATTCTCCGAAAGAGCATCCATCCCAGGCCAACCCCTTGCCCTATCTCCGTAATCCTGCACATTTACCATGGTGAATCCACCTAACTTGCATATTTTTGGACACTAAGGGGAAATTCAGCATGGCTGATCCACCCAACATGCATATCTTTGGATTGGGGGATACCGGAGCACCCGGAGGAAACCCACGCAGACATGGGGAGAATGTGCAAACTCAACTCTCAGGCCTAAATTGAACCCGATCCCTGGTGCTGCGAGACAGCAGTGCTAACCACTGTGCCACCTTGCCGTCCAGAAAATGGCACGCATAGCCAGCGTAATGACCAATAATGAAGCCAGCAGATTTTAATGAAATGGAAGGTGAAGGTTAAGCCTCAAGCAAATGGATAGAGAAACCGTGTCATTCAAGAGTCTGTGTGTGCTTTGCTTGTGTGGTTAGCATGCTTTCAGCTTCCAGCACACAGTGACAGAACTGTACGGTTGGCAGAGATCATTAATCTCTGGAATAAAATGGAAAGAATTCTGTTTTCCCAGTAGTATTGCAGTAATGCAATATTAGAGAATAAGCTGAGAAGTCAGTTATGGCCTGGGGCGGGATGGAGCCAGGGAACCATCATGCAAACCAGAAGCACTATTTTTAGCACCAGCGCCTGCCTCTATTACAGACTTGGCAGCAAAAGGACTGCAAATAAATATGTCGGTTAACTGAGTGGTAAATGATATAAAATATGGAATAGTGTGAAGTTTATTTGCTTTGGTAAGCAGAGTAGGAAAGTATAGTGTTTTCAATAAGGAACTATTACATGTTGGTGATCAGAGGGATTTGGGTGTCCCTGTACAAAAAACCAACGTTAATATGCATACCCAGCAAATAATTAGAAAGGTAAGTGGTAATTTGGTTTTTATTCCAAGGGATTTGGAGTGCAAGAGTAAGGAGGCCTTGCTACAATTACACAGGGTTTTGGTGAGACTATTGCACCTGCAGTCCTGTACACAGTTTTGTTTGCCATACCTAAAGACTTACCTGATGAAGAGCAACACTTTAACCTGGTGCCATGAGAGTTCTTACTATGCCTGCCCCAGTCTAACATGGGGCAGGCTCGAAGGGCTAGATGGCCTACTCCTGCTCCTATTTCTTATGTTATTATGTTTATGTTCTTAAGAACATCCTTGCCCTAGAGGGGGTGTAATGAAGGCCCACAAGATTAATTCCTGGGATAAAGAGAGATTGAGTATAATGGGTGTACATTCTTTGGAGTTTAGAAAATGAGAGATGATCTTATAACATTTAAGTTTGTCACTGAAGGAACTTGATAGCAGACCTGAGGGGTATATGGCTTACCCCTATTGCTGTTTTTAATGCTGTTATGTTTAATATTCAAGTTGATTATAAGTGGCATTTTCCAGGCTTTACTCTCTATTTTGCTGGACTTTTCACTGATGCTTGGCTTCCTCTTGTAATCAGGGCAGAGAAATATAGAATTTGTGCTTGTGGTCTCGCTCTGCCTTTCCCAGCCCCTTAGTAAATGAAAACATAGACCAGGACAGCCTGTAAAACCTATCAGGTGCAATCCAATAATCAACCATTGCCAAAGCCTAGATTCAGGGCTATCGGGCTTCAGGGTTTCCAAGTAATTGGGGTGAATGTAAGAACTGAAAATGGTTGTGTTCGGAATTCTGAATCGAATAGTTTTGCTCAAAAAAAAAGTATCGTTTGGAAATTAAATGAATAATGTGATTGAAGAATGGATTTCCACTATCTACTTTTGCGTTGTTGGTATGCTGGGTGATTTTTGTTTTAATGACAGGTTGAAGCTGAAATGGGACTAGTGAAAATTTTGATTTTGATTTTGATTTGATTGTTATTGTCACTTGTATTAAAGTGAAAATAATTTTTTCTTGCGTGCTGTACAGACAAAAGCATATTGTTCATAGGGAAGGAAAGGAGTGAGTGCAGAATGTAATGTTACAGTCATAGCTAGGGTGTAGAGAAAGATCAACTTAATGCAAGATAAGTGCACCCAGAAGTCTGGGGCAGCAGGGAAGAAGCAGTTCTTGAGTTGGTTGGTACGTGACTTCAGACTTTTGTATCTTTTCCCCAATGCAAGAAGGAGGAATAGAGAATGTCTAGGGTGCGTAGGGTCTTTAATTATGCTGGCTGCTTTGCTGAGGCAATAGGAAGTGTAGATAGAGTCAATGGATGGGAGGCTGGTTTGCGTGATGGATTGGGCTACATTCACGACCTTTGTAGTTTCTTGCAGTCTTGGGCAGAGCAGAAGCCATACCAAGCTATGATACAACCAGAAAGAATGCTTTCTATTATAAATATAAATACTATTATTAATTCACAATTGTTGCAGTCTTCACTTGCTACACTGGATCTACTGGAAAAGTTTATTTCCAACATAGATGCACATAGAAAAGTTACAGCACAGAAAGAAGAGACCATTGTGCCTGTACAAACTGAAAATAAACTGATATCCCATTCCAATCCCACTTTCCAGCATCTGCTCCATAACCTTACAGATTACAGCACTTCAGTTGCAGATCCAGATAGCTTTTAAATGAGTTGAAGATTTCAGGCAGTGCGTTTTAGACACCTTATCCATCTTGTTATTTTAGGTCTTGATGTTTCAGGATAAAGATGTTCTTTCTAACACTTCGTACATGTATCAAAAGCTAATTAGTCAGCTGCATATCATTCACTAATACTTGAACCTCTGTAAAGCATTTGTGTCTAATTAGCTCAAAGTGTGCCAAACTGGCATGTAGTGACTGTTTTTATACCAATAGATGTAACGGTCATTCTGCAGCAGAAATATCCCACAATTAGGCATCAAATTGTTAAACAGTTAAACTCTGTTTAAGGGATATTGACTCAAAGAAATGTTCACAGGAAACTGGGAGAGCTGTTTGTTCTTTTAAGTAGCTGTGTGGGATTTTTAACACCCAACCAACTAGGCAGTGTGAGCATGGTCGTCTTGCGTGAAGCAGTTTCTCAAGTTCATCTGAGCCCAAATCATGTGTTGAAAGCTCATGTGTACTAAATTAAGAACTCTATGATTAAACCGTAGTTCAAACAATTAACATTTATTTCTTCCTTTACTGACCTCCTCCCCATCCTGTCCAAACACCTGTAATGGGCATATTTGTAAGCCTCTTCCTTGCCAATCAAGCATCACTGCGATTTCCTCTACAGTCCTCTACCAGTATTTCCTATAAGGGACACGCTTTCACAGGGCAGTCTAGTTTCTTTATTCATTCGTGGGCATCACTGGCTGGCCAGCATTTATTGCCCATCCCTAGTTGCCTGAGGCCAGCTGAGAGTCAACCACATTGCTGTGGCTCTGGAGTCGCATGTAAGCCAGACCAGGTAAGGATGGCATATTTCCTTCCCTAAAGGACATTAGTGAGCCAAATGGATCTTTTCAACAATGGTTTACATGGTCATCAGTGGGTTCTTAATTCCAGATTATTCTTATTGTACTCAAATTCTACCGTCTGCCGTGGCATCGTTGCCATTTAGTCCATGTATTGAATTCGCCCTGTGCTCTGGCAATACTCAGTCATGTAGAGTAGATCAGAACTGGCGAAATGCATTCAATGCCAGGCACGTTCTGATACCAGCCCTGGCTGTTTCAGAGCAGCCGTTTTCTTTGAGTCTTATCCGATTACCTGAGTGTTTGCCAGTTGATTGTGCTACAAGTTGGTTCTGTAGATTTATATGGTGTGGTCTCATGTTTTATCAACAGCCCGAGAGAGGCTGAATTATTATGGCATGGCTTGATATTTAGAACTCTGAGAACTGGGATTGAAACAATTCTCCCTTATCCTCCTGGGTGTATTAAATTCCTCAAGGCCCTCAGCGATTGTGGATTTGTTACCACAGTACCTTGAGAAATTGTGCTGGTGTCTTGTTTATGCTCCCTGAGGCTTATGGGAAATTGGGTCTGTCATTTAAAAGCTGGTCACATTTTCAGATAGTGAAAGCTTGGATTAGTGGTGCTTCCACGATTTGACAGGCTTATCTGATCTCCCAGTGGAGCGGATTAGTGCCTTCTGAAAATCTTTTGTCCCAGCTACAAGAGATGGCCTAAGCACTCATTAATATGATATAATTTGAAAGCTTAGCATAGACAGAGAGTGTTGCACAAAGAATGTGGCATCTGGTGTGCGAGGCATAATCTTTATATTCCTGAGCAGTTGTTATGGGTTTCTTTACAATTTTTACATTGTTAATACTTTAATGGGACCCACATGTGCTTTTCATGGTGAAAAAAAAGCCCTGATAATGATGAAAATGATAGGGTAGTCCGTTTGCACTTAGGGATCAGCAGCCTTTCTCATAACTTCTCAGTGCCCAGAAGTTGCGACCATATTAAATATCAGTGGGTCAGTTAACCTGAGCTGCTTGAGATTGGGATCAATATTGAGCTGTGCTCGCTGTTAGAGATCAGGAGCTAGGCGATTGTAGCCGTTATTGACGTCCTGTTAATCCTTAGCACACTGCTTTCACAACCTGATGCGCCCTTGCTTAAAATTTGATATACCCTGCAACATTGCACATTATTGTACCTGTGAGAAGTAAAGTCATCTCTTTTATATGGTAAGCAAGGCACTGTTCTGTATTTTAAATAGAATTAACACAGCATACCAAAATGTATATTCATGCATACAGACAAAATGTTTTGCTTTCCTCAAACTTTGTGGTAGGAGGCAGTGTTTCTCAGCATTGCTTCCTGGTGGAGCAGGCAAGGCCATTTTTCCTTTGTGTTTGCAGGAATCTTTCCCATTAAAAGGCCTGTCCTGGGCATCTTGATACATGGGGGATATGAGTACATTTCAACCCCATGTCCTGTGACAGCAGGAGGAAGGTGTCATTACAGACATCCATGAACTGGTATTTCCTTCTGAATTTGAGAACCCGATGTCAGTAGAACCTTTGTGCCCCAGCACCATGTTGTGTTGGAGGTAGATCCCTGACACGGTTTATCCCAACACAGTTTTTCAGAAGGCTGAGGCTGGAGGGCCAGTTGGAGGCCCTCCAGCAATAGCTTATGGGAAAACCCACCAATGGACATAAGGCACTCTCTAAATGACTTTCAAAAATAGTAGGAGGTCACAGCTGCCCATGTAGAGGGCTGCCTCTCCATAGGATGGCCTGCGGCCAGAGCCGTAGCCATTGCGGTATGTTGGCTTCAGGAGGTTGGGGTTTAAAATGCCTGCTGGAGCCTTCAGACTTGACACCCGGTTAGCTGGCTCTTTTCACTGGCTGTGCAGATATGCTTTAATTTCCTTTATTGGCTACCCAGCCTTTTCAAAATTGGTGGCAGAAGCAAGCCAGCAAAGCAGCACCTTGACCAGTGGTGAGAAATTCTGGACCATTCCCATTCGGATGTTGAAAACCTTGCCCCACGTCTCCAAGCTCATTATGGGCTCTTTCCCTCAGTACTGCATTGTGGTATCTTTCCCTCAGCACTGCACTAAAGTATCAACCTGGACATTGTACCCTGATCCTTCAAACCCACAACTTGCTGGAGTGCTATCATTGATATGGCTTAAGGTGTACTTGTGTGAATAGTATGCATGTGGGAAATTGCAGTTTGTGCTAAAAGTTTTCATTGTTGCATACTTCCCCTAATTGGTTTCTTTAATCAAAAGAGAAAATGCTAGACTGCTGTTAGCAGTTTTTTCTCCTAGTTTCTGTGATTCCAGCATTTTCTCTTCAGATTCCAGCATCGGTAGTAATTTGCTTTTATCCAGTGGTTTCTTTAATTTTTTTCCCATTTCTTACAACCAATACTTTGGCCTTGTGTTATGCAACTCAGAAATGTGCCCCCCCCCCCCACCACCCCAATCACCATGCCCCCTTAGCGACAGGTTTCTCAGTGGCAAAGGCAGCTCGCCATTGGCGTGCCATTGGGATATTCTGGTCCCGTTGAAGTCAATTGCCATTTGTGTTGCTCGCTGGTTATCCCATCAGAGAATTTGCTACGGGTGGTTGCTTTCAGCGGGAGCAGATCCCACTAGTGGGCAAAGCTGGAAAATCCTGGCTGCAATGTTTACAATTGTGCTGCTGAATATAGTTCAGGTGAACGCAATCTAAAAATTCCCTTGCACAGTATTATTGCACTTTAATTGAAGTTTTTCAGAATCTTTTAAGATGCTGATGATTTGGCACATTTATTATACATAACAAAAAGTACCTGATTGCTGTTGCCCAAATCTCTGATTTATTCTTCAGCCGGAAGACCCCAAGTTAGCTGCAAACTACCCATTCTGTGCTAAACCACCACTTCTTGCAAACTGTTGCTGTTTGTATCTGCTCCCTCTCGCCCTGGTCTCTGTAATGGAATGCTAAGATGTTTAATGTGTTGAGCCAATTCAGAAACACACAATCACCTCAGGAAAGGGAAATCTATAGTCGTTGAAGAGGGAGAGGGCAGGCAGGGGTGGTGGGATCAGGTGTGGGGAGGGAGGCAAAACATAATTACCCCACATCATCGCACCTCCTGATATTTAATCACAGCATGGTAACAGTATCCATAGACCAGCCAATGTTCCTTGCAGGCTGCGCAGTTGGGATTATTTAAGTGGGTTAGAAATGACCATATATTTATGTGAAAAAGTCTGTAGAAGTATCTTAAATGATTTTTCATCTTCAATTTCCAGTTCAGAGAGCTTCGTTATTTGGTGTTGATGATTCAGACCACAGGCCCGACAGCTTATTGCTTGACAGTAGCAATCAGACAGACAGACACCTATCACCTCAGGCTGTACACAGAAGGTGAGTCATCCTGTCTTGGGAACCCATGAGATGATGTGAGATCCCGTTTTGGGAGGTTATAGCTATACTTTGATTGTCTGTTTGTGTTTACTTATCTACTGACCCATGAAACCAAACCAGCAGTATATACCGTGTTACGCAATCTAATAATTTTGCCACCTATCAACAGTAGCCTTCGAACAATCCAGGCTGCAAATACTTCTTATTATTCACACTCTCAGAAGAAGACCCCATGCAGTTTATCTTTCAGCTTTTCTTAAACCTCACCTTTTTCTGCTCCCGCTGGTAGGGGAAAGTCTACTCCCCATGCCCACGCCTCCCACCACCACCACCACCACCACACACACACACACACACACACACACACACACACAAAACCACTCGAATTGCAATTACCTTTTTAAAGGCAAGGATCTTAAAGGGGCCACAGTTTCTTCAAGGATCCCTTATAGCAGATCACAGTCATTTGTGCCGAAGTACACGCATGCATACATGCACACCCCCGCATGCACTCTCGTGCACGTTACATATACGCAATTTTTAAAAATTAATTCAAGAGACATGGGTGTCGCTGGCTAGTCCACCATTCATTGCCCATCCCTAGTTGCCACTGAGATGGTGGTGGTGAGCTGCCGCCTTGAACTACTGCAAACCATGTGGTGTTGGTACATCCACCATGCTGTGTGTGGGGTAGGGGTGGTTTCCAGGATTTTGACCCAGCTACAGTGAAGGAATGGCAATATGTTTCCAAGTCAGACTGTTGAGTGGCTTGGAGGGGAGTCTCCAGGTGGTAGTTTTCCCATTTATCTGCTGCCCTTGCCCTTTTAGGGGCTAGTGGTTGTGGGTTTGGAAGCTGCTGTCTAAGGTGCCTTAATATGCAAATCCCGCAAGTTCTTAAAAATATCAGGGTAGCTAAGGATGAGATGCTGTTTGTATCGGTGAAATAACTTAGCCAACAAGTTCTGGAGATGTACAGACTCGTGGAGTATCTCTTTGTCCTCTAAACCCACTGGCCAGTTTGGTGCATTAACAATAGCTTGTATTGTTAATGTATTATTATTTTTCTAGTGTGTTCAGGCCCAACGAATTGTATGTGTTATTCTGTAGAACTTCAAGGAAACCTTAAAGTTGTGCCACTGAATAATCAGTCATATGAGAAAAATGAGTGTAATTTATTCCCAGTGGCTGTGAACAAAATGACTATTCACCTTAAATTTGACAACTCCAGATCAAAGCTATAACTGATTGGCAATTTTATTGTTAACGCCGCGTAAATCCGAAATAAAAACAGAAAACTCTGGACGTGCAAAATCAGCCCATAATCCGGACAGAAAACAATATTGGGGTCAAATCCTGGGTAGTGGCATTCAACCTGAATTGTGCTGCCACTCACTGTCCAGGTTGGCACTTGATTGATGGGCTACTGGATGAGGTACCAGATGGAAATCAAGAAGTGATGGCAGGAGGAGAGTGAAAGTTAACTGGGAGTCAGGGAATAAACTTCTCCCGCTCTTGCTTGTTCGCCAGAGATGGAACTACCTTAATTAGAATGGAATTCGCAGTCCTGCTTGTTGGCTAGCAGCTTGTGCCATCCTCCCAAAAAGTAGAAATGGCAATAGGCCAGATGTGCCCCAAATAAGAACCACAATCTAATTTAACTTGATAGGATTCTTTTCTGACTAGTTGGGCATCTTTTCTTCCCACCAGAGAGGAATCTCCCACCACTCTATCTGGCAAGGTGACTGAACTGGAAATGTTGCTGAATGAACTGAGGGACGATTTGAGGAGGGTAAGTGAAAACTCCATATCTGTGTGACTGAGGTGACAGGGAAATACAAGGTGAAACTGTTGTGTCAGTGTAAGGTCAGTTGCTGTGCTACTACTTCCAATCTTTGGGTAGCTTTGCGATTCTGATTTTAAGAAAGGGAATCCTGCCACATAGTCACCCAAAGGTCAACATTGGTGCAGCAACCAAGAGTGGTGTTTGGAAAATGATTGGAGGTGAGGTTGGGAGGGGTTGGCAGGGGGAGGAAGAGGCTGGGAGGAGGTTGGCGGGGGGTGAGGAAGAGGCGAGGAGGAGTTTGGCGGGGGTGAGGAAGAGGCTGGGAGGAGTTTAGTGGGGGTGAGGAAGAGGCTGGGAGGAGGTTGGTGGGGGGTGAGGAAGAGGCTGGGAGGAGGTTGGCGGGGGGTGAGGAAGAGGCTGGGAGGAGGTTGGCGGGGGGTGAGGAGGAGGCTGGGAGGAGGCCGGCGGGGGGTGAGGAGGAGGCTGGGAGGAGGTTGGCGGGGGGTGAGGAGGAGGTTGGCGGGGGGTGAGGAGGAGGCTGGGAGGAGGTTGGCGGGGGGTGAGGAGGAGGCTGGGAGGAGGTTGGCGGGGGGTGAGGAGGAGGCTGGGAGGAGGTTGGCGGGGGGTGAGGAGGAGGCTGGGAGGAGGTTGGCGGGGGGTGAGGAGGAGGCTGGGAGGAGGTTGGCGGGGGGTGAGGAGGAGGCTGGGAGGAGGTTGGCGGGGGGTGAGGAGGAGGCTGGGAGGAGGTTGGCGGGGGGGTGAGGAAGAGGCTGGGAGGAGGTTGGCGGGGGGGTGAGGAGGAGTTTGGCGGGGGGGTGAGGAAGAGGCTGGGAGGAGGTTGGCAAGAGGAGGAAGAGGTTGGAAGAAGGTTGCAGGGTGCTGGTAAGGTGAGGAGGAGGTTGGCGGGGTGAGAAGGAGGTTGGGAGGGGTTGGTGGGATGGGGGTGTCACTTTTTCTCCTGTTGGAGTTTATTTATTAACATTTTTCCATTTTGGGCTATAAATTAATAGTGTGCATACAATTTGTTTAAGAGTTTCTGGGGTTGGAGAAACAATCCCGTTCTGGAGCTACCAAATTTATTTAGTTTGTTTTACTCTCTCTGAAAAATTCCGAACAGCAATTCAATCTACGGAACATTTTCCCTAAGCTGCTAGTAAATATCTAATAGACAAACCCTGAGGAGAGTGTCAGTGTAAGGAGCAGATACCATTTATGGTTATGTTGTGGGTTGCAGCCAGAGAAATCAGAATGGTACGGTTGTATTAACTATAGAGGAGTTTTGAAAATGAAGTTTTTTTTAGCCAGTTTACTAATATCTGTTGTTTGCCCTCTAATTAATTATCCTCCAGGAATCAGCCATCGTCTCCAATTTCACCACTGTTGCAGTCATTCTGTCCTCTACATGCAGATGTCATGAAAGAAGAAATAAAATCTAAATTTATGCAGCACCTTTCATGATGCCTTAAATCATTTTACAGCCCATTAAAAAGCCTGATTTACAATTTTGCCTTTAATTTGAGAAAAACAGGAAGATTCAGCCATGGGGTAGAGTAGAAGGAGCTTTATCCTTTTAACTGTATGCGTTTATTTTACAAAAGCAATTTTCCCTCATGAGTTACATGGCTGTAATTGAACCTGAAGAGGAAATCTGTGGGTCGGGGAGTTTCTGTTTCATGGAACTAATGCATGATGTGTGCGCCCTGCTTCCACACTTTCCCTTAATCACCAGCAAGTTGATAATCTGGGGGTCAGTGACATGGGGCATGTGTCATGAACATTTCCTGCTCTTTATCCCATTCCTGTTCACACAGATATCACAGTAGAATATCTGTGTTAGGACTGCTTGATATTGAAGTTGCAAGTCTGATATGGAAAATTACTCAATTTTTTTTTACTAACGTCACCCTAACAAGTACAAAGTTCAAAAGGAACGAGGCTCACTGTGGTGGAAAAGAACCCACCGCAAGACAACTATCATTCCTCCTTTGATTCCAGCCTGTTTTGTAAGTGAAACACAGCATTAATCTTAAATTCAATGCTGAAAATGGTTGCGCTCTTGGACAGCTGATGGAAAGTGTTGTATTTCTCACGTACTTCACTCCATTCCATATGTGCCCTGCCTGGTGTCAGGTCCTCGGCTCGTTGGCTGCTGATGCTTCATCCTTGGCTGTTTTCCTTGGCAGTTTTTGTCATTGGTGGTTGGCCAATGTCTTCCACTCTTGGGGGCACAGTAAGGAGGCAGGTCCCAAATCTACCTCAGCCAGAACAGGAATCAAACATGTGCCATTGGTATTATTCTGAAGCCAGCTGCAGCCAACTAAGCTAACCTTGTGTGCACTAAATGTTCCAGTTAATGCAATCCCTACCATCTGCACATAGGAGCAAGAGGTTGGCACTAATCCCCTTCTCTAATCTTTTCAATATTACCTTTTATTATTTTGTTTAGTCTGCTTTTGAAAACAAAGTGCCTGCCTGAGATCATTTGAAAGCAGCTGTGCAGTTATCTGCCTGCTCATACTAAGTCTGTCAACGTTTCCAATCACAACATAGCATTGATGTTCCTAACGAATAGTGAACAGGAAATGTCCACATATCAACTGCAAGGTTTGCCTTTAATTAGCGCCTTGCTCTTTTCTAATCCAAAGCAGATATCTAGTATGAAATAACTGAAAGCCAACTCAGCTATTTTTTTTTGCATACCTTAGAATGAATGGAGATGACAGTCTCTATATCCAACTCTGTGGTTTCACAGTGCTGACCATGGTTTCCGACCTCAAAATATATATGCGCGGAGGTTGGACAGGAACAGCAACGAGCTTGTTTCCGAGACCCACCATGGTCCTGTAGACTGTTTAAAAAAATCATTTACAGGGGATAGGCATGGCAGGCTAGGCCAACAGTTATTGATAAAGGCAAATTACTACGAATGCTGGAATCAAACAAAAACAGAAAATGCTGGAGGAACTCAGCAGGCCTGACAACATCTGTGGAGAGAGAGTAGACACAGTAAGAAGTCTCACAACACCAGGTTAAAGTCAACATATTTATTTGCTAGCAAAAGCCACTAGCTTTTGGAGTGCTGCTCCTTCATCAGGTAAGTGGCAGTTCTGTTCACAAACAGGGCATATAGACACAGAGTAGAGCCAATGTTTCAAGTCAGGGTGACCCTTCATCCAGCGTTTATTGCCCATCTTTAAAGTCTAAGTTCAGACGTTAAGGATCCCATTTGCTGAAGTCATTAGACAGACAACAACCCAACATAAGTTGAATCTTCAGAGGGAAGAGAGGAGTGAAGAGGGCAGGATGGTATTGATGTGCCCACCATTTTAACATGACCATTTAAAGTCTATTTAGGCTTGTTATTGAGCTTATTGAAGCTGCCAATGCCATAAAATATTGGTGTGGGCAGAAGGGCAGGAGCAGGTAGCTTGATTTTTAACCACAAAATGTTAAAGGGTGGGAAGAAAGAGGAAGAGTTGCTCTTTGGAGACAGCCCTTTTCTGATCAAGGGGTGGCCTCACTTAGACTGAATTCCTTCCCACTTCCTTCCTATCCACTTCTCTTAAACATGCCCAAACCCCTCAGCCCATGATTCAGGAAGTACCTGTGTTAGGGAATCATGAGCCTTGTGTTCCTTCAGCTGCAGTACTGGCAGCTGCCACAGATTCCCCTTGGCGCAGCCAGTCTGATTGGCCAGCAGCTCCGACGGGTGGGGACTTCATTGTTGATTATCAGCTGGACTCAGAAGTAACACCCAGATATCAACTTTCCATATCAAATTTTCACAATTTTTAATAAATTATCTGTTTTATAGGACGAGATCGTATATCCTCTAATTGTTCTCCAGTACCTATTAGAAGAAGGACCTAAGTTTATAATGCACTTTTCATAACTTCAGGAAATCCCAAAGCATTTTGCATTTGAAGACCTTTGAAGTATTGTCATTGTTATAAAGTAGGAAAATTGGCAGCCAGTTTATATACAGCAAGGTCCGAGCGGCACAGTGGTTAGCATTGCTGCCTCTCAGCGCCAGGGACCCGGATTCAATTCCAGCCTTGGGTTACTCACTGTGTGGAGTCTGCGCGTTCTCCCCATGCCTGCGTGGGTTTCCTCCAGGTGCTCCGGTTTCCTCCCACAGTCTGAAAGATGTGCTGGTTAGATGCATTGGCCATGCTAAATTCCCCCTCAGTGTACCTGACCAGGTGTCAGAGTGGGGCAACTTGGGGATTTTCACAGTAACTTCATTGCAGTGTTAATGTAAGCCTAGTTATGACACTAATAAATAAACTAAACCAAAGGGTAATGTGATAATGACCAGATTATCTGTTTTCAGTGATGTTGGTTGAAGAATAAATATTGACCAGGACATTGGGTATTATTCCACTCAGTCCTTATTCAGGATATTGCTATGGGATTTATTTTTACATTCAGCTGTGCAAGCTGGCAGGCATTCTGTACCAACCATCATAAGCTTTCAATCAGCTTTCTGCACTGCACTCACTAATAACTTTCATTTTCTACATATGTCAAGAGTTTTTAATCCCACATTTTACTCTGCATAAACTTAGTGTCATCTGAAAATTTGTTGGCCATGTTTAACTTGAAGCAAGTCCCACTCCCCCCTCCTGCCAGTACTCTGACCTGCATTGGCTCCCCGTCAAGCAACGTCCTGATTTTAAAATTCTCGTCCTTGTTTTCAGGTCCCTCTATGGCCTCGCCCCTCCCTGTACCTATAATCATCTCCACTTCTCGGATATCATTCTGACCCCTTGTGATTCCTCATTTTTTTATTGTTCCTCCATAATGTTGGCTGTGCAATCAATTGCCAAGGTCCAAGCTCTGGAATTCTCTCTGCCATGCTACTTCACTGGCCTCCATTAAGCTATCCCCAATCCATAAAACCTTTCATTTTGACCAAGCTTTTAATCATCTGACCTAACATCTCCTTGACCAGAATTTTATTCTCCCTGGATGGGTTCTGAAGTGTATGTGGGGGAAGAGAAGAATGTACAATAGCATGACCCAGAGGTGATTTAATAGCAGGGCTGTCAGGGCCTCAGACAGCGAGTCCCCCATGTGCAGCCACTTAAGAGCCTTTTCCCATCCACCCTCAACTTTTAGGCTGGCAGGAGCCAATGACTGAGTGGGAAATTGAATATGTTTTCAACCATGGAGGAGGGTGGAAGATGCCCCTTCAGATTGGGGGCACACTCCCTTCAGGGATCCAGGAGCTCCAACCCTCCCTCCCCCTAATTGGCAGCAAGAAGGACATTTGTCCACACTTGGACAGCAGTCTTGTCTTGGAGAGCTGTTGGCCAAAGAACACTCAGTTGAGTGTAAAATGGCAGGTGTGGGCCAGTCAGCTTTGGTGAGGTCCTACTGCCCACCGACTCTTCGGATGGTGGGCATGAGTACTCGCCATCCTGGAAATTCAGGCACTTATGTGCTTTGATGTCGTACTTTTGTAATGCTCCAATGGAGTGCCTTGGAATGTTTTAATACTTTAAAGGTGCTATATAAATATACATTTTTGTTTTTCAATTATCATATTGTAATCACTGTCAAGTATCAATCACCATAAATATGATGGAGAGGTTCAGATTACCTATGGTGACGTTATTTCCAGGCAGCAATCTGTGTGCAGTTCTGATTCATGATCTGATTACCTCAGTTTAGTAACTGTTTGTGCATCATACCACTTAGCTGCTTTATCTGATTACTATGCAGTAATTACTGCCCGCGACTGCTCTTTGTGCAGCTGAATCCCTCAGTCAGGTACTGCTCTGTATTCCCAGCGCAGCCTGGCCTTGCCTCATCTGCATGTGTTTCTTTCAGGCCAAGGAGGATCGAGCTGCCCTGCAGGAAGAGGTGCAGCACTTGCGGGAGGACAACCTGCGGTTGCAGGAGGAGTCGCACACTGCGTCTGCGCAGCTGAAGAAGTTCACCGAGTGGGTCTTCAACACCATCGACATGAAATGACTTTCGTAGGAAAAACAAAAAAAAAGACACAAGCTCTTTTCCAGAAAAGAGTTTGGACGTGACTTCCTGTTTGAGAGGTGTTCCACTTCAGACAAACCCAAGCACTTTCATCACAAGCTGAATGAATGATTGTTCTCAGTGCATACCACATACATTTTTTGCTTGCCTTACGTTTTCATCTGGAATTGTTACAATGTGAAAGTCAGGTTTTGCACTGTATATATATATTTTTTTTGTAAAGCTCATTTTACTATTTCGAACCACTTCCGTGGCATTAGTTTTACAGATTTTTGTTACCATGACACACATTCAATGCTTCCCCAGTTAATTCATTTGATATTAAAATAACATGTTTCAAAGGGACAGATCAGGTCAGCGACATGCCAGAAACTTTCAAGAGTCTTAAAAGCCAAGAAATTTTGATTTGTGCATTTAATAATCAGAGGTGGTTTCTCTTTTTAATCATTTACCATGATTGGGAATCCTTTGGGTTTTTGCTTGGTATTGGAAATAAATAAATTCATAAATCTTTTCTTAAAAAAAGTTTAAATAACATGCAGTGTGTGTCTTTTATCTGAAATTGTTTCAATGAAAAGAAACAGAAAGGTCATCATTCAGGTACCGTTTGAGGCACGCTTCACGCAAACATTTTTTTCAAAATGCTTATGAAGTGCCCTTTGCACACCCTTCTTGTACAGGTTTAGATTACAGCACAAATGGTGACCCAAAAAAAAATAAAATTAGCAAAATTGACAATCTTCTGGTATCTTAACTGGAGGGTCTTTTTGTTTTTAAAAGTAAATCATGATATTACTGAAAAGAAAACACATTTCAGTTCATATTTAATCAGTTTGTGCATTATGGAGAAACTCGTTAGTTTGTTTAAAAGGTGGCTCAATTGAAAGGAAATGGTGGGTTTTGAATTGCAATGGTATCGCCAACTGCTTTGGATGAAGTGTTGGTCCAGTAGGGACATTTTATTGGGTAGTTACCCACGAGGGTGAATTTAGTTTGCCCACTAATGATAGTTGCATTGACTGCAGGGGTTCGTCTGCATTTTTCTTGTGTATCTCCAAGCCCCACCCCTCCCACATATGCACACACCCGCTATCAACATCAACATTTTGTTGATTCCGAGATAATAGAAAATAACTGATACTTTTGTAAATAAATTGGAACTGAACTTTTCGGAATATTTTGTAAGGTTCTGGTAAGTTTTGAAGTTCTGGATTTTTTTTTAGTTTAATATGGCCTTGTATGAAGGAAATGTATTATACCTTGTAGTGTATTGTTAATACAAATGGGAATTATGGCAGGCATTAACGAGGTTTCAAAAGGTATTTGCTTGTTCAGTTTCTCCCCCTCCCTGCCCCCCCTTCCCGCCACCCCATGGTTAAAAAGTTGGAACTAAAGCCCGCCTATTTATTGTACTTTAGATTTCTGATTTATTGTGTCCTGTATTTAATCAGAAAAGGTACATCTAAACATCTCACAATAAAACTTGTCTCAATGTTTGCAGGTTGGTCTTTTTGAAATGTTTTGTTGCAAAGCTCCTGATGCTTCCATTTCTTGATAGATCAGCACTCCTGCCCTTTTGCTGCTCTGCACTTTTCTGTTTACGTTGACCTTTAAAGAATAAGACTGAACAGTTTACAAAAGAAAATAATCTTTTCTCGATCTTCAGCTTGTGTCATTCTTCCCAAAATAGTACAGGATGAAAAAGGTTACTGAAACCTAGCAAAATGTGTCCATCTAAAATGTCCTTCCTCATTCTTCTTGCGCTTCAAATGCACACACTTCTTTATATCCTAACTTGTTTTAGTTGAGACTTGTCGCGTCATCTCCTCCTTCACTGCCTTCCATCCCAAGTTTCCTTCTATGTTTCAGTGTGATTTGAACAGGCTCATTGTGTGGGCATGTGGAAAGCAGTTGCAGTAAAATGTGGGTAAGTGTGAGGTTGTAACTTTAAAAAAAGGCGGCACGGTAGCACAGTGGTTAGCACTGCTGCTTCACTGCTCCAGGGTCCTGGGTTCTATTCCCAGCTCAAGTCACTGTCTGTGTGGAGTTTGCATGTTCTCCTTGTGTCTGCGTGGGTTTCCTCAGGGTACTCTGGTTTCCTCCCACAGTCCAAAGATGTGCGGGTTAGGTTGATTGGCCACGCTAAGAAATTGCTCCTTAGTGCCCAGGGATGCGTAGGTTAGGGGGATTAGAGGGCATAATATGTAGGGATATGGGTGTAGGCCTGCGTGGGATTGTGTTCGGTGCAGACTCGATGCGCTGAAGGGCCTCTTTCTGTACTGTAGGGTTCTGTGATTCTAAATCTGGACACTGGCTCATCCTCCCTCACTTGGACCTCACTATTGTGAGGCAGTTCCGAAGAATGTGTTTCTCCTTCAATAAGTAACAACCATTTTAAACTCAAGTTTGGTGCATCCTAAGAATCATTCTTTGATTGGTGTCATCTTCTGTTTTTGAACACTATCATGTCCTACACTATGAACTTTGGCCCACCATGTCATTTTCAATTCAATTCAAGTTTATTGTCATTGTATAATGCACAAATAGAAATCTGGGCTTCTCGGTAGAGTTGCGATTAGTCTGAATCCTATCCACAACTGACTGCATAGCTCTTATTGTATAACCTTCTGTCTATTTCATCCAACTGCTAAATTGGTAGTGCAGCCTTCCCTGCCCTAAACCACTGTCACTTTGTCCTTTCTGCCCATGCAGAGAGGTTACCTATTGATTATTCTTGTGCTTGCAACCTAGAGCTGTAACATCTTGTCATAAAGTGGTAGGACATAGCATTGCTCTCTCAGTATCAACCTCTGCCCCCCCCCCCAACAACCATTGCAGCTTCCTGGGGTGTACATGGGTGTGATGGAATTCAATTTGGGCCCAGTTTCAGGCTTGGGGATCACTATATGCACTCCAGGTTTTGTTAAGGCAGAGAGCCTTCCAACTTGGTGCTGCCTGTTCATCAACAGGGTTGTTGCCTGTAACTCAACATGGAACATACTGCTGACTGACTGCAAGGGTCCAGTAAGGTGTGGACCCTACCACAACATGTGGCTAGCAACTTCTTCTTAAAGGTAGCCACTTTCTCTTAAAGGAGAGGTGTATTCAGGTTATGGCAATGTCAGGAAGGCTTTGATGGAAGGTAAGGGGGATGTAATGAAGCGGGAGAGAGAAGGTTCCCCGCCCCCCCATTCTTGGATGTCATGATAGAGGCTAATGTGTTGGAGGTCAAAAGGTGGAGAGAGGACATGTTTCTGGAGGAGACCCTTGAAGCCCTGCAAAAACAAAGTGGCTGGAGATGTCAGGGCCGAGAGTCCAGCCCTGAGAATCTGGCTACAGTGACATAATCCCCACCATGAAGTCACTGATTTTTTTTTTAAGGTCAGTGAATGCATCTTCAAATGACAGATCCTACCTACCAAACTCTTTCCCTCCTCAATACACACAACCACAAGGTAACCACCATCAGGCAGGCTTCAATTTCCTGAGCCCTTGGGCCAAGGTGCTGGTCTGTGTTGGGGGCCAGTCCTGAGTGAAGCCATTTGTTTGTATAGTGTGCATGGGACAATACTTTTCACTAATACGTGGGATAATAAAGCATTGCGTTGGGTGTCATTGAGAACTTTCGGGATGACAGTGTCTTACCACCTTGTACTCACTCCTTCTCAACTCCCACTTCAGACTCATCCTGATCTCTAATAAAGTACAGGCTGCAGGTAGTATAACCGAGGACCTCCTGCTTTCCATCCAAACCCTCCTCTCACATTTTTAAGAAATGCCCACAATTTGCCACTGGCCAATCAGAGCAGGCTCTTCACTCATCACAACAGATGAGGACAACACCTGATAAAGAAACTTAGATAAAGAAGCTCTGATAAAGAAGCTCCATCCCTTGATCTGAAAGCCATTGTCAGCAGTTCAGGTATTGACACCGTACATGCCTGCCAGCAGGACTCAGCACCTAGGGTTAGATTAAGAATGTTAAAAGAAAATATCACCTCTAATAACAACTTTTAGAAGCCACGATGAAAATGTAGGATATTGAAACTAAATACTTGGCATATTGCCAAGAGTCTTGGGAAGGATGCATAATTTACATTTAAGCAAAATCTATTGAATTTATTTATGACTAGAAAATAAACGTTATACCAAACTCTGAATCATCACATTTTTGATCTTTCTACTAAATTTGTCAATAGTCATAGAATCATGGAGGTTTACAGCATGGAAACAGCCCTTCGGCCCAACTTGTCCATGCTATCCTTATTTTATTAAAACCCTAAGATAATCCCAATTGCCTGCATTTGGCCCATATCCCTTTATACCCATTGTATCCATGTAACTGTCTTAAATGCTTTTTAAAAGATAAAATTGTAGCCATATCTATTACTACCTCTAAAGTTTAACTTCACATTATTGTCACAATACAGAGCAATTATGTAGGGCACTTCAAATGAGCAACTTTGGTTCTTGAGGACTGGGCTTCAGACTGCACCGCCACCTCTTGGGAAGCAGCAGATTGGGCTGAAACCAAATAAAAATGCTGGAAAATCTCAGCAGATCGAGCAGCATCTGTAAGAGAAAAGAGCTGATGTTTCAAGTCCAGATGACTCTAATTTAAAGCTAAAAGAATAGAAAGCGGGAGATATTTATGCTGCAGGGTGAGGGAATGAAAGATGAGTCCTAGCCACAGAAACGAGGGGAAAGGCTGCTAATGGCAGCCCCCAGAGAAAACAGAAGATGTGAATGGCCAAACGGCAGAGAAGCTGAAATCGGAGGATAAGCTGTGACAGATGGAGATGGGGGGGATGAGGCAAATGGATGGGAGAGAGATAAAATTGGAAGAAAAGGTTAAAAAAAGGGGATAAAATAGGGGGAAGGAGTGGGGAGGGGGGAAGGAGAAAAAGATAATAAAGAAAAGAGAACAGTTAAAAATGAAATAAAATGAAAACAAAGGGGTTGAGATGGGGTAGAGCTAATTAGCTGAAGTTGTTGAAATCAAAAAGCTGTAAAGTGCCTAGCCGGAAGATGAGGTGCTGTTTCTTCCGTCTAAAGATACAGCAGTTCTTCTTCTTGCATTGAACTTCACTGGAACACTGCAGCAGGCCAAGGACAGACATGGGGGCATGGGAGCAGGATCATGGGAACAAGATTACAGCACACTGAGCTGGCTGGCAGAGAGGTCATGATGTGGAGATACTGGCGTTGGATTACGGTAAGCACAGTAAGAAGTTCTCAACACCAGGTTAAAGTCCAACAAGTTTATTTGGTAGCACAAGCTTTCGGAGTCTTGCTCCTCCTTCAGGTAAGGGAAGAGTTGTGTTCACAAACAGGGCATACATAGACACAAACTCAATTTACAATATAATGGTTGGAATGCAATCTTTACAGGTAATCAAGTCTTTAAAGGTACAGACAATATGAGAAAGGTTAAGCACAGATTAAAGAGATGTGAATTGTCTCCAGCCAGGACAGTTAGTGAGATCTTGCAGGCGTGGGGGTTACAGATAGTGTGACATGAACCCAAGATCCTGGTTGAGGCCGTCCTTATGTGTGCAGAACTTGGCTATCAGTTTTTGCTCAGCGATTCTGCGTTGCTGTGTATCGTGGCATCAGAGGTGGCAGTGGTGGGAACATCCATGCTATAAATCTTGAGGGAGAACATCACGTTTATACACCATGGCTCCTGTGACACTCTTTAGGTGACTCCTCAATGATCTTCCTGTGGATCTGAACACCTGTTCCTTTTTTTCCTTCTCCCATTTCTCCTCCTCAAATGTAAGCTTATTTATTAGTGTCACAAGTAGGCTTTCGTTAACACTGCAATTAAGTTACTATGAAAATCCCCTATTTGCCACACTCGGGCACCTGTTCGGGTACGCTGAGGGAGAATTTAGCATGGCCGAGGCACCTAACCAGCATGTCTTTTGGACTGTGGGAGGAAACCGGAGCAGCTAAAGGAAACCCACACAGACATGGGGAGAACATTCAGACACCGCATACACAGCGACCTAAGCTGGGAATCGAACCCGGGTCCCTGGTGCTGTGAGGCAGTAGTGCTAACTACTGTGCCGCCCATGTACCCTTTGATCCCGCACAGGCCACATTCAGCTCCCTCTTGAATATATCTAATGAATGGCCCCAACTATTTTCTGTGGTAGAGAATTCCATGGGTTCACAACTCTTTGGGTGAAGAAGTTCTTCCTCATCTCAGTCCAGGATGGCTTATCTGTTATTCTTAGATTGTGTTTGCAATTGAACAAGTTGCTTAATAGTTACTGCTGATAGGGTTATTCATAGAATTGTAGAATCCCTACAGTACAGGAAGAGGCCATTTGGCCCATCGAGCCTGCACTAACAACAATCCCACCCAGGCCCCAACCTCATAACCCCACGTATTTACCCTGCTAGCCCCCCTGACATGAAGGGACAATTTTGCACAGCCAATCAACCTAATTCGCACACACACCTTTGGTTTTGATGGAATTTATGCGTCATCAGCCATTGAAATAGATGTATGGGGAAATCTTGGCCCAATACAGAAATAACAATGATTCTGAAGGAAAGGGTGTTCTCAACGTCAATCAGCCATACAGCTGTTTGAAACCAGCACATCTGTATTTTTCTTTGGTGTGGCCAGCAATTTCAGATGCGTAATTAATAATCTATTTTAATGCTACAATGGTTCTGACACTGGATGAGACATTTCCATTTTCATGAACATCTGTGTATTCATTCAATTGTGTATCTGCCATCTGCTCCCAATGGAAGGAAATGGGTGGAAGCATCAAAGTGGTCACAGTGTAACCTGTTAGTTCAGAGACTGCTGACAAGGTTATTCATCCCTACAGTGCAGGAGGGGGCCGTTTCTGTCGTTTGTTCGAGGAGAATCGTATTTGACCAGTACTGTCGCTGCTTGCTATCTTTCTAATCCCCTAATGTTAACGAATAGGCACAGAACCAGACCTATTTAGAGTTCGATGTTGCTGGCAGATTGGTACCATGATCATGGGCCGGCACGGTGGCACAGTGTTAACACTGCTGTCTCACAGTGCTAGGGACCCGGATTCAAAACCAGCCTTGAGTCACTGTCTGTGTGGGGTTTGTACATTCTCCCCATGTCTGCGTGGGTTTCCTTTGGGTGCTCTGGTTACCTCCCACAGCCCAAAGATGTACAGGTTAGATTGATTGGCCATGCTGAATTGACCCTTAGGGGGTTAACTGGTTAAATACATGGGGTTATGCGGATAGGCCCTGGGTGGGATTGTAGTTGGTGCAGACTCGATGGGCCAAATGGCCTCTTTCTGCACTGTAGGATTCTATGATGTCAATAAAGTACAAAGGGTTGTGAACGTAGCCCAGTCCACCACACAAACCAGCCTCCCTTCCATCGACTCTGTCTACCCTTCCTGCCACTTTAGCAAAGCAACCAACATAATCAAGGACCCCACACATCATGGACATTCTCTCTTCCACCTTCTTCCATAGGTGAGAAAGCTTCAAATGTCTGAGGTTATATACCAACCATCTCAAGAACAACTTCTTCCCTGCTGCCATCAGACTTTTGAATGGACCTAGACAGTGACCCAAACCGGGAATGGAACCTGGGTCCTTGGAGCTGTGAGGCAGCAGTGCATCATAAAAATTATACTTTCCGGTTATATCACAGCTTGGTATGGCCCCTGCTCTGCCCAAGACAGCAAGAAATTACAAAGGGTCGCGAATGAAGCCCAGTCCAACACTGCATCCATTGACTCTATCTACACTTCCTACTGGCTTGGAAAAGTAGCCGGCATAATCAAGGACCCCATGCACCCCAGACATACCCTCTTCCACCTTCTTCTGTCAGGAAAAAGATACAAAATTCTGAGGACACAGACCCCAACCGACTCAAGAACAGCTTCTTCCCTGCTGCTGTCAGACTTTTGAGTGGACCTACATCGCATTAAGTTGATCTTTCTCTGCACCCTAGGCTATGACTGTAACACTACATTCTACACTCTCTCCTTTCCTTCTCCATGAATGGTGTGCTATGTCTGTATAGTGTGCAAGAAACAATATTTTTCATTGTATCCCAGTGCGAAAATATGACGATAATAAATCATATCAAATGTAACCAATGAAGAGATGGTATTCAACAAAGACCCAGTGTCTGCAGCCAAAAGGCGGAATTATATGTTTTTTTCCCAATGTTGTCTCAGACGGGAAAAGTGGAGGATACCCCGTCAACTGACTTGCCAGCTTTTCCTGCCAAATTTTCAAGCACCTTGAGAGAAAAAAATGGAAGCAGCGGGACCCACAATATCACATTGGCAACCCACCTGCAACCTCCACCTCTGAGAGATCAGTATGGCCTTTTTAAAGAGTACCCCCATTAGAAACAAATATATAAAAAATCAACCTCTCCTCCGGCAACATAAGAACTAGGAGCAGGAGTAGGCCATCTGGCTCCTCGAGCCTGCTCCGCCATTCAATAAGATCATGGCTGATCTTTTTGTGGACTGAGCTCCACTTACCCACCCGCTCACCATAACCCTTAATACCTTCACTGTTCAAAAATTTATCTATTCTTGCCGTAAATACATTCAATGAGGTAGCCTCAACTGCTTCACTGGGCAGGGAATTCCACAGATTCACAACGCTTTGTTGTGAAGAAGTTCCTCCTCAGTCCTAAATCTGCTTCTCCTTATTTTGAGGCTATACCTCCTAGTTCAAGTTTCACCCGCCAGTGGAAATAACATCCCTGCTTCTATCTTATCTACTCCCTTCATAATCTTGTATGTTTCTATAAGATCCTCCCTCATTCTTCTGAATTCCAATGAGTATATCCCCAGTCTCCTCAGTCTCTCCTCATAAGCCAGCCCTCTTAATTCTGGAATCAACCCAGTGAATCTCCTCTGCACCCCCTCCAGTACCAGTATATCCTTTCTCAAGTAAGGTGACCCAAACAGAGTACTCCAGGTGTGGTCGCACCAGCGCCTTATACAGCTGCAACATAACCTCACTGTTCTTAAACTCCATCCATTTAGCAATGAAGGACAAAATTCCATTTGCCTCCTTAATTACCTGCTGCATCTGCAAACCAACTCCTTGAGATTCCTGCACAAGGACACCCAGGTCCCTCTGCACAGCAGCATGCTGCAATTTTTTCACCATTTAAATAATAGTTCATTTTGCCGTTATTCCTACCAAAATGGATGACCCCACATTTACCAACATTGTACTCCATCTGCCAGACCTTCACCCACTCACTTAGACTATCTATATCCCTTTGCAAACTTTCAGCATCCTCTGCACACTTTGCTCTGCCACCCATCTTAGTGTCATTTGTGAATTTTGACACACTACATTTGGTCCCCAACTCCAAATCATCTATGCAAATCATGAACAATTGCGGTCCCAACACTGATCCCTGAGGCACACCACTAGTCACTGATCGCCAACCAGTGAAACACCCACTCTTTACTTTCTGTTAGTTAACCAATCCTCTATCCATGTTAACACATTACCGGTAACATTGTGCACCTTTAAGTTATGTAGCAGTCTTTGATGCGGCACCTTGTCAAATGTCTTCTGGAAATCCAGATGCACCACATCCACAGGTTCCCCACTGTCCACTGCACATATAATGTCCTCAAAGAATTCCACTAAATTAGTCAAACATGACCTTCCCTTCATAAATCCATGCTGCATCTTACCAATGGGACAATTTATATCCAGGTGTTCTGCTATTTCTTCCTTGATGATAAATTCAAGCATTTTCCTGACTACGGAGGTTAAGCTAACCAACCTATAATTACCCGCTTTTTGTCTCCCTCCTTTTTTAAACAGTGGCGTCACATTTGTTGTTTTCCAATCTGCAGGAACCACTCCAGAATCCAGCAAATTTTGGTAAATTACCACCAGTGCATTTGCTATTTCTCCCGCCATCTCTTTTAGTACCCTGGGATGCATTCCATCAGGACCAGCCCCCACCCCCACCCCCAAATCTCCACAACCGAAGCCTCCCCTCCCCCTGGAACTGCCCCCTGGCGATGCCTGGGCAGGAGCCTGTTGCCAGGGTATTGATCCCCCAACCCCAGGCATGATCCTCTTCCCCTTGGAGGCAGTACTTGGCTGTACACCCCCCAGTGATGACCATTTGCCAAATCTCCCATGCAGGGGCAGAGGGGAACCCTCACACAGGGATATAATACAGCGGGCAGTCCTATTCAATGTACTTAAATGTACGATAATGGTGTTTCCTGCCTTTCATGGAGGGAATTCCATTACATCATCAGTGGTGGGGGGAATCCGGCTGGCTTCCCTTTGCATTCTCTGGTCCCACTGGCTTTCCCACCCACCCACAGCAGTGGAGGGGGGGGGGAGTGTTCTCCCCACCCTCCCTTCCCAAGACTTGAACTGCAATGTCAGTAGACTATTTAATCGAAGGAGCTTGACAGTCAAACCTGACCACATCAGGTTCCATCGTTCACAAAGGTGTACATTCCAGGGTGGGCATTGATACTAATAACAGCACATTGATCACCACCAGAGCGGAATTGGCTGGGTGCAGACACTCGTACATTGTCAGATTGACTGCACCTATCTCTGCTCCTGGCACCTTCTGCGTGCTTGTTGTTGAGATTTCGGTAGCACTAAGACGTTGTGACGACTGAGGCACTGCTGGGCAGGGGCTGTATCATCAGCCAACAATGTTTTGGCATAAGATCCTGGTGATTTGCAGAGGGGGTTTTGAGCTCCGCTAAGCGATACATGTCACAGCCTGGGGAACGCTGAGCCTTAAATACCATTAAATACCACAGTCACTGGTAGAGTAACCAAGGATGCTGTGCTTTGCCTAGAACCTGAGCACACACTGTTGCCCCAATGTGACCTTCCCATTGACCACCTTAACCAGCCATACGGCCTTCCCCGTTGTGACCACTGTCGTATATCTGATTAGAGACCGGCTATGAACCAACACACTCTGCCCAAACTGACACTGCATACTTAAAACAAGCAAAGGAAGAGGCCATTCGCCTCATTAATCACATCCCAAGGTCCAAATCTGGCTCCCAGTAATGGGAGGAAACTGGAAGACACAACTGTACAAGTGTAATGTTGTGTTAGAATATTTCCACAGAGTGACAGCTCCTCTCCCCACCTCTCAGCTCAACATTCAGGAAGGCAAATAACATTGAACAAATGGGCAGTGCAAATCTTACCCTTAAATTATCTAAACGCAATATTCAGGCTTTAACCAGGATTTTGACATGTGAGCTGATCTCGTCAATTGTTCCCTTTCCCAAATCCATCAAACACCAACCACTCCTCAAAAAGCCCCTCTGACCTCACCCACCACATTTAGTCTCTAACCTCCTGCTTTTCTCTCCAAGTATCGTGGTGTCCCAGCTCCCTGATTTGATTTGATTTGATTTATTATTGTCACATGTACTGGGATACAGTGAAAAGTATTGTTTCTTGTGGGCTATACAGACAAAGCATACCGTTCACAGAGAAAGAGATGAGGAAATGCAGAATGTAGTGTTACAGTCATTGCGAGGGTGTAGAGAAAGATCAACTTAATGCGAGGTAGGTCCATTCAAAAGTCTGACAGCAGCAGGGAAGAAGCTGTTCTTGAGTCGGTTTGTACTTGATCTCAGACTTTTGTATCTTTTTCCTGACAGAAGAAAGTTTAAGAACGAATATCCGAGGTGTGTGGGGTCCTTGATTATGCCGGCTGCTTTTCCAAGGCAGCGGGAAGTGTAGACAGAGTTAATGGATGGGAGGCTGGTTTGTGTGATGATTGGGCTACATTCACGACCATTTGTAATTCCTTGCGGTCTTGGACAGAGCAGGAGCCCATACCAAGCTGTGATACAACCAGAAAGAATGCTTTCTATGATGCACTGCTGCCTCACAGCGCCAAGGATATGGGTTCAATTCCCGGCTTGGGTCACTGTCGATGTGGAATTTGCACGTTCTCCCCATGTCTGCATGGGTTTCCTCCCACATTCTGAAAGACATGCTGGTTAGGTGCAGGCGCTGGAGTGTGGTGACTAGGGGAATTTCACAGTAACTTCATTGCAGTGTTAATGTAAGCCTTATTGTGGCTAATAAACAAACTTTTACTTTATCTGTAAAAGTTGGTGAGTAGGAGTGGACATGACAAATTTCTTCTGGTCTACCAACTTAACATTCCTTGTTGTCTGTCCTCCGCTCATTCAATCACCCTCACTACAGCTACCAATGGCATTCCTGCAACATTGCATTATGTCTCCTTGTTTCCCTCCGCCTCTCTAGTGTTTGATGTGATCGACCACTCCATATTCCATCTCATTGCATCTTAGGGAAACTCCAAGATTCACTCCTAATGCTTTTAGCGTAACATAGATTTAACATAGAACCCTACAATTTTCCATGTGTTTGAGTGATTGTTAGGACACTTCAATAAATTGTTGGCACTCAACTCTACCCCTCCTCCACCAGCTGTGATGCTATGACCACCATTACACCATCTCACTGCCTCCCTTTGATTTGTGGATGATGTCCAATTAACATCAAAACTAACGCTCTCCCGTAAGTTCCAAAAACCTCTCTGTCCTAAATTCTGATCTGTCCACCAGGGTGGCGCTGTGGTTAACGCTGCTGCCTCATAATGCCAGAGATCTGGGTTCAATTCCGGCCTTGGGTCTTGTGAGGAGTTTGCATGTTCTCTCCCCGTGTCTGCGTGGGTTTCCTCTGGGTGCTCCGGTTTCCTCCACAGTCTGAAGATGTGCAGATTAGATGGACTGGCCATGGTAAATTGCCCCTCAGTGTAAGGGGGATTAACAAGTTAAATACGCAGAGTTATGGGGACAGGGTCTTGGTGGGTCTGTTGCTGGTGCAGTCTCAATGGGCCAAATGGCCTCATTCTGCACTATGGGGTTGCTATGATTGTATAGAGTTCTGCCAATTTGAACAAATGCAACACAGATAATTGTAGCATCTTGCTTTGTAATTTCTGGGTCTCACGGAGCCTCTCCTTGAGTCTCAATCCAAGAATTTGATCACTTTGTGTCTGCAGCCTGGATTGATCACGCTGCTCTTCTGAATGGATATTCTTCAATAGTGAGAAAGCCAGAGGGAGCTTTGTTGCTTTTCTTGAAAGTATGTGGAGAATTTGCCCTTCTCATGAACGTTGCGCAAAGTTCAGAGCCTTTCAACGCGACTACAAGGAAGAATTCTGTTCCTTTCTCTTCATTCTGACTCTGCCCTCGCTCACCAGCGAGGCTGAGTGTGCACGAACGACCCCAGCGGATTCACCGTCTCTCCCTCCAGCAGTCGCTTGACAAAGACCACAAGCAAGAGTTTGGACAAACTTCCTGTTGTGTCTGGATGAGGCAATTAATCATATAAATACAGGCCTGTTCGCGTTCAAAGGGAGCTGAGGCTCTCGGTTCCTGGAAGATGAATAAGCTGCTTGTTCCAAACCTCCATTCAAATGCGATTACAGAAGACAATTGTCATGTTTACTCGAGCAGTGAATTACATTTGTTGTCTTTCCATCGAAAACACTTGGGGCACCGGGTGGTTAGATCAGTGGTTCCCAACCGGTGAGCTGTGGCACACTGGTTTGCCGCGAAGATCCCACAAAGTGTGCCGTGGAGCGAAGAACTCCAAATTATTCAAAATTCACGTAATTAAACTCAAACTAATCTTCGTCTTCAGCTCTGTGGTTGGCACGTCTAAGACCCAACAAACCTCTCGGTGGCAGAGTGGTTAGCACTGCTGCCCCCACAGCGCCAGGGACCGGGTTCGATCCTTGGCTGTCTGTGTGGAGTTTGCACGTTCTCCCCGTGTCTGCGTGGGTTTTTCCTCAGGCGCTCCGGTTTCCTCCCACCTTCTGAAAGACGTGCTGGTTAGGTGCATCGACCCGAACAGGTGTCAGAGTGTGGCGAGCAGGGGAATATCACAGCAACTTCATTGCAGTGTCAATGTAAGCTTTACTTGTGACACTAATAAATAAACAAACTTTATAAGTCTGGCCTCCCGTACGTGCGCCAGCTGGGAAAGAAATATCTGGAATTAAGAATCTACTGATTGAACATGAAACCATTGTCGGAAAAACCCATCTGGTTCACTGATGTCCTTTAGGGAAGGAAATCTGCCTTCCATACCTGGTCTGGCCTACATGGGACTCCAGAGCCACAGCAATGTGGTTGATTCTCAACTGCCCTCCAAGAGCAACTGGGGATGGGCAATAAGTGCTGGCCAGCCAGCGATGCCCATGTCCCACAAATGAATAAAGTAAATGTGCGTAGGTTAGATTTTTTACGTTGTTCAGGTCCCATGCGTGGCCACACAAAATATGAAAGCTTTAAAGGGATGCAAAAACCCTGGGGAAGTACAAAGGTTTTAAAAAAAGCACAGGGTAAAGGACAGGGAGGGGTTAAAAATGAAGCTCCCAATAAAGGAAGAGAACAGAGAAAATAGGAAGAGTTCTTCAAACTATTTTTAAAGTATAGAGGTATGAGATATAAAAGTTTGGGAGCCACTGGGTTAGATGTACATTCCTATCTGCCCATGACCCATTCTCAAAACCTCCAATTGTTTTGTTGAAAAACCAATTCATAGATTCAGAGAATCCCTACAGTGTAGAAGGAGGCCATTCAGCCCATCGAGTTTGCACTGACCACAATCCCACCCAGGCTCTATTCCTGTAACCCCACATATTTACACTCCTAACCCCCCCGACACTAAGGGGCAATTTAACATGGCCAATTCACCTAACCCGCACATCTTTGGACTGTGGGAGAAAACCCATGTAGACATGGGGAGAATGTGCAGACCCCGCACAGACCCAAGGCCGCAATTGAACCTGGGTCCCCGATGCTGTGAGGGAGCAGTGCTAGCCACTCTGCCACTCTGCCGTCCATAAATTAAACTAAATTAAGCAGACGGAAGGACAAAATAAAAATGGCAGCCCCTTAAAGGGATACTGCCCCTTAAAGGGATACTGCCCCTTAAAGGGATACTGCCGTAAATAAAAACAAATCATGAATGAAAGTTTAGGCATCAAACTCAGATGTGATTAACGGGGTCGGTAATAGTCCAGTCCCTGAGGGGCCCAACAAATATGGAAGACCTCGATGGTGCCAGTGGACACGAGATGTTCTCTCTCCAGGGAGCTCAACACCTCCACACTGCTAATCTACACTCCATCTTCCCTTAAACTGTTCCACAAACTCTTGCTGAAGTGGCTGCTTTTGTCATGTCAGAATGTAAGAATGGGGATGCTATTAATCCTTGACAATAAAGCACCAGCGAGCCAGGGTGTAAAGTAGTTCTTCAGTGGCCATTTTGCACTGCAGCCCAAGACCAATTTCACCACAATGATTGTGTGCAGGCTATTTGACTACTGAGCCATCACAGCAGAGTCCCATTCTGCATCCACACACACACACAAACTGCACCCTCTCCCCTCCACCCACCACCCCCTTCACATACACAAACACACACACACACACACACACACACACATTTCCCTCTCCAAACACACACACACACAAACACATTGTTCCCCCCACAAACACACATCTACACACACATACAAACACACGCTACCCCCCTCCGCACACACACACCTACACACACACACTGCCCCCCGCATGCACACACACACATACATTGCACACACACACACACACACACATACATTGCACGCACACACACACATACATTGCACGCACACACACACACATACATTGCACGCACACACACACACATACATTGCACGCACACACACACACATACATTGCGCACACACACACACACACATACATTGCGCACACACACACACACACATACATTGCACGCACACACACACACATACATTGCACGCACACACACACACATACATTGCGCACACACACACACACATATATTGCACACACACACACACATATACATTGCGCACACACACACACACATACATTGCGCACACACACACACACACACATACATTGCACGCACACACACACATACATTGCACGCACACACACACACATACATTGCGCACACACACACACACATACATTGCACACACACACACACACACACACACATACATTGCGCACACACACACACACATACATTGCACACACACACACACACACACACATATACATTGCGCACACACACACACACACATACACATATTTTCCAATGAAAATTCTCCGTCCAAAAAAGCAGCAGAACCTCTGGTCCCAGTCCAAGAAAGTCATGGGCAGAGCAAGACAGCTTGAGATTAATCAATTCAGTCATGAGATTTACTTAAAGAATTATTTTTTTGAAGTAATGGCCTCAGATCCCAATTTTGAAATGAAATAGTTGTTAAATTATTTACAGATTTAAAAAGCTTGTGCATTTAGTGTTCTTCATCGCTGTCATCTGAGTTCCAGCACTTATTCCAGGTAATGTTAATTTCACAATGGATCTGACTTCTTCAACAATCAGAGTATTCAGGATCTAAACGTCAGGCATTTCAATAACTTGTTAAAAACACATTGCCTCTGAGAATCTTGTAAAGTTAGGGCATCTGCTGTAATCGCATGAGACTCTGTGTAGGGTTGGGAACAGGCACCAGTCGCAATTAGAATTTACAGCATGGAAACAGGCCCTTCGGCCCAACTTGTCCATTCCCTCCCAACTTGATTTGGTTTGACTTATTATTGTCTCATGTATTGTGAAAAGTATTGTTTCTTGTGCTTTATACAGAAAAAACATACCTTTCGTAGAGAAGGAAATGAGAGAGCATAGAATGTAGTGTTACAGTCATAACTAGGATGTAGGGAAAGATCAGCTTAATGCAAGTCCATTCAAAAGTCCGATGGCAGCAGGGAAGAAGCTGTTCTTGAGTCGGTTGGTACGTGACCTCAGACTTTTGTATCTTTTTCCCGAAGGAAGAAGGTGGAAGAGAGAATGTCCGGGGTGTGTGGGGTCCTGGCTGCTTTCCCGAGGCAGTGGGAAGTGTAGACAGAGTCAATGGATGGGCGGTTGGTTTGTGTGATGGACTGGGCTACATTCACCACCTTTTCTTTTTACCACTAAGCTAGGCCCAACTGCCCACATTGGGCCCATATCCCTAAATACCCATTCTTTAAGGTTTTAAAGTTTAGTTATTAGTGTCACATGTAAGCTTACATTCACACTGCAATGAAGTTACTGTGAAAATCCCCCAGTCGCCGCACTCCGGCGCCTGTTCGGGTACACCGAGGGAGAATTTAGCACGGCCAATGCACCTAACCAGCACATCTTTCAGACTGTGGGGTGAAATCGGAGCACCCGGAGGAAACCCGAGGGGAAACGTGCAGAGTCCACGCAGACAGTGACCCAAACCGGGAATCAAACCTAGATCCCTGGGGCTGTGAGGTCTCTCTGTTAACCATTGTGGCACTGTGCTGCTGTGAATTGAGTTAAAGTAAAGCTGGGTGTCACTGGGCTAGACTTGGCTCACAGATCACTAGGCCTCACTGACATTATGGGGCTCAGTGTCACTAGAACAGGGAACGACTAGGCTAAAGTTTCAGCGTCACTGGGACAGGTCCCACCAACAGGCTGAGGCTCACTAGGCCTCACTAACAGTCCGAGATTCAATGGAGCGCCACTGACAGTTTGAGGTTCGGGGTCACTGGGACACGCATGACTAACAGGCTGAGTAACAGCTTACAACACTTAGCTAGGATGAGGAACTTCTAATACTATTACAATCATGGTACAGAAAATAAAAATCTTTTATTTTCTTTATAAAAATGACAACTTTGTGGGTTGGAGTTGCACTGCAGAGACCTGAGGAATAAACATTGCAGTGTTGAGGGAGGGCTGCAATGCCGGTCAGTGTCACTGGACAAGATGTTAAACTGAGGACCTTTTGCACATTAAAGACCCTGGGACACTTTCTCGAAGGAGAGCAGGGTGTGCGGTTCTCGGTGTTCTGGCCAATATTAATTCTTCAGCCCTGACAGAGGAAGCTGAAAGAACTCCACGTCTAGTAGGAGAGAAACACAGTTAATGTTTTGAGTCCACAGACTCTCTAACTTAACCTTTAGATGTTGGTAGACCTGCTGAGTTTGTCCAGCACCTTCTGCTCTTGTTTCAGATTCCAGCAATATTTCGCTCATTTATTTCCCAGTCTGTTTTATTTTCCGGGGATCATCTTAACGTGGTCATTGTCGCCCAGTAGGCAGTGCCCCCATCGGCTGGGGCGTTTCGTACGTTACAGCAGCGATTAGACTGCGTGGGCTGTAAAGCATTCGAAGACATCCTGTACGCGTGACGGGCGCTATGTAAATGCACCTCTTTCTCGATGTCTTGTTGCAGCTGGGGTTAGGGGCAGAGGTCAGGGCTGCAGGCTAATCCACGCCTGTTCTCAATGGCAGTCAAAAGCTGGCGGCTCTTTTCTCTGTCTCCGAGAATGCCAGTTCAGTTATATAATCCACCAACAAAATCACAAAAACTGAGGCCCGGAGGAGGTGGGGGTTCATTGGTTTTACACAAAGCTCCTGAAATTATCTTTTGTCTCAGTTACAAATGACACTTATTGTTTCCAACCACAAGAAACTGAGACGTCTCAACCCTCCTTATTCTCAAAAAGAAAGAGGTGGGAACCAGCGTGTTTTTTAACGTTTAATTCACTATTTTAGTGAATCTTATTTTGTTAAGGCTGGGTTTGCTGTTGGGGGGGGAGCAGTTTAGCTGGGCAGCAGATTTTTGATTTGATTTGATTTATTATTATAATAATACAGTGAAGAGTATTGTTTCTTGTGCGCTGTACAGACAAAGCATACCGTTTATAGAGAAGGAAATGAGAGAGTGCAGAATGTAGTGTTACAGTCATAGCTAGAGTGCAGAGAAAGATCAACTTAATACAAGGTAGATCCATTCAAAAGTCTGATATCAGCAGGGAAGGAGCTGTTCTTGAGTTAGTTGGTAGGTGACTTAGACTTTTGTATCTTTTTCCCTGAAGGGAGAAGATAGAAGAGAGAATGTCCGGGGTACGTGGAGGTTCTTAATTATGCTGGCTGCTTTTCCCAAGACAACGGGAAGTATAGACAGAGTCAACGGATGGGAGGCTGGTTTGCGTGATGGATTGGGCTACATTCACGACCTTTTGTAATTCCTTCCAGGATGGAGTGTGTATCTCACTGACCTCTTGCTCAAAATGGGCGTAGAATGCATTGAGCTCATCAGGGAGGGGTGCATTGATGCCGGCGACTCCACACACCTTCATCTTGTAGCCTGTTATGTCTTGTAGACCTTGCCATGGTCGGTGAGGGTCTGTGTGCTAACCTGGGACTCTAGCTCAGTCTGGTGTTGTCTTTTGGCATCTTTGATGGATCTCCTTAGATCGTGCCTGGCTTTCTTGTATAGGTCAGCGTGGCCTGACTTGAACCACTCAGACCTGGACTTCAGCAGGTGATGGATATCCCTGTTCATCCATGGTTTCTGACTGGGGAACACATGGATTTGCTTCTTTGGCACACAGTCTTCTACACACTTATTAATGAAGTCAGTTTTACTAACGTAGTGGTGTACTCGTTCAGGCTGGTCGCAGAGTTTTTAAGTACTGACCATTCCACTGACTCCAAGCAGTCCCACTGGAGATCATCCAATTCCTCCAACCAACATTGCACGACTCTCTTTGATGGATGTTCCTGCTTCGGTTTTTGCTTGTAAGCTGAGAGTACAGCCTTGTGATCTGATTTGCCAAAATGTGGGCGGGCGATAGAGCGATAGGCATGTTTGATATTTGTGTAGCAATAATCTAGGATGTTTGGGCCTCTGGTGGAACAGGAGCCGTGTTGGTGGTAACTTGGTAGGACGCTCTTGAGCTTGGCCTGATTGAAGTCCCAGGCCATGATGAACGAGGCCTTAATGTTTCACCTCAGGGCTATTCGTAGTAGTGTATATTTTGTCCAGCGTGATCTTCACGTCCACATGAGGTGGGATATAAACTGCTTTCAAGAGAACAAAGCTGAACTTCCACGGAAGATAGTAGGGGCAGCATTTTAGCATCAGGTATTCTAGGTCCAGGGAGCAGAAGCTCACAGTGTGGCAATGTCGAGGCACTGTGAGGTGTTGATTAGGAAGCAGAGACCGCACCTCCCCTAGCCTTGCCTGAGGCTGCTATGTGGTCCATTCGGTGGACGTGGAGAGGATGTTTCCACAGAATCATAGAACCCCTTCAGTGCAGAAAGAGGCCCTTCGGCCCATCAAATCTGCATCAAACACAATCCCACCCAGGCCCTACCCCCATATCCCTACATATTATACCCACTAATCCCTCTAACCTACGCATCCCTGGACACTAAGGGGCAATTTCTTAGCACGGCCAATCAACCTAACCCACACATTTTTGGACTGTGCCGGACTGCGTTTCCACTAGTGGGAGAAACTAGAAATCCAGGGCACAACCTCAGAGTGAAAGGATGCTCCTTTAAGACTGGGAAGAGGAGGAATTTTTTCAGCCAGAGAGTGGTGAATCTGTGGAACTCTTTGCTACAGAAGGCTGTGGAGGCCAGGTCATTAAGGCAGAGATAGATAGGTTCTTGATTAATAAGGGGATCAAGGATTACGAGGAGAAGACAGGAGAATGGGGAAGAGAATCATAACAGCCATGATTGAATGGTGGAGCAGACTTGATGGGCCGAATGGCCTAATTCTGCTCCTACATCATACGGTCCATTCCAAGGCAATTCAAAACTGTGAAACCCCCTCACCTCTGACATTCTATACACTTTTAAAATGCCAAATCCGACCATTAATTCTTAACGTGCCTCATCCCTACTTCTAACCACCATGGGGGAAAGTTGGAGGTTCACCCTATACCACCTCTGTGACCCTAATATATAACAGATTACATATATTACCACACTGCTTTCTCCATGCCCTTTTAGAGGAGGAGGCAATTGTGGGGTGGGATGGGGAGAGGAAGGGGGGCCAGGAGGGGGTTCGGTGGAGCAGTGTTCCCCTGGGCCACTCTGGGCCTATCCTTTCACTAGATTTTGTGCCTCAGTTTTATTCAGTTTCTTACCGTTGTTTGTGATCAGTGGGGCCTTTTTGAGATTAGTCGTACATCTGGATCCTGAATTGCATCTTCGGGTAAGCTCAGAAATGCAGTGAAAATAATAAAAAATGAGTGTTCCTTTTAGCCTTCCGCGCTGGTGATGGTTCGGCCTGTCTGGGTTTCCAGGTGAACCTAACTTGGACGGTCTCCTGCCTGAGATCTACCAGTTGGTCTTATAGCCCCCTCTGGTGGAGGCTCCTTACTTCCTTCAGCGTCTCTGTCCCAGAACACTTGCCGGAATGTTCCGTTGCTGAGGTAGGTCCACAATGGGCCAAAAACTGCATGAGGAGACATTGGTCTCGACAACATCACGCTCGCTCACAACATTATGGTCAGTGGACTGCCTGGGAGCGGGAAGCACTCCTACTGACAATTAAATGGGCCTTTGAAGTTTAAAGTTTATTTATTAGTGTCACATGTAGGCTTACATTAACACTGCAATGAAGTTATTGTGGAAATCGCCTAGTTGCCACACTCCGGCACCTGTTGGGGTACACTGAGAGAGAATTTAGCACGGCCAATGCACCCTAACCAGCACGTCTTTCAGACTGTGGGAGGAAACCGGAGCACCCGGGGAAAACCTACCCAGACATGGGGATAATGTGCAGACTCCACACAGACAGTGACCCAAGCCAGGAATTGAACCCGGATCCCTGGCGCCTTGAGGCAGCAGGGCTAACCACTGTGGTATCATGCCGTCCCAAGCCGATGAACAACCTAATTGGTTTAATTGATTTTATGTTACCTACGTGATTTGGGGCTCACCGCCCAGGCAAAATGGACGGGTGGGGAATCCTTTTCCTCACATTTCTCATCTGAGTGTGGAATAAAAGGGAAGGAGAGTGCTGGCTGTGTGAATTATTAGGAATTCAAGTGAGATTTGTTGCTGCTTTATTGCTGAGAGTTCAGACCTCTTCCTGTCCTTTATCCAGAAATATTTTGATCTGATTTGATTCAATTTTGATTTGATTTGATTCATTATTGTCGCATGTTTTAATATACAGTGAAAAGTATTGTTTCTTGCATTCTATATAGACAAAGCACACTGTTTATAGAGAAGGAAAGGAGAGAGTGCAGAGTGTTAGTGTTACAGTCATAGCTAGAGTGTGGAGAAAGATCAACTCAATGCGAGGTAGGTCCATTCAGAAGTCCGATGGCAGCAGGGAAGAAGCTGTTCTTGAATCAGTTGGTACGTGACCTCAGACTTTTGTATCTTTTTCCCAACGGAAGAAAATGGAAGAGAGAATGTCCGGGATGCGTGGGGTCCTTAATTATGCTGGCTGCTTTTCCCAAGGCAGTGGGATGTGTAGACAGAGTTAATGGATGGGAGGCTGGTTTGCGTGATGGACTGGGCTACATTCACGATGTTTTGTAGTTCCTTACGGTCTTGGGCAGAGCAGGAGCCCATACCAAGCTGTGATACAACCAGAAAGAATGCTCTCTGTGGTGCATCTGTAAAAGTTGGCGAGAGTCGTAGCCGACATGCCAAATTTCCTTAGTTTTGTTAGCTCTGTTGTGAGGACTCTCCTGTTCTGTCAACTTTATCGGGATGTTTCTGCTCAGTGCTGTCCTCAGAGCAGGGGGCAGTGCCAGCTGTATTTCAGCAGGTAGGGGATTGTGTACTCTGCTGGGCGGGATGCTAAGGGCGATTCCTCCTTCACAAACATGTCTGAGGAGGCAATTCTCTCATCCTCACTGTCCAGTCACAACCTCTGCAGCAAAGTTGGCAGCTTCTGCTGTCTCTGTGCCACGGACCCAGACAGGATTCACCCAGACAGGATTCACCCAGACAGGATTCATCCAGACAGGATTCACCCAGACAGGATTCACCCAGACAGGATTCACCCAGACAGGATTCAGAGTCACTGAAAATTAACGCTGACACATTGTGCGCAGTAACAACAATTGAATATAACATAATCGGGCGTTAAATGTCACAGAGAAATCAAACGTTGCACGGACGAAAAGAAATAATCTCCCCCGTGAAAATCCCCTCTGTGCTGACAGTGTCTGAAACTTATACTGGATACTGTGTCTTGGTGACCAACCCCCCCTCCCCACACCCCACTCGACCCCCCCCACCCAGCCACACCCTCCCCTCCCCGGCCCACTCGCTGGCAGTGATCTGGGGGGCAGGCTGCTCTCCCTGCTGCCCTTGATGCCCCGTGGGTCATCCTCTGACCTGAGGATGGGAGGTTTTACCCCGTACCATCCCCACAGTCGTCACAGTCTTCTTGGCGGTGGGGCTGTTATCCTCACCCGGGGTGCCCAGAGAAGAGCCTTCAGAGATGCCAGGCAGCTTGCTCACCAGCGTGAGGTGGGTTTGCACCTCCCTGTTCGCCAGTGATGGATGGGCACCCGGCAGAGAGACTAGGTGTCCAACTCTCACACTCATGGTGTACAATGTCAACACCGTGTTCGAGCTCCACGTGGACCCCTCTGTGACAGAGACCACGGCATGCACACCCTCGGGGAACTCCGTCAGATCTTCCCACACGTTCCGCTGGACTTCCAACACTTCCCACTTGATGGACAACTCCATCCAGAGGCTGGCCGTCTGCCTCGGACTCAGCTTTATCTTAGTGTCTAGCTGGTGCCCTCTGCCACTGCCAGTTCCTCATGTGAGTGCACCCTGACCTCCCTGCAATGTCTCCTCCCCCAGAGTCAATGGAGGATCCTCAGGGACCCAGTTGCCTTTGCAGGTTGGCACCTCTGAGAGAGGAAGATATTAAGTCAGTGGCATCAAGCATCACAAATTGAGTGCCCTCGCTAGGCGGCCTGGTGAGACAACAGCGTCAAGGTGGCACCATCATTGCTGGGTCACCGCAGATTATTGCTAAGAGCTTCTCATTTGAGATGAGAGGGTGCCCCATTGTTTGAACTCTCCTCCAGCCTCGCATCTGCCCACTGGACCCTTAGCTTCCTCTGAGATGTTTGCCCCATCGCCACCTGATGACCTTGGTACACATTGGCATTCGAGCTCCATCTCAGAATGAGTAGTTTCGAAGCCTCACCACCCGCTCACGTGCACTCAACGACATTATGGGTTCCCTTCCATACGGATGGAAGAGTTCTCCTTACTCCACCCTGTGCCAGTAACACCATGCCATGCTCGCCCACACCCACCACCCACCTGGCACCCACCACACTCCTGCCTCTGCTGGCAGCCCCTCTCCGGTTTTGGGGAATGTTTCACACAGGCCAATCCTTAAATTGGCCGGCAGTGAAAAATCTTTCTTTCACGTCGGGGCAGAAGTCCCGCCCACTTCCAGCTGAGCCAATCACACTTGCACACGGCACGTACAAAGTTCAGACCCCGGCCTTTCAGACTAAATATACAAAGTTGATCCGAAAGATTTAGGATAATTCCCTGTCCAGTCCCACGTACAACAAGATCTACTTACATTTTTACCACATCCCAGCACCGTGCTGCCTGACCGACTGGGTTTGTTCGATACTGGAGATGGGCTTTACCCCTGTAATACTTTTATCGTTCGTTCACAGGATGTGGGCCTTGCTGGCGGGGTCAGTACTTGAGAAGGTGGCGGTGAGGCAGCACGGTGGCACAGTGGTTAGCGCTGCTGCTTCACAGCTCCAGGGACCAGGGTTCGATTCCCGGCTCGGGTCACTGTCTGTGTGGAGTCTGCACATTCTCCTCGTGTCTGCGTGGGTTTCCTCCGGGTGCTCCAGTTTCTTCCCACACTCCAAAGATGTGCGGGTTAGGTTGATTGGCCATGCTAAAATTGCCCCTGAGATGTGTGGATTAGTGGGGAAAATATGTAGGGATATGGGAGTAGGGCGTGAGTGGGATCGTGGTTGGTGCAGACTCGATGGGCCAAATGGCCTCTTTCTGTGCCGTATGGATTCTATGAGGTGTAGGTACACCCACAGTGCTGTGAGGGAGGGAGCTCCACAACCCAGCCACTATGAAGGAACGGCCGATAACTTTCCAAGTCAGGGTATGTAGCTTGGAGGGGAACTTGGTGGTGTTCCTTGATGGCACAGGTCCAGGTTTTGAAAACTACCAATGCAAATGGGTCGTGTTTCTCATCATTGAGAATATTATCCCCAGAGTGGGTCTGAGCAACTCATAGGAAACAGGGCTAAACCTGAGCAGAGTCAAGTGAGCTGGGAGGGCCCTACATCAGATAAATAAGGTCTACAATAGTCTCTGAGTTTCTTCTGAGTCTTCACACATAAGAAAATCACATACACCGTGCTTAAAATTCCAATTTGCTAGGGATAAGCTGGAAACTGGATAATCACATGGAATTTGGAGTACTTGGAGTTCGAAAGAACATTGATGGATTATAAGGAGGGCGATTTTGGGAGTCAGTGTACAAAGGGTTAATGCTGATCAGTAATCAATGGCACTCACACGCGTTGTGCAGGTTAGATGGATTGGCCATGCTAAATTGGCCACGCCAAGTTCTCCCTCAGTGTACCCGAACAGGCGCCAGACTGTGGCAACTCGGGGATTTTTCACATTGCAATGGTAATGTAAGACTCCTTGTGACTAATAAATAAATAATAGACATTTCCCCAAGATGTGTAGATGAGGTGGATTGGCCATGGGAAATTGTCCCTCGGTGTTTATAGATGTGTCGGTTAGGTGGATTGGTGGGGTAAATATGTGGGGTTACGGGTGTGGGCCTGCTTGAGATGCCCTGTCAAAGAGTTGGTGCAGTCTTGATGGGCCAAATGGACTCCTCCTACACTGTAGGGGTTCTATGATTTTACATTGCTTCCTTTTGTTTTTCTGACCAGAATACATCGTTTGACACTTCCCCGTGTTAAGTCTCATCTGCCACACACTCAAATCTCTCGCTGTTGGCAACACTTCCAAATTTAGTCATGAATGCAGATGTAGAGTCCGGGATAGTCCTGGATAGTGTCGAGAGTCGTGAAGAGTTACTGTTCACCCAGACCATTAACAGCACGCACTGTCTATCAAACATCTGCTCAGCTATACAGCTTATCTTCACCCATGAAACAAATATTAAGGTGCCAATGGATTAATTATAGCTGGAATATGGTTTTAAAGTTCTTTAAGTTGTTTCTTTTTGCTGATAAACCTTCTGAAATTGGGTAACGAAGGCAGCCAGCGCCCTCCAGTGGATATCATGCTCCACTATAATAAATTCCGGGGAATGTGCCGGAAGTGAGAGCAATCTTTTTGCGGTTAATATTAATTGAAGGTAGCTTACTTACAAAACACATTTACAAATATTGCAATCAATTCTTGAGGACAGCAGTTGAATGTGGCAAGGCTCCTTCGACAGCACCTTCCAAACCCAAGATCACTTCCATCTAGAAGGACAAGGGCAGCAGATACCTGGAAACTCCACCACCTGGAGGCTCCCCTCCAAGTCACTCACCATCCTTGACTCGGATGCTCCTTCACTGTCTCTGTGTCCCAATCTGGGAATGCTCTTCCTAAGAGCACTGTGGGTGTACCCACACCTCAGGGGCTGGAGTGATTCAGGAAGGCAGCTCCCCACCATCCTCTGAAGGGCAATTAGAGGTGGGCAATAAGTGATTAGCCCACAACCCAAGAATGAATAAATGTCGCCGACTTGAAGCTCTGGTAAAAGGTTAACTCCTGAAATCTCAATCTGTCTATCCCGTTCTTATTTGCCTTATTCATGAGACCTATTGGAAGTTTCTGGTATTTCACAGAAACATAGAAGATAGGAGCAGATGAAGGCCACTCAGCCCTTCGAGTCTGTTCCACCATTCATTACGATCATGGTTGATGGCCCAACTCAATACCTAATCCTGCTTTCTCCCCTTAACCTTTGATCCCGTTTGCCCCAAGTGCTATATCCAGCCGTCTCTTGAATACATTCCATGTTTCGGCACCAACTACTTCCTGTGGTAATGAATCCCACAGGCTCACCACTCTTTAGGTGAAGAAATGTCTCCTCACCTCCATCCTAAATGGCCTACCCTGAATCCTCAGACTGGTTCTGGACTCCCCCACCATTGGGAATATCCTCCTGGCATCTACCCTGACTAGTCCCATCAGAATTTTATAAGTCTCTATGAGATCCCCCCCCTCATTTGTCTGAACTCCAGCAAAGACAATCCTAACCCGAGTCAACCTCTCCTCATACACCAGTCCCACTTCCCCATTTGGTTTTACAAGCCGGGCAGTCTGATAATTCCTCAAATATTTCCGCAGACCCAGTGAGCAGCTGGGATCTTCCTGTGTAATTAACAGAATCACATCCAGTGACAATACTTGAAGCCGGCAGGAGAGGTCTCTCCTCATACGTTTACCGTGTGAGGGGTACACAAAACACTCAGGGTGCGAACTTATCGGTCACGCTCCTGCTACAGCTGGGGATCTCTGAGGGACTCCACACTCTGCGTTTTTGGGGGTCCCAGGCTCAAAATGCCCCCCGTCAAAAATGTGGAACTGCATCAGAATCCAGTCGGAGTGACAATCTGAGGGTGATTGTTTTAAAATTTATTTAGTAGTGTCGCACCTAGGCTTACTTTAACACTGCGATGAAGTTACTGTGAAAATCCCCTAGTTGCCACACTCCGGCGCCTGTTCAGGTCAATGCACCTAACCAGCAAGTCTTTCAGACTGTGGGAGGAAACCAGAGCACCTGGGGGAAACCCACGCAGACACAGGGAGAATGTGCAAACTCCACATAGCCAGTGACCACCCAAGCTGAGAATGAACCCAGGTTCCTGACACTATGAAACAGCAGTGCTGACCACTGTGCCACCCATGTTGCCATTACATGGAAGATCTGTGCTGTAATAAGTCCCTTCACCAAAATCTCTTTATTTGCAAACTCTAACAGCAGTATACAGACTGCTAGCAGTTAGCAGTCTATCTCTGGGGGTGTCAGAGGAACTGACACCCCCAGAGTATCAAGGACCTTTCACTACGCTGTACAGCTTTATACAGCACTGTACTCTGCCCCAGATCCCGAGGGGGGGGTAAGTGGAGTGGGGGGAGGGTAAGATCAGCCATGATCTTATTGAATGGTGGGGCAGGCTCCAGGGGCCAGATGGCCTACCCCTGCTCCTATTCTTTATGTTCTTCTGCTCTGTACTGTAGGAATTCTATGATTCCTTTCTTCGCTGCTTTGAACACAGTTATGTCTTTTTTCAAATGAGAGACCAGGACTAATATGGATAGGTTAGGGGGATTAGTGAGGTAAATGTGTGGGGTTACAGGGATCAGGCCTAGATAAAACTGCTCTGTCAGAGAGTTGGTGTAGACTCGATGGGCTGAATGGCTTCCTTCTGCACCTTAGGGATTTGATGTTGACAGAATATTGTGGATGGGATCTCAACAAGGCTGTGTACAAGTGCAATAAAACTTCCCAGTGTTTATATTCCATTCTCCTTGCAATATTTACAATTTATAAGTACTTAACAATGGGTGCCTTTTACTTCCATGTTTGTGGCCTACTGGTGGTAATGGCCTAATGGTATTATCGCTGGACTATAAAGTCAGAAACTCACCTAATGTTCTGGGGACCTGAGTTCGAATCCCGCCACAGCAGATTTGAATTCAATAAAAAAAATCTGGAATAAAGAAGCTACTGATGGCTGTGAAACCATTGCCGAGTGTTGGAAAGACCCATCTGGTTCACTGATGTCCTTTAGGGAAGGAAATCTGTTGTCCTTGCCTGGTCTGGCCTACACGTGATTCCAGCGCCACAGCAATGCCCTCAAGCAACTGGGTAGGATTGTTGTTGTAGGCTGGAAAGACCTCCTTCTGTACTGTATGGGCAATAAATGTTGGCCAGCGTGTGATGCCCATGTCCCACAAATGAATAAATAACAGTAATGGGTTGCCTGGGTTGGAACATCTAAATTATAAAAAAAAGGTTGAATATGGCAATGAGCTCAGACTCAGGATTGATCTCTGCTGGTGGATGAGAGTATTGCAGTCCAAGGGCAATGTCTGGTCCAAGGTGTAAGTTAATGAGTAACAAAAAAAGTGGACATTTTTAATGTTTTTTTAAATAAATTTTTAATCATTAGTGTCACAAGCAGACTTACATTAACACTGCAATGAATTTACGGTGAAAATCCCCTAGTTGCCGCACTCTGGTGTCTGTTCGGGTACACTGAGGGAGAATTTAGCATGGCCAATGTGCACCTAACGAATCTTTCAGACTGTGGGAGGAAACTGGAGCACCCGGATGAAACCCACGCAGACACGGGGGGAATGTGCAGACTCTGCACAGACAGCGACCCAAGCCGGGAATCGAACCCATGTTTATTACTGAGCAAGATAATGCTGCTTTTCGATATTCCAATCTGTTTGCAGCCTGTGCCTGTGGGAGATGTTTTTTCTGCTTCAAAGGCATTGCATAAAAGTAAGTTAAAAGCAAAATACTGCAAACGCTGGAATCTGAAACAAAAACGGAAAATACTGGGAAATCTCAGCAGGTCTGACAGCATCTGTGGGGAGAGAGAATAGAGCCAATGTTTTGACTCTTTGGATGACCCTTTGTCAGAGCTGAGAGCAAAGAGAACCAGCAGAGATTTATACTACGAGAGTGTGGTGGGTGGTGGAGTGGGACAAAGGGAATGTAAGTGAGGATACAGAAGGCTGCGAAGGTGCGAACAGTGTCCATTAAGCAATTAGAATGTGTGAACGGTAGAACACAGGTACAGGTTGTTAAAGGACTGCCTGGGAAATGCGGCAGTAATGCTGAAGGGGCAGGATAGTGTGGAAAGGAGAGTTCGAGTGGAGAAATGGAAAAGTAGAAGTGAAAAAGCGTGATAAAATGGATGAATGAAATAAAACAGATGGAAATGGAGTGAAGGTGGGGGAGGGAGCACATCCTCTGTTTAAAGCAGTTTTAAAGTTTACTTATTAATGTCGGCTTACATTAACACTGCAATGAAGTTACTCTGAAAATCCCCTAGTCGCCACACTCCGGCACCTGTTCGGGTACACGGAGGGAGAATTTAGCACGGCCAATGCACCTAACCCGCACGTCTTTCAGACTGTGGGAGGAAACTGGAACACCTGGAGGAAACCCACGCAGACACGGGGAGAACGCGCAGTCTCCACACAGCCAGTGACGCAAGCTGGGAATCGAACCCAGGTCTCTGACACCGTGAGGCAGCCGTGCTAACCACTGTGTCACCCTGCCTCCCTAATGTACAAAGGTAAGTTGTTGCTGATAACGCTGCCGTCAGCTCTTTCATCGGAGGTGCTTGAACCTGGACAAAAGGACGGATTTAATGTTCTACAAAAGCCAAACTTCCAATCAACTGAATCGGAGTTAAAAAAAAAGACATATCTTCGTTAAAGGGTGCTTCAGCTAGGAATGCCGGAGGTGAACTGGTGACGAGGGATAGTTTACATTTTATGTGACTGCTCGTGCAGTCCCTTGGACTGGCTGCAGGTGGCAGTGTTGGTGAAGGAGCTGGCTGCTGTCTGACAGATGATGTGTTTGGGATCTGAGACCTTTTCCAGCCTTGGCAGCTTGACAGGGGTTTGTGATGTGAGATTTGTGGGGTTTGTGAAGATTGAGGGGTTTGTGAGGTGAGATTCATCCTTCAAATCTTGGTAAAATTCAATAATTGTCAGGTGCACGTGGCCATTTTACTGGCACCAATCATTTCCAATTTTTTTTTCCTTTTGGTCAATTTTGTGTGAACCTTGGACCCCAAAAATTAACTTCCCTGCATATAAAAGTGGGCGGCGCGGTGGCACAGTGGTTAGCACCGCTGCCTCACAGCGCCAGAGACCCGGGTTCAGTTCCTGGCTTGGGACACTGTCTGTGTGGAGTTTGCACATTCCCCCCGTGTCTGCGTGGGTTTCCTCCGGGTGTTCTGGTTTCCTCCCATTGCCCAAAGATGTGCGGGTTAGGTGGATTGGCCGTGCTAAATTGCCCCTGAGTGTCAGGGAGACTAGTTATGGTAAGTGCATGAGGTTACAAGGATAGGGCCTGGGTGGGATTGCGGCCGGTGAAGACTTGATGGGCCGAATGGTCTCCTTCTGCACTGTAGGACTATACATGCATTCCTCCCACAAATGTGCAGGTTAGGTTGCTTGGCCACGCTCAATTGCCCTTTAGTGTCAGGAGGGTTAGCAGGATGGGGTTATGGGGATAGGGCCTAGGTGGGGATTATTGTCGGTACAGCCTCGATGGGCCGAATGGTCTATTTCTGCGTTGTAGTTATCCTATGATACCACCTGGCCAACATTCATCTATCACCAAAAACAGATGGTTCAGCCATTTGTCTCTGCAGTGTCTGTGGGATCATGCTGTGCACCAACTGGCTTCTGCATGTACCTAGAAAATACTGCTTACATTTCAAAGGTGATATATTAGCTGTAACAGGGCCTGGGGAGGTTGTGCAGACATGAGAGATGAACGATAAATGAAAGGTCATCCTTTTTGTCTCATCGCTAGGCCCTGTGTGAAAAGAAAGCCTAACTCCCACACCCACCTCATGTTCAGATGTCAGTCATTGTAGTAACTCTTGGCACGGTTTGTTGAGTGAGATTGTTGCTTTTTGATTTTGTGCGTACAAACACAAAACTACAGACTCTCCCCTGCCTGTCCCCAATTGAGGTCAGTCCATACCTCAGCTAAGAGGCTTGTGTCACCTCAGTTGAGGCAATAAATGTTGCCAATCCTTGGCCCATAGAATCCATCCATTGGGATCTTGCATCTCACCTATATAATTCCCTACAATTGCTAGAGTAGATTGTGATTGGTGATAGGTTTGGTTGCAGGGTGGGGCGAGTTCCCTAGTTCCTCGTCATCACACTGTGACCCTTCCGATGGCCAACATGATCGATCTGATTTCACCCAAACGCACCTTTGTCCCTCTCGGTGAGGCATCAAAGGGTGACACTGTGGCACAGTGGTTAATATAGGTCATGCCTCACAAATTTGGTTGAGTTTTTTGAGGAGGTGACAAAAATGATTGATGAGGGAAGGGCCATGGATGTCACCTACATGGATTTTAGTAAAGCATTTGACAAGGTCCCTCATGGCAGACTGGCACAAAAGGTTAAATCTCACAGGATCAAAGGTGAGCTAGCTAGATGGTTACAGAACTGGCTTGGCCATAAGATCAAAGTGCATGGGATTGGAGGAGGTGTATTGAGATGGATAGAAAATTGGTGGGCAGAGGGGAAACAAAGTGTAAGAATTAATGGGTGCTTTTCAAATTGGCAGGCAGTAACTACTGGAGTGCCAGAGGGATCGGAGCTGGGACCCCAGCTATTCACAATATATATTCATGATTTGGATGAGGGAACAAAATGTAACATCTCAAAATTTACAGATGATACTAAGTTGGGTGGGAGGGTGAACTGTGACGGGGGTGCAGAGATCCTTCAGAATGACCTGGACAAGTTGGGTGATTGGGCTAATCACTGGCAGATACAGTATAATTTGGCTAAGTGTGAAGCTATTCACTTTGGAAGCAAAAACAAAAAGGTACATTACTACCTGAATGGCTGTAAATTGGGAGAGGGATCTGGGTGTCCTTGTGCACCAGTCACTGAAGGTAAGCAGCAGGCAGTAAAGGAGGCAAATGGTATGTTGGCCTTCATTGCCAGAGGTTTCAAGTACAGGAGCAGGGATGTGTTGCTGCAACTATACAGGGCCTTGGTGAGGCCACACCTGGAGTATTGTGTGCAGTTTTGGTCTCCTTTTCTGAGGAAGGTTGTCCTTGTCTTTGAGGGAGAGCAGTGAAGGTTTACCAGGCTGATTCCGGGGATGGTGGGACTGATGTATGAGGAGAGATTGACTAGGTTAGGATTGTTTTCGCTGGAGTTCAGATGAATGAGAGGGGATCAGAAGCCCTGATCATTCAGCCAATGGCTGTAGTCACGGTTTCTGGGGAACACACTAGCCAATGTCCCTTATGCTCTTTGTCTTAAACCTACACCTTCTGCTATTTAACTCTTGATATTTTCTCTTGATTTACTCCATTTTTAAAAATTCACTTGTGGACATGGGCATCGCAGCTGGGCCTGCATTTATTGCCCATCCCTCGTGCCCTGGAACTGATTGGCTTGCTAGAGTCAATCACACTGCTGTGGCTCTGGAGTCACATATAGGTCAGACCAGATAATGATGGCAGATTTCTTTCCTGAAACGACATGAGTAAACCAGATGGGTTTTTCCGACAATCGTCAATGGTTTTGTAGGTTTAATTCCAGATTTTTTAAAATTGAATTCAGATTCCACCATCTGCCATGGCTGGATTTGAACCCAGCTCCCCAGAACATTAATTGTTTGGTAGTCTAACGATAATACCACGAGGCCATCACCGCCCTGATAAGCTCTCTCTGTGTTTTCAACATAAAGAAAAGAAAACACCCTGTCTAAGGACACCTGCTCTTAAGCCACACATAGGCAGAGATTCAAGCTGGGTTTGAACTTTCTACCTGAGGAATCGCACCACGGATCCAGTATTGCCTCCTGACTGGAATATAAGAGAAGAAACCTCCTAATTTTAACATAAAACAACAGTGAACTTGCCCTTCTAAACTATCAAAGATTAGGTTAGGTGGATTGGCCATGCTAAACTACCCCTTAGTGCCCCAAGGGTGGCATAGTGGGATAGTGGTTAGCACTGCTACCTCACAGTGCCAGGGACTGGGGTTCAATTCTGACTTCGGATCATTTTTTGTATGGAGTCTGCATGTTCTCCCCGTGTCTGCGTGGGTTCCTCCAGGCACTCCAATTTCCTCCCACTCTCCAAACGTGTGCGGGTTAGATTTGAATGGCTGTGCTAAATTGCCCCTAAGTGTCAGGGGGACTAATAGGGTAAATACATGGGGTTATGGAGATGGGGTCTGGGTGGGATTGTGATCGGTGCAGAACGGCCTCCTTCCACACTGTATAATCCTATGTCTAGGTTAGATGGATTAGCCATGGTAAATGCATGGGGTTACGGGGAGAGGGCTTGTGTAAGATATTCTGTCAGAGTTGGTGTCGACTCAATGGGCCAAGTGGCCTCCTGCAACACTGTACGGATTTATTGATGATTTTTTTAGTGGCTGGAGAGGCTTGCAGCATTTTCCGTTTCCAGCTCCGGGGAAATGCAACTCTCGACATCTGAAAACACAAAGCCTTCTGCACGTGCATTGTTTTCCAGAGTGTGTGTGTGTATGTGTGTGTGGGTGTAAACGGGGGCGTAGCTCCGTATCTTCATCCTATGAGCAACGAATATTTGTCATTCTTTGAAAACTCACAGAAACCTGTCAGTTGTCGACGATTACATTACGCAGGAGCTGAAAATTCTTTCCTTTTCGACTGTGTTGTCTTCAGGCAGAGGATAGGTGACGGGAAAAGATTATCCCTGTCCAACATCCCTCCCTGACCCGATACTGGGGAAGGAGTGGGCTGCATTTCTGAGGTGGTGGTACCCATCGAGTCTACACCGACCATCCCACCTAGGCCCCATCCCCATAATCTCACACATTTACCCTGTTAACCCCCCGTCACTAAGAGGCAGTTTAGCACAGCCATTCAACCTAACCCGCACATCTTTGGAGTGTGGGAGGAAACCGGAGCACCCGGAGGAAACCCACGCAGACATGGGGAGAATGTGTAAACTCCAAACAGACAGTGACCTGAGTCCGGAATTGAAGGGCTTAGCGTCAAAGTTTAAGTTTACTTATTAGTGTCACAAGTAGGCTTACATTAACGCCGCAATGAAGTTACAGTGAAAATCCCCTCGTTGCCACACTCCGGTGCCTGTTCGGGTACACTGAGGGAAAATTTAACATGACCAATTGCACCTAACCAGCACATCTTTCAGACTGTGGGAGGAAACCGGAGCATCCGGAGGAAATCCACGCAGACACAGGGAGAATGTGCAGACTGCGCACAGACAGTGACCCGAGCCGGGAATCGAACCCAGGTCCTTGGCGCTGTTTTACTTTTATGCTTTTTTTTTCCTGCCTGAGAGAAGGCCAACCTGTTGGCCCACCTGGTGGGAGAGCCAATGGCAGGAGGCTGCTCGAGACAACCCCCATTTGTGCATATCTGACCATCAATCAGGAGCAAGGAGGGAATTGTGGGATTGGAGCCAAAGGTCGGAGCGATAGCGAGGAGGGAGAGGACATCAGGCAAGGTTGCAGCTCTGTGAAGGGTAGAAGGGTGCAGTTGACCAATTGGCGAAGGAAATATGGTGGCACTGTGGTGGTATGGTGGCACAGTGATTAGCATTGCTGCTTCACAGTACCAGGGACCCGGGTTCTATTCCGGCCTTGGGTCACTGTCTGTGTGGAGTTTGCACATTCTCCTCGTGTCTGCATGGGCTTCCTCGGGTGGTCCGGTTTCCTCCCACAGGCTGAAAGATGTGTGGGTTAGGTGGATTGGCCATGCTAAATTGCCCCTTAGTACTGGGGGATTAACAGGGCAAATATGTGGGGTTATGGGGACAGGCTCTGTTGTCGGTGCAGGCTCGATGGGCTGAATAGCCTCCTGTAGGGATTCAATGATTCTACGATTTGCTTGGTGGGCCAGTGGAGAAGCACATCTGATCTTCCAAGGCCAAAGCTATGCTGGAAAAGTACTTAGCTATTGGATTTCCATCCTCCTGCCCTTTGTTTAGTTCCTGCATTCACTGATCTCTGGGGACTTCACCCAAGCCAGTGAATGTTTTATCCTTGGTACAAACACACAGAGAAAGACCGACATCTCAGCACTGGCCCTTGTGAAAACAACCTACCGAAACAAGTGCATACATTGGGAGTGCAGTGAGACCTGAGTGAACAGCTAAAGTTTATTAATTAGCATCACAAGTAGGCCTACATTAACACTGCAATGAAGCTAGTGTGAAAATCCCTAGTCGCCACACTCTGGCACCTGTTCGGGTACACTGAGGGAGAATTTAGCACGGCCAATCCACCTAACCAGCATGTCTTTCAGAGTGTGGGAGGGAAATGGAGCATCTGGAGGAAACCCACGCGGGCGTGGGGAGAATGTGCCAAGTCCACACAAACAGAGACCCAAGCCGGGAATCGAACCTGGGCCCCTCACACTATGAGGCAGCACTGCTAACCACTGTGCCGCCCCCGTGATGTTAACACTAACTGAGACTATAACTCCACGCCAGTTTCAAGCACTCTATTACAGGAACTAAACTGCAATTGCCTGAAGTCAATATAGATTTTGAACATTGAGATTAATGTTCTGTGGTGCCCGAGTAGATGTATGATCCCCCTTGGAAAATATTAATGCTGGTGCTTTATTTGGGGAGTTTTCCAGCAATTTGACATTTATAACAAGCATGAACATGGAATGTGTTCTGACTGAAAAGGAGGGGGCTAAATCTTAATTTAAAAACGATTCTCCATTTTCCTGTTGGAAGATGAAGTATTTTTCTAACATCTTTCTTCCAGAGCAGCAAACGATTATTATGGGGAGACAAAATATTCTTTTTAAATTCAAGGCAAAATACTGCGGATGCTGGAATCTGAAATAAAAACAGAAAATGCTGGAAAATCTCAGCAAGTCTGACAGTGTCCGTGGAGAGAGAATAGAGCCACCATCAGCTCTGAGGTTCCCCAGACCTTTCCAGACACGTGGAGGGTGGCACAGTGGTTAGCACTACTGCCCGGGTTCAATTCCTGGCTTGGGCCACTGCCTGTGTGGAGTCTGCACGTTCTCCCCGTGTCTGTGTGGGTTTCCTCCGGGTGCCCCGGTTTTCTCCCACAGTCCGAAAGATGTGCTGATTAGGTGCATTGGCCGTGCTAAATTCTTCCTCGGTTATCCAAACAGGTGCCAGAGTGTAGCGACTAGGGGATTTTCATAGTAACTTCATTGCAGTGTTAACGTAAGCTTAATGTGACACTAACAAATAAATTGCTTGCTTAAGAGAAAGAAGGTGATTTAACTCTTTTTGTTTATGATAGCATCCCTACAGTGCAGAAGGAGGCCATTTGGCCCATTGAGCCTATACTGACAATTATCCCACCCAGGCCCTAACCTCTAACCCTACATATACACCTGCTAATTCCCCTGAGACTAAGGGGCAATTGAGCACGGCTAAATCAACCTAACCTGCACTTCTTTGGACTGTGGGAGGAAACCAGAGCACTCGGAGGGAACCCACGCAGAGACGGACAGAATGTGCAGATTCTGCGCAGACAGTGACCTGAGGCCGGGATCGAACTCGGGTCCCTGGCACTGTGCCGCCCTGCTGCAGTTTATAAACAGTGCTAGAGGTTTTGATGTTAGTGTAGAATTTCTCAAACCTTTGCAGCCAAACAATCTTTTTGCCCCTCTCAGGGGTTCGGAAGGAACCAGTTTCCTCCCACAGTCTGAAAGATGTGCTGATTCGGTGCATTGGCCATGAACATAATATGTGGGAACCCCTGTCCATGGATCCAATCTGAAGAAACCCCTGAGAAATATTCTTATTAAACTGAACAGCTTAACTGTTCAGTTTAATAAGAATATTATTATTGCACAGTAGATATAAAAACAAATTTAAAAAATGCTTCTATTTATACATTTATTATTATTAAAAAGTTCTGTTACTCAATAAATACTTCCAAGCCTTACCCTCATATTTAATGGGAGCACCCACTCACGCCCCCTCCCATTTCTCTTGGCCCTGGTCCAGCTTGCCCTACCCCTCCCCTCAAGGCTGGACCTATTTTGGAACTCCTGGAGGGCTCATGCGGGATCCTGGGGTTCTGCGGGATCCAGTTTGGTAACCCCTGTGTTCACACATCTTCACAAACACACTTTGTTCCCTTTGGGGAATGGTGTGGGGGAAAAATGGGGGAAGGACTGAACCGCATCCCGAACAGTCCCTCTGTGGCCAGCAAGTCATGGAGTTGGACTGGAAGCCGGAACTTCTGCTCCAGATGTAGGGACACTTGTCCCTGTGCCACAAGACCTCCAGCTGCAGGCTTGGGGCCTGCCCATCAAGAAATGCTGAATGATAAAACAATGGGGTATTGAGGTTAGCTACAATTCAAGAACCCCTACACTGCAGAAGGAGGCCATTCTGCTCATTGAGCCGACTCTCCGACAACAATTCCATCCAGGCCCTATCTCCGCATACTTACCCCACCGATTCCCCTAACCTTTGGACACCAAAGGACAATTAAATATGGGCAACCCATCTAATACTGAGAGGAAACCGGAGCGCACCCAGAAGATACCCACACAAACACGGGCAAACTCCGCACAGACAGTCACCCGAGGCCGGAATTGAATCCAGGTCCTTGGAGTTGTGAGACAGCAGTGCTAACCATTGCGTCTCCTTCTTTCTCTGAGGGTGAATCAGACGCAAGGGATCACTTGTTTCATACTCCATAGGTACATACATCTCAAAATTGGGGAAAATTATGAGATCTTTGGGTTCTGAGTGGACCAATGGGACAATCACTTCCATGAGAGTTACTCCGTATTTCCAAGTTGCTGTGTTTCAATGTTCATTGTCCTGTCAACTTTCTGCAGTCACCTCCCCCTCCCCAAACCGCCCAATCCCCACCACTTCACACTAACACATGACACCTCTTTCCCTCACACACTTATGAACTGCACCTCCGCTTAACAGATCTTAACTTTTAGAAACCATGAACCGATATGGATGCAATGTCTTATCACAGCCCTTAGATTCCCAGAATTTGTCTTTTTGCCAGCGATTGATTACATCTGAAGTGCAGTCCCTGTTATTATGCGTACAGTTTTCACACAACAAAGGTCACTCGAAGAATAGATAAATAGAAACTTAGAAACTATAAGCAGGAGTAGGCCATTTGGCCCTTCGAGCCTGCTTTGCCATTCATTTTCACGGAATCATAGAATCCTTACAGTGCAGAAGAAGCCATTCGGCCCATCGAGTCTGCACCAACAACAATCCCACCCAGGCCCCTATCCCCGTAGAATCATACAGTGCAGAAAGAGGCCAATCGGCCCATTGAGTCTGTACCGACCACAATCCCACCCAGGCCCCTATCCCCATAGAATCATACAGTGCAGAAAGAGGCCAATCGGCCCATTGAGTCTGTACCGACCACAATCCTACCCAGGCCCCTATCCCCATATCCCTACATATTTACCCACTGATCCCTCTAACCTTTGCATCCTGGGACACTAAGGGGCAATTCAGAACAGCGAATCTACCTAGCCCGCACATCTTTGGATTGTGGGAGGAAACCGGAGCACTCGGAGGAAACCCACGCCGACACCGGGAGAATGTGCAAACTCCACACAGACAGTGACCTGAGCCGGGATTCGAATCCAGGTCCCTGGAGCTGCGAAGCAACAGTGCTAACCACTGTGCTAACATGCCGCCCATTTACCCTGCTAATTCCCCTGATGCCAAGGGACAACTTCCATAGGCCAATCCATCTTACAACTGTGCCTTTCCGACTGTGGAAGAAAACCAGAGAACGCAGAGGAAACCCACACAGATACTGGGTGAATATGCAAACTCCACACAGTCACTGAAGACTAGAATCGAACCCACATCCCTGGTGCTGTGAGGTAGTAGTGCTAACTGTTGTGCCACCAGGCCACCCATTCATCATTGAATTCAATATCCAGATTCCCCCTTCCCCCCATATCCCTTGATCCCTTTAGCCCAAAAGCTATATCTAATTTCTTCCTGAAATCAGACAACATTTTGGCTTGAACTATTTCCTTTGGTAGCTTATATGGCAAAGAAAAAGGATGAAAATGTTACCATAGAGTAGGTTATTTAACCAGTTTGCGGGGCTTTATTAGATTGTTGTTGCTTGCTTATAGTCCAGAGTGGAAGAGAGGGAAGATCTCCCAAAATGCCTCTGATGATGTCACTGTAATGACCTCAACAAGACCCACGATGTGGACCATCATGGAGTATGAGCTCCCTGATCGAGGTAGTGATTGTCTCAATCAGGGAGCTCATACTCCAAAGAGGCCCACCTCATGGGCCTCATTGAGTTCATCACAGTCACCACATAATCATCAGCGAGACATTGGTTTGCAATACATAGTGGTGTGGTTGACTCTTAACTAGCAAACCTCTCAGTTTGAAAGCAATGAAGGGATGGGCAACAAATGGTGGCCTTGCCAACAATGCCCACTTCTCATGAAACAAAAAAGTAAACTCCAGAAATTTGAATAGCATTTGTTAAGATCTTGCAATGAGTGCTCAGAGGGCCATCTGTCACCAGATTCAGAGACAGCAACGCCAGTGCTTCTGCAGGCAACTGGCCCATTAAGTACGACAAATCAAGTAACAAAGAATAAAGAACAATACAGCACAGGACCAGGCCCTTCGGCCCTCCAAGCTGTGCCGATCACATGGTCCTATTTAGACAACTGCTTGTATCCCTCTATTCTCCATCTATTCATTTGCCTATCAAGATAAGTCTTAAATGTCGCTAATATGTCTGCCTCAACCACCTCATTTGGCAGTGCATTTCAGGCTCCCAATCCCCTCTGTGTAAAAGACACTTCTCCAGCTTCCACCCTAAACTGTTAAAGAAGCCATTCCCTATGGACAAGCCCTCCGCATACACAGGATCTGCTCAGACGAGGAGGATCGCAACAGACATCTACAGACGCTGAGAGATGACCTCATAAGAACAGGATATGGTGTTCGACTCATCGATCAACAGTTCCGATGTGCCACAGCGAAAAACCGCACCAACCTCCTCAGAAGACAAACACAGATCACGGTGGACAGAGCACACTTCGTCTTCCAGTACTTCCCCGGAGCAGAGAAGCTACGACATCTTCTCCGGAGTCTTCAACACATCATTGATGAAGATGAACATCTCCCCAGGGCCATCCCCACACCCCCACTTCTTGCCTTCAAACAACTGCACAACCTCAAATAGACCATTGTCCGCAGCAAACTACCCAGCCTTCAGGAGAACAGTGACCACGACACCACACAACCCTGCCACAGCAACCTCTGCAAGACATGCCGGATCATTGACACGGATACCATCATCTCACATGAGAATACCATCCACCAGGTACACGGTACATACTCTTGCAACTCTGCCAACAGCGTCTACCTGATACGTTGCAGGAAAGGATGTCCCAAGGCACATTGGGGAGACCATGCAGACACTACAACAAATGAATGAACATCACTCGGCAATCACCAGGCCAGACTGTTCCCTTCCTGTTGAGGAACACTTCAGCGGTCATGGGCATTCAGCCTCTGACCTTTGGGTAAGCGTTCTCCAAGGCAGCCTTCATGATACACGACAGCGCAGAGTCGCTGAGCAGAGACTGATAGCCAAGTTCCGCACACATGAGGACGGCCTCAACCGGGATCTTGGGTTCATGTCGCACTATCTGTAACCCCCATGACTTGCCTGGGCTTGCAAAATCTCACTTACTGTCCTGGCTGGAGGCAATGCACATCTCTTTAACCTGTGTGTAACCCTCTCTCTGCTCACATTGTCTGTACCTTTAAGACTTGATTACCTGTAAAGACTCACGTTTCAATCATTATCTTGTAAACTGAGTTTGTGTCTTTATATGCCCTGTTTGTGATCACAAGTCCTCACTCACCTGAAGAAGGAGCTTGAGGCTCTGAAAGCTAGTGCTGCCAAATAAACTTGTTGGACTTTAACCTGGTGGTGTTGTGAGACTTCTTACTGTAAAAAACTTCCTCCAGACATCACCACTAAACATATTCCCCCACCCCATCGACTTAACTTGAACTTGTGCCCCCTTGTAGTTATCGTTTCTGCCCTGGGAAAAAGCTTCCAGCCGTTCACCCTATCTATACCCCTCATAATTTTATACATTTCTCTCAGGCGGACATAGAGAGGATGTTTCCACGAGTAGGAAAAACTAGAACCAGAGAGGACAATCCTTTAAAACAGAGATGAGGAGGAATTTCTTCAGCCAGAGAGTGGTGAATCTGTGGAACACTTTGCTGCAGAAGGCAGTGGAGGCCAGGTCACTGCATGTCTTTAAGACAGAGATAAGTAGGTTCTTGATTAATAAGGGGATCAGGGGTTATGGGAGAATGGGGATGAGAAAAGTATCAGCCATGATTGAATGGCAGAGCAGACTTGATGGGCCGAGTGGCCTAATTCTGTTCCTATGTCTTATGGTCTTATAGGTCGCCCCCCCGCCCCCCCCCCACCCCCTCACCACATCACCCCCACTACCTCAGCCTCTGTCATTCCAGTGAGAGTAATCCCAGTTTGTAGGGTGGCACCGTAGCACAGTGGTTAGCACTGCTGCCTCACAGCTCCAGCGTCCTGGGTTCGATTCCCAACTCAGGTCACTGTGTGGAGTTTGCACATTCTCCTCGTGTCTGCGTGGGTTTCCTCCGGGTACTCCAGTTTCCCCCCCACAGTCCAAAGATGTGCGAGTTAGGTTGATTGGCCATGCTGAGAAATTGTCCCTTAGCGTCCAGGGATGTGTAGGTTAGAGGGATTAGTGGGTATAATATGTAGGGATATGGGGGTAGGGCCTGGGTGGGATTGTGTTCGGTGCAGACTCGATGGGCTGAAGGGCCTCTTTCTGCACTATAGGGTTTCTATGATTCAGTTCATTCGAGCTCTCCTCATAGCTAATACTCTCCATACCAGGCAACATCTTGGTAAATAAACCTTTTCCGTATTTCCTCCAAAGCCACTACGTCCTTGCACAAGTGTCTTCAGCGTACGCCCGACAGCAGAAGGAATGCAGGACATTAAAATATTCAAGTGGGCAGAAAATCTTTAAGGGCTGCTTTGGTTTTGACTCTGGGCCCAGCATTAATTATTGCGACTTAATGCATTATTTATCTCTTGTAATTCTTTTCCATTTCTCTAATCTTTGCTGTGCTTCAAATTCCTGCACTTCAGAAACATCTTTGGCAGTTGCATCTTGTTAAGTGTAAACTCCTTAGCAAGCAGGAAGTAATTGATGGTTTAAAAGCTCTGGGAGCAGTAAGAGGGATCGGACCTGAGTGCATCTCTATGTTCAAGGTTCGCTGATGCATCGAAATAATCTATTTAAAAGGTTGTAATAAGATTTTATCAATGGTGGACAGTGCGTCTGGAAAATAATGCAAATGAGTCTTGGATCAATAAGTCCTTTAAGTATCTTAACTGACGGTGTTTCTTATACAACTTCACTCTAATTGTTGTAAATGAAGACTTGGAATTATCACAGATAATGGCCATCTCTCAGTAAACAGGCAGAAAAGCAATGGAAAGTTTCAGGTGATGTTGTAAAGTGTGAAAGTCAACCACAAATAGGTTTTTGGGGGGAATCATAGAATCCCCAAAGGAGGTCACTCGGCCCATCGAGTCTGCACTGATCACAATCCCACCCACGCCCTATTCCCGCAACCCCACATATTTACCCTGCTAGTCCCCCATGACACCCCGGGTCAATTTAGCATGGCCAATCAACCTAACCCGCACATCCTTCGGGCTGTTGGAGGAAACTGGAGCACCCGGAGGAAACCCACGCAGACACGGGGAGAATGTGCAAACTCTGCACGGACTGTGACCTGAGGCCGGAATTGAACGCGGGTCCCTGGCACTGTGAGGTGGCAGTGCTAACCACTGTGCCACCCTGGGAAGAGGGGAGGAGGGGGAAGGGCTTGAGGGAGAATGGAGGTGATATGATAGTGTGGTGGGAAAGTAATTTCGCTGGAAAAGCAATCCAGAAGCTCAGGCTGACTAACCCTCTGGGGGCGTGGGTTCTGATCGCACCACATAATTTAAATTCAATTAATAAAATCTGGAATTGAAAGCCAATTATCAATAATGGTGACCATGACAGCTATCATCGATTTTTGTTAATGTGAATAAAGAATGTGCCTGGTTAATGTCCTTCAGGGAAGGAAATCTGCCATTCTTAATCATCTGGTGTGGGTCTGCCCAACCCACAGCAATGCTGCTGACTCTTGATGGCACTATGAACAGGCCTGGGGAGTCACTCAGTTGAAGGGCAATTAGGGATGGGTAACAAATGCTGACCTTGCCAGCCATGCCCCATTGCACAGTGGCACAGTGGTTAGCACTGCTACCTCACAGCACCAGGGACCCGGGTACAAAGATACAAAAACATTCTTTCCATTCAATTTAAGTTTATTTATTGGTGTCACATGTGTAATAAGTCTTCAGAGGTAGAAGTCCCTTCACCAAAACCCCTTTATTTACACAAAGCGTTCGCCGTCTACCTGAGGAGGTGTCAGAGGAACCAACACACCCAGTTAAATACAAGGCAAAGACTCCCTGATTGGCTCATTAATTGCCTCCTTGATCAAGAAGTTCATATTCCAATAGGTCAATCCCAATGGCCTGATTGCAACAAGTTGGCTTACATTAACACTGCAATGAAGTTACTGTGAAAATCCCCTTGTTACCACACTCCGGCACCTATTTGGGTACACTGAGGGAGAATTTAGCATGGCCAATGCATCTAACCAGCAAGTCTTTTGGACTGTGGGAGGAAACCAGAGCACCTGAAGGAAACCCACGCAGACATGGGGAAAACATGCAGACTCCACACAGACAGTGACCCAAGCCGGGAATTGAACCCGGGTCCCTGATGCTGGGAGGCAGCAGTGCTAACCACTGTGCCACCATGCCACCCTTCTTGATTCATGCTTGGATTTGACTGGACAGCAGTGAGCGTCAGTCCACTTTTGACTTTGAGGTTGCACCTGAGGCCTACGCGGCTTCATCCAAGATACCTTCCAACTGGGAGAAGACACTTTGTCTTCATTCTTCTCTTTCTTGTTAATTCAGCTCAAACTGGGAATGGATTGTGTACAATCTTATGGTATGGACCTCTGTTCTGCTCTGAACCTGCTAACCAATTTGATGCTACTATCTATAGCTTACTACAAGGTGTGGTGTCACACTTATTTTTTATATCTGTGGGACATGGGCATCGCTGGCTGGCCAGCATTTATTGCCCATCCCTAGTTGCCCTTGGAAAGAAGGTGGTGGTGAGCTGCCTTCTTGAATTGCTGCAGTCCATGTCCTGTGGGTTGACTCACAATGCTGCTAGGGAGAGAATTCCAGGATTTTGACCTAGTGACTGCGAAGGAATGGCGATATATTTCCAAGTCAGGAAGGTGAGTGGCTCGGAGGAGAACTTACAGATGGTGGTGTCCCCATGTATCTGCTGCCCTTGTCCTTCTAGTTGGAAGTGGTCATGGGTTTGGAAGGTGCTGTCTAAGGATCTTTGGTGAATTGCTGTTGTGCATCTTGTAGATAGTACACAATGCTGCTACTGAGCGTCGGTGGTGATTGTGGAATTGTAATTAGAGTCTTCCTGCTCCCTGCCAGTGATACAGCTCACAACTAAACTAGAACCCTTTCTAAAGCAAATCCTTGCAATCATGGATTAACATGAATTCTACAGGCAAAGTAACTTATTGGAGCTGGATTTTCCTGCGAAGATCCAGAGCAGAGGTAGTTGAGGCCCCAGAATTGTGTCAGTACTTCCCTGGGCTGTCAACTTTTTCTGAGTTGTGTTCATGACTCCCATTGCTCCCACCTCTTAGACCCAACCTTATCCTAATGAAGCAGGTAGCCAGTTTGAGTTATTTAGAACCTTGACCCAGTTGGCCTCCAGTCTCCCGATACTGTGGATGGAGAAAGAACAGCTCCTTTGAACATTTGACAACAATAATGGAATAGTGGCTTTAAAATGGCTATTCTGGCTGAGGGCTAAGCATGCTGGGAATTTTGGTCAACTTATAAATGAAAACCAGTTGCAGGTGGTAAGGTGGCTCTGGTCTGGGAGCTGTGATCTGAAGCACCACAGATAAGGGAAGTTGTTTACATTAACCGATGACATTATTCCGGCTGCATTTGATTGGACTAATTGAACGATGCAATTGGATGTTTTTGATCAATTCATTGGTTGAATGGCAGAGAATCTTCCAGAAGCATGTGGAGAATTGTGGATAAAGAGACATGTGAGTCCTTTGTTTGCCAGCGATAACTTGAAGAGACTAACCATTGCAAGAAGAACTGTGCCCTGAAGGATGCTTCAGAGAAGGAGAAGATAGATTCTACATCGAGCTTATTTCTTGGCTAAGATTTTCCTAAACTTGGCAGTACCTATTTCCAGGTAAGTAGTTAAAGTTGATGTTTAGTTAAAGTTGATGTTCAGTTAGAATTAAAATTCAGCGAAGAGTTAATGAGTTGCAAATATTTGTGTTTGAATTGGTTTTAGAAGTGTTAAATAAAGAAATAATTTAATTACTGTCCTTGTTTGTCTCATTAAACTGGAATGCTTGGAAGGTGTTTAAATGAAAGCTGCAAAACAACGTGAAGTAGGGAAAAGTTTAACTGCTAGGAGGAAGGCAGGCTGGGGTGATTTTCAGTGCCCCCATGGGCTGTGCCAAAGGTTGCCCTTCAGTGCATTTTCCCCTCTCCACCTCCACAATGCTGCCCTGTCTGCTGTAAAACTGAGAGAACTTTGCAACTTTTTTTTATTACTTAAAATAGAAAACAGACTCAGGCCCTCTCAGACCAGAAGACCCCCCATAGGCTCTCCAGCTTTGAGGTCCCACCCTTTATTTGACAGGGAAAGTGTCTCCATGCTAATTTAGGGGTCACCTCTGTTTACCCCCCCTCTTTGGTTATGTATGTTGTGTCCTTTAAGATAATGGGTCAGGTGACTTAGGGGTTCAAGCTCTGCAGTGGGCGGAGCTTGCCAAATCAGTCTTGGACTAACCATACCACTGTCACGACATTATGTGAAAGTTTCTTTATTAGTGTCACAAGTAGGCTTGCGTTAACACTGCAATGTAGTTACTGTGAGAATCCCCCAGTTGTCACACTCCGGTGTCTGTTTGGGTACACTGAGGGAGAGTTTAGAACGCCCAATGCACCTAACCAGCACATCTTTCAGACTGTGGGAGGTGACCGGGTTACCTGGAGGAAATCCACCCAGACACGTGGGTGGTATGGTTTGAATTTGATTTGATTTATTGTCACATGTATACTGTGAAAAGTATTGTTTCTTGTGCGCTATACAGACAAAGCATATTGTTCATAGAGAAGGATACGAGAGAGTGTAGAATGTAGTGTTACAGTCATAGCTAGCGTGTAGAGAAAGATCAACTTAGTGCGAGGTAGGTCTATTCAAAAGTCTGACAGCGGCAGGGAAGAAGCTGTTCTTGAGTCGGTTGGTACGTGACCTCAGACTTTTGTATCCTTTTCTCAATGGAAGAAAGTGGAAGAGAGAATGTCCGGGGTGTGTGGGGTCCTTAATTATGCTGGCTGCTTGACTGAGGCAGTGAGAAATGTAGTCAGAGTCAATGGATGGGAAGCTGGTTTGTGTGATGGATTGGACTTTATTCACGACCTTTTGTAGTTTCTTGCAGTCTTGGGCAGAGCAGGTGCCATACCAAGGTGTGATACAACCAGAAAGAATGCTTTCTATGGTGCATCTGTAAAAGTTGGTGGCATAGTGGTTAGCACTGCTGCCTCACAATGCCAGGGACCCAGGTTCAATTCCCAGCTTGGGAGTCTGCACATTTTCCCCATATCTGTGTGGGTTTCTTCTGGGTGCCACCCTTTCCTCCCCAAAGACATGCTGGTTAAGTGCATTGACCATGCTAAATTCTACCTTGGTGTACCTGAACAGACACCAGAGTGTGGTGACTGGGAGATTTTCACAGTAACTTCATTGTAATAACTTGTAACACAAATAAAGCTAAAAAAATTGGACATTCCACACAGACAGTGACCCAAGCCCAGGAATCAAACCCTGGTGCTGTGGAGTAGCAGTGCTAACCACTGTGTGCCCACTGTTCTGACCAAACAAACAGTTAGATTAGATCACACTTATCTACCTCGTGATCCCTTATTAATTCCTAACTAGACCTTGTACATAATATTTTAATATTATTGTACATAATATTTACTACTCAAAAGTGAAACGCGGTCCTTGGCATGAACAATGGTGAAAATTTAGCTAATGTTTACTTTCCTTCTGAACTTGTCTGCGATCTTTATTAATGCTGGAAAAGAGATCAAAATCAAGGCACAAGAAGGTTATTTGCTCCGAGGATGCGCATCCCTTCAACGTATTAAAGAAGCCATTCTAGCTGTGACAGATATCTGAAGATATTCAGCCTGAAGTAATAAAGCTGGAACGTTGTGTTCGAATTTGCAGCTTGTTTGGAAAACAGCAAACACGGCCGCTGTGTTTGGAAGGATCTCTTTTGTCTCAGCATGAGACCTCGTACAGATAAACAGTTCATCAGACAGCTGAAGGAGACGGTTTCCCTTCCCCATCAACACGCTATGAGAGAAATAATTAACGTAAATCATCAGGCTTCCAAATGTAGACATTCGTGATCAATTGCAACAGAAATCCTGGCCTGGCTGTGAAAGCTTTGAAGGCCTCAGTCAGTGTTTTGGCTGAGGTCCAATCAAACTGTGCATCCTTTGAAATGGAGATGAGTGTTTTGGGAGCCAGATGGTCTGATTTGTAAATCTGTCAGGGTGCAGAATGCTCTTGCCAAGAATCTGATTGTACGGCACCGAGTTGTTAAGCACGTGTGCTATCTTGGGGAACGGCTAGCGGTGGGATTGACTCAGAGGGTGCCATGGCCGCCATGCGCCATCATAGCTTTGAACCTGCTCCGAGTCTCTTGTCAGTGCCTCTTTCAGCTTGGTAATTAGAGAAGGGGCGAACCAACCCGACACTTCAAGGACATCCTCAAAGCCTCCTTGATGATAAAGTGCAGCGTCCCAAGTGACACCTGGTGATCCTTGGGCCAAGACCACCTTAATCCAAGGAAGAGCATCCAGCAAAGTGCTGAACATCTCAGGCGGAATCTTACCGGCCGTTGGTGCCACGCTCTTGCTGCAGCCAAGTTGGGGATTTGCGGGGGGGGGGGGGGGGGGGTGCCGTGTGGTGGGGAGGCCCGTCAATAATCTGAAAAAAGGTATTCAAATCCATTTAAATGAAGCTCCAGCCTACATGGTTACATCATCGGTGAGAGGCGGGGAAAATTGGGGAATGAGATCACACTAATGACAATTCGGTTTCCTGAATTCTCATGAGATTTTGTGCTCGCGTCACCATTTTATGCTTGGGGCGAACATGCTCGTGAAATTGCCCCCATTATTCTAGGCTCTGTGGGGTATCTAAGCTACTTCCCTGAATTTGACTCACTCACGTTTGCCACCCAATAGACCACCTTCACCCTTCAAGAGGTTGGTTTCCTTTTCTCACTCAGCATATGAACACAATCGCTTTGAGTCTGAGGAAACAGGATTTAATTTGGCCTTATTTGACCAGCCCCCCCGCACCCAGGGCCTGGTCTTCTGGGAGTCTACAAAGTTTACAGTCACTCAATTCAATAGGAAATTTGGCATGACTGCTATGAATCTCGCCAGATTCACCATAGAAAGCATTCTTTCCGGTTGTGTCCCAGCTTGGTATGGCTCTTGCTTTGTCTAAAACCACAAGAAACTACAAAGGGTCATGAGCAAAGTCCAGTCCATCACTCCAACCAGCCTCCCATCCATTGACACTGCCTATACTTATTGCTGCCTCAGAAAGGGGGAGGGGGATGGTGGTGGTGGGGAGGCATTGTGATTAGCATTGCTGCCTCACAGCACCAGGGACCCAGATTCGATTCCTGGCTTGGGTCACCATCAGCGTGGGTTTCCTCCGGGTGCTCTGGTTTCCTCCCACAGTCTGGAAGACATGCTGGTTAGGTGCGTTGACCCAAACAGGCGCCATAGTGTGGCGACTAGGAGATTTTCACAGTAACTTCATTGCAGTGTTAATGTAAGCCTTATTTGTAACTAATAAGTAAACTTTAACTTTAAAAGCAGCCAGCGTAATCAAGGACCCCATGTACCCTGGACATTCTCTCTTCCACCGCCTTCCGGTGGGAAAAAGGTACAAAAGTCTGATGTGATAGTGCACATAGGAGAGAAGGATGTAGGAACAAAGTGCAGGGGGGACATACGTAGGCAGTTCAGGGAGTTGGGGGCTAGGCTGAAATGTAGGGCCTCCAGGGTGGCGTTCTCTGGGCTGCTGCCAGTGCCTGTGGCTAGCAGGGCTAGAAATAATGAGATACTCCAACTCAATGCGTGGTTGAAGGATTGGTGTAGGGCAGAGGGTTTTAGATTCGTAGACCATTGGGAAGTCTTTATGAAAGAGGGGCAAATATATAAGAGGGATGGGGTACAGTTAACTGGGAAGGGTGTGAATATCTTAGCTGGAAGGTTAGCTGGAGTGTTTCGGCAGTGTTTAAACTAATATGGAGGGGGGGTGGGGATGTGGACGGAACTGGGATTGGGGATAGGGTAAGCCCAGAGGGTAGGAAGAAGGATCGAATTGTTTCTGAGTGTCTTCGGTGCATGTGTTTCAATGCTAGGAGTGTGACTGGCAAAACAGATGAACTGAAGGCAATAATGTTCGAAAGGAAGTTGGAAGTGGTGGCGGTGACAGAGACTTGGTTAAAGGAAGGGCAGGACTGGCAGTTGAATGTTCCCGGGTATAAGTGCTTCAGGCGTGATAGGGGAGGGTCACAGAGAGGTGGGGGAGTGGCGTTGTTAGTTAAGGATTGCATCATAGCAGTGCAGAGGGAGGGAGGAATAGAGGATATAGGAATCGAGTCGCTATGGGTGGAGTTGAGGAATAGGAAGGGAGATGTTACTATGTTGGGTGTGTACTACAGACCGCCCAACAGCCTGAGGGCTGTGGAAGAAGGGATAAGCAGGGACATTCTAGATAAGTGCAGGAAGAATAGGGTGGTGGTAGTGGGAGATTTTAATCTCCCCGGGGTAGACTGGAAGGTGCCGAGATCAGAGGGTGCTGACGGGGAGGAATTTGTACAGTGTGTAATGGAAGGATCCCTGGAGCAGTATGTGGATAGCCCGACCAGGGAGGGGGCTATACTGGACTTGGTTCTGGGGAATGAGCCTGGGCAGGTGGTTGACGTTGAAGTAGGAGAGCAGGTGGCTAACAGTGACCACAACTCTGTCTGGTTTAAGATATTAATGGATAAAGATGAAGCCTGTCCTAAGGGGAGGGTGTTAAACTGGGGGAGGGCTAGATACAACCGGATTAGGCAGGATCTTAAAGATACGGACTGGGGTAAGCTGCTTGATGGCAGGTCGACGCTGGGTATGTGGGAGTCTCTCAAGGGAAAACTAAAATCTTTGCAGGAAAGGCACGTGCCGGTCAAGAGGAAGGATGGGAAGGGTAGGATTAGAGAGCCGTGGGTAACTAGGGATATTGAGGACCTGGTCAGGAGGAAGAGGGAGGCGTACATTAGATCTAGGCATTTGAGGACAGAGATAGCGTTAGAAGAATACAGAGAATGTAGGAGAGAACTTAAAAGGGGCATCAGAAAGGCAAAAAGGGGCCATGAAATGGCTTTGGCGGGTAGGATTAAAGAAAATCCTAAGGCATTTTACTCCTATGTTAGAAATAAAAGGATGGTTAGAGGGAAGATTGGCCCTCTCAGGGACAGAGGAGGGGAACTATGCTTGGAGCCTGGGGGAATGGGGGAGATCCTGAATGAATACTTTGCGTCGGTATTCACGCAGGAGAGGGGCCTGATGTCTGGTGCTGTGCTTGAGGAGTTTGAGGATCCGTTGAGGGATATAGTCATCACGAGGGAAGAAGTGTTGGGACTCTTAGACAGTATAAAGACGGATAAATCTCCAGGGCCTGATGGCATCTATCCCAGGCTGTTAAGGGAGGTGAGGGATGAAATTGCTGGGCCTCTGACGCAAATCTTTGTCTCTTCTTTGGACACAGGTGAGGTCCCAGAGGATTGGCGCATTGCAAATGTAGTACCGTTGTTTAAGAAGGGTCAGCGGGATAACCCAGGGAATTATAGGCCGGTGAGCTTGACTTCAGTTATAGGCAAGCTAATGGAGAGGATCCTCAAGGATAGGATGTATGAACATCTGGAGCGCTGCAATCTGATCAGGGATACGCAGCATGGCTTCGTTACAGGGAGGTCGTGCCTTACGAATCTAGTGGAATTTTTTGAAGAGGTGACAAAAACGGTTGACGAAGGACAAGCCGTTGATGTTGTCTATATGGATTTCAGTAAGGCGTTTGACAAGGTCCCTCATGGTAGGCTGATAGAAAAGGTGAAGGCTCATGGGATACAAGGCCAGGTATGTAGATGGGTGGAGAACTGGCTTGGGAGGAGGAGACAGCGAGTAGTAGTGGAAGGCTCCTTTTCCAATTGGAGGCCTGTCACCAGTGGTGTGCCGCAGGGCTCGGTACTTGGACCTCTTCTATTTGTGGTATATATTAATGACTTGGAAGAGGGGGTAGGTGGTGTGATCAGCAAATTTGCTGATGACACCAAGATGGTTGGATTGGCGGGTACTGAGGAGCAGTGCCTGGCAATGCAACAGGACATAGACAGGCTGGTAGATTGGGCAGATAGATGGCAAATGGAATTTAATCCGGAGAAATGCGAGGTGATGCACTTTGGCCGGAATAATGTGGAGGGGAGTTATACGATAAAAGGTAGAACTATCCGGAGTATAGATACGCAGAGAGACCTGGGGGTGCAAGTGCATAAGTCCCTGAAGGTGTCGGTACAGGTGCAGAATGTGATGAGGAAAGCGTATGGTATGTTAGCCTTCATAGGAAGAGGTATAGAATATAAGAGTAGGAGTTTGATGTTGCAGTTGTATAGAACGTTGGTTAGGCCTCACTTGGAGTACTGTGTCCAGTTCTGGTCGCCGTACTACCGGAAGGATGTAGAGATCCTGGAGAGAGTGCAGAGGAGATTTACCAGGATGTTGCCTGGTATGGAAGGGCTGTCTTACGAGGAAAGATTGGATGAACTTGGGCTGTTTTCCCTTGAGAGACGTCGGCTGAGGGGGGATCTAATAGAGGTTTATAAGATTATGAAGGGGATAGATAGAGTAAATGGTGGTAAGCTTTTTCCGCTACAAGAAATGGATAGAACGAGGGGTCACGGGCTTAGGGTGAGGGGGGCTAGGTATAAGACAAATATTAGAGGGCAGTTTTTCACGCAAAGGGTAGTGGGGGTGTGGAATGCACTGCCGAGTAAGGTGGTGGAAGCAGGCACGCTAGGGTTGTTTAAGAGTCACTTAGACAGCCATATGAGCGGGCTACATATAGGGGGATATAGTAGGCCTTACTGAACATTGTAGGCTTGGGAATACATTTTGCCTCAGGAATGTTAGTCTTTGCCTGTTTAATAATGAATTTTTTTGTCTCCACAGGCATTTAAGTCCAGCAAGGGGCATGCAGGCAGCAGGTTGTAGTGGGCTGCTCTTGAATGTTGCTTCGGGAGTTGCCTATTGCTTCATGTCGTTAGTGTGCTTAAACTGGACCATCTCGAGGGCAACATGACAGCTCAGAGACTATCTCTGTTGCTGTGCGGACACATGGATTTGGGCCTGTGTCTGTGGGAGTTTGCACGTTCTCCCCGTGGTTGCGTGGGTTTCCTCCGGGTGCTCCGGTTTCCTCCCACATCCCCCAAAGATGTGCTTTTAGGCTGATTGATTGGGTACTAAAATTGTCCCTAAATTGGACCTCCCTGATCCTCGCACGTTAGACGTAGACTAAAATCATGAATAGGTCACTGAGATAGTAGGACGGCGGCGCGGGCTCGTTGGGCCGAAGGGCCTGTTTCCCGTGCTGTGTTGTTCTTTGTTCTTTGTTGTTCTTTTTTGACACCTACCAACCGACTCAAGAACAGCTTCTTCCTTGCTGTGGTCAAACTTTTTAATGGACTTGCCTCACATTAAGTTGATCTTTTCTCTACACCCTAGCTATGACTGTAACACTACATTCTGCACTCTCTCATTTCCTTCCCTATGCTTTGTCTACACAGTGCGCAAGAAACAGTACTTTTCACTGTTTCCTATTACGTGTGACAATAATAAACCAAATCAAAGCAATTCAATCAGAATTATGAATTGAGACCAACAGCATTTACAAGGATACTGCCAGAACTAGTGGGCCTGAGTTATAGGGAGAGGTTGGCCAGGTTAGGACTTTATTCCTTGGATCATAGGAGAATGAGGGGTGACCTTATTGAGCTGTAGAAATCATGAGGGGCAGAGATAGGATGAACAGAAAAAAATGCTCTTTTTCCAGGGAAGCAGAATTGAAAACTGGAGAACATAGGCGTAAGGTGAGAGGGGAAAGATTTAAAAGGAGAGGCTGGATAGACTGGGACTATTTTTTTCCCTGGAGCGCAGGAGGCTGAAGGGTAATCTTATAGAGACCTATAAAATAATAAGGGAGATAGATCAGCTAGACAGTCAATATGAGGTGGCACAGTGTTAGCACTGCTGCCTCACGGTGCCAGGGACCTGGGTTCAATTCTGGCCTCGAGTCACATTCTCCCTGTGTCTGTGTGGGTTTCCTCCGGGTGCTCAGGTTTCCTCCCATAACCCAAAGATGTGCAGGTTAGGCTGATTGGCCATGCTAAATTGTCCCTAGTGTCAGGGGGATTAGCAGGATAAATATGAGGTTATGGGAATAGGGCCTGGGTGGGATTATGGTTGGTGTAGACTCAATGGGCCGAATGGCTTCCTTCTGCACTGCAGGGATTGTAGGAATCTATTTTTTCCCAAAGGTAGGGGAGTCCAAAACTAGAGGGCGTAGGTTTAAGTGAGAGGCGAGAGGTACGAAAGGATCCAGAGGGGCAATTCTTTCACATAGAGGGTGGTGAGTGTCTAGAACGAGCTGCCAGGGGTAGTAGTAGAGGTGGGTACAATTTTGTCTTTTAAAAAGCATTTAGGAAGTTACATGGGTAAGATGGGTGTAGAGGGATATGGGCCAAACTCGGGCAGTTGGGACAGGCTTAGTGGTTAAAAAAAAGAGCGGCATGGGTGAGTTGGACCAAAGGTGGTGTTTCAATGCTGTAAACCTCTCTGACTTCACAACACATTGGTGAACAAGCCTTGGCCACAGTAGATTGGTAGGAAAGGAATATCAGTGGAATAATAATCCAAACCCATGACCCAACTTCACATCAGAGAATGTACATCGAGTATTGCTTAATTTTTAAAAGCTGAATAAAAGAATACAGAAATTAATAATGAACAAAGATAATTTAGTTTTGGAAATACGTCCATCTGACTTGCAAAGTAATCAAAGTAGAGAGTTAGGACACGAAGGAGAAATTCATTCATCCAGGGCTATTTTTAATTATATTAATGGTGCTGGGGAGGTGATGACCTAGTGGTATTATTGCTAGAATATTAATCCAGAAGCTCAGCTAATGTTCTGGGGACCCAGGTTTGAATCCTGCCACAGCAGATTGTGTAATTGAATCCAGTAAAAAATATCATATGGAATTGAGAATCTAATGATGACCGTGAAACCATTGCCGATTGTTGGAAAAATGCATCTGGTTCACTAATACATTTTAGGGATGGAATCTGCTGTCCTTACCTGGTCTGGTCTACATGTGAATGTGTTTGATTCTCAACCGTCTTCCAAGGGCATTGAGGGATGGATGATAAATGCTGGCCAGTCAGCAATGCTGGTGTTGCATAAATAAAAAAAAAACTCACTTTGATTCATTGGGACAAGCAATGAATCACGAACTTCATGGCTCCTGTGGCATTTTTCAGTGACCTCAGTGAATAAACACAGTAAAAAGTCTGACAACTTTTGTCCACACTGGTAGTGACTTTTGACTTGTTACTGTAAAAGTTGCATTTCTATGGAGATCAAGCCACAACATATAACGGTGGCATGGAGGCTTTGATTGTGTTAAAACTTTAATAGGAGATGTTTTCTCTTTAGATCAACTTTCAGGTGATTCACCTGACGAAGGGACTAACCCCGAAAGCTAGTGAGTGTACTATCAAATAAATCGGTTGGACTTAAACCTGGTGTTGTCAGACTTTTTACTGTGTTTACCCCAGTCCAACGCCGGCATCTCCACCTGAGTGAATAAAGCCATGGAGGCCACACAAAGAGTAGCTTTGTGGCATGTCTAATCCCCGGGAAAATTAAGCCAAATCTGCGTAGCTCAGTTACAAGTGGTTACGTGAACATATTTCTCCGATGAAATACCCGACCAGACACAGTGGTGGGCATAAGACCTAACATAGCGTTTGAAACAGAAGTGGGAGACTGTCCAACTTCTCTGCCTTTGATACTGACAGAAATACTGAATATACGTTCATAAAGATAAATTGCACAATAGGCTTGGACAAAAATTTTGGGTGGTAATCCAGCCAATTTGGCATTGCAATGACTGATCACTGCCATCTTGGTTTTCCCATCACGTCACCATTTCTTGTCAAACAATGTCATTTAGTTTTTGTGAAGTTGAATGATAAACATCAGAATGATTATATATTCCTAATTCTGGGAATCCGGCACCATAATAGTTTAGTTTGCTGATATTGGTGCTTTAGGATTACAAGGAAGCGGTTACAATTTGTCCAATTCAGCTGTTGGTAAATGTGCGAATTTTGTAGACTGTTTATTGGCTATTTTGTTCTCCTCAGGTGTCTGAAAGTGATGTGTCAGAAAAAACAAAGGGGAAAATTCCTTGACTTTCACAAATGACCTGTCCTGCATAATGTAAACGAGGAAGATTTAAAATATTTGCCATAAGCTTATCTCATTTACCCCAATTTTATTCTCTCGTATGAAACTTTAATTCTAATTTGCTCCAGAATTTCTCCTTGATGGATGTGGACAGGAATGTGGTTTGCCACACTAGAAGAACAAGCAGCACTGAGAAAGCATCAGCTTCCATGACCTAGCTTCCCCAATGCAGATGCTGGGCTTTATAAAATGGTTATATGTTAAACAGTCTCTTTTAGTTCAAGATAGAAGTTTTAAAGTTTATTTATTATTGTCACAAGTAGGTTTAGATTAACACTGCAATGAAGTTACTGTGAAAATCTTCACACTCCGGCACCTATTCGAGTACACTGAGGGAGAATTTAGCACGCCCAATGCACCTAACCAGTCTTTTGGACTGTATGAGGAAACATGGGCATTTGGAGGAAATCCACAGAGACATGGGAAGAACATGCAGACTCTGCACAGACAGTGGCCCAAGCCAGGAATTGAACCTGTATCTCTGGCGCTACAAGGCTGCAGTGCTAACCACTGTATCCATGCTAATTCTACCGGGTGATAAGTCTGTGGTTACCATGGAAACGGGGGTCCAGGCCAAGTGTTATTGAAATCCACATGCTAGGTTTAACACTTGGAAACAAAGGATTGGATAGTTGGCTTGGTTTCAGGCAGGCTTTCTGCCTCAGAGGCTGTGTACAGACAGAAGACAAGTCCCAGAGAGAGAAGGACATTGGCTGCTGCTGCCTTCAAAGGGAGAAAATCTGACTCACAGTCACTGGCAGACAGAGTGTGGGAGGGAAGATGGTCTCTGATCAAAGCAACAGAACTCATGGAAATTTAGGAACACTGGAAGATACATCCTGGCAAGACCAAGAAATCACCAGAGTAAGTTGTGCAGTTGGACGTCAGCTCAAGATTTCTTAGAAGGCTGATGGGACGGACCTTTGGTTGCAACTGAATGTTTTGCCTCAGAGAGAAGCAGAGCTGTTGGAGCTGGTAGTGACTTTTGACTTGTTACTGTAAAAGTTGCATTTCTATGGAGATCATGCCACAACATATAAATGTGGCATGGAGGCTTTGATTGTGTTAAAACTTTAATAGGAGATGTTTTCTCTTTAGATTAAGGTATTAAATTTTTTGTGAAGCAATATTTGGTTGATGGTGACTTTAGCTTATTTAAGAACATAAGAACATAAGAAATAGGAGCAGGAGTAGGCCATCCAGCCCTTCGAGCCTGCCCCACCATTCAATAAGATCATGGCTGATCTGTCGCTGCTCAGTTCCACTTTCCCGCCCTCTCCCCATAACCCTTAATCTCTCCTATCAAAAACCCATCAACCTGCGTCTTAAAAATATTTAGCAAGGCAGCCTCCACCACTTCAACGGGCAGAGAATTCCAGAGATTCACCACCCTTTGAGTGAAGAAGTTCCTCCTCAACTCCGTTCTAAACCGTTCTAAACTTTTATCTTGAGGCTGTGCCCCCTAGTCCTACTGTCTTTTTTGAGCGGGAAGAGTCTCTCCACTTCTATCCTATCCATCCCATTCATCATCTTATACGTATCAATGAGGTCTCCCCTCGTTCTTCTAAACTCTAACGAGTACAAGCCCAGTTTATTCAGCCTCTCCTCATAGCTCAACCCCCTCAACTCCGGTATCAGCCTAGTAAACCTCCTCTGCACTCCCTCCAAGGCCAAAATATCTTTGCGCAGGTGCGGCGCCCAAAACTGCACACAGTACTCCAGCTGCGGCCTCACCAATGCCCTATACAGCTGCAGCAAGACCTCCCTACTTTTATATTCAATCCCCCTCGCTATGAAGGCCAGCATCCCATTCGCCTTCCTGACCACCTGCTGCACCTGCAAGCTGGGTTTTTGCGACTCATGCACAAGGACCCTGAGGTCCCTCTGCACCGTCGCCTGCTGCAGTTTTTCGCCCCGTAAGTAATAGTCCTTCCTACCATTCTTCCTACCAAAGTGGACCACCTCACACTTGCCAACATTAAATTCCATTTGCCATTTCCTGGCCCATTCGCCCAGCCTATCTAGATCCTTCTGCAGACTCTCCACACCCTCCGCACAATTTGCCGTTCCCCCAATCTTGGTGTCATCAGCAAATTTCGACACCCTACACTCGGTTCCCTCCTCCAGATCATCTATATAAATGGTAAAAAGCTGAGGCCCCAGCACCGACCCCTGGGGCACTCCACTAGTCACCATCCGCCAATCCGAATAGCACCCGTTGAGTCTTAAAAGTTGAAATCTTGCGCAATTCCTGTGAATGGGAATCCAAGTCTCTTTTTGAAAGCTGTCAGCAACGGCACAAATACAACTTGGGCGTCCCTTCCTCAGTCACTGATCACAGCATTGTGAAACAAACACCTTTCGTACTATGCGATCCAGACCCTTATTTTAAAAAGATATTCGCTCTGAAAATAAGCCTTTTCCCCAAGCCCAGTTTGCCTGGCTCTTGTTCTCCTGTGCTCTGTGACCAACATGAGAATCATTAATCATTTTGTTGTCTTTGCAGGAAGCCTTAGCAATTTGCTCACAAATGGTAACCTTCTGCGGCAGCACCCGTGGATCGGTTGTGTTTAAGAAAGAATCAATGGTCGCAGCTTGAGTAGATTGAAAAGATGTTGACACTAGTTACTCTCCGGGTAATCGATAGTCAATCAGAGTCGGAGGACTTGGAGCTGCATTGTTTTTAAGTGTTGGACTAATAGCAAAATCAATAGGAGAGGAACCAGGAGCTTGTGAGATTGAAGACTCAGCAATTATCAGTAGCGACAACTCACCACATTCCCAACCCAGTGAACCTTCGAGCCGAACACTTCACTTGTTAAGTTGGTATGGCTACTGGAAAGGCTGAATGAAAGCAAAGTACAATCTCGAATGAGTCAAAGTACAAGAGACAGCATAACTGCCAGCACAATCAAGGACCCCACCTATCCCAGACACATGTCTGTCCGTCTGTCACGGAATCAGAGGAGCGGACAATAGAAATATTCCTTAACCTAGGGCAGGAATTTCCAGTCTCGCTCAAGCAAGGCTGTAAGATCCTGCCCGTACTTTCTTCCACCTTCTCCCGTCGGGAAAAAGATACAAAGTTATGAGGTCACCAATTGACCCAAGAACAGCTTCTTCCCTGCTGCCATCAGACTTTTGAATGGGGTCTACCATATATTAAGTTGATCTTTCTTTACACCCTAGCTATAGCTGTAACACTACATTCCGCACCCCCTCCTTTCCTCCTCCCAGTGCACGGTACGCTTTGTCTGTGTAGCACACACAAAACAATGGCCAGAATTTTACTGTCCCACCGGCTTACAGGAACTGGAGCGGGCAAGGAGCAGACCGTGGAAAGGTCCATTGATCTCGGGCAGGATTTGATGGTTTTGGAGCGAGTGTAGCTGTAAAATGCCGCCCGATGCTTTTCCAATACATGTGACAACAACAAATCGAATCAACTGAAAAAGTTCTGGGGCCGACAATTGATTTGGAACTTAGATGGTGATTTTAAAGATTCTGGGTTACTTATCCACGAATGGGTAATACCCACTGTGTGTATGGCAAGTGCAACTGGTGTGTACATCGACAATCTTCTTGACCAGCCTTCTTGCGGGACAATGATCTACCTGTGCTCGTCAACTCTGTGGCTGACATTCTCCCGTCATGCTTGCCACAGGGCAGGGCAGAACATTCGGTGGACCATTTAAATGCCTGTTGAGCCTCAGATAGGAATTTTTGGACTCGGGCCATGTTCAGACGGGATATCCTGCCCTGTGTTAAACATTGCCTGGTGCATGGCTCACCAAACACTCTGGCGTGGCTGAGTCTGCCACAGTCGCTGCGGGGGAACACAGTGGGCTGAGAAGGTGAACGAGTTGTTGGCCCCTGTTTGGTCTAGGCCCACTTCTCAAACCTTTCCCTTTCACCTCGACTCTTTCAATGCCCTTACAAAGAGTCAGGCCCCAGACGTCATGGTCATCGCGACCTGTCTCAGAGAGTCATAGAGATTTATAGCATGGAAACAGGCCCTTCAGCCCAACTTATCAATGCTATCCTTTTTTTTTAAAAGACTAGGCTAATCCCCATTGCCTCCATTTGGCCCATATCCCTCTATACCCATTTTACCCATGTAACTGTCTAAATGATTTTTTAAAAGACAGAATTGTACCTAACTCTACTACTACATCTGGCAGCTTGTTCCATCTACTCACCACCCTCTGTGTGAAAAAATTGCCCCTCTGGGCACTTTTGTATCTCTCCCCTCTCATCTTAAATATATACCCTCTAGTTTTAGACTCCCCTAACTTTGGGAAAAGATATTGACTATCTAACTGATCTATGGCCATCATTAAAGTTAAGTTAAAGTTTATTTATTAGTCACAAGTAAGGCTGACATTAACACTGCAATGAAAGTACTGTGAAATTCCCCTTGTTGCCGCACTATGTCATCTGTTTGTGTCAATGCACCTAACCAGCACGTCTTTCAGACTGTGGGCGGAAACTGGAGCACACCCAGAGGAAACCCACGCTGACATGGGGAGAATGTGCAGACTCCACATAAACAGTGACCCAAGCTGGGAATTGAATCCAGATCCATGGTGCTGAGAGGCAGCAGTGCTAACCACTGTGCCATCGTGCCATCTTATAGACTCCAATAAGATCACCCCTAAGTCTCCTACGCTCTAGAGAAAAATGTCCCAGTCTATCCAGCATCTCCTTATAACTCGAGTCCCAGTAGCATTTAGTAAATCTTTTCATAGAATCACTATAGTGCAGAAGGAGACCATTCGGCCCATTGACTTTGAACTGATCATAAACCCACCCAGGCCCTATTCCCGCAACTCCCTACATTTACCCTACTAATCCCCCAACACAAGGGTCAATTTACCATGGCTAATCAACCTAACCTGCACATCTTTGGACAGTGGGAGGAAACTTGAGCGCTCAGAGGAAACCCATGCAAACATGGGGACAATGTGCAAACGCCACACAGACAGTGACCTGAGGCTGGAATTGAACCCATGTCTCTGACACTGTGAGGCAGCAGTGCTAACCACTGTGCCACCCATTTTCCGCACTCTTTCCAGTTTAATAATATCCTTTCTATAATAGGTGACCAGAACTGTAACAGTATTCCAAGTGTGGCCTTACCAATGTCTTGTACAACTTCAACAAGATGTGCCATCTCCTGTATTCAGTGTTCTGACCAATGAACCAAGTATGCCAAATGCCTTCTTCACCACCCTGTCCACCTCTGACTCCACTTTCAAGGAGCGATCAACATGTACCCCAAGGTCTCTTTGTTCTCTAACTCTCCCCAACACCCTACCATTTACTGAGTAAATCCTGCCCTGGTTCAATCTACCAAAATGCATCACCTCGCATTTATCTAAATTGAACTCCCCATTGTCTGTGTCAATGTCTGCCATATTCATGTCACAATTGCTGGTGTCCTTGTGGCAGTTCTACAGATTGTGATTGAATGGTTAGTTATACTGATAAAGATATATTGCATTGGAGGCGGTCCAGAGAAGGTTGTCTCAGTTGATCCTGGCTATGGAGGGATTTTCTTATGAGGAGAGGTTGAGTGGGTTGGGTACTCGTTGGAGTTTAGAAGAATGAGAAGTGACCTTATTGAGACACATCAGATTCTCAGTGGCCTTGTGAGGTAGGTGCTGACTGGTTGTTTCCCCTTGTTGGAGAATCTAGGGCCAGAGGGCATAATCTCAGGATAAGGAGTCACCCATTTGAGACAGAGATGAGGAAGAATTTCTTCTCTCAGAGGGGAGTGAACGTGTGAGATTGTTTATTGCAAAGGTCTGCAGAGGCTGGGTCATTGAGTATGTTTAAGGTTGAGATAGACAAATTTCCATTCAGTAAGTGAATCCAGGGGTATGGGGATAAGACGGGAAAGTGGAGTTGGGGATTATCACATCAGATCAGTCATGAATGGTGGAACAGACCTGATGGGCTGAATGGCATACTTCTGCTCCTACATCTTATAGTACAATGTACAGAAGATCTATGGTCATCATCCATCTGATAAATGTGGTCCAGCCAGCAGGGACATGTTGGTTTAACAATGGGTGTATGTTGCTGGTATTAGTCTGCTCTAGGACCTCTGCGTAGTGACCTTGTCCTGCCAGAAGATGCTGGGGTTATGTCTGGGACAGCAAAGTGGCAACTCCTCAACCCTTTCTCCCACCCAGCATATTGTTCTCTATTGTTATTGTAAAGGTGGACTCTGAGGATGGAGGTTTGCAGTTTGGTTTTCTCATGTCAGGTTTGTTATTCCACATTTTCTTGAACAGCATCCTGACTTCAAGTTTTTTTAAAGTTTATTTATTAGTCACAAGTAAGGCTTACATTAACACTGCAATGAAGTTTCTGTAAAAATTGCCCGGTTGTCACACCCCAACGCCTGTTCGGGTGCACTAAGGGGCAATTTAGTGTCGCCAATGCACCTAACCTGCACACCTTTGGGCTGTGGGAGGAAACTGGGGCACCCGGAGGAAACCCACGCAGACACGGGGAGAACATGCAAACTCCACACAGACAATGACCCAAGCCAGGAATCGAACCCAGGTCTCTGGCACTGTGAGGCAGCAGTGCTAACCACTGTGCCACTGTGCTGCCCTTCAGCATCAAGTTACAGATCACTGGTGATTGTGGAACCCCAACTGTGGTTTGCAATAATTTAATTGCTCTGCGTTTGATTATGTTAGTTTGGTAACTGAACCACTATTTAAGAGAGGTTGTAGAGATAAACCAGGGATTTACAGACCAGTGAGTGTCATGTCATTAGTAGGGAAACTTATGGAGAAACCTCTGAAGGAGAGCATCTATCTCCATTTGGAGAGGCAAGGCTTGATCAGGGATAGTTGGCATGGCTTCGTCTGAGGGAGGTCATGCCTAACAAATTTGACTGAATTTTTTGAGGAGGTGACCAGGTATGTAGACGAGGATAGTGCAGTCGATGTAGTTTATATGGATTTCGGCAAAGCCTTTGGCAAAGTCCCACATGGGAGACTTGTAAAGAAGGTAAATTCACACGGGATACAGGGCAATTTGATAGAGAGTGATGACAGGAGGCTACTTTAGTGATGGGAAGATAGTGTTCTGTGGCGTACCACAGGGATCTGTGTTGGCCCCCCCGCCCCGCCCCTATTATTCATAACTCACATAAGTGACTTAGGTGACAATGTGGGGGGGGGTGGGATTAGTAAGTTTGCAGATGATACAAAGGTTGGCCGGTTGGTGAGGCGGAGTGTTTTGGGCTAGAAAATATCGACGGAATGGTCAAATGGGCAGGTAAGTGGCAGATGGAATTTGACCCTGAAAAGTGTGAGGTGATACACTTTGCAGGGAGTAAATTGACAAGAAATTATTCAATGAGTGGAAGGACACTAGAAAGTCCTGTGAAACAAAGAGACCTTGGTGTGTCCCTCAGAAGAGAAAATGATGTGAAATCTCAGCAGGTCTAGCAACATCTGTAAGGAGAAAAACGAGCTGACGTTTCTAGTCCAGGTGATCCTTTGTTAAAGCTAAAAGGTGCAGAAAGTGGGAGATATTTATACTGCAGGGTGAGGGAATGAAAGATGAGTCATGAGTATAAATGACTGCAGAATAAATACCTCCCACTTTCTATGCCTTTTAGCTTTGACAAAGGGTCATCTGGACTCGAAACATCAGCTCTTTTCTCTCCTTACAGATGCTGCCAGACCTGCTGAGATTTTCCAGCATTTTCTCTTTTGGTTTCAGATTCCAGCATCCGCAGTAATTTGCTTTTGACCTTGATGTGTTTGCCCAGAGGTCTTTGAAGACATGTTAGTAGGGTGGTGAAAAAGGCATATGGGATACTTGTCTTTATCAATCGAGGCATAGATTATTAAAGCAGCTAGTCATGATGGAGTTGTATAGAACTTTGGCGACTCCACAGCTGGAGTACTGTGTGCAGTTCTGGTCATCACATTATAGAAATGATATGATTGCACTTGGGGGGAGTGGAGAGGAGATTCACTAGGTTGCTGACTGGGATGGAACATTTAAGTTATGAAGATAGGCCAGGTAAGCTTGGCTTGTTTTTGTTGGAGCAAAGAAGACTGGGGGCAATCTGATCGAGGGCAACCCTGTACAAGATTATGAGGGGCATGGACAGAATGAATAAGGAGCAGCTGTTCCTCTTAGCTGAAGGGTCAGTCACGGGGTGACTTAGAGTCAAGTTGAGGGGCAGGAGGTTTGGGGAACGCAAGGAAAAGCTTTTTTATCCGGAGTGTGGTGACTTTCTGGAATGCGCTTCCTGGGAGGGCGAAGGAAGTGTGTTACCACACGTCTTTTAAACAATATCTTGAAGAGTACTTGGCACATCATAACATTCAGGGTTATGGACCAAATGCTAGCAGATGGGATCAGGTGGGAATTCAGATGTTTCCAGTGTTGGCGCAGACTTGATGGGCCAAATGGCCTCTTCTGTGCTGGGTGATTCTATGACTCTATGATTCTATGATCTTTAGATACTAGGGGGCAATTTATCATGGCTAACCCACCTAACCTGCATATTTTTGGACACTAAGGGGCAATTTATCATGGCCAACCCACCTAACCTGCACATCTTTGAACACTAAGGGGCGATTTAGCATGGCCAATACACCTAACCTGCACATCTTTGAACACTAAGGGGCGATTTAGCATGGCCAATACGCCTAACCTGCACGTTGTTGGACAGTAAAGGACAATTTACTATGGCAATCCACCTTAACTGCACATCTTTGTGCACCAAGGGGCAATTTAACGTGGCCAACCCGCCTAACCTCAACTGAAAAGAAGTGAACCGTTTCCACAATAATTATTTTTCAGTTAATTATTTTGTCTCTTTTTTTCTCCTTTTTTGAAACAGCAACCTTCCCGTATATGCCATTTTGCAGAAAACATGGAGGCATAATTATTATTTTTCCCTTCTTATGACAGCTCAAAGCTGAAACTAACTATTATGAAGTAAAATGAACCGAAGCAGACTTTGCTTTATTGGATTTTATTGATTAATACAAAAACAGTACTTTTCCCCATTCCCTCCAAGCTGAGCCAATTAAAGGTTTAGCGCAAGTGACTGACTGTGCAACTGGTCTGGGGTCATAACATTCATCATTAATTGGTTTGGAAACCTGAACTGAGATTCACATTAATTCGTGATTGGATACGGGAACAAGATGTAGTGAATTACTGGGCAGTTGTGACCCAATGTATAAAACACCACAGGGTTGGTGATGGACCTCATGTGACATCCCTTGGGGGTCTCTATACTGCAAGGGCAATGTGCCCGCTATGAGCATTTGGCACATCATAACATTCAGGGTTATGGGCCAAGTGCTGGCAGATAGGATTAGATGGGAGTTCAGGAGTTGCTAGTGTATCAGTGCAGACTTGATGGGCCAAATGGCCTCTTCTGTGCTGTATGATTCAATGATTCTCCCTGATCTTTGGATACTAAATGACAACTTAGCATGGCCAATCCACCTCACATGCAGACCTTTGGACACTAAGGGGCAATTTAGCATGGCCAATCTACCTAATATGCAGATCTTCAGACACTAAGGGGCAATTTAGCATAGCCAATCCACCTAACCTGCACATCTTTGGATACTAAAGAGCATTTATTTATTTATTAGTGTCACAAGTAGGCTTACATTAACACTGCAATGAAGTTACAGTGAAAATCCTCTAGTTGCCAAATTCTGGAGCCTGTTTGGATACACTGAGGGAGAATTTAGCATGGCTGATGCACCCAACCAGCACATCCTCCAGACTGGGAAGAAACCCGAGCACCTGGAGGAAACCCACACAGACATGACGAGAATGTGCAAACTCCACACGGACAGTGACCCAGGCTGGGAATCGAACCCAGGTCCCTGGCGCAGTGAGGCAGCAGTGCTAAGCACTGTGCCACCGTGCCGCCACATATAGCATGGCCAATCCACCTAACGTGCACATCTTTGGACATCAAGGGACAATTTAGCAACTTAGAAGTCAGTGGTGATTCCTGACCTGTGGACCCCTAGATCGGCACGGGGCCCCCAACCCCCAGCTTCCATGCAAGGCTTCCCATCTCACACAGCAGCTTTACAGTACCTGGGTGCCCTCCCCACCTCCCATACTCCAGGGGCTGTTGCTCAATGGAACCTGCTCCCTCGCTCCCTTTCACTACTGCTACGCCTGGCCCAGACTTCTAGAGACCAGCTGTAAATGATGTTGACATGATGTCATGCCAGGGGGCGGGGGTGTCAGTGGGGATGGGGGAGGTATGGGAGCGAGAAGAGGGCTGAGCCGAACTTGCTGATAATAACTAAGTCGACGGCCAGGCTTTTCTGGCAGTTCTTGCCCCAAGGGCAGAAATTCCTGCCCGAGGTCAATGGAATTTTGCCTGACCCGCCCTCCGCCCGCTATTCCCGTGGTGGCAGCGGGACAGGAAGATTCTGCCCAAAATCATTTAACTTGACATCGTGTCCATTCTGGGAGTGGTGCAAATCACTGGAGAGAAAGGGATGATCACGGAAGACCCGATGCTGGTGTGTTTCGTGTTTTTCCACATCCGTGCATATTTCCTGTCTTGCTACACTACTCGCCCAGTGCAGGGGGGTGGAAGAATCGTGCCCAATGTGGGCAGAGCCATGCTATCTTAAGCTGGAGCTGAGGAGCATTATTACCAGTTGAAAATGCTAAGCTGTGATTCTTACCCGTTGAATAGAATCATAGAAACCCCAGAGTGCAGAAGGAGGCCATTCAGCCCATCCAGTCAACCCTCACCATAATCCCACCCAGGCCCTATCCCCATAACCTAATTACCCTGCTAGTCCCCCTGACACTATGGGGAAATTTAACATGGCTAATCCATCTAACCCTCACATCTTCGGACTGTGGGAGGAAACCGGAGCACCCGGAGGAAACCCACACAGACACGGGAAGAATGTGCGAAGTTGGGAATCGAACCTGGGTCCCTGGCACTGTGAAAATCCCTTAGTCGCCCCACTCTGGTGCCTGTTCAGGTACTCTGAGGGAGAATTTAGCATGGCCAATGCACCTGACCAGCATGTCTTTCAAACTGTAGGAGGAAACCGGAGCACCAGGAGGAAACCCACACAGTCAACGTGCAGACTCCGCACGGACAGTTACACAAGCTGGGAATCGAACCCGGGTCCCTGGCACCCTGGAGCAGTAGTGCTAACCACCGTGCCACCCCGCAAATTCCAACATTATATTGTGGCCAATTCTTTCTAACCTCAGTTTATACGTGGTGACAACACTACAGCACCCAAAACTTGTGGGGGTTCTTCAGTTGTTGACCCCCTGTGAACTGAAAAAGCCTGGGAAAACTCTAGTAGAGGACACAGAGTGGAAATTAGGCCAAATTCTAGAAATGGTGGGGAGTTATCTTCTAACCTAATGTAAGGCAATGACATCCCTACTGCCCTCCAAGCTTAAAAGATGAACCATGTATCCTAGCAACTATCTGCTCATTTGAGGCTCGTCACTTAGACTTTGATGTGATAACCCGTTGTGAAACGGAGATAATTAGCTCATGTACGAGTGTAGCATTTATTCTGAAGCAATTACAGCGGGATCTTCTACATTAAGGAAGAAACATAAGAATGTTTTATTCTGAGAACTCTCCAATTCCTGTATTAAAACTCTCTGTAAAATCAGGAATATCCAAATTTACTTCTATTAGATTTGGAAAGTCCTAATTAGTTCTGCAAGGGCTTGGGGGCTGAATTTCATCTAACTTCATTCTTGTATCTGAACACAGCTGGCATTTTTGGAGAGTTTGTTAGTGGTGCCTGAATTCCCTCTCTCGATACGCACAGTACTGATAGGAATAAAGCAGGAATTTACACTGCGGTGTCCTTGATTGTAGGGCCATGCAATACAGCATAATGTTATTACAGCTCTGCTGTTGTTCATGCTCAGTTAGAAGTCTCACAACACCAGGTTAGAGTCCAACTAGTTTATTTGATAGTAAACCCACAACTATCAAATAAACTGGTTGGACTCTAACCCGGTGTTGTGAGACTTCTTACTGTGTTTACCCCAGTCCAACGTTGTTCATGCTCCCAGGGTGAGGTATCTAATTGGATACAAAACTGGTTTCTTGACAGAAGCCAGAGGGTGGTTGTAGAGGGTTGTTTTTCAAACTGGAGGCTTGTGACCAGCAGTGTGCCTCAGCAATCAGTGCTGGGCCCACTGTTATTTGTCATTTATATTAATGATTTGGATGAGAGTATAGGGGGCATGGTTAGTAAGTTTGCAGATGACACCAAGATTGGTGGCAAAGTGGACCGGGAAGAAAGTTATCTCGGATTGCAACAGGATCTTGATCAACTGGGCCAGTGGGCTGACGAATGGCAGATGGAGTTTAATTTAGACAAATGCGAGGTGATACATTCTGGTAGATTGAACCAGGGCAGGACTTACTCAATTCATGGTGGGGGCATTGGGGAGAGTTACAGGACAAAGAGATCTAGAGGTACATGTTTATAACATCTTGAAAGTGGAGTCACAAATGGACAGAGTGGTGAAGAAGGCATTCGGCATGCTTGCTTTCATTGGTCAGAACATTAAATACAGGAGTTGGGACGTCTTGTTGAAGTTGTACAAGACATTGGTAAGACCACACTTGGAATACTGCAGGCAATTCTGGTCACCCTATTAAAGAAAGGATATTATTAAACTAGAAAAAGTGCAGAAAAGATTTACTAGGATGTTACCAGGACTTGATGGTTTGAGTTATAAGGAAAGGCTGAATAGACTGGGACTTTTCTCTCTGGAGCGTAGGAGGCTGAGGGGTGACCTTATAGAGGTCTATAAAATAATGAGGGGCATAGACAAGGTAGATAGTCATTATCTTTTCCCAAACACAGGGGCGTCTAAAACTAGATGCATTGGTTTAAAGTGAGAGGGGACGGATACAGAAGTCCCCAGAGGGGCAATTTTTTCACACAGACGGTAGTGAGTGTCTGGAACAAGCTGCCAGAGGTAGTAATAGAGGCAGGTACAATTTTATCTTTTAAAAAGCATTTAGATAGTTACATGAGTACGATGGATATAGGGGGATAGGGGCCAAACACAGGCAATTGGGATTAGCTTAGGGGTTTTAAAAAAAAGGGCGGTGTGGACAAGTTGGGCTGAAGGGCCTGTTTCTATGCTGTAAACCTCTATGACTCTATGACTCTAAGCATTTTATGTAGTCTTAGGACAGTGGTTCCCAAACTTTTCTCACTGGGCCACACTTTCAGAATAAAAATTTGCTTACGCCACGCCGAAATTTTTACTAAGAGATACATTCAAAAACAAAAAAAAACCTCCTAGCAGTGCTTGATTCATAACATAGAACACAACTACTTTATAATATGATCATGGGACATCCAGAAAGTATAAAAGGTTGCAGCTACATAAAAACATAATTCATCCCCAAAATATACTTACAGACGAGCCTCTTACATATGTAACCTGAAGGATGTATACAAACTCAATGAGAGGTGTGAGCTTGTTTTTGTCAGGTAATATCATTCATATTAGGCCTAATTTGAGACAAAAAACTCTCATCTCCTTGTCAACACAAAAAAGCCTTTGTCTTTTCTGGTCTTTGATATTTATCAGAGTTGAAAATCCCTGTCGTGAAGAACTGTAGAAGAATAGCTTGAAGAGATGAGTAGAGACTGGTCCTGGTTGTACATCCAAAAAGAGTCCAGTGGCATACTCCCGTGTTTCATTTTCAAGGTGCGATCACTCAAAATGCAGGCCATTTCCTCCTCCTCACCCAATGTCAGACCCGAACAGTTGGCATTCGCAAAGGGGTCTCTAACCCATTTGAATTTTTCTGTACACAACGATGGGAAGTAATGATCAATCTTTTCTACCAGTGTTGCAAAACGTTCCTGTATGAGGCCGTACGATTCAATGCTTGTTGTAAAACTTTTTACCAATGGGAGCATTTCGAGGTTATGTAGCATCGCTCTTCTGAGCCAGAGCTGAAGCTTTTTTGAATGCAGTCAGTTTATCTGTAGTTGTGAGAATATTGTCATCGTGGCCTTGCATACTGGCATTGAGCACATTCAACTGGGATAAGATATCAGCCAAATATGCTAGCTTTTGCACACCAGTCATTGTCATCCAGTTGGTGGTATAATGGGTTCCCTTCTTGTTCCAAAAATTCTCTTAATTCATTCTTCAGTTCCAACACTTGATTTAAAACTTTTCCATGGGACATCCAGCGAACCCCTGAGTGCAGAATTAGGTATTGCTTTGCAGAGTTGAGCAGATAACCGCGCCTTTAGTGGTTTTGCTTTGAAGAAGTTCACAATGCACACAATCTGATCTAGAACCAATTTCAAATCAGCTACGAGGGTCCTGGTGATTAATATCTTGTTGAGTTGATATTACATCTGGATTTTTCTCTTTGATGAGTGCTGCCAAGCCTCTCACACTCCCTACCGTACATGGCGCTCCATCCGTACAAATTCCAATACAAGAATCCCATGAAATCTCAACTTTTTCCAAATACTCAGACAAGGTTTGGAAAATATCTTGTCCTCTGGCATGTTTTTCAAGTTCCTTGCAAAATAGAAACTGTGTGATTATTTTGTCATTGTGAATGAATCTGATATCGGCAAGCAACTGTGCTGTTCCACTAATGTCGGCCAATTCATCAACTTGAATGGCAAATTTAGAATTCTTCATACTTTCAGAAATCTTATAAATAAGTGCAATAATAACACACTATATTGTACTACACTGCACTTAACACAAAGAGAGATGGCATGAAATCTGGACCGTAGCACAGTGGTTAGCACGGCTACTTCACAGCTCCAGGGACCTGGGTTCGATTCCTGGCTCGGGCCACTTTCTGTGTGGAGTTTGCACATTCTCCTTGTGTCTGCGTGGGTTTCCTTGGGTGCTCTGGTTTCCTCCCACAGTCCAAAGATGTGCGGGTTAGGTTAATTGGCCATGCTTAAATGGCCCCTGTGTGTCCTGAGATGTGTAGGTTAGAGGGATTAGTGGCTAAAATATGTCAGGATATGGAGGTAGGGCCTGGGTGGGATTGTGGTTGGTGCAGACTCGATGGGCTGAATGGCTTTTTTCTGTACTGTAGGATTTCTATGATTTTTACGGGTTTCTATACATGAATGTTTAAATGTTTCTTTGATTGTCCTTGAACCTTACTGACACACTTGCCATCCTCTCTCGCCGCACCCTTTGGGAACCCCTGTCTTAGGGCAACATTATTGCAGTTGTGCATCAGCAAGTGTTTATGAATTAAACATGAAGCCTACTACCACTCACCCTTTATATTTGAATGAAAAACATAAAACTAAACCTCCCACAACACAAATTCTCATTAAATTAAACTCATTATCCCTTAGCAATTTTGAAGCTTTTCCTTCTGAATGCAATCTAGGATCTGGGATTACATGTCCACAAATAATTAAACACATAAAAATGAACTGGTGTTCATTTTAAAATTTATTTATTGATGATACAAGCAGGCTTACATTAACACTGCAATGAAGTTACTGTGAGACTCCCCTATTCGGGTACACTGAGAGAGAATCTAGCACAGCCAATGCACCTAGCCAGCACGTCTTTCGGACAGTGGGAGGAAACTGGAGCACCCGGAGGAAACCCATGCAAACACTGGGAGAATGTGCAGACTCCACAGACAGTGACCCAAGCCAGGAATCGAACCAGGTCCCTGGCACTGTGAGGCAGCAGTGCTAACCAATGTGCCACCGTGCTGCCATTCCTAGAGGAATAGAGTTGGAAAGTAGGAAGCTCGTGTTAAGTTTGTATCGAATCTTGGTTGGACTGCGCTTGGAGTGTTATGAGTTTGTCAGTCCTCTCTTCTCACAGTTTGCTCAGTTGGGGCTATTAACCTGGTTTGTCAATGTCTAGGACACTATTGCATGATATTTCCTCTTGTAATATTTTTGCCTCTTGCTCCTGTGATGTGATGGTGCAGTGGAACTGCCACTGGACTAGGGCTCGACATTGGAGGAGTGTCTGAGGACTCTGTGTCTGCTCAATGGATTTGGAAGGATTGGGGGATCTCATTGAAACTTACAGAATAATGAAAGGTCTGGATAGAGTGGATGTGGGGAAGATGTTTCCATTAGTAAGGTCTGGATGACCCTTTGGACGACGGGCCATTAAGACTTGAAACATTGGGCAGAATCTTAATTGCCCGAGGTTCGTACGATCCCGCCCGAGACTAACGGAGAATGCCGTTCTCCGAGCCTCACCCTCCCCCAGAATCGGGGTGGGCATGCTGGTAAAATTCTGCCCATTGCCTCTATTCTCTCTCCACAGATGCTGTCAGACCTGCTGAGATTTTCTAACATTTTCTCTTTTTTGTTTCAGATTCCAGCATCCACACAGTATTTTGCTTTTATTTTCTGGATTAATAGTCTAGTGACAATATCAATAAGCCTTCACCTTCTCTCTCCCCTTGTGCTGTGGGAAATTGAATGTTTGGTGTTTCCCCTCCAAGCCACAACATCCTTGACTTGAAAATATATCGCTGTTCCTTCACTGTCACAGGGTCAGAATCCTCCCCTCCCCCAACAGCACTGTGGATGTACCTACACCAGAATGGCCAGCAGCAGTTTAAGAAGGCGACCATATTCTCAAAGATGGGCAACAGAAGGTTGGATTTGCCAGTGATACCATATTGCCAGTGATTATGGTATGCCATAAGCAAATAAGTAAGAGGTTTTGAAAAGAGTTTTTGGTACCTGTGCTTGTGAAAACATATAGATTTGAGAAGAATCACTCCATTAATAATTGCATATTTCAGACATAGCTTTTCCCAAAATAAATCCCTTGATGATTCTGAATATTGACCAAACACAAACACTGGGCACTGAATAATGTGTGCAGGGACCTTATAGACTTTTGATTCCTTCTTGTGGAAAGCAGTCCAGTTATGGGTTCTACAAAGAAAGCGTCTAAATGAGGGACATTAGCTAACATTTTAACACATAGAATGCAAATATGGGGATACATATTCTTTATTCAAATGCACTGTCCCACAAATTTATCTTTTTGATTTGATTTATTATTGTCACATGTATTAGTATACAGTAAAAAGTATTGTTTCTTGCGTGCTATACAGACACAGCATACCGTTCATACAGAAAGAATGCAGAATATAGTGTTACAGTCATAGCTAGGGTATAGAGAAAGATCAACTTAATGCAAAGTAGGTCCATTCAAAAGTCTGACAGCAGCTGGGAAGAAACTACTCTTGAGTCGGTCAGTCCGTGTCCTCAGACTTTTGTATCTTTTTCCCGATTGAAGAAGATGGAAGAGAGAGTATGTCCGGATAATTTATCCATCAAACAGAGGGAGCAAATAGGTTCGACATGGCAGAGGAGGTGCTTAACAATCGCCTCCCTGTCCCTATCATCCTGTCCTCCCCAGCTCTCTGTGGGAAATTTTCCCCTCCTGCCCACCAAGGAAATATTAGCGTGCAGGGGGATGGATTTTGCAAAGGTCCATTAACCTAAGGCAGGACTTTCCAGTCTGAACAAAGAACAAAGAACAACACAGCATGGGAAACAGGCCCTTCTGGGGGCGAGCGCAGCTGGAAAATCCCTCCCTGCACCTCTCATCCATAGTCTTCTCTCCTATTTGTCATTCATACAATCCTTTTCAATCCTGCCCTAAAACCATCTAGAAATCTCAGGAGGCCATTTGGCCCATCACATCCACAACTGCTTTCCGAATGAGCAATTGACTCAGTGCCCATTTCTCTCACCCTTTCCCCTTGAACTTGCACGCTCTTCTGTTTTATTGATCTAATTGTCTTCTGAAAGCTTTGATTTAATCCACCCCACTCCCAGGCAGTGCATTTCTAGACTCAATACACTTGACGCATGAGAAAGAACCACAGGGCCTGAATTCCGTACAGAATCCTGGCATATAGAGATTGTATGCTGCACATGTGCATCGGGACAATACGGACATGCATGCTGAAGGTGCGCCGAGTTCAAACCTCTGGTTGGGTTTTTGTGGCTGTCAGGCTGTGCTGAAGTCCTTCAAGGAAAGGTGACAGGACAGTGCTAACTTGTTGAGTCACAGGAAGCTAGCATGCAGGTACAGCAGATAATAAAGAAAGTGAATGGAATGTTGACATTTATAGCTAAAAGAGTAGAATATAAAGGTAAGGAATTATTGTTGCAACTGTACAAGGCACCTAGAGTATTGTGCACAGTTATGGTCCCCTTATTTGAGGAAAGATGTAGTGACATTGGAGGCAGTTCAGAGGAGGGTCACTAGATTGATCTCAGAGATGTGGGATTTGTCGTATGAAGAGAGATTGAACAGTTTAGGTCGATACTCTCTGGAATTTAGACGAATGAGAGGAGATTAAATCGAGATAAACAAGATGATCAAAAGTCTGAATAAAATAGACGTGGAGCAGATGCTTCCTCTTCTAAGACGAGAGGTCATAGTCTTAGGATAAGCGGCAGCAAATTTAAAACAGAGTTGAGGAAAAACTACTTCTCCCAAAAGGTTGTGAATCTGTGGGAATCGCTACCCCAAAGTGGATGCTGGGACAGTGAGTAAATTTTAAGGAGGAGTGAGACAGATTTTTAATTGGTAATGGGTTGAAGAGTTATTGGGAGAAGTCAGGAAAATGGGGATGAGGAGCATATCAACTAGGAGCAAATGGCGGAATGAACTTGATGGGCCGAATGGCCTAATTCTGCTCCTATATCTTATGAATTTATGAATTTCGCTTCCTTCCCTTGATATAGATGAGTATTTACACCTATTGATGTACACATGTTCTCCTGTACTAGCTGCAGTGAGTAAAGGCAGCAGACATTCTTTGAGTAGCTTAAAAAGTGGTTAAAAGATAGTTAAAATATATGGAATGCACAGAAAGTAAAAGAAGGATTTTTTTTACAGCTATGTCATGATACACTGTCAATTCATTAAAAATACATTTGCATGTAACAAAGTGGATTTGAAATGTCTGTAGTAAGTTTCAGCTAACGTTCAGTTGGGTTTTGCTATGTATTTTAAGCAGTTTATCCCAATTTTAAGAGTCTCCTTGATGCAATGCTGATCCTTCAAAGCCTCTTTCGATAGAAGGGGAAATATGCAACTTGGTATTCCAAATGCTTTAGGAAAGTGTAATCCTTATGATGACATATTCATTTTGTTATTCATTTAGAATTATCTAAATTGTAAGCTGATGTGAACTATCTGCCTGACAGGTATTGCAGAATCCAGTGACAATTGAAAACCTGGAGTTGTCTATCATCACCACTGGTACATCACACGTTTAGCTTGGCTTCTTAAAATCATGAGGTGCTTGCACACTTGGGAACACCATCCACCAGGTACACGGTACATACTCATGCAACTTGGCCAATGATATCTCCCTCCTATACTGCAGGAAAGGATGTCCTGAAGTGTGGTACATTGGTGGGACCATGCAGACGCTACGACAATGAATGAATGGACACCATGCAACAATCGCCATGCAGGAGTGTTCCTTCCAGTTGCGGAACACTTCAGCAGTCAAGGGCATTCAGCCTCCGATCTTTGGGTAAGCGTTCTCCAAGGTGGCCTTCAAGACACATGACAGCGCAAAATCGCCGAGCAGAAACTGATAGCCAAGTTCCGCAAACATGAGGACAGCCTCAACCGGGATCTTGGATTCATGTCACACTAGTTGTAAACCCCAACATACTGCTTGGGTTTGCAAAATCCCACCTGAGACAATTCACACCTCCCTAACCTACAATTATCCCTCTCTCTACACATACTGTTCGTACCTGTAAAGACTCGCATTCCAACCACTCTTCACATTCCAGTCTGTAATTATCTTGCAATTTTGCCTTTGCCTATATATGCCATGCTTGTGAACCTACCTTCACTCACCTGATGAAGGAGCAGCGCTCCAAAAGCTTGCGATTCCAAATAAACTTGTTGGACTTTAACCTGGTGTTATGAGATTTCTTACTTCTTAAAATCAAGTTATTTTAAGTCTTTGACATAGGGGCAGAAATCATTAAAGAAGAGTCAGGCTACATGTAAAATGGATCATTTATATGCCCAAACCCTCCCTTTTGCCTCCCCTCCTTCCCCCTTCCCTCCTTCCCCCCTCCCCTCCCTTCCCTTCCCTTCCCTCCTTACATCCCTCCCTCTGCCCCTCCCCTACCTCTTTGTTTATCGAAAAAAAATTCATAGTTGTGTTAAAATGAAAAAAAACCCTTTTATTGCAAGAAATTTGGAAAATATGGGTTATTCAATGAAATGTCATTCTTCAGCTTCTAAAATTAAATGTTTAGTTAAATTTTAACATGGTTTCAAAGTTTTGTATTTACAACATTTTTGTTAATAAATGTTTTCCATTAAACTTTACAAAATTCTACAAATGCTTTGCTGAAACATCAAAACACAAGATTTGAATATGAGATAATTCTAAATGAATAACATAATTAAGGAAAACAAGACAGAAGAATACTAATGAGAAACACACGCTGGATTAGATTTTCCATGGCCCACAATGTGAACTCTTCTTTGCTAAAACTCATGCAACCAGTTATTCAAATCATGGCCCGAGAAGTTCTGATCGCTTTTCAGTTTCCACGGTGGCACAGTGCTGCTCACAGCACCAGGGACCTGGGTTTGATTCCCAGCTTGGGTCAGTCTCTGTGTGGAGCTTGCATGTTCTCCCCGTGTCTGCGTGGGTTTCCTCTGAGTGCTCCAGTTTCCTCCCACAGTCCCAAGATGTGCTGGTTAGGTGTATTGTCCATGCCAAATTCTTCCTCAGTGTACCTGAACAGGTGCTGGAGCTTGGCGACTAGGGGATTCTCAAAGTAACTTCATTGCAGTGTTAATGTAAGACTACTTATGACACTAATAAATGAACTTCACTTTATTTTTATGTTTTAAATGAAAACGTTGCATGCTCCGAAACCTCCAAGAGTATGTCCAACTAGAGTCGGCAACTCTGCACCAGGCAGTCACTGCTAGCCTGGAATGAGTGGTTGTAAGTTCTGTCCTTCGGGATATGATGGAAGAGAAGTTTGATTTCTGCCTCAATATGAGAACAGAGCTGCAAGCTGCCCTCTGTTGACTGTAATACACTGCGTTCAACATGTAACCAGAGCAAAGTGAAGCTGGGACTATGGGATTTATCCATTCTGATTCTCCTATTTCACTGCAGCTGCCATTCAAGGTTCATATCCCCTCTTACAGAAGTAATGATTGGACCATATCATTTTGGATTAGGCCATTTGGCCCATTGAGTTTGGTTCGCCATTCAATCATGGCTGATATGTTTCCCATCCCCATTCTCCTGCCTTCTCCCCATAACCCCTGATCTCCTTATTAATCAAGAACCTATCTCCTCTGTCTTAAAGACACTCAAAAACCTGGCCTCCACAGCCCTCTGCGGCCATGAGCTCCACAGATTCACCACTCTCTGCCTGAAGGAATTCCTTCTCATCTTTGTTTTAAGGAGCATCCCTTCATCCTTGAGTTCTAGTGTCTCCCATTAGAGAAAGATCTTCCCTATGTCCACTCTATCTCGACCTCTCAGTATTCTGCAAGTTTCAATAAGATCCCCCTCATTCTTCTAAATTCCGTTGAGTACAGACCCAGTTGCCTCAACCACTCCTAACATGACAAACCCTTCATTTCTGGGTTCATGGTGAATCTCCTTTGAACCCCCTCCAAGGCCAATATTACTGGGGCATTACTGAATTAAACTGATCATCAGAAAGAACTCCCCAGAGACCGGTGTCCCTATACCAGATTCCTTTTATTTACAAACTCAGTTCCACTTGGCACAGTGGAACAGTGGTTAGCAGTGCTGTCTCGCAGTGCCAGGGACATTAGTTCAATTCCTGGCTTGAGTAATTGTCTGTGCGGAGTTAGCCCCCCCCCCAACATGTCTGTTGCGTTTACTCCAGTTTCCTCCCATAGTCTGAAAGACATGCTGGTTAGGTGCATTGGCTATGCTAAATTCTCCCTCAGTGTACCCAAACAGGTACCAGAGTGTGGTGACTAGGGGAATTTTCACTGTAGCTTCATTTCAGTGTTAATATAAACCTATTTGTGACACTAATAAATAAATTTAAAAAAACACACAGAGCTTCAGGTATGGAGTCAGAATCCAGGGTCAGTCATGCTGACACTCCCCAATATATACACACAAGTGAGATTCCCTGATTGGGCAAGCAATTGTGACCTAATTTGGGGAGCTCATACTCCAAGAGGTCCATCTCCTGGGCCTCGTTGAGGTGATTAACCAACCCTCAATAATCTTTACTCAGAGACAGACAGAGCTCTACTCAACTCAAGTGGACTTCAACACATGCTTAGAACTGTATTCATGAGTCACTGGTGACATTCACATTTGTTACATAAAAATGCCAATAGAGGAACTGGTTTTGTGTTCACAGATTAGAAATTTAATGACAGCACAGCTGCTTATAGAGTCTACAGCACAAAAAGAGGCCCTTCAGCCCATCATATCTATGCCACCTATCTTTTCTAATCACATTTTCCAGCACTTGTAGGCTATGGCATTTCAAGTATCATCTGGATGTTTCTTTAATGTTGTGAGGGTTGCTACTGTGTTTGAGGTCTGATCATAGAATCCCTACAGTGCAAAAGGAGGCCAGTTGGCCCATCAAGTCTGCACCACTCACAATCCCACCCAGCCCCTATCCCTGAGACTCCATCTATTTACCCTAGCTAGTCCCCCTGACATTAAGGGGCAATTTAGCACGGCCAATCCACCTAACTGGGATATCTTTGGACTGTGGGAGGAAACCGGAGCACCCGGAGGAAACCCATGCAGACATGGGAAGAACGTGCAGACTTCGCACAGACAGTGACCCGAGGCTGGAATTGAACCCGGGTCCCTGGCACTGTGAGGTAGCAGTCCTAACCACCGTACTGGTCTCGATATTGAGACTAATAATAGGCCTCGAGGTGAGTGGTAGTTAACTAACTGGAACTGTTTATTAACACGTCTTTGTCCTAGCGCAGTCAGCACAAGACTGGTTAGGCAAGCTCCACCCAAGGCTTGAGACCCGGGTCGTCTGACCCGTTCTCTTAAAGGGGCATGCCCCAATATACATAACACAACTCTTTGAAACAGCAAATTCTGGATTCCCACCACCAGCTGAATGGAAAGGCGTCTCCTCAAATCCCCTCTAAATCTCTTGCCCCATACCTTAAAATCCATGTCCCCTGGTTATTGGCCCCTCTGCTATGGGGGAAAGGTTCCTTTCTATCCACACATCTATGTCCCTCATAATTCTCTACACCTTTACAAAATATGTAGCTTGCCCCTGTGATAATCCTAAGTTTAATGTCAAAGTTCAATGTGAGACTGCAACATAGCCAGTGTCAGCTGGTCTGAAGGCAGTTTGCCTACATTATATTGTAATCCTAGGTTTCCACAAAGCTGAGAAACCACTATGCAATGGTGTGAATATTGGAATCTGCTTTATTAGAATTCCACGTGTATTTTCTGGGATCTCTTTAATGGAGTGCAGTATTATCCATATATATATGTCTACGGTAATTTCAGAAGGATTTGGGTAATTTATGTAAATTGCATTTCGAACACAATTTTAGTTGAGCATTTGAAAATTTACACGGAGGGTAGCCAACGTTATATTTCAGTATCTTTTATCTCTGCACATACAAGGGAGTGAATTGAGGCTTAGTTGCAATCTGTGAAGAATGTTACATTTTGAAGTGGAGTGGCACGGCGATACGGTGGTTAGCACTGCTGTCTCACAGCGTCAGGGACCCAGGTTCAATTCCCGGCTTGGGTCACATTCTGTGTGGACTCTGCACATTCTCCCCATGTCTGTGCGGGTTTGCTTCGGGTGCTCTGGTTTCCTCCAACAGTCCGAACGATGTGCTGGTTAGGTGCATTAGCCATGCTAAATTCTCCCTCAGTGTACTTGAACAGGCGCCGGAATGTGGCAGCTAGGGGATTTTCACAGTAACTTCATTACAGTGTTAATGTAAGCTTACCTGTGACTAATAAATAAATAAACTTTATTCAAGGGTAGCACAGTGGTTAGTACTGCTGCTTCATAGCATCAAGAACCTGCATTCGAATCTGACCTTGGGTCACTCTCTGTGTGGAGTTTGCACATTCTCCCCGTGTCTGTGTGGGTTTCCTCCCACAGTCTGAAAGACGTGCTGGTTAGGGTGCATTGGCCATGCTAAATTCTCCCTCAGTGTACCCGAACAGGTGCCAGAGTGTGGTGACGAGGGGATTTTCACAGTAACTTCATTGCAGTGTTAATGCAAGCCTACTTGTGACTAATAAATAAACTTTAAAATTTTTAGAAGCATGTAGAAATGCCCAGGTGAATGAAGGCTATGTCCCATAGCCCCATCCAGTTCACTTTCGACCATCCTGGTAGTCGCCCTATATAAAGATAATGGAGTTTTATAACCATAGAACCTTACAGAACAGAAGGAGGCCATTCGGCCTGTCGAGTTTGCAAGGACCACAATCCTATCCAGGTGCTATTCCCATAATCCCATGCATTTATCCAAACTAGTCTCCCTGACAGTAAGGGGCAATTTAAATGGCCAATACATCTAAAGCGTGAGAGGAAACCAGAGCACCCGGAGGAAACCCACGCAGACACAGGGAGAACATGCAGACTCCACACAGACAATGACCCAAACCAGGAACTTGAACCCCGGCACTGTGAGGCAGCAGTGCTAACCACTGTGCCACCTGTGCCGCCCACAGTAAGTAACAACCAATCTGTCAGCTAGTCTGCAATGAACTCAGAAATGACTTCAGGAAAATCCCAGCGATAGAGTGCGTAGGCAGTTGTAAATCACCTTTTTCCTCTTAAGCACGCTACATTTATCACTCATCATGTCTCAGATTACACAAATAATGTATCTCAAACTGTATGTCTTGGAAAGAAATGCCTGTAATTTGTATTTGAATGAGGGATCCTCTCTTAATGTGTCAAAACTGTTCCTCATCCTGAAAGTGATTACCGACTGACATTTGGAGAAGTGTGGAGGCAAGACTCGCGCTGAAGATCACTGAGAACCATAGAAACTAAAAGCAGGAGTCAGCCTTTCGATTTTATCCCTCCTCGTACGACAGCCCTGCCATCCCAGGGATCAGCCTGGTAAACCTTCGCTGTACTCATTCTATCGCAAGGACACCCTTCCTCAGATAAGGATACCAAAACTGTGCACAATATTCCAGGTGTGGCCTTACCAACACCCTATACAATGGCAGCAAAACATCCCAATCCCTATACTCAAATTCTCTCGCTATGAAGGCCAACTTACCATTTGCCTCCTTTACTGTCTGCTGTACCTGCGCGCTTACTTTCAGCGACTTGCACGAGGAGTCCAAGGTCTTGATCAGTATCCATCTCTGAGAGAGATGAAATATATGACAGCCCTCTTGATAAAACCTTGTTAAGGCTGCATTTGGAGTATTGCGTGCAGTTCTGGTCACCACGCTACCAGAAGGATGTGGAAGTTTTGGAGAGAGCGCAAAGAAGGTTCACCAGGATGTTGCCAGGTTCTCCTTCACCTGGTCTCGAGGGCGATGACTATGAGGAGAGGCTGAATAAACCAAGATTGTTCTCACTGGAAAGATAGAGGCTGAGGGGAGACCTGATAGAGGTCTACAAAATTATGAGAGGCATAGATAGAGTGGATAGTCAGAGGCTTTTTCTAGGGTGGAAGTGTCAATTACAAGGGGGAGAGTTTAAGGGAGATGTTCGGGGGGGGGGGGAGTTTTCACGCAGAGAGTGGTGGATGCCTGGAATGTGCTGTCAGAAGAGATGGTGGAGGCAGGCACATTGGCAACATTTAAGAGGCTCCTGTGGCTAGATGAATAGGGAGAGATTAGAGGGATACAGACCGAGTCAGGGCAGAAAATTTGTTTTTAGTTTAGTTAGGGCATCATGATCGGCACAGGCTTGGAGGGCCGAAGGGCCTGTTCCTGTTCTTTTCTCTGTTCTTTGTTCCTTGAATAATTCTCTCCATTATAAAGAGATTCAGCAAGGCTGCATTGTTCCTTTCTCAAGCCTCCAAGTCAGTGCTAAGTAGGGAACCATGAATAGTGCCATTATGAGGATCCTCTGCAATATTGACTACCCGCCCTAAGTAATTGTGGTGGAAGAGATTCTTACTGAGATCTTAAATCCAACAAAAGCCGTTACGTTTAACAAGGACCATCACGGCAAGAAGGAACTTTTAACGGTTTTGGGAAGAACCACAGATTGTGGCACATCTATTTTACTCCAGAAATTGCTGTATGTTTCATTAATTAATAATAGTGAGGCTTATTAACTAATTATCATTATGTTGCTCGCAATTTTGACACATCATATTTTCAGGTTAAGTTAAAGATAGAATTAGAAGGTATGCTGGGCACAGCTTGCAAGAAGCCGCCTCACTCCTCATCTTGAGTAGTCCCATACCCTAAGCTGAGTAGTTCACTCTATACTAATACACATGACAATAATAAATCAAATCAAATCAAAGCAGGTCAACTGGGTGGCCCAGTGGCTAACACTGCTGCCTCACAGCTCTAGGAACCCAGGTTCAATTCCTAGCTTCTGTGCGGAGTCTGCACATTCTCCCCATGTCTGTGTGGGTTTCCTCCCACAGTCCTTGCCCCTTAATGTCAGGGGGACTAGCTAGGGTAAATGCGGATAGAGCCTTTGTGGGGTTGTGATCGGTATGGGCCAAATGGCCTCCTTCTGCGTTGTAGGGGATTCTATGAAGTTATTATCTGTTTAATTTACAAACGAACAAACACAGAAGCATTAATATTAAATTTGGCAGAATTGTTACCAGGTAAATATGACAGAACACAAGGCGACAGTGTCTTGTATAAAACGTGGGAAGTCCATTAAAGTATCAGTTTGTTTAATACATTTTGTGATTAGCAATTGTTCCAAGTTTCAGCAGGGTTTCCAAGATAATCAGGAACAAATCCCCACCTCACTGCACAATTGCTCTATTGCGAGATCCAAAATAGATTTTAATATCATTGTTCACAGTGTGGCTGCTTTTAATGGGACTTAAACATGAACAGATTTTCTTATTCATATCTGTGTTGCCCTTCCTCCAGACACCATGAATTCCTTAATTCATTCAGTAATACAACAGCAGGGATGTACTGCTGAGGCTGTATAAAGCTCTGGTCAGACCCCATTTGGAGCATTGTGAGCAGTTTTGGGCCCCATAACTAAGGAAGAATGCGCTGGCCTTGGAAAAGGTCCAGAAGAGGCTCACAAAAATGATCCTTGGAATGAAGAGCTTGTCGTATGAGGAATAGTTGAGGACTCTGGGTCTGTACTCATTGGAGTTTAGAAGGATGAGGGAGGGACTTATTGAAACTTATAGGAAACTGCGAGGCCTCGATAGAGTGGACATGGAGAGGATGTTTCCACAAATAGGAAAAATTAGAACCAGAGGGCACAATCTCAGGCTGAAGGGATGATTTTTTAAAACAGAGATGAGGAGGCCAGAGAGTGGTGGATCTTTGCTGCAGAAGGCTGCGGAGGCCAGGTCATTGAGTGTCTTTAAGACAGAGATAGAGAGGTTCTTGATTAATAAAGGGATTGGGGTTATGGGGAAAAGGCAGGAGAATGGGGATGAGAAAAATATCAGCCATGATTGAATGGCAGAGCAGACTCGATGGACCGAGTGGCCTAATTCTGCTTCTATGGCTTATGGTCTTATGGACTTATAGTAACAGGTGCTCCGGTTAGAGTTGTGGGTCACATTGAACAAATTCTGTGTGTCCCCCTTCAGGTCATATGTTGCCTTACATCTGAATTATCAACAGCCACAAGTGAGGTGCTTGAAGATTGGAGGGCAGCAAATATTGTGCCTTTGTGTAAGAAGGGCTGCAGGGAAAAGCCTGAGAGCAAATGCCGATGAGCCTAACATCTGTAATGGATATATTGTTAGAAGATATTCTGAGAGACAGGATCCATAGGCACTTAGAGTGGCAAGGACTAATTGGAGACAGTCACCATGGCTTAGTCAGTGGAAAATCAGATCTCATGAGTTTGATTGAGTTTTTTGAAGGTAGATGAGCGCAGTACAGTTGACATTGTCTACGGGCAGCACAGCGGCACAGTGGTTAGCACTGCTGCCTCACAATGCCAGGGACCCGGGTTCAATTCCGGCCTCGGGTTGCTGTCTATGTGGAGTTTGCACATTCTCCCCATACCTGTGTGGCTCCCCTCCGGATGCTCCGGTTTCTTCCTACAATCCAAAGATATGTAAGAACATAACATAAGAAATGGGAGCAGGAGTAGGCCATCTAGCCCCTCGAGCCTGCCCCGCCATTCAATAAGATCATGGCTGATCTGTTGTGGCTCAGTTCCACATTCCCGCCCTCTCCCCATAACCCTTAATCCCCTCACTTATCAAAAACCCATCAACCCGCGTCTTAAAAATATTTAGCGAGGTAGCCCCCACTACTTCAATGGGCAGAGAATTCCAGAGATTCACCAGCCTTTGAGTGAAGAAGTTCCTCCTCAACTCCATTCTAAACTGACCCCCCTTTATCTTGAGGCTGCGCCCTCTAGTCCTACTGTCCTTTCTGAGCGGGAAGAGTCTCTCCACCTCTATCCTATCCATCCCATTCATCATCTTATATGTCTCAATGAGATCTCCCCTCATTCTTCTAAACTCTAACGAGTACAAGCCTAGTTTATTCAGCCTCTCCTCATAGTTCAACCCCCTCAACTCCAGTATCAGCCTAGTGAACCTCTTCTGCACTCCCTCCAAGGCCAAAATATCCTTGCGTAGGTGCGGCGACCAAAACTGCACACAGTACTCCAGCTGCGGCCTCACCAGTGCCCTATACAGCTGCAGCAAGACCTCCCTACTTTTATATTTATATATGTGGGTTAGGTTGATTGACCATGCTAAGTTGACCCCAGTGTCAGGGGAAATGTGTGGGCTTGCGGAGATAGATCTTGGGTAGGATTGTGTTCTGTGTAGACTCGATGGCCTAATGGCCTCCTTCTTCACTGCAGGGATTCTATGGTTCTAACCCAAATGATAGGTTAGCACTGCTGCCTCACAGCGCAAGGGACCCATTGTTGCTTGCATGCAATACAGTCAAAACATACTGTCCATCGAGTACACAGGGGAGAAGAAAATGAGAGAGTGCAGAATGTAGTGTTACAGTCATAGCTAGGGTGTAGAGAAAGATAACGTAATATAACGTAGGTCCATTCAAAAGTCTGATGGCAGCAGGGAAGAAACTGTTCTTGAGTCGGGTGGTATGTGTTTTCAGACCTTTGCATCTTATTCCCGACGGAAGAAGGTGGAAGAAAGAATGTCTGGGATGTATGGAGTCCTTGATTATGCTGGTTGCTTTTCCAAGGCAGCAGGAAGCTTAGGCAGAGTCAATGGATGGGAGGCTGGTTTGTGTGATCGACCGGGCTGTGTTCACAACCCTTTGTAGCTTCTTGTGTTCTTGGTCAGAGCAGGAGTCATGCTAAGCTGTGATACTTCAGGATAGGATGCTTTCTGTTGTTCATCTGTAAAAATTGGTGACACTTGCAATGAGCATGCTGAATTTCTTTAGCCTCCTGAGAAAGTAAAGATGTTGGTGGGTTCTCCTAACTACAGCATTGGCATGGAGGGACCAGGACAGGTTGTTGGTGATTTGGACACCTAGAAACTTGAAGCTCTGACCCAGCTCCACTTCATTACCATTGACGTAGACAGAGCCATGTCTTCCCCTATGCTTCCTGAAGTTGATGACTATCTTTGTCATTTTACTGACACTGAGGGAGAAATTATTGTTCACCAGATTTTTCAATCTCTTTCCTGTACTCCATTTCATTATTGCTTGAGATCTGATGGTGTCATCAGCAAAAAAATCAACGAACCAGTGAAGGAACTCTGCCTTTGTAATAAATAGCGTGGGTGGGTGTTCCTTCATAATTCTCAGTCTAAAATACTTCTCAAGGTGTGACATTGTGTGAATGTCGTATTCACAAGAATTAATCAGGAATAGCATTGTCTTATGTCACCATTTTTATGAGACCTGTAGTGAGTTAGAAATAATTCTGGACATCTGTTAGTTAATTCAATAATTCAGTCATGGAGCCCATTAGAAGTGGAATTCTAATTGGGAGTAACTGAAGATTCCCTGAAATCAGAAAGGCTGAATTTGGAACAGAACTGGGTGATTATTCAGGATTTTAGAGAGAAATGGTTTAAACTCAGGAATTATTTCGCTTCTTCGACTTGCCCTCAGTATCTGGGATTTTGGCTGGTAATCGGATGATATAACAATGGATTATTACTCACATGTCCATCTTCAGCCTGCCGCAATGCTCCAGTGAAGTCCAAGACACATTAGAAGAACATCATCTTCTGATTCGCCGTGTGTCGTAGCGTGAGGTATCTCGAGGAACAGTGATTGAAGGGAAGATTAGACTATATACAAACAAGCACAATGCAGGAACAGGACTACCTTACTGACTCCTGGGCTCCCATGAAGGGTTCTCTCCCATCAGGGCCTGCATCCTAACACTCACGAGGTTCTGGGTTTGAGCAATTCCTCTTGATAGGCCCCCAGAGGATCCCGTGACCCACAAACATTTTTGCTTCAACCAGAAAGAAAGCACTCTTTCTGGTTGTATCACAGTTTGGCATGGCTCCTGCTCTGACCCAGAGCGCAAGAAACTACGAAGGGTCATGAACAAAGCCCAGTCCAGTAGGCAAACCAGCCTCCCCTCCATTAACTCTGTCTACACTTCCTGCTGCCTCGGGAAAGAACCCAGCATAGTCAAGGACTTTACGCATCCTGGACGTTCTCTCTTCCACCTTCTTCTGATGGGAAAGAGATGCAGAAGTCCTACTAACGCTCTTCTGTACTCAGTGGCACCATTTTCTCTTTGGCCCTTTGTCTCACGCCCATGACACCTTTGCCAATCTCTCCTTAGCGCCAACCTATCACTGGCTTTCCTACCCCTTAGGAAGCTGATGGCCTTGTGATATTATTGTTAGACTGTTAATCTGGAAACTTTGAATCCAGCCACGGCAGGTGGTGGAATTTGATTGAATTCAATAAAAAAGATCTGGAATTAAGTTTCTACCAATGACCATGGAACCATTGCCAGAAAAACCCATCTTATTCACTAATGTCCTTAGGAAAGAAATCTGCTATCCTTACCTGGTCTGACCCATATGTGACTCCAGAACTATTGCAGAGTGGTTGACTCTCAATTGCCCTCTGAAATGGCCACACAAGCCACTTAGCCCAAAGGAGAATTAGGGATGGACAATAAATGCTGGCCAGCCAGCGATGCCCCTGTCCCACAAATGAATGAAATAAAAACCCTCTCCCGGTATATAATTCATCACATTTCTATCTCTTTTTGGTTTTAGAGAAGGGTCAATGGATTTAAAACTTTAACCATGTTTCTCTCTCCAGAGATACTGCCAGATCTGCTGAGTTTATGCAACATTTTCTGTTTTTATTTCAGATTTTCAGCATCCGCAGTGTTTTGCTTTCATAATAAGGGATCGAGTGCACTTTGTCCAATTTTAGGACATGCCATTCACCCACTGCATAGCAGTAACAGTCTCTACCTTTCACTAGTATGCTCTGGACAAGCTATGAAGCATAGTGCTGTCATGACATTATTCATTGCTGGGGATTAAGGTTCATGCATAATACTGCCAAAGGTTCAATTAAACATCAAGAAAGGTGAGTAACTTCAAGCTTCAATTAAAACCTCAAGGTTGACTTCAGAATTTATTATTTGTTCACACTTTGATAATGATGTGAAACCTTCCACAGTACGGTTTGGAAAAATGATTTTCTTGTTTAAAAAAATCTTGATGTATTTTAATGGATTTTTTTTTCAAATTCCTTCTCCAGTTTAGATTAAGTGCAGGGAGAAAACTCCCAGAACACCATATAACTAGTCAGTCACCTTTTTTGACTTTAGTAGTTACCTCCAGGCTTTAGTCCTCCTTTTCATATTCAAATCTATTATCAAGTCATGTCCAATTCATGGAATTCCTATAATACAGATGGAAGCCATTTGGCCCATTGAGTCTGCACCAACAACAATCCCACCAAGACTCTATCCAACCAATCCCTCTAACCGACACATCCTAGGACACCAAGGGACAATTTGGCATGGCCAATCCACCTAACCCACACATCTTTGTTCTCTGGGAGGAAACCAGAGCACCCAGAGGAAACCCACGCAGACACGAGAACGTGTGCAGACTCTGCACAGACAGTTCTTTTGTTCTTTGTTCTTTGACCCAAGTCAGGAATCGAACCCAGGTCCCTGAAGTTGTGAGGCAGCAGTGCTAACCACTGTACCATCATGCCACCCAAGCTTTTCGGTTGGAATTCTCCAATATCAGTGCCCCGCTACGGCAGCCAGCGAGAACGGAGAATTTGGTGCTCAGCCAAATCTCCATTCATTGCAGCGAGACTGGAGAATCCCAGTCGCTAGTGAAGGCTGGAACTCTCTGACTGTTCAGGCCGGCGAGATTCTCCAGTCCTGCCAGCAGCGCACTGCTACCTGTGGGTTTTGATGTGTTGTGAGATAGCACCAATGGGAAATCCCATTTACACCAGCGGAAATGGAGAACCCCATTTCTAGCAAACAGCACAACACCTCCCACCACCAGGAAGCGTGCTCTCGGTCGGAGGATTCCAGCCTTCTTTTTTTCCACCTGTTACACTTTCTTCTTTTTCTTAAACTCCTCACTTCCTTTAGTTATTTGTGGGTAATCTGTTTCTTCAATGAATTATTTTCCTTCAATATTCCTGCTACCCGACTGGGAAATAACTGTTGCACATCATCCATTGGTGCTTTTCCAGGCTGTCTGTTGCATATTTATGGGCGGCACGGTGGCACAGTGGTTCGCACTGCTGCCTCACGGCATCGGGAACCTGGGTTCGATTCCCGGCTTGAACCACCGTCTCTGTGGAGTCTGCACATTACCTGTGTGGATTTCCTCCCACTTAGCACTCCCATGCTAAATTCTCCCTCAGCATACCCGAACAGGTGCAGAGTGTGGCGACTAGGGGATTTTCACAGTCACTTCATTGCAGCGTTAATGTAAGCCTACTAGTGACAACAAAAGAAATTAAACTTACGAGTAAGCATTCCATTCGAGGAAGAGTGCCTATCCAAAATAAAGATTGTTCTGAACATCTCACACCATCTCTATTTTTACTCAGCTGTCACACATTCCGATAAGAAGTCTCATAACACCAGGTTAAAGTCCAACAGGTTTATTTGGCAGCACTAGCTGTCAGAGTCTCAAGCTCTTTCATCAGATGAGTGAGGACTTGTGTTCAGGGTAAAACAAGACACAAACTCTATTTACAAGATAATGATTGGAATGCGAGTCTTTACAAGTAATCAAGTCTTAAAGGTACAGACAATGTGAGTGGAGAGAGGGTTAAGCACAGGTTAAGAGAGGGGTTGATAAGAGAGGGGATTAAGGGTTATGGGGAGAGGGCGGGAAAGTGGAACTGAGCCACAACAGATCAGCCATGATCTTATTGAATGGCGGGGCAGGCTCGAAGGGCTAGATGGCCTACTCCTGCTCCTATTTCTTATGTTCTTATGTTCTTATGTTCTTAAACAGGTGTATGTTTTCTTCAGCCAGGACAGTTCCGATATGCAGCTTTCAACTCTGATATCCATGTGAATGATTTCATCCACCTTTAGGATTGGGAATTGGGTATGTGTGGTCTTGTTATCTTTCCATGGAGGTGGTGGGGTGTGAGGAACCTGTGCTCTGGATCTGGCGATTCAGGGAGAGTCTCACGACTGCTTTTGGGCTTAGTGCAGACCAGGGGCTTAAAGTTTGATAATAGTCAAATGGATCATATAGATCTCCAAAACAAGCTGAAGGGGAATTTTAATCAATATACAGTAAATCAGATGGATTAATTATTAAGTCTTGCAGCATTTCTACAATATTAATTAAAATAATGAAAGAACAACATGAGATATTTGATGGTTTTAATGTTCTCTCTCAGATGGTTGGCTCTAGAGGGAAAGTCTGCGCCCACTGGGGTGGCACGGTGGCACAGTGGTTAGCCCTGTTGCCTCACAGAACCAGGGATCTGGGTTCGATTCCCGGCTTGGGTCACTGTCTGAGTGGAGTCTGCATGTTTTCCATGTGTCTGCGTGGGTTTCGTCCGGGTGCTCCAGTTTCCTCCCACAGCCCAAAGATGCGCAGGGTAGGTGGTTTCACCATGCTAAATTGCTCCTTAGTGTCCAAGATGTGTATGTTAGGAGCATTAATGGGGTAAATATGTAGAATAAAGTTTATTTATTAGTCACAAGTAAGGCTTACACTAACACTGCAATGAAGTTACTGTGAAAATCCCCAAGTCGCTACACTCCTGCACCTGTTCGGGTACACTAAGGGAGAATTTAGCATGGTCAATCCACCTAACCAGCACATCTTTCAGACTGTGGAAGGAAACCAGAACACCTGGAGGAAACCCATGCAGACATGGGGAGAATGTGCAAACACCACATGGACAGTGATCCAAGCCAGGAAGCGAACCTGGGTCCCTGGGACTGTGAGTGCTAACCACTGTGCCACCGTGCTGGTAACAGGGATGTGGCTTAGATGAGCGGGGTAAATATGTAGGGTTACAGGGATGAGTGGGACGCTCTGTTGGAGAGTATAGTCTGCTTCCGTACTGTAGAGATTCTATGACTCTATGATTGCATGACCTCAGTGCAGATACTCCTCTGCGTTTTACTTCTACCTGTATTATATGAATACAGTGTTTCCTTTCAGTTAATAATTACATTGGGATTCACTGAAGATCAACATTCAGGCACTAATAGCATTCGAAGCAATTAGCTTTGGGACTGATATTCACAGGGGAAGGTGTTATATATGTGCTATGTATCAGCACAAAAGCCCTACAATAAAGCCATGGGATGCCAGTGAACAATTGTTAAATGTGTTTATATTAAACTCATTGATCTATATTGTAGATGGACTATCAATGGCGTCATGGTATTATTGCCGAACTTGTAATCCAGAGACCCCAGCTTCATGTTCTGGGGACCCTGATCAAATCCCACCTTGGCAGATGTTGAAATTTGAATTCAATAAAAATCTGGAATCCAAAAAATTAACAATGACTGTGAAACCGTTCTCAATTGTCATAAAAACCCATCTGGTTCCCTCATGTCCCTTAGGGAAGGAAATCTGCCGTCCTTACCCGGTCTGACCTACACGTGACTCCAGAGCCACAACAATGTGGTTGGCTCTTAACTGCTCTCTGAAATGGGCAATCAGGGATGGGAAACAAATGCTAGCCCAGCCTGTGACACCCACAACCCACGAAAGAATAAAAAACAAATCCCTCCTGAAGTAGCAGATGGGGGAATTTGGAAGACCAAATGCTCTGTGGAAAAGGTAGAAATGGGAGCTTCATGTTTCTAGGTGTCCAGGTCACCAATGCCTTGTCTCTCCATGTGGTCACCAACGCCTCCATTTTCTCAGGACACTAAGGAAATTTGGCATGTCAGCTGCAACTCTCACATGCACCGTCGAAAGTATACTCTCTGGCTGTATCACAGCTCGGTGTGGTTCCTGCTCTGTCCAAGTCCATGAGAAACTACCAAGTGTCATAAAGGAAGCCCAGTCCATTCACGCAAACCAGCCTCCCATCCATTGACACTGTCTGCCCTTCCCGCTGCCCCGGAAAAGCAGCCAGCATAATCAAGGACCCCACGCACACTGGACATTTTCCCTTCCACCTTCTTCCGTCAGGAAAAAGTACAAAAATCTGAGGTCACATACCAACTGACTCAAGAACAGCTTCTTCCCTGTTGCTGTCAGACTTTTGAATGGACCTACCTTGCATTAAGTTGATCTTTCTCTACACCCTAACTATGGCTGTAACACTACATTCTGCACTCTTTCCTTTCCTCTCTATGAACAGTATGCTTTGCTGTATAGCGCGCAAGAAACAATACTTTTCACTGTATGTTAACACATGTGACAATAATAAATCAGATCAAATACTTGTATCCCGTGTCAAAGGATTCTGTTTTATTCTTGAAGATAGTTTTCCTTGAGCCTTAAGCTTTGTTGATAAAGCGACGCCTGGTCATGAAAAAACATATTAACAACTCAATTTAAAAATATACTTGAACTACAGTGAAAATAACCTCTCAGAGTCCTCTTCCTAATTACTGCCCATGGACAATCTTGCTGGGAAATGTTTTTAACGATAGGTTTTCCCCTCACTGACATTCCGTCACCTTGGCAATGCTGCTTTAGACAAACAATGAATATTTTCAGATGTGAATATTTATCGGGGACGATTTAGAATGCTGCAAGTGACATTTAATGCTGAGTGCAGATTGTGAGACCTTCCAGTTCATATTATAATCTCAAAATGGTATTACAAAACCAAACTGAGCTGCGCTTTGAAAAATCCCCGATAAACTTAGGGCTTATGGCAGCCAAGAAGAACTGTCAAAGTTAAAGGCGATGGACTGACAGGGATTTATTTCTGTCAGATCACGAGGCAAGCTGACAGGGCAGAATTGCAAATGTAAGAAAGCCCATTAAAACATGCAGTTCCAGCATAATTTTATTGTGTGCGAGCCGCAGTACTTTCAAATCCCGGTGCAATAATATAAAATTCTCAGAGGGTTTGAAAGGAAAGATGTTGAGAGGCTATTACTCTGGCCGCAAATGTCTAGAGGTGGGTCGGGTGGTCTCAGGAAGGCCAGTTAGGACTGAGCTGAGGAAACTGAGAGACGAGAATCTTTGGAATTCTATAACTGATAGGTTGAGGGAGCTAGGTCTCTTCTCCCTGGAGAGGTGAAGGTCGAGAGGCGACCTGATAGAGGTTTACAAAATGTTGAGAGGAATAGATAGGGTGGATTCTCGGAGGCTATTCCCCAGGGCTGAAATGGTCGCTACGAGAGGACACAGGTTTAAGGTGCTGGGGAGCAAGTACAGAGGAGATGTCAGGGGTAAGTTTTTTACTCGGAGGGTGGTGAGTGAGTGGAGTTGGCTGCCGTCGGTGGTGGTAGAGGCGAACTCGCTGGGGTCTTTTAAAAGACTTCTGGACGAGTACATGGGATTTAATGGGATTGGGAGTTACAGATAGTTCTATGGCCTGGTAGGTATAGATGTGATCGGTGCAACTTGTGGGCCGAAGGGCCTGTTTGTGCTGTAGTGTTCTATGTTCTATGTTCTATAACCCAAAGAGTTGCGTATGCAGGGTAATATGTATTGAAGACAGAGATTGATATGTATCACAAATCAAGGCTGGTGGACACAGTTAAAGTTCATTTATTAGACACAAGTAGGCTTACACTAAAGCTGCAACGTAATTACTGTGAAAATCCCTTCATTGCCACACTCTGGCACCTGTTCGGGTATGCTGAGGGAGAATTTAGCAAGGCCAATCCTCCTAACCAGCACCTCTTTTGGACTGTGGAAGGAAACTGGAGCACCGGGAGGAAAGCCACGCAGACAGAGGGAGAAAGTGCAGATTCCGCACAGACAGTGACCCAAGCTGGGAACCGAACCCGGGTCCCTGGCACTGTGAGGCAACAATGCTAACCACCGTGCCACCATGCCACCACAGTGGGTGAAAGTGGAACCGACGTAAATGTTCGGCCATCTTGTTGATAGCTGGAGCAGTCTGGAGGGACCGTTTTCCTTGCTCCTGCTTCTACATCTTGCTTTCTTAATTTATCCTGAAAATAAACATATTGGAGGCAATCTCACCAAAATAAAGCACTGAAAGAGCATGAAGACGGGAGAGAACTGTGTTCATTTTCTGGGCGAGCTCCCAGACACAAGCATAGGATGCTTAGAAATAAAAGAGCCCAGATATGATTCTCGCCAGCAAGGGGAGTGGGTGGAGCCTAGTGACACCAGGAAGCTGGCTGCTGATATCTAGGTGCACTATTGCGCATGTGCCCTGATCTCCCAGTGCACAATGTGTGCACTGAGGAGTGGGAGATCCGTTAATCCTCTCTCTCCCTTGACCCTTGACATCACACCCCCAAACATTGCCCTCTTTTTATGGGTACAAAGCTGATTTTGCTGTCTGAAAGGGGCCGGTAACAGCGTGAGAGGTGAGAAACTGGATGCAAATCCAATTTTTTGCCTGTTGCCTGATCTTACTGGCTTACCATGCCCCATCAACTGGCGTGATGAGTCGGAAAGATTGGCCCAGTGTATTCGGGGGGGGGGGGGTGGGGTAGTTACAGCATCCACATCACAAAAATCAATCTTAAATGTTTCAAAATGCAGATGAAAGACAACTTAGTTATAAGGAAGAAAATGGAGAAAATGCTGCCAGGATATTAGAATCATAGAATCCCTACAGTGCAGAAGGACACCATACAGCCCACCGAGTTTGTACCAACTCTCTGATAGAGCAACTTATCCACGCCCTATCCTACATATTTACCCTACTAATCCCCCTATCATACACATCTTGGGACACTAAGGGGCAGCTTAGCATGGCCAATCACCTAATCTGCTCATCTATGGACTGTGGGAGGAAACTGGAGCAGCCGGAAGAAACTCTCACAGACATGGGGAGAATGTGCAAACTCCACACAGATAGTGACCCAAGCCGGGGATCGAACCCTGGTCCCTGGAGCTGTGATGTAGCAGTGCTGACCACTTGAACACACAACTTTCTGACTCAAATTGCTAGCCCTGTGCTAGTTGTGCCTCTTCACCTGTGCAGACCCAGCTTCTTATTGGCTCATAAAAAGGTGAAGGAGCATCTGTGTTGGGGTAACAGGAATATACATTCGCACAAATGGCAATGTTTTTAGCAAGGTTTCTGGTGGTTAGAGGGAAGTTTGTAAATTGTAGAATCATAGAGCCCCTGCAGTGCAAAAGAAGGCTATTCAGCCCATCGAGTCTACACCAACAATCCTAGCCCAGGCCCTATCCCTACAAGCTCACACATGTACCCGCTAATCCTCTAACCTACATATCCCGGGACACTAAGGGGCAATTTAGCATGGCCAATCCATCTACCCTGCACATCTTTGGACAGTGGGAAGAAACTGGAGCACTCTGAGGAAACCCATGCAGGCATGGGGAGAATGTGCAAACTCCACACAGACAGTGACCCAAGCCGGGAATCGAACCCAGGTTCCTAGGGCTGTGAGGCAGCAGTGCTAACCACTGTGCTACCATGCTCAGTGAAGTTGACTCAGTATTTCTCAGTTGCATTGTTTGGGTGTTGTGTTTTTTGATTGTGAGTCTTATGACTGTTGTGTTCCTATAATAATACAAGCCCTTGAGTTTATTTGCTATACAAGAGACGAGGGAGCAATCACTCAGAAGGGTCACAGAAACATATTGTGGGTTCGTTTATTAAGACTGGCCACATGAGAACAGTCTTACACAGTAGTAAATCTTGGATCACCGTAAACTCTGTGAGATCTGCTGCCGACACCAAACTATAGAATCATCGAATCACTACAGTACAGAATGAGGCCATTCAGTCTATCAAGCTGGCACTGACAACAATCCCATCCAAGTCCGATCCCTGTAACACCATATATTTACCCTGCTAGTCCCTCTGACACTACGGTCCATTTACCATGGTCAATCCACCTAACCCGCATGTCTTTGGAGTGTGGGAGGAAACCAGAGCACCCGGAGGAAACCCAGGCAGAGAACGTGTAGACTCTACACTGACAGTGAACTGAGGCTGGAATTGTACCCGGGTCCCTGGAGTTGTGAGGCAGCAGAGCTAACCACTGTGTCACCGTGCCTCCTAAAGTGAAACTAAACTGGAACACAGAGGGTATAGATCATTTCCCTGCCAGTAATATACACAGCGACGTACTCCTACCCTTAAAGGTACAACAACCAGGTGAAAAGGGGTAGAGTGGCTCCTCTCTTTTTTCACCCCTTGTCTGACTGCAGTAGATTTCTTTGAGATAGAGAATGCTTGCTAATTCAGTGAGTGCTTAACTCACTAACTCCCTGCTGGGGGCCATCTAGCTCACTTGGCTGGTTTGCAATGCAGAACTATGCCAACAGCACGGGTTCAATTCCCACATTGACTGAAGTTATTCATGCAGGCCCCACCTTCTCAACCTTGCCCCTCACCTGAAGTGTGATATTCTGTAGGTTAAATCACCACCAGCCAGCTCTCCCCCTTGCCATGACTGTCAAAGACGTGCTGGTTAGGTGCATTGGCCATGCTAAATTCTCCCTCAGTGTATCTGAACAGATGGCAGAGTGTGGCAACTAGGGGATTTTCACAGTAACTTCATTGCAGTGTTAATGTAAGCCTACCTATGACTAATAAATAAACTTTAACTTTAAAAGAGGAGTCTAAGCTTGACATTGCTTACACCATTACTGTCTAATTTGAGTATTGCTGAAAAAAGAGACATGCTGTCGAAGCTTTTCATCTGGTACTCATCAGAACGAGTTGCAAGGATACCAAATTGTAAAAGGAGCAACCATTTATATTGTGTGAGAAGAGAGTGCAATTTTTATGTCTAATTTACCTAGTCTCTTAATTCTGCATTGCAAGTCTTCTCTCCCAGTCTTTGAAGGTGCAGTTATGTCTGCACTCAGAGGCTTAGGCATTTGCCTTGGCTTCTCAGTACATGGAAAACAAGAGGACCATCAGGCTGGTCAAAGGTCACTTTTTCCATGGACCGTCAAAAATCTGCTCCATTTTAAGAGAGACTGAGTAAAACTGGAGCAGGACCAAACACAGCAAGTGTAAGATTCAGGGGGCAAGCGGGGAGTCTACAACAACCATATTGTGACCCCATGCTTCTGTTCAGCAAGACTTCAGTTTGGGACTGATTTGATTTGGTTTTGATTTATTGTTGTCACATGTATTAGTATACAGTGAAAAGTATTGTTTCTTGTGCTCTATACAGACAAAGCATACCGTTCATAGAGAAGGAAAGGAAAGAGTGCAGAATGTAGTGTTCCAGTCATAGCTACGGTATGCAGCTGCTCACCTAGGGTATGAACTACTCAAGTTGGGCACTGGACCGAGGTGATTTCTTGCAAGCTGTGCCTAACATACCTTCTAATTCTATCTTAACTTAACTTGTAAATATGATATGCCAAAATTGTTGATTTATTATTGTCACATGTATTAGTATGCAGTGAAAGTATTGTCTCTTGCGCACTATACAGACAAAGCATACTGTTCATAGAGAAGGAAAGCAGAGCAGCAAAGAAGAAGCTGTTTTTGAGTCGGTTGGTACATGTCCTCAGAGTTTTGCATCTTTTACCAAGAGATGGTGGAAGAGAGTATGTACGAGATGTGTGGGGTCTTTGATTATGCTGGCTGCTTCTCCGAGGCAGCGGGCATGTAGACAGAGTCAATGGATGGGAGGCTGGTTTGTGTCGTTTGTGTGACGGACTGGGCTTCTTTCTCAATCCTTTGTGGTTTCTTGTGGTCCAGGGGCCATACCAAGCTGTGATACAACCAGAAAGAATGCTTTCTATGGTGCATCTGTATAAGTTGGTATAATGCAACCTCACTCTGCCTTCCCTTTAACTTGTGGAGCTAACAGGAAGGATGTGGTGACATTGGAGGCAGTTCAGAGGAGGATCACCAGATTGATTCTGGGCATGAAAGGGTTGACGTATGAGGAGCGATTAAACAGTTTGGGCTTACACTCATTGGAGTGTAGCAGGACGAGAGGGGATCTGATCGAAGTGTATAAAATTCTAAAAGGGATTGATAAGATAAATGTAGACCAAATCTTTCCCCTTGTGGGACAATCTAGGACAAGAGGTCACAGGTATAATTTGAGAGGCGGTAGATTTAAAACTGAGGTGAGGAGGAGCTACGTCTCGCAGAGGCTGGTGAATTTGTGGAACTCGCTGCCCCATAATGTGGTGGAGTGCGAACTGTTGAATAGTTTCAAGAAGGAGATAGGTAAAAAAAGAAGGGTTAAATGGATATGAGGAATATGAGGTGGATTTGCAATCAGGAAGAGACCAGTCATGATCTGATTGAATAGTGGATCAGACTCGAAGGGCTGAATTGTCTATGTCTGCTCCGAATTCCTTTGTTCCTATGTTTCTTATGAGAATAAACCTGTTGTGTGTTACTTTGAATCCACGCGTGCAAGCCGTGTCTTTTTCTTTTTTGTTTAAAATCCACAACCTCTATTATGGTTAAAGGGATATGGGGAACAGGTAGAGAGGTGAATCTGGGATGAAGAAGAGATCAATGAAACCGGCTCGAAGGGCTAAATTGCCTATTTCCGCTTGCAACTCCTCTGTTCCAATGCAATCTTCTGCTTCCATTGGTAGACAATACTGATCCCTGAATGATAATCAAACAAAACTGCAGTATTTTTATATGCGTCTACTACTTTAACATGCTGCCTTTCCCACACCCGGCTCCATTAACACAGGAGCCAATGATTCCTGCGGGAGTATTTCATAATCTGAGGCAGAAATGGAGTTGGAAATTGAGCGATCATGAAACCAGTAAAAGAGATTGAGGGTGAGATGCTAAGGAAGAAATTATAGTCTGGGCTGAGTAATGTCTGATGTCCTTTAGCTACTGCAGGAAAGTAAGACGATAGATCATGCAAATAATGTTATAATTTAATGTTGAGTTTCACATTACATCCAGAAACCATTTCTGATCCACTCTTGGTGGCTATAATGCAGTTTAGAGCCCCCTTGATTAAATCCAAGCCATAGTGCTTACTCCCAAATATCCATAATGGTATATCTAATTCCCAACAGAGTGCAAAGTATTCACAGAATTGAAGAATGCTGGTGTTATGAGTGACATTTCCAATCTTATCACCGTCTTTACTGTTTTGATATGCCATCCAGGAAAGATTAAGCATTTGCATTGATCATGAAGCTTACTGTCGAAATGAGAATCACGCACTTTGATTATATTGCCTTTGAATGAACGGCTCAGAGTGATTTCTGATCATCAAGAACAGTGACCTCATGGTACTAGCCAAGTCTCCCAAATGTTATGAGTCCCAGTCCATTGAAAGGGATGAACTGAAAAACATTCACAAAAGCAAATGATTATTGTAAGGTTTTCCAGCCCCTCCAGTCAGTGACATTTTCCAGTCCCATTGGTGGCATGAAGGTGACCCGCCACCCCCAGGTGGCAGGTTTCTCCAGTGTTGGGATGTGTGAGCTATGCTCAATCGCCATAGACATTGGCAGGACTGGAAGATCCTGCCAGTATTTACCAATAGCAAGCTCCGTCTGTTGTTGGGAAAACACATTGAGGGAAGGCAGAAAATCTCACCTTAATTCAAGGATGTATGTGGGTGCGTACTTATACACAAGTATTTAAAGTTGAAATCAGAACCTATGATCTTTTGCTATGTTTTATTATTAATCCGCCAACTGACATGTTAAGCGATCACTCACTGACTGTTTAACAATCTTCCAGCTATTCACAGGATTGTTACAGTGCAGAAGGAGGCCATTCAGCCCATCAAGTCAGCACCACCCACAATCCCACCCAGGCCCCATTCCCGCAAACCCACATATTTACCCTAGCTAGACCCCCGACACTAAGGGGCAATTTAGCATCGCCAATCAACCTAACTTGCACATCTTTGGACTGTGGGAGGAAACCCACGCAGACACAGGGAGAATGTGCAAACTCCACACAGACAGTGACCCGAGCCGGGAATTGAACCTGGATCCCTGGCGCTGTGGAGCAGCAGCGCTCAATGGAAAACTAAAATTCCATTTGTGTAAAGAGAAACTGCAGGCTTCCTGTCTAGGGCTCAGTTAACTGTATCAAACAAACGGAGTCCAGACTGACTTTCACTCTGGGCTGAATAGGCTGATTTTAGGTGGCAGGAGAAGTGTCATTTTACGAAACGTTTTTAGCTTGTGGGCAATGTTGACACAATCAATCATTGCTGTGGCATGGTGGCACATTGCAGGAGGAGGCCATTAGGCCCATCGAGTTTGGACCAGCTTCCAAGAGAGCATCTTACCCAGCTACGCACCCTCCCTCCCCCCAACCAATTCTGTAACCTCATGCATTTGCCATGGACCGTCCTACACATCCCTGTAGGGGCAATTTAGCAGGGTCAATCCACCTGACCTTGGTACCTTGGGAACAGTTTGTTTTGTAGAGGAGGAATCCAAAGGCTTTACTTTCAGTGGGACTGCAGACTGAAAGCAGTGTTCGCTGTCTCTCTTCGGAGTGAAGATTCTGCTGTGTGAGGTGCAGCTAGAAGCCAGAGGCAAGCGATAGCTCTCTGTGTCTCAAGGTGGGCAAAACGTTCTGGGATGGAAGAAACCTCAGCATTTTTTATTCAACATCCGAAGGAGTAATTCCCAGCAGGGATTGGAAAGCTGCAAAATCCAGCATCATGTCAGCATACTTGCCAACAGTGCCAAGCCTGGAATGGGGTGTATGTTTGCGGGGATTATTTAGCTTGGAACAGTAAGCATAGCTGTTAAGGTTATAGTTGTGTTTGTAGTAGTTGGTAAAAGTCATTGCTAATTTTTCTTAGCGTTTACATAGTAATTTTTATATAGAAACATAGATTCTCGAAGCAGGAGTAGGCCATTTGGCCCTTCAAGCCTATCCTGCCATTCATTGTGAGCATGGCTGATCATCGAATATGCTGGTTCCCCCCATATCCCTTGATCACTTTAGCCCTAAGAGCTACACCTAATTTCTTCAGACACGAGGGGAACGTGCAGAGTCCACACAGACAGTGACCCAACCCAGGAATCAAACCTGGGTCCCTGGCGCTGTGAGGCAGCAATGCTAACCACTGTGCCACCATGCCACCGATGATGGGAAAGGATTAGAGGGATATGGGCCAAACATGGGTAATTGGGACTAACTGGGTTGGGCACCATGGCCAGCATGGACCAGTTGGGCCAAAGGGCTTGTTTCTGTGCTCAATGACTCTAGTTCAGCACCCAGACTCACTCATTGGAATTTAACCTTGAACTCCAATTGCCCTCTGCACTACTTCCATTGCTGGATGTCTTATTATCCTGTCAATAACATTTCCTTTGTATTTATCAAGCTTGTTACCTGACAACAAACACTAGGCCAGGAAGTACCTTCCTCCTTGTTACTTCTTCTTAAATCTCACTGTTTATTTTTTACCGTTGTTATAAATGGTAGCCTTGAGGTTGTGTTCCTGCCTCTGATCCAGATGCTCTGGGTTTAAATCCTACTCCAGGACTTGTTGGTCTCAGGATTGGTCATGATGAGCTTCAGTGAGTTGATAAACATTTTTTTTATTCATTGGTGGGACATGGGCGTCGCTGGCTGGCCAGCATTTATTGCCCATCCCTAGTTTCCCCTCGAGAAGGTGGTGGTGAGCTGCCTTCTTGAATCGCTGCAGTCCACGTTCTGAGGGTTATCTACAATGCTGTTAGGGAGGGAATTCCAGGATTTTGATCAAGTGACTGTGAAGGAATGGTGACATATTTCCAAGTCAGGATGGTGAGTGGCTTGGGGGGAACTGGCAGGTGGTGGTGTTCCCATGTATCTGCTGCCCTGTATCCTTCTAGATGGATGTGACCGTGGGTTTGGAAAGTGCGGTCTAGGGATTTTTGGTGAATTGCCACAGTGCATCTTGTAGATCGTACACACTGCTGCAACTGAGCACCAGTGAGATTGTAGGTGTGGTGCCAATCAAGTGGATTACTTTGCCTTAGATGGTGCCAAGCTTCTTGAATGTTGTTGGAGCTGCACCCATCCAGGCAAGTAGGGAGTATTCCATCACACTCCTGACTTGTGCCTTGCAGATGGTGGACAGGCTTTGGGGAGTCAGGAGGTGAGTTATTCCCTGTGGGATTCCTAGCCTCTGGCTTGCTCTTGTAGCTTGTGTGTTCGCGTGGTGAGTCTAGTTGTGTTTCTGGTCAATGGTAACACCAAGGATGTTGACAGTGGCGGATTCAGTGATGGTTACACTATTGAATATCAAGGGGCGATGGGTGGAGTATCTCTTATTGGTGATGGTCATTGTGTAGTGTGAATGTTACTTGCCACTTGTCAGCCCAAGCCTGGATATTGTCCAGATCAGCTTGCTAATCCTTCCAATGCTTCCCCACTAGCTCTCCAAAGAGGCAAAGTAGTGTGTGTGAGAAGTTGCCAAACAAACTAAATCTTTATTTCTTTTGTCACCAGTCATATTATGCAAGTTATTCACAGGATGGAGGGGAGTGTCAGGGTGGGATGCTCTTTCAGAGAGTTGGTGCAGACTCAATGGACTGAATGGACTCTTTCTGTACTGAAGGGATTCTATAGTTCTGTGGAGAAGAATTGATTTGATTTTTAAGTACAGAATTCAACACAGACTGAAATACTAAGGTAAGTTTAATATTGGTTTTGGAAATAGGAGAATCCCTAAAGAAAAAAAGTAAAACAAATTTGCATTTATATAGCACTTTCCCCAATTACCAGACATCTCAAGACACTTTACAGCCTGTAAAGTATTTTTTGAAGCGTAGGCTTGGTTATAATGTTGAAACTCGGCAGATAATCTATGCACTCCCACAGTTGGGAGTATGATGATAATCTGTTTTGAGTGCTGTTGATTGAGGGATAAATATTGGCCAGGACACTGGGGAGAGCTCCCCTGCGCCTCTTTGAAATGGTGCCGTGGGATCTTATACATCCATCAACGTAGATTGCTTGACATCTCATCCAAAAGATGGCACTATTCTCAGGCAGTGCTCCCTCCGTACTGCCCCTGTAGGCCAAGATCAAGCGTCAGATCCAACCCAAGATGGGGTGCAATGCCTCATCTTGTGAGCTTGGATCTTGCTTGTCTTGTTTGTGGCGACCCATGAATTCGATTCGATTCAAATGGATTTTAAACTTGGTTTTCAGAGCTAGCAAGGAATGGATTTGGGTTTGCCCGGTCCATTCTGAGCATTGGCTTTGTTAAACTCCCTCTATACTGCAGGAGATGCAGGCACCACTTATTTTTTTTTGCCCTCAAACCCTGAGGATGAGGATTTGAACTCTAAAACCGTGCAGTTTAGACACAAGTGCACTGCCAACAGAGCACACCGTAAATGAAAGTGATTGACGCTGAGCTCAGGTGTAATACCTCAGGTTAAATAGTAGGGGACTTTGGGTGTGTAATTGATACTGTTTAGAAAGAGGAGGGGGGATCTCATTGAAATTTATAGAATACTGAAAGGTCTGGATAGAGTGGAAGTGGGGAATATGTTTTCCATTATTAGGTGAGACTAGGATCCATGGGGAAAGCCTCAGAATAAAGGGATGATCTTTAGAACCAAGATAAGGAGGAATTTCTTCAGTCAGTGGGTGGTGAATCTATGGAGTTCATTGCTACAGAAGACCGTGGAGACCAGGCCATTGAGTGTATTTAAGATGTGGAGATGCTGACGTTGGATTGGGGTGGGCACAGTAAGAAGTCTCACAACACCAGGTTAAAGTCCAACAGGTTATTTGGTCACACGAGCTTTCAGAAAACTGCTTCTTCATCAGGTGAATGGGCCCCTCACCACTCACCCGATGAAGGAGCAGTGCTCCGAAAGCTCGTGCCACCAAATAACCTGTTGGACTTTAACCTGGTGTTGTGAGACTTTGTACTGAATGTATTTAAGACAGAGATCGACAGGTTCTTGATTGGTAAGGGGGGTCAAAGGTTATGGGGAAAAGGCGGGAGAATGGGGTTGAGAAACCTATCAGCCATGGTTGATTGGTGGAGCAGATGCTATGGGCCAATAGGGCTAATTCTGCTCCCATATCCTATGGTCCTAGGAGAGGGGGAATGTTAAACATAAATCAACAGAGAGAGAAAAGAAAATGTAAATAATTCGGGAGCAGCAGATTATTCGAGAATTTCCTCAGAAGAGCTCCTGATCGATTGCCGAAAATTCTCTTGACCAGATAAAAGATTAAGTCACCTCATTCCAGAATTATTTCTGGAGAAAAGTCAGTACCGACGTCATTCTGAGATCAAGCAATGAAATTTTTTAAAATGAAACATATCTAAGCTTATTGATTTTAAAGGTATGCTTAATCTTCAATAGTGTTATTTATAAAGAGTCGATCCAATTAACAGAACTGGAATCTTAGAGTTATAGAAGCCCTACTGTAGAGAAGGAGACCATTCGGCCCATGAACCTGCACCAATAACAATCCCACCCAGGTCCTAACCCCATTCTCCCCTCGGAGTCCCAAATGCAGCCTTCTGCTCCTGGCTTTCCCTTCCCAATCCTCAAAAACAGGCTGTCTATTTGAATCATAGAACCCTACAGTGTAGAAGGAGGCCACTTGGCCCGTCAAGTCTGCACCGACCGCAATCCCACCCAGGCCCAAACCCCATCACCCCATGCATTTACACTAGCTAGTTTCCCTGACACTAAGGGGCAATTTAGCACGGCCAATCCACCTAACCCCCACATCTTTGGACTGTGGGAGGAAACCGGAGCACCAGAAGGGAGCCCACGCAGACACGGGGGGAATGTGCAAACTCCATACACACAGTTACCCAAGCTGGGAATCGAACCTGGGTCCCTGGCACTGTGAGGCAGCAGCGCTAACCACTATGCCACTGTGCTGCCCATGAAGGGAAAGGAGTAGAGGGATGTGGGCCAAATGTGGGTAAATGGGACTAGCTGGGGCGCATCATGGTCAGCATGGATCGGTTGGGCTGAAGGACTTGTTTCCGTGCTCTATGACCTCAATGACTCTAGTCCAGCAGCCAGGCTTCACTCACTGGAACTTAAGCTTGAACTCCAATTGCCCTCCGCATTATTTCCAAATCTCGTCCCGAATTCTCACATCATCGCGTTCGGCTGTGTTGATCTCTGACTGAAATGTGGTCAGACTTCGGATTTCAGTCTCAAGCTAAATGAGATTGGTCAACCTTTTGGGGAAATGTTAGGTTGGCTGGAGTCCTAAACTGCATGCTCTTAAAAGTGCTTCATGGATCTGCTAACTCAGCTGTTCTCCCTGTGCCGTGTTTTTTAAATTTTTAAGTTCGATTTTTAAAATGGGTCTGGGGAATGCAATGAGTCAGATGTTGGCCTGATATTGGATTTGCCGCTCCCCCTGAGACAGACTACGTGCGATGGGGTGGACGTACTATGAAAAATGCTGCAGCCATCGTGGTGAGACCGGTGGCAAACCATCTCCACTGCCGTATGACATGCCATGGTGGTGGCTGGAGGACCATCCGGGGTTGGTGAAATCATTGAATCGTTATAGCCGGGAAAGAGGCCATTCGGCCCATCGAGTCTGCACCAAATGTCTGACAGAGTATCTTACTCAGGTTCTCTCCAGCATTCTATCCTCCTAACCCTTAACATTTTCCATGTCTAATCCATTTAACTTAGGCAGTTTGGGACACTAAGAGGAAATTTAGCATGGCCAATCCACCTAGCCCACTTATCTCTGGAATCTTACCCTGAGACTGAGAACCTCAAATGACTTCTTCAAATGGCAACTGAACCCTTTTAACCTCCAAGGAGGAGTTAGATGACAGCTTTTAAATTTTAAAGTTTATTTATTAGTCACATTGTCCTTACATTAATACTACAATGAAGTTACTGTGAAAATCCCCTAGTTGCCACACTCCAGTGCCTGTCCAGGGATACTGAGGGGGAATTTAACATGGCTAATGTACCTAACCAGCACATCTTTCGCACTATGATAGGAAACTGAAGCACTCAGAGGAAACCCACGCAGACACGGGGAGAACATGCAAACTCCATACAGACAGTGACTCAAGCCGGGAATTGAACCCGGGTCCCTGGTGCTGTGAGGCAGCAGTGCTAACCACTGTGCCACTGTGCATAGGGAATTATTTCACTTGGGGGGTGACAATAATTTTTGCATCCCTCCACCTCAGGTTGGAATCTCACCAACGGGATTTGTTTTAGAGAATTAAATTTATATTACATAAGATCCTTGAGACAGCAAAATGTGTCAAGGTAATAATGTGTGGGTGAGGGGAAGTAGGAGGGAGAAATTCAAGAACTGTTGCACTTAAGAGTGAAATCTTACTTCCAAGGCTTTTTATTAAAAGGCCAAACAGCTTAAAAACAACCAGGATCTAACTGAGTACCACCCCCTTAGATTAGTGTTGCCAGCACTTTTAAACTTCAAACACTTGAGGAAGTCTTGCAGCAAAAATCAAAGTGCTACTCAAATTAAATTTGCCTCAACAATTTGGGAGCACCTGTTTCCAAATGTCGGTGACTTTTACGCACACTTGTTTCCAGATGGAAAATATCTCTCTTGTCATTAAGTCTTGACCTTAAAACGTCAATAGAGCTTTAACACGGTGGTGAGGGTTTTACTGCGGGAGAGTTAAAAGCTTCGTCTGAGCTGAGTATTAGAAAGGGCTTCGAATCCAGTGTGGTAAGAAGGTCCTTTTCTGCACTTGCAGTAAATAGTTCTTGCTCGGAGTTCCAGTGGGATTAGGATTTAATACCACCAGCCGACTATCTATCACAAGTCTATCTGAATGAAGGTCAAATGATAAATGGTTTCAAATCAGGTCGGTACTGAATTTGTACTTTCGGAGAAGTAGGAAAAAATAATATAACGACTCTCATGTAGATCGCGTCCCTGGAAATTGTTACACTGACGGCAGCTGATTCCCAAAGTAGGACAATAGCGATGAGAACATAGGATTTTCCTTTCAGGGTCAGAACACCATTAAATGTGCACCCTGGCCCTTTATCATATCAGAACCACAGTGGTTAGCACTGCTGCCTCACAGCACCAGGGACACAGGTTCAATTCCGGCCTCAGGTCACTGTTTTGTGTGGAGGTTGCATGTTCTCCCTCTGTCTATGTGGGTTTCCTCTGGGTACTCCTGTTTCCTCCCACAGTCCACAAAGTATAGGTTAGGTTGATTGGCCATGATAAATTGACCCTAGTGTCAGGTGGGTTAACAGGGTCAATATATGGGGTTATGGGAAAAGGGCATGGGTGAGATTATGGTCAGTGCAGACTTGATGGGCTGAATGGCCTCCTTCTGCACTGTAGAGATTCTATGAAACCAACGACCTGACCATGAGTCAGGATTTGTTGGATTGTCTCTTTTTTTTATTCATTCATGGGCATGGGTCAACAATTCTTGCCCATGCCTAGTTGTCCTTGAGAAGGTGATGAGTGGGCTGCCTTCTTGACAACTGAGTGGCATTGCTGTGGCTCTGGAGTCATGTGTAGGCCAGGCCGTGTAAGGATGGCAGATTTCCTTCCATAAAGGACATTAGTGACCAGATAGGTTTTTCTGACAATGGTTTCATGGCCATCAGTAGATGTTTAATTCCAAATTTTCAAAATTGAATTCAAGTTCCATCATTTGCCATGGGCGGAATTTAAACCCAGGTCCCCAGGACATTAGCTGAGTTTCCGGATTAATGCCACTTGGCCGTCACCTATTGTGTGTGTGTATGTGTGTGTGTGTGTTAATGTTAGAAGGGAGAGATACAAAAGGGTCCAGAGGGGCACTTTTCTCACACAGAGGGTGGTGAGTGTCTGGAACGAGCTGCTAGAGGTAGTAGTAGAGGCTGGTACAATTTTGTCTTTTGAAAAGCATTTAGAGAGTTAAATGGGTAAAATGGGTAAAGTCGGATATGGGCCAAATGTGGGCAACTGGGATTACCTTAGTGGTTTGAAAGAAAGGGTGGCATAGACAAACTGGGCCCGGGGGGCCTGTTTCCATGCTGTAAACCTCTATGACTCTAAGACAATGCTTGGATGACCAACTTGATCAAAATCTTTGATGGAATAAAGCAAAGGGTCGATGATGGTGATGTTATTGACATTGCATAAGTGGATTTTTGAAAGGTAAAAGCAAAATACTGCGGACGCTGGAATCTGATGCAAAAACAGAGAATGCTGGAAAATCTCAGCAGGCCTGACAGCATCTGTGGGGAGAGAATGAAGCTAATGTTTCGAGTCTGGATTACCCTTCGTCAGAGTTCTGGAGCTTTCAAAGGGTGTTTGATAAAACACTACACAATAGATTTGCTAGCAAAATTGAATTCAGTGAGATTAAAGGCTAAGTGGCAAGCTGGATACAAAATTGACTAAGGGGCAGGCTTTTCAAACTGAGAGCAATGATACAGTAGTGAACCCCCCCACCCCTCTGGGGCATGGTGGGAGGGAGCGGTGATGGGGGTGGGCATTGGTAGTGGGACCACTGCTTTTTTTTCTCATGACCTATGAACCAGGACTTGGTATACTGAGCATAATTTCAAAGTTTGCGGATGATATTAACATTATCCAGTCAGGAAGATGGTAAGAAACCTTAGAAAAGACAACAGTCCAAAGATATGTCAGTTAGGTGGATTGGCCATGCTAAATTGGCCCTTGGTGTGCCAAGATGTGCAGGTTAGGTGGATTTGCCATGCTAAATTGTCTCTTAGTGTCCCAAGATGTGCATGTTTGATGGATTCACCATGCTAAATTGCCCCTTAGTTCACCAAGATGTGCAGGTTAGGTGGATTTGCTATGCTAAATCGTCTCTTAGTGTCCCAAGATATGCATGTTTGATGGATTCACCATGCTAAATTGCCCCTTAATTCACCAAGATGTGTAGGTTAGGTGGATTGGCCATGCTAAATTGTCTCTTAGTGTCCCAAGATGTGTAAGTTAGGTGGATTAGCCATGGTAAATGTGTAGAGTTACAGGGGTAGGGCTGGTAGGGGGCCTGGGTAAGATACTCTGTCAGAAAGTCAGTGCACACTCGATGGGCCGAATGGCCTCTTCTGCACTGTAAGGAGTCTATGATTCAATGAAACTTGTGAAATGGGCTGTGCGGTAGATTAAATTTAATGGGGAAAAATTACCAAGTCTGTCTGAAACAAATGGTACAATTCTAAAGTGGGTGCAAGGGAAGAGAGCCTTGCTGTGGTAGGGCAAGTAGATAAGGTTGTTAAAAAAAACTTGATGGGATCCATGGCTTTATTAACAGAGGAGTAAACCATGATGATAAGCCCCCATGCCAAGCAGGAGAGTATTAGAGATGGGTTAAATTCTAAGTATGCGGAAGGCGTCCTCCATACATAGTGGGAAGAATTGGGGCATTTATGTGTCCCACCTTATTTCCTGGTTCCAATCGATGATTGACTTTACCCCTTTCCCATTACCGGGGCCAATCCCCAAGGTCCTCAGCCTCTTTCGACTGACTAATCCTCTTTGCTGCAGGCCAGGATCTCAAGTTGCGCGGCCATCAGGTGGGAATTGGAACAAAATAAGGCCATAATTATGTCTGTTCATCTCCATCGCCAGCCATTTTAATTGAATGTCAGAGCTATGGAACACAAAAGCCAGAAATTTATGCTTTCAGTGGATTGTCCATGCTAAATTGCCCCTTAGTTTACCAGGATGTGCAAGTTAGGTGGATTGACCATGCTAAATTGCCCCTTTAGTGTCCCAAGGTGTGCATGTTCAGTGGATTGTCCATGCTAAATTGCCTGTTGGTATGCCAAGATGAGCATGTTCGGTGAATTGGCCATGCTAAATTGCCCGTTGGTATGCCAAGATGAGCATGTTCGGTGAATTGGCCATGCTAAATTGCCCGTTGGTATGCCAAGATGAGCATGTTCGGTGAATTGGCCATGCTAAATTGCCTGTTGGTATGCCAAGATGTGCAGGTTAGGTGGATTGTCCATGCTAAATTGCCCCTTAGTATCAGGGGATTAGCAGGTTAAATAGGTACGGTACAGGGGATAGGGCCTGGGTGGGATTGTTGTCAGTGCAGGCTTAATGGGCTGAATGGCCACCTTCTGCATTGTAGGGATTTTATGATTCTATGATTCTACGTCACTATTCAGGTGGCAGTTGGAGTAATATGTCCAATTCTGCTCGCCGTGCTTTAGGGAGGATGCCAATGCTTTAGATCAGGAATAGAGGAGTTCTACTGAAGTTGTACCAGGGATGAGGTTAGCCAATAACTTGGGAAAGGCTAGAGAAGTTGGGGCTGTTCCCCAGAGCTGATGAAGAGGAAATGTAACTAGAGGTGTTCAAATCAAGGGATTCTGATGCACTAGGCCAGAAGAAATTGTATTGAGCGGAAGAAGTTTATTCCGATGGTCAAAAAGGACCGTAGGAGGAGAGGTAATAAGCCGTGGGTAACGAAGGAGGTGAAGGAAAGTGTTAAATTAAAAGCGGAGGAATTTAGAGTAGCTAAGAGTAGCGGGCGAGAAGAGGATTGGGAGAGGTTTAAATGTCAACAAAGATTGACAAAGAAGTTGATAAAGAAGGGTAGGAGAAACTATGAAGCTGGGCTAGTGCTTAATATAAAAAAGGATAGCAAGAGTTTTTATAAATATATAAAAAGGAAGAGGCTGGCTAGGGTGAACGTTGGTCCTTTAGAGGATGAGAAAGGGGACCTAGTGGTAGGGGATGAGGATATGGCTAAGGTATTGAATAACCTCTTTGTGTCTGTCTTCATGGAGGAGGACGTGAATAATTTGCCGGGTGTTAGCGATGGAAAGGTGGTAGGACTGGAGGGTCTCAATGACATTACTGTTACTAGAGAGGCGGTGCTCAACAGACTGGAGGGGCTGATTGTGGACAAGTCCCCAGGACCGGATGGAATGCATCCGAGGGTGCTGAAAGAAATGGCGGAGGTGATAGTGGATGCCTTGGTGGTTATTTTCCAGACGTCGCTGGATTCCGGGGAAGTGCCGGAAGATTGGAAAATGGCTAATGTTACGCCGTTGTTTAAGAAGGGTGCCAGGCAAAAGGCGGGGAATTATAGGCCGGTTAGTTTAACGTCTGTGGTAGGTAAAATGTTAGAATCCGTCATAAAGGAGGAAATAGCGAGGCATCTTGAAGGGAATTGCTTGATAGGGCAGACGCAGCACGGTTTCATTAAAGGGAAGTCGTGTCTGACAAATTTACTGGAGTTCTATGAGGATGTGTCTAGGGCAGTGGATAGAGGAGAGCCGGTGGATGTGGTCTTTCTGGATTTTCAGAAGGCGTTTGACAAAGTACCTCACAAGAGGTTATTGCAGAAGGTCGAGGGACATGGAGTTGGGGGTAGGGTGTTAGCGTGGATAGAGGATTGGTTGTCAAATAGGAGGCAGAGAGTGGGGGTCAACGGGTGCTATTCGGATTGGCGGATCATGACTAGTGGAATGCCCCAGGGGTCGGTGCTGGGGCCTCAGCTTTTTACCATTTATATAGATGATCTGGAGGAGGGAACCGAGTGTAGGGTGTCGAAATTTGCTGATGACACCAAGATGGGAGGAACGGCAAATTGTGCGGAGGGTGTGGAGAGTCTGCAGAAGGATCTAGATAGGCTGGGCGAATGGGCCAGGAAATGGCAAATGGAATTTAATGTTGGCAAGTGTGAGGTGGTCCACTTTGGTAGGAATAATGGTAGGAAGGACTATTACTTACGTGGCGAAAAGCTGCAGCAGGCGACGGTGCAGAGGGACCTCGGGGTGCTTGTGCATGAGTCGCAAAAACCCAGCTTGCAGGTGCAGCAGGTGGTCAGGAAGGCGAATGGGATGCTGGCCTTCATAGCGAGGGGGATTGAATATAAAAGTAGGGAGGTCTTGCTGCAGCTGTATAGGGCATTGGTGAGGCCGCAGCTGGAGTACTGTGTGCAGTTTTGGGCGCCACACCTGCGCAAAGATATTTTGGCCTCGGAGGGAGTGCAGAGGAGGTTTACTAGGCTGATTCCGGAGTTGAGGGGGTTGAGCTATGAGGAGAGGCTGAATAAACTAGGCTTGTACTCGTTAGAGTTTAGAAGAATGAGGGGAGATCTCATTGAGACGTATAAGATGATGAATGGGATGGATAGGATAGAGGTGGAGAGACTCTTCCCGCTCAAAAAAGACAGTAGGACTAGGGGGCACAGCCTCAAGATAAAGGGGGGGCGGTTTAGAACGGAGTTGAGGAGGAACTTCTTCACTTAAAGGGTGGTGAATCTCTGGAATTCTCTGCCCGTTGAAGTGGTGGAGGCTGCCTCGCTAAATATTTTATGGGTTTTTGATAAGAGAGGGGATTAAGGGTTATGGGGAGAGGGCGGGAAAGTGGAACTGAGCCACGACAGATCAGCCATGATCTTATTTATTGGCGGGGCAGGCTCGAAGGGCTAGATGGCCTACTCCTGCTCCTATTTCTTATGTTCTTATGTTCTTATGTTCTTACGTGCTTGTAACCAGAGGGCACAGATTTAATAAGAAGGCAAAGAACAAGAGAAAATATGAAGAAAGCTCCTTATGATTTGGATTACTTTGCCTGAAAGGGCAGTGGAAGCAGATTCAGTGGTAACATTCATTGAGAGAGCTGCATTCATTCACTTGCAGTCCTGTGTAGAAAGGGAAGTGAAGTGGGACTAATTGGATAGATCTGATTTGATTTGAATTATTATTGTCACATGTATTAACCTACAGTGAAAAACATTGCTTCTTGCGTGCTATACAGACAAAGCATACCATTCATAGGGAAGGAAAGGAGAGGGTGCAGAATGTAGTGCTACAGTCATAGCTAGGGTGTAGAGAAAGATCAACTTAAAATAAGGTGGGCCTATTCAAAAGTCTGATGGCAGCAGGGAAGAAACTGTATTCGAGTCAGTTGATACATGACCTTAGACTTTTGCACCATTTTCCTGACAGAAGACGATGGAAGAGAGTGGGGCGGGTGGGGTTCTTGATTGCGCTAGCTGCTTTTCCGAGGCAGCAGGAAATGTGTACAGTGTCAATGGATGGGAGGCTGGTTTGAGTGACGGACTGGGGTTCATTTATTCAAAGAGCTAGTATAGGCATGATGGGCTGAATGGCCACATTCCCTGCTGTGACACTTGTATGATTCTACAATCACATTGATATCAGATTAATCCCGTACACATCACCTGATATGTTATGGGCGGCATGGTGGCACAGTGGTCAGCACTGCTGCCTCACAGCACCAGGGACCCGGGTTCAATTCCCAGCTTGGGCCACTGTCTAAGTGGAGTTTGCACGTTCTCCCAATGTCTGTGTGGGTTTCTTCAGGGTGCTCCAGTTTCCTCCCATGGTAGATGGTATATGATAGATGGTAGATTAACCATGTTAAATTGCCCCTTAGGGGGATTAGGAGGATAAATAAGTGAGATTACAGGGATGGGGCCAGGGTGAGATTGCTGTCAGAGCAGGTTCAATAGGCCAAATGGCCTCTTCTGCACTGTAGGAATTCTATGAATTAAAATAGGTCATTGTGACATAGGTTCTCACGCCAACCCATAAGAGGTTATTGGACTATTTTAAATGGTAAATGTTGAAAGTTAATCATCCCCCATATAATGGTGACTGTTTCTACCTGAATGGGAGCACGAAATAGATTAATGTATTGCAGTCTGAGGTGACATGTACTGGGCGTGAGGGACACTATCATTATATTCAGGAGGAAAATGCATGGAATAATTTTTGTGAACTTACCGCAAATTAAATTTCCGTGAACTCGCTTGTTATAAACAATCTTCTATTTCAGACAGGCATCTTACCTCGTTCTGTATCACAGTATTCATTCCACATGAAGATGAATGTAGGTCACAGAGCTTTCTAAATTCAACATTGTCACACAACGCAAGTACTGGTTCATTTTAGTGATTTTCCGGGGCTATTAGAGAAGACACATGACTGAGAAGGACAAGTTGTTTTGAAGTTTATTTTGTGACAAGAATATTTTCCATTGTTAAAGCACTTTTCCTTCTGTCCTCACTCTGTGATACGCAGCATTCAAGGACATAGAATCATAGAATCTCTACAAAAGAGGCCATTTGGCCCATCAAATCTGCACCAACTCCCTGAGTGTCTTATCAGGCCTGCTCCCCCACCCTATCCCCGTAACCGTGTACTTTCACCATGGCTAATCCATCTAACCTACACATTTTGGGACACTAAAGGGCAATTTAGCAGGGCAAATCCATCAACCTTGCAGATGATCTAATCTTAAATGTGTACCTGTGTTGTTCTGCACCATATGGTGCCTTCATCATCAGAAGATGTTACCCAATTTTATATTCACTCCCATTCATTGGAAGGATAACAGATGAAAAATTAATTAATAAGGAAGTGTGGGTGCAAATCCACGTTGTACTAATCTTTGGAGTAACAGATTATTCTTTTTCTGCTTAATGCAATGTCCTAACTATGTTAGGGATTGTGGGTTTTACACAAAAACAAAATATGTGACATGCACATGTAGACTCAAACTGACAGATTTATTCTAGGAGATCTTGCCTTTACGGAGTACAAATTGAAACTAAAACAGCAGCCTGTGCAACACCCTAATGACATCACCATCAAATAATGTGATCAGCACTTAAAGCAATCATGCAACCTGTTAAATATATAACACTTAACAATTAGTTTAGGTTGCATGGGTATTCATTTGTGTTTTGTGGTCAACAAAAGCAAAACTTCCAAGAAGTACGAAATAGTTCGGCTTGCAAGCAATGGTTCACTACTGGACTAAATTAAAGTTGTCAACTGCATGTGTTCTCTACAGTAAGGCCATGAATAATTGAATGCAGAGTGGGTGCCAAAGTTATACTGGTCAATATAATTAAGATATAAATCTTATAGATCAGTTGTGCAACAAATCCCGGAGCCAATTTTGCTCTTAAGACTGTGTTATCCAGGGATTAACCGAAAATCAGAGCACAGGAGTGATTGATAGAGGAAAATAGAAGGTCAAATAACAAACACAACTTTTGATTAACATTTTCACCTCTAGCGCACAGCAGATGAATCAGTCAGCTGAATCTTACACTGTCAATTTTTAACAGTAAATTCTGATCTACCACAATATCCAAGAAGTTGTTTGCTCCCATTTGTGAGATGTTCTTTAAGAACTTCCTCTTGAATGATTCCTGAAGACTATTTCAGCAAAATCTGAAGCAGCATATGTTTATTTTATAGACGAACTTGACTGTTGCAATATTTTTGTATGAAACCATTTTGATGTGTTGTTCTTGAGTTCCTCTTCTTTTAATAATAAAGTGCTTTACAGCATGTTTCTTCACTGCGCTGGACTTAACTAAATTGGTAGAATATTGAAGTACCATGTATAAGGTTATTTTGATTTGATTTGACTGACCCATCCTCTTAAAATGGCTACACCCCGCATATGTAACACAGTTGACAATATTTCCAATCACCATATCATGTGTAAACTTTGAAATAATTTCCTGAACACTACTGTCTGGGTCATGAATATACATTAGGAAGAGCAAGGGTCCCAACATAGACCTCTGGGGTACTTGACTATAACGATTTTCCACCAACCTGACAATCAAGCATCGTCACATGTATTGGTATACGGTGAAAAGTATTGTTTCCTGCGTGCTATACAGACAAAGCATACTCTTCATAGAGTATGGCGTGGCGATGCCAGCGTTGGACTGGGGTGGGCACAGTAAGAAGTCTCACAATACCAGGTTAAAGTCCAATAGGGTTTATTTGGAATCACGAGCTTTCAGAGCGCTGCCCCTTTATCAGGTGTGTTGTGATTCTAAATAAACCTGTTGGACTTCAATCTGGTGCTGTGAGACTTCTTACTGTATTCACAGAGTACGTAGGGGAGAAGGAAAAGATAAGGTGCAGAATATATGTTATAGTCATTGCTTGGGTATGGAGAAAGATCAACTTAATTTGATTTATTATTGTCAAATGAATTAACATGCAGCGAAAAGTATTGCTCCTTGTGCGCTGTACAAACAAAGCATACTGTTCTTAGAGAAGGAAAGGAGAGAGTGCAGAATGTAGTGTTACAGTCATAGCTAGGGTGTAGAGAAAGATCAACTTAATGCAAGGTAGGTTGATTCAAAAGTCTGGTGGTAGCAGGGAAGAAGTTGTTCTTGAGTTGGTTGGCACGTAGCCTCAGACTTTTGTATCTTTTTCCCGATGAAAGATGGTGGAAGAGAGAATGTCCGGGTTCTATGGGATTACGCTGGCTGCTTTTCCAAGGCAACGGGAAGAGTGTTACTTGCCACTTATCAGCCCAAGCCTGACTCTTCCAGGTCTTGCTACATTTGGATATGGACTGCTTCAGTACCTGAGGTGAATAGAACAGAAAACCATGTGCAGCCTGTGGAGAAACTCCTCACTCCCAATCCTTTGATGAAGGGAAGGTCATTGATGCAGTTATAGAGTCGTAGAAGTTCACAGCATGGAAACAGGGCCTTCTTGACCTGCTGAGATTTTCCAGCATTTCCTGTTTGTGCTTCAGATTCCAGCATCCGCAATATTTTGCCAATGTCTTTTGTGGGATTGGGTGGGTGGGTGGGGAGGGAGAGAGCAGGGGTGGCCGGAGCTGTGTGGTGATTGTTCCTTTTAAGGTCAACACAACAGATTAAGACTCCAACTTGTCCATGCTGTCCACTTTTTATCACTAAGCTTGTCCCAGTTGCCCACATTTGGCCCGTATCCCTCTATATCCATGTAACTGTCTAAATGCTTCTTAAAAGACAGAATTGTATCCGCCTTGAGTACTGCCTCTAGTAACTACAGGAGAGGATTGGGCCTAGGACACTGGGACTGAAATGATTGATCTCCAATACCACAGCCATCTTCCTTTGTGTGAGGTAGGACTCCAAATAGAACCATAGAACCCTACAGTGCAGAAAGAGGCCCTTCGGCCCATCGAGTCTGCACCGAACACGATCCCACCTAGGCCCTATCCCCATATCCCACTCACTAATCCCTCTAACCTACACATTTCTGGACACTAAGGGGCAACATCTTAGCATGGCCAATCAACCTAACCCGCACATCTTTAGACTGTGGGAAGAAACTGAAGCACCCACAGGAAACCCACGCACACACGAGGAGAATGTGCAAACTCCACGCAGACAGTGACCCAAGCTGGGAATTGAACCCAGGACCCTGGAGCTGTGAAGCAGCAGTGCTAACCACTGTGCTACCATGCCACACTCCGGTGAAGAGTCCTCCCTGGCTTCAGTTTTACTGTGTGTGACAATGCACTTTCCTAAGCTTTGTCTGTCAACACAAAAGATATTTATTAAGCAGCAAAGAACAGCAGCCTCATGGCTCCCTGCAGTTCTCCTGCCTCAGAGGGCTCCGCTCCCTGGAGTGATTCCCCACACTGAGTCCCAATTGCTCCCCAAAGCCAGGTGACCCTTACTCTGCTGTGTTGCCCTTAAAGAGACAATCACCACACAGCAATCCCCCACGAACCCCCCTCCTCCCGCCTGCCAAAAGATGTTGGCAAAATATTGCGGATGTTGGAATCTGACGCAAAAGCAGGAAGTGCTGGAAAATCTCAGCTGGTCTGACAGCATCTGTGGAGAGAGAATGCTTTGAGTCAGGATGACCTTCAAGGGGTCGGCATCTCCACAAATGCTGTCAGACCAGCTGAGATTTTCCAGCATTTTCTTTTTTTGCCACAAATGGCGTTGTGGTACATTAACATTCAACTACAGGATGGCACACTGGCGCAGTGGTTAACACTGTCTGCATGGAGTTTGCACACTCTCCCCGTGTCTGCATAGGTTTCCTTCGTGTGCTCTGGTTTCCCCCAACAGTCCAAAGATGCATGGGTTAGGTGGATTGGCCATGCTAAACTGTCCCTTAGTGCCAGGGGGATTAGCTTGGGTAAATGCCTGGGGTTACGAGGATAGGGCCTGGGCAGGATTGTGGTCAGTGCAGACTCGATGGGCTGAATGGCCTCCTTCTGCACTGCTGGATTCTATTATAGGAATCAATGACAGGCAGTAGCTGGGAGATAATTGAAACAGAATGTTGATGCCCACTCGAAAGAAACCAGCAAGCCTAACTCAGCTTGGGACAATACACAGAGCAATGTGGTCAATGCAGAGATTTATTGCAAGACAAAATAGATTCCAAAAGAAATGCTTGAAAGTATTCCTTTGTACTAAGCATTGTCCTAGAAGGATCAATTAGGAGGGTATTAGAATTAATCATATCACAGCATAATGCTAAATTAATCATTGGATATATCACGCAAGTATCACCATAATCTTATCTCTCCTTCCAAGAGTTCCATTGTTTTCCCCTAAGTGGCCGATATAAATTATATGAGCGTGCTCTAATGATACAATTTGACAACATTAGTTTCCTCTTTTCCATCATCAGTGCACCATTTATTTTATTCAATAGAAATTCAATTTGTTAATTTAGGGATATCAGTATTTTGAGCTGCTGTGATTCAGGACTGTCCTCGAAGTCTTTATTATAAAAGTTAAATAGATTGGCCATGCTAAATGTATAGGGTTACAGGGATCGGGTGGAAGAGAGGGCCTGGGTAAGACACGTTAAAAACTCTGGGGTCAGAAATATGATAGGAATCAGCATGGCGTCTCTGCAGCCGGCAGAAGTCTTTCCAGACTGGAGATGGGTGATGTATAATAAAAGCTGCTCCAGTTTCTTCCCAAAGTCCAAAGATGTGCGAGTTAGGTTGATTGGCCATGCTAAATTGCCCCTTAGTGTCAGGGGGATTAGGTAGGGTAAATGCATGGGGTTATGGGGATAGGATCTGGGTGGGATTGTGGTCGGTACAGACTCAATGGGCCAAATGGCCTCCTTCTGCACTACAGGGATTCTATGATGGTTCGATGAGCTCACTTCCAGAAAGGGTCACCAGACAGCATTCAGGAATAGTAGAATCCTTGGTTCTTCTCCAGGCAACATTGAAGGGAATCTTGCTGAATTCGGCACTTATGCAAATTATTACTGGAATCGCTTCAGCTCAGCTTCTGTCCACTGAGAATTCGGAGAAGGATGTATTATTTTAGTCAATGTGAAAATATACATTTTCACTTCAATGGAGATGTGAAAATTCATTAAAAGTAGTGCTTATCAGCTTAAAGTATGTCAGGGCTGAGGAGTGAAACTTTTTATATGAATCTCAGCACTAAGAACTCCCAATGTTGATTAGAGAATGGAACCTCTTCAGTTCTGCTGTAATGAAGAATGCAACCTGAAAGCTCTTACTCTTAATGGATTCCAAGTTGGTTGGTGAAGCCAAGGCAAAGGTTTCTTCTTCATCAGAGGCAGTCATACATCACAGAATCTCCCAGAAGGAGGCCACTTGGCCCAATGAGTCTGCACCGATCACAATCCCACCAAGGCCCTATCCTCATAACCCCGCGCATTTACCCTGCCAGTCCCCCTGACACGAGGGTCAATTTAGCATGGCCAATCCACCTAACCCGCATATCTTCGGATTGTGAGACGAAACTGGAGCACCTGGAGGAACCCCACGCAGACACGGGGAGAATGTGCAAACTCCACACAGACAGTGACCTGAGGCCGGAATTGAATCCGGGTTAATAAGTGGGAATACAATTCCCACTTATTAACAAAAAAAATATAGAACTTTAGTCACTCTCTAAATTACAACCAGGTTTTGTGTCTTCTGGAGTATTCTGTGCCTTATCTATTGATTCTTCTTTCTTCTTTGCTATCCAGTTGAGACTTTGAGCTAAAAGTTGTGAGCTGTGGCAGTTGTCCATATTTTCTGTCCCACCGCCCCCTTCCTTTTATACTTGTGATGACATATCAATATCCCCCACAGTAAGATTGGTCTTAGGTTGCCAAAACCATCCGATTTAAATTTAATAGGTTCTTGGTAAATAAGTGCCTAATTCAAATTGACGGGCTGAATTCAAATAATTCAAATACCTGAAAGCTTGCTGCTTGGTCTTCTGACACAGATGTTTCAATTTGGGCACTCTGTATGTACTTGCATTTTTTTTAACTTTCTGAGCACAGAAAAAGCTCCACCTTTTTAAGGGGACCATGCCATGCTTTTTCCCTGGCATTTTACAATTTGACAAACAGCAATCTACAACTACTCTACTTTGCAACACAATGTAGGGAAATACAGCAGCCAATCTGCGCATAGGAAGGACACAAAAGCAGTATTAATGACCAGATATTTGGTTTGTGATGTTACTGAATGATAGATATTGACTCAGGGCACTTGGAAAACTGCTCTGTTGGGCATCAGATAACACCACGTGATCTTTTATACCTCCCTGGGAAGGCAGATATTTAACATCCAAAATGTGGCACCTCTGACAATGCAGCACTCTCTCAACCTGGACTATGTGCTCACGTCTCTGGAATGGAACTTGAACCCACAACCCTCGTGAATTTGAGGTTAGACTGTTGCTAGCTCACACATAGCTGACACAGGCAACAAAGAGACATGACATAGGAGTGATAGGAGACCATGTAGTTTATTGAGCCTCCTCCGCCATTCAATACAGTCATGGCTGATCTTGGGGCTTCAACTCTATTTTCCAGCTGCTTCCTGTGTCCCTTAATCCCCTGACAGATCAAAAATCTGTCTAAATGTTTTCAACGATGGAGCACCCACAATCATCTGGGGCAGAGAATTCTAAAGAATCACAATCTGTTGAGTGGAAGTAAAACATTCCTAAAACATTGGCAGCTTATCCTGACACTCTTCCTCTGTGTTATAGATTCCCTGACCAGCGGAAACAATCTTTCAGTGTCCATCCTATCAAGCTCCTTCAGAGCTTTGTAGCTTTCAATAAGATTGCCTCTCATTCTTTGAAATGCCTGAGGAAATGGGCCCAATTTAGTGAACCTTCGCTGTACCACCTCCAATGCACATACATCCTTCCTTAAATATAGAGAGCAAAACTGTGCAGTATTCTAGATGTGTCTCACCAAAATCCTGTACAACTATAGCAAGTCTTGTATTCTAATCTCCTTGCAATGAAGCCCACTCTGCCATTTGCCTTCCTCACTGCTTGCTGCATCAGCATGGCTACTTTCTGTGTTCCTTGTACAGGCACACTCAAATCTCTTTGAATGTCAGGAATGAATGGCCAAGAGCTTTAGGCTTTTAGATGTCCAGATCACCAACAACCTGCCCTGGTCGTCCCACGCCGACACTATAGTTAAGAAAGCCCACCAACGCCTCTACTTTCTCAGAAGACGAAAGAAATTTGACGTGTCAGATGCGGCTCTCACCAACTTTGACAGAAGCACCATAGAGAGCATTCTTCCTGGTTGTATCACAGCTTGGTATGGTTCCTGCTCTGCTGAAGATTGCGAGAAACTATAATATGTTGTGAATGTAGCCCAATCCATCACATAAACCAGTCTCCCATCCATTGACTCTGTCTACACCTCCTACTGCCTCAGCAAAACAGCCAGCACAATTAAGGACCCCATGCACACTGGACATTCTCTCTTCCATCTTCTTCCATCGGGAAAAAGATACAAAAGTCTGAGATCACCCAACTAACTCAAGAACAGCTTCTTTCCTGCTGCCATCAGACTTTTGAATGGATCTACCTCACATTAAGTTGATCTTTCTCTACACCCTAGTTATGACTGTAAGACTACATTCCGTACTCTCTCCTTTCCTTCTCTATGAATGGTATGCTTTCTCTGTATAGCATGCAAGTAAAAATACTTTTCATTGTATACTAATATGCATGGCAATAATAAATCAAATCAAAAGTGTCAACTTACACATTTAACAACATTTTTTAAAAAATCCTGCTCTTCTACTTTTGCGATCAAAGTGAATAACTTCATACCTGCCTCTATTATATTCCATCTGCATCCTGTTGCCTACTCACTTTATCTATATCTGTATGCCCTCCCCAAAGTATATCTTCCACTCAGCAAACTATTCCAAAACCATGCTTACTTTACAGCTATGCCAACAGCTAGGAGGAAGATGCAGCTGTGTTTTATATTAACAGACATTATTATATTTTACAGTTTGTCAAGTTGTTTTATAGAAAACAAGCTAGCCTTAATTTGGATTCTACACAGAAGGCTAACTACAGACACGATGAAACATATTTGTAATTACCAGTCTGTCTCACTGGAGAATAAGACTGGTGTGCTGTATAATGATGTGGTTATTTGTGAATTTCTGATTTTTTAAATTTTTACAGGTATCAAGCAAACCAATGGTTGTAGTGTGCATGATTTCAATATTTTTACATCCCCACTGTGTTGAACCAAAGAGACCGAGGACAACACTATGAGTCTCAGGCATTTTCACTGCTAACATAAACTAAGATGTCACGTTGCACAGGGAATTCCATGTTCATCATGGCAAACGTCCCTCTGGATTGTGAGCTTGTGACACAGGAAGGTGCCAATATATGCATCTGCACTAGAACTCAGTGTGTTATTAAGAATCATAGAATCCCTACAGTGCAGGAGGAAGCCATTTGGCCCATTAGGTCTGCACTGACTCTCCGACAGAGCATTCCACCCAGGCCCTATCCCTGTAACTCCACATATTTACCCCACCAAGCCCTCTAGCCCACACATCTTGGGCACTAAGGGATAATTTTGCATGGCCAATCCACCTTGCAGATCTTTGGAGTATGGGAGGAAACCAGAGCATCTGGAGGAAACGCACGCAGACACAGGGGACAATATGCAAACTCCACTCAGACAGTGACCCGAGATTTGAATTGAATCTGTGTCCCTGGAGCTGTGAGGCAGCAGTACTAACCACGGTGCCACTGTGTCGTCCCAAGCATAACATTGATAAACATCTTTAACTTTTTGGCCGGCGCAGTTATGGTGGGCAGAACGACCTCCTTCTGTCCTGTAAAATCTTCTACACTTCCTACATATTTGCAAAGGGAGAATGTGTGGGGGGAGACAAGGGGTGGCTGTTCATAAATTGCTCTTAGGAGAGCCAACATAGGGATGCAATGGGTCAAGTGGTTCTTCTTCTGTGCTATGACAAATCTAAGGCTCAACGTCATTTTCTTGTAATTGGTCTATATTTAGTATTGATGTTTGGATCACAACTGTTCTTTGCCATTTCCTATTTTGTTGAGCTAATCAACATTCCCGAATCTTACTTGTTGTGCCAATTCTGTTTTAGTTGCTGTATTTTTCACAGCGTGAGGCTGGAATTCTCCGACCTTGCCCACCACTGAGATCCTCCAGTCCCGCTGCTGTGAACGGGGATTTGGCTGAGCGCCAAATTCTCTCTTCTTACTGGCAGCGGTAGTGGGACGTGTGAGACTGGAGAATTCCACCCAGAGTTTCTTTTTGGTTCTCGAGTTGTGTTTATCTTTTTGATAAAGTAATCACAGTGTCCATAAAAATGTTCTTCCAATATACACATCTAGTACAGTAAAGGAAAAGAACCAGGCAAAGCTTTTAATTGCTGTATTCATTTTTCATGAATATTTTGAGTACTTTATTCTCTCATTGTGTTTGAAGTATGACGATAGAATCCCTACAGTGCAGAAGGAGGCCATTTGGCCCATCGAGCCTGCACCTACACTAATCCCACCCAGGCCTATCCCCGTAACCCCATGCATTTACCCTCGCTAATCCCTCTAACATTAAGGGAGAGCTAACCATGGCCAATCCACCTAACCCACACACTTTTGGAGTGTGGGAGGAAATCAGAGCACCTGGAGAAAACCCATGCAGACATGGGGAGAATGTACGAACTCTACAGAGACAGTGACTCCAGGCCAGAATTGAACTCAGGTTGCTGGTGCTGTGAGGCAGCAGTGCTATTCACTGTGCCACTCGAAGCCCAACTATCAGGACACAATATCAGAGCTTTTCAATACAACCTTCCTCAGTTGCTTTCTCAATGACTATCCACCCATCTTAATGGCAGGAGTGGAACGGTGATAACCACTGTTCCACTGTGCCATCCTTTGCAATACACAACACAATTGACTAAGATATGAACATTAACAAATGAATAGGCACAAGGAAATCACTACTTTTGGTTGAACACTGGGTATGAATTAAATTGTGACCACAAACCTGCATCATCTCTATCAGGCCCAAAGCCAATGAAGAAGTTTCTCAGTTCTATTGCTGTTTGGGTGATGGCACCAAGAGAAAGGTGAGATGTTTGAACACATGCAGATGCATATATTTTGATCACGTTAATTATCATAGATCATAGAATCATACAGTGCAGAAGGAGGCCATTTGGCCCATCGAGTCTGCACCAACCACAATCTCATCCAGACCCTATCCCCATAACCCCATGCATTTACCCTATATAGTCCCTCTGACAGTGAAGAAAAAATTAGCATAGCCAATCCACCTAACCTGCACATCTTTCGGACTGTGGGAGGAAATTGGAGCATGTGGGGGAAACCCACGCAGACACGGTGAGAACGTGCAAACTCCCCACAGACAGTGACCCAAGCCAGGAATCAAACCCAGGTCCCTGGCGCTGTGAGTCAGCAGCACTAATCACTGTGCCACCGTGCTGAGGATATAGTTATATGAATGATGGTGATCGTATACCTCATGAAGTTGATCACAAAAAGCCACAATACCAACTTCATCGATCTAATCATTGGTCGAAGAGACCTTATTATTTCTGTACTTAGAGAAAGCAGACACATGGAAATCGAACCGATGATTTGGTGTATTTATGTTTGTTGCTTAGAATGTTTTAACTAAAAACAAGAGATGGAATTCTCTGGCTGTTCACGCCAGCGGGTTCTCCAGTCCTACCTGCAATGCACTCCCACCCGTGGGTTTCCTGCCAGTGTGGGGTGATGTCAATGGGAATTCCCACTGACAGCAGCGGGACTGGAGAATCCTGCCATTAATAAACAACACACCTCCTCCCGCTGGTGGGAAACGTGCAGCTGGGAGGCCGGAGAATCTCACTCACCATCTTTAGTTAAAAAGGGGAAAGATGTAATGCTGAATATTTTAATTGATCGATGTTTGAGGAGTTAGTTTACTGTTAGCATTGACAGGAGTTCACAGTTACATAATGCAAGTCTCTGTTAGACAGCTCAGAATATCTTAGCTCATGGTACACCCGAAAAGAGTCACATTGTTATCAGAAAGCAAATACCTGGGATATACTGTAGTGTGTGGGGTCATAAAGCCCCAGGTAAACAAAGTGGAAGGAATAAAAGTTTGCCCCTTACAGGGCAGTAAGGAGCAAGTCGCAGCTTTTTTTAGTTTTCATCAGTGACAATTGTGCTGGCCAGACCAAAGCACCAAACAAAGGTGGCATGGTGGTGCAGTGGTTAACAGTGCTGCCTTACAGTGTCAGGGATCCGGGTTCAATTCCGGCCTTGGGTGACTGTATGGAGTTGGCGCTTTCTCTCTGTGTCTGCGTGGGTTTCCTCCGGGTGCTCCAGTTTCCTCCCACAATCCAAAGACGTGCAGGTTAAGTGGATTGGCCATGTTAAATTGCTCCTCAGCGTCTAAAGATGTGCAGGCTACAGAATTTGCCATTGTAAATGTGCATGGAGATCGAGCAAGGCTCCTTTGGTGAGTCAGTACAGACTGAATGGTCTTTGTATACACTGTGGAGATTTAATGGGAGGGTGTTGGCATCTGGCTATAAGATGGGGAAGTTGAATTGCTCTAGGCTTACAGTTTGAGAGGAAAAGGCAACCTTGAGATGTTAGGAAGTGAATTTTACCATTCTGTTGCCACGGGAATTGGAGCAGGCGAGGGACGGACCACAGAAAGATCCTTTGACCTTGGGTGGGCTTTTTTGGTTGAGGGGCAAGCGAGGCTGGCAAATCCCACCATAGGGGTGGAAATCTCCAGCCATTCACACCGGTGGGATTCTCCGGTCCCACTGCAGTGAATGGAGACTTGGTCGAGCGCCCAATTTTTCGTCCTCGCTTGCAGCGGCAGCGGGGTGTGAACGGCTGGTCAGATCACACCCTATGACTTTATTTTGTACGTATAGCTCACACTTTAAACCAAAGTGGTAGTAAAACCCAAAGGGGCTGGTCATTAATATAGTATCAAATGGACCATTTGTCCTGATAAATCAATTGCATTTTGGGTTTTTTTTGCACTGCAGACACATTTTTACTGCATTTAGCGACTATTTACTGCAGAGGGCAGGGTGGCATCTCGGAAATACTGTCAGGTTGAAGCTTCTACAAGTCAAATTTCATTTAACGTGGAGGGAAAGGATTGCTGCCTGTGTAGGTGCAGCTTAGAATGTGGAACTGAGAAGGAAGTTCTCCCATTGAGTGGAATCCAGAAGTGATCATATAATTGGACAGTGATTTTTTAAATAATAAATTGCAGACCTCTAATGAATAGATATTACCTGAACATTTAAAATTTTTAGAAGTTTCTTTATTAATGTCACAAGTAAGGCTTACATTAACACTGCAATGAAGTTACTGTGAAAATCCCCTAGTTGCCACATTCTGGCATCTGTTCGGGTACACTGTGGGAGAATTTAGCACTGAACCAGCAAATCTTTCGGACTTGTGGGAGGAAACTGGAGCATCTGGAGGAAACCCACGCAGACACGGAAAGAATGTGCAGATTTCACTCAGGCAGTGCCCCAAGCTGGGAATCAAACCTGGGACTCTGGCGCTGTGAGGCAGCTGTGCTGACCACTGTGCCAGCGTGCCATCCGTAGCAAGGGGTATACATTGATTATGTTCTTGTACTTTTCCACATTGAACAGCAGGAGTTCAGTGGTGCTGCTTTATCCCTCCTGTCTAAGCCTGTGTTGGTGATTGATCAACTACTCAGTAGATAAATCACCACAGCGTGGCTGGAGTTAAAGGCATTTGAGATATGGGCTTTGGATTGTTGGCAAATCAAACTGGAGTGAGACACACATTCTGTATTCAACTCAGTGAATTAAATTTTCTTCAAATCCAAGGGGAACTGAAATTCAGAACAGCGTTTTCAACATCAGTAAATAAATCATAAAAAAAGAGTCATACGTATGTTTCTGGAGTGGATATTGGTGGGATTGAAAAGACTATAAATATGGGACACATCTTGAATGTATAAAGTAAAATATCCCAAGCACTTTGTAGGGGCATTGTGGAACAAAATTTTACAATGCACCTCATCCAGTGACACTGGGGTGAAGGATAGAAAATTTAGTTAAAAAGAGATAGGCAGAGAGACTTCCGGAGGGAATTCCAGAACTCCGACAGACGGTCTTGGGAGCCCAATGCATAGCTGCCAACAGTGGAAGGATCAAAATTGAAGATGCTCAAAAGCGCAGGACTGGAGGATATTGCCTAGGCAGGGTGGCATGGTGGCACAGTAGTTAGCACTACTGCCTCACAGCACCAGAGACTTGGGTTCAATTCCGGTCTCCGGTCACTGTCTGTGTGGAGTTTGCACATTCTCCCTGTGTCTGCATGGGTTTCCTCTGGGTGCTCTGGTTTCGTCCCACAGTCCAAAGGTGTGTTGGTTAGGTGGATTGGCCAGGCTAAATTCTCCCTGAGTGTCAGGGGGATTAGCAGGGTAAATGCATGGGGTTACGGGGATAGGGCCTTGGTGGGACTGTTATCAGTGCAGGCTCGATGGGTTGAATGGCCTCCTTGTGCACCGTAGGGATTCTATGATTCTATCATCTTGCCTGCCACAGATTGGTGCAGGTGAAGGACGGGCAATGGAATTGTTCATTGACCTCGGGTGGGAATCTCCGGTCTCATTTGAGTGAGGTTGTAAAATCCAGCCCTATGTACCTAGTTTATTAACATTAATGTTTATGGGAACCACTGGTATAACCAGAAGTGGAAGGGATGGCTGTTGAATCCAGTGAGGTGGACACCACTTTATTTATTCAAATCCATTCTTTCATAATTATAATACTTTTGTTAATATGTATTTCCTACCTTAACATTAATGTCTTTGACCAAGGTTTTCTTATCTTTCCTCTGGTCAAGGTCTCTGCTTCTTATACCTTGTGTCTTGGCACATTTTCCTACATTAAATCTGTTAAACAAATGCAAATTGATTTTGTTTTATCTTCTAAATGTAATTGCCTGTATCCATCTCATGAAAAATCAAGTGAAGGAAGTCCAGAATAGGGGGAATGGAAGCTACCTGGTGGGCATTAATTATAGAATCTCCACAGTGCAGACGCAGGCCATTTGACCAATCGCACCTCCCAACAGGGCATCTTATCCATGCCCTATTCACGTAACCCCAAGTATTCATCCACTAATCCCCTTAATCTACATATTTTGGGATACTAAAGGGCAATTTAGCATGGAAAATCCATCTAACTTGCCCATCATTGGGCTTTTCTCCAACTTCCCCAACTTGTTCACCTAAAGCCAATGATTCTATCTGAAGTCCAATTCCATACGTTCTGATTGCTTTCTGTACCTTGTGGTCATCTTTCCCGTGTAGACCTGGTTAGTGATGGCTGGTGGATTATTCAATTCCATGGGACAATCACATTTAAACCCAGTCATGTCTACACCCAAATTTCCTGAAAGTATCTTTAGATAGTCCTTGGAATGTAGGAGAATGAGGGGTGATCTTGCTGAGGTGTATAAAATCATGAGAGGCATAGAGAGAGTGAACGCGTGTAGTCTTTTTCCCAGGGAAGGCGAATTAAAAACTTGGGGGGGGGAATAGGCTTAAGATGAGAATTGGACTTCAGATAGAATCATTGGCTTTAGGTGAACAAGTTGGGGAAGTTGGGAAAAAGTCCAATGAAGGGCAGGTTAGGTGGATTTTCCATGCTAAATTGCCCTTTAGTATCCCAAGATATGTAGGATAAGGGGATTAGCGGATGGGGTTACGGGAATAGGGCCTGGATAAGATGCGCTGTTGGAGAGTCAGTGCAGACGTGATTGGTCAAATGGCCTGCTTCTGCACTGTAGAGATTCTGTGATTCAAGGCCCACTGGGATTTAAAAGAGTTAAAAGAGGCAACTTCTTCACATAGAGGGTGGGGCGTCAATGGAATGAGCTACCAGAGCAAGTGGTTGAAGCAGGTACAGTAGCAATGTTTAAAAAGTATTTGGAGATCTATATAGATGGGAAAGGCTGGGAGGGGTGGCATGGTGACATAATGGTTAGCACTGCTGCCTCACAGCACCAGAGACCCGGGTTCGATTGCTGGCTCAGGTCACTGTCTGTGCAGAGTCTGCACATTCTCCCCGTGTCTGCGTGGGTTTCCTCAGGTGCTCCAGTTTCCTTCCACAGTCCAAAGATGGGTGGTTTAGGTTGATTGGCCATGCTAAATTGACCCAAGCGTCAGGGGATTAACAGGGTAAATATGTGGGATTACGCGGATAGGGCCTGGGATTGCGGTGGTGCAAACTTAGTGATCCGAATGGTCTCCTTCTGCACTGTAGGGATTCTCTGATTCTATGATATGGGCCAAACATGGGAAATTGGGCCAAGCTGGGAGAACACCATGGTCGGAATGGACCAGTTGAGATGAAGGGTCTGCGCTGTATTGCTCTATGACTCTGTAACAGTTAGAAGTGGCAACTCTGGCTTCTTTAACCCCAGACCAATTGTCCTCTCGCTCCCCCCATTGGATTATAAGTCCATGACCTGGTTTCTATGGTTCAGTTGCTCGGTGATTTAACCAGAGCATTGTTGAAGAGGGCTGAAAAAAAATAATCAAGGGGAGACAATGTTTTCCCCGCTGTCTGTTGCCTTCAAATTGGTGATTATGGCTTTCCCCCTCCCAATGGGAGGATTCTGCGTTGTCACGTTATCATAGCTGGAGTGTTTTTTTTTAAATTGAGTCTGTAAATCAATCCAGGATGAATCATATGGCTTCTATTAGTCATGTCGTGCTTTTGTCTGGACAGAATGTTTACTGTGGCGTTTATATGTTGGCAAGTTCTGCAGAGTCTGAGAGATGTCGTGAGCCGTCGTTTTGGGGGTTTTGCAGAATGCGGGAGCTTCGAACGCAAAGCGGTGCCTTTCATGCTTTCTAAGTAAACATCGGCCTCTTATTTACTTTTCGCAAATCATTTTAGCATTCCTAACCAACATGATCGTCTGAGCCACTTGAGAGACGACAGCAAAGCACAATGTCAAGCAGATAATGTTTCATTTCTATGACAACTGTCAAAATGAATCATTCGGCAGTGCGTTCTGACACTTTGGAATATCTTTTTCAACTGTGTGTGCGATGAAGGAATAGATTTGCAAAACATTTAGCCTGGGAGGGACCTGTATTCCTAACACTTTCTTCTGATTACTTCCCATTTGCTGACACTGTTTGATTATTAATTACCTGTTCCCAGAAATGGCAGAAAATCTGTTTTGGCTCAGTTTTCTTTCTTTTCCCTTTTGTTGGCACTGATGCACTCTGGAGGCTCTGATGCTCCATGGAGGCCAGCAGACATGTTGTCCCTTGCTGACGTGGTCACTGGGGCATGTGAGTCTTGATGGTTGGTGTAAGCAAGCTATTCAGCCATGACAGCCATTGTGCCCAGTTGGTTCTATCCTTGCCAAGCCTCCCAGCAGCAGTGGATGTCTTATTTTCTCTTCCATCTTCTCCTTCCTGGTCCAGTGATATCAAAGCCTTTTGCAACAACCAGTCAGTCATCTCAACACAGTTTGTATTGAAATAAATGTAATTGAATTGTAGTGAACTGAATTGAAATGAATTGAATTGAATTAAAGTGAAATTAATTGAAGTGAATTAAATTGAAAGAAACAAATTGAAATTAAATGAAATGAATTGAATTGTAGTGAATTGAAATGAAATGAAATGAATTGAATTGAAATGAATTGAATTGAATTGAATTGAAATGAATTGAAGTGAAATTAATTAAATTGAATTGTAGTGAATTGAATTGAAATGAATTGAATTGTAGTGAATTTAATTGAATGAATTGAATTGAAATGAATTGAAATGCATTGAATTGAATTGAATTGAAATGAATTGAATTGAAATGAATTGAATTGAAATGAATGGAAATGAAATGAATTGTAATCAATTGAATTGAAATGAATTAAATTGAATTGATTTATTCTTGTCACATGTATTGGTATACACTGAAAAGTATTGTTTCTTGTGAGCTATACCAACAAAGCACACTGTTCATAGAGTACATAGGGGCAGTACGGTGGTAGATTGGTTAGCTCTGCTGCCTCACAGTACCAGGGACCTGAGTTCGATTCCTGGCTTCAGTCACTGTCAGTGTGAAGCCTGCACATTCTCCTCGTGTCTGCATGGGTTTCCTCCGGGTGTTCCAGTTTCCTCCCACAGTCCGAAAGATGTGCTGGTTACATGGACTGGCTGTGCGAAATTCTCCATCAGTGTACCCGAACAGCACCAGAGTGTGGCAACTAGGGGATTTTCACAGTAACTTAATTGCTGTGTTAATGTAAGCCTATTTGTGACACCAATAAATAAACTTCTGGGGAGAAGGAAAGGACAGGGTGCAGAATAGGGTTAAGGGAGAGACATCAGCTTATATATAATAGGACCATTCAAATGCCTGATGGCTGCAGGGTAGCACATTTAGGTATCTAAATTTGAAAACCTAGGCCAGGATTTTTCTGTGGACTTGTGGAAACTCTATGGTCCAAAATGGCACAGGAAACCCTGATCCGGTTGTCCCACTCTCATTTCTGACAGTTCTTTGCCAGTCGAGAATTGAGGGCTGGATGCGAGTCACACATTGAGAATACTTGAGCGGAGTCACTTATAACTCATTACTGAGTTCAAAACAACACTTGCTAGGTTCTTGTTAGGTAAGGGCCTTATCACACATTATGTGTGATGACATTTTTATAACAGATGTAACTGCTTGTAAAAGGTGGATAAGAACTGTGGAGCGGACAAGCTGCAAGTCATTTAAGTGACCAGCCCTTAAATATTTACAAAAGAGCCTGCCTGTGTCAGAGTTGAAAAAAAAACTGTGTTTGAAGTTCCAATAGATTTTGTTGATATCATCACAAGTGCTCTCAATATGGCATTATTACTCATTGACTGCTTCCACAACCTTTCATTATCACAGTGCAGGTCTGTAAGTGTGGTGGGGTGATGTGATACAGGGTTGAATGCAAATGTTTGTTTTTCTAAGGGATTAAGTACTTGATGAGATTTACATGTATTAAATGAGATTTTATAAATTAGAGTTTCTTTTCCCAGGGTTGAAGAATCAATTACCTGGGGGACATAGTTTGACAGTGAGAGGGAGAAAGTTTAAAAGAGATGTAAGGGGCAGCTTTTTCTCACAGAAGATGGTGAATGTCTGGAATGCGCTGCCAGAGGAGGTGGTAGAAGCAGATTCTATAACAACGTTCAAGAGGTACCTGGATAAATACAGAAAAGACACACAGACACATGCACACACACACATGCATACACACATACATACACACACACACAGACACACACAAATGCACACACGCATACAGAATGCATACACATGCATACGCACACATACATACACATGCACACACAGATAGACACACACACACACATACACACAGACACACACACACAGACACACACACACACAAACTTTAAACTGGGAGCTACAGCATCTAATTGTATCTGATAGCAAATCAGATGTGGTCACTGTCTGAATTCTCACCACATCTCTCTGGCGGAGCTGCAAATAGCATCTAAATCTGGAATTGCAAACAAACACTGGGCGGTACGGTGGCACAGTGATTAGCACTGCTGCCTCACAGCGCCAGGATCTGGGTTCGATTCCCGGCTTGGGTCACAGACAGTTTACACATTCTCCCCGTGTCTGTGGGGGCTTCTCCAGGTGCTCCGGTTTCCTCCCACAGTTCAAAGATGTGCAGGTTAGGTGCACGGCCATGCTAATTGCCCCTTGGTGTATCAGGATGTGTGGAGTGGGATTATTGTTGGTGCAGACTCAATGGGCCGAATGGCCTCCTTCTGCACTGCAGGGATTCTGTGATTCTATGAAAAATCATTTGATGCATCAATTATGCATGTTGCAAGTTTGTGTGCAAACTGTATTAGCCCTCTCACTGTCTTATAATCAACATTAAGCCGATCTTTCTCTACACCCTGGGAGCAAAGTTTCCCGTTCTGCCTGCCCCTGGAATCAAAGTGGGTGTGGGGTGGACCATGGAAAGGTCCATTAACCTGGGGCAGGATTTTCCGGTTTTGGGGTGAGCACGGCTGGATAATTTCACCCCCCCATCTGTAACTGTTATACTACATTCTGCACCCTCTCCTTTCCTTCTCCCCTGTGTACTCTATGTATGGTATGCTTTGTCTGCAGAGCACGCAAGAAACAATACTTTTCACTGCATAATAATACATGTGACAATAATAAATCAAAATCTAATCATGATATATTCTGCACCTTCTCCCTTCCTTCTTGGGCGGCATGGTAGCACACTGGTTAGCACTGCTGCTACGCAGTTCCAGGGTCCTGGGTTGGATTCCCAGCTCGGGTCACTGTCGGTGTGGAGTTTGCACAATCTCCTCGTGTCTGCCTGGGTTCCTTCCGGGTGATCCGGTTTCCTCCCACAGTCCAAAGATGTGCGGGTTAGTTTGATTGGCCATGCTAAGATATTGCCCCTTAGTGTCCAGGGATGCGTAGGTTAGTGGGATTAGTCGGTATGATATGGGGGTAGGGCCTGGGTGGGATTGTGTTCGGTGTAGACTCGATGGGCCGAAGGGCCTCTTTCTGCACTGTAGGGTTTCTATGATTCTTCTCTCCTGTGTACTCTATGAATGGTATGCTTTGCTTTGTGCACAAGAAACATGTGACAATAATAAATCCAATCAAAAGCAAATCACACTATATTCTGCACCCTGGCCTTTCCTGCTCCCTGTGTACTTTATGCTTTGTCTGTATAGCCCAAGAAACAATACTTTTCACAGTATACTAATACATGTGACAATAATAAGTCAAACTTAAAAAATAAAATTCGCCCTGTGGGGAGGGGAGGGTCTAAAAGATGGCCAAAATTAACTGCTGTGGGGGGCACGCGTTGGTGTTATAGCGCGAATGCTTACTGGCAACATTTTTATATAAGGGGGAAGGATTGAAAAAAAAATAAACTTCAGCCGATTTAATGAGCGTGTAGGGGAGTTGAAAGCGTCAGTGGGCGCTGTTGGTGCCGCTGCATCTGTATCTGTTGCAGGTTGGTTGGGTTGGAAGTGACGAGTGAGTGAGTGAATGAATGAGTGAGTGTCCAAGCACTCTGAATTAAGCGGCACCTCTCCCACATTATCTCACTCTCTCTCTCTCACTCCACTCACCTGGAGCCCTGCCTCAGTGTCTCCATCCTCCTGGTAGTGGCGGAACCCTCCCACCCCCCACCCTCCCACAACACCCACTGAATGCTTGAAACAAAACAATCTATCTGAGCAGAATTGCCTCCACGCCACCAGTTAAAATATGCTCATCGCTGTCTGAATCTCCTATTCGCCGCTCAGAGAAGGGGAAAGTCATCCTCGGTTGCCAAGGTACGTTAGCCGTAGAGCAGATGAGGTAGAGGGAGGGATAAAATATGTGTGTGTTTGTGTGTATGCATCTGTACATTTATTTATGCACAATATCCTTAGACATCCTCATCTGCTTTGGGGTGGTTACTTTGGAGTAAGTGTTTTGAATGGGGATGTGTGACATATATGCACAGCTTTTTAAATAATGCCCTCTGTAGAATTATTTCTCATCCCCCCACTCCCCATCCTATTTTGGAGTTAAAAATAGTTTGCAGCCAGTGCGTCAAGTAGAGGGAAACTGTATTTACAGAATAAGATGTTGCAGATTTGGAATCTCGCCGCCAGCGAGCACTGTCTCCCTAAAATTTTGATTCCCTTTATCTCTTCCTGTGCTCCTGCCCGTTGTCATTCATTCGGGAGCCAAGCGCTCATTAATTCTCCTTGGAGTAGATCTGCGAGACTGTGTTTATTCCAGCCTCCCTCCCTCCCCCCCCCCCCCAACCACCCCGCCCCCTCCACCCCAACATCTCAAAACATCAACACACTTTGTCTGCCAGCCGCCTGGTGTGAAGGGATTGTCACAGATTTCATTTTCCTCCTCCAACCCCATTCAGAAGCTGCGGGGAAAAAGTCCTGACATGGCCCAAGGACCGTCAGAGCAAGCTGTGTGTGGGGCCACTGAGGCCGAAGACAGTTCTCCCAATATGCTGGTGTACAGGAAGGTAGGGCGTGCGTTTTAACTGTTTGAAATCCAGGATGTTGTCTTTTTGCCCCCTCGTTGGAGAGGGGATTCGAGCAAAGGCTGATCAATTGTTTGTCCTTTGAGTGGATTGTGTGAACTCTTCAAGTCGGCGTTGTAGGAACGTGCCTACCTTACTGTGGTGTAAGAGGAAACTTGTAGTCCTTGCTAGCTGGAACCCAGAGATCCTTGTCCAGCTGTGCTGTTGAGGATGGGAAGCTCTCTGCCTGTTTTGTGTTCAGGTGGACTTTCAACAGTGTTAACAAATCTTTCGCGGGAGGGCTGGACGTTCTGGCCACACTATCTGACTTAGCTGACAAGTTACAGAGTATAAGCTTCTTGTGGGTGCAACGCACAACTCCCGTGTTTGCCCACAAAAGGCAGTCAATGCACTTAAAGACATTTCAGCTTGATACGTAAGGGACTGTACCAATACAAATATTATTGCATTTAAGACTAATTAAACAATTACAGTGTTTATTTTGATTCGGACAAAGGGCAAATTATTTACCCAGTGGAAATCTCAGTATTATTGACTTTTCCTGTATCACAGTTCAGTATGTTGTATCTTTCCAAGGCAGAAATAGGACAATACTGTGGCACAGCCAACATTATTAACATCAATAATAATCTTCCCAGTGCACTCTGTCGCATTTCTTTGAAGTGTCATTATTTTTTTTCTCCAGTTTGCTGACGTGAGCTGGAAAAAGGTTATTAGTTTGAAATGTATCACTCTGGTTTACCTTTGCACTGATTTTGTTTGCTCATATTAATGACTGGATGGAATAACAGCACCTGTAAGGCCCTGTGGACAGAGATCGATTGGAAATGAAGGTTGGCAGATGAGACTAATTCCACAGTGGGCGGTGTGATATTTCAGGCACAGCCAAGGTATATTCCCATCAAGAGGGAAAGATAAACAAATCCAGAACTCCCTGGATGGCAAAAATATATAGAGATTAATAATGAGAAGAAAAAAGTGCACTTAAGACAGAAGTTGTGCCTGAAAACCAGACTAAAATGTCCAAAGATTTGCTTTGATTTATTATTGTCACATGTACTGGGAAAAGTATTATTTCTTGCGCGCTATACAGACAAAGCGTACCAGTCATAAATTGCATAGGGAAGAAGGCAAGGAGAGGGTGCAGAATATAATGTTGCACTTACAGATAAGGTGAAGAGGCTTATTATATTGTAGGTCCATTCAAAAGTCTGATTGCAGCAGGGGAGAAGCTGTTCTTGAATCAGTTGGTTGCCTTGTATAGGTCAGGTGGATTAGCCATGGTAAGTGCAGGGGCTTACAGGGATTTGGTGGAGGGGAGGACCTTAGGTGAAATGCCCTTTAGGAGAATCAGTGCAGACCTGATGGGCCACATAGCCACATTCTGCACTGTAGGGATTCTACGAATATAGGAGATTCAGAGGGGAATGGAGAAGCAATGAGCGAGGTGGACAACTACCCTAAGACGATATCCAAAAGTAAAGATAAATCAGAAGACTAAGGAAATTTGGCATGTCAGCTATGGCTCTCACCAACCTTTATAGATGTACCATAGAAAGTATTTTTTCTGGTTGTGTCACAGCTTGGTATGGCTCCTGCTCTGCCCAAGACCACAAGGAATTACAAAAGGTTGTGAATGTAGCCCAATCCATCATGCAAACCAGCCTCCCATTCATTGACTCTGCCTACACTTCCTGCTGCCTTGGCAAAACAGCCGGCATAATTAAGGACCCAATGCACCCCAGACATTCTCTCTAACACATTCTTCCTTCGGGAAAAAGATATAAAAGTATGAGGTCACGTAATGATCGACTCAAGAACAGCTTCTTCCTTGCTGCTGTCAAACCTTTGAACGGACCTACCTGACATTAAGTTGATCTTTCTCTACACTCTAGCTATGACTGTAACACTACATTCTGCACTCTCTTGTTTCCTTCTCTGTGAACGGTATGTTTTGTCTGTATAGCGCACAAGAAATAACACTTTTCACTGTATGTTAATACATGTGACAATAATAAATCAAATCAAATCAAAAGGCTGGTAAACAGAGGGATGGGACTAATTGATTTAAGCATGGAAGCGGGGGGTTTGGCTGAGTTATTACATGAATACTTTGCACCTTCTTTACCAAGGAAAAAGGTGTTACCCCGGCCATAGTGCGAAAGGAGGTAATTCAGACAGTTGGAGGGTTTAGAGTTGATAGGGATGGTGTATTGGATAGGATGCCTGTACTTAAACTTTATAAGGTGCTGGGAGCTGAGGAAATGCATCCAAGGGATTCTGAGGGAAAAGTGAGTGGAAATTGCAGAGGCACTGGCTAGAGTTTTCATGTCTTCCTGAGTCTGATTGTAAACATTACACCATTGTTCAAAAAAGTTACACCCAGCAACTACAGGCCAGTCAGTTGGACCTTGTGCTGGGGAAGATTATAGAAAATATAATTTGGAATAAGATTACTGGTCACACGGACGGATGCAGCTTCGTTAGTTAAAGCCTGCAGCGATTTGTTAAAATGTTTGTGTTTACCTAACTTGCTTGAATGTTTTTGATGAGATAGCAGAGAGGGTTGTTGAGAGTGATGCAGTTAGTGTGAACTGGAGATGGGCTGCTAAAAGGCATTTGGTAAAGTGCCACACAACAGACCTAACAGCATTACAGCCCATAGAATAAAAGGGATAGTAGCAACAAGGATACAAAATGGGTTGACCGGCAGAAAACAGAGAGTGGTAATCAATGGATGTTTCTCAGAACTTTTTTATACTAGTGTCACAAGTCAGCTTACATTAACACTGCAATGAGGTTACTGATTAAAATCCCCTTGCTGCTGCACTCTGGCGCCTGTTTGGGAGAATTTTAGCATGGCTAATGCACCTAACCAGCACATCTTTCAGACTATGGGGGGAAGCTGGAGCATCCAGAAGAAATCCACACAGACATGGAGAGAATGTGCAGACTCCGCACAGACAGTAACCCAAGACTGGAATTGAACCTGGGATCCCTGGGGCTGTGAGACAGCAGTACTAACCACTGTGCCACCATGAAGGAAGGTCTAAAGTGGAGTTCCCCAGGGGATTGGTGTTAGGGTGTCTGCTCTTCCTGATATATTAATGACCTAGTCTGGTGTGCAAGGCATGACTTCAAAAATTTGTGGATGATATAAAACTAGTAAGTATTATGAACTGTGAGAAGAACAATGTAGAACTTCAAAAGGCTGATGGAATGGGTGGACAAGTGACAGGTGAAATTTAATGCAGAAAAAACATGAAGTGATTAATTTTAATCAGACAGATGACACAAAGTAAGGGGTACAATTCTAAAGAAGGCACAGAAGTAGAGAGACCTGGGTGTACATCAGCGTAAATCAATGATGATGACAGGACAGATTGACTCAGGGGTTAATAAAGCATACAGCATCCTAGGTATCTAGGGGCACAGAGTACAAATGCAAGGAGGTTGTGTTAAATTTGTAGCCAATTTTTTATTATTCATTCTTGGGACATGGGCTTCGCTGCTGGCCAATATTTATTGCCCATTTTTAGTTGCCCTTGGAGGACAGTTGAGAGTCAACTGCATTGCTGTGGCTCTGGAATCACATGAAGGCCAGACAGATTTCCTTCCCTAAAGGGCACTAAGGAATGAGATGGGTTTTTTTGACAACAGTTTCACTGTCATCAGTAGATTCTTAATTCCAGTTATTTTTTATTAAATTTAAATTCCACCATCAGCCATGGCAAGACTTGAACCCAGGTCCCCAGAGCATTAGCCGAGCTCTTGGAGTAATAGTCTAGTGAAAATACATCCAGGCCATCACTATACCTCAGCTAGAGCATCATTTCCAGCTCTGGGCACCACACGTTAGGATGTACTTGAAGGCATTAGAGAGAGTGCAGGGTAGAGACACACAAAATGATTTCAAGCTCAAAGGAACTCCAGTCATATAAATAGGCTGAAGAAGTTGGAATTGTTTTCCTTGGAGAAGTGAAGGCTAAGTGGAGATTCAATAGAGGTATTCAAAGCCACAAAACGTCTCGCCAGAGTAGATTGCAAGGAACAGTTTCACTCGGAGAGGATTGAGAATGAACGGGCACAGAGTTTAGGTATTTCGCAAAAGGAGCAATCACAACATAAGGAAAAACATTTTTGTGTGGTTAGGAGTTGGAATGCACTGCCTGAGAATGTGTTGGGTGCAGATTCAATTAAGGCACTGAGGAGGGAATTAGATTATTAGGAAAAGAGAGAGTGAAAGGGGTGGTGGCACAGCCGTTAGCACAGCTGCCTTGCAGCATCAGGGACCTGGGTTCTATTCTGGCCTTGGGCCATTGTGGATGGAGTTTGCATTTTCTCCCCATGTCTGTGTGGGTTTCCTCTGGGAGCTCTGGTTTTCTCCCACAACCCGAAGATGTGTGGTTTGGGTGGATTGACCATGTGAAATTGTCAGGGATGTGTAAATGAGGTGGATAAGCCGTGGTAAATGCATGGGGGTTGCGGGGATAGATGTTGTTTTGGAGAGTTGGTGCAGACTCAATGGGCTGAATGGCCTCCTTCAGCACTGCAAGTATTGTATGGTCGGATAGGACTACAGGGAGAAGGCGGGGAGTGGTTGAAGTGCTTCTTCGGCAAACACGGCAGGCCAAATTGAAGAGTCTTTTTGGAGATTTTAACTTTCACCATAGACTTATTATTCAAGAACAAGTTGGCTACAAGAGAGATGTAAGCTGTTTGATGAAGCAAATGTTCCTGGCTGCGATGCTGCTGAAATCTAAATGCAACAGGCAAACAGATGCGTTGGCAGTGATTAGGACTTTAATTTCAAATGACACAGTGTGAAAAAGTGATCAATGTGTGGCTATTTCAATGGGTATTGATAATTGTGACTGCTCTGTGAGTAATGTGTAACTGTACTGTTTGAGGACAAGACCAATTTATTGTTTTTACAGTTGCTCCCAATTTAAGAACTAGGAAACCTGAAACCCTCAAACGACTAAGTTATATGGTGGAATGAGTAACACTTACTCAAATGATTCAAGTTGACAGTCATACCTACTCATCCAACCTTTAAATGGCTGGGGGGATGGGGGGGAGTGGGGAGTGGGGGTGGGGGAATCTCAATGGAGCGACAGAATTGCGTTCGTCAACCTTTAATCGTTTGTAGAATTACTCATGATAGCAGCGGCTAATCTGACTGCCAACCCTTTTCTGCCCTATATAATGAAAAGGCAGTGTAACACAGACAGCCATCTGAATTCTTTCGAAGATGTCAACTCGCAAAACTTGGAAGTTTCTGATGATCATGATCTGCACAAAGAGCAAAGAACAGTACAGCACAGGAACAGGCCCTTCGGCCCTCCAAACCTGTGCCGATCACATTGCCCGACCACATTGCCCGATCACCTGTATCCCTCTATTCCCCATCTGTTCATATGTCTATCTATATAAGCCTTAAATGTCGCTAACACGTCTGCCTCAACTCACTTATTAATTTATAGCCAGCTGTAGGCAGCACATTGGCACAGTGGTTAGCACCGCTGCCTCACAGCGCCAGGGACCCGGATTCGATTCCTGGCTTGGATCACTGTCTGTGTGGAGTTTGCACGTTCTCCCAATGTCTGTGTGGGTTTCCTCTGGGTGCTCTGGCTTCCTTCCACAGTGCGAAAGATGCCTGGTTAGGTGCATTGGCCAAGATGAATTCTCCCTCAGAGTACCCGAATAGGCGCCAGAGTGTAAGGAACTGCAGACTGGAATGGAGGGTAAGGAAGAGAGAGGAGGCTTCAAAATGGAGGTGCTATCTTTGAAGTAAAAGAACAGATTCAGTAGTCAGGTCACCACTGCCAGGAAGGGGTTGTGGGGATCTCTGGTGGTCAGAGCCTTATGGTGTTATGTCTAGAATCCCTACAGTGCAGAAGGAAGCCATTTGGCCCATCGAGTTTGCACTGACAACAATCCCACCCAGGCCCTATCCCCTTAACCCAAGCACCCACCTTGCTAATCCCCCTGACACTAAGGGTCAATTTAGCATGGCCAATCAACCTAACTCACACATCTTTAGATTGTGGGAGGGAAGTGGAGCATCTGGAGGAAACCCACGCAGACACAGGGAGAATGTACAAACGTCACACAAAGAGTGGCCCGAGGCTGGAATTGAACCCGGGTCCCTGGCACCTTGAGGCAACCACTGTGCAGCCATGCCACTCTACAAAGCGATCTGAGGTTGTTCCTCCACCAGTCAGGCAGGCAAGGCCTCCAGGCCTTCCTGGAGCGCTGACTATCCCCCAAACCTGCCCCCAGGCACCTGGCCCTCACTGCCTGAAGGAGTTTGGAAGCTGATTTGAAAATTTCAGCCAGCTTCCTCTAATTGGACTTGGGTTGGGCTTGAGTAAGTTGGATTTCTTCTTGGTCATGTGCGAGCAGGAAGCCCAGTGTCTCTCCCTAATCCTAGCCCCGCAAGAATGACACAGAGGTGGGGTGGAGTCAGGCAACCTGCACACAAACTTTGCGGCATTATATTATCGCCCTTGTCACCCACTGTGCCTGGCAGTCAGGAGGGGGTTGAGGGGGGGGAGAAGCGGGGGTGAAAGATCCCACTCCAAGGGCCTGGAAAAGTGCCTTCAATATGTGCAGGATCGTTGAAGGGCTGTTGTATTCCAGTGCAAAGGCATCAGATTGAATTTTACTTTCTGCAATTTAATTTCCTTCCCTCCTGCAAGGCGAACAATGCGTGTTTATACTGTGCCTTTAATTTAGTAAAACGGCTTAAGGAGCTTCACAAGAAGAGAGTCAAAGAAAATTTGACACTATTTTGCTCTTGTAGAAAATGCAACCTTCTCCGCTGTCATCTCGGTTTGTCTTGTTGCAGGATTTGCTATTGTTTGCTGTTTTTAAGCGTGGGGAATTCAAGCTTCCTGCTTAGAAGTTAAGATAAACTGCAACTCCCAAAGGCTTTCTTAACTGAGACGTTTGCTAAGTAATTCACTTCCTCTGCTGGCTCATTGCAATAAAGCAAGGGGATTCTGAGATTGTGCGTGGATTTGTGCATGCTATTGTTTGAAACTGATTTGATTTGATTTATTATTGCCACATGTATCAGTATACAGTGAAAAATGTTGTTTCTTGCGGGCGGACATACCTTTCATTGAGTATATAGGGGAGAAAGAAAGGAGAGGGCACAGAATGTAATGTTGCAGTCATAGATAGGGTGCAGAGAAACATTAACTCATTATGCGGTAGATCCATTCAAAAGCCTGATGGCAGCAGGGAAGAAGCTGCTCTTGAGTCTGTTGGTACGTGAGCTCTTGAGACTTGAGAATAATGTATTGCTTGTAGGTGATTGCACCTGAGACACAAGAGTTTGCTAATGCTTGCTGTTACAAAGGAACATAGAAACATAGAAGGTAGCAGCAGGACGAGGCCATTTGGCCCTTCGAGCCTACTCCACCATTCATTACAACCATGGCTGATTGTCCAACTCAGTAGTCTAATCCTGCTTTTCCCCATAACTTTGATCCCATTCATTCCATTTCTCTTGAATACATTCAATGCTTTGGCATCATCCTGTGGTAATGAATTCCACAGGCTCACCACTCTTGGGCGAAGAAATGTCTCCTCACCTCTGTCCTAAGTGGCCTATCCCGGATCCTCTGAATGTGACCGTGGGTTCTGGACTCCCCCACCATCAGGAACATCCTTACTGCATCTACCTTACCTAGTCCTGTTATAATTTTATAAGTGTCTATGAAATGCCCCCTTTCATTCGTCTGAACTCCAGCGAAAACAATCCTAACCTAGTCAATCTCTCCTCATACATCATGTTTTATTTACACCCAGTTTGGGTCACTGGCTGACACTATACTATGGCCTGAGCAGATCCGACAAATTTCAGGAAGCATTTAGCTTGGAGATTACATGAAAACATCTAATTGTTTATTGATGAAATATAATTCTTTCAATTAGATTTGATAAAAGTTGCCTGGCTGTGTCCATCGCTACATCATTCCCGGCAGCAACACCATAATTACCAGCGTTGAGTAACAGAATTGTAAATTTCTTATTTCAGAGGTAATGAACATTCTTCATTACTTGGTGATTTTGTGACAATCTCCCAAGGATTAATCAGAATCCTTGTTCATGCTCACATTACAAATTATAATTCTGGATTGTTCTGATCTGAATTAATTCTGCTCTCCTCTCCAAGTAGCTTGCTGAGAATGGATTGCCAGGAGTGTCAACTATACTGTGAATCGGAGTTTTGACAGGCGTGATCACTTTTACTAATGAACTAATTTTTTTTATGTTGAAACTAAAAATAAACGATACTAGAAATGCTCCTTAAGCAACACAGCACCATTCAAAATCTCGCTCAAGCTCTCGCTCATCTCTGAATCTGAATCTGTTTATAGAATTAAGAGTCACCTTCTGCCTTTAATGTAGTAACATTCATATAGTAACAGGGTGCCATAGTGGCACAGTGGTTAGCACTGCTGCCTCACAGTGCCAGGGACCTGGGTTCAATTCCTGGCTTGGGTCACTGTGTATGTGTCCATAGTCTGAATGCTTTTCTGCGTGGGTTTCCTCCCACAATCTGAAAGATGTGCTGGATGCACTGGCCATGCTAAATTCTCCCTCAGTGTGCCTGAATGAGCGCTGGAGTGTGGCGACTAGGGGATTTTCACAGTAACTTCATTGCAGCGTTAGTATAAGCCTACTTGTAACACTAATAAGAAAGAGTAAAGCTTATTCTGAGGATGTACAATTTTGGAGAGTTCTTGATGAGACTCCTTTGCTGACTATAGGCTAACTTTACACAAGTTATCACTTACTTTCTGGTGATGGAAATAGATTTTTGCCACTCTCAGCTGAAGGGTGTACCACCACAAGTTCGACAGAAGTCAGATGCCCTCCACTAGCCTTACCTCAGTGGCCTTCCTTCACCGATGGCCATAGGCAGGGAGTGGAGAGGAGGTGGCTGATGGTCAAGGCCAAATTCAACACTGTCCTGATTTGACACCCATCTGTCATTCCATCATGGCTTTCTTGACAGAAGTTAGAACCCTGGGACTGACCTTTTAACTGTCTAAGTCTTGGGCAGCCAACTAACCCATTCAAGGGCCCCTGAAGGCTTGTCAATGGAGGCCAACTGAGATTTACTGGTTGGCCTCCAGGTGATGAGGGATGGCACAATTGCCTTGAGGCAGCCTCCCAGTGGCAAAGCAGAAGGCCAGTGCTCCTGAGAGGCTTAGAGGCCCCTCCAGCCAAGCTACTGATTCTATCAACTTCAAATTTCACCATGTTGGAGAGCAGGCATTTCCATTTTGAAGCACCCTCACTTTCCTCTTGTGACATTCAGCACCAACGGCCAAAGTACAAGATCTCCAATTGGCCCTTCTGCTTTGAGAGCCTGTCTTTTATTTGCTTATGGAATGTGGGTGTCGCAGGCTAGGCCAATATTTATGGCCCCATCCCTGAGGGTATTTGAGAGTCAACCACATTGCTGTGGCTCTGGAGTCACATGTAGGCCAGACCGAGTAAGAATCACAGATTTCCTTCCCAAAAGGACGTTAGTAATTTTACGACAACCGACTGTAGTTACATGGTCATCAGACTTTTAATTCCAGATCTTTTATTGAATTCCAATTTCACCTTCTGCTGTGGTGGGATGTGAACCTGGGTCCCCAGAGGATTACCCTGGGTTTCTGGATTACTAGCCCCACAACAACACCACTATGCCACTGCCTCCCCCTTATCTTTAATTGGTTGATTAGCCCACTTAATTGGACAATTTGGGGAAAAGCGCAGTCCAAAGATTTGCAGTTTAGGTGAATTGGCCATGCTAAATTGCCCCTTAGTGTCCCAAGATGTGTAGGTTGGATGGATTAGTAAGGGTACAATGTGAGGGGTCATGGGGATAGGACAGAGTAAAGGACCTGAGAAAGACACTCTGCCTGAGAGTCGGTGCAGACTTGATGGGCTGAATGGCCTCCTCTGCGCTGCAGGGATTCTATGATTGTATGAATGACAGTTTCCCACTCAGTGCAGGCATCTGACTCCTATTTAGCTTTTGCGATTGGGCTCAGAAGGTGCCGGAAAATTCCTGCCCGCGGTTTTCAATCCCTTCCCCCGCCACGTGTACACGGCACACAAACCTGGTGAGCATGGAACTGGGGTGGAATTATGTGGCCACGCTTGCCCCAAGGCCAGAAAACCCCGCCTGAGGGCGACAGGCCTGTGCATCTGCCCCTCACCCGCTACAATTCCCATAGTGGTCAGGAAGAAGTGGGGCGGCACAGTGGCAGAGTGGTTAGCACTGCTGCCTCACAGCACCAGGGATTTGGGGTCAATTCGGGCCTCAAGTCACTAATTGTGTGGAGTTTGCATGTTCTCCCCGTGTCTGTGTGGGTTTCCTCCAGGTGCTCCAGTTTCCTCCCAAAGGTGTGCTGGTTAGGTGCGTTGGCCATGCTCGATTCTCCCTCAGTGTACCCGAACAGGCGCCAGAGTGTGGTGACTGGGGGATTTTCACAGTAACTTCATTGCAGTGTTAATGTATGCCAATTTGTGCCTCTAATAAATAAACTTTTACTGTTGCCATGGTATTGAATCCAGAATTTTCTTTGATCATGTTAGTTAATTGACTGAATGCTCCAACCTGGGAGACACATCCGACACCAGTCAATGTGAATTTAAGTTTATTTTAACTTAAAGACTACTATAGTTTAATTGGAGATTGTGTTTAATATGAAATAATTTTTGATTTGAACCATTTTCATTCACAATTGTAGTTATAAATCAAGAGAGTCTTAGTGGAAGATTTATCCGACTATTGACAAAGGGATAAAATACAAGTGTGAAAGGACTATCTGGGTGTTACTGTACTTTGGGATATTTTCTTGTTTCTCAGCCCATGATCTCAATGTACTGCTCTGCTTTCCTCAGAGAAAGTAAGAAGTCTCACAACGCCAGGTTAAAGTCCAACAGGCCCTCAGAGAAGGAATGGGTTGGGTTCTCACTGCATTTGAAGCCAGTTCATTGACAGAGTACCAGACACCTCTCTCTTCTGCAGCAGATGAGAAATGCTAGAATTTAATGCTATTCTGGCCACGTCACCGAAGCATCTCAAAGGCATTTACGCAGTGAATACATTTTTTCTTTGGACTACAGCAGCCATTGTTACATAAGCAAGTAACCATTTGGCACACTGGTTAGAACCTGGGTGCCAGGGACCCGGGTTCGATTCCTGGCTTGGGTCACTGTCTGTGCGGAGTCTGCACATTCTTCCCGTGTCTGCGTGGGTTTCCTCCGAGTGTTCCGCAATCCTCCCACAGCCCGAAAGACGTGCTGGTTGGGTGCATTGGCCATGCTACATTCTCCTGCAATGTACCCAAACAGGTGCCAGAGTGTGGTGAGTTGGGGGTTTTCACAGTAACTTCAGTGTGGTGTTAATGTAAGCCTACTTGTGACTAATAAATAAACTTTAGAGGAGAAGGAAAAAAGAGGGTGCAGAACATAGTGTTGAAGTTACAGAAAGGGTGAAGAGAGAGATCAGCTTATATGTAATAGGACCATTTAGAAGGCTGATGGCTTCAGGGAAAGACAAGCCTGTGGAAATTTGACTGCTCTGTTTCCTACATTACAAAAATGGGTACACTTCTAAAGTACTTAAATATCTGCAAAACAATTTAGTATGTTATGGAATGTGCAATTTCAATGAAAGGTCTTGCCCTCTCTTATCCTGAGTTGCCATCTGAAGGGATAAGGGCATCCACCTATATTTCCTATGTCTGGTTATTAGGAACCAGTCTGATATTTACCTCTAGAATCAGAAGGGGATGACGGTGGTCTGAAAGGCATGCTGGGTATGCTAAATTTGGCCATGCTAAATTCTCCATCTGTGTACCTGAACAGGTGGCGATGAGAGGATTTTCACAGTAACTCAATTGCAGTGTTAATGTAAGCCCACTTGTGACACTAATAAATAAACTTCAAAAAAACCTCTATATTCACATCTATACAAACTGTGATGAGATGAATGGTGACCTTCAGCAGATGGTCTGTTTTTTCAGTCATGATGTGGAGATGCTGGCATTGGACTGAGGTGGACACAGTGAGAAGTCTCACAACACCAGCTTAAAGTCCACCAGGTTTATTTGGAATCAAGATCTTTTGGAGCACTGTTCCTTCAACAGCTCATGATTCCAAATAAACTTGTTGGACTTTAACTTGGTGTTAACAAAGAACAATACAGCACAGGAAACAGGCCCTTCGACCCTCCAAGCCTGCATTGCTTATTGGTCCAACTAGACCATTCTTTTGTATTCCTCCATTCCCAGTCTGCTCATGTGACCATCCAGATAAGTCTTAAACGATCCCAGTGTGTCCGCCTGCACCACCCTGCTTGGCAGTGCATTCCAGGCCCCCACCACCCTCTGCGTAAAATACGTCCCACTCATATCTGAGTTAAACCTCACCTTGAACCAGTAACCCCTCGTGTTTGTCACGAGGTGTTGTGAGACTTCTTACTGTTTTTTTTAGTGACATTGGATGTGGGAATGTTGATCAAGTATTTTTCGAGTGAACCCCCTTCTCTTGTTCTAGTAAACCATGGGCATGTTTAACATCAATGTGAATGAACCAGAGCAGATAAGCAAGGCCTCAGCTTAATATCTCATTCAAAGGCTGGCATTGTCAACAATCCTGCTCCCTCTCTGCGGTGCTACGTGCTCAAGCTTTGGTGCAGGCCTCCAACCCACAAGCCTTCTGGTCTCGAGGGAAGGAGGTTACTGTCTGAGCCAAAATGCTTAAAAATATTTTTTGGTGACCTTGATACAAATCCCAGAATAACTAGTCCTCTGATATCTCACAGTTTGAACACAACTGCTTGCTCTATACTCAAGGTAGAGGGGAGGCGATGGCCTGGTGGTATTGTCACTATATTATTAATCCAGAAACTCAACTAATGTCCTGAGAACCCGAGTTCTAATCCCACCATGGCAGATGGTGGAATTTGAATTCAACAAACAATATCTGGAATTGAGAATCTATTGATGACCATGAAACTGTTGTCAATTGTCAGAAAAAACCCACCTGGTTCACTAATGTCCTTTAGGGAAGGAAATCTGCCATCCTTACCTGGTCTGGGCCACATGTGACGCAACGTGGTTGACTCTCAACTGCCCTCAGGCAACTAGGAATGGGCAAAAAATGCTGGCCAGCCAGCGATGCCAATTTCCCTATGAATGAAGTCAGATATATCCATAGTGGGAAAGGTCAGAGGCAAGGCAGTTCAACATGCATTGGAGCTGTACAAATGCCATGTTGCCCTTTGCATTCTTTGGTTATTTAAGATTATTTTATTTTATTTATTATTGTCACATTTGATTTGATTTATTATTGTCACGTATATTAGCATACAGTGAAAAGTATTGTTTCTTGCACGCTGTACAGACAGAGTACACTATTCATAGAGAAGGAAATGAGAGAGTGCAGTGAAGAATGTAGTGTTGCAGTCATGGCTAGGGTGTAGAGAAAGATCAACTTAATGTGAGGTAGGTCCATTCAAAAGTCTGATGGCAGCAGCTGTTCTTGAGTTGGTTGGTACGTGACCTCAAACTTTGTATCTTTTTCCTAATGGAAGAAGGTGGAAGAGAAAATGTTTGGGGTACGTGGGGTCCTTGATTTTGCTGGTTGCTTTTCTGAGGCAGCAGGAAGTGTAGACGGAATCAACGGATGGGAGGCTGGTTTGTGTGATCGACTGGGCTTTGTTCACAACTCTTTGTAGTGGACAGAGCAGGAGCCATATCAAGCTGTGATACATCCGGAAAGGATGCTTTCTATTGTGAATCAGTAAAAATTGGTGAGTCGTGCATGGGGATCTTCATCATATTATTGTTTTTGTTCATATTTTACCCAGCCAATAGTTTGTACTGGTGGAAACAGAATTCATCTATCTCATTCTGTGAAAAGTATTGATTAGCCATTTCTGCATGACTTCCTGCAGTGAATCAAAAACGATCAAAGATCAGTGGGACCTCAAATTCTCCAGGGTATCGCTGATGCTATTTGCTTTAACTCATATTTTTGTTAAAAAAATGTCAGTAATACTTGTAGAATAAATAGTTTTTTACTTATCAGTGTCACAAGTAGGCTTACATTAACACTGGAGTGAAGTTACTGTGAAAATCCCCTAGTCGCCACACTCCGGCGCCTGTTCGGGTACACTGAGGGAGAATTTAGCACGGCCAGTGCATCTCACCAGCACGTCTTTCGGACTGTGGGAGGAAACCGGGGCACCTGGAGGAAACCCATGCAGACACTTGGAAAATATGCAGAGATAGTGACCCAAGCTGGGAATCGATATTGGGTCTCCAGTGCTGTGAGGCAGCAGTGCTTGCCACTGTGCTACCCTAAGATCTTGAATTCCAACATACTGCTGCCATTGTCAAACAGTATATTCGGAGAATGTGTAATTGGCTCTCTAAAGATTGCTTTATAAAGTGGAGCTGAATCTATCTGGAATTTACTGCGAAGATTACCATTCATTTGTGTGGTGCAGTGCAATATTTGTAACACTGGTCAGCATTTATGACTTGATTTATCCCTCTGTTGTGCAAAGGTATAAAACAGTATATTGTAATAATTGCATTCGGTGACTTAGCAGTCTGAAATAACTATTCTTAAGTGAAGGAGTATACTGGGGAGGATGGGGTAGTTACACTGCTATAGAGAAAAGGGTAGATTTTAAGTAATAATGCCGTTTTTATTGCCAACCCAGGGGAACTCGTGAGTGGGAGCTGGTTCTGGAATAGGCTGAGTGGCCTAGGTATGGGACGTGGAGGGGATGTTTCCATTCGTGGGAGAGACTAGAACTCAAGGAACTTATTGCTACAAAGGGCTGCGGAGGCCAGGTCATTGAGTGCCTTTAAGACAGAGTCAGATGGGTTCTTGATCAATAAGGGGATCAAGGGTTACGGGGAGAAGGCAGCAGAACGGGGATGAGAATCATATCAGCCATGACTGAATGGTGGAGCAGACATGATGGGCTGAATGGCCTAATGCATCTTCTATATCTTATGGCCTTATGGCTGTGTTGGCTGGCACTTCAAATCAGTCTGAGTCAAAGGATTCTGGGAAGCCTCACCACAAGTTAAGGATTGGCCCATGCCAGAGAGGCCTAACTTGAAGCTCTTCATTTTGCTTTTGCTTGTTATTTGCTAAGCCCTTTTGGATTATTTTAAACATCGAGGATGCTGAACAAAGGCATGTTGTTTTCCCAATGCCAGTCAGAAATAAAAATGTCTGTCAAAAACTTCCTCAATCTTTGGGTATGATCTTACCAGTCGTTGGCGCCACACTCCTGTTACAGCGAGGTTGGAGAATTTGGCGTCCAGTCAAATCTCTGTTGATTGCAGCGGGAAGGGAAAATCCCACTGGTGTGAACGGTGGCAACATTTCCTTTCTATTTCACTGAAGAATCCTTTGTGTAAAAAATAATACTCCTCACTTTTTAAAATAGCAATATTCGGTTCATTATTATTTTGAAAAACCCATTCACAGGATTTACAATGTTATTTATTTGCTTATAAATTTCCTTGCTTCCTGAGAATATTAATTTGATATGATGCATTGTTATCCTGAACTCTCATTTAGCATTTAGGCATCAATTTTCTTTGGGAAAATTTGCACCAGGACATTTTAAAATTGTCTCAAACTCTTCGTTCAGCAGAAATGATTTATTTGCAACTGCTTGACCCCAGTGCGTGCGTTTCCAAGCACAATAGATTCTGATTCAGTATAGATTCAATCGATTCTGTCTTTCTTAGCAACTGTCTGTTGACTTCTTAACATAACAGGGTGGAACCTTGTTGTGGGGAATTCTCCCAAACAAATTCCAAGTGCCGAATTTATGTAAAACTGCAGTAAATCCCTCTGCTTTTTTCAGCAGAACTTTCAAAGTGAACCTCCCACCATGTGCACCATGGAGTGCCCTAGTGTGAATTGTGATGAAAAAGCCGTGAGCAGGGTCTATTCCCGCTCGAGAGGCCGGCAGCATAGTGCTGAGTGCGCCACTGCACATGCGCCAATCTGCCATAGTGATGATCGGTGTTCATGCAGTGGCCCCGCATTGCCAGCCTCCCAATTGCTGGCCAGCTCAGTCACTGGTCAGTCCCGTGACCCTGCATCACTGGCCATGCGACCCTCCCCCCCCACCCCACCCCTCGATTACTGGCCTCCTGGATGTGCCCGGGCCAGCCTGCCCCGATCTTGCCCCCCTGGCAGTCCCTATCTCCCTTCCCCCTCTCCCCGCCCCCGCAGCCTCAATCCCTCCATGGCAGCGGCCCCCCCACCACACACACACAGGCACACAGTTAACAATGAAAACCCAGTGTTATTACCTAAGGCAAAGCTGTTATAGCTTCCATTAAGGCATGCCACGCAAACACTCAAAACTCACTCCTACTCTGCTATGGAAATCCAAGACTGCTTTTTGCAACCCAACACTTTTCAGGCTTGTCTGATGCAAACGGCATCTTCTCTCAGCCCCAGAGTTGTTTCTAGATCTTCCTCACACAGCCAGCATCAAATCAGCTCAACGCGTGTCCTTAAATATACTTTTCCCCCTTCACCTACAGTTCTGTGGTCCTCAGCACTTTTTTGACCTCAACTTTTCCAAATTGTAAAGAATTCTCATATCTTCCTCACTTTCAAGTCAGATACAATTCACTTACTTTCTTTTGCCTATGAAACCTTTGCAAGTTGTACACCCTTTGTAATTAAACAGCTGAAAAAGCGGGCCCTAGGTAATTCCTAAATTTTGAAACCTTAGCCTAATTATTTATAAAATGCTCCACCAGGAAAGGCTCATTACAAATTCATGCATCGAGCACATTTGCCCTTCCATATCTTAAACCTCCAAGACAACCTGTCTCTTGTAACCTTTTTCAGGCTTAATTAAATCATTTACACACAGGAGCACAGCCTTCAGTACAGAATAATGCAATATTCCCTAAAAATGTGGGGAAATGTAACATTCACCTGCACAATTATTTTTAACCTTTGGTTTCTTTCAGAAGTTGTGAGCTCAATTTTTGAAGTAATTACCTAACCCATATTCTTATGCATTCATTTTTTTGTATTCACGTCTTCCCCTCACCTCTGTCAGTATTTCACAGGGACTGTTCTCTCCGGGACACCCTGGTCCACTCCTCCATCACACCCAACATCTCACCCCCTGCCCACAGCACCTTCCCATGCAAACAGGACACAGACCTTCCTGTCGCTTGCCACTTCAACACACCGCTCTGTTCTCCTGCCCACATGTCCATCCTTGGCCTTTTGCAATGTTCTAGCGAACCCCAACACAAACTGGAGAAACAGCACCTCATCTTCCAATTGGGAACTTTACAACCTTCCACTGAGTTCACCAACTTCAGAGCACAGACTCTCTCCTCCACCTTCACCTCAATTCCATTCATTTTATTTCATTCTGTTCCTATTCCAGCACCACTCTCCCCCTGTCCCCATCCCACCCCACACCCTCGTGGTATAACTCTCTGCTCATTCTCTTTGCTCTGACAAAGGGTCACCTTGACTTGAAATGTTGGCTCTATTCTCTCTCCCCACAGATGTTGTCAGACCTGCTGAGATTTCCCAGCATTTTCTGTTTTTCATAGAATCCCCACTGTGCCCATCAGGTCTGTACTCACCACAATCCCACCCAGCCCCTTTCCCCATAACTCCACCTATGCTAATCCCCCTGACACTAAAGGTCGATTTAGCATGGCCAATCAACCTAACCCCAACATCTTTGGAGTGTGGGAGGAAACTGGGACACCCGGAGGAAACCCACGCAGACACGAGGAAAATGCGCAAACTCCACACAGACAGTCATCCAAGGCTGGAATTGAACCCAGGTCCCTGCCGTTGTGAGGCTTCAGTGCTAACCACAGTACCACCATGCCGTTACTCTCCCCACGACACCCTCGTGATTCTGTTTGCTCTTTGCTCTGACAAAGGGTCATCTAGACGTGAACCTTTGGCTCTATTCTGTCCCCACAGATGCGGTCAGACCTGCTGAGATTTTTGTTTCAGATTCCAGCGTCAGCAGTATTTTGCTTTTATATTTGGCTAAGATCAGGTGTAGTGTTGACGTGCTGTGCTTGGTTGAAGTCATTGGGTTACATTTTAGCTTCATTTGAAGCAATTTTTTAAAGCGGTATCTCGGCCTTTTTGGCTAAGATGCAAATGAGATCAAGCCTTGGAGGAGGAGCTACACCTGCTCCAATCAGCTTAGATCATGTAGGTCAAGCCCAAGACGGGAGGTGAGAGCCCTGTCTTATCAGCTTGGATCGGGAATGTCTCAACATGTTGGGACTCTGAATTGGATTTGATTTGATTGGATTGGATTGGAATAAAGTTTAAAAAATTTTGCTTTGATATTAATGAGTTTGAGTTACTTGATTATCTCTTACTTAAGCTTAAGTGCCTAAGTTACTTAGCTTAATGAATTATATTAATGCTGTTTGACCATGGTGCAGAGAGGCTAATTTTCTAGGCATGGTCAGTCTACAGTTAAAGTTGCTTTGTTCCTCATTGCATCCTTACTATGTTAAAATCAGGCGGTGTCTCAGTGACTCATTCTCACTAATTCTTTCAAAACAGTGGGACAGTGGGGGTGAATGTTACTGTCCTGTCCACCATGGGGATCGGAGTGGGTGAGGCCCACTGACCTCAGGCCGGATTTTCTGGTTTCGGGACAAATATGGCCGGAAATCCCGCCCAGTGTCTTTTCTTTTACTTCCATTGCGTTCATTGTGTGCAGCTCCGAGGGTCACTCCCATTGGCAAGGCTAATGGCTAATCCAAGATAACTATTATGCGTTTTGTTTGAGGAACATGCTAGGCCTGAACTCTTGTGATGACCAGTGATAGGCACACCAGGGTATTTACTTCATACCAGTTTATTTACACTGTTTACAATTTGTACAGGATGGGTTACCCAGAAGACACATCTCCCCTGAGAGCTGCCTAGCTGCTGTACAGAGTGTCGAGCCCATGACTGGTTAATGTCAGTGACAAATCATCATCTGAATGATAGATTAGTGCATCCATTCAGATAACCCTTTATGCTACACCTTTAACCACCTAATATCCACCTAATAGATGTAGAGAGGATGTTTCCTCTTCATAAAATCCCTACAGTGCAGAAGTAGGCCATTCCGCCCATCGAGCCTGCACTGGCAACAACCCCACTTATCCCCGTAATCCCACATATTTGCATTGCTATTCCCTTGAGGGGCAATTTAGCATGGCCCATCAACCCAATCCACAACCCTTATAGTGCAGGAAGAAACCGGAGCACCTGGGGGAAACACACGCCGACACCGGGAGAACATACAAACTTCACGCAAGGCTGGAATCGAATCTGGGTCCCTGGAGCTGTGAAGCAGCAGTGCTAATAATACCAAGCAGGACACATCAATGGAAAGCAAAACTCATAAACAGAGCCCTTTCAATTCAATGGAGACCTCGTTATATAAATATCCTAGAGGAACTGAATCCTCCAAATCCAGTTTGTGTTTTACCCTTTAAAGTTCAGGACAACTGATCTCTTTCATCCAGAGCCCTGTCTTGGCTTAAGCTATGGGATCAAAGGATTTTACATTCAGTTGTTTGGATGATATCAACAAAGTGGAATCTTCCCCACAGTCTCCGGCCTTGTTAACCCCCAGAACAATTATTGGTCTCTTTTACCAGGGTATTATGCCTCTAACTCAATCAAGGCACTAAAGGGTTACACATTCCCTGAACGATACTCATAATATCCTCATCCTTGATTGTGCTGATTGGGTACTTGGGAGGGCAAATCTAATTACTGATATGTTGATAATGTCTAGATGTAGAGCAGCAGGCAAAGGGAAGGCACATCTTTCTTATTCCCCTCTGCACATATATTCAAAACTTGTAGCCATCAGGGGTTGGTTCCTCCTTGTATGGTGAACTCTGTGAGTGGTCAAGCACAATGTCATCCCTCATGGCCAGTGTCCATACAAACTGTTTCAAAATGCCCTTTCACTGTTACAAGATGCCCACAAACCCCATATGGTGGATGAGCACCAGAAAGATGCTTCAAGTCTGTTCCCCTGACCACAATGAAATCCCTGGACGAGCTTCCACCTTGGAACTCACCAAAGCTCCTTTAGCAGCACCTTCCAAACCCACAACCACTACCACCCTGAAGGACAACAGCAGCGGACACCTGAGAACAACCACCACCTGGAGATTCCCTTCCAAGCCACTCACCATCCTGACTTGGAAGTATGTCAGCCATTGCTTCACTGTCACTGGGTCAAAATTCTGAAATTCCCGGACCCAGGATTCCAGTGCTACGGCCTCTGCCCTTCGGGTAAGCATTCTCCAAGGCGGCCTTCACAACACTTGACAGCGCAGAGTCGCTGAGCAGAGACTGATAGCCAAGTTCCGCACACATGAGGACGGTCTCAACAGGGATCTTGAGTTCATGTCGCACTATCTGTAATCCCCGTGACTTGCCTGGGTTTGCAAAACCTCACTTGCTGTACTGTCTGGAGACAATACACACCTCTTTAACTTATGCCTCATGCTCTTTCCACTCACATTGTCTGCATCTCTAAGACTTGAATAGCAGGTTAGTTGTAAAGACTCGCATTCTAATCAGTAATCTGTAAACTGTCTGTGCTGTTATATGCTCTGTCTGAGGCCAGAACTCTCCATTCACCTGACTAAGGGGCAAACCCTGAAAGCTTGTGAGTTCATTATCAAATAAATTGGTTGAACTTAAACCTGGTGTTGTCAGACTTCTAACTGTGCTTACCCCAGTCCAACGTCAACATCTCCACATCACAGGGTAAAGTCTATTTATTAGCCACAAGTAGGCTTACATTAACACCACAATGAAAATCCCCAAGTCGCCACACTCCTGATCAGGTACAAATGAGGGAGGATTTAGCACAGGCAATGGACCTAACTAGCACATCTTTCAGACTGTGGGAGGAAACAGGAGCACACGGAGGAAACCCATGCAGACACAGGGAAAATATGCAGACTCTACGTAGGCAGTGACCCAAGCCACGAATTGAACCTGGGTCCTTGGTGACGTGAGACAGCAGTGCTAACCACTGTGCCATTGTGGGATTGCTGTATTTCAAGAAGGCAGCTCACCACCACCTTCTCAGGGCAACAAGGGATGGGCAATAAATGCTGGCCTCGCCATCGATGCCCGCATCCCATAATTGGATTTTAAAAATCCTTCCCGTAAGTGTCTCCGTGAGAGAGGAATCGGCTTTTTGGTCATTTTGTTGCATATATCCTGCCCTAAGAATGCATTTCTGTTTAAGTGTTTGCTTCATGGGTGAACAAACTTTAACTATTCTTTCACTTTCCTACTTGCGGTCTGATAAAGATCGAGCTGGCAAAATCAACAGTGACTAATCCAACTTCAATCCCGCCGTATCCTTCGTATAATCCCACAGCATCACCGACATAACTGCAGTCACAAGTTGCAGCCAAAGTTAATCAGTTACATTGTTAATTCAGGTTTTCCAGTCCATATCCCAGTATGACATCATCTGCTCAACTCCTAAAGGTGACACTTTCTTAGACTGGGCTACACTGTAAGCGAGCCGGAAGTAGGTAAGTGAATTGTGATAAGGATGCACTGCAGTTGTACAGGAATACAAATGCACCAGGATGATCCTGGGCCGTAATGGGTTATGTTATGATGTCAAAACCTGACAATTGCTTCCCTTGCACGAAAGCTCAGTGTAAATCTGGCCCAGAAACATGATCCCTGATCATATCTTTATGTGAAAGTTCACTGTTAGCTTTCTGTGGAAATTCCTGGCTCCCCAGGATTGTTGATTTAGGACAAGTTGGCCCAAGCTCTCAGAATCATACAATCCCTGCAGTACATAAAGAGGCCACTCGGCCCATCGAGTCTGCACCGACCACAATCCCACCCAGGCCCTATCCCCTGTAGCCCCACGTATTTACCCTGCTAGTCCCCTGACACTAAGGTTGAATTTAGTATGACCAATCCTCTAACCCACACGTCTGTTGAGTGTGGGAGGAAACTGGAGCACCCGGAAGAAACCCACGCAGACATGAGGAGAATGTGCAAACCCTACTCAGACAGTGACCTGAGGCTGGAATTGAACCTTGCGCTGTGAGGCAGCAGTGCTAACCACTGTGACACCGTGCCGCCCATAATCTCCTTAACTAGTTTCTTTCTGAAGGTCGATCCAGAACAAAAGAAATCAAATGAATTTTACGATTGTATGGATCCGTCAGAAAGCCCCAGATTTCCAAAGGGTATTCGCTGATCAGAGTAATCTCTTGCATTCTTTCATACTGTTATCCAGCACTAATACTGCATGGTAGCACAGTGGTTAACACTATCGCCTCTGGGGACTTGGGTTCGATTCCCACTTGGGTCACTGTCCGTGTGGAGTTTGCACATGCTCCCTGTGTCTGGGTGGGTTTGCTCTGAGTGCTCCAGTTTCCTCCCACAGTCCAAAGATATGTTGGTTGGCCATGCTAAATTGAGCCTTAGTGTCCTGAGATGTGTCGGTTAGAGGGATTAGTGGGGTAAATGTGTGGGGTTATGGGGATAGAGCCTCAGTGGGATTGTTGTTGGTTCAGACCCGATGGGCTGAATGGCCTTCTACACTATAGGGTTTTTATGATTCATTGTCATCCAGCTGTTTTCACCTGGTTTCTTTTTTCTCTATCTAACTCGCAATGCCTCCTCTTCCTGCTCTTGTCTGTGTCCCCAATAGTTGATCATTGGCCTCCTTTTATTTCACATCTGCCCCTCGCCAACATCCCAACGGCACAGTGGATACTGATGATACCCAGCTCTACTCCCCCTGCCCCCCTCACACCCACCCCTCCATCACCGTCACTCTCATCTCCTCCGTTGTGGCTGAATGCTCTGACTGCATATCTGATATTCAGTACTGGTTCAGCAGAAATTTAAAGTTTATTAATGTCACAAGTAGGCTTAGACTAACACTGCAATGAAGTTACTGTGAAAATTCCCAGTCGCCTGCGCTTGTTCGGTTACACTGAGGGAGGATTTAGCATGGCCAATGTGCACCTAACCAGCACGTCTTTCGGATCGTGGGAGAAAGCCGGAGCACCCGGAGGAAACCCATGCAGATACAGGGAGAATGTGCAGACTCCTCACAGACAGTGACCCAAGCTGGGAATCGAACCTGCAGCTCTAGTGCTGTGAGGCAGCAGTGCTAACCACTGTGCTACCGTGCTGCCCAAATTTCCTCGTTAAACATCGGAAAAGTCTGAAGCCACGATCTTCATGCCCCAATCCAGGCAAGCGCCTGAGATTAAGCTAATTCAGGCTATCATGATCGTAATGAATGGCGGAGCAAGCTCGAAGGGCCAGATGGCCTCCTCCTGCTCCTATCTTCTATGTTTCTAAATAATTGGTCGCGAGTCGTCTCCAGAGTTCAGGATGGAGGCCACCAGCTGGCTTGGAATGCCACAGTGGATGTGGGAACATAGTAAGAAGTCTCACAGTCTTACTGTGTTTACCCCAGTCCAACACTGGCATCTCCACATTGTGGGATCTTCCAGATTCAGTGTCCATCTTCCAGCCTCAGAATTTGTTTTTATATTCATTCGTGGGACATGGGCAACGCTGGCTGGACCAGCATTTATTGTCCATCCCTGAGGACAATTAAGACTCAACCACATTACTGTGACTCTGGTGTCACATGTAGGCCAGAACAGGTAAGGACGGCAGATTTCTTCTCCTGAAGGACGTTAGTGAACCAGATAGATTTTCCCGACAATGGTTTCATGGTCATCAGTAGATTCTTAATTCTAGATTTTTAAAAAAATTGAATTCAAATTCCACCATCTGTCATGGTGGGATTTGAACGTGGGTCCCCAGAGCATTGACTGAGTTTCTGGATTGATAGTCTAGCGATAATACCACAAGGCCTTCGCGTCCCCATGAGGTCTCCTGGAAGCTTATTTTGTTTTAGCAGCTCCATCTTCTTTCTTCAATGGTGGGTCAATGATGTTGGGCATCTGTTCAACATGGCACCCAGAGGTGCTGGTGGGACCCGTGCCATCATCTCTGCCCCACACAATACGGCGCAAAAACTCCAGGTGCGGAATTAATGAGGCTGGAGCCAAGAGGTTTCCTGCCAGCCTCCCCATTCCCACTCCCACCATGGGACTTGGTCCCAAATGGGAGAATAACTGAGTGGATAGCTCCAGCCACTTAGACCCCAAGACCAGAAATTGCTACCTAAGCTCAAGAAGGAATTAGATATAGCTCTTGGTGCTAAAGGGATCAAGTAATATGGAGGGAATAGGGGAATCAGGATATTGAATTTGATGATCAGCCGTGATCAAAATGAATGGCAGTACAGGCTCAAAGGGCCAAATGGCCTACTCCTGCTTCTATGTTTCTATGGACCTTTAAATGGTCCACTGGAACTTTTCATGGTGAGTGAGATGGGAGAATTTCAGGCCTGTCTCCTGTTACTGTATAACACCTAGACTTTATCAAGGGCAGTCACTGAGGCCAAAATTAGGGGTCATAGTATGAGGAAAAGGGGTAAACCTTTTAGGACTGAGGTGAGGAGAACTTTCTTCACCTAGAGGGTGGGGAATGTGTGGAATTCACTCCCGCACAAAGTAGCTGAGGTCAAAACACCCTGTGCTTTCAAGAAGAAATTAGATATAGCCCTAGGGGCTAAAGGGATTAAGGGATATGGGGGGACGGGGAGGGAATCAGGATATTGAATTCGATGATCAAAATGAATGTCTGAGCGGGTTCAAAGGGCTGGATGGCCTCCTCCTGCTATAGCCCTTATGTTTCTATGTTTTTAAATTTAACCTGTTTGCCGTTCTGTAGGTCCCATGGCAAGGGGGGGAGAGTGTAATTAATACAAGATGCTGTGGATAAATGTTTAATTTTTGTCATAGCCCTTGCCATCGACAGTTCTTCCTCTCACAGGGCCTTTTAAACTCGATTGCCGTGGCATCTCAACGCTGCACTTCCCTGCAAACTGGATTGTACCTTGCACCGTGGGCTTTGTCCTTCCACTTGAGATACTTAATTAGAACATTACACAGAAATTGTACTGACTGCACTCACCAAGACTGACAGCGCTGACTGATGCCATCTCCGCTGAAATGGAAACTATTCCTGGAGGAAAGCACGGAAGTGTAGTTGGCAAGAGCTTGTTCCTAAATGTCATCATAACTGGTATGTTTAAGGTGATGGCTGGTTAAATAATAAAGAGAATTGGAACGTTTGGTGGGTTATTATAATGTCACGGAAACGCTTTGGCCGGAATTCTACCACCCCAGCCGTCACGGAATCAGAGCGGGTGCGGGGCGGACAATGGAAATGTCCATTGACCTCAGGCAGGATTTTTATGGTTTTGGGATGAGCAAGGCCATAACATCCTGCCCTTTATGTCATGTTGTATTGTTATCAGCAACTGGTACACAGAAATATAGAAGATAGGAGCAGGAGTAGGCCATTCAGCCTTACGAGCCTACTCCGCCATTCATTACGATCATAGCTGATGGCCAAATTCAATATCCCGATCCCCCCTCCCCCCATATCCATGATCCCTTTAGCCCCAAGAGCTATATCTAATTCCCTCTTCAAATCTCACAACGTCCTGGCTTCAACTACATAGTAGTGAATTCCACACATTCACCACTCTCTGGGTGAAGAAATTTCTCCTCACCTCAGTTCTAAAAGGTTTACCCCTTATCCTCAAACTGTGAAGCTGAGCTCTGGACTCTCCCCACCATTAGGAACATCCTTTCTGAATCCATCCTGTCCAACTCTTTTGGAATTTCATAAGTTCCTCTGAGATCCCCCTCACTCTTTTAAACTCCAATTAATACAATCCTAACCAACTTTGCCTCTCCTCATAGGACAGACCTGAAGAGAGTGAGGCACTCAGGTTCATTGACAAGACCTACTTTGGTCCAATTTGTATCATGGTGACATTCTGCACTCTGTCCTATCCTGCAAATTAACCATCAAGACATAATTAATAGGAAGTAATCATCCCAATTTGTGAAGCTTGTTACAATTGTATTTATTTACTTTGACTAAAAGCCAAAATAATTAACTTTACCCAATAAGTTGAGGTATTTTATAGCTGGAGAGAATCTTAGGGAAGGGAAATACTGGTATTTCATGATGATACACTTGGGAAGTCACTTGAGAATTGAATCTTTCAGACGATCCTACCAGCTTCCGGATGGTTTGAATTCACAACTCAAAAGGGGTGAATTTTCAACTGTTGGGCATTGGACTCTCTCCTGAAAAGTGTGCCTAATAAGTGTGTGGATCAAAATAGTTGGGACCTTTATACCAGTTAATTCTTGTAGTGCTGCTGCTAATTTCTAGACAGGAGGCAGCTATTTTGGAATTGGTATTTAAAAGGACCCATAGCCCCTTCTGGGAAGAAGCTGGAAGATTTTGGGAGATATGGTCTATGGTTTTAGCGTTGCGTGTTTTCGTTGCTATGTTGCTGATATGAAAATGCTGGTTGTGTAGAACAAATAGGTGATGCATAACTCCTTAGAGGCCGGTCTCCCCGCACCAGATCCCCTTTATTTACAAACTCCACGACTTTACAAAGCTCACCAACTTTTAGAGATGCACCACAGAAAGCATAACTTGGTATGGCTCCACAACTTGGTATGGGCCCCTGCCCTGCCCAAGACCGCAAGAAACTACAGAAGGTCGTGAATGTAGCCCAATCCATCATGCAAGCCAGCCTCCCATCCATTGATTCCGTCTACAATTCCTGCTGTCTTGGCAAAGCAGTCAGGATAATTAAGAACCCCATGCATTCCGGACATTCTCTTTTCCACCTTCTTCCATTGGGGAAAAAGATACCAAAGAGATCACATACCAACCGAGTCAAGAACAGCTTCTTCCCAGCTGCTGTCAGACTTTTGAATGGACCTACCTCGCACTAAGTTGATGTTTCTCTGCACCCTAGCTATGACTGCAACACATCATTCTGCACTCTCTTTTCCTTCATAGCGAGGGGGATTGAATATAAAAGTAGGGAGGTCTTGCTGCAGCTGTATAGGGCATTGGTGAGGCCGCAGCTGGAGTACTGTGTGCAGTTTTGGGCGCTGCACTTATGCAAGGATATTTTGGCCTTGGAGGGAGTGCAGAGGAGGTTTACTAGGCTGATACCGGAGTTGAGGGGGTTGAACTATGAGGAGAGGCTGAATAAACTAGGCTTGTACACATTAGAGTTTAGAAGAATGAGGGGAGATCTCATTGAGACGTATAAGATGATGAATGGGATGGATAGGATAGAGGTGGAGAGACTCTTCCCGCTCAGAAAAGACAGTAGGACTAGGGGGCACAGCCTCAAGATAAAGGGGGGGGCGGTTTAGAACAGAGTTGAGGAGGAACTTCTTCACTCAAAGGGTGGTGAATCTCTGGAATTCTCTGCCCGTTGAAGTGGTGGAGGCTGCCTCGCTAAATATTTTTAAGACGCGGGTTGATGGGTTTTTGATAAGAGAGGGGATTAAGGGTTATGGGGAGAGGGCGGGAATGTGGAACTGAGACACGACAGATCAGCCATGATCTTATTGAATGGTGGGGCAGGCTTGAAGGGCTAGATGGCCTACTCCTGCTCCTATTTCTTATGTTCTTATGTTCTATGAACAGTATGTTTTGTCTGTATAGCATATCAGAAATAATACTTTTCACTGTATACTAATACAGGTGACAATAATAAATCAAATCAAATCAAATCTCTATTCTTCTCCTCAGAGCACTTCAGGTACAAAGACAGAACCTGGAGTATCAGTGGACCTGATATCTCCATATTTAGATACAGATGAAACTCCCTGATTGGGCAGGCAACTATGGCCTCAATCAGGGAGCTCATACTCCACCTCATGGGACTTGTTGAAGTCATCACAGCAGCTTTGAAAGTTCTTGAGTAACGGTCCCCTTACAGCAGAGAACTGGTTCGGAGAAGATTCAGTGGAAGAGTTCAAAAAACATAAATAATAAGACAGCACGGTGGCACAGTGGTTAGTGCTGCCGCCTTACGGCACCAGAGATCTGGGTTCAATTCCCGGCTCAGGTGACTGTCTGTGAGGAGTTTGCACCTTCTCCCCGTGGGTTTCCTCGGGGTGGTCTGGTTCCTTCCCACACAACCCAAAAATCATGCTGATTAGCTGTATTGGCCATTCTAAATTCCCTCTTAGTGTACCCAAACAGGTGGCGACTGGGGGATTTTCACAGTAACTTCATTGCAGTGTTAATATAAGAATACTTGTGACAAGTAAAAAACTTTAATAAATAAACTTTAAGAAACTATTTCTACGGGCAGAAGGTACCAGTGGTAGAAGGATTGGTAATCAAAAGACAATAGATTTTCCAAAGAGTCATTATAGGTACGATGGGCCAAATGGCCTCCTTTTGTGCTATAACATTCTACAATAAAATCCCTACTGTCAAATCCACTCTATGAGAGGGTAACGACACAGCAGGGAGAGTAAATAGTTGCCAACAAGCTGACAGGAACCTCTATCGTGACAGTAACATATAGACGCAGGACAATGTATGTGCATTTCTCTGCCGAGCTCTGTCGAAGGAGGCTTTGCTTCCATTGAGAAGGTGCAAGGCCTCTGTTTCCCCACTCCTTTGTAATGAAATGCCCCAATTAGGAGCTGCTGCAGTTACAATCACTGCAGCCCTTTGTCTCTGTCCCCTCACCACTGACACAGGGAATATCAGTTATACCGGGCGACTCGTAATTACCAGAGCTAAAAAAATTCACGTCACCCATTATTATTCCGAAACAGCAAGGCAGGTGGAGAAACGTGGAAAAGTAGAAAATAGGGGCAGGAGGAGGCCATTCAGCCCTTCAAAATGCTCCGCCATTCATTTTGATCATGGCTGATCATTAAAATTAATATCCTGGTTCGCCCTTCCTCCCATATCCCTTGATCTCTTTTGCCCCAAGAGCTATATCTAATTTCTCCTTGAAATCACAACGTTTTGGCCTCAATTACCTTCCACACATTCGCCACCCTCTGGGTGAAGAAATTTCTTCCCACCCCAGTCCAAGAAGGTTTACCCCTTATCCTCAAACAATGAGCCCTAGTTCAGGATTCCCCGCCATTGGGAACATTCTTTCTGGATCTACCCTGTCTAACCCTGTTCGAATTTTATAAGTTTCTATGAGATTCCCTCTCACTTGAGCCTTTGTGATTTGCAATCGTTACAACTCTCCTAAGTTTAGGGGATCAGTGCTTAGACCCACCTCATCTTATAGATTCCTGCTGATTACCGCATTGCTTTTGAGTGGCAAGGGCTTCCTTTACTTCACTATTCACCTGATGTATTAGCAGCATAAGGGCATCAGGATGGCACAGTCATTACACTGCTGCCTCACAGCACCAGATACCCAGGGCAGCATGACAGCACAGTGATTGGCACTGCTGCCTCAGAGCACCAGGGACCCCAGGCAGCATGACAGCACAGTGATTGGCACTGCTGCCTCACAGCACCAGGGACCCCAGGCAGCATGGCAGCACAGTGTTAGCACTGCTGCCTCAGAGCACCAGGGACCCCAGGCAGCATGGCAGCACAGTGGCTGGCACTGCTACCTCACAGCGCCAAGGACCCAAGGTGGCACAGTGGCATAATGGTTGGCACTGCTGCCTCACAGCACCAGACGCCCACGGTGGCACAGTGGTTGGCACTGCTATCTCACGGCACCAGCGACCCCGGGCGACACAGCAGCACACTGCCTGGCACTGTTGCCTCACAGTGCCAGGGACCCAAAGTGTCACGGTGGCACAGTGGTTGGCACTGCTGCCTCACAGTGCCAGGGACCCGGGTTTGATTCCCGCCTCTGGGACTTGAATTGGACATCAAAAGACTTTTGAAAAGGAAGGTCTCGGTTGGAATCGTGTCACCGTTCACACTGGAGAGATTTTCCCATCTCACCGCTGCAAACGGAGATTTGGCTGGATGGCAAAGTATCCGACCTTGCTGCAGTGGGAGAGTGCCGTGAATGGCTGGTAAGATTGTGTCTCTTGTTGTATACTATTGAAATGACTAAGGGCTATAATAATCACTAAGGGGTATAGTCATTAACAGTCAAATGCACTGAGCAGGAATAGGAGTTTCTTGAGGAGACTGATTTCCTTGTGTCTGTGGTAACGTGTTCTGAAATAACAAGTGCAATGTTCACATGGTGTGACCTTTTGGGACATGTGCTCATCCCAACATATGCTGACATATATGCGCACCACAGAGGATTGTGATCCATGTCTCATAGTTAGTAACCAGGTTAGCACCTCTTAATGTAATTCACGTTGACAAAGTAGGGTTAGTATGTTCTTCTGTGTTTTAACATTGGTCTCTGCAGAAGTTACCATCAGTATTCCAAAGACGTTGTAACTTTCAAGTCAATTTTCTTCCTAATGCTATTCCCGAGGCTCCCATGCAGCCACTTCCCCTTCCCCCGTTTCCTGTTTGCCTAACGGGAATATGACTGGAAAATAGAGCAACAAATAATGCTCACATTGTATGGAGCCTCATTAACGTGCAGCATCTCAAAGCCCTTCAGAGACCAAATTACTTCTGGTATGCAGTAGTATCGTGTAGACGTTCCTTTGCAGTGAGAATCCATTTCACTCACTTTATTTTTGACTAACCTGGTTATCTGGCCCATGTGTCAGTGAGCAAGAATAAAGGACACGAAGCTATTAAAAATTCTTTCACAAAGGCTTCCTTTTTGTCCATTCGAGCTAGTCTCAAAGCTACGCAGCGTAGGAAATTTATCAACTCGATCAGAAAAGAGTTGTGCCCATTATAACGCTCCAATTAACTCGAGAGATTTTTAATACTTAATTACCTCATTATGTTCTGGTAAAGCAGAGGTTGAATCAGAATGATTTGGGTAACCATTTTCTTCAGTAAGCTCAAGAGGGATTTTTCTATTGCTTTGCTTTTCTACACGTTGACAGCAAAAAGACACAGGTAGGGGTGTATAGAAACCGACACTGGCATCACCTATATTTTTGCAATCTTCACTTTGCGAATCACTGGTGATGGGTTTGCAAGTACCAGATTGCCAGAGAGCTGGGTCATACACTAGCTCAGCTACTGAGGACCAGGTGGCAGAGCTTGAGGCCCCAGGTTACTCACTTGTGATGTTACTCTGCCATAAAGAAATGTATTTTTTAAATCATGTTCTCTGCAGTAATAAACAGCTCGGTTTTATTCATTGTGGCACCGGCTGCCTGATTCAATGGCTTTTTACTGCTGCTGAAATGGTTTAAATGGGGTTTTGCTTATTTTTAGTCTGGGCCTCATAGAATCCCAACAGTGCAGAAGGAGGCCATTCAGCCCATTGAGTCTGCATTGACAACAATTCCACCCAGGCTCTATCCCCATAACCCCACATATTTGCCCAGCTAGTCTCCCAGTTTAGCATGGTCAATCAACCTAGCCTGCATGTCTTTGGTCTGTGGGAGGAAATCAGAGCACCCACATACAATATCATGATTGTTTCTTTTCTCTCTCATTTGTAATCGGTGAAAGTTATTGCTAATTTTCTTTCCACGTGTTAACTGTGTTCTTAAATAAACTGTGTTTGAGAAAAGCTCCCTATGAAGTCATTTAAATCATACCTGCAGTGAAGCATCTTATGCTCGCCCGAATGCCAAATTCAAAGTGCAAAACATATGTTTAGATGGGAGTCATAAAATACCCTGGAGTTTCAGACCTGGATTATAACACACAGACGGGCTGAGAGCAGGAGTTTTGGAGTGTACCCAGTAGCCTGCACTATGGCTCAGAGCATGGAGGGAGACCAAATTATCTTGGACCTTTATACGGACCTTGGAGTCCATTCTGTCCCAATGGAGAGAGTGGCCTGCTCCACTTTCTTTTTGTAATATTTATTAGACAGATCTCCTGAATTGCTCACTTGTTCGAACAGTTGTGTCCTCTCTTTGGGCTTGTCCATTTGTATGTCCTCCCCAGTATCCTCGAACCCCGGACAGTTTCCGCCCATCTGCAGAATGCCAATGTCTCCAGCTCATTGGCGTATTCCACACAGATTGATCATTCAATTGGATCTTGAAAGATTTCCCATGAATATCTCTGGTCTTATTCCTGTTTCGACAGGACAGTGACCCCTGTCATAGATGAGATAGGGTCACTTACGTGAGTGACCTTGAATCAAATTCTTGATGCGCTCGTGCTGCTGCCTCACAGCTCCAGGGACCCGGGTTCAATTCCAGCCTTCTGTCCATGTGGAGTTTGCACATTCTTCCCTTGCCTCCTTGTGGATTTCCACCAGGTGAATCGTAGAATCTACATTGCAGAAGGAGGCCATTCAGCCCAGTGTGTCTGCACTGACAACAATCCCACCCAGGCCCTATTCCCGCAACCCCATAAATTTACCCTCCTAAAAGCCCCCGACCCTAAGGGCCCGATTTTACCATCAAGCTGCACCCATTTTCGGATGCGAAAACTTGGTAAAGTTGGGTGTGAGGCGAGTAGTGCGATGCGTGCCCACTTCCATGCCAGTTCCCCCTTTACCAAGGCCCGAAAATGGCTGCAATCAAGACCATGCCTGGGCACTTGCGTGCATTTAAATGGACTCAACGGGCTACATGGCCAACCTTACCGGCACTTCCCCCTTTACCACCACATTTGCCCGTCCAGAATCGGCACGGCCCACAAAAGTCCGATTTGGGTGCTCCAGTTAGTGAGGAGGTAGGTGTCGAGTGTCCGATGGCTCTCTGAGATCAATGGGGGGTGGGGGGGGGGGGGGGGGGGGGGGTGGGAGGGGGCGTTGGGGGGGAGGGGAGTCCGCTGCCACGCTATCTGAGGTCAGCGGAGGGGAAAGGGGGTCCACTGCCACTCTGCTGGAGATTGGTGGGGGGAAGGGGGAGGGGCCTACGATCGGTCTGGGTGGCAGAGCGGTGGGTGGGTGATGGGGTCAGTAATGTTGTGGGGGGTGGGGTGATGTCTGTGGGGGTCGGGGGAGGTATTATCCGGCCCAAGAGGAATGTGGCAGGGGAGCCGCATTCTATCTTTTTTTTACTACGCATGTGCAGTTGGAGGCAATGATCGGAGCTGCAGGGTTTCGGGGGCGATGAGCCCCGCCACAGGCTTGTGCAGGACGATTCGGAATCGCTGATATTTTTCAGGCAGACTGCGGATGGGGGGCCTGAGAACGGATCTAAAAGTCAGATCTGAAACACTTCCAGTTTCAAGTCCGCCCAACACCTTAGAATCAAAATGGGAATATAGGGCACAGGAGAGGCAATTTAGCCAGTCACCTATTTGTGGAATGTAACATACTGATTTCCAGAGAAAAAGGAATTCAATTACAGAAGTCAATCATGAAAGCGCTCATGTAAAAACACCGGAATACAATTTTACTTAAACAATTAGGGTGGAATTTTCCTCTCCCGTCCACCACTGAAATTGGGCAGGACAGAACAGGACCATGCGATATTCCGTTGACCTCAGTGGGACTTTCTGGTCTTGGGGCAAGCGAGGCGGGAAAATCCCATCATAGTGTGTGAGTGTGTGTGTGTGCATGTGTATGTGTGTCTGTGTGTATGCAGGTGTGTTTTTGTGTGTGTATGTATGTGTGTGTGTGTTTTGTGTGTGTATGTATGTGTGTGTGTGCACACGTGTGTGTGTGTGAGTGTGTGTGTATGTGCGTGTGTTTTGTGTGTGTGTATGCATGTGTGTGAGTGTGTGTTTGTGTGTATGTGATGTGTTTGTGTGTGTGTGTGTGTGTATTTGTGTGTGTGAGTGTGTTTGTGTGTGTGTATTTGTGTGAGTGTGTGTGTGTGTTTGTGTATGTGTTTGTGTGTGTGCACGTGTGTGTGTCTGTGAGAGTGTGTGTGTGTGAGAGTGTGTGTGTGTTTGTGTTTGTGTGTGTGCGTGTATGTGTTTGTGTGTGTGCACATATGTGTGTCTGTGAGTGTGTGTGTGTTTGTGTTTGTGTGTGCGTGTTTCTGTATGTGTGTGTGTCTGTGAGTGTGTGTGTGTATTTGTGTGCGTGTGTGTATTTGTGTTTGTGTTTGTGAGTGTGTGTGTCTGTGTGTGTGTGAGTGTGTGTGTGTGAATGTCTGAATGTGTGTGTTTGTGTGTGTGTGTGTGAATGTCTGAATGTGTGTGTTTGTGTGTGTGTATGAGTGTGTGTATGTGATGTGTGTGCGTGTGTGTGTGCGCATGTGTGTGGGTGAGTGCGTGTGTTTGTGTGTGTGTATGTGTGCGTGTGTGTGTGTGTGTGTGTGTGTGTGCGCGCATGTGTGTGTGCGCATGTGTGTGTGCGCATGTGTGTGTGTAACCTCGAGTGATTTGAAGTTAATCCCATTTAGATTCAGGTGACTGATGTAAACAGTTGCAATTTGAAATGTCATTGAAATCCCTGGATGCAATACCTTCTGTATAATCAGTGCCAGTTATTCATTACTCCCTAATGGTCCACCTCATGACTCCTCATGAATTTTGAAAGAGTCCATCTGCAAAATCCGAGATATAAATTGTGCCCCTATTTTCGGAACGCTGCTAATCTGCGAGTTGTAGATTGCATTCCATGGGAAAATGGGTGTGTGGAATTACAAATTTGCAAGCTTTTGCGGAGAGCTAACCTCCAGCAAATGGATGGTGCATGAAGTGATGACGTTTCCCCTTTGACTGATGTTTTTTCTCCAAATCTGATGGCAGCTCCGTCCTCCCATGCAGAAATAACACACCCGTACCAACCCCTCTGGATGATGCCAGCTCTGTTGTGATGGAAGTGGCAATTACTAGTTGGCAATCATGAAAGAATCAATAGAGTGAGAGGCAAACCCAAACGTGGAACAGTGACTGAGGAAAATAGCAGTCAGCTCATCTGTCATGTCTCACACAACATAATCCCTTGAGTGTCACAACGTATAAGAGCCCAACACACCTAAAACCATGTGCGCTCCTGGGAGAGGCAAGGAACAAGCAGTACGGTGGCACAGTGGTTAACAGTGCTGCCTCATAGTGCCAGGGACCTGGGTTTGATTCTGGCCTTGGGTGATTGTGCAGAGTTTGCATGTTCTCCCTATGTCTGCGTGGGTTTCCTCCGGATGCTCCAATTTCTTCCCACACTCCAACGATGTGCAGGGTGGGCCGATTTGCCATGCTAAATTGCCCGTTGGTGTTCCAAGATGTGTAGGTTAGGGGGATTATTGGGGTAAATACATGGGGTAACATGGATAAGATCTGGGTAAGATGCTCTATTGGACATTCAGTGCAGACCTGATGGGCTGAATGGCCTCCTTCTGCACCATAAGGATACTATGATTCCATGAAAGCAGATTTAGCTGAAAGCTCAGGACAATTTGGAGGGGCAAGACAAAAATTCTCGGAGATTCCGATCCCCAGCCATTGATTTTGCCCTTGTTAATGTCACCAGGTACCTACCTCCTCTACAAGACAATCTCTGCCCCAGTCAGAAACAAGATCAGCTGTGGCTTGAAGGAATTCCGTGAGGGTGGGACAGTGGCACAGTGGTTAGCACTAATGCCCCACAGTGCCAGGGACCCAAGTTCACTTCCGGCCTCAGGTCACTTTCTGTGTGGAGTTTGCATGTTCTCCCCATGTTTCTGTGGGTTTCCTCCAGGTGCTCTGCTTTCCTCCCACACTCCAAAAGATGTGCAGATTTGGTGGACTGGCTGTGCTTAAGACAAGTCGGGTAAATATGGGATTTGCTGGGATGGGGCCTGGGTGGAATTGTGGTTGGTGTAGACTCGATGGGCCGAATGGCCTCCTTCTCCACTGTAGGGATTCTATGATGCTGTGATTCTAATCAGTGTCTACCTCAGGAGCAGGCGGCAAGGTCCGGGGAAAGGAGTTAAAGTATAAAGAAAGATGAAGGTGACACCCGTCCCCCCCACCGAACCCTCCCGCAGAGAATTCCCCAACGGCACAGCTGACAAACAACACAACTGACCATTGACACTGGCGGGATCTTCTAGAGAATTCCATTGGTGAGAAGGGCTGATGACCTTGGCCACTTATTCTCTACCTACATTTCCATTGTGTTTAAAGACCTCTATCAGGTCAACCCTCAATCTGGTGAGGTCTGCTAGTCACACCGTCAAGAATGTTATTATTACTATACATTAAGGATATCATTAAACTAGAAAGAATGCAGCAAAGATTTATCAGGTTGCTACCGGGACTTGATGGTTTGGGGAGAGGCTGGATAGACTGGGACTTTTTTTTCCCTGGGCATAGGAGGTGATCTTGTAGAGGACGATAAAATTATGAGGGGCATAGATCAGTTAGGTAGTCAATATCTTTTCCCAAAGGTAATCTAAAACTAGAGGGCATAGGCTTTAGGTGAGAGGGGAGGGATATAAAAGTGTCCAGAGGGACAATTTTTTCACACAGAGGGTGGTGAGTGTCTGGAACAAGCTGCCAGAGATAGTAGTAGAGACAGGTACAATTTTGTCTTTTAAAAAGCATTTAGACGGTTACATGGGTAAGATGGGTAGAGAGGGATATGGATCAAATGTGAGCAATTTGCACGAGTTTAATGGTAAAATCTGGGCAGCATGGACAAGTTGGGCCTAAACCTCTATGACTCTTTAAGTCCTTAATTTCACAGGAAATCTGTAAAACTACTTTGGAAACAGGCCCGCTTACTTACATTGAAAATATTTAATAATACAAAGTAGCATTCATATTTTGAACGTGTTATAGATTCTTCCAGGCTGTAATTAAAATGAACCTTTCGGGCACCCTTTTGATCCAGAGACTCGCTTTATCCTGAAGAATATGTTAATTTTATTGCTGCTTTTCACTCTAATGGAAGTGAATTTTAATGAAAAGTTATGGAGAAATGTATGACTTGGTAAGCCTATTTTAACTTTCCTGGTAGCAGCCACACAATAAGAAGTCTCACAACACCAGGTTTAAGTCCAACCAGTTTATTTGATGGTAATCCCACAAGCTTTCGGAAACGGTGTTCCTTTGTCCGGTGTGTGGAAGGTTCTGATCAGAGAAGGGCATATAAAGACACACACAGTTTACAGAATACTGATTAGAATGCAAATCTTTGCAGCTAACCTGCTATTCAAGCCTTAAAGATGCAGACAATGTGAGTGGAGATAGCTTTAACATGGGTTAAAGAGGTGAGCACCCACACTCCCAAACCCACAACCATTTCCATCTGGAAGGACAAGATACATGGGAATTCTAGGAATTCCGAATGGTGATTAAGCTCAGTTCTGAGAACACTAGAGACTGTTCAGGAAGCCTGGATTGTAAATATTGTCCCACGTTAATGAACCTTTGTTTTGATGAGCTTTCTGCTGCCACACCAGATGTTGGCAAATGCCTGGATTGCTGGATAGCAATGAAGAATTCAAACTCTGGTGGTTTATTCCTTTATATCTTGAATCTTGCCAACCATCGATTGGGCCTTTTAAGAGATTTTTGGATAAGTACGTGGAACTTAGTAAGGTGGAGGGTTATAGGTATGCCTAGTAGGTACGGACATGTTCAGCGCAACTTGTGGGCCAAAGGGCCTGTTTGTGCTGTAGTTTTTCTATGTTTCTATGACCATCCTCCCCCCAACCCCTGATGTATCCCCTGCCATCTTTAACCACAGGGGACATGAGCCAATTATTGTCATTGAGATGGGCAGCTTGAATCTAGAAACTCTTTGACTCAGCAGACCTGCCTCCATGGAAACAACCCCCACCCCCATTCACTATTTTCACTCATAATATTGCAGAAAGAGGCCGTTTGGCACATCGAGCCCTCACCGACGGCAATCCCACCCGAGCCCTATCCCCACCACCCCATCTATTTACCCTCCCAACCCCCCTGACACTAAGGGGGAATTTAGCACGGCCAATCCACCTAACCCACACATCCTTGGACTGTGGGAGAAAACCAAAGCACCTGGAGGAAACCCACGCAGACATGGGGAGAATGTGCAAACTCCACACAGACAGTGACCCAAGCAGGTCCCTGGTGCTATGAGGCAGCAGTGCCACCCAAAGAGGATTGGGGTGGGGGGGGGGGGGGGGGGGAGCGGTATGATCAAATGGATTCTGCTGCCTCCAGAGGCAATTTGAAGGTGGCCATCGAGCGAACAAAGTGCTGTGGCAGGCTGATTAGAATGCCCATCTCACTTCTTTGAGACTTTGATCCAGTTGTATAAAGACTCTTTGGCCGTCTAGGCCTCCCCACTCACCCTTACCTATCACCATGCCATTCCCATTCCACATTGACACTTCCAGAGACACTCAGAACCAGAAGGCGCAGCCTCAAAATAAGGGGGGGGGGCGGTCAGTTTAGAACAGAGTTGAGGAGGAACCTCTTCTCTCAGAGGGTAGTGAATCTCTGGAATTCTCTGCCCGTTGAAGTGGTGGAGGCTACCTCGTTGAATATATTTAAGTCACGGGTAGGTAGGTTTCTGATAGACAAGGGAATTAAGGGTTATGGGGAGCAAGCGGGAAAGTGGAACTGAGCCACGACAGATCAGCCATGATCTTATTGAATGGCGGGGCAGGCTCGAAGGGCTAGATGGCCTACTCCTGCTCCTATTTCTTATGTTCTTATCCACTATGGGAAAATCTGGGGCGCTACGTAGTGAAGAAAAAAATTACACTTCAAACTCTCTATTGTACACATTGGGGGCGATTCTCGCAGCTGACCCACACGTTTTTTGATGCGTCAGGATGGGAGAATCGCGCGTCAGCCATTTTGTGGGATTCACACTTGCGTTCCTGACGTATACGCGTCTCCTAGAGCCGGAGAGCAGGCGCAGTCAGGACTGCGCTGGAAACCGGCGGGAAGAGAGATAAGTGATTTATCCCGTTTGGGGGGGGGGGGTGGGGTCTGCCGGGTTGTGGGGCGGGGGGGGGGGTTGAGGGGGATTGTCACTGCTGAGGGGGGTGCTGGAGATCGGGACGCTCTGGGATGGAGGGGATGGGGGAATGGTTGAGGCGGCCTGGGAATGCTGTGTGGGCCGTGATCGGGCCATGGAGAGGGGGTGTTGGGGGGACAGCAATGTGAGGGTCCCAGGGTGGCCAGCCATGCGCAGAGGCCAGGAACTATCAGACTCCAGCCTGAATAGGCCCCGCCCCCTGAGCATTTAATAATATTTACAATTGTGACCTCATGCATGGCACAGAGTGCAGATATTGGGGACTGAAGTTGAACAGAAAAAACAGTCTTGATTTACACCAATTCTCTCACCAATTCAGCACTTTTGGGAGTTCCCCATTGTTTCTCATTCATGAAACACATCCAAAAATTTTAAATCTCCTCAATGGTTGATCTGTTGTAAAAACAAATAAAATTTTATTCAGTAACCAAATCAATGACAGCTAATCCTTGAATAGCCTCTTAAAATGGTCAATTGAAATGTAAACTTGACTTCTTTGCTGAAATAAATGGCTTTAGAGATTTTGAAACTTGAACCCTGCTGTAAAAACAGCCCTTAGGAAATGTTAACAATGATGCCTATTGAAACAAAGTCAACAGATGGCTAATTTTTTTTAAGCTGCACTAGATGGCCTGTCAATCAATGAATTCCAGCAGTGGATTTTCTTTTATTGAAAGCTTCAGCCAGATTTTAATTAAATTTTGAAAGGCTGAGGATTTAAAAGACTTTGGATCATGATACTTAAATAGATCTTAACTGCCTTTCTATCATGTTTAAGCCTCCTGCATTGTAAATAAAGACATTGAAACAGGGAAAATGAAGCCTGGCATTTGAACTTGGCATTAATTCCAAATGGCCCAGGAATGTTTATGTTTCCTGTCTGCGATTCATGCCACGCCCCCTGCTAACAAAAATGGAAATGGGGGTGGAACTTCCTTTCCCAGGCTGCCAAGTTTAAAGGCCTATAGAATAGACTCAACTGTGTGAAAAGCTAGCCTTTATTGTATCCTGCCTAACAGCTCCGCAGAACTGGGTAGCATGGTAGCACAGTGGTTAGCACTGCTGCCTCACCGTGCCAGGGACCCAGGTTCGATTCTGGCCTTGGGTGACAGTGTGGAGTTTGCATGTTCTCCCTGTGCCTGCATGGGGTTTCCTCTGGGTTCTCTGGTTTTCTCCCACAGCCCAAAGATGCACAGGTTAATGATTGGCCACACTGAAATGCCCCGTAGTGTCCAAAGATGTGCAGGTCAGGTGGATTGGTTATAACCAATGTGCGAGGTTTTGGGGCTAAAATGGGGGATTGGACCTAGCTAGTTTAAAGTTTATTTATTAGTCACAATTAAGGCTTACATTAACACTGCAATGAAGTTACTGTGAAACTCTCCTGGTTGCCACACACCAACACCTGTTCAGGTCAATGCACCTAACTAGCACGTCTTTCAGACTATGGGAGGAAACCAGAGACCTGGAGGAAACCCACGCAGACATGGGGAGAACTTGCAGACTCCACACAGACAGTGACCCAAGCCGGGAATCGAACCTGCATCCCTGGCACTGTGAGGTAGCAGTGCTAACCAATGCGTCACCATGCTGTCCCAATGCCACCGTGCCACTCCAGATTTAGGGTACTCTTTGGAAGGGTCAGTACAAACTGGATGGGCCAAAATGCCTCTTCTTCACTGTAGGGATTCCATGACATGACACAGACCGGCGACGGAGCCCAGGACGGTCCTGGTTTTTCCTGGTCTGTTCTACATTAATTTGTATTGACAGATTATACCACCCAGGAAAAGCAAAGCATAACTTTATTTTTTCTGAAGCAAACACCACAAAATAAATATGCTTGTCTTTTAGCCCACCACCACACAGAAACTGTCACAGGGACGGGTGAAGCTCAGGATGTGAGCAGTGACAAATTAAAAGCCACGGCAGCATGACATTCATGTCGTGTAACTAAGAATTTGTCTTCACTACAAACCCCAGCAGCCGATTCCATCAATAGTTCAGTGAAGCACCTATTTACGTAATCCTTTCAGTCAGCCAGTTATTTCTGCTATGGTCCATGTGCAAGTGTGGCCGAGACTAAGCAGATTATAACAATGAGTCAAGCTGCGAAAACTACAAACCACCAGAGTTCAGTAACAACATTCACCAACAACATTCACACATCTGCCTCGCTTGTTTTGCTGGTGTCTTCACTCTCCCTAAAGCAGGTGGCTGACATTTCCAGAAGACCAGAAGCCGTAGGAGCAGAACTAGCCCATCACATCTGCTCCACCATTCAATTATGGCTGTTAAGTTTCTCAATAGTGGTTAGCACTGCTGCCTCAGAGTACCAGAAACCTGGGTTCGACCCCAGCTTCGGGTGACTGTCTAAATGGAGTTTGCACTTTCTCCTATGTCTAAATGGGTTTCTTCTGGATGCTCCGGTTTCCTTCTGCACTCCAAAGATGTGCAGGTTAGGTGGATTGGCCGTGCTAAGTTGCCCCTTAGAGTCCAAAGATGTGCAGTTTAGGTGGATTAGCCATGGGAAATTGCCCTTCAGTGTCCAAAGATTTGCATATTAAGTGGATTGGCCAGGCTAAATTGCCCTTTGGTGTCCAAAGATGTGTAGGCTAGGTGAATTGGCTATGCTAAATTGCCCCTTAGTGTCCAAAGATGTGCAGGTCAGGTAGATTGGCCATGCTAAGTTGCCCCTTAGTGTCCAAAGATGTGCAGGTCATGTAGATTGGCCATGCTAAGTTGCCCCTTAGTGTCCAAAGGTGTGCAGGTTAGGTGGATTGGCCATGCTAAATTCCCCCTTAGTGTCTAAAGATGTGCAGGTTAGGTGGATTAGCCATGCTAAATTGCCCTTTAATGTCCAAAGATGTGCAGGTTAGCTGGATTGGCCAATGGAAAGGCATGGGATTGCAAGAATTGATAAGATGCTCTTTTAGAGAGTCGGTACAGACTCAATGGGCCAAATGGGCTCCTCCTGCACTGTAACGATTGTATGGATTGTAAACCTACTGCCTCTCTTCCCCCCATTAAACTACTCCTTGAAGCTTCTTTGTGGAAAGTTTTGATCACCTTTCCTAATATTACCCCCAATACTTTTGGCTCAATCTCAAACGTGGTTTGATAAAACTCCTGTGAAGCACATTGTGGCGGCAGTTCACTATATTAAAGGCCCCATTGAAATGCAAATTGCTGTTTTGTTTTGGACTGTTAGAGTGTTCCCTCTCATTAACTCCATTCACTGGCACAAATACTCCCAAGTGTTAGATAGTGTGTCCCAAGTGCTTTTCATTCCAGATTTCATAGCTGGTTTGGCACTCATCAAATGAAGTATGTACAAATTGCGTACAGCTGAAATATTTCCCTGGAATTTTATTCCTCCAAATATTTTTAAACCACAAATTATCTACCATCTTACAGCATGACTTCTTCGCATCAGCGAATTAAGTGAACATGTTTGCAGTTAAGATATATATTTCATGACACACAAATCTCACGACTGAAGTTTCAATATTACTTTGATGTTTCACAACACACACAGTTCAGATGCCTGCCTTGACAAGCTACGCAAATTTACTTACACAAACAAACGCTGACAACACAGAAGCAGGGCACATTACTATTGCCTGCAGACTGTGTCTCTGGCTTACTAATTTCAATTCTTACAGTTGAATAAAGATGCAGAGGCAGGGGGTAGAAGGGGGATCTGCTGAATTAGGGAGATGTGGGGAGCGGTGGGTGGCAGGGGACAGGAGTGGTGTGAGATTGCAATGCATGGACCAGTAAATTAGGCTCCTTCTTTCTGATTTGATTTGATTTATTATTGTCACATGTATTAACGTACAATGAAAAGTATTGTGCACTATACAGACGGAGCATACCGTTCATAGAGAAGGAAAGGAGAGAGTGCAGAATGTAGTGTTACAGTCATAGCTAGGGTGCAGAGAAAGATCAACTTTAATGTGAGGTAGGTCTATTCAAAAGTCTGATGGCAGCAGGGAAGAAGCTGTTCTTGAGTTGGTTGGTACGTGACCTCAGATTTTTGTATCTTTTCCCCGATGGAAGAACGTGGAAGAGGGAATCTCATTGCCAGTGTGAGCATTTAGGGAGTCCAGAGCACGGGGAATAGCAGCTGAATGGGCGGCACTGTGGTACAGTGGTTAGCACTGTTACCTCACAGTGCCAGAGGCCCAGGTTCGATTCCTGGCTTTGAGTTGCTGTCTGTGTGAAGTTTGCATGTTCTCCCCATGTCCGCGTGGGTTTCCTCTGGATGCTCTGGTATCCTCCCACAGTCCAAACATGTACGGTTTAGGTGCGTTGGCCATGCTAACTTGCCCCTTAGTGTCCCGAGACGCATAGGTTAGAGGCATTACTGGTGTAAATATGGGGATAGGGCCTGGGTCGGGTTGTTGTCTATGTAGGCTTGATGGGCCGAATGGCCTCCTTCTGCACTGTAGGACTTCTATGATTCTATGATTTGGCTGTGCTCACGTCTGGTGTCACATGAAAGCAGTTAGGGTGGCACGATGGCACAATGGTTAGCATTGCTGCCTCTGAATGCCAGGGACCTGGGTTCAATTCCGCCCTTGGGTGACTGTGTGGAGTTTGCACATTCTCCCCATGTCTGCATGGGTTTCCTCCGGGTGCTCCGTTTTCTCCCACAGTCCAAAGATGTGCGGGTTAGGTATTTTGCCAATTCTGAGTTGCCCTTTACTATCAGAGGCTTAGTAGTGTAAATATGTGGAGTTACGGGGATAGGGATTGCTGCCTGTGCAGACTTGATGGGCCGAATGGTCTCCTTCTGCATTGTAGGGATTCTAGCATTCTATGATTCAGGGGAGTTTGATTTGATTTGGTTTATTATTGTCACATGTATTAGTATATAGTGAAAAGTATTGTTCCTTGTGCGCTTTGTTATTGTGCGATTTGTTATTGAATGCAATCTTATGCTGTGACGGGATTTGAACCCAGGCCCCCAGAGCATTAGCTTGATTAATAGTCAAGAGATAATACCACTAGACCATCTCCTCTGCTTTACACAGCATATAATTTTGCTCAATAAGGACAAGGAGTCATGCTGGAGGCCACAGTAGTTATTGGGCATTCAAATATATTGAAGGTTTAATTCCTAATGCTACCAAGGATTCACTACATATTCAGCCAGGAACAGGTCTAGATGAATGATCAGCCGGTTGCAAAAACGCTGGAATACGGAGCCAGGGGAATCGTTTCAAATACATTTTGCCCTTTATCATTATCGAGCACTAATTAGAAATTCAGAATGAAGTAGAAGATAATAAAGTGCAATTTAACGTTGGGGGAATTTTAGATTGGAGAGACTGCAAACCAAGAAGCCAAAGAAATGTGCGAGCAAGTCAAACTAATGAACACAGGTTTTAAAATAATCTAGCTGGATATGCTTGATTTTGAATAATTGATCACGCCAAAATGGCAAATCTGACAAAACCTCATCAAGTGTCGCGACTAATCCTTCTCGTTCAATGGTAAACCGGTTCCACGAGTCTCATTCTCAGTAAGGCAGAGAGGGCAGGTTCATTTTCTAGTCTCCATTAAAGCAGATCTGTTCTGCTTGTTGGGAGGCCTAAGACGGTGGACTGAAGCAACCACCTTCCCCAAATCCTCTGTCTTTCTGTCTGAGAAAGCGTTTGACTTGTACTCAGCATCAGAACCGTCACTCGAGCAGGTACTGGGAATAGAGCAGTGAGTATCAAGCTGCGGCAGTGAGGAATTCTTCGATTGCAATTTTGCAAGCGTATCCTAAATTTAATTACCGAACTCGCGGCCAACTGACAAAAACCTTGCATGCAAGCACTGGCAATCTTGTTTTTTTGTACAAATCTCAATCTTGATGCATGAGAGGCAGCTGAGGGCTCTGGGTCTGTACTTGAAGGAGTTTACAATGATGAGGAGGGGGGATCTCATTGAAATTTATAAGTTTAAAAGGGTTGAGGTTTATAAGATGATGAGGGGGATAGAAAGAGTGGACGTGCAGAGACTATTTCCTCGGGTGGATGTAGCTGTTACTAGGGGGCATAACTATAAGGTTCATGGTGGGAGATATAGGAGGGATGTCCAAGTAGATTCTCCACTCAGAGAGTGGTTGGAATACATTACCTGCCGTGATAGTGGAGCTGGACACTTTAGGAACTTTCAAGCGGTTATTGGATAGGCACATGGAGCACACCAGAATGATAAGGAGTGGGATAGCTTGATCTTGGGTTTGGACATAGCTCGGCACAACATTGAGGCCTGAAGGGCCAGTACTGTGCTGTAATGTTCTATGTAAATTTACAGAACACCTAATGGCCTGGATAGATGGACGTGAGGAAGATGTTTCTAACAGTCGGAGAGACGAGGATTGGGGGGTACAGCCTCACAATAAAGGGACAACCATTTAGAACCAAGATGAGGAGGAATTTCTTCAGCCAGAGGGTGGTGAATCTGTGGAATTTGTTGCCACAGAAGGCGGTGGAGGCTGAGTCATTGAATATATTTAAGACAGAGATGGATAGGTTGATTGGTGAGGAGATTAAAAGTTATGTGGAAAAGGCAGGAGGATGGGGTTGAGAAATTTATCGGCCATGATTGAATGGCGGAACAGACTCGATGGGCTGAATGGCCTAATTCTCCTCCTAGATCTTATGATCTTATGGTCTAAATAGTTCACCGTCCATTCAAAACACCTTGTAATGTCTTATTTGCAATACGTTGATGATTATGTGAAATAATTCCTCTGGGGCCAGTGTCCCTTCACCAAATTTAGATTTATTTAATAGGATGCAAAACTCAGACAGATATTTCCTCGGACAGAGTATAAACCCGAGAGCTGGGAGCTGACACTCCATATTACGTACACCCCTTGATTCAACAAGTCATTACTGCCTTAATCAGGGAGCTCGTATTCGAAGAGGTCCACCTCTTAGGCCTCATTAAAGTTATTACATTATGTATACAACTTGTGGTAAAAGCATTTGGGAAAGGGTATAATACCATTGCAATTAGTAAAAACATCAGTCAGCTAAGACATTAATTTTTATAATTCAGAGTTTCATTCAGAGGACGGGGTAGTAGTAGAAGCTGAAAAGGCTGGAAATATTTAGCTGGTCTGGCAGCAGCTGTGGAGAGAGAATCATAGAATTCTACAATACAGTAGGAGACCCATTCGGCCCTTCAAGTCTGTACCAACCACAATCAAAAACAGACTTAATGGCCAAAATTTTCCAGTCCTTCCCACCAGTGGGATTTTCCAGTCCCGCTGATGGTGACGACACCCCTCCCCCTCCCCACCGGCCTTGGCGTTTTCTTTGGTGGCAGAGGACGTGGGACAGACAAAATCCCATAGACAGCGGCGGGACTGGAAGATCCCGCCCCATTGGCCCAATGTGGGCTGCCTTCATCACCGGAAGAATTGCCTTGGGGAGGGCAGGGGCTGTGTGGTCAAGAAATGGAGAGCTGGAAACCCCACCCAACACTACAGATCTGTGACCTCCCTGTCAGAATGTGCATGACAGAATTGTCCAATTGGCGTTTCGGAACCACCACGTAACTACCAGTAGAAACACTAGCAATGTTTCAGCTGGAGTCAGTGAAGGCTAGGCTGCTGCAGAAACTTTTCTTAAACAAGTGCATTTCCCTGGAGAAGCTAAGTGAATCGATGAACTCTTCCCCTTTTATCTTCCACTGATTTTAAATGTAGCTGAGGAAGCAGAATTTAAATTACTTGACATTTTAATTGACAGCATTTCTGTTTTCTTTAATCTTTTGCTTTGAGGAAGGAGTTTTATCTATGCTTGCTCCAACTTAATATCCAGAGGTATGTGCAGGAAATACCTTCACTCTTTACTCCCAACCTGGAAGTATTTGGCCCTTTGTCAATTACACGTACTTCATGAGCTGAACAGTCAAGAGTAACTTTTGCAACTCTGAAGATTGCCTTTATTATCAAGTAAACCTTATTACAAATGTGACAATCACCATTGAGCAATACCATCCTGGAATCATAGAATCCCTACAGTGCAGAAAGAGATTTGATCAAGTCCACACTGACTCTCCGAAACAGAATCCCATCCAGACCCTTTCCTATAACCCCATATATTTACCCCGCTAATCCCCCTGATCTACACATCTTCAGATATTGAAGGGCAATTTAGCATGGCCAATCCGTCTAACTTGCACATCTTTGGACTGTGGGAGGAAGCTGGACCATCGGAAGGAAACCCACACAGACATGGGAAGAATGTGCAAACTCCACACAGACAGTCACCTAAGACCGGAATTAAACTCGGATCCCTGGTGCTGTGAGGCAGCAGTGATAACCACTGTGGATGGCAGGGTGGCACAGCGGTTAGCACGACACTGCTGTTTCATAGTACTAGGAACCTGGGTTCGATTCGTGTCTTGTGGAACCTGCACATTCTCCCCGTGTCTGCATGGGTTTCCTCTGGGTGCTCCAATTTCCTCCCACATTCTGAAAGACGTGCTGGTTAGGTAAATTGGCCCAAACAGGTGCCAGACTCTGGTGACTAGAGGAATTTCACAGTAACTTCATTGCAGTGTTAATGTAAGCCTTACTTGTGACTAATAAATAAACTTAACTTGGTGCAATCATGCCGCCCGTCCCTGCTAATCCCCCTAACCGTGCATCTTGGAACACTAAGGGGCAATTTAGCACGGCCAATATGCCTAACCTGACCATCTTTGGACTTGAACTAGATACCTTGGACTAGACCTTGCATAACAACATAACATAAAAAATAGGAGAAGGCCATTCAGCACCTTGATCAAATCTATGTACTCTATGAATGGTATGCTTTGTATACTGCGCAAGAAACAATACTTTTCATTACATCCCAATACATGTGACTTGAGCATATTCTACTAGCCAATATGATCATGACTGTGGCCTTAACACCCCTTTCCTTCCTGTCCCTCATAACTCATGACTCCCTTGTCAATCCAAAAGTCGTATATCTCAGTCTCGAATATATTCAATGACACAACCTCAACTGTTTGCTGAGGGAGAGAATTCCAAACACTAAGGCCAGTGAGAGAAGAAGTTCCTCCTCCTCTCTGTCTTTAAGTGGAAGATTGAATTGGCTGCAAAACCTCCTCTGTTAGGACATTCTGTCATGACTCAATTACTGGCTTTGTAAATGAGTAACGGTCACTTGGGTGAGGTACTGGCGACACAGTGGTTAGCACTGCTGCCTCACAGCATCAGGGACCCAGGTTCGATTCCCGGCATGGATCACTGTCTGTGTGGAGTCTGCATGCTCCCCCCATGTCTGCGTGGGTTTCCTTCTGAAAGACGTGCTAGTTAGCTGCATTGTCCATGCTAAATTCTCCCTCAGTGTACCCGAACAGGTGCTGGGATGTGGCGACTAGGGGATTTTCACAGTAACCTCATTGCAGTGTTAATGCAATCCTACTTCTGACACTAATAAATAGACTTAAAAAGCAGGGAGTGACTGCATTCCCTGGAATTGTAAATCAGCTCAGACCCAACTCCGTCAGGAGGGAAGAACTTCCTCGAGGAAAGAAACAATTTAGTTTGACGAAACTTCAAAGAACCCAGGGGAAGATTAGGATGTTCAGCGGGTCTTAAGACTGTTCTCCTTCCTCATCAGGATTTTTAATGAAGCAATGGCCTAATATAGCATTTCAGCTGTGAATGACATTGAGGTGACTTTGTAATGATGGCACCACCAGTGTATCAATTTCACAGTGCACTCCATCATTCTTCACAGTCTGAGAGCTAAAGCTAGCAAGTCTCTCCAAAGACGCATCTTTGCCAACCTGTCTATGTTATTCTGGAGTTGGCGCTAATCCAAAGCAATTACTAGCAAAATATTACAGACAAAATGTCATTTGTTATCCGGCATTTTTTTCCTTTTCAATAAAGCTAAATTTACAATCATATTTTTTGCCCAGGATTGGTAAAAGCTCTGCTAACTGGTTATATGCTTTTTAAAAATCCATCCGTGGGGCATGGCTGGCCCATCCCTAGTTGCCCGAGGGCAATTGAGAGTCAACCACCGTGCCATCACTCTGAAGGAACATGTAGGCCAGACCAGGTAAGGACGGCAGATTTCCTTCACTAAAGGACATTAGTGACCCAGATAGAAGGATGTTCCAGGATTTTGGCTCTGTGATAATGAAGGAACAGTAGTTTATTTCTGAATTAGAATGGCTTGGAGCGGGGAACATGCGGTGGCCAAATTCCCATGCACCTTGCTGCTTTGACTCCTCAATGTCAAGCATGTCAGCTGAGGTATCCAGCCACCCACTTGCAAACATCGTCCAAACGTGGCCAATTTTGACAGGAAAATAATGAATGATCGCAGAGGACTTAAACCCAAAGCAGACAGGGGGCGGGAGTTTCTGTCCGTGCTCACCCCAAAACTGGAAAACCCTGCAGGAGATCAACATATGGTCCACCACCCCCCCCAACGCCCACTACAAGTCCCATGATGGGAAAATTCCTCTCAGACAGTTAGGTATTGCATTTATGTAACTCTTTTCATAACTTCCAGACGACATGCAGCTCATTTTTTTATTCATTCGTGGAACATGGGCATCACTGACTGGTCAGCATTTATTGCCCATCCCTAGTTGCCCAAGGGTAGTTGAGAGTCAACCACATTGCTGTGGCTCTGGACTCACATGTAGGCCAGACTGGGTAGGGACGGCAGATTTCCTTCCCGAAAGGACATTAGTTTTTCCGACAATCGACAATGGTTTCATGGTCATCGGTAGATTATTAACACCAAGCATCTTTTATTGAATTCAGATTCTACCATCTGCCACGGCAGGATACGAACCTAGGTCCCCAGGACATTTGCTGAGTTTCTGGATTAATAGTCTGGTGGTAACACCAAAGAAATATTTGGCCGCCCAAAGAAATACTGTTAAAGTGCAGCCACAGTTATAGGAAGGGGGACCCGGGTTTGAATCCTGCCATGGCAGATAGTGGGACTTGAACACAATTAAAAAAAGAAAATCTGGAATTAAGAATCTTGTGGGGAGTCTAAAACTAGAGGGCATAGGTTTAAGGTGAGAGGGGCAATATAGAAAAAAGTCCAGAGGGGCAATTTTTTCACATAGGAGGTGGTGAGTGTCTGGAACAAGCTGCCAGAGGTAGTAGCAGAGGAGGGTACAATTTGAAAAAGTGTTTAGACGGTTATATGGGTAAGATGGGTGTAAAGGGATATGGGCCAAACGCAGGCAATTGGGTCAAGCTTTAGTCATTAAAAAAAAACGCAGAATGGACAAGTTGGGTCGAAGGGCCTGTTTCCATGCTGTACATCTCTATAAGACTATGACTCTATGCATGAACATTTCCCCCATGTAGGTACTAATTCCATTTTTGCATATGTGTATGTCTCCAGACACTTCCTTCATGAAGATCAAAGCAAATCCTTGACTTACCTGATGGCCACGCTTGAACTTTTCCAGAAGGAGTTCTTGCAAAGAGACTATGAGCCAGATCTTTGATATGCTTAGTTCCCTTGCTCAGCCCTTCTCCACCCTGCCCTGTTCATGCCTCATTCCCTCCAACTCCCCCCCTCCACACACTTCTTCAGCCAGAGGTACTGAGTACAATTTGTAGCTCCTCCAGCCATTGAAGATTCTTCACTTCTGAAGTTTGGTTGCCATGTCTTCCCACGTAGAGGTTTCTGAAATCTTCACCTGTGAAGCCTACCTGTAGCGATGCGTTACAATTGACAATTTGTTGTCATTTCCTCTGTAGAGTGTCATAGACGCCATTGCAGTGCAGAAGGAGGCCATTCAGCCCATCAATTCTGCACTGACAACAATCCCACCCAGACCCTATCCTCGTACATATTTATCCCGGTAATCCCTCTAACCTACGCATCCCAGGACACTGAGGGGAAATTTATCATGGCCAATGCACCTAACCTGGACATCTTTGGACTGTGGGAAGAAACTGGAGCACCCACAGGAAACCCACGCAGACATGGGGAGAATGTGCAGGCTCTGTCAGACAGTCACCAAGGGAATTGAACCTGGGCATCTAGTTTGTGGGCACCGCCCACAAACTGGTGTATAAACACTCTCCTTTAACAGTTATCTAAACTGAGGTGGTTTCAAGGTAATTGGAGAGGGTAAAATGAAAAAATCAGGTTCTTCAGAGCAGATTTTCCCTTTTATGCCCACTGTAGGAATTGGAATAGGCAAGGGGTGGACCATGGAAAGGTCCATTGATCCAGGGCGGGATTTTCCAGTTTCAAAGCGAACGTGACTGGAAAATCTTGGCCTTTTTCAGAGATTTCACTCTGAAACAATCTCAGTGTTGCATAAAACTAATACATTATTGTGGAGAAATAACGTGGAACTCAATTGATTGACTTTTGAACCTTTGTGTTAAGACAGCATGTTAACTTGTTTTCTTTTAAAATACCTTATTTTGGGTCATCAAATGTGAAGCATTGCTGCCTTTCATCATGTTAGTTATGTAACTTCTTTTGGAAAGAAGGTCATTAAAATAAAGAATTGAATTTGCAGATTCACTTTTTGTATTAGGAATGATTTGAACACAGGACTTAATTTCATGTCCATAATCTATCTTGAATTCAATAATGTCATAAATAGTTAAGTTGTTTAAACAGTGCTGTCAGCAGGAACATAATAACCTGCCTTGTATATTTAATATCTTGGAGATATGCAGAGATAGAAATCATAGCATCCCTACAGTACAGATGGAGGCCATTTGGCCCATTGAGTGCTGACAACAATCTCACCCAGACTCATCCCCGTAAACCCACGTCTCCCGGACGCTCAGGGGCAATAGAGCATGGCCAATTAAGGAAAACCGGAAATCTTTGGACTGTGGGAGGAAACTGGAGCACCTGGAGGAAACCTACACAGACACGGGGAGAATGTGCAAACTCCACACAGACAGCGACGCAAGGCTGAAATTGAACCCGGGTTCCTGGTGCTGTGAGACAGCAGTGCTAACCACTGCGCCACCATGCCATCTTGACCACTGTGCCACCATGCAGCCTCAATGAGAGGTGGCACTCATTTTCATGGCCCATATTTGAATAATGGGGAGCGCCTCTATGTCAGGGGGAAATTGCCACGAGTAGATGAAAACCATAAGACCTACCCTTGAACATGTGATTTCCTAGTTTTGTGAGGGTGTGAATGGAGGCAGAGGCGCATTCATTCTTATGTGTTTGATGGTCATCAATGTATACAGATTAGACCTGGTGAAGGCTGGCCTGAGCATAATCACCTGTCTTGTATATTTTATATGTTGGAGATAGGCAGAGGTAGAAATCATAGAAATGCAGAAGGAGGCCATTTGGCCCATCGAGTCTGCACTGACCACAATTCCACCCAGGCCCTATCCCTGTAACCCCATACCCTGGACACCCAGGGGCAATTTAGCATGGCCAATCCACCAAACCTGCACATCTTTGGGAATGTGGGAGGAATAACTCTTTGACTAACCCATTGGAGAGGGAAAGTTTCCCTTTGGATCTTGTCCTGGGACATCTTCTGGGGGAGGCTAGCGGCCCTCTGGCAGAGATTCCGGATACTCTTTGCAACCATTAAAAGCACTCATAAATGAGCATAAAAAGTGAATACATTCATTACTATCAAACTGATAAGAACTGCCAACTGAAATCAGAAGCCCCTATTGAGGGGTTCAGCGCCTGTTTGACTCACACCCTTCCCAATCCCTGCTGCTGGCAAGAATGCGATCACAGTAAGAAGTCTCACAACACCCGGTTAAAGTCCAACAGGTTTATTTGGTAGCAAACGCCACTAGCTTTCAGAGCGCTGCCCCTTCGTCAGGTGAGTGAAGGAGGAGTGCTTCGAAAGCTAGTGGCTTTTGCTATCAAATAAACCTGTTGGACTTTAAGCTGGTGTTGTGAGACTTCTTGCTGTGTTTACCCCAGTCCAATGCCAGCATCTCCCACAACAAGAGTGCGATCTGTCTGATATGGGGCTGGGACTCCCACAGCCAGTCCTACCTGCCATTTTTAAAGGTTTCTGAAGTCTTCATAACTCCTCGAAAATCTGGCCCAATGTCTTTCTTTTCTTTACTGTTGCTGCTTGATAACCAGCTAAATATAAATATCACAGAGCTGACTATCAAACTCCACTGGCTATTGCAAATCCAGCCATTTAGGTCCCTTGTGTTAAGTAGGTTACTATGCAAAATTCTTATCAATACCAACAGTGCCAGGCATAAATCAGTGGATTTTGATTTATAGAATCAAAGAATCATACGGTACAGAAGGAGGCCATTTGGCCCATTGAGTCTTCCCCAACCACAATCCCACCCAGACCCTATTGCCATAACCCCATATAGTTACCTTAGCTAGTCCTCCTGGCACTAAGGGCAATTTAGCCTGGTCAATCCACCTAACCCCGCGCACCTCTGGGAGGAAACCAGAGCACCTGGAGGAAACCCACGCACACACGGGAAAAATGTGTAAACTCCACACAGACAATGACCCAATCTGGGAATCGAGCATGGGTCCCTGGTGCTTTAATGAGTTATAGGTGTCTCTGACGAGGCCAATATTTGTTGTCCATCCCTAATTACTCCTGAGAAGCTGGTGGTGAGCTGCCTTCTTGAACTGCTGCAGATCATGTGCTGTAGGTACACCCACAGTGCAGTTAGGAAGGGTGTTGCAGAATTTGAGCTCAGGGGCAATGCAGGAACAAGGATATCATTCCAAATCAGGATGGTGCATAGGTGGAAGGGGAATCTGTGGGTGTCCTTATGGGTCTGCTGTCCTTGTCCTTCAAGCTAGCGAAGGGTTTGGAAGGGGCTGTCAAAGGTGACTTGGTGAGTTGCTGCAGTATCTTGTAGATGGTGCACACTTCAGCCAATGTAGGTGCAGGAAGGAGTGAATGATTAAGATAGGGAGTGGAATGCCAATCATACTTGCACTCGAAAAGGGCAATATTTAAATCGATTGGGCCAGGGGCGGGGGAACGATAGGCCGGGGGCCAGTGATTGGGGTGGGAGGCACGATATCCAGGAAGGGAAGGGGTGCTTGACATGCCTCTCTTTGTTCTGTTGCACAGAACAGAGAGATCTGCACTTGTGTAATTGCGCCCTCTGGTGCGAGCAGCTAGCTTTCTGAAGAGCTTAGGCCCTTCCCCCTCCCCCTACTGGCAGGAAACAGATTGTGCATCTTTTTTTGCACCAAGTGGCGTATGATTGCATTTTCAAACTCGCCTAAAAGACAGATCTGAAACTCTCGTCTTCCCAGGCTCATTAGAATATTTTTGGTAAGATCACTCCCAGGACCTCTGCAGAGATAGACGGTTGAAGAATAGACTTTATAAAGAAAGGATAAAGTTTACAGGTTTTCCATGATGTAAAACTGGATCCCGTCTTGTGTGAAGACAGAGTGCTATTCTCAGTAAATGCCAGGTGGTTCTCACCAATGGAGTTTCAGCCTGAATGAAAATAAAACCAGATCAATCTTTCCCATCTTAGCGTCTTGGGTTTCCAAAAGCAGACAAGCTCCACTGAGGTGAGAATTCCTAGCTGGATCCTGATAATCATTTCATTTCGGGCAAGACAACGTGAATAAGAGCTGGACAGCTTTTCATTTCTTAGTTCAGTCCCACCGGAATGTTTTTAGAAAGTTCAAAACTTTAAAATGATCTCAGTTGTGTGATTTCCAGTAAATCATTAGCTTTTGCCTTTAAACCAGTTTCTTTCTCCATCGATCAAAATAATAACGGCTTGAATAAACAGTTCTTCCCTTTCAAGGACATGCTGCTAATTTCCATAGTAATCTCTACAGTGCAGAAGAAGGCCATTCAGTCCATCAAGTACCTTACCCAGGCCCTACCCTGTAACCTACACATTTACCATGGTTAATCCACCTAACCTGCACATTTTTGGACACTCAAGAGAAATTTAGCATGGCCAATCTGCCTAAACTGCACATCCTTGGACGCAAAAGGGCAATTTAGCATGGCCAATCTACCTAAACTGCACATCTTTGGACACAAAGAGGCAATTTAGCATGGCCAATCCACCTAAACTGCACATCAAGTGTCAATTTAGCATGGACAATCCACCCAACCTGCACATCTTTGGACAATAAGGGGCAATTTATCATGGCCAATCCACCTAACCTGCACATCTTTGGACTGTGAGAGGAAACCAAAGCACTCGGAGGAAACCCACGTCGATAGGGAGTAAGAACGTTACCCAAGGCTGGAATTGAACCTGGGTCCCTGGCACTGTGAGGGAGCACTGCTAACCACCGTGCTGCCGTGCCATTCGCTAAAATCATATGGTTTCCTTTCCTTGTAGACAAACTAAGGTGAATTTATAACTGTTTCAAAAAAAATCCAGGCGAGCTTCTAAGTCCCGACAATGTAACGACCTTCTATATTTTAAAAGCAAATATCGCCCTGGGTTCTAACCTATTCCGTAGATTAAAAGCATGCTTTCGCTGGGTAAGCATCCTGAATAGAGGCCTCTGATTTGAATTCTTTCTCTCTTGCTTTGTATTCAGTTGACACTCGTATGATTTTTCCTCAATTTATTTAATTTCCTGAGGGAACCGAATAAAATTTCCAAGAAAATGACATTCTGAAATCGCTCCCTGCACCCTTTGCCAACTGAGTTTGCACTCCAGGATATTAATCTCATGTTATACATTAGTTTGTTCTCGCAGAACCGGAACCAGAGTATTTCACACAGGGGTTCATCATTAATCTCCTGCAAATTCTGATAGGTTGCATTCGCAACCAGATATTCAATCAGCCACGCTTCAATAACATATTAACTAATTTCTGCTGGAAAGCATTTTTCCCCTCAATATGTGGCTGTCTCTGATGAGGCCAGTCTGTGTTGCCTATCCCTAATTACCCTTGAGAAGGTGGTGGTGAGCCGCCTTCTTGAACCGCTGCAGATCATGTGCTGTAGGTACACCCACAGCGCTGTTGGGAAGAGTGTGGCAGAATTTGGACCCAGCCACAATGCAGGAACAGGGATGTAGTTCCGCATCAAGATGGCACGTGGCTTGAAGGGGAACTTGTGGGTCATGGGTCTGCTGTCCTTGTCTTTCAATGTAGTAGAAGGGTTTGGAATGTGCAGTCAAAGATGGCTTGATGGGTTGCTACAGTGCATCTTGTAGGTGGTATACACTTCAGCCAGCCAGATGAAGTGAATGGTTAAGGTAGTGGAGGGGATGCCAATCAAGTGGGCTACTTTGTCCTGGCACACCACTTAATTGGCACCCCATTGTGAATATAATTGGAGCTGCACTCATCCAGGCAGTGAAGTTATTGTGATTGATTGCATTCATAACCAGATACTTTAATAACATATAAAAAGGGGGAATAAAAACTAAGTTCTGCAAAGACAAGCACTGTTGCCTCACAGTGATAGAGACCTGGGTTCAATTGCCGGCTTGGGCCACTGTCTGTGTGGAGTCTGCATGCTCTCCCCGTGTCTGCGTGGGTTTTGTCTGGATGCTCCTGCTTCCTCCCACACTCCAAAGACGTGCTGGTTGGGTGCATTAGCCGTGCTAAGTTCTCCCTCAGTGTACCCAAACAGGTGCCAGAGTGTGGCGACTAGGATTTTCGCAGTAACTTCATTGCAGTGTTAACGTAAGGCTACTTGTGACACTAATAACTTAAAACTTTAAAGAAACTGAAAAACAAAGTGTTAAGCTATTTTTTCACTTCGAAGTGCTGATTGACTTGTTATGTATTGTCAGCATTTCCTGCTTTAGGTGAAGGTGTTATTTGATGTGATATCTTTAAGTGTCTTGTGTTTACTCCACCTAGCTCCCTGCAGAGAAAAAAATCTTACATTTTTATTCTTGCTTAACATAGTCACCTTCTTATCTGGTTCTGTGATCACAGTTTTAGTTGAATAACCTGTTCACATCTTTGATATTTCTGCCCTTCAGGATTTTAAGCACTCAAGCCATTCCTCTTTGTTTCTTTCTGTCAAGGAACTCAAATCAAATAAAGTTCTGAGATTCTGTCTTTATGGAGCTCTTCATATCCGTGTTGTTCTCTACACTATCTTGAGTGCAATTCATGTTCTTGTCATTTATAATAATCCATCAAAATTTATTTATCAGAGTCATAAGTAGGCTTACATTGACACTGCAATGAAGTTACTGTGAAAATACCCGAGGTGTCACACTCCGATTCCTGTTGGGGTACACTGAGGGAGAATTTAGCATGGCCAATACACCTAACCAGCACATCGTTCAGACTGTGGGAGGAAACCAGAGCACCCGGAGGAAACCCACGCAGACCCGGGGCCGAACGTGCAGACTCTGCACAGACAGTGACCCAAGTTGAGAACCGAACCCTGGCCTCTGGTGCTGTGAGGCAGCAGAACTAACCCACTGTGCCACGGTGCCACCCACCCAAATGTTGTATTGTCAGCTAATTATACCTGACCAATAATAACTGGTAAAGAAATCTCACAACATCTGGTTAAAATCCAACAGGTTTAAAAATTAACCTGGTGTTGTGAGACTACTTATTTTGCCCAACGCAGCCCAACACTGCAATCTCCACATCAATAATAATTCGTTTTGCTGTGGCATCAGGTAGCTTTGAGATGATGTTACATCGTGATCAGCCTGCTGCCAGGAATCTCACACAGTTTCAATGAGCAGTCTCCACTGCCAATGGTCACTCGTCCACTCTGAATAGATTTTGTGTTTTGTTTTTGTTTCTGATTTAATTTCCATCTATATTTAAATCCGTCTGGGAGCCCATCAACTGAATTTGCCCTCATTCCTTCGACAGCCATCAATAGCTCCTGCACCGGTCACCTTGCCACATAACTTGTTAATATTGCCACCGTCTGCACCTCTAACAAGTGTCATCAATCCTGTGGTAATTGCCAATACAAGAAATCATCACTTGTTGATCGAATTTTAGTCAGTTTTGTACCATCGACTTTCTGTTGCACTGTGATAAACCAATCCTTCATAAATTTCATTTATTAGTGTCACAAGTAGGCTTAAATCAACATTGCGAGGGAATTACTGCAAAAATCCCCTAGACGCCACACTCTGGTGCCTGTCTGGCTACACTGAGGGTGAATTTAGCATGGACAATGCACCTAACCAGCACACCTTTCAGACTGTGGGAGGAAACTGGAGTACTCGGAGGAAACCCACGCTGACACAGGAAGAATGTGCTGACTCCACACAGACAGAGATTCAAGCTGGGAATCGAACCTGTGTCCTTGGTGTTGTGAGGCAACAGTGCTAACCACTGTGCCACCGTGCTGCCCCCGTATTCCTCTCAACTGTACAGCAAGCCCAAATAAAATGATTTTCACCCGAGAATTCTTGTCAAAGAATTACAGTACGTTAACAATGAGTGATTACTCTCTTTCTAAAGTGATTGCCCAAATATGAACTCTCTGCTGTTTTTGTAGCCATTAGTAGTAATCTATGTAGATTATAAAGTTTCCCAGTTTATGATTTTATTTAATTTGTGGGACATGGGCCTGGCTGGTGAGCTGCCTTCTTGAAAGCTGCAGTCCACGTGATGTGAGTTGACTCACAGTTCCATTAGGTAGGGAGTCCAGGATTTTGACCCAGCGACTGCGAAGGAACGGCAATACATTTCCAAGTCAGGATGCCCCTTGCCCCTTTGAATATGGGAATAATGGAGGTAAAGCTAAGCTAGGGAAAGTCTATCCCCTGCTCTGCCCAAGACCACAAGAAACTACAAAAGATTGTGAATGTAGCCCAATCCATCATGCAAACTAGCCTCCCATTCATTGACTCTGTCTACACTTCCTGCTGCCTCGGCAAAGCGGCCAGCATAATTAAGGACCTCACGCACCCCGGACATTCTCTCTTCCACTTTCTTCCGTCAGGAAAAAGATACCAAAGTCTGAGGTCACGTGTCAACCGTGTCAAGAACAGCTTCTTCCCTCCTGCCATCAGACTTTTGAATGTACCTCCGTCACGCTAAGTTGATCTTTCTCTACACCCTAGCTATGACTGTAACACTACATTCTGCACTCTCTTCTTTCCTTCTCTATGAACGGTATGCTTTGTCTGTATAACATGTAAGAAACAATACTGTTCACTGTATACCGATACGTGTCACAATAGTAAATCAAATAAAAATCAAATAAAATCAGATCAATACTGACTGAATTCATCTTGATCAATACAGAAGCTGAACACAAATAGAGTAATGGGTCCCTTTGTTCATGAGAAAAAGCATGTGCTGCCAGATAAAGGTCGCATGTCCTTCCATTGCTAATTTCAGTGAAAAGATTGACGTAAATAAAAAGTAGAGAGAAAAGAAAAAGTTTATATCAAACTTACAGGGAGAAAATTTAAACCATTGAAACTCTTGCCTTACTGACTATCGGCTGATGGCTCTGATATCCATCATTATGAAATGCTTCGAAAGGCTAGTTATGGCACAAATCAGTTCCAGCCTTCCAGACTGCCTGGATCCAGTATAGTTTGCCCATGGCCACAACAAGTCGATAGCAGACGCCATCTCTCTGGCCCTGCACTCAACCCTGGAGCACCTAAATAACAAAGGCACCTATTTCAGATTCCTATTTATTGCCTACAGCTCAGCCTTCCACACCATTATTTCCACAAAACTCATCTCTAAACTCCATGGCCTGGACCTTGGCATCTCCCTCTGCGACTGGATCCTGAACTTCCTAACTCACAGACCACAATCAGTAAGGATAGGCAACAACACCTCCTCCACGATCATCCTCAACACCATGCCCCACAAGGCTGTATTCTCAGCCCCCTACTACGCTCTTTGTACACCTATGACTGTGTGTAACTGTAACACCACATTCTGCACTCTCTCGTTTCATTCTCTATGTACGGTATGCTTTGTCTTATAGTGTGCAAGAAACTAAACTTTTCACTCCGTTAATACATGACAATAATAAATCAAATCAAGTTGAATTAAATCAAACCAAATTTTTATCTGTTTGATCAGACTGTGCGCTGCCAATTTGTGGCTTCATTTGCAGAGTGATAGAGAGGCACTTTTTACTCACTTATTATGCTTTCTTAGCCTTTGCTTTTTGGATGGAGTGACTTATTTTCATTATGCTTGCAATTTGAGTTTAAGCACTTCAAATACAATTATATGTTGGAAAAATGAATCAGATTGTTTCCTTTCAATGAATCCATTGAATCCCTACAGTGCTGAGGAGATCATTTGGCCCATCGAGTCTGCACCAACCACAATCCCACCCAATCCCTATCCCGTAACCCCACGTCCTTAACCAGCTAGTCCCCCTGACACTAAGTGGCAATTTAGCATGGCTAATCAACCTAGCCCGCATGTCTTTGGAGTTTAGGAGGAAACTGGGGCACCCGGAGGAAACCCATGCAGATACGGGGAGAGTGTGCAAGCTCCACACAGACAGTGACCCAAGCTGGGAATTGAACCTGGGTCCTTGGCGCTGAGGCAGCAGTGCTAACCACTGTACTACTGTGCCATCCCAATACAGAAAGAGACCAGCTGACCATTGATTTAGCCCACCCAAGCCCTCCCCTCATCCTATTCCCATAACTCCATGCATTTTCTCCGATTAACCTGTACATCTCAGGACACTAATGGGAAATTTAGTGTGGTCAACACACCTAACCTGCACTGCTGGGTAGCATGGTGTCACAGTGGTTAACACTGCTGCCTCACAAGTCCAGAAACTTGGATTCAATTGCAGCCTTGGGTCTGTGTGGAGTTTGCACATTCTCCTCGTATCTGTGTGGGTTTCCTCCACGTGCTCTGGTTTCCTCTCACAGTGCAAAGATGTGTAGGTTAGCCTGATTGGCCATGCTAAATTGCCCCTTCATGGCCCAAGATGTGTAAATTAGGTTGATTAGCCATGATAATTGTGTGCGGTTACAGGGATAGGGGAGGGAATAGGGGCTGAATAAAACAAATATTGGATCAGAGAGTCAGTGTGGATTTGATGGGCAGAATGGCCTCTTCTGCACTGTGCTGATTCTACGAACTCTGGATTTGTACAAATAGGGAGAATATACCAACTCCGCACAGACATTGACAAGGCCAGGATTGAACCTCAGTCACTGGTGCTGTGAGGCAGCGGTGCTAACCACTGTGTCACTGTGTCGTGATGTGAGAGACTTTAAAGTCACCCGTAATCTTCCATTTTTCATTGGCCATGGTTAACTATACCAGACCCTGACACGATTTAAACTCATCCTGGAGAATTCTCCAGCCACTCACGCTGGCAGGATTCTCCAGTCTCGCCCACAATGCACCAACTCCTGTGGGTTTCCTGGTGGCATGGCAATGGGAAGTCCCATTGACAGCGGCAGGACTGGAAAATCCCGGCACCAGTGAGGAGCACGTCAGCTCCGGCTGCTGAGAAACATGCAGCTGGGAGGTTGGAGAACCCCCCCACCATCTATCCAGTGTTGAAGGATGCATTGAAATATTGACAAGATGAATTTGCAAATTATTCACCACGAATAATTTCAGAATTTTATCCTCTAGTTTCTTTGGTGTTGCTAACCCCGAGTGCGAAATGAGTTTGCTAAAGGGCAGCATGGTGGCGCAGTGGTTAGCACTGCTGCCTCACAGTGCCAGGGATCCGGGTTCGATTCCCAGCTTGGGTCACTGTATATGTGGAGTCTGCACATTCTCCCTGTATCTGCGTAGGTTTCCTCCGGGTGCTCGGGTTTCCTCCCGCAGTCCAAAGATGCGCAGGTTAGGTGGATTGGCCATGCTAAATTGGCCGTCAGTGTTAGAGGACTAGCTAGGATAAATACATAGGGTTATGGGGGATAGAACCTGGATGGGATTGTGGTCGGTGCAGGCTCGATGGGCTGAATAGCCTCTCTCTGCACTGTAGGGATTCTATGATTCTATGAGATTGCTGCAGAGCAAGTACAAAGTATAATTCAGGTATAGTTGTGCACCACAATGGGAAGGCACATGGATAAGAGACGGAAATCTCCGGCTGCACTGGTCTAAAAGGCAGAAATTCCCACCCAACTGTCAATGGGGTTTTACATTGTCCGCCCATCACAATTGCAGTGGTGGGCAGGATGGGAGAATTCCAGCCATCATATCTGGGGAATGATTTTGGGGTAAAGGTAGAGCAATGGCATCCAAACAGGAGCCTTGATCACCATGAGAGTACAAAGAGTCAACTAATAAATGGACTGATGCGTTTTGGGATCATGCTTGAAAATGGGCACCGATCTTATTTACCGGATGATCTCCCATACCAGCTGTGCCCGCAGATGGCATTGGCTTCTTCTTGACAACATCTTTCCAAAGCAGGACCTTGGCTATCTTCACCTTCTCTGAGAATGTTGATCCCCATCTCTGTTTGTGCGTTACTGTCTACGTCAGAAACTACTTCATTACAATGTTACTGTAAAATTGGCAGCAGGGTGGCACGGTGGTTAGCACTGCTGCCTCACAGTGCCAGGGACCTGGGTTGGATTCCCGGCTTGGGTCTCTGTGTGGAGTTTGCACATTCTCCCCGTGTCTGTGTGGGTTTTCTCTGATTTCTTCCCACAGCCCGAAAGATGTGCTAGTTAGGTGTGTTGGCTGTGCTAAATTCTCCCTCAGTGTACCTGAACAGGCACTGGAGTGTGGCGACTAGGGGATTTTCACAGTAACCTCATTACAGTGTTAATGTAAGCCTACTTGTGACTAATAAATAAATAGCTGTGAGGTCGCCCTTGAGAAATCCCTGGTTGATTCTTGCTCTGATTTCCCACTCCTTTCCTTCCCTACAGGAAATCATTGAGATTGGCAGCTCATCATGAGGAATTCGCTGTACCTCATGGTGTCACTTGCTTATTTAACATACTAAATACAAATATTAAATATTACCATCAATCCAAGCAGCCTCGTGCACAGATCTATCAAGTGTCTTGCCTCAAACAGCAGCCTCATACAGAAGCTAGCAGTCTCCTCCCACCTCCCCACCGAACAGTTGCAGCCCTCAGCTTGTATGAAGCTGCTGTTTATTTGTGGAATCCACTCGCAACTGAGAGAAAAATCACAGGTCAGAATGGAGTAAGTTGACAGAACGACGATAAGAGGATGGAATAGAGGAGAAGGGCAGCAGGCATTCATATCACTTGTCTATCTCCTGAGGTTCATGTGACACAGCAAAGCTTGCCATGTTTCTGTTGCCACCTTGTGCCACATGTCGGGCTGGGCAATGAGCAATCAATAGCTGTGATTTGTCCAGTTTCGACAGCTCTGCTTGTGAACGATCCTGGATTTGCTCGAATTGTGAGGATACTTCCTGGAGCAGTGCGTCTTGTAGATAGTGCACGCTGCCTGCAACTGAGTGTCAGTGGTGGAGGGAGTGGATATTTGGGGTGCCAATTAAGTGGGCTGCTTTGTCCTGGATGTTGTCAAGCTTCTTCTCTGTTCACAGAATCCCTATAGTGCAGAAAGAGGTCACTCGGCCCATCGAATCTGCACCAACCACAATTCCACCCAGGCTATATTCCCATAACCCCACATATTTACCCTGCTAGTTCCCCCTGACACCAGGGTCTAATTTAGCACGGCCAATCCACCTAACCTGCACATCTTTGGATTGTGGGAGGAAACCGGAGCACCCAAAGGAAACCCACACAGACACGGGGAGAATTTGGGCGGCGTGGTAGCACAGTGGTTAGCACTGCTGCTTCACAGCTCCAGGGTCCTGGGTTCGATTCCCGGCCTGGGTCACTGCCTGTGTGGAGTTTGCACATTCTCATCGTGTCTGCGTGGGTTTCCTCTGGTTTCCTCCCACAGTCCAAAGATGTGCGGGTTAGGTTGATTGGCCATGCTAAGAAATTGTCCCTTAGTGTCCAGGGATGTGTAGGTTAGAGGGATTAGTGGGTAAATATGTAGGGATATGAGGGTAGGGCCTGGGTGGGATTGTGTTCGGTGCAGACTCGATGAGCCGAAGGGCCTCTTTCTGTGCTGTAGGGTTCTATGGTTCTACACAGACCTGAGGCTGGAATAGAACCAGGGTCCCTGGCGCTGTGAGGTAGCAGTGCTAACCACTGTGCCATCGTGCTATGTTGTTGGAACTGCACCCATCCAGGCAAGTGGGAAGTATTCCATCACACTCCTGAGACTAGGGGTCACTGATTATTGTATTTGGAATTAGTTCAATAGCCAACTGAAAAAAAATCACTTTGACCTCCCCTTACTGAAACTCTGGAATGAAACATGTTAGGAATGGGGAGAGTTGAATAGACCATCTGAACTTCTGAAGGAAAGAAATTCGTGAATGTATTTTTTGGGCACAGGGAAGTCACTTTCTTCTCCTGCGTTTTCTGTTCCTAATGTTCACCTTTTGTGAGCATTTGCACTCAGAGATAATTGGCGATGATTCAGATGATTTGTTTTTAAGGCTTGCTTAATGAAAATAATTTTGAAATGCATTTTTTGAGCGTGGTGGATAGACAGTAATCTCACGGAGGATTTCTCCTACGTGCAGTGGCTCCCTGATAGCTCACCACTTTGACTAGTTACGTTGTACTGATTAGGATCGACCCTTGGCTTTGCTGAATTAATTCACCTGTGGGGCAAGGAGCAAATTGGTGGAAGGTGAGAAGCATTGATACAAGAGATTAACTACAAGACTGTAATTGGAAATTGTGCGATGACAATAATATCTTCCTCAATGTCAGTAAGATGAAGGAGATAGTCATCGATTTCAAGAAGCATAGTGGAGAACGTGCACTTATATCAATGGGGATGAAGTGGAATTGGACGAGAGTTTCAAAGACATGGGTGTCCAGATCATCAATAATCTGTCCTGGTCCCTCCATGCTGACACTGTAGTTAAGAAAGCCCACCAATGCCTCTACTTTCTCAGGAGGCTAAGGAAATTCGGCATTTTCGCTATGATTCTCATTCATTTTTACAGATGTACCATAGAAATCATCCTTAATGGATGTATTACAGCTTGGGACGGCACCTGCTTTGAACAAGACTACAAAAAAATACAAAGCGTTGTGAATGTAGCCCAATCCATCATGCAAACCAGCCTCCCATCCATGGACTCTGTTTACACTTCCTGCTGCCTCAGGAGAGCAGCCAGCATAATCAAGAACTTCACGCATCCCAGACACACTCTCTTTCATCTTCTTCCATCAGGAAAAAGACACAAAACTCTGAGAACACGTACCAACTGATTCAAGAACAGCTTTTTCTCTGCTGCCATCAGACTTTAGAGTGGACCTACTTTGTATTAAGGTGATCTTTTGCTATGCCCTAGCTACAACTGTAACATTACATTCTACACCCTCTCCTTTCCTTCTCCATGAATGGTGTTCTTTGTTTGTACAGTGCACAAGAAACAATACTTCTCACTGCATACTAATACATGTGACAGTAATAAATCAAATCAAATCAGTAATCGTATTATTGATTTAGATTGTTAATACAGAGAACAATCATCTCTGATCTTTCTCACAAAGAACTAAAATGTTTTCTATAAATGTAAAGGTCATTCCCACTGTGGTTTTTTTGATGTGATTACAAGGTAGTGGTTTGATAGAACAGTTCAGATGGTACTATAAATCACATGAGCAAAGCCTAAATGGATGAACTGTCACCTGAACAGTGAGAAAATAGCCCAGAAATCACTCTAGCACATCCACTCATGTGTACTTCTATAAATAATATATGTACTGTATGTGCTGAAGGCTACAAGGTGATTCTATTGAGTTTTCAATGAAAGGTTTTACAAAAGTGATGGACAGGAACATCCAATGTCACTGTGTACCAGGGGCGTAAGAGGATGTTGGCACAAAGGAAATAATGGCAGATTTCTGGGGAAGGGCTTCAACACTTTTTTTTCTCTTACTTTTATTTTCTGGTCAGCAAGATGTCAAATTAGTCAGAAAAAGTAAAAGCTGTGTTGTACTCTGTTTCTACTGGACTCACATGACATGGAAGTCTAAAATTATGATAACATTGTCTAAAAGCTTCTGCAATGTAACACTTAATTACTTACAACATTTTAACAAGACTGGAGCAGTGTCCAAAGATGTGCAGGTTAGGTGGATTGGCCATGCTAAATTGCACCTTAGTGTCCAAGGATGAGCAGTTTACATGGATTGGCCATGGCACATTGCCCCATAGTGTCCAAAGATGTACAGGTTAGTTGGATTAGCCGTGGTAAATGTGTGGGGTTACAGGGAGAGGGCCTGACTGAATGCTCTGTCAGGGAATTGGTGCAGACACAATGGTTGCAATAGCCTCTTGTGGACTGTAGGGATTCTGTGATTCTAAGTATGGTTCACAGCCCATTGTATAACCCGTCTCTGCTGGCTCATGTAACATTTGTAGCATGGAATTTAGTCATGAAACAGGGGATGCTGTCAGTGGATCTGGAAATTGGTGGGATTCCGGAGTGGGTGGGGAAGAGGCCAGCCCGTGAACACAAGCCACCTGCCAATTAGGGAAATGAAGGCGCGAGGATCATCCGGGGAATATTCTGTGTGGAGTTTGCATGTTCTCCTCGTTTCTGCGTGGGTTTCCTCTGGGTGCTCTGCTTTCCGCCCACAGTCCAAAGATGTGCAGGTTAGGTGGATTGGCCATGTTAACTTGCCTCTTACTCTCAGGGGGACTAGCTAGGGTAAATGTATGGGGTCATGGCAATTGGGCCTGGGTGGGATTGTGGTTGGTGTAGATTTGATGGGCCGAATGGCCTCCTTGTGCACTGTAGGATTCTATGAAGTGTACGGTGGGAATGGGCCTTTTTCCCACTCTCACCAGTACTGCTGCCCGTGGTGTGTGCAGACATCTCATTCAGCGCTGCTTCACTCGTGTGTCTAACAATGCAATCACCATTATAAATGATGCGGGTGGAGTTATGGTGTGGGATCTTGAGCCTTGCGTTTGCCATCCACGGGAATGCTGGCAGGACTCAAGATCCAACAAAGCCTGGAATCTCGCCATCCACCTAATAGACATGAACCTGATTAACATTTATTTTAATATATTCACATATGATTGAAGGCCTCCCTGCACCAAATAGTATCCTCCCGCTGTACATTCAAACAATGCTGACGTGAAGTCACACCGGCATGGTTCACCCAGGCAGTGGGTTGGCAATGCCCCCCAGCAGAGGTTGGCACCATGCCCATTCCAACCTAGCAGTGCTAACCTGTACCAAGTGGCAGTGCCGGGCAGACCCCAGTGGTAGCCTGATAGGGAGGCGGAGGGGTGGAATTCATTTAATTGTGCGGGTGTTGCATTTTTGCTGGCTGCTTATCTACTTTTGTCAATTTTGTCTTCCTTGCTATAGCTGTACCACTCGGCCTGTTGTCCATTTTTAGCATTGCAAATGTATGAAGTCCACCAAATTATTCTATGCCTCCGGCAAGCTATGGAGGAGCACCTTGGGGAATAGTGAATCTTTTTGACATTCTGGGCTCTACAGTAAGTCTGGCTTCAGCATTTGCAGGGAAGTAATGTTTAACTGGGAGAGAACCTTGTCTCACTCACACTTGGCATACCTGATTTATCATTGCATTAACTATTCTGAAACTGCCTGGTTCCGACGTTGCATGCTTCAGTAAAGATTCCTCAGTCTGTTCTCTGAAGGAGCTAATGGGTAGCACAGCGATTCACACTGCAGTCACACGGGGACCCGGGTTCAGTAGTGGCCTACTCCTGCTCCTATGTTCGAAAGCAATCTCCAACGCAAAAGGCCGCAGGATATCTGTGGGTAACTTTGAGTGTAATGAATGACTAACCACATTTGTCTGCCATTGACTGCAAAACCTGGGCCGTTATGTCAAATAGCAGAGAGAACTAATGGGCAACGCCCACCATGGCATGACAAGTAAAACCCTGAAACTAATATCTTTCCCGCGCGTTGAAAGGTTTGGGCCAAGTCTTCAAGCCGGCTTTTGGCTGCTACGCAGTGGAAATTTATATGGTTCTAACTGGATTGCAAAGCTCTTTTCAACCCATCCCTTATCATGGTGCATGCTGCGTATTGACTTCACTGGAGGGAGCGCAATCCAGGAATGATCTAACAGTGAAAGGAACACAGCAATGGGCAATAGACTGAGGCAGTTATCGGTGTGCACAGAATCTGTATGGCAGCTTCATTTAATCTGATGAAACACACACAATAGAAAGGCTGTAGGTGCAGAGCAAAATGGTGTCTTTTTGACTAATTGCACATTTAATATCTCAAGTTTCCATCCAAGAGCTCCATAAACAGACGCTGTAAAGGAGGAACATCATAGAGGTTACAGTGCAGAAAGAAGCCCATCGAGCCTGCACCTACAACAGTCCCACCCAGGCTCTGTCCTATCCCCATAACCTCAAAGTTTACCCTCCCAAACATAGAAATATAGAAACGTAGAAGGTACGAGCAGGAGGAGGCCATTTAACCCTTCCAACCTGCTCCATCATTCATTACGATCACGGCTGATCATCCAACTCAATAGCCTAATCCTGCTTTTTCCCCATAACCTTTGATCCCATTTGCCCCAACTACTATATCTGGCTGACTTTGGAATACATTCAATATTTTGGCATCAACTACTGGTATTGAATTTCACAGGCACCTCCCATTCTTTGGGTGAAGAAATGTCTCCTCACCTCCATCCTAAATGTCCTACCCTGAATCCTGACACTGTGACCCCTGGTTCAGGACTCCCCTAACATTGGGAACATCTTCCCTGCATCTGTCCTTCTAGTCCTGTTAGAATTTTATAATTTTCTATGAGATTCCCCCCTTATTCGTCTGAACTCCGGTTCACATTGTGAACATTTTTGGGAGATTTAGTGGCAGGTGAAATAAGGAACAGAACAAACAGCTCATTTAATAGAATGTTACTTGTCTTCTCTCATAGAATGTAAATATTATTCACAGGAATTTTCATAGAGTCATAGAATCCATACAATGCAATCCGTACAATGGCCATTCTGTCCATCAGGTCTGCACCAATGCTCTGACAGAGTATTTTACCCAGAATCTTTGCCTCACCCTATCCCTGTAATCCCACACATTTCCCATGGCCAATCCTATACACCTTCAGACTGTGGGAAGAAATCGGAGCATCCAGAGGAAACCCACACAGACACGGGGAGAATGTGCAAACTCCACACAAACAGTGACCCAAGCTGGGAATTGTACCCGGATCCCTGGCACTGTAAGGCAGTAACCACGGTGCCACCCTAATTAATAATTATGCTGAAATTCTTTTCCATCTTCACTTTGCTTCAAGAAATCTACTTAAGCTGATTCTTTAATGTCTCCAGAAATGTTAGTGGTGTCTTCCCTTTGAGGGGAAGTTTGACATCAGGAGTGGGCAACCTGCAGCCTGGGTGGGCACAGGAGGGGCATCTGGGTTCTGAGTGCGGCCAATGAGACATTTTGTTGACCGTTGTCCGTGCGCAGGTTTGCGATATTCCGCTGATTTCCATCTGCGTAGTTTCTTCCTACTGGTGTGACTGAAGAGATTCATATGTAAAGCAAGGACGAGTGAAGTGATGTTCATGCTGGTTGCTCACAGCATTGACTGTGGGAGCCGTGCACTCCGTCTGTGTCCAAAGTGTCAATATTTCTTTTGTGTTTACCATTTGACGTTGATGAGAGTTCTATTAATATATGAATGATTGAACATTTTCTAAAACTTGTTATGAAAAATTCAACGTGTGTTAAATGTATTTGATCTTATTCATGGGGTCACAGTTAGTGAACAAGTCTGATTTCAATCTCGCGGCCCACTGAGATGGAGGAGGGCCACTCATGTAGCCCACTCACTCGCCTGGGTTGCATTCACTGATCTAGACCATTGTGGGCACAGTTTTGCCTTGTTTTGTGTTTACACTGGTCCATCTCAAAAAAGCTCTGTTAATTCCATTAGCATTTGCAGGGTAAATACATGGGGTTACAGGGATAGGGCTGGGTGGGATTGTTGTCGGTGCTGGCTCGATGGGCTGAATGGCCTTCTTCTGCCCTGTTGGCATTTTATTGGTTCTCGCCCATTATTTCAGTTCCTTTGTTTCCTCATTCTGTTTTGTTCCCCCTTTGCTCTTTTGGTGGCATTATGCAGTTCTATGACTGACTCATCAAAGGTACTGTCACTTCAGTGGGAACGTGATGTTTCAGACAATGTTAATGATGCAATCCCCTTTGAGGTTGCTAATATATGCAACCTTGCAGGATGCAGGAAGTAAACTAATGAATTATCTGGCCCATTAACAAACATCTTTCAGGAAAGTCTGTTAGTATCTTAATTTTTACATCTGTGGCATCTGTGGGGGCTGGCACGGTGGCACTATGGTTAGCAATGCTGCCTCACAGTGTCAGGGACTTGGGACCGATTCCCAGCTTGGGTGACTATCTATGAGGTGTCTGCATGTTCTCCCCCACGTCTGTGTGGGTTTCCTCCGGGTGCTCCGGTTTCCTCCCACTGTTCGAAAGACGTGCTGGTTAGGTGCATTGGCCGTGCTAAATTCTCCATCCGTGTACCCAAACAGGTGCCAGAGTGTGGCAACTAGGGGAGTTTCACAGTAACTTCAGTGCAGTGTTAATGTAAGCTGACTTGTGACATTAATAAATAAACTTTAAATCTCGCTCCTTGGGGTAATTTCATGCAGATTGATTAGCAGACCCAGGGCGAGGGTGTTGCCAGTGTCATATCCATCCAGCTGGCGCCTAAACTATTCCTGGCAAGCTTGCTGGCATGGACACCCAGCACTCTGTGTTCTCAAGGAGAGCTCAGAGGTCAATGCTGTTAAGCCCTGTGTTCTTGTCTAAAACAAGCACAAAGCAATAGCTAATAGGCAATGCACAATGGGAAATTGGGAGAGTTATCAAACAAATTCAATGGATCGTAACTTCCAAGTTCCGGGATGTTGTGTGTGAGTGGTACCCCAAAGATGCACAGGAAACATTGCCCAGGAAGTTGTCCTCCACTTTAAACCATCCGAAAGCTTCAGATGATTTATTTTTTATTCCTTTATGGGATGTGAGCATCACCAGCTAGCCAGTGTTCATTGCCCATCCCGAATTGCCCTTGAGAACAAAGAACAACACAGCACGGGAAACAGGCCCTTCGGCCCAATGAGCCCGCACCGCCATCTTAACAATGTGTTTTTCCTCCTCCACCCTTGACCCATGTCTATGCTTATGGTACCCCTATTGGAAACCAGGTGATGGTGCACTTGTACCATTGTAGACCATGTGATGTAAATACAGCCACAGTGCTTTTAGGGAGGGAATTCCAGGATTTTGATCCTGCGATATTGAAGGAGCGGTGATATATTTCCAAGTTAGGATGGTGAGTAACTTGGAGGGGAACTTGCAGGTGTTGGTGTTCCAATGTGTCTTCTACCTTTGTCCTTCTAGTTGGTAAAGGTTGAAGGGTTGGAAGATGATGTCGTAGGAACGTTAATGAGTTCCTGCAGGGCAGTTTGTAGATGGTACACACGGCTACTACAGTGGTAGAGGGAGTGGCTGTTTGTGGATGGGGTGCCAATCAAGTGGGCTACTTTGTCCTGGATGGTGTTGAGCTTCTTGAATATTGTTGGAACTGCACCCATCCAGGCAAGTGGGGAGTATTCCGTCACACTCCTGACTTGTACCATGTGGATATTGTGGCTTCCATTGTGGCTTTGGGGAGTCAGGAGGTGCGTTACTCACTGCAGGATTCCTGGCCTCTGATCTGCTCTTGTTGTCATCGTATTTGTAGGGCTAATTCTTGTCAATGGTAACCTCAGACAAATCTCTCTCCCTAAACCTCTCTGCATCTTATTTAAGAGGCTCCTTAAAACCTATCTCTTTCACCAGAGTTTTGGTCATCTGCTTTAATATTGCTTTGTATGTCAAATTTTATGTTTCAGTGAAGCACTTTAGAATGTTATGTTAAAGGTACTTTCTGTGTGCAAAGTTGTTGTTGAGATAATCAAATAGAGATAGGATTCTCCAACAAGATAGTGCTCACAGTTCTCCCAAAAATGTACTGAAATCTCTATAACCATATTATTTAGCCCAGACTTGAAATGTTCTACTAATGACGTTGCTTCCAGCAACAATTTTGACGAGATATTTACCACCACTTTTTAAATGAGATTTATCAAGATAGAATCCCCACAGTGCAGAAGGAGGCCATTCATCCCATCGCATTCCAACCATTATCTCGCAATTGAGTCTGTGTCTATATAAGCCCTGTTTGTGAACCCAACTCTCCACTCACCTGATGAAGGAGCAAGACTCTGAAAGCTTGTGCTACCAAATAAACTTGTTGGACTTTAACAATGGGGTTGTCAGACTGCTAGCGGCTCCCACAAACAGCAGTGTGTTAATAGCCAGATCGTCGCTGGAATTCTACCGTCCTGCCCACCAGAGATTCGGAATGGATGAGGGGTGGACAACGGGAATGTCCATTGACCTCAGGTGGGATTTTCCAGTCTGTGTCGAGCATGATCCCACAAAATCTAGCCCCATATGTTGTTCTGTTGTTGTCTGAGAGACACTGGGGACATGTCCTCTGCTCTTCTTCAAAGTTAGCCATGGGATCTTTTTACAAGCGCTGTCAGAGAGCAGATGGGGCCTTGGTTTTAACACCTCATCTGAAACAGAGCGCCTCTGACTGTCAGCTAGATTTTTTTTTGTGTGTAATTCTCTGGAGAGGAACTTGAGCCTAGAACATTCTGACTCCGAGGCAAGAGTGCCAGGAATTGACTCACGTCTGACAGACATGCCACAACTCCATATATGCTCCAAATCTTCACTGTGGGGGACACATGTGTGGGGAGGACTTAAAGACTGGCCATTGGTCTGAACCTGAGCCCAGATGACAAAACAATTTTGGTTTGGAGAAAAGAAACTACATTATATATATATTATTCTCCAGCTGCAGAAATTAGTTGACAAATCCCTAGCCACTTCTGTGACAGAAACGCTCCTCAGTTTAATCCGTAACAGCTGATCCTGGTATCCCCTGTGTCTCAGTGACCTCCATTTAAGTGTTGCCAAGGAAACTGCAAGCTGCAATCCCATTGGCTGTCATTTTGACAAGGGCAAATGAGGTCACTGAGAATGGAGGGTCTTTCACAAAGTGCAAAAGAACGCGCGGGGGTGCCTTTCACCTAGCCTAGTGTAACTTCCTCCACTGTTTATGCACCCCTGCAGATCCATAAAATTGTGAAGAAGTTCGTCCCCAATGATCTGGAAGTGACCTACAAAGCCTGTTAGGGGGGAGGTGATGGTAATGTCACTAGGGGTGGGATTTTCCAGCTACGCTCGTCCCAAGGCAAGAAATTCCTGCCCAAGGTCAATGGACCTTTGTATGGTCCATCAAATTCTCTGTCCCGCCCGCTACGGTTCCTGTGGCGGGCAGGATGGGAAATTTCCACCCTAACCTAGTAATCCAAAGCTCCAGGCTAATGTAAAGGCTGCGGATGCTGGAATCTGAAACAAAAGCAGAAAATGCTGGAGAAACTCAGCAGATTTGACAGCGTCTGTGGAGATAGAATAGAGTAAGAAGTCTCACAACAACAGGTTAAAGCCCAACCAGTTTATTTGATAGTAATCCCACAAGCTCTCAGAAAGAGTGTTCCTTCGTCAGGTGTGTGGAACCACCCACCCCACCCCCATTCTGGGAAATGAATTCAAATCCAATCAACACATCTGGATTATATGGCAGGTTCAGTGATGGTGACCATGACAACTGTCATTGATTAATCGCTAGACGATTAATTTAGAAATTTGGCTAATGTTCTAGGACTTGGGTTCGAATCCCGTCACGGCAGATGGTGGAATTTGAATTCAATAAAAAGTTATCTGAATTAAGAATTTAGTGATAACCATGAAACCATTGTCTGAAAAACCCATCTGGTTCAGTAATGTCCTTTAGGGAAGGAAATCTGCCGTCCTTACTTGGTCTGGCCTACATGTGACTCCAGAGCCACAGCAATGTGGTTGCCTTTGAAACAGCCTAGCAAGCTGGTCAGTTTACAGTTAGGGATGTTAGCCCCTGCCAGTGATGCTCACATCTAGTGAAAGAGTAAAGAGAGAAAAAGAATCGCTGCTGTGGCAAGGGATCAAAAGCCTGCCCTTGTGAGATGGTTAGTTAGAGTTTGTACCATGTGACAAATGTTTCCTCTTTCCTCAGAGTCTTTCTGTGAGTTGTACAATGATTGCTTTCTCAGCGCTGAATTCCATTGGCCCTGTCGTGGAGGGGGTGGGTCTGGAAAATGTGACAATATCTATGGGGGTTTCCCAATGTGCCTGGGGTGGGCATGGGAGATGGGGTAAGCTGCAGGAGATCTCCCAGTATACGGGGAGATCAGGACGCCTGTGCAATAGTGCCCCTAGAGCTCATCAGTCAGCTTCCTGGCAAGCAAAACCTCACCCCCACTCCATCTACTGGCGAGAATCACACCTTGGCACTTCTCTTTTGCATTAAGTGCCATAAGATCACATTTTCAAACTCACCCAAAAAATGAGACAGAAACTCTCCCATTTTCTTGCTTGTCCAATACTTAGAATTTTTTTTTGTAAAATTCTGCCCTCAGTCTTTACTCAACAATGCCATGCAGAACCTGGATGGTATCTGATAATGTGATGACCAGGAGTGAGCCCATTGATGAATATAGATCTATCGGCCAGAATTCTCCCGGCAGGATTGTCTGGTCCTGTCAGTGATGCACCCTCTGCCGTGGGTTTCCCAGCAGTGTGGGGTGGCTTCAGTGGAAAATCCCATTGTGGGACCAGGGGAACCACCGCCAGCAAATGGCAAACCACTGCCAAGGAAATCACTGAGGGGAGGCCAGAGAATCTCGAAACATCGACTGAATCTCCCATTTACTCTTCCTGTGTCAGCTGGGTCAGTTTAATTCTTTCCATTCCCTGCAAAAAGTGACCAAATAGTCACAGGAAAAGTCTGACTGGGACTTGTGACAGTGATGGAGCTTAGGGGAGGTGATGGCCGAGTGGCATTATTGCTAGACAACGAGTCCAGAAACGCAGCTAATGTTCTGGGGACCTGGGTTCGAATCCCACCACGGCAGTTGGTGGAATTTGAATTCAGTTAAAAACACTGGAATTAAGAATCTACTGATGACCATGAAACCATTGTCGATTGTTGGAAAAACCCATCCGGTTCACTAATGCCCTTTCGGGAAGGAAATCTGCCATCCTTACCCGGCCTGGCCTACATGTGACTCCAGAGCCACAGGTTGACTCTTAATTGCCCTCTGAACAAGGGTAATTAGGGATGGGCAATAAATGTTGGCCAGCCAGCGACGCTCATCTCTCATGAATGAATTATAAAAAATCTCTTGCTAGTCTATTACCTGGAGAATATGAGTACGAGATTGTGACCATTACTTGTTGACATTCTTCACGACCTTTTCAGGTTCATGTTATTCCTTCAAGAATTGATTACGTTGTTGAGATCTATGTTTGTAATGAGGTCCTCCAAGGATTCCCTCTGTCTTCAGGCCGCCTGCAGAGTTCTGCATATTCCCATGTTTTAATGACCCAAAACATACTTGCCAACTGGGAAGCCATAATTATCTAAGCAGCAGGGTAGTGTGCTTTAGTTGTCTGTGCATTGATAATAAATGGGGCCATCTCCCAAAGCATCATATCAGTCTCTGAGGGGAAGCGATGGCCTAGTGGAATTATCGCTAGACTATTAAGCCTGAAACTCAACTAATGTCCTGGAAACCCAGCACCTTGCAGAGTTTGAATTCAATAAAAAATATCTGGAATTAAGAATCTACTGATGGCCATGAAGCCATTGTTGATTGTTGGAAAAACCCTTTTGGTTCACTCATGCCCTTTAGGGAAGGAAATCTGCCGTCCTTACCCGGTCTGGCCTACATGTGACTCCAGACCCACAGCAATGTGGTTGACTTTTAACTGCCTTCTGAAATGGCCCAGAAGGTCACTCAGTTGTATCAATCAGGGGCAACTAGGGATGGGCAATGAATGCTGGCCAGCCAGTGATGCTCACATCCCAAAATGGATCTGAAAAAGATGACTAAAGTTCGGTGATGAAATATCTGATATTGATTGCTTCAGGACTTTCTAATTCTGAACTTTAAGTTTATTTATTATTGTTACAAATAGACTTACATTAACACTGCAATAAAATCACTGAAAATCCATTAGTCGCCACACTCTGGTGCCTGTTCGGGTGCACTGAGGGAGAATTTAGCATGGCCAAAGCATCTAACCAGCACATCTTTCAGACTGTGGGAGGAAACCAGGGCACCTGGAGGAAACCCATGCAGAACCAGGGACAATGTGCAAACTCCACACCGGGGAATCGAACCCGGGTCCATGGCACTGTAATGCAGCAATGCTAACCACTGTGCCACCATGACGTCCCAGGGAACAGAACAGGCTTTGCCCAATATGTGTTAATGCACTTGGAGCATATCTTCTAAATCACAAAGTTCGCATGGTGTTAGTGGCGTATTAGAATACTTTGCAATCACCTCTGAGACAGTCTCGTGGCACAATGGGTAGCGTCTCTGCCTCTGAGCCAGAATCCCCGTGTTTGAGTCCCATCCCAGGTTTGGATAGGCAAGGAAGGAGTGTTTATAACACAGCCAAACAGTTTGAGTAACAACCTGCAAAATCTTTCCAACACTCACCAGTAGCTGGCAGTGAGATTGGGAGAGTCCTGGTCAGATTGCTTGATGTGGAGTGGCATCCTTCAAGTTATAAGCTCCCAGTGACAGACAAGCAACCTGGTCCAGGGAGAATCTGGCTATGTGTCAGCCTTGTACACCATTCGGTGTGGGAAGACCAACAAACAACATTCATCTGGATAAAGGCAAAATACTGCGGATGCTGGAATCGGAATCAAAAACAGCAAAATGCTGGAAAATCTCAGCAAGTCAGGCAGCATCTGTGGGGAGAGAATCGAGCCAATGTTTCGAGTCTAGATGATCCTTAGCCAGAGCCTGACAAAGGGTCATCTAGACTTGAAACATTGGTTCCATTCTTTCTCCAAAGATGCTGACCTGCTGAGATTTTCCAGCATTTTCCTGCTTTTGAAACCTTCCCCTCTTAGAATCTGTGCTCACAGCCAACAAAAAAATGACAGGATGAAGCAGTCTTGGGTGGCATGGTGGCACAATGGTTAGCACTGTTGCTTGACAGCACCAGGGACCTGGGTTCAATTCTGGCCTTGGATCACTGTCAGTGTGGAGTTTGCACATTCACCCCCGTGTCTGTGTGGGTTTCCTCTGGGTGCTCCGATTTCCTCCCACACTCCAAAGATGTGCGGGTTAGGTGGATTGGCCGTGCAAATAGACCGTTAGTCTATAGGGGATTAGCAGGGTAAATGCACATGGTTGCCGGGATAGGACCTGGGTGGAATTGTTGTCGGTGCAGACTCGATGGGCCGAATGGCTTCCTTCTGCAGTGTAGGGAGTCTATGATTCCTTTGACTGCAAGGTTATCATTGAAGTCAATCTCAGCTCCATTCTTCCTGGGCGTGACTCCGTACACCAAGAAAAGTTTGGCACTACATGGATTGTCCTATCTAATAGATGGGAAAGGTTGCTGTTATTGCAAAACTGCTCTTCCTCCATTTTTCCCCCCAGCCCATCGACAGACAATGCACGTTCAGTCAACAGTAAATTTCATGTCTGGATTTCATAGATATTAAGGATATAAATCAAAGGCAGGGAAACAGAATTGAGATATGGATTGAACAATGGTCTGATAGGGCAGCAGACTAGCCTACTCCTGTTACTATGCTGCTATTTTGTGAGAAATGAGATATGTCACACTGGAGCTGGAGAGATGCCTGAGGCAGGAATGTCTGCCTGCATGAAACATAGCAACATGCAGACAGCAGTGACCTTTCCTGGCTTGGCTACAAGCTAGTTGGCAGCCAGGGCACTGATATCTTAATGGAGTAACTCCAGATGGACTGACATGTGCATAGATAAACCAGCTGGGGTGCAAATGGAGATCCAAGATGGCGGGCCTCCATGAGAGGGAAGATTAGCATCAAGGGAATCTTTTATATTGAAACGTCTTCAGATATTTTACAATATCTATGAATGAAAGTTGATAGTGAACATTCATTATGTTGAAAAATGTAATGGCAATTGTACTGGTACAGCAATGTTAGAAGAAATATATTTGTGACAGATAGAGAGCTTTGTAACATTGCGTCAGATTTTACAGCCCCGTGTTTACCGGTGGTGAAGTCAGCTCACCATTGACTGCTGGCAGGATCTTCCAGTCCCGCTGATGCGTTTTGCATGGCTCGCTTGTCCCACTGTTGGGGAAGCTGCCACAGGGGGTTGCCCACAGCAGGACTGGAAGACCCTGTTGGTGGGAAGGACAGGAAAACGCTGTCTGGTGGGGGTATGTATGCATATAGAATCATCATAAAATCCCTACAGTGCAGAAGGAGGCCATTTGGCCCATCAAGTCTGCACCGACCCACCTTTTTTTATCTTACCCAGGCCCTATGTTTGTAACCCTACATATTTACCCAGCTAATCCCCATGACCTACACAACTTGGGACAATTTAGCATGGCCAAAATCGGGTATCTTTCGAGTGAGGGAAGAAACCCGGAGGAAACCCACGCAGGCATGGGGAGAACATGCAAACTCCACACAGACAGTGACCAAAGGCTGAAATTGAACCTGGATCACTGCCACTGTGAGGCAGCAGTGCTAACCACTGTGCTGCCGTGCTGCCCATATAATCTTGCTTTATAAGAGAACAACTCCAAATATGGGGTAGCACGATGGCACAGTGGTTAGCATTGCTACCTCACAGTGCCAGGGTCCCAGGTTCGATTCCAGCCTCGGGTCAGTACCTGTGTGGAGTTTGCACATTCTCCCAGTGTCTGCGTGGGTTTCCTCCGGGTGCTCCGGTTTCCTCCCACAGTCCAAAGATGTGTGAGCTAGATTGATTGGCCATGCTAAATTGACTCCAGTGCCAGGGGATTAGCAGGGTAAATATGTGGGGTTACGGGAATAGGGCTTGGGTGGGATTGTGATCAGTGCAGACTTAATGGGCCTTTATCTGCATTTATGGATATTAAGATACTGTGATCAGTGTAGCGCGACAGAGATGCTGGTCTCCGGCCTCTGTCTCCTTTGATTCCATGTTGTAATTAATAATCAACCTAACTCCATAATTGGCTAACTCAGTAACTACTTACAAATGTGATCTGATTTAAGTGTGGCAAAGAACACTTAAACTAATGAGCAGTCAGTGCTATTTGGAATGGTTTCCTTTGATCATCGTGTATCAGTTTATTTCCAACTTCCATTGTGCTGTGTAGGTGCCTTTCCAGCCTCTGCGGATACTACAAGAACAGATTTCCGACTTTGAGCACTCAGCCGTAATTTCACTGTGAAATCTTATTGTTTGTTCCAATGGCCATGAAGTGTAAAGTAGAATGTTGCATTTTCAATTTCCGCACAAATTAACCACACATACGGTCAGATGCTTCTCCCCGCAAAAGGTTCTCCACCAATTACCGAATGATTATTGCACTTAATGGGTTTAACATTGCTCTCATGCGTTGACAAAGCATCTTCTTCAGTGCCTCCTGGTTTTAGTATGCAAGTTTGCAGTTAATGGCTAGCGCATCACACAACGGTTCATGAGCATAGAATTTCATGGCAATGCTTAGCGTCACTAATCACTTGCTCCAGTTACTCTGTGTCTTTTGGGGAATGATGAAAAATAAACAGGCCTCCTATATTGGAACAAGACAAGTAAAATCATTCTCCGAATGTGATATTTTCAGCCGACTGAAGCAAACCAGCAAAACACTTGCACTTAAAAAAAAAAGCATTGTTGATAACCTTGGGGCAGCACAGTGGTTAGCACTGCTGCCTCACCGTGCCAGGGACCCGAGTTTGATTCTCGGCTTGGGTCACTATCTGTGTAACATCTGTACATTCTTCCCATGTCTGCATGGGTTTTTTCCAGGCACTCTGGTTTCCTCCCACAGTCCGAATGACATGCCGATTAGGCGTACTGGCAATGCTAAATTCTCCCTCAGTTCTCCCTCCTCAACAGGCGGCAGAGTGTGGCAACTAGGGGATTTTCACAGTAACTTCATTGCAGTGCGAATGTAAGCCTACTTGTGACACTAATGAATAAACTTTGTTTCGTTTGCACTGTTACAATATGGACTTTGTTGCAATGGGAGAAAATAGTTTTTACAGAGATACATGTATCTCAAAATGAAATATTTCATATGAGTTGTTACAAGCACATTGTGTTAAATATAGGGGGGTTCTCAGGGCGTGCTGGCTCCCGATGAGAATTGCGATGGCTCAGAGAATTGGGCGTCAGCTGAAAAACGGGTTTTGCACCAGGTGCCAAACCCCTGTCGACGTTCCCAGTCTACCAAGCCAGCCCCGATCTTCAAATGCACTATTTAACCTCCCATTAGCTGGCTTGAAGCCCAATTCAACCCCTGCTATTCGCTGACCTCCCCAGTGGGGTCTGCACAGAATGGTACAAGTTCTCGCCACCATGGACCTGACATGTTGAACCCCAAGAGTCCAAGGAGCATCACCAATTCCTCAACAAAGAGAGGCATCCTCTCCAGCACACCACGCAGGCATGAGGTTGACCTGACCTGACCTACCTTCAGCCCCCTTTCCCCTCAGACTGTCCCTCATCCCCATTCCCCCTCAAAGAAGAAGTTAAACGACTTACTCCTTTTGAAGAAACCACAGCTGTCAATCAGGCTTAGGATCTTTGTAAACATTGCGGTTAGGAACAATATGATGTGTTCAAGTGTGAAGGGAAATGTAAATAAGCACATCTGATTGGAACATGATTCGGATTCCATTAAATGGCCAATGGAAGTCTATTTCAAAGCACTGCATGTTGAAGTTGGCAGAGATCGAAGGCTTCCAATGGAATGGAGAGGGTTTCAAAGGTTTCAGCTTTTAAGGAAGCTTCAGAAATTCAAATCAAACCACAGCAGTGTGAAACACAACCCTCATCCTGGGTGAAATTTACATTTCAGCTGGAATTTTATTGCCTCACTCGCCATGGGAATTGGAGCGGGTGAGGGGCGGATAATGGGAAGGTCTGTTGACCTCGGGTGGGATTTTACAGTTTCGGGACAAGCAAGGCCATAAAATCCCGCCCCTCCTCTCTGTCTGAGGACTTCAAAGGGGTCTGTTCACACCTGCAGCTTCTGACAGGGAAAAAGGAAAATCTCTGCTGTAGAATGGAGTGCTGCAATGATTTAAAATCCTGCCGGATGGCAGGGGGGCATGGAGGTTAAAGTGACCTGGCCACTTCAGAATTTGCATAGCTGATGGGCAGGAATGCTGATATTGATCACAGGGCTGTCTGAAAGCACTATGCCAGGGGTGATTTCAGGCCTGCCAAAGCTCAAAGGGGCAGTCCAGCCATGAGACTCCCATCCCAGGGGCAAGTGGTGAGGTCAACCTCCTGCCCCCAGTCTAGGTCCATCCAATGTCTAGGATCCTTGAGGGGCACTTCCTCCATAGCCTGGCAGTGGCAGAGGAGCAAATGACCTCTGGACCTACTTCCTTAACCCCTCCTTGGGGCCCAAGGTGCCAGGTCCACAGTACCACTGTGCCAACAGAACGGTGCACTGCCAAGGTGTGTGGCCTGCAGTGAGGTCTGAGTGGCTGTCTGAGGGGGCAGGGGGCTGAGTGAGAGACCTGACAGGGAAGGGGGGGCGCTGAGTAGGGTGTCTAAGGGGAACAGGGGCTGAGAGAGAGCTCTGACAGGGAGGGGGATGAGTAGGATATCTGAGGGGAAGGGGGGGCTGTGAAGAATGTGGTGGGGTTGGGTCACCCTTGTGCTGCGTGATGTGTGGTGGGGGAGGGTGAGTCACCCATTATTGATGGGTGAGGGGAAAGAAGGTGGCCCTCTTTGGTGTGGCGTTGGTGGTGCTCTTCTGGTCAGTGGTCAAGAGGGCCGGGGTGGGGAGGGGTGCGGGGGGCACCACATCATTTTTTTTTGGTGGGGGGCAGTGTCTCTGAGCACAGGGATTAGAGCGCCTTTTAGAAAAGGCTGGAATTGCGGGGATGGCCAACGAGTTCCTCAAAATGGCCTCGGTAGCATATTTCAGGTTGGTGAATCCCACCGGATGGACAATGCCAACGCCAGTGGGAAACTCTCCTCTTTCGGTGCCAGCGTGGGCACTGGACCCAGTCTGGCAGAATCGGGGCATCATCTCAATGTTTCAGCACGGTTTTTCTACCCACAAGGCTGTTTGCTTGGTGGCCCCCAATAGGTCAATGGGACTCAGTGCCCTGTAACCCCTCCACCATCTTGCACTGAGCCTGGGATACACGCAGGATATATTGCAGCAAATTACCTTGGACTACACCTTCCTCTTTTATGGTCTCTTTCTGTCCCTTGCTGGGCTTCTCAGAAGTAATTTGATTTGATTTATTACTGTCAAAAGTATTGCGCTGTACGGAGAAAGCATACCGTACATAGAGAAGGAAAGGGGAGAGCACAGAAAGTGGTGCTACAGTCATAGTGTCGAGAAAGATCAACTTAATGTGAGGGAGGTCCATTTAAAAGTCTATTGGCAGCAGGGAGGAAGCTGTTCTTGAGTTGATTAGTACGCAGACTTTTGTATCTTTTTCCCGCTGGAAGAAGGTGGAAGAGAGAATGTGTGTGAGGTCCTTGATTGTGCTGGCTGCTTTGCCGAGGCAGCGGGAAGTATAGACGGAGTAAATGGATGGAAGGCTGGTTTGCGTGATGGACTGGGCTACATTCAAGACTCTTTGTAGTATTTTGCAGTCTTGGGCAGAGCAGGAGCCATACCAAGCTGCAGAAGAACCAGAAGGAATGCTTTCTATGGTGAATCTGTAAAAAGTTGGTGAGAGTTATAGTGGACGTGCCAAATTTCCTTAGACTTCTGAGAAAGTAGAGGCGCTGGTGGGCTTTCTTAATTATAGTGTCAGCATGTGGGGACCAGGATAATTTGCTGGTGAATGGACACCTAAAAACTTAAAGCCCTCGACCATTTCTACTTCAACCTCACTGATGTAGACGGGGGCATGTATTGGGAATTCCACCATCTCCAAATCTCCCACCATCTTATTTTGGTTATACAACGCTGTCTCTTTGCTGGCTCAAAGTCTTAGAATTCCCAACCAAATGGCACTGTTAGGGACACTCATCACTCCAAGGGTTACAGTGTTGAAGAAGAACCCTTAAGGCAACAGGAATTGTGGAAAATGGGCATGGGATCAATTAGGTGTGACCTTGTGGGTTTAGCTCACACCCAGGGAACATTTAAAACAAAATGCAATTCTCTCCATTTAACAGTTATTCCTGAGTATAACACGGCACGGTGGCACAGTGGTTAGCACAGCGGCAGGGATTGATTTCCAACTTGGTTCACTGTCAGTGTGGAATCTGCACATTCTCCCCATGTCTGCGTGGGTTTACCTCTGGGTGCTCTGGTTTCCTCCCAAAGTCCGAAAGACATGCTGGTTAGGCGCATTGGTTGTGCTAAACTCTCCCTCAGTGCACCTAAACAGGGCCGAAGTGTGGTGACTGGGGGATTTTCACAGTAACTTCATTGCAGTGTTAATATAAACCTACTTGTGAAACGAGAAAGTAAACTAAAAAGCTTAAATGAATGGACTCCAGAGTGTGGTGACTTGGGGATTTTCACAGTGACTTCATTGCAGCGTTAATGTAAGCCTACTTCTGATACTAATACATAAACTTTAAATCTGTAACCTTTGCAAACTGCTAAGCTGAGGGAATTTAGTTTTTGTCCAGAGCTCCTTCAGGCTTTCTTCAGTAGATGGTCTAATTCCCCAGTTTCCTTCCTTGAACCTTTTTTTATGACTTCAGATGAGATAAACTTGGTCTTTCTCACTGATGATGGTTTATAGCTGATTTTGGCACAGGCTTCCCTGAGATAACTGGGAGCAGTTTAGGCAGGAACAGAGCCTACTGATTGTACAAACATTGAGTTAACTGTCTTAGTTGTCTGAAGATTGGCAATTGACTTTCCAGCACTTAGCAAAGCAATTCCCTTAGATTTCATCAAAGCAAGTATGCATCAGTAGGTTTGAACTACATTTACTCATTGGTCTCCCAGTAAATGTGGAATCTGTAGATTTTGCAGGCAGTATTGATGAATTGCAATTTATTCTGGAGAGTGACCAAGTACAATTGGGAGCAGCTGCTGTTTGTGAATGGATCCCATGCCCATTTTCCACAATCCTTCTTGCCATCCTTTATTCAGACTATGGACTACTTTGCTACAGTGGTTAGCACTGCTGCCTCAGATCTCCAGGGACCAGGGTTCAATTCCGGCTTCTGGGGACTGTGTGGAGTTTGCACGTTCCCCCCATGTCTGCGTGGATTTCCTCCAAGTGCTCTCAAAAGTCCAAAGAAGTGCGGTTAGGTTGATTGGCCATGCTAAATTGTCCCTTAATGTCACGGGGACGAGCTAGGGTAAATACTTGGGGTTATGGGGATGGGGCCTGGGTGGGATTGTTGTTGGAGCAGACTTGATGGGCCAAATGGCCTCCTGCATTGTAGGGATTCGGTGATTCTATACTTGGGCCAAAGACCCGAGAGGGTACTTTAATGGATGATCTTTTGCAGGTCACATGACTAGGCCAGATCCAATGAGTGCATGAGCTGGGAACGAGCAAGGGGGCGCATCTCTGGAGATGGTTTCAGTTGGAGTCAGGGCATTATCGGGAGTTGTATAGATGTGCTGTTAAACACTTAGTTGTATATAGGTCTTTTCAGTCAATAAATCTTTCAAGTTGTTTACAGTCACATTGAGTTGCCTTGAGTTACTACAACCAGTATCTCTGGAAATGTGTCCAACCATGGTTCAATGTCTTCAGAAGAGTGTGAAAAGGGCGAATGATTTACGTTGACCTCAACCCAACCATCTTCAGCTGCTTTATCAATGACCTTCCTTCTGTCATAAGGACAGAACTGAGAGTGTTCATCAGCAGCATTCATGACTCCTCAGATACTAAAGCGGTTCATCTCCAAATGCAGCAATGCCTGGACAATATCTAGGCCTAGGCTGACAAGTGGCAAATAACATTCATGCCACACAAATGCCAGGCAATGACCATCTTCAACAAGAAAGAATCGAATTGTTGCCCCCTTGACATTCAATGGCATTACCATCCCAGAAACTCCACTAACAACATCCTGGGGGTTACCGTTGGCCAGAAACTGAACCGGACTGGTCATATAAATATTGTGCCTGTAACAGAAGTTCAGAGGCTAGAAATCCTGTGACAAGTAACTACCCTCCTGATTCCCCAAAGCTTGTCCACCCTCTATAAGGGACAAGTCAGGAGTGTGATGGAATACACCCACTTGCCTGAATGAGTGCAGCTCCAACAACGCCATCCAGGACAAAGCAGCTTACTAGATTGGCACCCTATCTTAAAGATTCTGTCCTTTCAATGAACAATAGCAGCAGTGTGTACTATCCACACGATACACTGCAGCAATTCACCAAAGATCCTTAGGCAGCACTTTCCACACCCACGATCACTTCCATCTAGAAGGACAAGGGCAGCGGCTATAAGAGAACACCACCACCTCCAAGTCACTCACCATCCTGACTTGGAAATATCTCACTGCCCCTTCATTGTCACTGGGTCAAAATCTTGGAACTCCCTCCCTAACAGAACATCTTCTGACTGGTCTTAACAATCACATCCATACACGTCCATTACCTTTCAAATTCTCACTCATTTCAAATGTTGTTACTACAGCATCAAGTGATAATTTAATGTTGCCAATTTTTCTTTGAACATTCTTAACAAGAGCTCTATCTAATGCCGAATTACCCAATCCATTACCCTGTCGTTAAAATAATCTTTCATGGGAGGTGCACACCACTGGCAAGTTTGGCATTTATTGCCCATCCCTATTAGCCCTTGAGAAGGTGGTCATTGCAGTCCATGTGGTGTAGTTATAAAGAAGGTGTTCGAGGAGTTTGACCCAGTGATAGTGAAGGAACGGTGATGCAGTTCCAAAGCAGAAAGTGTTCCGATGAGGTGAGAACGGGTGAACTGAGTCCCCTCTATTCAGCCTCTGGTTGGCCAAAATAAAGGTTTTAGTTTCTTTTTCACAAGATATGCCTTTTCCAAATCTGAATGCATTTAACCACACACACACACACACACACGTGCGCACACACACGCCAGTACACACACACACACTCACATGTGCACACACACACGCCTGTACACACACACATACACACACACTCACATGCGCATGTGCACAGGTACACATGCACACACACACATATATGCATGCACATGCACACACACACACACACACACACACACTCACTCTGACATATTGTCAAGTGTCCTTTGATTGTCCTTGGAAGTGTAGAGTTTAAATGTTGTGGCTAATTTCAGTTAGCTAATTCCTTGCATCCTGTGAGATGTAGAAGATGTTGCAATGATTATGAGATCCCACTTTGCTGGCAGGTCTCTGGTACAGCTGGCTTCTCACAACGAAGTACACTCTTATTCCAAATGAAAGGGATTGAGAGAGAACAGCTTTCAACCTGTTTACTCTGCTGAAGTCTTTCCTGTCACTGTCTGTGTTATTTGCAGTCTCTCTTTGGCTTGATAGTATTGCCTTGAAATATTTTATCAATTGTGTGCCCAAGAGGTTTTGGATGGGCTTGTCTGTCTGTGGCAGCCATTCTTTCAATATCTAGCACTTTGCATTTTGAATGTCTCTTTCTTAAGAAATTTACGAGTTTTGATGGGTTTCTGAATTATAGGAAGAGTCTCTCTCTCTCTCTTTCTCTCTCCCTTTACACTTCCTGAAGGATGATTTGTTTGTTTGTCACCTTTGCTCTGGACGTGGCCTTTATGTTTAAACAGTTTTTCAGTCCTGGTTCAAAAGGCAAAATTTCCAGCCAGTTGAAAAATCATGGCCAGAAATCTGCGGCCATTCATGCTGGTGGGATTTTCCAGTCCCGCTGGCAGGGCACCCCTGCCCACAGGTTTTTTATCAGTGTGGGGTGACGTCAATGGAAATTCCCGTTGGCAGCAGCAGGAGTCATAGAGTCATAGAGACTTACGAAATGGAAACAGGCCCTTTGGCCCAACTTGTCCATGCCGCCCTTTTTTAAAACCCCTAAGCTAAACCCAATTGCCCGCATTTGGCCTATATCTCTCTATGCCCATCTTCCCCATGTAACTGTCTAAATGCTTTTTAAAAGACAAAATTGTACCCGCTTCTACCACTACCTCTGGCAGCTTGTTCCAGACACTCACCAACCTCTGTGTGAAAAAATTGCCTCTCTGGACCCTTTTGTATCTCTCCCCTCTCACCTTAAACCTATGCCCTCTCGTTTTAGACTCCCCTAACTTTGGGAAAAGATATTGACGATCGATGCCCTTCATTATTTTATAGACCTCTATAAGATCACTCTTCAGCTTCCTACGCTCCAGAGGAAAAAAGTCCCAGTCTATCCAGCCTCTCCTCACATAATCTTATAACTGGGACCAGAGAATCCCACCGTTTGCACCTCCAGCGGGAAATACTGCCTGGGAGACTGGAGAATCTTGCCCCATATTTTGAAAAAAAAAACAAGGAGGTATAGCCTCATGACAGATGGTACGTGAGAGGAACTTGCAGTGGTGGTGTTCCCATGCACCTGCTGCCCTTATCCTTCTTGGTGGTAGAGGTTGCGGGTTTGGAAGGAGCAGTTGAAGGACCCTTGGTGAGTTGCTGCATCTTATAGACGGTGCCCACTGCTGCCATGCTATCCCAGATGAAGGAACTGAATGTTTGAGGTGATGAATGGGGTGCCAATCAAGCAGCCTGCCTTGTCCTGGTGGAGCTTCTTGAGTGTTGTTGGAGCTGCACCCATCCAAGCAAGTGGGGAGCATTCAATCGCTCTTGTGCCTTATAGATGTTGGACAGGTTTTGGTGAGTCAGGAGGTGAGTTACTTGCCACAGAATTACCAGCCTCCGACCTGCTCTTGTAGCCACAGTATTTACCTGGCTGGTTTAGTTCCGTTTCTTGTTAATGGTGACACCCAGACTCTTGATGGTTTGGAATTCAGCAACGGTAATGCCGGGGTCAGTCAAGCAGACAGTCTGGGCCAGGGTGATTCAAGCAGACAGTCTGGGCCGGGGTGATTCAAGCAGACAGTCTGGGCCGGGGTCAGTCAAGCAGACAGTCTGGGCCGGGATGATTCAAGCAGACAGTCTGGGCTGGGGTGAGTCGAGCAGACAGTCTGGGCTGGTGTGAGTCGAGCAGACAGTCTGGGCCAGGGTGAGTCAAGCAGACAGTCTGGGCTGGTGTGAGTCGAGCAGACAGTCTGGGCTGGGGTGAGTCGAGCAGACAGTCCAGGCCAGGCTCAGCTGAGCAGACAGTCTAGGCCGGGGTCAGTCAAGCACACAATCTGGGCTGGGGTGAGTTGGGGTCAGACAGCCCGGGAATCAGTCGGGCAGACGGTCGGACGCAGTCAGTCTGGGCTGCCGTCAGTTAGCAAAGAGTCGACAGTGTGAAGTTTCTCGGCTTGCCCTGAAGTGACAAAAGGTGCTACAGAATCATGGAATCCCTACGGTGTGGAAGAAGGCCATTCGGCCCATCGAATCTGCACCCACCACAATCCCATCCAGGCCCCATTCCCGTATGCCAATCCCTCTAACACTAAGGGGCAATTTAGCATGGCTAATCCACCTAACCACACATTTTTTGACTGTGGGAGGAAACCGGAGCACCCGGAGGAAACCCACGCAGACATGGGGAGAATGTGCAAACTCGACACAGTCACCTAAGGTTGGAATTGAACTCGTGTCTCTGGCATTGTGAGACAGCAGTGCTAACCATTGTGCCACCGTATTGCCAAGGCTCATTGTCTTTGCTGTACCCAGCCTGTTCATCCATTTCTTGATATCACCCGAATTAAATCGGCTTGAAAGCTGGCATCGGTGAGGCTGTGGATTTCAGGAGGAAGGCAGGATGAATCATCCACTTGGCACTTCTGGCTAATTGTTCATTAACACAGGGATAACTGTATTTCAGGTTAATAAATGAACAGTGAACCATAGGCTCTGTCGCTAAGCAAGCATTCTCAATCCCCAAAAGTGCATGGCAAATGTGTGCACAAATTTAATGCACGGGGCTAAAATTACTGCTGCTATAGCCACATCTGCAGCTAGTCAGCAAGATTTTATTAGTGTCACTAGTAGGCTTACATTAACACTGCAAAGAAGCTACTGTGAAAATCCCCTAGTTGCCACACTCTCGGGCACGTTCGGGTAGACTGAGAGAGAATTTAGCTCGGCCAATGTCTTTCGGAGTGTGGGAGGAAACCGGAGCACCCAGAGGAAATCCATGCAGAGATGAGAAAATGTGCAGAATCAGTAACCCAAACCGGGTCTCTGATACTGTGAGGCAGCATTGCTAACCACTGTGCCACTGTGCCATCCTACAAGGGCTATATTAAACAACCCTTCTGCAATGGAATATTAACTGCATTCCAAAACTGTGCTTTGTATCCTTCCATGTTTTGCAAATGTTTACATACATGATCAACGTACCATAAGGGGAACAATTGGGAAATGAATGGTTTCTCTTCCTTCACCCGCACCCCCCCCCCAACTGATGATCCATGCTTGAATACGTGTGGAACAAATGTCCACCACCCCCCTTTTCCCCACCCCCATGCCACTTTGATGATCCACGCTGGAGTATGTTTGGTGCAAATGCCCACCACTTGACAATCCATAATGGAGCATGTATGGAACGAATGCCCACCACTGTTGGATACCATGATGATGAGGTACTAGTTCCAGGATTTTCTTTTAATTCATTTGTGGGACGTGGGTGTGCCTGAGGCCAGATCTCTCCATCCACCTGACGAAGAGGGAAACCTCGAAAGCTTGTGAGTTTACTATCAAATAAATCGGTTGGACTTAAACCTGGTGTCGTCAGACTTCTTACTGTGTTTACCCCAGTCCAACGCCGGCATCTCCACATCGTCGCTGGCTAGGCCAGCATTTATCACCCGTCCCTTGCTATCCTTGAGAAGGTGGTGGTGAGCGGCCTTCTTGAAACGTTGCAGTCCACGTGCCGTGGGTTGATCCACAATGCCGTGAGGGAGGCAATTCTCGGTTCTTGACCCAACGACTGCGAAGGAACGGCCGATAGATTTCCAAGTCAGAGCAAGTGGCCTCAGTGGGCTTTCAGTCAAGTGGTCACTCTTCACTGCATGAACCTGACAGTGAACAGCGGGCTCCCAAACAGTCAAGAGGACATTACGGAGGATCCTTACCTCAGCTGTTGTCCACCTGAGCCCACGGCCTGGCAGGGGTCACTGCACCGCAGTCGGAGGGAAACCCTTGCTACCTGCTGCGCCTTGATTATAGTCCCAGTTCAAATCGACCCACCCTTTACAGAACGGTACTTCCTTGCTGCCTTTTAAGTGACTGTCTCTGTAACTTCATTTACAAATTTTGTGTCTGTGATGATCTATCGAAATGGTGCTCTCCAAAAACGCGACAGTTGTGCGTTGGTGTTGTGACATTTTCTGGAGTATTTTTCTTTATTCTCCATTACAGATGCAATATCATCAGACAAACCAGGGAAAGTGTGCTGTCACCTTTCGCTTTAATTAGAGGAACAGACTGAATTTGGAGAATTCCCAAGCCTTTTTCTTTTTTTCCGCAGGTTTTGAAATTAACTTCTATCTTTTTTTTTGCCTAAAGCTCAGATACTCCCAAAGGGATCTATTTGAAGATATTCTGACAGCATGTTTAGCTATTCCATCTCATCACCTAGTGCAACAGCAATGCCCGTAAGCCCTACTTAAATATAAAAAAAGGCACCATGTAATTTCCTTGATGTTACCCCTCTCTTTTCCATTTTAAAATTTTTGCTGACAGTGTGTAAGCACAGAAGAATGAAATATAGGCTTTCTTTGATTCTCCATCTTGTGTTTGTATATCTTTGGCTACGGCTGAAAATATTAATAAAAGAAACCTAATTCCAGGTTGTTCAGAGGACCTGGGAATGCCTTATATATATGAAGGCATATTCATAGAATCCCTACAGTGCAGCAAGAGGCCATTTGGCCCAACTAGCCTGCACCAACCACAATCCCACCCAGAGCCTATCCCCTCGTAACTCCACATATTTTGATTTGATTTGATTTATTACTGTCACATGTATTAACATACGGCGAAAAGTATTGTTTATTGCGTGCTGTATAGATAAAGCATACCGTTCATAGAGAAGAGAAGGAGAGAGTGCAGAATGTAGTCATAGCTAGAGTGTAGAGAAAGATAAACTTAATGCAAGGTAAGTCCATTCAAAAGTCTGATGGCAGCAGGGAAGAAGCTGTTCTTGACTTGGTTGGTACATGACCTCAGGCTTTTGTATCTTTTTTCCCGACGGAAGAAGATGGAAGAGAGAATGTCCGGGGTGTGTGTGGCTCTTACTTTTGACGGCTGCTTTTCAGAGGCAGCGGGAAGTGTAGATGGAGTCAGTGGATGGGAGGCTGGTTTGCATGATGGATTGGGCTACATTCACGACCTTTTGTAGTTCCTTGCAGTCTTGGGCAGAGCAGGAGCTGTGATACAACCAAAAAGAATGCTTTCTATGGTACATCTGTAAAAGTTGGTATTTACCCTGCTAGTCCCCCTGACACCAAGGGGCAATTTAATCTGGCCAGTCAGCCTAACCAATTTTGTAATCATTGGCTTCCCGTTGCATTGTGATCGGCCTATCCTTCTTAAAGTTTTAAAGTTTATTAGTGTCACAAGTAGGCTTAGATTGACACTGCAATGAAATTACTGTGAAAATTCCTCACTCACCGCACTCCAATGCCTATTCAGGTACACTGAGGGAGAATTTAAGTTTATTTATTAGTGTCACAAGTAGGCTTACATTAACACTGCAATGAAGTTACTGTGAAAATTAACTAGTCACTACACTCTGGCAACTGTTCGGGTACACGGAGGGAGAATTTAGCATAGCTGATGCACCTAACCAGCGTGTCTTTTGGACTTTAGGATGAATTTGGAGCACTTGGAGGAAACCCACATGAGGAGAACGTGCAGACTCCATGCAGGCAATGACCCAAGCTGGGAATCGAACCTGAGTCTCCAGCACTGTGAGGCAGCAGTGATAATCACCGTGCCAGCGTGCCACCCAGTCACGGTCACACAGGAGACTGAATTAGAGAGAGGCAATTAGTTTTGTAGCTCGAGGGGTGCAACTCAGAATTGTAGAATTGTTACGAAGGAGGCCACTTGGCTCATCAAGCCTGCGCCACACCAAGTGTGGGTCAGGCAAAAGCGGGAATTGAACCCACATTGCTGACACCAGCCACGTGCCAGCCATCCAGCCAACCCTTCCGGCCCCACGATGTGTCATTCTGTCGGTGTGATGTGGGCGGTGGAATTTTAAATTCAAAAAATCTGGAATTAAAAGTGGTGACCAGGTCGATTCTCAAAAAAAACTCGCCTGGTTTACTAATGCCCTTTAATCTGTCATTGTTACCCAGTCTGACCTACACATGACTCCAGATTCATGGCAATCTGAATGTGGTTGACTCTTGAGCGCCCTCTGAAACTGCCGAGGAAGCCACTCCGTTGAAAGGCAGTTAGGGATGGGCAATGGATGTTGGCCCAGCCCACATCCCATGAATGAATTGAAGAAGAACATGTATAGTGCAATCATGACCCCACCATTTTTTAGTGGTACATGTAAGACTGTGACATGTTACACATCCCTTGAAGTCATGGATGATTTCCTCATGGAGGGAAGGATTTGGTCACCAGCATTGCTGTTCTCCGCTGCAAACAGGAAATGTGTGCACTTCCACTCCCCCTCTCTCTCTCTCTCTTTTCTTCTAGCGCTCCCATGTGGGTGCAATTAAATTATCAGTGGCGCGCACGGGAAAAGACGTGTAATCCTGCAGCGGGCAAGGCTTTTCAGTGAGTGAAACATTGGGGTGGCACTGCTGCCTCACAGCACCAGGGACCTGGTTCGATTCCTGGCTTGGGTCACTGTCTATGCGCAGTCTGCACGTTCTCCCTGTGTCTGCGTGGGTTTCCTCTGAGGGCTCCGGTTTCCACACTAAGTCGTACACGTCGCCTTTATGCAAACGCCAACTGGGAAACGTGAGATCTTCCTGCTTCGCTGACTTTATCTTGAATTTTTTTTCAAAAAAAGGCTTCCCACTAATCAGTACCACAAGTAAAAATCCACCATAGGCTCACATGAAGCTTGACCCCCTTGGCCAGAGTTTTACCACCCTGCCCACCACGGAATCGGAGGGGGCGAGGGGCGGGCAATGGCACTGCCCATTGACCTCGGGCGGGTTTCGAGATGAGTGGGGTTGTACGACCCCACCCCTTATCTCACGCCGAGAATGGAAATTTTGCATCCCGCTGAATTAAGTCACCCCACACGCCACATTTCCCACTCTTGTGGGCTCCATTAAATCCCTCCGCCACCCCTCCCCGCACACTCCACCCTGCTCTGTGCTCCCGATTTGCATCTTGAGGGGTAAGCTGGTGGGTAGGATTGCCCGCCTGGTGAGGAATCCGCCTGGATTTTCATCCCATTAAAATTAGCAGATTGAAAAATCAGATGGGTCCTAGTGTGAGGGGGCGTCACAGATCTGCCACGGTGCACCCTACCCCCCTCCCCGCTCGAGTGACAGAGTGGGGAAATCGACTCCATCCTTCCTACTCACACGAGCGTCTCCATCTTGGGTGCTGTTGAAATATTTGGGCTCTCACAAGAATCGAAGAGGAGGCAATGGTCTCGCCAGCACACCAGGTGGCAGCGTTGCGGGAAGTCACGCAGCACGCTCTTATGGAATGTGACCAACCACTTGGCTAAAATGCAACAAGGCAGCAACCCCCACTCCCTTCCCCCATAAGGGGCAGAAAATGGGGATCAACTTTTCCCTTTAAATCCAGCCTTGTGCTGGCTTTATTGCCGCAGTAGGAGCATAATGGCTCAGTGGTTAGCACTGCTGCCTCGCAGTGCCAGGGACACGGATTTGATCCCTAGCTTGGGTCACTCTCTGTTTGGAGTCTGCACATTCTCCCCGTGTCTGCATGGGTTTCCTCTGGGTGCCCCGGTTTCCTCCCACAGTCCAAAGATGTGCCGGTTCAGTCGATTAGCCGTGCTAAATTGCCCCTCAGTGTCAGCAATAAATGACACAATAAATTAGCCCTTAGTGTAGGCAATGAATGATGCCTTTCCAGTGTGCCCGCATGTCACAAATTAATAAACCATTCTTTGATCGGCAGTTTAACAATTCTTTTGAGCTATTTGCATTTTTGTTTTGCGATGTGGTTCACTGAGTGGTCAACAGCTGAGGCTCCAATTTCAGGCCTGACGCTTTTGACAAACACACATGTAAAATGCAAAAGCTTCCTCTAATGTGGACGGCTGCCACTGACAGGCTGCGTTTCCCTTCCACGTATGAGGAGAGGAGTGAATAAAACAATACCCCCCCCCCCACCCCATTTACAGATGGAGGCGACGCTCCTGCTTCATCTTCTCGGAAAGCCCAGGTAGTCCGACACTCGGATTTTTCGCCTTGCTGCGATTCTTTCTGTTCCTCCAAACCCTGAAAGCCGAGGGTGACAACAACCCTCGGTGGCTCTCACCCGGGTTTCCGATTGGCTGGCTACATCCAGTCAGCCGAGTTAAAACATGTCCAAACGGATGAATACCGCAGCCAGAAATTTATTCCATCAAACTGACAAGCCTGGTGGTGCAAGAGGTTATCCCCATTCCTCCACGATAACATGAATTCCTCTTCCAGGTTGAGGGTCTTGGTCGCCGATGAGCCATTCCAATTATTTCATCATCGGCCTAAATTCTAATTTAACCCAATTTACAACACTCAGAGGAAGGCTGAATTTATCCTGTTTGCCCAAACAAAGTGCGGTCCCAGACCTATTTTATTTATTGATGCAGAAGGAGTTTAAGTGCAGCATTAGCTCATTCAGATCTCTGTGCAGCTAAACAAGATTTCACTTGACTGTTAACCACACCGTGGCAAAGGCCTCTGGAGTGGAGAGTTTACAAAGCCATCTGCTGGGGAGGGAGGGAGGGAAGGGGAGAGAGGGAGGGAGGGAAGGAGGAAGCGAGAGAGGGAGGGAGAGAAGCACGGAGGCTTAGAAACTCACCCAAGTGCCACAGCCTAAATTTGCGCTTGACAGACACTGAGAACACATCATATCTTTGACAACATTTTCCACAAACACAGAGTGCCAGCTGCAAGTAACTGTTTGCACCGAATCGTAGAATCCCTATAGTGCAGAAGAGGGCAATTCGGCCCTACGAGTCTGCGCTAACCGTGATCCCACCCATCCCTGTCGCCCCACGTATTTACCCTAGGGCAGCAGGGAGAGCAGGGGGAGGATGGGAATGAGGGGGCTGAGAGACTCCTTGAGTGACCTTGAGGAGTGGAGAGCACTCCCATTGCTCCAGGCCCACTCGCAGTACAGAGAAAGGAGCAGGTCCTTAATTCTTGAGATCTTTCTGCTGTTAGGCCTCAATGGAGCAGGATTCCCACTGATTAAGTACATCAGAAATAAGAGCAGGAGTAGGCCATCTAGCCCTTCGAGTCTGCCCCGCCATTCAATAAGATCATGGCTGATCTGAAGTGGATCAGTTCCACTTTTCCGCTTTCTCCCCATAACCCTTAATTCCCCTATCAGAAACCTATCTACCCGTGACTTAAATATATTTAGCGAGGTAGCCTCCACCACTTCAACGGGCAGAGAATTCCAGAGATTCACCACCCTTTGAGTGAAGAAGTTCCTCCTCAACTCTGATCTAAACTGCCCCCCCCCTTATCTTGAGGCTGTGCCCTCTAGTTCTCTTATCCTTCTTAAGCAGAAAGAATCTCTCTACCTCTACCCTATCTATCCCCTTCATTATCTTGTAAGTCTCTATAAGATCCCCCTTCAGCCTTCTAAACTCTAACAAGTACAGACCCAGTCTATTCAATCTCTCTTCATAGGCTAACCCCCTCATCTCCAGTATCAGCCTGGTGAACCTTCTCTGTACTCTCTCCAAGGCTAATATATCTTTTAGCAAATGCGGTGACCAAAACTGCACACAGTTCTCCAGCTGCGGCCTCATCAGTGCCCTGTACAGTTGCAGCAAGACCTCCCTGCGTTTATATTCTATCCCCCTCGCTATAAAGGCCAACATCCCATTCGCCTTCTTGATCACCTGCTGCACCTGCAGACTGGGTTTTTGCGATTCATGCACAAGGACCCCCAGATCCCTCTGCACTGTAGCATGCTGTGTAATGTTGTGGCATCAATGAAGCTACCATGCTTTGAGTTTTGCAGTTAGATGCAGCCTGCCTTTAACTGGAGCCTAGTCTATGGTTAAAGCAAAATCTTTGGAATCTGAAACAAAAACAGAAAATGTTGGAAAATTTCAGCAGGTCTGATAGCATCTGTGGAGAGAGAATAGAGCCAATGTTTCAAGTCTGGACATCCAAAACCGTTGACTTATTCTCCCTCCATAGATGCTGTCAGACCTTATCATAGAATCATAGAATTCCTACAGAGCAGAAGGAGGCCATTTGGCCCATCGAGTCTACACCAACAACAATCCCACCTAGCCCCTATCCCCATAACCCCATATATTTACCCTGCTAATCTCTTTAACCTAAACATTCGAGGAATTTAAGGGGCAATTTATCATGGTCAATGCACCTTACCCGCACATCTTTGGACAGTGGGGGGAAACCGGAGCACCTGGAGGAAATCCACGCAGAGACAGGGAGAATGTGCAAACTTCACATTGACCTGCTGAGATTTTCCAGTGTTTTCTGCCCTTGTCTGGTTAACAGTCTGAGTTGTATTTGTAAAAGTTTAAGCAGCCAGCATGTGAACCGGTTAGGAGCCAAGAGGTGGAATTTTAAATTTTTAAATTCTTCCATTGGATGAGGTTAAGATCAGAATCCATGTACCTGAATGATTTAGAGGGTTCCTCATGGAGGGGAGGGTGGGGGGCGGAGGGGGGGCAGTGGGGTGGGGGGCAGATCCTGGAACAAAAGGGCATAGTTTCAAAATTAGGGCACTCCCAATTAGGACAGAAATGAGGAGGATTTTCTTTTCACAGAGGGGGTTTTCAGTGTTGTAGGGTCCCTGTCCCAGTGGAGGTTGGGGCGTTGGAGTTACTCAGAGCTGAGTTAGACAGATATTTGATTGACGAGGGACTCCAGGCAGAGTCGTGGAGTTGAGGTCGCAATCAGGTTGGCCATGATCTTATCGAATGGCAGAGAAGGTTCAAGGTGCTGCTGCTGTTTCTTAGGCTACAAACCTAAAGAGGAGACGGTGGCATGGTAGTGTTATTGCTGGACCTGTAATCCAGAGACCCAGGGTAATGCTCTGGGGGCCCGGTTCGAATCCCACCACGACAGATGATGAAATTTGCTTTCAATAAAAAATCTGGAATTAAAAGTCTACTGATGACCATAAAACCATTGTTGATTATCGTAAAAACCCATCTGGTTCACTAATGTCTTTTATGGAAGGGAATTTGCCACTCTTGCCAGGTCTGGGCTACATGTGACTCTAGAGCCACAGCAATATGGTTGACACCTAACTGCCCTCAGGGATGGGCAATAAATGTTGGCCCAGCCAGCGGTGCCCACATCCCACAAACAAACAAAAACAAAAACCTGTTCCTCATCTCCTTCAGAAGGTAGCCATGTCGGAGCTAAAAAGATATTTAGACACAGCGTTTACGAGTGATGGATCCTTTATTGCCTTCTTATCGATAAGGAGAAGAGAATGGAAGAATTCCTAAGGCTTCTTCAGTCTGCTCTGCTCAGTTGTGTACAGTCAGCCATTTTTATAGGACATTTCTTACAAATTGGAGTAAAGATAATTATTTCTAGACACGCACATCAGTAAACTATTTACATATGATACAAGGAGGTAGGCCCGAGACAATAGCTGTTTAATTGTGTCCTATCGGTAATGTCATAATCTTTAGTGGTAGATGGATGGAATGTCCATTCAGACAATAGCCACATAATCATACCTTAATCATAGTTTCAGTGCTGTTAACAAGGATATTCAGCTGTGTCCTGTTGGTAGATATAGTGAAACATCCACTTTGTCTGCGCTGACTATTTCATGTATATGCAGAGACAGCCACTCCACAATGAGGGTGCTGCTAATTTTCCTAGCCCCCTGCTGAGCTCAGTTCTCCTCACCGACAGCCATGATGTGGAGATGATGGTGTTGGACTGGGGTGGGCACAGTAAGAAGTATCAGGCTAAAGCCCAACTTCAGAGGGCTGCTGCTTCAGACTCAACTGATGAAGGAGCAGCGCTCTGAAAGCTCATGATTCCAAATAAACCTGTTGGACTTTAAACTGTCGTTGTGACACTTCTCACTGTCTCTCAAAAGAATCAGACAGCAATGCAAATAAATGCCACCAGCCTCACACTTGCCATAATCTATCTCTTGCTCTGTTATCACGGTTAATATGCATTCCAGAAAAATGTGTGAAGACTGGGTGTTAGGCACTTACACCCTGGGAAAAGTAAATATAGTTTGTGTTTATCCTGCAGTTAATTATTACAATTAGTTTCTTTTTTAATGATTTTTGGATTTAAAATGCAGATTTGTTAAAACACACTGTATCACATGATATCAATGCAGCATAAATATTTCCTGCTTCTAACTTCTGCATTAGTTAAGCCAGTGCGGATGAATTTCAGCATCCGCTTATATATGCAGGATTTAATCCTTTATGCTGACATAGCTTTTAATGTTATTTTGCCGCGTGCATTCTGTTGGAGGGCTGTCTTGCTTGGGTTTCTCAGTTCACTTGATATAGAAAGTTCCTGTGTTTGATAAATTTGTCTACACGAAACTACGTCTGATCTCGGAGTGACTTCAGGTGGGAGTGCCGCATTGGCTTCGAAACCCTGGGGTTCAGAGGTAACGAGTTAGGCAGGGATAAAGGTAAAATACTGCAGATGCTGGAATCTGAAACAAAAGCAGACAATGCTTAAAAATCTCAGCAGGTCTGACAGCATCTGCGGAGAGAGAGAGAGTAGAAGCAATGAGTTTGGGAAGGCGATGGCCGAATGTTATTAAAGTTTATTTATTAGTGTCACAAGTAAGCTTATATTAACACTGCAATGAATTTACTGTGAAAATCCCCTAGTTGCCACACTCTGGCGCCTGTTTGTGTACACAGAGGGAGAATTTAGCATGTCTAGCCAGCAAGTCTTTCAGATTGTGGGGGGAAATCGAATCATCCAGAGTAAACCCACGCAGACATGGGGAGAATGTGCAGACTCTGCATAGACAGTGATCCAATCGAACCCAGGTCTCCCGCACTGTGAGATAGCAGTGGCTAACCACTGTTAGTGGTAATAGTGATATTGGCTTCTGGGCGGGCAAGGCTCGCAGGATGGAATTCCCCGTTGGCCTCAGGTGGGATTTCAGGAGCCTCACACAAGTGAGGTCATAAAATCCTGGCCATTGTCTCCAGCCTATTAATCCAATTCAGCTAATGTTCTGGGGACCCGGGTTCGAATCCCACCACGGCAGATGGTGGAATTTGAAATCAAGAAAAAATATCTGGAAGTAAGAATCTAATGATGACCATGAAACCACTGTTGATTGTCAGAAAAACCCATTTGGTTTACTAATGTCTTTTAGGGAAGTAAATCTGCCGCCTTTATCCAGTCTGGCCTACATGTGACTCCAGAGCCACAGCAATGTGGTTGACTCTCAACTGGCCTTCAAGAGCAACTAGGGATGGGCAATAAATGCTGGCCAGCCAGTGGAGCCCGTGTCCCACGAATGAAGATGCAAAATGTTGGCTCTATTCTTAGTCCACAGATGCTGTCAGATCTGCTGGGATTTCCCAGCTTTTTCTGTGTTTCATAGAATCACTGCAGTGCAGAAGGAGGCCATTCGGCCCATTGAGTCTGCATTGACAACAATCCCACTTAGGCCCTATCCCAGTAACCCCACATATTTACCCCACTAGTCCCTCTAACCTTTGCATCCTGGGACACTAAGGCTCAAATTAGCATGACCATTCGACCTAAGCCTCACATCTTTGGATTTTGTTGAAGATAGAGATCCCACTATTGTTCACTATCCAGCAGCACATGGAAGCAGCAAGATGGAAGCGTGCAAATGGTGGCCATCAAACAAGGATAGAATTAACTTAAGATATGACAGCTTTTGTAGTCGAATAGTCTGCTGACTCCATGACTAGTTACAGCTGAACAATGGCCATCCTGGTGGCCACAGGACTTTGCATTCAGTATGTCGGAAGAGGAGAGGATTTGCAGATGGAAGTACAAAAGGCCCAATCCTGCTTGCAGTGATGATAATATTTTATCTGGGTGCGAATTATCGTAATCCTACCCCTGAATATTTGCTGGATGCACAGGTTAAAATTGCCAACTGATCTACTGAGAGCCAGGTACTAAATCGATGGTCAGCATAATCTACACTCAAAAATATGGTGGGTGTCTGAAATGAAAACAGTAAATGCAAGAAATACTCAACAGGTCAGGAAGTATCTGTAGGGAGAGAAATAGTTATTGATTCAGGTCAATTATCAGAACCCATGGCATCAACGTGCTCCAGTCACGCTCAACCAAGGAGTTGTCCCTTGACTTTTTAAAAATTCATTCATGGGACATGGGCATTGCTGGCTGTGCCAGCATTTATTGCCCATCCCCAGTTGCCCTTGGAGGGCAGTTGAGAATCAACCACATTGCTATAGTCTGGAGTCACATGTAGGCCAGACCAGGTAACGACGGCAGATTTCCTTCCCTTTAGTGAACCAGATAAGTTTTTCTGACAATAGTTTCATGGTCATCAGTAGATTCTTAATTCCAGATATTTTTTATTGAATTCAAATTCCACCATCTGCCATGGTGGGATTCGAACCTGCCTCTCCAGAACATTAACTGAGTTTCTTGATTAATTATCTAGCCATCATACCATTGCCTCCCCTAATGAGTGGATAGCACACTTATTTCAGAGTTTGAAGATTGGAGGCCTTAAGCCCAGTCACAGAAACCAGAACATATAATTATTTCAGTACAGTCTTTTGGATAGGTTGTTGAATGAGGCTCCATCCACTCTTTTCAGGTAAATCTCTCTGGTTTTCTGACCAAGGTTTATTCCTTGACCAACACCTCAGACAAACAATCTGCTGGTCATCTCATTGCTATCGCTGGGATCTTGTCTGCAAGTTGTCTGCTGTGTTTCCTATGATATAATGGTGTCAGCGTTTCAAAGATACTTCATTGGCTGCACTGTGCTTTGGGACATCATAAGATCTTCATGAGAACTAAGTCTGTCTTTCTTTTAATAATAAATGCCAGTAACAAAACATGAATGCGCAAGACAAGGGTGAAACATTCACAATCATCATCAACCAGAAATGCTGAGGGAATGATCTGTTTCCACCTTGAGGTGTCCATTTTCTGCATCCATGTTTAATTATTTGCCATTGCTATTAAAAGACAGACAGACTTAGTTCCAATGAAGACTTCATGATGTCCCAAAGATGCCAGTCTCCAGCTGATTTCGTAGAATCATAGAATCTCTACAATGCAAAAGGAGGCCATTTGGTCCATCGAGTCTGCGCCGACCATAATCCTGTCCAGGTCCTATCCCCATAACCCCGCATATTTACCCCACCAATCCCCCTAACGAAAAGATGTGATTTAGCATGGCCAATCAACCTAACCTGCACATCTTTGGACTGTGGGAGGAAACTGGAGCACCCAGAGGAAACCCACGCAGACACAGGGAGAATGTGCAAACTCCACAGACAGTGATCCGAGGCTGGAATTGAACTTGGGTCCCTGGCACTGTGAGGCAGCAGTGCTAACCGCTTTGCCACAATGCGGCTTCATAAATGAATAAATGATTTGATCCATTCCACATGATGTTAAGAAATATTTGAGCTTACAGGACCCAGCAAAGGCCAAGAGTCCTGATACGATCCCAATTCTAGTGTTGAAGACACGTTCCAGAAATTGCAGTGTCCCTTGCCAAGCTGTGCACAGAATCCTACAGTGCAGAAGGAGGCCAATCGGCCCATCAAATCTGTGCTGATCACAACCCCATCCACTCCCTATCCTCAGAACCCCATGCATTTACTCTGACTAGTCCCCCTAACACTAAGGGGCAATTTAGCATGGCAAATCCACCTAACCCGCACATCATTTGATTGTGGGAGGAAACTGGAGCACCCGGAGGGAATGCGCGCAGACGTGTGGAGAATGTGCAGACTCTGCACAGACAGTGACCCAAGCCGGGAATTGAATCCCGGTCTCTGGTGCTGTGAGGTAGCAGCGCTAACCACAATGTCACCATACTGTTCCAGTACAGGCATGTCCTGTCCACAAAATGCAGGACAAATTCAATCTTGCAAATTATTGCCCCCATCATCTGATTCTCAGTCCCAACTGCATAGTGGTGGAAGGTGTCACCGTAGCTACTCATCAACAACCTACTCGCAGATTCTCAGTCTGGGTTCTGCCAGAGCCATTCAGCTCCCGACCTCGTTATTGGTCCAGACCAAAGAACTTGGGCAAAAGAGCTGAGGAGAGGGTAGGGTGAGAGTGACTGCCCATGAGATCAAGGCAGCTTTTGGCCGAGTGTGGCAGCAAGGAGCCCTTGCAAAAACCGGAATCAACGGGAATCAGAGGGAAAACTGTCCAGCAGTTGGAGTCATACCTAATAGCAAGGAAGGTGGTTGTGATTGGAAACCAATCATCTCAATCTCAATGTATCACTGAGGGAGTTCCTCAGAGTAGTTTCTGAGGCCTAACCATATTTTTGGAGGAAGTTGGTGGATGAGGTGCAACTGGGGGTGTGTTTTCCTCCCACAATGAGGTCAGAAATAGGGCACTGATAATGTCACAGTATTCAGCACCATTCCAAAATCCCTCAGATATTGAAGAAGTCCGTACCCAAACGCAACAAGACCAGGATAAGAATCAGACTTTGGTGATCAGAGAAACTAGGATTGAAGCCACCAAGCTTCCAGACAATGATCATTTCAGTAAGAGAGAGTCTAACCACCTCCCTTTGATACTCAATGGCTTTGCCATCATCAGTTCCCTTGCCATCAACAACCTGAGGGTTAGACTTGAAATGCAACTGGACCAACCACATAAATATTGTGCTTACAATAGCGTGTCAGAGGCTTGGCATTCTGTGAGGAGCAACGCACCTCAAAGGCTGCCCCCCATCCACATGGCACAAGTCAGGAGTGTGATGGAATGCTCCCAATTTGCCTGGATGTGTGTTATTCCAGTGACACTCAAGGAGCTCGACACCATCCAAGACAAACTGCACAATTGCACCTCACCCTCCAACTTCCTCCACCACCACGCTGCCACAGTGTGTACCATCTACACGATGCACTGATAACAGCTCACTAAGATTCTTTCGACAGCACCTTCCTATCTCTACCATCTATAAGGTGAAGAGCATCAGACACACGGTGTCCTAATCACCTTCCAGGCTCACACCATTCTGATGAGCAACTTCAGTCAATGATCCTCCATTGTTTCTGGGTCACAGTACTTGAACTCAGTCCCTAACAGAACTGTGGGTCTACCTAAACCACACGATAATGACTTCAATCAGGCCGCTGAGGTTGGCCTATTGGAATATGAACTCCCTGATTAAGGATCCAATTAATGGGCCAATCAGGGAGTCTTTGCTTGCACTTAGACGGGCGTGTCAGTTCCTCTGACACCCCCAAAGGTAGAGTGCTAATTGATAGCACTCTGTATTCAGCTGTTAGAGTTGTAAATAAAGGGATTTTGGTGAAGAAACTTGTATCTCTAAAGACTTAAGACTTTATTTACGAACTATAACAGCAATGCACAGAGTTAGCAGTCTACCTCTGGGGTGCCAGAGGAACTGACACGCCCAGTTACATACAAGGCAAAGACTCCCTGATTCGTCCATCAATTGGATCCTGAATCAATTCACACTCCAATAGGCCAATCTCAGTGGCTTGATTGAAGTCTTTATACGTACAATTCGCAGCGTTCCCAGAAAGTGGCGGAGTACCAACTTCTCAAGGGCCACTGGCCACTGATAAATATTGACCTTGCCAGTGATGCCCATGTGATAAATGAGAATAAAATGGGGCCCCTTCACTGAAGGCATTTTTGACTTCAGAACTTTATTAACATCTCACAACAAAGCATAGCTCAGCTAAGATCAAAGATTAATGAAATTGCTAAACCAAAAATTCTTTTCCTGTTGTAGTTATGTAAATATTTAGATTGTGCCTGTGAGATTTTTTAGAAGAATACAATTGCATTCATGAGACAGGCTTGCTTTATTCTCTGAATGTAAAATGCAGTCAGAAGCAATTGTGTCAGTTTGGATAGTAAAACTTCATTAGGAATCATTCCCAGAAGGCAGCATAAGCAGTGGCAGAGAAAAGCTGCCTCTGTGAGGAAGGCCTTAACGAGGCTCCTTTCCAAAAAAGATCATAAATATGGAAAGTTTGAGACTGAGAGTCAACTTGGTCGCTAGGAATCAAACTCTCCAAGAGCGAAACAATGAAATCAGTGTTGAGTCAGAATGAGGAGGATGTGGAGGCTTTGGAGAGGGTACAGAAGAGATTTACCAGGATGTTGCCAGGTCTGGAGGGTATTAGCTACGAGGAGAGGTTGAATAAACTCAGTCTGTTCTCACTGGAACGACAAAGATTGAGGAGGCGACCTGATAGTTCTTTACAAGATAATATGTGGCATAGACAGAGTAGATAGTCAGATGCTCTTTCCTAGGGTAGAAAAGTCAAGTACTAAGGCTTTAAGGTGCATGGGGAAAAGTTTAGAGGAGATGTGCGGGGCAAGTTTTTTTTACACAGAGGGTGGTGAATGTCTGGAGTGCGCAGTCCACGGAGGTGGTGGGAGCAGGTACAATTGCGGCATTTAAGGGGCAACTAGACAAATGCATGAATAGGATGGGAATGGGATGGGACTGCGTAAGTGCATATGGTATTAGTTTAGGCAGGCATCATGATTGGCACAGGCTTGGAGGGCTGAAGGGTCTATTCCTGTGCTGTACTGTTCTATGTTTGTTGCATGTTGGATAATGCTATGGAGAATTCGTATAGTCAATAACCAACTGTGAAATGTGGGTGAAAAATCATTGGCTGGTGGGATAAATAGTTTTGAATTTGGAGATTTGTCCAGCCAAGTGCACCCAGCTCAGGTAGTGGGTGGGATTTTTCACCCCTGTTTTTGGCAGGTAGGAAAGCCACTGGGAGACAGAGAATTCAATGGAGCATATTGGTGGGACTTCCCCACTGTCTCTGCCCCCTCCCAATAATGTAACGGGGTCCCCACCATGGAAGATCAGGAACCTCAGTACGATACATTGAAATATCATCAGTGGTCTTCCCCACTCGACATTAGCACCCTTACCCTGCTCCCCTCACGGTCCCAGCGGTGTGGTGTATATAACACGTCTGTAGGGTGTAAGGCGGCACTGTAGGATGTGTGTGTAAGGTGGCACTGCCTTGGTACTACCCAAGCATGGCCCTTTCCCCCTGGAGGCTGTACGTCCCCAGAGGCGAGGAGCTCTTAATCAGAGCCTGCCCTGCCAACATGGTGGGCAGGATTTTACAACTCTGCTCGAGCGAGACCAGAAATTCCTGCCTGAGGTCAATGGTTATTTCTGTTGCTCGCCCCTTACCTGCTCCGATTTCATGATGGGCAGGACAGTGGAATTCTGGTGCGTGTCATGTGCTCCACCCCATCCATTTTTTTGTGCTTGAAAACTTAGCGGGTAAAGTGGGTCAGACAGTTGGCAGGCTGCCCTCTGCTTTTCTCGTCCAAGACAACATTCTGGAAAACCTTAAAATCCTGCCCATGTTTCCAATTTCCAAGCTAAAGCTCGCAGAGTTTTGTCACAAGTGTTGTTATAAAGTGCGTGCTTACTAATTGCCAATAGTCATCACTGCATGCTTAATCAATTTAAAGTTTTAAGTTTATTTATTAGTGTCACAAGTAGGCTTACACGCATCTTAATACTGCAATGAAGTTACTGTGAAAATCCCCTAGTCGCCACACTCTGGCGCCTGTTTGGGTACACGGAGGGAGAATTTAGCGTGGCCAATGCACCTAACCAACATGTCTTTCGGACTGTGGGAGGAAACTGGAGGAAACCCACGCAGACATGGGGAAAATGTGCAAGCGCCACACAGACAGTGACCCAAGCTGGGAATGGAACCCAGGTCCCCGGCGCAATGCTAACCCCTGTGCCACCGTGCTGCCCCAATGAATGTTTGAAGTTATGCTGCAAACCCCATTCTTTTGAAGAATAACATCTAAGTAATTTTAATCAATTCAAGAGACTGAGTGTTCATCTCCATTTCGAAAATATTGCTAGGTGGGAGATATAATGTAGAAAAATGAGCTCCTGTACGGTCAAACTGTGATGGTGAATGAGAGAGCTGGTGCCTTGTTGATGTTTATTGTACGAATTGTGATCTGCCATTGCTTGGGGATTAAGTGAGAGATTGAGTGAGCTCTACCTTGTCCACTCTCATCACATTACTTCCCGCTATTTACAATTACACATTGATTTCTAAAACTGAGTCATGTTGGAGCAGGCTTGTCCAGCCTTCTCGCTCGGGGAACCACATTCAGATGTTTTTCTTACTCAATGGGCCAATGAGCAAAGAACAGTTGACACAGCATTAAACTGAATATCAAACAAGTTGCGATATTAGGAAACAATTCCAGAGCAAGGGCACAGCGAGGTCAGCAGGTTAATTTAGTACAGTAAAGATTCAATAAAATGACCAGGTCAGAGTGTCAGAGTATGCACATACTCAATTCACCCCTCACTGACCCTCACTCACTGTGTGTGGGGGGCGGTGAGTGTGTATTGGTGTGGGGTGCTGAGAGAGAATGAGAAACCTGAGGCTGAGAGTAAAGCACATTCTCGCACACACACGCATGCACGCATATTCGCTCACTCACTTGCACACACACACACACACACACACACAAATTCACACACACACACACACACAAATTCACACACACACACAAATTCACACACACACAAATTCACACACACACACACAAATTCACACACACACACAAATTCACACACACACACACAAATTCACACACACACACAAATTCACACACACACAAATTCACACACACACACAAATTCACACACACACACAAATTCACACACACACAAATTCACACACACTCCCACTCCACACACACACACACACAAACACACGCGTGCACATTCATTCACACGTGCACGCTCACACCTCACACATACACACTCACACACATATTCACTGCCACACACACACTATCACACTGACGCTCACACTCACACACACTCACACTCACACACATATTCACTGCCACACACACACACTATCACACTGACGCTCACACTCACACACACTCACACTCACACACATATTCACTGCCACACACACACACACTATCACACTGATGCTCACACTCACACACACTCACACTCACACACATTCACTGCCACACACACACACTATCACACTGATGCTCACACTCACACACACTCACACTCATTCACTGCCACACACACATACACTCTCACAGCCACATATGCACACAAACACAACCACACGCACTCTCACTGCACCCCCGCCCCCACACACACACACACACTCATTACAACACACTCACACATGCATAGCTAGCCCTACACACTCACCAGGACACCCTATTCTCCCTGGCCCATCATTCCAAGAATGATTCTGAACCAGCCATGGAATGGGGTGACACAGTGATTAGCACTGCTGCCTCACAGCACCAGAGACCCGGGTTCAATTCCAGCCTCAGGTCACCGTCTCTGTGGAGTCTGCATGTTCTCCCCGTGTCTGCAATGGGTTTCCTCCTGGTGCTCCGGTTTCCTCCCACAGTCCGAAGCTGTGCGGGTTAGGCTGATCGGCCGTGCTAAATTGCCCCTAGTGTCAGGGGATTAACAGGGTAAATACATGGGGTTGTGGCCTGGGTGGGATTGTGGTCGGTGCAGGCACGATGGGCCGAATGGCCTCCTTCAGCAACGTGGGGACTCTGTGAACATTGACTCTCCGAGGCCTGCCTGAGACCTCCTGAAATTGGTTCAATGCCGCTGCCTCAGAATAAATTAAAGTGGAGTGGGGTGGGGTGGGGAGGAGGATCGCCTGATGCCAGTGAACACCCCCCACCCTTTTCCAGCTGCTCCGAGCTCCCACACTGCAACTGGGGATTCACCCTTACCCGGCAACTGACTGCGTTTAACTTATCCAATCCCTGGCTGCTTCCTCCCTGCATTGGCTGCTGATAGGCCAACTGATGAGCCAATCACTAGGCAAGGTATGGAGAAACTAGTCTGCCATTGGATGATCAGGCTCGATGCTGTGCTTCAATCCCACGAAGCCCTCAATGGCAAAATCCAACAAGGTGCTGGACCCCAGAGAGTGTGGGGGCAGGCAGAGGGCCACGTCCGGCCCACAGGCCCCAGGCTGAGAAAGCCTGTGCTAGAGCGTTTCCTACAATTCTAATATCCCGATCATAAAACCTTCTGAAAACAACTGCAGTGCAGTAAGTAAAGAACCGATTAAAAACAGGGAAAGAAGCAAATTACTGCGGATGCTGGAATCTGAAACCAAAAGAGAAAATGCTGGAAAATCTCAGCAGGTCTGGCAGTATCTGTGAAGAGAGGAAAGAGCCAGTGTTTTGAGTCTGGATGACCCTTTGTCAAAGCAGTAAAATGAGAGAACGGCTTTCGACTTTAAAACACATTCGTCTGTGGTTTCGATTCTTTTGAACATAAGAATCAGGAGCAGGAGTACTGCATGCCATCCCTCACATCAGCTCTGACATTTACATGATAAAGTTCAATCATTCTGCCTCATCTCCAAACTCCAGCCCACTCCCTATATCCCTTAGTTTCCTTGATATGTCAAAAGTCTATTTGTCGCAGCATTAAACACTCAACGATGGAGAATCCACACCCATCTGGATGAAGCAATCTATCATCATCTCACTCCTACATGATCAATTTCTCAACCTTCTGAAAACAACTGCAGTGCCGTAAATAAAGACTGTCCCCTATCCAGGGAAATAAACTTTTGGTGGATTAACCATGCTAAGTTGTCCCTTAGTGTCCATAGATGTGTAGCTTAGGTGCTTTGGCCATGCTACGTTGTCCCTTAGTGTCCAAAGATGTGCAGGTTAGGTGGTAATTATGTTCTGGGATCTGTCTGCCGGCGATTCCTGGTACATATTCTTGTCAAGGGTAGCGATTCCCTAAATTCTGAAGCTGCTGTTCGCCGCTCTCTATTTCCACATGTCCATATGGAATGTCTCTGAGAGAGAAGCAATGCAGGTAGGAATAAAGGTGTCTGCGGGAACTGCACTTAGGGCTTCAAAATAAAAGTGATTTCAGAGCCAGGCCACAGTTGCAGTTTGAAGGTTCAGACAGGCTCTGATTTCACCCTTTTGGCTGCTGATGGTATCAGATCTATGTTGGGTCCTTGGCAAGACCACCAAGACCTGTGGAGTCTGTTATCTGTGAAATACTCTGGCCATAATTCTCCGGCTGTCCACAGCAGCTTGACTCTCTGGACCTGTCGGCAGTGTCCCCCCCACTCTCGTGGGACTCCCGCCGGTGTAGGCATGATGTCAACGGGAATTCCCATTGAGAGTGGAAGGACCAGGGAACTCTGCTGCTAGCAAACAATGTGCCACCTCTTACCCAAAGGAAACACGCAGCTGGGAGGCCGGAGAATCTCGCCCTCCTACACAAACACGTTGACCAGTTTATTACACATTTACTCAATTGCTTTTACTTTATGAGACGGGCAATGGGCTGTTGTTCAAACTTAGCTTTCTTACAAACACTCGCAGATTAAAGAAACAATTCTTACAGAATAGATTAAGTTAATTTTCCCCAAACCAGACTAATTGCCTGAGAAGTAAACATTTCCCGGTCTGATGGAATCGATCCGGCTGTTGGATTCGATTCACTGAGCTCATAGATACAAATGAAGTCAAGGTCCTCTTAGCACGAAGGTAGATCTCACACGTCCTCTTGCATCATCCCAGGTCACAATAGGTTTGGTGAAGTTTGTCATGAATATGGCTGTTTTTAGCCTTCTCTTTCCTTCGTCGAATGTTCCCAGGTTTTCAGCCAATGGGGTGAAAGGGGAGGGGAGTCACAACACCCAACGAGTTTAGGCCAAGTTATCCTAGTTAAAACATATCTCTTTGATAGCAGTGTGTCTGGCTGAAACTAGGAAATGCGCTAGGGAATGAAATAGAAAGGACCGAGAGCCTCCAGTTTTTAGGTGATCAGATCACCAGACGGATCGGAGGAAGGTCTCCACTGTCTAGCATGTAAAGTTTATGAGCTCTGATTAAATGTATTCCTGGAAGTTTCATCACATGACTTGCCCCATTGGCTTTGCCATTAGTCAGCCAGCACATCGGTCCCAGTGATGCATTGCCCTTCCTACATCAATGGAAAAGCAAAAAAGATTCATTATCCCATTGGCAAAATTGCCCCTCAGCATTAGGGAGATTAGCAGGGTAAATATGTGGGGTTACGGGGATGGGGCATGAGTGGAATTGTTTTTTTTATTCATTCATGGACATGGGTGTCACTGGCTAGCCATCATTTATTGCCCATTCCTAGTTGCCCTTGGAGAGCAGTTGAGAGTCAGCCACGTTGTTGTGGCTCTGGAGGCACGTGTAGGTCAGACCGGGTTAGGTCCTTCCCTAAAGGACATGAGTGAACCAGATGTATTTTTCCAACAATTGACAATGGTTCCATGGTCACCAGTAGATTCGTAATTCCAGATTTGCATTGAATTCCAATTCCACCATCAGCCATGGTGGGATTTGAACCTGGGTCCTCAGTGCAGGTTTGATGGGCCAAATGGCCTTCTTCTGCACTGTGTGGATTTATGATTGAATGGATGATATTTGACCGTCAGCCCGCTTTCCCTCATTTGCAATATGTTTGTAACCGATAAGAAAAATGTTGAGAAGAAGATGGTGAAGAAGTTCGATCTTTTTTGTCAATGCCCTTGAAGATTTTTCTCTGCGATGGCAAGTCGTGGAGATTGATTTTCAATTCCTGTAGGCTCCAGACCAACATTGAAGGATTGGCAATGTCACTGATGGGCAAAGTTCCCAGATGAAATGAATTTGCGCAGATAAAGTTCAGTTCTTAAGGTCCAGTGCCACACCAATACTTTTTTCTGAATTGATTATTTTGATTACGTGCCAATTCAGAACAAGAGAAATCTTGCAATGTTGGCAATGTGGGGGAAAGAGATTAGCAGAGATTATGCTTGAAGTATCTTGTCAGTAAAATATACCCAAGGCAGAGAGGACTCTCAATGCTGCGCTTGGCCTGAGTTTGACTTAAGACCATTTCATGCTGTAACTAGCTGGGAAAGCAGTCGAGCCTCATGCCTTCTTCTTGAATGGAAATCCAAAGGAGTTAATAAACACAAAACATCTTTCACCTTGGACCGCCCTTAATTTAGAGACAAAGCTATACTTGGTCACATCAGAGAGTTTTTAGACAGAAAAAGTTGTGAACAGCGAACTCAAGAACTTGGCTGTAATATTTGAGCTTTCAGGGGTTCACATTACTATATGTGCAGCACGGTAATGCAGTGGTTAGCATTGCTGCCTTGCAGGTCCAGAGACCTGGGTTTGATTCTGGCCTTGGGTCACTGTCTATGTGGAGTTTGCACATTCTCCCCATGTCTGCGAGGATTTCCACCGGGGGCTCCAGTTTCCTCCCACAGTCCAAAGATGTGCGGGTTAGGTGGATTGGCCATGCTAAATTGCTCCTTAGTGTCCAAAGATATCCAGGTTCGGGGGATTGGCCATGCTAAATTGCTCCTTAGTGTCCAAAGATGTACAGATTAAGTGGATTGGCCATGCTAAATTGTTCCTTAGTGTTCGAAGATATCCAGGATCGGGGGATTGGCCGTGCTAAATTGCTCCTTAGTGTCCAAAGATGTGTAGCTTGGATGGATTAGCCATGGGAAACGTGTGGGATTATGGAGATAGGGAGAGGGCCTAACTAAGATACATGCTTGCCCGGAAAATCCCACACAAGGTCAACGGACCTTTGCATGGTCCGCCCCACGCCTGCTACGATTCCCGTGGTGGGTGGGATGGGAGAATTTCACCCACAGTGTCAGACAGAACACGGGTGGGCTCCTCTATCCTTTGCCCTAGTCTGTTGGCTGCCTCTTGCAACTCTACCTCATGTTCTGTTGCCTGTCTGTGCGCCTCCAGCATGTTAGCGATGGCCGCTTCCATGTGACTAGGAGTCAGCGTTCTCCAGCAGCCCTTCGAGTACCAGAGACCTGGGCTGTCACCATCTCTGACAGCGCAGTGGCCCCTAGAATGTGACCTCAAGCCTCATCTTGAACTATAACCCACTGGGGTGTGTGTCTCTGCGTTAGTGCAGGGTGTACATGACAGGTCTCCAATATGACTCCTCAACGCTCTCCTCTGAGATGGCCAGGGGTTTGGGGGGGTGGGGGGGGAGGGGTGGGGTTGGGGGGTAGCAGTTAGCAGGGTAAAGATGTGTGGTTATGGGGATGGGATCTGGCTGGGATGTTGTTTTGGAAAATCGATGCAGAGTTGATGGGCCAGTGGCCTCCTTCTGCACCATTGGGATGCTATGATTTTGTGATTCTATTCTATAACTTACCCTGATGGTGCAGATGAGATCATTCACCCTCTTCCTGCGCTGAATGGCATTTCTCTGGCACATGCCCCATGGAACTGGCCTCCTTTGTTAATGCTTCCCAGACTCGCATGGTGGGGTTGGTAGGCTGGATGTATCCTTGGTGAGCAAACCTTCCGGTGCTGTTGGACACTCTGAATTAAAACCTCCTGTGAACATAGGCTAAACCCTGTCCCACTCTTCATGTTTCTGTTGGGGTATGCCCTTTGAAGAGAATGGTTCAGGTGAGCCAGGACTCAAACTCTACCCCCTGAGTGGAGCTTGCCTGGACAGTCTGGTGCTGGGATAAAGAAGTGTTAATAAACAGTTCCAGTTAATTTACTCCCACTTACCTTGTGTTCTTTTATTAATCTTCACATCAGACCACAAACAAACATTCCTTGGGGCCTTCTTTGGATCTTCTGACCTGGGCTCCAGAGATTACTGCCTGTGTTCTGTTGGCGTTCAAATGTGGCACCATGAACTTTGACCCCATGAGGTGATGGTGAGCAAACGAATCAGTGCCGGCTCCTCCATGATTCAGCGAGCAGTTTGTAAATCGATAATCAATGAGGTTCAATCAGTGGGGCAGCTCAGTGGCACAGTGGTTAGCGCTGCTGTCTCACAGTGCCAGAGACCTCGGTTCAATTCCGGTCTCAGGTCACTGTCTGTGTGGAGTCTGCACATTCTATCTGTGTCTGCGTGGGTTTCCTCTGGGTGCTCCGGTTTCCTCTCACAGTCCATAGATGTGCGGGTTAGGTTGATTGGCCATGCCAAATTGACCATAGTATCAGGGGATTAACAGGGTAAATATGTTTCTTCAGAAGGAACTCTTCAAAATGCAGCAAATGAAAATACAACTTATAAATCAAAGGAAGGGTTTAATAAAAAAAAATCATTACTCTAAACTTGGGACCTTCCCCCGGGGCCAATCCGAGCTCCCCACAATTCTACATATTTATTATTATTACTTATCATGCTTCAGCTGGTCAGCTGACTATTACATCACTCTGTGATTGGTTCCATGGTTTGCTGGGTCAGCTGACCTTTACCTTATGTTCCCATTGGTCACATTATATCCAATGCAAAGTTGTCACCAGTTACATTCCAACAAATATATGGGGTTGCAGGGATAGGGCCTGGGAGGGATTGTGGTCGGTAAAGACTCGATGGGCTGAATGGCCTCCTTCTGCACTGTAGGAATTCTATGAGGCTCCAAGCAGAAAGTTGGGCTTGAGAATAGGAAACTTGCCTCTAATCACGCCTGCTGCCACACTTAGTGTCCGGAGTGTAAAATCCCACCCACTTTCCTGTAATGAAAACTCAATTCCAAGGGAACATACTTGTGCTGTGTGAAATATCGGATACCTCACTGAGGCTGCTAAACAATTTAAGTTTTATGTGAGGGGATCTCGGAGAAATGCTTGACTGTCTGCCCAGAAGTATCCTTATTTTAAATAAAAGTTCCATTTCTTAACGTTCAGACTGCTAACCTCGCAGGATTTGGATTCAAATAAGGTAAGTGTCAATGTGGAGTCCATATATTGGAATTGTTGAGACATTGGTATCAAAATCAGTCTGATTGAATTAAAGTTCTTGGGATAACCTAGATTTAAACTCCTTCTGAAGATTTAAAACTGTCCTTTCTGAGTCATCACACACGTTTCCTCAGGTTGACTACAAGGCCACTGTTTTGTACAAAACATCCTCAAGGCATCAGTCACCCAAGTGTTTTATTTAAATGTTCTTGACACCTCTTCTCAAGGCTGGTATTGGTGTGCTTCTAGAACTGCTGGCATCCCGAAGGAATTTTGCTCAAGAGGGCATTGCCCATCACCAAATATTGTGGCACAAATTAGTGTAGCAGTAGAAAAATAAGTGTTGTGAATTTCGTTCTTTTATTGCTTGCTATTGGACTATCCTTACTGCTACATGTTACATGCTCTGTCCAAGACTGCAAGGAGCTACAAAAGGTTATGAGTGTAGCCCAATCCATCATTCAAAGCAGCCTCCCATCCATTGACTCTGTTACACTTCTTGCTGCCTCGGAAAAGCAGCTAGTATAATTAAGGACCCCACACACCCCAAACATTCTCTCTTCCACCTTCTTTTCCAGGAAGAAGATACAAAAATCTGAGGTCATATGCCAACCGACTCTTCCCTGCTGCTGTCAGACCTTTGAATGGACTTCCCTTGCATTAAGTTGATCTTTCTCTACACCCTAGCTATAACTGTAACACTACATTCTGCACTCTCCCGTTTTCTTCTCTATGAACAGTATGCTTTGTCTGTATGGTGCGCAAGATACAATACTTTTCCCTGTATGCTAATGGAGACAGAAGAACAGAGTTACGGCCACAATCAGATTAGCTATGATCTCATCACATGTGGAGTAAGGGACCCAATGGTCTTTTCCTGCTCTTAGTGTGTTCCCGTGTTGTGATAACTCACCTACCCAATTTTCACCAAAGTTGAACATCTGCTTTTAGTATTGCTGAAAAAAAATGAGACTTTTTTGTTGCAGCTTCTCATCTTGCACTCATCAAGACATTTGCAAGAATACAATGGAAGGAAAATCAACAAGTTTATATTGCATGAGAAGAAAGTGATGGCTCGGGTTGGCAGGTGCACTCTGATTGGTAGAGATATTTTGCCATGGAGAATGTACCAGTTGATGGTGACTGAAAGTTAACTGCTAAGCATTGTATGAAATTTAAATTAGATGCTTGATTCTAGTCAATGCATTGCCCTGAGGAATGAATTGATGAATGGCTGTCACTTATTTTGCTCAGCTGAAACAGCTGCAATGTGTGTGCCTGTTTTTTCTGTCTGTAAAGAACAGGGCCCTGTGTATTCATAAATGTAGCTTCCAGTCCATGCAAGCCTGAATGACGGTCTTAAATTGGTGATCAGCATAACTTTTAGCAACTGAGGATTACAAAGCAAATGTTGTCCGATCACAAAATCACATCTATTATTGGACACGGTGCTTTGAGTTTTGCAATTTTGGACTGGTTGGGTACAGTCTGCAAACAGCAGCTGAGATGTGCTGTTTGATATGATCCACCAGTCTTTGGGCTGTATGGCCTCCATAGCAAGCATCGCATTGGCAATGAAATGAATACAGCACTCTACTCATTTGTGTGAGAGGCAGGACATCTGTTTTGGCTTGATGAGAGCATCTTGTTAATCCCTTTAGCTAAAACAAAGAGCTGCCTGCCCCATAGTTGAATAGATGGCGTTGTGATCACTTTTAGTTCTTGTGTTTACTGCATTAAATGATGCACTGTCACATGACGAGCGGACTATTGTTAAGCCACAAAGATGGTGGTGACCTTTGCCAGGTCCTGTATTATCAGAATACCAGGGCCCCACCTTGTGCTTTGTACCTTCTTTTAAAAATACACAGCGAAAGACAGTTGCTTCACAACAGCTCTTTTGACCTGGAGTTAGGAATTTACAATGGTTACAGTTGTTGTTAGATTGTTGGGAACTTTTATAAGCCACTGTAAATTATTTTTATTTGCCTATTTGGACTGCCGCGGAAAGTGGTGAAAATTAGGCCCATAAGAAATAGAATCATAGAATCCTACAGTGTGGAAGGAGGCCATTCAGCCCATTGAGTCTGCACTGACTCACCCAGACCCTCACCCCGCAACTCCATGTATTTACCCTGCTAATCCCCCTCACACTGAGGTGCAATTTAGCATAGTCTGCACATCTTTGGGTGGAAACTGGAGCACCCGGAGGAAACCCACACAGACACAAGGAGAACGTGCAAACTCCATACAGTCACCCAAGGCCACAATTGAACCCAGGTCAATCGACAGTGGTTTCAACAGTAGCTTCTTACTTCCAGGCCTTTTTTTATTGAATTCAAATTCCAACATCTGCTGTGGTGGGATTTGAACCTGGGTCCCCAGAACATTAGCTGAATTAATAGACTAGTGATAATATGGTATAGAAGAAAACCATTTGGCCCATCGGGTCTGCAGTGACTCTCCAGCAGAGCATCTATCTCCGTAACCCCACGTATTTACCCCACTAATCCACCTAACCTGCACACCTTTGGAGTGTGGGAGGAAATTGGAAAGAGAAAACCCATGCAGACATCCGGGGGAACATGCAAACTCCACACAGACAGTCACTCAAGGCCAGAATTGAAACCAGGTCCCTGGAGCTGTGAGGTGGCAGTGTTAGCCACTGCGGTGCCATGCCACCCAGGTTAAATAGGTTAAATATCTAAATTTTTGATTTGATTTGATTTGATTTATTATTGTCACATGTATTAGCATACAGTGAAAAGCATTGTTTCTAGCCTCTGTACAGACAGAGCATACCATTCATGGAGAAGGAAATGAGAGAGTGCAGAATGTAGTGTTACAGTCATAGCTAGGGTATAAAGAGCAACTTAGTTCAAGGTTAGCCCATTCAAAAGTCGGACGGCAGCAGGGAAGAAGCTGTTCTTGAGTCAGTTGGAACGTGACCGTAGACTTTTTGTATAATTTTTCTGATGGAAGAAGATGGAAGAGAGAGTGTCTGGGGTACCTGGGGTCCTTAATTATGCTGGCTGCTTTGCCGAGGCAGCGAAACGCATCAAGTCAATGGATGGGAGGCTGGTTTGCATGATTGACTGGGCTACATTCATGGGAGAATGCTGGGGGCGCATGAGGTCCTTAATTGTGCTAGTTGCTTTGCATCGTTAATAGATATATCCGAGAGGTAGTGTGGCTGGGTGGTATAAGGCCCTGGATTGGAACTGCGCTCTGTAAGGCCACGTCGATTCAAATCCCGCCACTGCCTGAAAGAAAGGCAGCTTAATTTGATGTTCATTAAGTGACATTTTGGGTGGCACGGTAGCACAGTGGTTAGCACTGCTGCTTCACAGCCCCAGGAACCTGGGTTCGATTCCTGGCTCGGGTCACTGTCAGTGTGGAGTTTGCACATTCTCCTAGCGTCTGTGTGGGTTTCCTCCGGGTGCTCCAGTTTCCTCCCACACTCCAAAGATGTGCGGGTTAGGTTGATTGGCCATGCTTAAATTGCCCCTTAGCGTCCTGAGATGCTTAGGTTAGAGGGATTAGTGGGTGAATATGTAGGGATATGGGGGTAGGGCCTGGGTGGGATTGGTTTCGGTGCAGACTCGATGGGCCGAAGGGCCTCTTTCTGCACTGTAGGGTTCTATGGTTCCATGATTTTAAACATCGCAATGCTCCAGCTCCTACCCGTGAACCACATTGCATGGGACCCACTGATTTAGTTGGTAACCTAATGGGTAGAATGTGTCTTTCTTTGTTTACATGGGTCAATGAACTGACACATTTAATTTGTGACAAACCTTCGGATCTGGACTTTTCTGTTGCCTTACGTAACAAATTTAATTCAGACAAAGTGCACACTGCACTCAACATTAATACCTTGAGGTAAATAGCCCCTGTAAATTCATTTCTTAATAGCTTGCCAGGGCTGGGAGGAGTTCTGCAGTGCCAGCCTTCACTTCGTCCATTATCAGTCAGCATATCTTGTGCACATAAATCTTTTCCTTAGATTCATTGAACCACTTTCAGCTTCACTAATGCTTCCGGACAACACCAATTTGTGACATGGTTTGCGGGATTTCTGTGCCGGCTAAAGTAAATGGAAACGACGTACATTAATGAGGGCCCCATAATAGATGCGCTAACATTGTAAAACACGCAGAAAGATAAAATGAGCCATGACAACAGCACGTTCGAATGAATAGCTTGTCATTGTTGGGACGCTTGGCTTATCAGGAGTGAGAGGAAAATCATGGCAGGAGGTTCCCAGGAGGACAGCGGAAATGCTTCAGCGATGTCCTCGGGGCATCCCCGCAGAGGTCAAACATTCCCACGGGTGACGCTGGCTTGCGGTTCAGCAAAATGGAGAAGAGTCACTTGGGAATGCACTGAGCACACTCACAGGAAAATGCAGGGGTGAAGTTGAGATGTTGCAGTGCAGATACACATCTCCAAACAACGAGGCAATCAAGAAAGCAAATACGACATGTTTGCCTTCATTGGCCGGGCATTGAGTATAAAAATTGGCAAGTCGTGCTGCAGCTGTACAGAACCTTAGTTAGGCCTCGTTTGATCTGATGAGCTAACAGGCCTCTTTCTGCACTGTAGGGATTCTATGAATCCATATTATTTTCTGCCCTTTTTTTCTGGTTGCCACACTTCCAGAAGGATGTGGATGCTTTGGAGAGGGTACAGAAGAGGTTTACCAGGACGTTGCCTGATCCAGAGGGTATTTGCTATGAGGATAAACTCACTGCAACGACAGAGGTTGAGGGGTGGCCTGATAGAGATTTACAAGCTTATGAGTGGACGGTTGGATGCTGTTTCCTAGGGTTGAAAAGTCAAGTACTAGGGGACTTGGGTTTAAGGTACATGGGGAAAAGTTTAGAGGAGATGCGCGAGACAAGCTTTTTGCACAGAGGGTGATGAGTGTCTGGAATGCACCGTCTGGGGAGGTGGTGGGAGCAGGAATGACAGCGGCGTTTCAGGGGCAACTAGATGAATACATGAGTAGGATGGGAATGGAGTGATACAGTCTCCCACCCTCCTCTTTCCTGCTGGTGAGAGGTGGCGCATTGTTTGCTTGCGGTGGGATATCTGATCTCGCCACTATCAATGGGAATTCCCATTGATGTCACCCCCATGCTGGCAGGAAACCCATGGATAGGGATGCACTGTCAGCAGGAGAATCCCGGCCTCCATTTTTTTTTAGCTCATTCGTGGGACATGGACGTTGCTGGCTGGGCCAGCATTTATTGCCCATCCCAAGTTGCCCTTGGAGGGCAGTTGAGAGTCAACCACATTGCTGTGGCTCTGTAGGCCAGAGCAGGTAAGGATGGCAGATTTCCTTCCCTAAAGGACATTAGTGAACCAGATGGGGTTTTCCGACAATCGGTGATGGTTTCATGGTCACCAGTAGATTCTTAATTCCAAAAGCTTTTTTGATTGAATTCAAATTCAACCATCTGCTGTGTTCGAACCTGGGTCCCCAGAACATTTGCTGAATTTCTGGATTAATAGTCTAGCAATAATAGCGATAACATGGTATAGAAGGAGGCCATTCAGCCCATCGGGTCTGCACTGACTCTCCAGCAGAGCATCTATCCCCATAATCCCATGTTTTAATCCCACTATTCCACCTACACATTTTTGGACTGCATTGGTTTTGGAGCAGGAATTAGAGTTTGGAACAGAGCTCTACACCTCTCAGCTTAAGCTGAAATGTCATCTTTGGGATGGCTTGGATTGAGACGAGGCTGAATATTGTTTGGTGGGAGGTGATGAAATAGAAGACGGTAAGTGCCAGGAGAACTGAACATCCACGGAGAGGGGATCAGAGTTAGTGTTTCAAGTTCAATGCAGCTCTTCTTCAGAACTCAGAAGTTGATTTGTTCAGTGACATTTCGTGGCTTTGGCTCATCCTGGGGTTAATATGTGACACAGTTGAAGAGAATGTGGAATACAGATGATTAGTCTTTGATGCTGATACAACCACAGCAAGTCCATTCTGATCATGAAGCCCTAACTAAACTAAAAAAACATTCCTTTCCTTACTTGGTCTCTCTATTCCCTCCCTGTTGATGTACCCATACAGAAGCCTCTTAAATGTTACTAATGTGCCTGCTTCCACCACCTCCTGTGGCAGCGCGTTCCAGGCACCCAACACTCTCTGCGTGAAAAACTTCCCCTACATATCTCCCTTAAACTCCACCCCCCCCACCTCACTTTGAACCTGTGCCCCCCTGTAATCAATTGTATTGTTCTAACTCAGGTTGGTGTGTGGCTTGGAGGGACAATGGAACAGGCTCTGAATGGTTAGAAAACATTTTCTTGACAAGTGCAATATTCCATGAAAATGAAAATTATAACCTCTGCACTTTCTCTCTCTGGTGAATGGTGTTCAGTTTTCATCGATCACAGAAAGTGAATCTTAGTACGAAAGTCCTGTGGTTACTTACATTGTGGAAAAGGTGTTGTCAATAAATAAATCCATTACTTGAGCTCCCTTAATCTTCATAGAATCATAAAAATCCCTATAGTGGAGAAGGAGGCCATTCAGCCCATCGAGTCTGCACCGACCTAATCAGGCCCTATCCTCGTAACCCCACACATTTACCCTGCTAATACCCCTGACACTAAGGGTCAACTTAGCATGACCAATCAACCTAATCCGCACATCTTTGGGCTGTGGAAGGAAATTGGAGCGCTCGGAAGAAATCCACGCAGACACGGGGAGAATGTGCAAACTTTGCACACACAGCCACCTGAGCCGGAATTGAATCCGGGTCCCTGGAGCTGTGAGGCAGCAGTGCTAACCACTGTCCATTGTGCCACCTACGTACAGATAAAGTTGAGTATTGTCAGTGAGCATGTGTTTGGTGACCCTAGTGTTTCTGGATGGTGGCATCAAGGGATGATGGAGAGAAGGGAGCTGAGTTGGGAAGGCTGGAAGTAACAGTGCAGCAATGCACGTGAAACAGATGGCATCAATGTAGCCTCTACAATGCAACAAGTGATGGTGAACTGTGCTGTGCAGAGATATTGAAGGAGCTCTCTGGTCGACTGAAGTGGAATTATCAGGCAGGAGTGTTCTCTTCCTGTTGGGGAACACTTCAGCGGTCACAGGCATTCCGCCTCTGATCTTTGGGTAAGCATTCTCCAAGGTGGCCTTCATGACACATAACAACGCAGAATCGCTGAACAAGAAACTGATAGCCAAGTTCCGCACACATGAGGACGGCCTCAACCGTGATCTTGGGTTCATGTCACACTATCTGTAACCCCCATGACTTGCCTGGGCTTGCAAAATCTCACCAACTGTCCTGGCTGAAGACAATACACATTTCTTTAACCTGTCATTATCCCACTCTCTGCTCGCATTGTCTGTACCTGTAAAGACTTGATTACCTGTTAAGATATGCATTCCAACAATTATCTTGTAATTGAGCCTGTGTCTATATATGCCCTGTTTGTGAACACAACTCTCCACTCACCTGATGAAGGAGCAGCGCTCCGAAAGCTCATGATTCCAAATAAACCTGTTGGATTTTAACCTGGTGTGGGGAGACTAAACATAGAAATCCGACAGCACAGAAAGAGGCCATTCGAGTCTGCACCGACCACAATCCCACCCAGGCCCTACCCCCATATCCCTACATATTTACCCACTAATCCCTCTAACCTATGCATCTAAGGGAAATTTTAGTGTGGCCAATCAACCTAACCTGCACATCTTTGGACTGTGAGAGGAAACCGGAACACTCAGAGGAAACCCACGCAGACACGAGGAGAATGTGCAAACTCCACACAGACAGTGACCCAAGCTGGGAATCGAACCCAGGACCCTGGAGCTGTGAAGCAGCAGTGCTAACCACTGTGCTACCGTGCCGCTCCTAACATTACTTACTGTGCCCACCCCAGTCCAACGCCAGCAACTCCACATCATAATTGTTGATGGTTTCGACCAGTCGAATCTCAATGCTGAGTGTGACGGGATCCTGATTCGAGGTTTTTTTTTCAGCAAACATAAGAACTTATCATTGGGGCAAAGATGTACAGAAACAGAGGAAAGCTAGGACATTGACAATAGTTGCAATTAAAGTGGTTTTTTAAGGAGCGGGGATGGAATCTAGAGACTGGGGAAAAAGTATGGTGGCCCACCATTGCCCAGCTCCGAGATCTTCTGGCCCGTCCATTGTCAACGGGATTTCCCATTGAAATCCATCCCTTGCCTCCTTGAAATCCTTGGTGGGGGCAATGTAGGATGGCCAATCCACCTAACCTGCATATCCTTGGACTGTGGGAGGAAACTGGAGCACCCAGAGGAAACCCACTCAGAGACGGGGGAGAATGTGCAAACTCCAGACACCCAAGGCCAGAATTGAACCTGGATCCTTGAGGCTGCTGTGCTAACCACCATCTCACCATGCCGCCCAGTAGTTTAGGAGAGGCATTCTAAGGCATTGCCAGTTGCCTCCATCTATGAGATATGAGATACAATATCAAGGGTAGGAGTCTTAGCAGTGTTGAGGAGCGGAAAGATCTTGGGGTCTGGGCCCATAGAACTCTTAAATCGGCTTCGCAGGTGGAAGATGTGGTTAAGAAGGTGTATGGTGTACTGGCCTTCATTAATCGAGGGATTGAGTTTCGGAGTCGGGAGGTAATGCTGCAACTTTATAAGACCCTTGTCAGACCCCGCTTGGAGTACTGTGCACAATTCTGGTCCTCTCACTACAGGAAGGATGTGGAGGCTATTGAGAGGGTGCAGAGGAGGTTTACAAGGATGTTGCCTGGATTGGGAGGCATGCCTTATGAAGATAGGTTGAGGGAGCTAGGTCTCTTCTCCCTGGAGAGACAAAGGTTGAGAGGTGACCTGATAGAGGTTTATAAAATGTTGAGAGGTATAGATCGGGTGGATTCTCGGAGGCTATTTCCCAGGGCTGAAATGGTCGCTACGAGAGGACACAGGTTTAAGGGGCTGGGAAGCAAAGTACAGAGGAGATGTTAGGGGTAAGATTTTCACTCAGAGGGTGGTGAGTGAGTGGAATTGGCTGCCATCAGTGGTGGTAGAGGCAAACTCACTGGGGTCTTTTAAGAGACTTCTGGATGAGTATATGGGATTTAATGGGATTGGGAGTTACAGATAGTTCTATGGCTTGGTAGGTATGGATGTGATCGGCCCAAGTTGTAGGCCGAAGGGCCTGTTTGTGCTGTAGTGTTCTACGTTCTATGTTCAGTGACGACAGGAAGAGGAGATGGAAGGAAAATTCTCGAATGAGGTGGGGATGGTGGGTGCAATAGTGAGGACTGATGTGAATTCATTGAGACTTAACTCATGTTCCCTTATTCATTGCTTTGTAACAAAAATATTATACAACGTGGAAGGAAATGTACCCATTTGTTTCCCACAGCTAATTAAATCTTTAATGAGGTGGTTTTTCTTTAACAAATGAAGAAGAATGATCAGGGTTCTAAAATGCAATAAAATGACTCCAGTGGTGACAACATTTTCTTTTCGAGTAGCATCTTCAAATCGAGGATATTTCAGTCATACAATCATTTATTTTTTTTCTTAGAACTTGCGAAAATAATGTGAACTGAGCCAACTTAACTTAAAAAAAAAGTATTCATTAAATTAAGTCGGTTGAGTTTACACAAGAAACCACGGGAAGCAAATGGGTACTTTGGAGTCTGTGCAATTAATCTGCTTATCCAATTTAAGTGGGAGGAATTGTGAAGTCTTTTGGCTTCCTTTTCCTTCTACAAAGTAACTTGAGTGAGTGACTGTGCCTCTGCAAAGGTCTAATGCATCATTTCATGCTCAAGGAATCCATTAAAACTATCCTCTCAGTCGGTTCATTTTCTTCATTTGCAGAAAATCACTCCGTTAAAGCTGGAAGCGATGAATTTTCAACACAGTTTTTAAATTGCACTCGACGGTGTTTAGAAGGATTGCAGGGGAGGGGGGAGGGCGGGGGTACGGAACCTCATTGAAACTTACAGAACACTGAAAGGCCCGGAAGATGTTTCCATTAGTCGGAGAGACTAGGATCCGAATGCACAGCCTCAGAGTAAAGGGACAACCTTTAGAGCTAAGATAAGGAGGAATTTCTTGAGCCAGAGGGTGGTGAATCTGTGGAATTCATTGCCACAGAGGAGGCCAGGTCATTGACTGTATTTAAGACAGAGATAAATAAGTTCTTGGTTGATAAGGGGATCAAGGGTTACTGGGGAAAAGCGGGAGAATGAGATTGAGAAACTTATCAAGCATAATTGAATGGTGGAGCAGACTCGATGGACCGATCTTGCTCCTATATTTTATGTCTTATCTAATTTAACACTCAGAGGGATTTGAGCTAGAGGCCTGTCTATATTAGATGTGAAGGGATAAGGGATGTCAGAATTAGCAGATTGGAGTACTGAAGGTGAATACCGTAGGACAGAGTAGTGTGGAGATGCCAGTGTTGGACTGGGACGGCCACAGTAACAAGGATCACCCGATGAAGGGGCAGCGCTCCAAAAGCTCGTGATTGTAAATAAACACGTTGGACTTTAATCTGTGCTGTGAGACTTCTTATTGCAGGACAGAGTGTCTAAAAATGGACACATTCTGTAAATGGAAGCTAAGCAAGCTTAGAGAATTAATGATGAAGGACATGGTGGCACAGTGGTTAGCACTATAAGTTTAAAGCACTTTACTCTTTGTAGAACTGTTTAAAGCATTTATTTATTGTATTTACTGCTTTAAGAATTCTGAGGGTGTGGTGAAAAGGCATTTGTGGACCAGCCTGCTTTAAATCAGCGCCAGGTTTAAAAGGAGGCCTGGTGTAGACAGCGGGCAGCGTCTGAGCGGGCAGCGGAGTGAGGGGGAAGCAGAGTGAGTTAATAGGGCTTAATATCAAAAAGGGCTTGGAGGAAAAAAGGCCAGGTGAGTTTGTTTGAAAAAAACAATGAAAAAAATTTTTTCAAAACTACTACAGCAAGAAACAAGGAAAAAAAATTTTTTTCCCATAAAAAATTACAGTGAATAATGGAGGGGCATGTGATGTGTGGTTTGTGTATGATGTGGGAACTGGTGGACCCCAGGGTCCTTCCCAGTGACCATGTCTGCAGTAAGTGCAGGTTGCTGGAGGAGCTCCAGCTCAAGGTGGACGAGCTGGCCTCTGAGCTACAGACACTGAGGCTCATCAGGGGGAGAGAGGGTGCCCCTAGACTGGCTAAATCTAAGGGTCAGGGACAAAAGGGGGCTGCTGGGAGGAGGAGGAAGGGGGGTGAGGAGCGGAGGCCTCAGCCTCTTAATCTGCATAACAGGTTTGAGGTTCTTGCTTCCACTCTGGAAGAGGACGAGGCAGGTGAGGTTGGTGAGCAAACTGCACACGGTACAGTGATGCAGCAGGACATAGGCAAAGAGAAGGGGAAAAGGAACGTAGTAGTGATTGGAGATAGTGGGGTGAAGAGTATTGACACTGTCCTTTGTCACAATGACAAAGTGCACAGAAGGGTGTGTTGTCTGCCTGGTGCTCGGGTACAGGATGTCACAGCTGGGCTGCAGAGGAACCTGGAGTGGGAGGGTGAGAACCCGGTCGTTGTAGTACATGTGGGTGCCGGCGACGTAGGCAAAGTGCGGACTGAGGATCTGCGGAGGGAGTATGAGAAGCTGGGAATGGAATTAAAAAGTAGAACCGACAAGGTGGTCGTCTCTGGGCTACTGCCTGAACTGAGTGCAGACGGGCGTAGGGTTGACAGGATAAAGGAAGTGAATGGGTGGCTCAGGGATTGGTGTGGGAGGAATGGGTTCGAATTTATGGGGCATTGGCACCAGTATTGGGGTAGGTGGGACTTGTTCGGGCGGGATGGGGTTGGTCTGAATCGTGCTGGGACCAGAGTGTTGGCGAATCGAGTAAAGAGGACTGTAGACAGGGCTTTAAACTAATTGGGGGGGGGGGGGAGGGTGCGAGGGTAGGTGACGCTACGAGGTCTAAAGTTAAGGATAGGGTACAGGTAAGGGAAGAGGCCGAGGATGTCCCAATTGGTGGCGTTACGGCAAATAGGGTCCAGGTGAAGGCTGGGACGAAAGCGCTTTATCTGAATGCACGAAGCATTCGGAATAAAGTGGATGAGCTGGTGGCGCAGATCGACACAAATGGATACGATCTGGTGGCCATTACAGAGACGTGGCTGCAAGGTGACAGGGACTGGGAGATGAATGTACAGGGCTATCAAGTGTTTAGGAAGGACAGGCAGGAGGAAAGAGGGGGTGGCGTAGCTCTGCTGATTAAGGATAGTATCAAGGTGGTAGCAAGGGATGATATCGGAGCCAAAGAGCAGAACGTGGAATCGTTGTGGGTGGAGATTAGGAACAGCAAAGGGAGGAAGACGCTGGTGGGTGTCGTCTATAGGCCCCCGAATAATGATCTGGAGGTGGGGCGGGCTGTTAACACGCAAATAAGTGCGGCGTGCAGGAATGGGACGGCAGTAGTTATGGGAGATTTCAATCTACATATTGATTGGTCGACCCATGTTGGACGAGGTGGGCTCGAGGAGGAGTTCTTGGAATGCTGCTGGGATAATTTCCTGGAACAGTGTGTGTTGGAGCCGACGAGGGAGCAAGCTATCTTGGATCTGGTGCTATGTAATGAGGCGGGTAGAATTAGGGACCTTGCGGTGAAGGATCCTCTTGGAGAGAGTGATCATTGTATGGTGGAGTTTCTGGTGCAGATGGAGGAGGAGAAAGTGGGTTCCCGGACGCGCGTCCTTTGTTTGAATAGAGGGGAGTATGGTAGGATGAGAGAAGAATTAGCGAATGTGGACTGGGGGAATGTGTTGGAAGGTAGGTCTGCTGAGGAGCAGTGGAGGATCTTTAAGGAGATCTTTCTTGGTGCTCAGCAGAAATTTATTCCGATGGTTAAAAAGGACAGTAGGAAGAGAGGTAATAAGCCGTGGATAACGAAGGAGGTGAAGGAAAGTGTTAAATTAAAAGCGGAGGAATTTAGAGTAGCTAAGAGCAGTGGGCGAGAAGAGGATTGGGAAAGGTTTAAATGTCAACAAAGATTGACAAAGAAGTTGATAAAGGAGGGTAGGAAAAGCTATGAGGCTGGGCTAGCACTTAATATAAAAAAGGATAGCAAGAGTTTTTATAAATATATAAAAAGGAAGAGGCTGGCTAGGGTGAACGTTGGTCCTTTAGAGGATGAGAAAGGGGAGCTAGTGGTAGGGGATGGGGATATGGCGAAGGTCTTGAATAACTTTTTTGTTTCTGTCTTCACGGAGGAGGACGTGAATAATTTGCCGGGTGTTAGCGATGGAAAGGTGGTAGGAATGGAGGGTCTTAATGACATTACTGTTACTAGAGAGGTGGTGCTCGACAGACTGGAGGGGCTGATTGTGGACAAGTCCCCAGGACCGGATGGAATGCATCCGAGGGTTCTGAAAGAAATGGCGGAGGTGATAGTGGATGCCTTGGTGGTTATTTTCCAGACGTCGCTGGATTCTGGGGAAGTGCCGGAAGATTGGAAAACGGCTAATGTTACGCCGTTGTTTAAGAAGGGTGCCAGGCAAAAGGCGGGGAATTATAGGCCGGTTAGTTTAACGTCTGTGGTAGGTAAAATGTTAGAATCTGTCATTAAGCAGGAAATTGCGAGGCATCTTGAAGGGAATTGCTTGATAGGGCGGACGCAACACGGTTTCATTAAAGGGAAGTCGTGTCTGACAAATTTACTGGAGTTCTATGAGGATGTGTCTAGGGCAGTGGATAGAGGAGAGCCGGTGGATGTGGTCTTTCTGGATTTTCAGAAGGCGTTTGACAAGGTACCTCACAAGAGGTTATTGCAGAAGGTCAGGGGACATGGAGTTGGGGGTAGGGTGTTAGCGTGGATAGAGGATTGGTTGTCAAATAGGAGGCAGAGAGTGGGGGTCAATGGGTGCTATTCGGATTGGCGGATGGTGACTAGTGGGGTGCCCCAGGGGTCAGTGCTGGGGCCTCAGCTATTTACCATTTATATAGATGATCTGGAGGAGGGAACCGAGTGCAGGGTGTCGAAATTTGCTGATGACACCAAGATTGGGGGAACGGCAAATTGTGCGGAGGGTGTGGAGAGTCTGCAGAAGGATCTAGATAGGCTGGGCGAATGGGCCAGGAAATGGCAAATGGAATTTAATGTTGGCAAGTGTGAGGTGGTCCACTTTGGTAGGAAGAATGGTAGGAAGGACTATTACTTACGTGGCGAAAAACTGCAGCAGGCGACGGTGCAGAGGGACCTCGGGGTCCTTGTGCATGAGTCGCAAAAACCCAGCTTGCAGGTGCAGCAGGTGGTCAGGAAGGCGAATGGGATGCTGGCCTTCATAGCGAGGGGATTGAATATAAAAGTAGGGAGGTCTTGCTGCAGCTGTATAGGGCATTGGTGAGGCCGCAGCTGGAGTACTGTGTGCAGTTTTGGGCGCCGCACCTGCGCAAGGATATTTTGGCCCTGGAGGGAGTGCAGAGGAGGTTTACTAGGCTGATACCGGAGTTGAGGGGATTGAGCTATGAGGAGAGGCTGAATAAACTAGGCTTGTACTCGTTAGAGTTTAGAAGAATGAGGGGAGATCTCATTGAGACGTATAAGATGATGAATGGGATGGATAGGATAGAGGTGGAGAGACTCTTCCCGCTCAAAAAAGACAGTAGGACTAGGGGGCACAGCCTCAAGATAAAGGGGAGGCGGTTTAGAACGGAGTTGAGGAGGAACTTCTTCACTCAAAGGGTGGTGAATCTCTGGAATTCTCTGCCCGTTGAAGTGGTGGAGGCTGCCTCGCTAAATATTTTTAAGAAGCGGGTTGATGGGTTTTTGATAAGAGAAGGGATTGAGGGTTATGGGGAGAGGGCGGGAAAGTGGAACTGAGCCACGACAGATCAGCCATGATCTTATTGAATGGCGGGGCAGGCTCGAAGGGCTAGATGGCCTACTCCTGCTCCTATTTCTTATGTTCTTATGTTCTCTCAGCGCCAGGGACCTGGGTTCGATTCCCAGCTTAGGTTATTGCCTGTGTGAAGTTTGCACGCTCTCCATGTGTCTGCGTGGGTTTCCTCTGGGTGCTCTGGTTTCCTCACACAGTCCAAAGATGTGCAGATAGGTTGATTGACACTAGTGTCGGGGGATAAGCAGGGTAAATATGTGAAGTTATAAGAATATGGCCTGGATGGGACTGTGATTGGTGCAGTTCGATGGGCCAAATGGCCTTCTTCTGCACTGTAAGGATTCTATGAAAATATCAAAGGGTAAAATCCTGAAGTTACTTCAAGCTCATTAATAGCGTTAGGTCTCGCTTTATTAAAATTGGAATGTAACGCATATAAACTACTTAACCTTATGGTTGCAATGAGCCTCATGTTACCTCATGTAAAATATTTTGGCAGTGAAAAAAGTTAGAAATGTTTCCCTTGCCTGTTTCTCCACAATAGGCAGCCGTCCAGTTTTAATTCCTCTCGGTGTTCAAGCTCATCATCCTCAACTCTTCAGTGTTTTTAGGTTTTGCTTTCAATCTCTTATACATTCGGCCTGCCTTCCCAATCCTTTCGTATTTTTACCCGTGCATTTTGCTTTTGGATCCTCAGTAATCCTTTGGAATCAAGATGTTTCCGTTTGCAATGGGTGGGTTTGGCGACAGGAGTGGGAATTTTCTTTAAATTCGTTCGCGGGACTTGGGCGTCGCTGGCTGGCCAGCATTTATTGCCCACCCCTGGTAATGTATCCTATCGGAAAGCATCGCATGAAGACGCTTTTCACAATGATATAAAAGCAGGAGCCATTGTCTCTTCCTGCACCCCCTCTGCCCTTCCCCCCGCCATCATTGGCAGGCGCATTTTGTTGGGATCCCCATTGCAATAAATTTACACATAAATATCAGGTCGGAATCATATCCCCATACCAAGAAATTCCATCCACATGTTGACCTGGCAAGCATTACTCCCGGTGGATCTTGGAGGTGAGTGCAGGGCTCGGGGGGGGGGGAAGGTCATGCCAGGGTAGTGCTGTTTGGATGCCAACTTGGTGCCAGGGGAGGTTGTCCCTTGGTGAAGATTGTTTTCTGCTTTGCTAGCTGTGCGCTACGGCAGCATTTAGAAATGGCACCTCGCTCATTGAGCCACTGATTTGATGGCAGGGCAGGTGAATCAGACACTGCCCGCCAGTATGTGACACAACATAGAACCTGTGACTACAATTTCTCCTCTCAAAGTTCAAGAACGTGGGTAGCTTCAACATCACTTTGTTATCGGACAATATCTAATCCAATTTCTACTTGGATGTGGTGAATGGGGCATTGACAACCGAGTAGGACTTAGCTGCAGGAGGATATTGAAAAAAACATGCAGAACGGGCAAATATTTCACAAATAAACAATGACCTACTGGTATTATCACAAGATTATTAATGCAGAAACTCAGCGAATGTTCTGAGGACCTGGGTTCAAATCTTGCCACGGCAGTTGGTGGAATTTGAATTCAATAAAAATTATATGAAGAATCTATTGATAGAATCCCTAAATTGCAGAAGGAGGCCATTCAGCCCATTGAGCCTACACCAATAACAAGTGAAGCCAGCCACTATCCCTTTAACCCCACATATTTATCCTGCTAATCACCCTAACCCACACATTCCAGGACACAAAGGGACAATACAACATAGCCAGTCAATCTAACCGGCACATTGGACTGTGGGAGGAAACCGAAGCACCCAGAGGAAACCCAAGTAGACATGGGGAGAATGTGCAGTTTCCATACATACAGTGACCCGAGGCCAGAATCGAACCTAGGTCCCTGTCGCTGTGCGGCAGCAGTGCTAACCACTGTGCCACCATGATTAAAAATCTACTGATGACTGTGAAACCATTGTCGATTGTCGGAAAAACTCATTTGGTTCACTAATGTCCTTTAGGGAAGGAAACTTGCTGTCCTTGTCTGATCTGGCCTACATGTGACCCCAGAGCCACAGCAATGTGGTTGATTCTCAACTGCCCTCCCAAGGGCAACTAGGGATGGGCAATAAATGCTGACCCAGCCAGCGACGCCCATGTCCCATGAACAAATAAAAAAGAATACAGGTTAATGCACTCTGATGGGAAGAATACTATTTACCTGAAAGGTGCATGTCTGGTTGAGGTATAAAAGTAAAGAAATTTCTCCAAGTATACTGATCACTAAAAATTGTGCCAGAGATAATCAAAGGCGTTACAAGGTGGCGGCAACTCCTTCCAGAAAGAGCTTGGAGATTTTTGTGTCATCATCTGGCCAGCGAAGTAATCAAAGAAATAATTTGGACAGTCTGGGCCAGACAAGAAATATTTTCTTCCATTTGGCAAAGAGACTGGATTACTCAGAGAATTCTGTTGTGTTGGCTTCAATACAGAGGAAGGGCTTCAGAATGCATTGCAGAAGGAACCACACCTCTTCGAAGCTCTGTGTTCAGGGACACAGAAAATTATTTCAAAGATGCAAATAAAGTCACCAAATCAGCAAGTTGACACTGAATGTTAAAGCTGTTTCTCTTTAAATTCATTTGTGGGACATGGGCATTGTTGGCCCAGTAGAAAGTCTGACAGAGTCCAACGCCGGCATATCCACATCGTTGGCCGGCCAGCATTTATTGCCCATCCCTTGCTGCCCTTGAAGGGCAGTTGAGAGTCAACCACATTGCTGCGGATCTGGAGTCACATATAGGTCAGACTGGGTCAGGATGGCAGATTTCCTTCTCTTAAGGACATTAATGAACCAGATGGGTTGTTCCGACGATCGACTGGTCATCAATAGATTTTTAATCCCCAATATTTTTTATTAGGTTCAAATTCCACTATCTGCCAAGCCAGGATTCGAACCCAGCTCTCCAGAACATTAGCTGAGATTTCTGGATTCACAGTCTAGTGATAATACCACTCGGCCATCGCCTCCCCCCAAGAAAAGTAAAGATAATGATTTAAACACTTAAAACACAAGCAAACCAAGTACTAGGTTTTATTTCCAGAGGGATATAGATCTATCTGGTATTGTCTATATTATTAAAAATGTTGCATCTCTAACAATGTCATACAGTGAGTAAATATTATTTCAGCTATGGATTTGCCTGCTCCAGACTGGGAGAGCCTTTGTGATCTCTTAAAGTTCTCACTTCTCAACACTGCAGAGATGTGGAACTTCATAAATCTCCCAACTGAAGTATGTCCAGGCCACTCCTTGGAATGAAGCTGATCTGTAGTACATGGTTCATGGCTTCATAGAATCATAGAAACCCTACAGTGCAGAAGAAGGCCATTTGGCCCATTGAGACTGCCCCGACAATGATCCAAACCAGGCTCTATCCCTGTCATCCTGTGTATTTACTCTGTTAATTCCCCTGACATTAATGGACAATTTAACATGACAAATCCACCTAACTCGCACATCTTTGGACTGTAAGAGGAAACTGGAGCACTCGGAGGAAACCCACACAGACACGGGGAGAACGTGCAAACTCCACACTGACATTAACCCAAGCCAGGAATTGAACCTGGGTCCCTGGCGCTGTGAGGCAGAAGTGCTAACCATTGTGCCACCGGGCTGCCCCAACGAAGTTGGGTGATGTCACACAGGTGGAGAAAGTTAGTTATAGAGATGGCAATAATTTATGGGGGGGTGGGGGGGTGCAATCTTTCTGGCTCATCACGCCAATCGATCGGCATTGCAAGCTGGTAATATTGCGAAAGAGGTGAAAAACGGCTCGTGCCTGACTTCTCACGTCATGTGATGTTCCCAGCCCTGGTTGCCAGTGTGATCCACTCCCTCTACTGGCGTGAATCACACTTTGCCTCTTTTTTTACGTTAAGTGGCATAAGATTGTGTCTGAAAGCTTGCTGAAAAAATAAGTGCGATTCTCTCCCATTTTCACGTTCGTTTGGCACTTTGAATTTTTTTGGTAAGATTACCCCCCGTGGTCTGAAGTCTACTTTGAAGTCAAATATTGTAGACTGGGTAGGTAGGAGCACTGACCAAAACCAGTTTTCCTCACATTTAATTTGAGTAAATTTCTGCTCATCCTGTACTGGATGTTAAAGAAGTGATCTGATCATTCAGTTACAGTGCAGTCGAGAGAAAGAGTAGTGAGGTATAGCTGAAATATATCTCTTTCCCAGGTTACATAGAACAGTAGGATTGCCCTATTGTCAGCTCCAGTGAATTCAAGTCCAATTAAATACATTTACAATCACTTTGCAACATTCCACACACAACATACGTGTGAGACAGAGTACAGGAATGAGATAGAGAATCTGGTGAATTGGTACAGTGACAATAATCTCTCTCTCAATGTCAACAAAATGAAGAAGATTGTTATTGACCTTAGGAAGTGTAAAGGAGGACCTGCCCTGGTCTACAGCAACGGGGATGAAGTCGAAATGGTGGAGAGCTTCACGTTTTTAGGTGTCCAGATGACCAACCTGCCCTGGTCCTCCTACACTGACACTATAGTTAGGAAAGCCCACCAACACCTCTACATTCTCAGAAGACTATGGAAATTTGGCACATCAAATAAACTTTTACAGATGCACTATAGGAAGCATTCTTTCTGGTTATATCACAATTTGGTATGGCTCCTGCTCTGCCCAAGACCGCAGGAAACTACAATAGATTATGAATGTAGCCCAATCCATCACGCAAACCAGCCTCCCATCCATTGACTCTGTCTACAGTTCCTGCTGCCTCGGCAAAACAACCAGTATAATTAAGGACCCCACGTACCCCAGACATACTCCTTTCCACCTTCTTCCATCAGGAAAATGATTCAAAAGTTTGAGGTCACGTACCAACCGACTCCAGATCAGCTCCTTCCCTGCTGCCGTCAGACTTTTGAATGGACCTACCTCCCATTAAGTTGATCTTTCTCTACACCCTAGCTATGACTGTAACACTACATTCTGCAATCTCTCCTTTCCTTCACTATGAACGGTATGTTCTGTCTGTATAGCACGCAAGAAACAATACTTTTCACTGTATGTTAATACATGTGACAATAATAAATCAAATCAAATCAAACCACATCAGGGCAAGCCGTTATGTCTTTCCCGGAGCAATGTTTGAATTTTCTCTGACATGTTTACTGCTGCAAATTTCCCACCAGTTCAGCGAAAGGTCAGAGTGACAGATGTCACTGTAATGATGTCCAGGCTGGCATCTATCTCTACCTTATCAAAATAGCATTGTCATAATTGAACTGCATTTGGTTGAAGGTATTTAGATTTTTTTTTACATAATTGTCAACTCATATATTAATTGAATGCTGCAGCTGCGAGGGACTAATTAGAATCTATTCATTTACCTGCTGGATGCTTGAATTTCACTTAGACTCAAACCTGGATGCAGTTCTTGCAGCAGATATGGAAAAGCATGGTCAGAAGGTTAAATCTGTGCACACTCTGCCTTGGCACAACTCTCTCTTAAAATTATATTGATGTACGAGGCAAGATTTTTACACAGAGGGTGGTAAGTGCCTTGAACTTGTCGGGGGAGGTAGTGGAAGCAGATACGATAGTGACTTTTAAGGGACGTCTGGACAAATACATGAATAGGATGGGAATGGAAGGATATGGTGCCGGGAAGGGTAAGGGGTTTTAGTTCAGATGGGCAGCATGGTTGGTGCAGGCTTGGAGAGCCGAAGGGTCTGTTCCTGTGTTGTAATTTTCTTTGTTCTTTCTTCGTTCTTTGATTAGCCTCCTGCTTTTCTGGTTTGCGCAAAAAATCTAAAAAGCACATTCAGTCTTCTTGCTGGAAGGAAATTGTTGTCAAACTTCATTGCAAAAAGTCTGACAACACCAGGTTTCAGTCCAACCGATTTATTTAATGGTAAATTCACTAGCTTTCGGGTTAGCCCCTTCGTCACGAAGGGGCTAACCTGAAAGCTAGTGAATTTACTATCAACTAAATCGGTTGGACTGAAACCTGGTGTTGTCAGACATTTTACTGTGTTTACCCCAGTCCAACGCCGGCACATCCACATCAAAACTTCATTGCCACAGAACCTGAACTTCATGTGGTTTATTGTGGCTTGTAGAGGTGCAACGTGTGACAGCCTGGGTCTGACAGAGAAGGGCTGCGACCTCATGTGGGAAAACATTCTCTTCTGATCTCCTGTGGTTTCCGCTTCGGTGCGATATCGACATGCTTTCGCACAATCTCTCGGTCGTTGGCAATTAGCTGTCCCTCTTGGTGAATTACATGGTGCTTCACAGAATCAGTTCAATTTAAAATGCCCCAGCTAGCCACCTGGATCTTATAACATAGCACGTGATTGTGCATCTCTTGGATGGGTTCATCGAGCACTTTGCAAACAGAACATTGAATACAACGAGCCTCTCTCGACGTTTTGTTTCAACTCCACCCTCACCCGCTACCCAATACTCCCCTTCAGAATCAGAACAAGACTTCAAGCACACGTGGAGATAGAACAATGCAGTCACATGACGAGAAATAGGGGCAGCACGGTGGCACAGTGGGTTAGCACTGCTGCCTCACAGCGCCAAGGTCCCAGGTTCAATTCCCAGCTTGGGTCACTGTCTGTGTGGAACCTGTACGTTCTCCCCGTGTCTGCATGGGTTTCCTCTGGGTGCTCCAGTTTCTTCCCACACTCCAAAGATGTGTGGGTTAGATTAATTGGCCATGTTAAATTGACTCTTAGTGTCGGGGGAATTAGGAAGTGGGATCATGGGGATAGGGCCTGGGTGGGATTGTGGTCAGTGCAGGTTTGATGGGCCGAATGGCTTCCTTCTGCACGGTAGGGATTCTATGATTCTATGAAGTGTGGGTGGACTAGGCACTGGTATTGAATGGCCCCATATTAGCATATATAAACTATCTTTAATAGAATCCAAAATCCAAGAATTAATTGATATTTTTCTTTAAAAATTCATACATGGGCGTTGCTGGCTGGCCAGCATTTATTGCCTATCCCTCGTTGCCCTTGGAGGCAGTTGAGAGTCAACCACATTGCTGTGGCTCTGGAGTCACATGTAGGCCAGACCAAGTAAGGGAAGCAGATTTCCTTCCCTAAAGGGCATTAGTGAACCAGATGGGTTTTTCCGACAATCGACAATCATGGTCAGCAGTAGATTCCAGATACTTGCTTTAATTCCAGATATTTTTTATTGAATTCAAACACCACCATCTGCCGTGGCAGGATTCGAATCCGGGCCCCTAGAGCATTAATTGAGTTTCTGGATTGATAGTCTAGCGATAATACCACTGGGCCTTCGGCTTCCCACATTGTCATAAAAGCAGTTCGTGAACATTGTGATTGGGGTGAGTCTAATTTCACCTGGTTATTCTTGATCCACTTAATTAAAATATCTTATCATCAGTGGATTTTTAATTCCAGATTTTTTAAAAATTGAATTCAAATTGCACCATCTGCCATAGCAGGATTCGAACCCAGGTTCCCAGAACATTAACTGGGTTTCTGGATTTGATTGCCAATCCCTAGTTGCCCAAGGACAGTTGAGAATCAACCGCATTGCTGTGGCACTGGTATCACATGTAGGCCAGTCCAAGTAGGGAGGGCAGATTCCCTTCTCTAAAGAACATTAGTGAACTAGATGGATTTTTCTGACAATTGACAATCATGGTCACCGGTAGATTCCAGATACTTGCTTTAATTCCAGATATTTTTTATTGAATTCAAATTCCACCATCTGCCACGGGTGGGATTCGAACCTGGGTCCCTGGGACATTAGCTGAGTTTCTGGATTGGTAGTCTAGTGACAATACCACTAGGCCATCGCCTACTGTGGATGTGGAGTTACATAAACCAAACCATGTCAGGATGGCAGATTTCCTTCCCTAAAGTGAGCCAGCTGTATTTTTACATCAGCCAGATGGTAGTTCCATAATCACTGTTACTGATGCGAAGTTTTCAATTCCAGATTTATTTTGATTAATTGCATTTAAATTCCTCAGTTACCACATTGGGATTTGAACTCATGTCTTTAGATCACTTGTTTAGCCATCTGGATTATTTATCAAGTTACATAACCATTGTGATGATACTGTGCCTTTAAGTAAGGTGTTTGTGTCACGTTTCTTGTGTAGGGTTTTTTTTTAGCCGTCAGTTCAATTAACCGGTGCCGGTTTGTCTGTAACTGGCAGTCAACGTGTTGATGCTGCAAAAGCATAATAGCTCCAAATGGCTGCACTGTTTGTTTTAATCTGGGTAATGCAGATCTGCTATTTTAGTGTTTTCCCCTGGAGTTTTTCAAAGTGGGGTTTTGATTGACAGGAAGTAGGGCAAAGCTTTCGCAGAGAAATCAGGTCAGTTCCTGCTTGGAATTGTTCGGGAGAAGTGCCTCTCTTCCTCTCTCTGGATTTGGAGACTGAGATCTCTCAGGAAATAACTGTTCCTGGCGAATCTTCCCATTCTGCCTGCCGTGGGAATTTTCCCACTCTGCCTGAGGGTGAGGGGCAGACCATGGAAAGGTCCGTTCACATCGGGTGCGATTTTCCAGTTTTGGGACAAGCTCAGCCAGAAATTCCTGCCTTTTTTCTCTGGAGGCTGCTGTATGGGTTATACAACACGATATTTTAAGCTTCTTACTGATATCAGTTGCAGCATCGTAGGTAGCACTTTTGCCACTGAGTCAGAAGGCTGTGCATTCACATCCCACTACAGGACACAGGGCGACACAGTGGCACAGTGGTTAGCACGGCTGCCTCACAGCTCTAGGGACACAGGTTCAATTCCGGCCTCGGGTGACTGTGTGGAGCTTACACGTTCTCCCCATGCCTGCAGTTAGGAATGGATTAACATCAATCCTAACTTGCCGTCAATTATTCTGTGGAAGCCACTGATATATAGAAGGGACACAAGTGGCACTGTTTGTTGAAGGAGAATTGTGTATGGAGTTGGGTCAAAGAAATAAAGTAGTTTATGAAAAAGTTGTTCTCGTGTCTCCTTTACTGAACGACAACCAAAAGGCTCAGATATCTGCGTGGGTTTCCTCTGGGTGCTCCGGTTTTCTCCTACACTGCAAAGATGTGCGGGTTAGGTAGATTGGTCATGGTCAGTTGCTCCTCAGTGTCCCAGGATGTGTAGGTTAGATAGATCAGCCATGAGGAGATCTGAGAGGTAAGTTTTTCACACAGAGAGAGGTTAGCATCTGGAATGCACAGCCAGAGGAGGTGGTAGAAGCAGATGCAATGGCAACATTTAAGAGGCATCTTGATAGATACGTAAATAGGCAGGGAATAGAGGATACGGACTGCGTAGAAACAAAACATCTTTCGTTTAGAAAGACATCATGTGTTGGCACAGGCTTGGTGGGCCGAAGGGCCTGTTCCTGTGCTATACTGTTCATCGTTCTCTTTGGTTACAAACTAGTACAGTTTTTTAAAATTCTTTTCGTCGAGACATAAGTGAACCTTTTGTGAAGTTTGTGTCCATTAAAATCTAACAGTGTGATGTAAACATTATTTCTTATTGGGAAGAGAGGAGTGCCATTAAGAGCTGTGCTGTTTCCTTGTTCAGGATAACACATCAAAATGCCAATTATAAAAACCATCAATCCAGTCACAGAAAGCAAATAGGAGTGGCTTTTACTTTTACTCCAGTGGTTCAACTGTACTGACAAATGTTATGGATACCGATGACCAGGACTGGATGGCAACCTGTACAATTTTCAATTATTATGATGCAAACACCAAATTAACACAGGAGTTATTGATGTTAATGTTGAATTCAAAGTGTTTTGCATCACATGTAATACTGAGGTGGAGCAATATTCCCATTCCCCCAAGAACCAAAGCATAGACCCTTTTTCTCATTTGCTAGGGTGGGATATTTGCCATGTTAGTAGTGTGACGCCAAGACACCTTAAGGTGCCTCCAACCAGCCAAGGAAAATGACATCTGTCGACTTCAAGCTGTAAGACTGGAGTCTGGGGCCTTTCAACAGGTCTCTTGGGTTGGGTTCCACTGATGCGCGTCGGTGGCACGATGGTTAGCACAGCTGCCTCACAGCCCCAGGATCCAAGGTTTCGATCCCCGGCTTACGTCACTGTGTGTGCAGAGTCTGCACGTTCTCCCTGTGTCTGTGTGGGTTTCCTCCGGATGCTCTGGTTTCCTCCCCCAGTCCAAAGGGCATGCTGGTTAGGTGCATTGACCGTGCTAAATTCTCCCTCGGTGTACCCGAACAGGTGCCAGAGTGTGGCGACTAGGGGTTTTTCACCGTAACTTCATTGCAGTGTTAATGTAAGCCTGCTTATGACAAATATAAATAAACTTCAACGATTATACAAGTTTGGATTATATCAACTGACTCTATGGAGGATCAATATCAACATGAGTTGGTTGGACTGAACTTTTTTATCATTTAATGTAATCAAGGCAAACCTTAGATGCTAATCTATCGGATTTCCCTTGGAGCCACTTCCTGGTATGTCTGTGACTCATTCCAGAGGAATGGCCCCGGGCATTAGAACAGAAGCAACACATTTCTCTGAAGTTCAAAAGCGGTGGTGAATTCAACGTGCGTCCTGCACGTATATTTAAACAATATTCCTGATGCCACTGACATTGGTAGCGTGCTTACTTCCTGTTGAAAACATGTTTCCTCGTTCTGCACCACCTCTATCCCCTTCATTTAAATAAATATACTGAAAGAAATGATTTTAAAACTTTACGATAAAGTAGCTGACCGGGGGAGTAAGCTTTGTTGTGCAGTTGTCAGTTTCAGTTCCCAGTGCACTCGTCAGAATCAGTATCGATTGTTCTGAGCAACACTATTAATTTATAAATGTCCCTTCACAATGACTGTCAATGCTCAGTGTTATGACTGGCTACAACAAGGAGCGTGGTTGTTTAATTCAAGCTACAACCTTCATTTTAGACATTTTAATTATTTTCGAGTGTCTAAGAGTAGAATTTATGAATTACCAGCAAAGAAACAGAGACATAGAAGCAGGAGGAGGCCATTTGGCCCTTTGTGCCTGCTCCAACATTCATCATGATCATGGCTGATCATCCAACTCAGTCCAACTTTTTCCCCATAACCTGTGATCCCATTCATCCCAAGTGCTATATCTAGCTGCCTCTTGAATACAGGGCGTTCAAATAGTCAGTGGATAGGCATATGGATAACATTGGAATAGTTTAGGTTAGAGGGTCGTTAGATTGGTTCCACTGGCCGGCGCAACATCGAGGGCCGAAGGGCCTGTACTGTGCCGTAATGTTCTATGTTCTATGTACATTCAATGTTATGGCATCAGCCACTTCCTGTGGTAATGAATTCCACAGGCTCATCACTCTTTGAGTGAAGAAATGTCTCCTCACCTCTGTCCTAAATGGTCTACCCTGAATCCTCAGAACATTATTTGTGGTGCTGATTTGTGACAAGCTCAGAGCTGTACAGCAATAGCTCAGTTGGCTGGAAGACTGGTTTGTGATGCAGAATGATGTCACCAGTTTGGGTTCGATTTCCCTACAGGCTGAGGTTATATATGAAGGCCCGTATATATGCAGTTAAACTTGGACATTGATATCAATGCTTCTCCACAAGTGGCATTGTTATTATCTTCACTAATGGAGTCACCGCGGAAATTACTGTTAAGGTGAGAACTTAAACTGATTGCATAAAAGACCAATTAAAAACCTTGTCCAGTTAGTTATGTTTATTCATCAGTGCCTCAAGTAGGCTGGAATTAACTCTGTAATGAAGTTATTGTGAAAATCCCACACTCCAGTGCCTGTTCGGGTACACTGAGGGAGAATTTAGCATGGCCAATGTACCTAACCACCACATCTTTCAGACTGTGGGAGGAAACTGGAACACCTGGAGGAAACCCACACAGACATGGGGGGAACATGCAAACTCTGCACAGTGACCCAAGCCGGGAATCGAACCCGGGTCCCTGGTGCTGTGAGGCATTAGTGCTAACCGCACAAACTGGAAATCAAATCGGTTTCCCCCTCACTCCAAAGATGTGCAGGTTAGAGTGGATTGACCATGCTAATTGGCCCTTAATGTCAAGGGGGGAATAGTTAGCAGGATAAATACATGGGGTTACAGGGATGGGGCCTGATTGGAATTGTTCTTGGTGCAGTTGCAATGGGCCAAATGGTGTCCTTTTGCAGTGTGGGGATTCTATGATTCTAAGGAGACCGAAAAATATTCTAAGTAAACTGTTCAAGAAGAAGAAAGTGCTGTTTGCCACAGGTTCCAACATTGGTTAATTGAATAAATCATGTTTCTGAATATTGGAGTGGACACTGATTGTCTGGTGCATTTGAGAAAAAGCCCCACCATACACAGCAAGTAGTAGGGCATGATTCTGATAAATAACAGGGTCTCAGCCTTGCTTATACTAAGAGATAAAGACTAGGGCATGCACATCTCTGCACAAATGGGAAAAGAAAAGTCAGAGCAAAATCCATCCCATCGTATTTTGCACACGCTCTAGAGAGAAAGTGGTAAAAATTTTAATTCAAAATTTAGAGCTAATCAAAGAACAGATTTTTATGGCAAAAAAAATCATGAGGACAATGCCTCTGATTTCCCAACAAACATTCTACATGGACGGCACGCTTTTGTAAAATTGATGCTATCTTCCAATATGTTCCAATATGGAGTTTAGAAGAATGAGGGGAGATCTCATTGAGACGTATAAGATGATGAATGGGATGGATAGGATACAGGTGGAGAGACTCTTCCCGCTCAAAAAAGACAGTAGGACTAGGGGGCACAGCCTCAAGATAAAGGGGGGGCGTTTTAGAACGGAGTTGAGGAGGAACTTCTTCACTCAAAGGGTGGTGAATCTCTGGAATTCTCTACCCGTTGAAGTGGTGGAGGCTGCCCCTCTAAATATTTTCAAGAAGCGGGTTGATGGGTTTTTGATAAGAGAGGGGATTAAGGGTTATGGGGAGAGGGCGGGAAAGTGGAACTGAGCCACGACAGATCAGCCATGATCTTATTGAATGGCGGGGCAGGCTCGAAGGGCCAGATGGCCTACTCCTGCTCCTATTTCTTATTTGTTATGTTCTTATGTTCTTATGTTGCATTTATCTTGTAAATCTGACTCTCAGATAAATTGCCGTTCTGATTTAGAATGTAATCTTCAACAAGGGTACAGTACTGCTAAGATTAGATACTGCTGGCAACTGAGACAAACAACTAAAGCAGATGAGTGCAACTAAAGCTCGAGTCACCCAAGTTATCTGAGTGGATTCTCAAGGTGGGTGTCCGCTGTATAATGTACCTGTGGTATATCCCACCTCTATAGCCAAGTACTTTAAGAAGCTTGAGGTCTCATTTTTTGATATCTTTCTGTGCTATACGTTAAATTAATGAAAAAACATAGAATCCTCAGTATCATAGGATCCCTACAGTGCAGATGGAGGCCATTCAGCCCATCGAGTCTGCACCAGCCCCGTGAAAGGGCATCTTCCCCACGTCCTATCTCCATAACCCCATTTATTCCAACATGCACTATCTCCTTCCTCACAGGCACCACCCTCCATCTTCGCAGGCGTTAGTCCTTCCCACCACCCCATTCCCCAGCCACTGGGGCCTCCCAAAGTGCCTGCTATTGACACTGCCTACCTGGCACTGACTGGCCCTGTCCCGTAGCGCCAGGAGTGGTGGGGGTCGGGGGGGGTGGGGTGCAAGACTTACCTATGTACTGCTGGTGTGCTCATGGTGACTGTTTGTCATTTTTGTGCAAAATGTAAATTGAATTCCTTGATGGAAATGAGGAGTGAAACTGAGTCTGCGTACAGTGGATGGGATTTTCCTGTCCCGCTTGCCTCAAGGCTAGAAAATCCCACCAGAGATCCACGGGTTTTTGCATGGGCACCCCCCTGACCCCACCCGCCATGATTCCTGTAGCTGGCAGGACAGGAAAACTCTGCCCAATATCCCACTTTTAGACACAGGGAGAAATTGAATAGAAAGGGTAAAAACAGCATCCTGTTAGAGATAATGACATTTGTTTTTGCTGTGGCATTAATGTATCTTTGACTTGATTTGATTTATTATTGTCACATATATTGGGGTATACGGAATAAGTATTATTTCTCACGCACTATACAGACAAAGCATACTGATCACATAGAAGGAAAGTAAAAAGTGCAGAATGTAGTGTTACAGCCATAGCTAGGTTTTAGAGAAAGAACAACTTAATACAAGGTAAGTCCATTCAAAATTCTGACAGCAGCAGGGAAGAAGCTGTTTTTGAGTTGGTTGGTAAGTGACCTCAGGCTTTTGTAACTTTTTCCCAATGGAAGAAGGTGGAAGAGAGAATGTCTGGGGTGCGTGATGTCCTTAATTATGCTGGTTGCTTTTCCAAGGCAGTGGGAAATGTAGACAGAGTCATCGGATGGGAGGCTGGCTTGCATTGTGGGCTGGGTTTCATTCATGACCTTTTGTAGTTTCTTGCAGTCTTGGGCAGAGCGTTAGCCGTACCAAGCTGTGATACAACCAGAAAGAATGCTTTCCATGGTGCATCTGTGAGAGCTTCAGGCAGTGCTGGAGCACAGAGGGGTTTGGCTCAGTCGACAGCCATCAACAAGCATAAAGAATGACTGCAGCCTTTTTAACTGAAACTGCGCTTGACGTCTTGGTGGATCGTGTACAAGGATGTAAAAGGCCAGCTTTACAAATCCATCCAGTACACTGCCTGAATGTTACAGCTCCTGTTGTGAACTTGCAGTTTCATTTGCTTTCAAATCAATTTGATTACCAATTCCTGATACAGGCTCTTACCATTGCCAGGATTGTTATGCTTACGTCTAGGTTTACATTGAAAAAAATTATCACATCATATTCATAAGCCATCTTTGCTACAACTAAATCATTTGATGTGACTAAATGTTGAATGAATGTGGAATGTCTAAAATTTTTTTTGGAGCAGCTTGTGATAGAGAACAGGCAATTCTGGATTTGGTGATGTGTAATGAGGCAGACTTGATTAGGGAATTTAAGGTGAAGGAACCCTTAGGGAGCAGTGATCACATTATGACAGAATTTGCCCTGCAGTTTGAGAGGGAGAAGCTGGAATCAGATGTATTAGAATTCAATAAAAATAACTACAAAGACATGAGAGAGGAGCTGGCCAGAATTGATTGGAAAGGGAGCTTATCAGGGAAGGTAGTGGAATGGCAATGGCAGGAGTTTTTGGGAGTTATTTGGGAAGCACAACAGAAATTCATCCCAACGAGGAGGAAACATGCTGAGGGGAGGGTGAGGTATCCATGGCTGACGAGGGAAGTCAAGGACAGCTTAAAAGCAAAAGAAAAAGCATTCAAAGTGGCGAGGATTAGTCAGAAGCCAGAGGATTAGGAAGCCTATAAAAGTGAGCAGAGGATAACTAAAAAAGCAATAAGATGGGGGGGAGAAGAAATATAAGTGTAAGCTAGCTAGTAACATAAAAGAAGATAGGAAGAGTTTTTTTCAATATATAAAAGGTAAGAGACGGGCAAAAATAGACATTGGACCACTGAAAAATAAGGCTGGAGAAGTAATAATAGGAAACAAAGAAATAGCAGAGGAACTGAATAGTTACTTTGCCTCAGTCTTCACAGTGGAAGATACCAGTGGGATTCCAAGCTCCAGAGAATCAGAGGGTACAGGTGAATGCAATGGGTCATCGCTAAGAAGATTCTGGGGAAACTGAAAGGTCTGAAGGTGGATAAATCACCTGGACTGAATGGATTATACCTCAGAGTTCTAAAAGAGATAGCTGAGGAAATTGTGGAGGCATTGTGGTGATCTTTCAGGAATCACTGGAGACAGGGAGAGTCCCAGAGGACTGGAAAGTAGCTAATATAACGCCACTGTTTAAGAAGGAAGGGAGGTAGCAGGTGGGAAACTCTCGGCAGGTTTGACTGACTTTGGTCATTGGCAAGATTTTAGAGTCCATTATTAAAGATGAGATTGCGGAGTACTTGGAAGTGCATGATAAAGTAGGACTGAGTCAGCACGGCTTTGTCAAGGGAAGCTCATGTCTGACAAATCTGTTAGAGTTCTTTGAGGAGGTAACAAGGAAGTTAGATAAAGGAGAACCAGTGGATGTGATTTATTTAATTTTCCAGAAGGCCTTTGACAAGATGCTGCATAGGAGACTGTTAAACAAGTTAAGTGCCCTTGGTGTTAAAGGTAAGATCCTGCCATGTATAGAGGATTGCCTGACTGGCAGAAGGCAGAGAGTGGGGATAAAGGGGTCTTTTTCAGGATGGCAGCCGGTGATTAGTGGTGTGCCTCAGGGGTCAGTGCTGGACCATAACTTTTCAAAATATACACTAATGATTTGGAGGAAGAAACTGAAGGCATTGTTGCTAAGTTTGCAGATGATGCAAAGATATGTAGAGGGACAGGTACCATTGAGGAAGTGGGGGGACTGCAGAAGGTCTTGCACAGATTAAGAGAGTGGGCAAAGAAGTGGCAGATGGATTACAATGTGGAAAAGTGTGAGGTTATGCACTTTGGAAGGAGAAATGGAGGCATAGACTATTTTCTAAATGGGAAAATGCTGAGGAAATCAGAAATACAAAGGGATTTGGGAGTCATTGTTCAAGGTTCAGTCGGCAGTTAGGAAGGCAAATGCAATGTTAACATTATGTTGAGAGGCTAGAATACAAAAGCAGGGATATACTTCTGAGGCTGTGTAAAGCTCTGGTCAGACCCCATTTGGAATATTATGAGCAGTTTTAGGCCCCAAATCTAAGGAATAATGTGCTGGGCTTGTAAAGGATCCAGAGGAGGTTCACAAGAATGATCCCTGGAATGAAGAGCTTGTCATATGAGGAACGATTGAGGATTCTGGGTTTGTTCTCATTGGAGTTTAGAAGGATGAGGGGGGAATCTTATTGAAACTTACAGGATACTGTGAGGCCTGGATAGAGTGGACATGGAGAGGATGTTTCCACTAGTAGGAAAAGCTAGAGTCAGAGAGCACAATGTTAGACTAAATGGACGATCCTTTAAAACAAAGATGAGGAGGAATTTCTTCAGCCAGAGGGTGGCGAAACTGTGAAACCCTTTGCTGCAGAAGGCATAAGAACATAAGAAATAGGAGCAGGAGTAGGCCATCTAGCCCTTCGAGCCTGCCCCGCCATTCAATAAGATCATGGCTGATCTGTCGCTGCTCAGTTCCACATTCCCGCCCTCTCCCCATAACCCTTAATCCCCTCTCTTATCAAAAACCCATCAACCCATGTCTTAAATATATTTAGCGAGGCAGCCTCCACCACTTCAATGGGCAGAGAATTCCAGAGATTCACCACCCTTTGAGTGAAGAAGTTCCTCCTCAACTCCGTTCTAAACCACCCCCCCCCCCCCCCTCTATCTTGAGGCTGTGCCCCCTAGTCCTACTGTCCTTTCTGAGCGGGAAGAGTCTCTCCACCTCTATCCTATCCATCCCATTCATCATCTTATATGTCTCAATGAGATCTCCCCTCATTCAGTGGAATGGCAGTGGAAGCCAAGTCATTGAGTGTCTTTAAGACAGAGATTGATACGTTCTTGGTTAATAAGGCACAAAATAAGGCCACCCTGTCCATCAAGTCTGCTTTGACTCTCCGACAGAGCATCTTAAAAGGCTCTATCCCCTAACCCCACACATTTACCATGACTAATCCATCTAACTTGCACATCTTGGCGCATTAAGGGACAAGTTAGCATGGCCAATCCACCTAACCTGCACATCTTTGGACTGTGCGGGGAAACCGGAGCACCCAGAGATCATGCAGAGAATGGGCAAACGCTACGCAGAAAGTCACCCAAGGTCGGAATTGCACCTGGCGCTGGGTCCCTGGCACTGTGTTGGCAGCAGTGCTAACCACCGTGCCACTCCAGCAAATAATTTTTAATACGGTTTACATTACATCTCCGACAAATACTATTGTAACACTCCTCAGACTTAAAGGATTGGCAACATCACAATCCACTCAAGTGGCATGTTGGCACAGTGGTTGGCGCTGCTGCCTCACAGAGCCAGGGATCCAGGTTCAATTCCCAACGTGGGTCACTGCCTGTGTGGAGTTTGCACTTTCTCCCCTTGTCTGCGTGGGTTTTCTCCGGGTGCTCCGGTTTCCTCCCATATTCTAGGGATATGTGGGTAGGACATGCAAAATTGCCCCTCAGTGCCAGGGGGGACTAGCTAGGGTAAATGCATGGGGATAGGGCCTGGATGGGATCGTGGTCAGTGAAGAATGGCCTCCTTCTGCACTATAGGGATTCCATGAATAATGTTCTATTCAAGCACCACAAACGGCTGCTGTGTATGGCTCTAACTTCTTTATTTGGGGATGTTAGTGAATCATGGTTTTTTTACCCATTCCAAATTACCATTGAGAACGGTGGTGATGGGCCAAATTAATTGAATCGCTGCAGTCTGTGTGATGTAGGTACACCCACAGTGCTGTTAGGGAGGGCGTTCTCAGATAGAATCATAGAATCATAGAACCCTACAGTGCAGAAAGAGGCCCATCGAGTCTGCACCGAACACAATCCCACCCAGGCCCTATCCCAATATCCCTACATATTATACCCACTAATCCCTCTAACCTACGCATCCCTGGACACTAAGGGGCAATTTCTCAGCATGGCCAATCAACTTAACCCACACATCTTTGGACTGTGGGAAGAAACCGGAGTACCCAGAGGAAACCCATGCAGACACGAGAAGAATGTGCAAACTCCACACAGACAGTGACCCGAGCCAGGAATTGAACCCAGGACTCTCACTTTATGATGGTGGGAAGGCCAATGAAGAAGCAGGTGAAGATGGATGGACCTTGGATAGCGCTTTGAGGAACTCCTCAAGCAATGTAGTAGTGACTAAGTTCCAATGACCATAACCTTTCTTTGTGTTACTCATGTCAGTGGAGAGTTTCCCCATTGATTCATAATGTACTAGGTATGAGGACGCTTGGCTGAACACTTAGTCAACAGTGGCCTTGATGTAAAGCGTTGTCTCTTTTTTATTCATGTGCTGAATATTCTATTCTATTCTATTCAAGTGGTACGTTACAGGTGCAATGAGGCTTGGAGCCAAGTGGTACCCGTGGAATGCAAAATGAACATCTGTGAGCAGGTTATTGGGGGGTACATGACACTGCGCTTTGACCTGATATGTTGGTTGTGGGATTATTAAGCTCAGGCTATAACACGCTGCTTTCACTGTTTATGAGTGCTGGAGATTCACCAGATTGGCCCACTTGCTGTGTAAGCCTGGTGCTGCTCCTGACATGGTCTTAGGGCAGCAGGGTGGCACAGTGGTTAGCACCAGGGACCCGGGTTCGATTCCTGGTTTGGGTCACTGTCTGTGCACAGTCTGCACGTTCTCCCCGTATCATTTTCTCCGGGTGCTCTGGTTTCCTCCCACAGTCCAAAAGACGTGCTAGTTAGGGTGCATTGGCCATATTAAATTCTCCCTCAATGTACCCAGACAGGTGCCGGAGTGTGGCCACTTGGTCATTTTCACAATAACTTCATTGCAGTGTAAATGTAAGTCTACTTGTGACACCAACAAATAAAGAACAAAGAAAATTACAGCACAAACTTTAAACTTTCTTATACACTCCTCACTGAACCAGGGTTAGTCCACCAGCTTTGCAGCCTGAGTAATGTGGGGATATACCAGGCCATGAGCTTCCAGACTGGGGTGAAATACAGTTCTGCTGCTGATGATTACCCACAGCGCCTCAGTGACACCAGGCTTTGAGCTGCTAGATCTGTTATGAATCAATGCCGTTTAGCACAGTGGTAATGCCACACAGCACAGAAGAGGATTTTCTTTTGTGAAATGGTAAGTGGCAACGTGGGCGCATGTTTGACCCGATGCCATGAGGCTTCATGGCACCAGGAGTCAATATTGATGTCCCCCAGCTGTCATGCCCTCTCAGTGAAGTGCCTCACTTCCAGCACCTCTGGCGGGTTGGTCCTGTTGGCGGGGCTGGACACACGCAGGATGCTGATGGAGGAGTCTGGGATATTAGCTGAAAGATACAACTATGGCCAACTGTTACTTCATCAGTCTGAGGGACAGCTCTCCCAATTCTGACACGTGTCATAGAATCCCTACAGTGCAGACGGAGGCCATTTGACCCATTGCGTCTGCATCGAACATAATCCCACCCAGGCCCTATTCCCATAACCCTTCACATTTACTCTGCTAGTTGCCTTGATATTAAGGGGCAATTTAGCATGGTCAATCAGCCTAACCCGCACATCTTTGGAGTGTGGGATGAAACCAGAGCACCCGGAGGAAACCCACGCAGACATGGGGAGAACATGCAAACTCCACACAGACAATGAAGTGGATAGGTACGCTATGATATTGGGAAGGTGGTCGCGGGTGGCATTTGCATTGAGAAAGGCTAAACTACAATATTTCAGCTCTTGCTAAAAGCAAGTGCTGTGTGTTGAAATTGCAGCTGTACAGCCTTTTATTGCCATGTAAGTGGTTTCACACCATTTGGTCTTGTAGCAAGCACTCAAGCTTTCAGCTCACCAGACGATCAAAACAAACACTTCTTGGTGAGATTACTGCCTCATGTTACACGGAGGCTGGTGCGCTTACCTCAGTGCGTGGCATCATCTGATATAATTCCAATCAGGCATGAGTCCAGCTTTACACCGTGCTTGGGCAAACTGCTGAACCTCCCAGGCACTTTACAGACTTCACACACCCACACACACCCAGACACACATACACCCACACACAAACACACACATACACACACACACGTGCGCACGCGCACACACATACCTACACACATATACATACATACACTCACACACACACATACACCCACACCCACACACACACACGCGCACACACATACCTACACACACCCACATACACCCACCCACACACACACCTACCCACATACACACACACACGCACACACCTACCCACGTACACACACACACACAAACACACACACACACACCCCCATACCCACCCACACACACACCCACACACACACCCACACACACTCCCACACACACACACTCACACACGCACACACACACACCCACACACACACCCACACACACTCCCACACACACATACACTTACACACATCCACACACACAGCCACACACACACACACTCATGCACACACACACCCATAGTTTTATCAGATTCCAAATGTTCCCAAGTGCACAATTTCAACACTTGAATAAAATAGCCAGCTCTGCGCCTGGCTTCTGGGCTTACAATTACAGCCATGTGGCTGATTCTCCACTGCCCTCTGAAATGGCCAAGCCAGCTGTTCAGCTGGGTCCACAGTTCCATGAAGCTACCAAGAATAAAGTCAGTTGGGGCACCCCACATCAACATTAGCGCTGGATATCCTGCCAAGTTAACCCTGCAAGTCCTCTTCATAAACACCTTAGGATGGCACAGTGGCACAGTGGTTAGCATTGCTGCCTCACAGCGCCAGGGACCAGGGCTCAGTTCATCAATCAATACTTAATTCTAGTTACATCTCTTGAATTCTAATTCCACCATCTGCCTTGGCAGGATTTCAATCCAGGTTCCCAGAACATTACCTCAGCTTCTGGATTAATGGTCTAGAGATAATACCCCTATGGGCGGCATGGTGGCACAATGGTTAGCATGGCTGCCTCACGGTGCTAGGGACCTGGTTCAATTCCTGGCTTGGGTCACTGTCTGTGCAGTTTGTACATTCTCCGCGTGTCTGTATGGGTTTCCTCCGGGTGCTCCTGTTTCCTCCCACAGTCCGATAGGTATGCTAGTTAGGTGCATTGGTCGTACTAAATTCTCCCTCCGTGTACCCGAACAGGTGCCGGAATGTGGCAACTAGGGGATTTTCACAGTAACTTCATTGCAGTGTTAATGTAAGCCTACATGTGACACTAATAAATAAACTTGGAACTAAAGGATGGGTAGGCAGCCTCTACCCACCCTACTGCTAGTCAAGGACCAGCTGAGCCAGAAAAGCGATAGACTTGGCATTTGTGTCTGACTTTGCCTCCTCTTCACCCAGTGCTCCTTGCAGAATCTTTCACTGAACTTACCCATTGTTTGAACACTGGCTCCATCGACCAGAGGCAGAGGCTTGGTGGGCCGCATCTGGCCTGTGGGCCTGGGGTTGAACAAGCCCAGCTTATAGCATGTTGCTTCTGCTGTTTAGCCTGCGTATATCCCTTCAGCTGACAGAAGTTATAAAATAGGCCAGTAAATAGGATTTGAAATAAAAATTAATTTGATCTGATTTATTATTGTCACATGTATCAACATACAGTGAAAAGTGTTGTTTCTTGCGTGCCATACAGACAAAGCATACGTTCATAGAGATGGAAAGATAGAGAGTGCAGAATGTAGTGTTATAGTCATAGCTAGGGTAGAGAGAAAGATCAACTTAGTGTGAGGTAGGTCCATTCAAAAGTCAGATGGCAGCAGGGAAGAGGCTGTTCTTGAGTTAGTTGGTACGTGATCTCAGACTTTTGTATCCTTTTCCAGAAGGAAGATGATGGAAGAGAGAATGTCTTGGGTGCGTGGGGTCCTTGGTTATGTTGGCGGCTTTGCCAAGGTAGCAGGAAGAGTAAACAGAGTCAATGGATGGGAGGCTGATTTGCGTGATGGATTGGGCTATATTCACGACCTTTTGTAGTTCCACTGAAGTTCCTACGCGCATGTTCATATTGGAGCATATTCCAGAGGGAACCCACGCAGACATGGGGAGAACGTGCAGACTCCGCACAGGCAGTGGCCCAAGCTGTAATGAATGATTGAGCAAGTCCTACTTACCTTTCTGAGAATTGGAAGAAAGAGGAGCTCTAATTCCATTGCTTTGAGATTCCAGACTCCCAAAGGGCTTTTGGCTCGAGCACCAATTAGAAAAGTCAGCCAAATTAATTATTATTATAACTGCCATGCACCTCGACTTGTTCACTAGTATGTTGAATCTCTTGTGTTGTCTCCCTTCTACTCACTTTCCATTTATTCATTCTGTCACTGGCTGGGCCAGCATTTATTGCCCATCCCTAGTTCCCTTGGAGAGCAGTTGAGAGTCGACCACGTTGCTATGGCTCTAGAGTGACGTGTGCCAGGCCGGGTGAAGATGGCAGATTTCCTTCCCCACAGGACATTAGTGAACCAGATGGGTTTTTCTGACAATCGACAATTGTTTCATGGTCATCTGTAGATTCATAATTCCAGATATTTTTTATTGACTTCAAATTCCACCATCTGTCTTGGTGGGATTTGAACATGGGTGCCCAGAACATTAGCTGAGTTTCTGGATTAACAGTCTAGCAATGGTATCTCTGGACCATTGCGCCCTGTCTTCATGTACCCAGAAGGGCACCTGAAGAAACCTTCAAAACTGGAGGCTTTTTTCCTGGGATGCCCCAATGACAGGTGACTTTCAACTGCCCTTCAAAGGCAATTAGGGATGGGCAATAAATGCTGGTCAGCTGGTAAGTTAAAAGCTAAGAGGAGAAGGGCAGTGAGTTTTTACAGTAAGCCCCATGTTGCTGCCCTACAGCAGTGAGAAAGTCTTGGAGAATTGGAATGCCCTGGTGCTGGTTGTTAGCCAGGAGTCTCGGATGGAGCTCACCTGTGTCCCATCGTAGCAAAAGGAGAAAGAAATCAGCCCATCAGTTCTGGCTGCATGTTGTTTGGAGGTGCAGTCCCCTTATTTCAGCCTGAGTAACAAGAATGTCTCAAAAAGCCAACTTTTACCAAGGTCTGCTGAGCCTCGCTCAGAGTCAGAGTGTAATTGAAGTGGCTACTGATTTCCGAGAGGCCTTTTAAGAGAAAAGGAAAGATGAGATAATACCTTATCGAGGATAGTGGTTATCAGATAATACAAATGCAGTGGAAATTGGATTCTATTGAAGTTGAACCTGAAGAGCCTTTTGGAACCAGCAGTTTCATTTCTGAGTCTGTTTAGGGCCTACTGCTTCATGTCGGTAAGTCTGTGTACAAAGTCGAGAAAGAACAAAGGAGGCAATTGTCTGTTTAGCAATGATATTTTTACAATATTGATACTGGCTGGTGAACTCTGAAAAAGTGGCCTTGATCTTGGTGGCACAGCGGTTAGCACTGCTGCCTCACAGCGCCAGTGACCCGGGTTCGATTCCCAGCTTGGGCCACTGCCTGTGCGGAGTCTGCACCTTCTCCCCATGTCTGCGTGGGTTCCCCCTGGGTGCTCCAGTTTCCTCCCCACAGTCCGAAAGACATGTTGATTAGGTGCATTGGCCGCACTAAATTCTCCCTCAGTGTACCCGAACAGGCACCGGAGTATGGCGACAAGGGGATTTTCACAGGAACTTCATTGCAGTGTAAATGTAAGCCTACTCATGACACTAATAAATAAACTTTAACAATAGTGCTCCGGTCATTAAAGTTGGGAAGATATCCATACCCCCAGTCTGAGATAATATTGAATTATTTTTTTAGGCACAGCGCATAATACACATTTAAACTAGGGTAGGATTTAATGCTGATTCCCCATTCCCCAACTCGCATCTGGGGCGAGTTCCAAGGTGGGCTGCTATTTGACTGGACTGTGTGGGGTTGGGAGTCTACCACCTTCCAGACTTGCCCCATCAAACTCAGGGTGGGAAGAGTGAAGGACAGCTTACTGCTCGGGGGAAAGTTCATTGAAGCCCTTATGTAGCCACTTACTTACTATTTAGTCATCCACAGGATGCAGGTATTGTTGGCTAGACCAGCACTTATTATCCATCCATGGTTTCCCCGGAGAAGGTGGGGTGAGCTGTCACCTGGAACTGCTACAGCCCATGTGGTGTAGGTACACCCATGGTGCTGTTAGGTAGGGAGTTCCAGGGTTTTGACCCAACGACAGCGAGGGAATAGTGCTATGGTTCCATGTGGGGGCTTGGAGAGGAGCTTTCAGGTGGGTGGGTGTTCCAACGTATCTGCTTCCCTTGTCTCCCTCAAGGTTAGAGGTCACGGGTTTGGAAGGTGCTGTCGAAGGAGCCTTGGTGAGCTGCTGCAGTGCATCTTGTAGATGTTACACAGCTAGTGCCACTCTGCCACAGTGATGGAGGGCTGGATTTCCACCCTATTGGGGTCTTAAATAAGAAGGAGACCCTATACAGTCCAGGGGAGGTGGTGGCGCAGTGATATTATAACTGGACTAATAATCTGGAGTTCAAATCTCGTAGGTTCAAATCCCACCACAGCAGATAGATGCTACTGTGAAATCTTTGTTCACAGTAGCCTTTGTTCTCTAAACTTTTGACTTAACAGTGGGGCATCCCAGGATAAAAGCCTCAGTTATCAAGGTTTCTTCACATACTCTTCTGAGTACTACATGGTTACATGAAGAGAGGAGGCGAGGGCCATGTGATATTATTGCTAGACTATCAATCCAGAAACTCAGCTCATGTTCTGGGGATCCGGTTCGAATCCCATCACTGCAGGTGGTGGAATTTGAACTCAGTAAAAAAAAACCTGGAATTAAGAATCTACTGATGACCATGAAATCATTGTTGATTGTGGTAAAAACCCATCTGGTTCACTTTAGGGAAGGAAATCTGCCATCCTTACCCGGTCTGGCCTAGCAGCAACCCCCCCATCCCATGTTCAAATAAAGAAACAGTGTTTGATTACCTCATAACGGCCTCAGGTCTTCTGGAGAGAAGCTACACCGGGCTTCCATCAGTCCTCCACCCGATGGGTGAGACCCCTGTCGCTATTATTAATTCCTCCCCCGACCTTCCTGTGTTCCGTTGCAGGAGGAGGTGTTTTTTTCACACAACTACTCTGCTTCTTCACCTTTTTAAAACGCTGTGGCTGTGACATGTGGAACTGCTGCGATTCAAAGTTGTTTATTTGATGTGTTTTCATCTGCAGCAATTTTTATTCGCTTTTATTTGCAACCTGAGTCTAAAAGCAATTATGTTCGGAGGCTTATTTAAAGAATAGCACTCAATATGAATGAAAATAGCGCAAGCTTGAAGTTACATCATCCACTATGCACATATAGTAAAGATTTTGAAGGTCAGAATTTGAATTTTTTTCATTTATTTTTATTGCTTTTTATCTGATTTTGAGCTAATATAAAAATAAGAATGTAAGAACCAGGAGCAGGAGTAGGCCACCTGGCTCCTCAGGCCTGCTCCCCCATTCAATAAAATCACGGCTGATCTTTTTGTGAACTTAGTTCCACTTACCCTGCCGTTCACCATAACCCTTAATTCTTTTACTGTTCAAAAATCTACCCATCCTTGCCTTAAAAACATTCCATGAGGTAGCCTCAACTGCTTCACTGGGCAGGGAATTCCACAGATTCACAACCCTTTGGATGAATAAGTTCCTCCTCAACTCACACTGTCACACTTGAAAAATCCATCGATCTCTCTGTGATTCCTGAGAGATCAGATTGAACCATAGAATCCTTACAGTGCCAGAAGAGGCCATTCTGCCCATCAAGTCGGCACCAACTCTCTGAAAGAATGCACCATCCCACCCTATAACCTTCTACATTTACTATGATCAATCCATCTACACTGCACATCTTTGGATTGTGGAGGGAAACAAGAGGACCTGGAGGAAACCCATGCAGATATTGGGGGTGGGGGTGGTGGAGAATGTGCAAACTCCACACAGACTGTGATCCGAGGCTGGAATTGAACTCAGATTCTTGGCACTATGAGGCAGCTGTGCTAACCACTGTGCCACCACGCCTCACCTTCCAATTCGAACCCAATTTCAGGCCCATAATGTCAAGCAGCTTTACCAGAAAAGTGACTTCTATTTAACAAGGGCAGACATTTGTTAATAAGGATCTTTCCAAATATACTGTGTGATAAAATGAGAAGTTTACATCTTAGCAGAGGGCTGGAGTATTTTCTTGTAACCTTGTGTTCCATACTGGCAATAGCTAGAAAAGAATTGGCAAATCTAGAAGGATTAGAAGAATTTGTGAATAATAAGGGCGTATCCAGCCTGATATTTAATTTAATCACAAGTATTTTGGGACAACATTTTAGGGAGACTGGAATTGATGCTGAGAAACTCAGTAGGATTGGAAATCTCACGGCTTGATTTCGGACCATACTGTGCATCAGTTATTTGAAGAGTAACCATATTCATGTCCCGAGGACGGTATAAATCCAACCCTCCATCACCGAAACACAGAGGCGGCAGTATGTACCCTCTACAGGATGCACTGCAAAAGCTCACCAAGGCTCCTTTGGCAGCACCTTCTGAACTTGTAACTTCTACTGCCTAGAAGGACGAGGGCAGCAGATGCATGAGAACAGCCCACAAGTTACCCTGATGAACATAAGAACATAAGAAATAGGAGCAGGAGTAGGCCATCCAGCCCTTCGAGCCTGCCCTGCCATTCAATAAGATCATGGCTGATCTGTCGCTGCTCAGTTCCACTTTCCCGCCCTCTCCCCATAACCTTTAATCCCCTCTCCTATCAAAAACCCATCAACCCGCGTCTTAAAAATATTTAGCGAGGCAGCCTCCACCACTTCAACGGGCAGAGAATTCCAGAGATGCACTTCTAGCAGAGACTCCTACCATGATTAAGAGTGACAATGAGGACAACAACCCTAAGGTCTCTTATTCCTTAATTTTCTAAAAAGTTTATTTATCGGTGTCACAAGTAGGCTTACATTAACACTGCAATGCAGTTACTGTGAAAATCTCCCAGTTGCCACACTCCAGCGCCTGTTCGGGTACACTGAGGGCATGGCCAATGCACCTAACCAACATGTCTTTTGGACTGTGATAGGAGACCAAAGCAGCCAGAGGAAATTCACGATAATGTGGGGAAAACATGCAGACTCCGCACAGACAGTGACCCGGGCTGGGAATCGAACCCGGGTCACTGGCGCTGTGAGGCAACAAAAACGGGGGAGATTTTTCCTTGGCTTTCCGGAGCTTTGATGCAGAGGTTAATCTTGAAGGAGACTGAAGTTCGTGACAAGGGTGGTCAAGAGATGATTGCTGTCAAATTCAGGCCCTGAAGCAGCCCGACAGATGTGACCATTCAAAGATGTGCAGCTTAACCACACAAGTGCTTGCAAGGTGTGGAACAGAAGATAATGAAGCTTCAAAAGAGGTGGCAGATAATGCACTAAAGCCAACGCACAGCAGTGCATTACTGAGAAAGACAAGACTATTTTGGATAACAAACACTGCCCTCTTGATTTGAAAGAGAGTGCATGTTTTGCAACAACGCTATCTAAGATAATTCTGTGTGCCCCCAGCGGGCATGTTTCCATGGGGAGAGGCACAAATAGGGCACTGGCTCACCCCACCACCGCCCCCGAGCTCTCTCATTATAAGAGGGAGGGAGAGGGGAGGTGCCGCCACATTTAAATAAATAATCAAGGGGCGATTAGGTTTATTATCAAGTCACCCGATCCTGATGATGTGCCACCCATGCCGTAAATTATTGAGCTTGGGCAGTTGGGTGGCAGCTGGCAGTTTATTTCCTCTTACCTGCTCAAAGGGTGGAAGGCAAAGGAGGGGTCACTCTTCGAAGGCCAACTGTCCTTTGATGATTGAAGGGTACCCCTCCCTGCCCCACAAGATTGAATTGTCCCTTGCTCCTGTTACGCTGCTTTGAAGATTTGGATTGTATCTGCTTCCAGTCTCCCTCAAACATTTCGTTCTCAGAATTTGACTCACCTGATGAAGGAGCTGTGCTCCAAAAGCTCGTGCTACCAAATAAACCTGTTGGACTTTAACCTGGTGTTGTGAGACGTCTTACTTTTCTCAGAACTGGGAGAAAATCCAATGTACAGAGGAAACAAAATACGCGCTACAAACCCAGGCGAGGACCATGTAGCCTATTGTATCCAGAGACAACATCTTGGATCACTCCCAGCGACAGCTATCTGTTGAGATAAGGACTTATCCGTTTTGTTTCTTTATCCTACAGGGCAGCCAGCCCCACTGAGATAGGGGAAAATGTTCCATTTTAGTTGGGAGTGGGGGGGAGAGAATCAAGTACTTCACAAAAGAGGACGGTTTCTGGGCTTAACACCAAATATTTCTTCCAAGTGTCTGTTGTCTTTTGTTTGTTATTTCAACACCAGCTGCAGGGCACGAAGACAGTTTTTTAGCATACGGACCTGTAAACTCAACTTACCATCAGCATCTTGGACAGATTTGATGGTAGGACTGGAATGTTTTCGGGTCAATAAATCCTCTTACACGGCCATTTTTCTGTACGTTCAGTGCAGTTTTGATGTCAAATGTCAGAATCCTAAAGATGTAGTTAATCAATAATTAAAGAGTGGAAAAGCGGAGAAAGCACTTAATTACAGTTTTAGAATCCAGGAATCGACTTGGTCTTGTGATGACTAGAATACTATAAAACTACACTCAGTGCACTTGGAAGCATCTTCATTCTGACCAGGAAGTGGGGCACTTGCTTCTCCCAGGGAAAGGAAGTGATACACACGGCTACTAATTTCTGTAAATTTGCTACTGCTCTGATGTTAGGGTCCACTTTATCTTTAATTAACATTAACGGGGCAGCACGGTGGCACAGTGGTTAGCACTGCTGCCTCACAGCGCCAGGGACACAGGTTCAATTCCCAGCTTAGCTTATTGTCCGTGTGGAGTTTGCACGTTCTCCCCGTGTCTGTGTGGGTTTCCTCCGGGTGCTCCGGTTTCCTCCCACAGTCTGAAAGACGTGCTGGGTAAGTGCATTTACCCGAACAGGTGCCAGAATGTGGCAACAAGGGAAATTTTGCAGTGTTAATATAAGCCTCACTTGTGACTCATAAATAAACTTTAATCAAGCAATGCAGATATAGGTGGCAAAGTCAGTTGTCGGAAACCTCTGACCTTACCCATGGCTATGGCATTCTCCAGTCCCTCTGTGATGAATGGAGCTTTGTCTGAGCACCAATTCCTCTGTTCTCGCAACTTTCATAAACATTCCACCATTTCTTTCAACTCCATCCTGTCCTCTGCCATCGTCTCAGACTACACCAGGCCGTTTGTTGTCTTGGCATTTTATTTAACTATGAGTTGAGCTTTCAGTCTCCATCACTCCATAGCCTTCTCCTGCCGGTACACCACTATCTTAGATCTTAGAACCCTACAGTGCAGAAAGAGGCCCTTCAGCCCATCGAGTCTGCACCGAACACAATCCCACCCAGGCCCTACCCCGCTATCCCTACATATTAAACCCACTAATCCCTCTAACCTACACATCCCTGGATACTAAGGGGCAATTTCTTAGCACGGCCAATCAACCTAACCCACACATCTTTGGACTGTGGGAGGAAACCGGAGCACCCGGAGGAAACCCATGCAGACACGAGGAGAATGTGCAAACTCCACACAGGCAGTGACCCGAGCCGGGAATCGAACCCAGGACCCTGGAACTGTGAAGCAGTCATGCTAACCACTGTGCTACCGTGCTGCCCTACTTCCTCCACACTTAATACATCAGTGACTGAAATCTGCAATCGTGCCCTTGTTATCTCTTGACTTGACAATTTTGGTGTTCTGTTGGCTGGCCAGCCTCCTATCATCCATTCTCCATGAACTTTAGCTCATCCATAAGACCGTAAGGCATAGGAGAAGAATTAGGCCACTCGGCCCATTGAGTCTGCTCTGTCATTCAGTCATGGCTGATATTTCTCTCATCCCCAATGTCCTGCCTTTTCCCCATAACCCCTGATCCCCTTATTAATCAAACCTATCTGTCTTTGTCTTAAAGACACTCAATGACCTGGCCTCCACAGCCTTCGATGGCAAAGAGTTCCACAGATTCGCCACTCTCTGGCTCAAGAAATTCCTCCTCATTACTTTTTTAAAGGATTGTCCCTTTAGCCTGAGGTTGTGCCCTCTGGTTCTAGTTTTTTCTACTAATGGAAACATCCTCTCCATGTCCACTCTATCCAGGCCTTGTAGTATCCTGTAAGTTTCAATAAGATCCCCCCTCATCCTTCTAAACTCCAACGAGTACAGACTGTTCCTCATACGACAAGCTCTTCAATCCAGGGATCATTCTTGTGAACTCTTCTGGACCCTTTTCAAGGCTAGCACATCCTTAGATATATGGCCCAAAGCTGCTCACAATACTCCAAATGGGGATTTGCTGCCAATTCAATACCTTACTGCTACCCCATTTTCTCAAATTTATGAGTCTCATCCTTGTGTTTCAATCTCTTCATAATCTCCCTGTCTTCGAAACCTGTCCCATTGCTACGGCCTGTCCCCAAAGTCCTGAATTCTTTGTCTTCCGTTTATCTGACTCTGGCTTCTTGTACATCATCTCATCGCTTTGTCCCACCACTGGCAGTTGTATCTTTGGCTATTTCAGCTTAATCACTTGGCTTAATTAGAGTCACATTTACAGCATGGAAACAGGCCCTTTGCCCATTTTGTCATTGCTGCCCTTTTTTTTTAACCTCTAAGCCAGTCCCAATTTCCTGCATTTGGCCCATATCCCTCTATCCCCATCTTACCCATGTAACTGTCTAAACGCTTTCTAAAAGACAAAATTGTACCCGCCTCTACTACTATCTCTGGCAACTTATTCCAGACACACATCACCCTCTGTGTGAAAAAATTGCCCCTCTCGGCCCTTTTCTATCTCTCTCCTCTCACCTATGCCCTCCAGTTTTAGACTCCCCTACCTTTGGAAAAAGATGTTGACCATCTAGCTGATCTATGCCCCTCATTATTTTATAGCCCTCGATAAGATCACCCCTAAACCTCCTGTACTCCAGGGAAATAAGTCCCAGTCTATCCATCTACTTATAACTTAAACCATCAAGTCCTAGTAGCATCCCAGTAAATCTTTTATGCAGAGAGAAAAATTCAAATCTTATGCCACTTAGAGAAAAAATGACGCGAAGTGTGATTCACGCCATTAGGGGGAGTGGATGGAGTTTATTTCCTCTGGAAGTCAGCTGCTGACTGCTAAAGGATGCCAATGTGCATGCGCATGACCTCTCAATGCACTGGGAATCTGATGCTCCCCAATACCTTTCACTGATCGCAAGACCACCATCCCAATCACAAGCCCCTCCCCTAGGCTGATTGCGGCCCCATTTACACACCCCCACTGATTGCATCCCCCATTCATACCCGTCAGGCTGACTGTGATCCCATTCACCTCCCCATCCCCAGTCCATCACTGCCCTGGTGATCCCCAATTGCAATGTGCACAGCGCCCCACTCGCAGCTTCCCCTTCAGGTCCCACTGCTTCCCCTTAGGCCCCTTCTCTTGGAACTGCCCAGTGCCCAGTGGGCACTGCCTGGGTGCAAGGCTGGCACTGCCAGGGTCCCAGGTTGGCAATGCCAAGTTGGCACTGCATAGTGGAGAACTGCCCCCCCCTTCCCCTGACAACCCAGGGGTTTCAATGGCCTCCAGTGCCTCTGGTGAGGCCATCACGTCTGGACTCCATTGCTGGGGATTTTGTGAACTTCACCTCCACCAGCGAGGTCATTAGGGCAAGTGAGCCTGGACACTAGCATCCCAGGTCACTAACAATATTAAAATTACAATTTAAATAAATCCGCCTCATGCGAGGCTGATCATGCCAGCAATTCAGTGCCGTAATCATGGCGAGAGGTGCAAAACCAGCACCAACCCAGTTTGTCGCCTCTTTCGCAATCTTACCGCCTCACCACACCGATCAGCACCAGTGAGTACAAGCCTGAACTGTTTAATCTCTCATATGTCAATCCTTTCATCCCCAGAATTAATCTGGTGAACCTCCTCTGAACTGCCTCCAATGCCACCATGTCCTCTTTCCTTAAGCAAGATGTTGCATTGTGTTCTACGAAATGATGTCTCGTGCACTTCCATTCATTGAGGTCCTCGTGTATTTACTGCAGTAGGCATACGTTGGACTCCCTGATCAGCACACTGTGCCTCATACGGAGGGTCACATAACCACATTAGCCAAGGGACCTTTGTGAAAATAGCCTTCCATGAGTCCCATTTCCTTCCCATTAGTTTGGTGCTAGTGGCCCAGGTGGGGCTGAGAGTGAGTTGTTGCAGAGCATTTACAGAGCCTTTCACTCTTCACTTGTGGCTGGATGTCTGCACAGGAGTTTTGAAGTATATCGGGGACTTGACATACTTGTCAAGATATCACTAGCACACAAACACCATTTATTCGGAAAATTCTCCGAGGACTTTATCTAAAAGGATTGACCTTATATTAGCTGGCACTGAAATCCCTTCGCCACAGCTTTACCCAATCACTTAACCTTTGAACATCTCTTTTGACATTCCATTTCTACCACCACGGTGGCAAATTTGGAAATATGGATTTCTATCCCATCATTAATAAAACAATGAATATTTAAGCTTCAACACAGATTCTTGTAGGATGCTCGTAGTCATGTTAGAGTGCCTGTCCATTACTCTGTGTCTCCTGCTGCTCAACCAATTTCCTAACCAGATCAATAATTTCGCTTTGATTCTCTGGCCATGCCTGGGAATGGCACAGTGGTTAGCATTGCTGCCTTACAGCGCTAGGGATCTAGGTTTGACTCCTGGCTTGGGTACTGTCTGTGTGGAGTCTGCACGTTCTCCCTGTGTCTGTGTGGGTTTCCTCCGGGTGCTCCGGTTTCCTCCCACAGCCCAAAAGATGGTTAGGGTGCATTGGCCGTGCTACATTCTCCTTCAGTGTACCCAAACAGGTGCCAGAGCGTGGTGACAAGTGGGTTTTCACAGTAACTTCACTGCAGTGTTAATGTAAACCTACTGGTGACACTAATAAATAAAGTTAAAAACTTAAATTCTCCTTTAATCTACCTGAACAGGTGCCGGAGTATGGTGACCAGGGGATTTTCACAGTGACTTCATTGCTGTGTTAATTTAACTTATGACACTAATAAATAAACATTAAAACTTTGGCTGACACATCAACAAGAGATGATCAGAGGCCTCAGGGAAATTCATGTAATTTATACGGATAGAAATTCCTCAGCCCACGATTTGAGTTACCTTTTCAAAGAAACCCATTTGTCAGACGTGACTTGCCCGTTACCAAATCCATGCTGGATCTCTTTAATTAGCTGAATATCTTTTAGATATTCAGTATCTTATTAAACACTAATTTCCCGACAACAGGTTAATTGCCAAGTAGGGTGGTGGAGGCAGACACGCTGGCATCGTTTAAGAATTACCTGGATAGTCACATGAGCAGCCTGGGAATGCAGGGATACAAACGAATGGGCTCGTTGGACCAATGCGTGAAGCAGGCTTGGAGGGCCGAAGGGCCTATTTCCTGTGCTGTACTGTTCTTTGTTCTTTGATCTATAATTCCTTGGTTTAACTTCCTCACAATGGCGGAGTGACAAATACAGTTCTTCAACCTGAGGGAACTGTTTGCGAATTGAGGGAACTTTGGAAGATTACAGTTGAGGTCTACAATCTTACTTCATTCAAATCTCTGGTATGGAAACTATCTAGACTGGGCTCCTGTCACTCTTTAGCACTATTTTCATTACTGTTATTTTGCTGATGTTAATTTTGGTGAGTCACTGTCTTCGAATCAGTATTAGTTTCCCTGGGTGTTTGACAGGTTTATGGCTTCCTCTATTCTAAATGTTGATGCAAAGTAATTAGACAACGTGTTTGCCATTTCATTGACTGGACACTTTTTTTTCCAGAATGGAAAGCTTTGGGAGGGATTCTCCTAAAATAAAAACTAAAGTGCTGAACGGAGAGGAAAATGGGAGATTTCTTGGACGTACTTGGTTGAATGAGTTTCCAGGATTCGGTGCTTTACAGAGTCTGAGGGGGGATTCATGCCAATGTGTGTGTGGTGTGTGTGTGTGTGTGTGGGGAGGGGGGGGGTGGCGGGGGCAGGTTGGCATCAGAGTGCTGAGGGGGCCACTGCGCATGCGCTGATCTGTCAGTGGGGAGATCCGCGCATGCGCGCTGGGCCCCCTTGCTGGCCTTCCGATCGCTGGCCTCCCGATTGCTTCCCAGGCCCTGCCTTCCGACCACCGGCTTTCCAAGACCACCCCACTCCCGATCGTTGGCCTCCGTGGCTCCTCCACACTTTGATAGAGACCAGCTTTAATTCCTGCTAGTGGGAACCTCACCCGGCACAGGGGGAGACATGAGTGAGCCTGGAGAATACCTTCTCGGGCTCACGAATCATATTGAAATGTGAATTTCAATATGTTAATCAGCCTTGTGTCAATTTCTGGTGTGACACTGTTTACGAAACAAGAAGAGCTTGGGAGACTCGCAATCAGCTGGACGCTGGTCGTGAATCCTGCTACAGACCCCCCGCAGCCCCTCTGCTGATATCATCTGGCCCACTGTGCTACTCGGGCAGTGCAGCAGGCCACAGAAATCACCCCCTTTGTGTTGATTTTGCTCGTTTTTTTCTCCATATTACCTTTTTGTAATCCTTTCTATTTGTTTTACCATGTGCTGTTGTTCTTTGTAGATTTCCCACTTGCCAGGATCTATGTTGTTACTTTACACTTTTTGAAAACTTAAAGTTTATTTATTCGTGTCACAAGTCGGCTTACATTAACATTGCAATGAAGTTACTGTGAAAATCCCATAGTTGCCACACTCCCGGTCAGGTACACCGAGGGAGAATTTAGCATGACCAGTGTACCTTACCAGCGCATCTTTCGGACTGCGGGAGGAAACCAGAGCATCTGGAGGAAACCCAAGCAGGCATGGGGAGATCATGCAAACTCCACACAGACATTGACTCAAGCTGGGAATTGAATCCAGATCCCTGGCGCTGCGAGGCAGCTGTGTTAATCACTGTGCCGCCGTGCTTGTCCTTCTAGGTTTATATTACCTGTTTCATTATCCATGGTGCCCTTTTTGGCAAATAGAACGCTTACCCCATTAGAGATTTGAATTAATTCTGCATCACATTAAATTCCTTTTTGAACACCTTCCACTAATCTGATTGTCATTTTACCCATGCTCAGAATATGGAAACATAAGAAGTTTTGCACAGTCTAATGTAGACAGTTTCTGCCCCATCCTATTGAAATCAATTGGCTAAATTTGGAATCTAAGTAGCTCTTTCATCCTTTCTAAGATTATGTTGAACTCAATCATATTATCATTACTGTACAGTAAATGTTCATGCATTTGTAGAATCCCTACAGTGCAGAAAGAGGCCATTCGGCCCATTGTGTCTGCACCAACCACAATCCCATCCAAGCCCTATCCCCATGATATTAAGGGGCCATTTATCATGGCCAATCAACCTAACCCGTACATCTTTGGACTGTGGGAGGAAACCGGAGCACCTGGAGGAAACCCATGCAGACACAGGGAGAATGTGTAAACTCCAAAGGTGTGTGGGTTAGGTAATTGACTAAATTGCCCAGTAGTATTCCGGGATGCGTAGATTAGAGGAATTAGTGGGGTAAATATGTAGGGTTGTGGGGATCGGGCTTGGATAGGATTATTGTCACTGCAGACTCGATGGCCTGAATGGCCTCTTTCTGCACTGTAGGGATTCCATGACTCTATGATTCCACACAGACAGTGAGCCGAGGCCAGAATCGATCCTGGGTCCCTGGTGCTGTGAGGCTGCCGTGCTAACCACTGTATCACTGTGCCTCCCACGCATGATAGGTGTTAACTAAAAGGGGCTCATTACTCATTGCTAAATCTGGTATGTTGCACCTCCTTGTAGGTCTGGGAGATATTGCAATGGAAAATTATCCTGAGTGCATTCCAGAAATTCCCTACGTTTCTGATTTGTGTGAGGCTACTTACCCAATCTATATGGAAGTTAAAATCCCTTATTACATCATACTGCCTTTGCTACACGCTTGGTCTAATCTCTGCGGCTACACAACCTGTCATTACTAAGCTGCTACTGGGGAACTAAACACAACTCCCACTACACCTCATCTTAAATCTGCCCATGAAGTCTCCACTGCTTACCTCGCATCATATCAGGCCGGGAAAGAGATCTAAAAGGGGAGAACCATGGTCACCTTCGCAGGGAATGCCATTCATGACTTTGGTTAGAGCTGTGTGGCATTGTGGTTGGAGATCAACTGGATTGGAGGCATTCAAATTGCACTGGAGGGGGGTGCAGAGGAGAGTCACCAGGATGCTGCCTGGGATGGAGCGTTCAAATTCTAAAGAGATGTGGGATAGGCTTGGGTTGTTTTCTCTGGAGCGAAGGAGATTGAGGGGCAATCTGATCGAGGTGTACGAGATTATGAGGGGCATGGACAGAGTGGATAAGGAGCAGCTGTTCCCCTTAGTTGAAGGGTCAGTTACCAGGGAACAAAGATTCAGGATGAGGGGCAGGAGGTTTAGTGGGGTCGAGGGGAAAAGCTTTTTTACCCAGAGGTCTGGAATGCGCTGCCTGGGAGGGTGGCAGAGGCAGATTACCTCATATCCTTTAAAAAGTACCTGGATGAGCACTTGGCATGTCATAATATTCAGGGCTATGGGTCAAATGCTGGTAAATGGGATTAGGTGGAAGTTCAGGTTTTTCTTATGAGTTAGCACAGACTAAATGGGCTGAAGGGCTTCTTCTGCACTGTATGAGTCCACGATTCAAATGAAATTGTGGGAGAGAGGGGAGGGATGATGACTTTGGAGAAGGAAGAGAGGTCAGAAATTATATGGTTGTCAGAGAGGTTGTGGGTAGGTTATTTGTGGAAGTCACTATTAAAATTTATTTATTAGTGTCATTAATAGAAGTAGGCTTGCATTAACACAGCAATGTAGTTACTGTGAAAATCCCCTAGCCGCCACATTCTGGCGCCTGTTTGGGTACATTGAGGGAGAATTTAGCGTGGCCAATGCACCTAACCAGCATATCTTTCGGACTGTGGGGGGGTAACAGGAGCAGCCAAGGAAACCCACGCAGGCACGGGGAGAACGTGCAGACTCCGCACAGACAGTGACCCAAGCCGGGAATCAAACCCTGGCGCTGTGAGGCAGCAGCGCTAACCACTGTGTCACCGTGCCACCAATGAGGAAAGTCTTTAGAAAAGGCGCAATGCCGAAGGAGATTAAGACACTTACAATGCCAACTTGGAGTTTGGTTGCAAAACTATAACAATTGCATTCCAAAAACAAAGAAATGGTTGTGGGTCAGAGAAGTTTGATAAGTTTAGATTATTATTTCTCCATTACTATTGAGCTCCTTTTTTGGCTTGTCTCCTCTCAGACCTTGCTCACTGTGTGCTCAGTTGGATGGCACCTTGTTACTTGTTCAAATGACAGTGGGGAGGAGAGTTAATCTAAGAACATTATTTTGTCCCAACACATTATATATTTACTTGCTTGGCTGCATTTCATGTTTAGCATGCTTGTACATCCAATTCGAACATCCTAGAAGAGCCTTGATGTAATTTAAATTTCCAGTTAATGGAGGGACTGAGAAATGTACAATGAATTAATTTGGCAAGTGGATTTGCCACCCACAGTAACATATTATTAATTAGGGAGAGGAGAATCCGATGCTGAGTCTTGTAAATTAAGCCACATAAACGTCCCTTGCAGTTCAGGTCTGTGATTGTGACAAATAAGGGGTAGGTGGGATATAGAGCCCATTAGTGCTTATTTCCTGGCTGCTGTGAGTGTCCTGAAACCCCTAAAATGTCATCAGCGGTGTACTTGGGGAAGGGATGTGGGCAGAAGGGCGGAGGAGGGGGAGGAGGTCAGAGGGGCAGGGGAGGGAAGGTAGGAATTGTACCATTATTAGTGGTGACATTAGCGTATGTGTTGTGAGCATGTAAAGAACAATGAAGACCAGGCCCTTCGGCCCACCAAGCCTGTGCCTTTCTAAACTGGAGACCTCGTGGACAGACCATGATATGAATCAGTTTGTAATGCTGATTTGAAGGCAGTGGTGCCATTTTGGAACTCGACGCTTCAGTAAATGCCCTCTCTTAACCTCACACATGCGAATATGTGATCAGCAGTAGCCGGGACCATAAGACCTACGAGCAGAATTAGGCCACTCGGCCCATCAAGTCTGCTCTGCCATTCAACCATGGCTGATATTTTTCTCATTCCCATTCTCCTGCCTTTTCCCCATAACCCCTGATCCCCTTATTAATCAGGAACCTATCTATATCTGTCTTAAAGACACTCAATGACCTGTCCTTCACAGCCTTTTGTGGCAAATAGTTCCATAGATTCACCGTTCTCTGGCTGAAGAAATTTCCCCTCAACTCTGTTTTAAAGGATCATCCCTTTAGCTTGAGGTGTGCTCTGGTTCTAGTTTTTCCTACTCTGACAAAGAACAAAGAAAATTACAGCACAGAAACAGGCTCTTCAGTCCTCCAAGCCTGCACTGACCATACTGCCCGACTGAACTAAAACCCCAACCCTTCCGTGGACCATATCCCTCCAGTCCCATCTCATTCATGTATTTGTCAGGATGCCCCTTAGAAGTCACAATCGTATCTGCTTCCACTACCTTCCCCAGCAGTGAGTTCCAGGCACTCACCACCCTCTGTGTAGAAAAACCTACCTCGTACATCTCCTTTAAACCTTGCCCTTTGCACCTTAATCCTTTGCCCCCTAGTAATTGACTCTTCCACACTGGGGAAAAGTTTCTGACTATCCATTCTGTCCATGCCTCTCATAATCTTGTAGACTTCTATCAAGTTGCCCCTCAGTCTCTGTCATTCCAGTGAGAACAAAGAAGTGGAAACATCCTCTCCACGTCCATTCTATCCAGGCCTCGCAGTATCCTGTAAGTTTCAATAAAATCTCCCTTCCTCTTTCTAAACTCCAACAAGTACAGGCCCAGAATTCTCAACTGCCCCTCATACGACAAGCTCTTCATTCCAGGGATCATTTATGTGAACCTCCTCTGGACCCTTTCCAAGGCCAGTACACCCTTCCTTAGATACGGGGCCCAAAACTGATCACAATACTCCAAATGAGGTTTGACCCAGAGCCTTGTACAGCCTCAGAAGTACATCCTTGCTCTTGTATTCTAGCCCTCTCGACATGAATGCTATCATTGCATTTGCCTTCCTAATTGCCAACTGAACCTGCACATTAACAGAATCTTGAACAAGGACTCTCAAGTCCCAGTGTTTCTGTTTTCCTAAGCGTTTCCTCATTTAGAAAATAGTCCATGCCTCCATTCCTCTTTCCAAACTGCATAACCTCACACTTTTCCACACTGTATTCCATCTGCCATTTCTTTGCCCACTCTTCTAACCTGCCCAAGTCCTCCGGCAGTCCCCCTGCTTCCTCAATACTACCTGTCCCTCTACAAATCTTTGTATCATCTGCAAACTTAGCAACAGTGCCTTCAGTTCCTTCTTCCAAATTGTTAATTATATCGTGAAAATTTGTAGTCCCAACATTGACCCCCTCTCCCCGCTCCAAACACCCCACAAAGCCTGTGCTACTGAAGCCATCATAGAATCCCTACAGTGTAGAGGAAGGCCATTCAGCCCATCGATATTGCATCAACTCTCTGTCAGTGCATCTTACCCAGGCCCACCCAAAAACCCTATCCCTGTAGCCCCGTGTATTTAACACACTGCTCCCTGTAACCTACACATCTTGGGACACTGAGGGGCAATTTAGCATGGCTAATCCACCTAACCTGCGCATCTTTGGAGTGCGGGAGGAAACTGGAACATTTGGAGGAAACCCACACAGACACAAGGAGAACGTCCAAACTCCACATAGTCACCCAAGGCTGGAATTGAACCGGGGTCCCTGGTGCTGTGAGGCAGCAGTGCTAACCACTGTGCCACCGATGGATAAAGGCATTATTTATCAAGCACTTGCAGGTTAGTTGGCTATTATTCCGTAAGAGCTTTGTACTTTCTATATTTGTAACGTGCAAATGGAGGTGAGCATGTGAAGTATAGGGTCCTAGTCCTGCAAGAACCACTGTGCCAAGCTGGTATGGCACTCCTCCACTGAAGACTACTAATGCACCAGACATTTATTGTACATACCCATTGGCACTGAACTGTTCGCAGCCCCTTCAGTGAATTCACTCGAATCTTCTGCGGCAGAACTTATATGTGATTTTGCCCTCTAGGGGTCGATGCTGCCTTGCCTACTTGCTGTCTCAACACATCCAGACCCTACCTCTGAGAGACATGCAGTGTTGGCATCTAAGCCGGTAGTTTTGAATGTGAAATTCCTGTGCCTACTTTTGGGGCCTGTTCCAGTTCAGTCCCCATCGTCTTTCACCTCCAGACAACTTTCCAAAAATTCACCACAATTTGAATTTAAAGAATCTCAGTTTTAGAATAAATTTTGTGGCAGTGAATTACATTAATCCGATTTTTACCTTAAAAGAAACATTTTACCAGAGTAAGGAGTTTCTCAATAAACCTGATTTGAGTTGGAACTCTAACTGTGTCCTTTGCCAAGTGAAGTTTCTATCCATGCAGAAACTGTGCATCAAGTAATTATTTCACCTTCTGATTTTCGTTTTGATTTGATTTATTATTGTCCCATGTGTTAGTGTACAGTGAAAAGTATTGTTTCTTGGGCGCTATACAGATAAAGCATACCGTTAATAGAGAAGGAAGGGAGAGGGTGCAGAATGTAGTGTACAGTCATAGCTGGGGTGTAGAGAAAGATCAACTTAGTTCAAGGTAGATCCATTCAAAAGTCTGATGGCGGCAGAGAAGAAGCTGTTCTTGTGTCGGTTGGTATGTGACCTCAGATTTTTGTATCTTTTTCCCAATGGAAGGAAGTGGAAGAGAGAATGTCTGGGAAGCGGGGGGTCCTTATTTATGCTGGCTGCTTTGACGAGGCAGCGAGAAGTGTAGCCAGTCAATGGATAGGAGGCTGGTGATGGATTGGGCTACATTCATGACCTTTTGTAGTTCCTTGAGGTCTTGGGCAGAGCAGGAGCCCATACCAAGCTGTGATACAATCAGAAAGAATGCTTTCTATGGCGCATCAGTAAAAGTTGATGAGAGTCACAACTGACATGCTGAATTTTCTTAGTCTTCTGAGAAAGTAGAAGTGTTGGTGGGCTTTCTTAACTGTAGTGTTGGCATAGAAGAACCAGGACGGGTTGTTGGTAATCTGGACACCTAAAACCTTGAAGCTCTCGATCCTTTCTATTTGTCCCCATTGATGTAGACAGGGGGCACGTTCTCCTTTACACTTCCTGAAGTTGATGACAATCTCTTTCGTCTTGTTGAGAGGGAGATTATTGTCACCGTGCCAGTTTACCAGATTCTCTGTCCCATTCCTGTACTCTGGCTCGTCATTGTTTGAGATCCGACCCACTACGGTGGTGTCGTCAGCAAACTTGAAAATCGAATTGGACGGGAATTGATATTCTAACTACAAGAAATAAACAACTCACAGCATCGGATGCGATTGGTGATGGATGATGTATTTGTGGGACTTACAGGGCGAGATTCTTTGGCCGCGCTCGCCCCAAAACTGGAAGCCAATGGATGTTTGCATGGCTTGCTGCGATTCCCCTGTCGAGTGGAACGGGAGTGGGTACAAGTATGGTGCAGTGAAGTTCTTCATCTCTTCAAGCACAAATATTCTCCTACATTCCTTTCTCGAATATCAACAGTTCGTCTCATTTTATCCCCTGCGTTTCCTAAGTAAAATCAGTTATGGGCGTCAATTCCAAGATGTACAGGTTACTTTGTGAAGTGTCTCCATTTTGGCAGCATCTCATTTGCTAAATTAACACCATGTAATTAGTTTGATAGGTTATTGTCAAAACCTATCTGTGCAAGCTGATAATGCTGCAATAACGTCGTTAGGAACTCAGCAGAACTGCTTTCGATGTTGGACAGGATCCTCCAACCTCGCCATGGCTGGGATTCTCCAGTCCTGCTGCTCTGAATGGGGATTTGGCTGAGCACCAATTTTCCATTCTCACTGGCGTGCGGACATCGGAGAATTTCAGCCATTGTTTCCTTTGTAATAATGTGCTGTTTACCTTGTAAAATAGATCTCATCTGGGACAGAATTTTCAAATCCTTCTCACCCATGGGATCTTCCAGTCCCGGCGATGGTGACAGCCCTGGCAAATGGTGGGATTTGAATTCAGTAAAAAACAATCCAGAATTAAAAATCTACTGGTGACCATGAAACCATTATCAATTGTCAGAAAAACCCATCTGGTTCACTAATGTCCTTCAGGGAAGGAAATCTGCCACCCTTAAGTGGTCTGGCCTACATGTGACTCCAGAGCCACAGCAATGTGGTTGACTCTCAACTGCCCTCGGGTAATTAGGGATGGGTAATAAATGCTGGCCGGCCAGTGATGCCCATGCTCCATGAATGAATAAAATAAGCTATTGAGGCACTTCTGCTACCCGGGTAGTCAACCATACCAATGGTCGATCTTCCAGGGTCAGCAATTATCATTGGGTTGCTGCTCCGGTCCATGAGTCAATGCCGCTCCGCATTCCCTCTGGGCCTTCCAAGCTCGGCTTTCCCAGAAATGCAACGTTCCCAGCCTGACCAATTACCACCCAAAACCTGATCCCCAGCCTGGTTGATTGCTGTAGTTCCCCAAGGGTCTGTTTCCATGCTGTAAACCTCTGTGACTCTAAGAATTAATTGACACAAAAGTCTAGCTGAACATCATGAAAAGTTTTAACTCATTTCTACTATCAGTCCTTCTGGAGTATTGTTAGCCTCATTCAAGTGGTGGAGTTATTCTAGCTTCATTCTTTTGCTGAAACAAACTCGCCCCACTCTCCCACCTCCCCTTAGGCCCCATCCCCATAATGGGCCTACCCTCTCCCATTAGATCCCCCCTCAGGCCCCACCTCTTTCACAGTAGACCAGAGTGGCGGGGGTTGTGGGGAAGACGGAGTTAGGACAGAGTCGAGGAGGAACTTCTTCACTCAAAGGGTGGCGAATCTCTGGAATTCTCTGCCCATTGAAGTGGTGGAGGCTACCTCGTTGGATATATTTAAGTCACGGGTAGATAGGTTTCTGATAGGCAAGGGAATTAAGGGTTATGGGGAGAAAGCAGGAAAGTGGAACTGATACACTTCAGATCAGCCATGATCTTATTGAATGGCGGGGCAGGCTCGAAGGGCTAGATGGCCTACTCCTGCTCCTATTTCTTATGTTCTAAAGACAGGACATGTCCCTTTTTACTGCACTCGCGACATAAATGTAGGTAGATGTGGTTGCTGTGGGCTTTTTATGAGGGCTTTAATGATAATGAGTTCAAGTACTTTGTAATTACTACAGCTACTCATAATTTGTCCAGGTGACTGTTTCGCTGTGTAGAATAGGGTTAGACACTGATGATGGTTGCCTGGAATCATCATAGGTGAAGCTTTGAATAATACAATTAACAGGATGAATAAATTAATGACTACACTTAACCACGTTTGATTGTTGACTGTGATGAGGGAATTATTTTATAATTACACTTGTTTGATGTTTTTTGCCTCCCTCCAGCATGAACAGACAAATATATTTTGCATCAGTCTAGGCTGCTGCTGACATGACAGCGACATTCGGTGTCAATTGTGAACATCAATGTTGAAAGCCGTGAAAACTAGACCCCAACCCTCAGCACACACACCCAGAGGACAGGAGGCTATCTGTGTTACTTGAAATAATTTGATCCGCTTACAATCATTGAGAAATTAGTGCTCAAACTGACATGATGACAAAATAAGACCTTTATTCCTTCTTCCGAATGTTATACAGTTCAACAGTGACACACAAAAAATATCTCAGGAAAGTATTCGCACAACATATTTGTCACGAAGCAGGCCACTCAGCCCAATCAGCCCTGCTGGCACTTACATTCCTATCAAGCCTCTACTTTCTCAGGAGGTTAAGGAAATTTGGCATGTTTGCTACGCCTCCCACCAAATTTTACAGATGCGCCGTAGAAATCATCCTTTCCAGATGTATCATAGCTTAGTATAGCTATGAGGAGAGGCTGAATAAACTAGGCTTGTACTCGTTAGAGTTTAGAAGAATGAGGGGAGATCTCATTGAGATGATGAATGGGATGGATAGGATAGAGGTGGAGAGACTCTTCCCGCTCAGAAAGGACAGTAGGACTAGGGGGCACAGCCTCAAGATAAAGGGGGGCTGGTTTAGAACAGAGTTGAGGAGGAACTTCTTCACTCAAAGGGTGGTGAATCTCTGGAATTCTCTGCCCGTTGAAGTGGTGGAGGCTGCCTCGCTCAATATTTTTAAGACGCGGGTTGATGGGTTTTTGATAAGAGAGGGGATTAAGGGTTATGGGGAGAGGGCGGGAAAGTGGAACTGAGCCACAACAGATCAGCCATGATCTTATTGAATGGTGGGGCAGGATCGAAGGGCTAGATGGCCTACTCCTGCTCCTATTTCTTATGTTCTTATGTATTGCTCGAGCTCTGACCGAGACAGCAAGAAACTACAAAGGGTTGTGAACGTAGCCCAATCCATCAAACAAACCGGTCTCGCACCCATTAACTCCATCTACATTTCCCACTGCCTTGGTAGAGCAGCCAATATAATCAAGGACCCCACGCACACCAGACATACCCTCTTCCACCTTCTTTCATTGAGAAAAAGATACAAAAGTCTGAAATCACGGACCAACCAACTCAAGAACAGCTTCAGAGTTTAGAATGGGCCTACCTTTTGCTAAGCTGATCTTTCTCTTCACCCCAGCTATGACTGTTAACACTACTTTCTGCACCCTCTCCTTGCCTTCTCCCTATGGACTCTGTGAATGATATGTTTTGCCTTTATAGTGTGCAAGGAACAATACTTTTCACTGTATCCCAGTACATGTAACAATAATAAATCAAATCAGTCTCCTCGTTTATTTTCTCATCAAAATCCCCCACCTCTGTCCCTCACCTCCCTCGAACACTTGTCTAGATCCCCCTTAAATGAATCTATACTGTTTGCTTACAACTACTCCCTGTGCTAGCAAGTTCCACATTCTCACCACTCCTTGGGCAAAGAAATTTCATCTGAATTCCCTACTGGGTTTAATTTAGGATCCTGATTTCCATTTCAGCACAAAAAAAAATGCTTTTGATGTTAGAGGAAAATGGGCCAAACGCGGGCAACTGGGACGAGCTTTGTGGTTAAAAACAAAGGGGTGGCATGGACAAGTTGGGCCGAAGGATCTGTTTCCATGCTGTAAATCTCTGGGACTCTAAGAATTAATTGACACAAATGTCTAGCTGAACATCATGAAAAGTTTTAACTCATCTCGACTATCAGTCCATCTGGAGTACCTTTAGCCCCATTCAAGTGGTGAAGTTATTCTAGCTTCATTCTGGTGCTGAAACAAACTTGAGCCACAATGGGAGTCACTCGACAGTTCCCAAGGTGAAAAGAGGGCAGGAATTCTCTGGGGATTAATGTGTGCTGTGAGTAGCAATGAGCTTGGATCATTGATCTGCTGTCATAATGCTTTCTCATTTCTGGCTTGGGGTTTGAGTGCAGACGGGAAGTCTCTTACATCATTCTCTGCCCTTTGATATCCATTCCAGAATCATATATTGAATATGTTTGGACAGTTTTAACACTGGAATAGGAAAAAAGAACCGCTGATCTGTAAATCCAGATGCTCAGAATCCATGTTTTGGGCTCTAACCAGCCTATAATGCTCCCCACCACCCCATAGAAGAAGGCCATTCAGCCCATCGAGCCTACACTGACAACAACCTCACCCAGGCCCTATCCCTGTAGCCCTACATATTTATCTTATTAATTCCCCTGATACTATGGGCAGTTTAGCATGGCCAATCAACCTGACTTGCATATCTTTGGATTGTGGGAGGAAACCAGAGCACCTGGAGGAAACCCACGCAAGGGTAACGTGCAAATTCCATACAGACAATGAGCTGGGTCCCTGGTGCTGTGAGACAGCAGTGCTAATCACTGTGTGCCACCATACCAACCACCCCAATGTGGTGAGCAGGAATGGCTGGCACGGTGGCACAATGATTAGCACTGCTGCCTCACAGCGCCCGGGACCCAGGTTCGATTCCCGCCTTAGATCGCTGTCTGTGTGTAGTTTGCACATTCTCCCCGTGTCTGTATGGGTTTCCTCCGGATGCTCCGATTTCCGCCCACAGTCCGAAAGATGTGCTGGTTCGGTGCATCGACCCGAACAGGTTCTGGAATGTGGCGATTAGGGTAATTTCACAGTAACTTCATTGCAGTGTTAATGTAAGCCTTAATTGTGACTAACAAATAAACTTTAAAGGAAGTACAGCTTCACCCACTGATTGGGGAAAGCAAAAACATCACTGTGCAATGCTCTGGAACCTTCCTTAGATCCTTTATGTTGCAAGTATGGGGCCTTCAATCCAAAACTGCAGTCTGGAGCTGAACAGACCAGGGACACTGAGCTCCTCTCCTCAATCCCCACACAGCCGATCACCAGCGCTGCCCCACCACCCCCTCCACATCTGCCTCTACCTCTCTAGTCTCCGTTTCCCTGATCTACGCTGCCTCAGTGACTTGATGTCACCATGCCCAGCGACATTGAAACCTCTTTATATTTTGCACCATGAATGAACATCTACACAGACTCCAAGGCAAATTAAAAAAAAATAACTGGAGTGTACACTTGTGGATTAACGAAAAACAAAATCCAATAATTGTTGAGATATTCAGCTGTCGGATATATGAACAAACGAGGGCAGATGTAGGGAGAAATTGTATTTCTTAATGGAGGAATGCTTGTGATGTTGATATAACAACCTGTGGCAACCTGTTTTTCACATTAACTCTATCACTAAGTGCTGTTTCATACTGCCCATTTTGGTAGCTTTTTCTTTTACCCATTCACAGGAGGTGGGCATGATTGGCAAGACCAGCATTTATTCTGGTCCTCAAACTGTTCTTGGGAAGGTGGGAGGTGAGCCATTTTCTAGAAATGTACTCCTGATTGTTGTTCAGTCGGGAGTCCCAGAATCCTGACCCAGTGCCGATGAAGAAATGGCGATAGCTTTTTTTAAATTCATTCATGGGACATGGGCGTCGCTGGCTGGCCAGCTTTTATTGCCCATCCCTAGTTGCCCTTGGAGGGCAGTTGGGAGACAACCCATGTTGCTGTGGCTCTGGAGTCGCATGCAGGCCAGACCGGGTAAAGATGGCAGATTTCCTTCCCTTAAGGACATTCATGAACCAGTTGGGTTATTCCGACCATCGACAATGCTTTCATGATCACCAGTAGATATTTAATTCCAGATATTGTTTAGTGAGTTCAAAATTCAAGGGCGACACAGTGCCATAGTGGTTAGCAGTGCTGCCTCACAATGCGTGGGACCAAGGTTCGATTCTGGCCTCGGGCGCTGTCTGTGATGCTGTTCTAACCACTGTGACACCATGCTGCCCATAAGCACAGGCTTGAAGGACCTGTTCCTGTGCTGTATCGTTCTTTGTACGTGGCTGGTCTGGCTAAGTTTCTGATGAGTGGTGGCCTGGAATTTGAACGTTAAGGTTAGATTCTCTCATGTCGGGGGATGTTCATGCCCTGGCACTGGATTGGCACCATTGTTGCTCATCATCTCAGGGTTGAATGTTGTCCAGGTCTTGCGGCCTGCCAGCACGGACAGCTGCCTCTTTGAGGAGTTGTGAGTGGGACTGAGCAGTGTGCAGCCATCAGCAAACATCCCCATTTCTGACCTTGCATCAGAAGGAAGGTTAGTGATGTAGCAGCAGACGATATTTGGATAAAAGCCAAATAATGCGGGTGCTAAAATCTGAAACAAAAACAGAGAACGTTGGGAGAAACTCAGCAGGTCTGGCAGCGTCCGCAGGGAGAGAACGTTTCGAGTCCAGATGACCCTTTTTCAGAGAAGGATAAATGTGCTGAATTGTGTACTGAGTAAGAGGGGATGGAACAGTTGGAGCAGAGTAGAAGGTCCGTGATTAGTGACAACCGAGAGAGATTGAAACAAAGATGCAGCTAAACTTAAGAACAAGTGACGGATGGCCCAGTGGGGGAGGGGGAGAGAGAGGATTCTTGCGCAGGAACAAGAAATGTTTGGGATATATTTTGGGTGGCACAGTGGCACAGTGGTTAGCATTGCTGTCTCACAGGGACCTGGATTCAATTCCGACCTCAGGTCATTGTCTGTGTGGGGTTTGCACGTTCTCCCTGTGACTGCATGGGTGCTCCAGTTTCCTCTCACAGTCCAAAGATGTGCGGGTTAGGTTGATTGGCTGTGCTAAAATTGCCCCTTAGTGTCAGGGGGATCAGCTGAGCAAATATGTGGTGTTACAGGGAATAGGGCCTGGGTGGGATTGCAGTCGGTACTGACTTGATGGGCCAAATGGCCTCCTTGTGCACTGTAGGGATTCTATTCTGTTCTGTTCTGTAGGTTTAGATGGAGGAGAAAGGTCACAGTCTCATATTGTTGAACTCAGTGTTGAGTCTGGACGGCGGTAAGGGGCGTGACCTGAAAGTGAGGTGCTGCACCTCCAGTATATGTTGGGTTTCATTGGAGAATTTCAGCAGGTCTATTGCCTCAAGAGTGGAGGCAACAGGATCGTGGGTATTATCGCGAAACTATTAATCCAGAAACTCAGTGAATGTCCTGGGAACCCGGGTTGTAATTCCACCATGGCAGCTGGTGGGATTTAAGTTTAATAAAAAAATACCTATTGTTCGCAGTCTGGTCCCTTATAGGGACACAGAATCCCTACAATGCAGAAGGAGGCTATTTGGCCCATCGAGCAAACACTAACAACAATCCCACCCAGGCCCTATCCCCATAACTCCACATACTTACCCTAATCTAATCCCCCAACACTAAGGGGAAATTTAGCATGGCCAAACCTTTGGACAATGGAAGGAAACTGGAGCACCCGGAGGAAACCCACACAGGCACGGGGAGAGTGTGCATACTCCACACAGACAGTGACCTGAGGCCAGGATTGAACCTGGGTCCCTGTCACCGTGAAGCCGGAGTGCTAACGATTGTGCCACCATGCTGCCCATAAGCTTGGTGGGTTGAGGAGCCTGTTCAAAAAATATGCTGGTTAGCTGCATCATCTGTGCTAAATTCTCCCTCAGTGTACCCGAACAGGCGTTGGAGTGTAGTGACTAGGGGGTTTTCATAGTAATTTCACTGCAGTGTTGATGTAAGCCTGCTTGTGACATGAATAAATAAACTTTAAACAACAACAAAGAGTCATCCAGACTTGTAGCGTTGAGGCTCTTGAGGTTCTATTCTCTCTCCGCAGACGCTCTCAAACCTGCTGAGATTTTCCTGCACTTTCTGTTATTGCCTCAGATTCCAGCATCTGCAGTATTTTGCTTTTAGACAAACCTTAAACTTTGATTTCACCCAAAAGAACAGCAGCTCAGTACACATCGGATGGCAAAGAGAATCTGTAAAGTTTCCTGATGGGGCCAGCAAACTTCCTGTTTTAATCTGCTGTGTCTCCCAAGGGTAAATTTTTTAAACTCAGATTGGTGGGACAAGTTATCCTGCTTTCACCATCTCTAATGACTTAAAAATGTAAAGGCAGACACACATTTAATCATTTTATTAGTGATTAAAAATAATTACAGAGCAGAGGGGAATCTTGTGGCAAATCTGTACACTTAGCTGCACAGTTTTGTCTATTATTCCACTCAGCAAATTATTACTTGTCCCGAGTGCTCTGAGCCTTTTGGAGCCAGAGTGCCAGTAAAAATTGGCAACAGTAATATATGAATTCTTAAGCTGAATCCCTCTGCTCGTACTGTTCAAATGAATTGACGCTGGAGGGTATGTCTGAGGCTGTGGAACTCTTGGATGATTGTACAGGCGACCTGCAGTTTAAAGTTTATTTACTAATGTCACAAGTAGGCTTACATTAACACTGCAATGAAGTTACTGTGAAAATCCTGTATTGCCACACTCCTGTTCGGGTATGCTGAGGGAGGGTTAAGCACGGCCGATGTACCTAAGCAGCAAGTCTTTCGGACTGTGGGAGGAAACTGGAGCACCCAGAGGAAACCCGCGCAGACATGGAGAGAATGTGCAGACTCCGCACAGACAGTGATCCAAGCCAGCTTACGATGCCACCATTGATCTGGGTAATTAGAAGGGTCGGCTTTTTCTTTTAATTGGTTTGAAAAATTCACAAGGGAATTTATTTGTGGGTGAGCATGGGTGGTGCAGTGGTTAGCGCTGCTGCCTCACAGCGCCAGGGACCTGGGTTCAATTCCGGCCTCGGGATGACAGTGTAGAGTTTGCACATTCTCTCTGTGTCTACACTGATTTCCTCCGGGTGCTCCGGTTTCCTCCCACATTTAAAAGATGTGCAGTTTAGATGGAATGGGCCATGATAAATTTCCTCTTACTATCCGAAGATATGTAGGTTAGGTGGATTGGCCACGCTAAATTGTGCCTTAATGTGTGAAGAAATGTAGATTAGATGGATTGGCCACGCTAAATTGTGCCTTAATGTGTGAAGATATGTAAGTTGGGTGGATTGGCCACGCTACATTGCCCCTTAATGTCCAAAGATATATAGATTAGGTGGATTGGCCATGGTAAATAAGCAGGATCATATTGCCTAGCAAAGATGCACACTCAATGAGTAGAATAGCCTCCTTTTATACTGTAGGGATTTTATAAGTGCGTCACATTAGCTTATATTTGGATATCATCCTTGGGATGATGGATGCAGAGGTGCACTGCTGGTTATTGAAAAGTTTTAATAGTAAGCCAATGTTCTGCTCACTGTAATGTAGAGTTCAATTTCTTAAAACAGAGTTGTTGTTGTGAACCAAAGTTAAGCAACTTAAGCGTAAGAAACCAATCTCTTCATCTAACACCATCACAGGGTGAGGAAGTTTCCTTTGTGTTTTAACTGGGAACAGGAAGCCAGAATCAGGATTGTCTCTCCTGAACTGTGTCCCTAGCAGCCCTAGAAGATCATATTCTCACCACTGTGCACTCGCAGCTCCCACTTAGTCTCGGTAATGTGCTGTTAAAGCCTCCACTCAGTGATGGTTCCTGACTGAGGCTGGGTGTGGAATGTAATCAGCATAGGGCTGGAGAGTCAGCAATCAGCAACCTCGGTGACATAACTCTTCAGAGGCCAGTGTCCCTTCACCAGGTTCCCTTTATTTACAAAATCATCGTCATTCTTATGAGTGCTTCAGGTACACAGTCAGAATCCGGAGTGTCAGCAGCCCTGACACTCCTCATTGTACACATGAGTAAGACTCTCTAATTGGGCAGGTAATCATTACCTCAATCAGGGAGCTCATACTCTAAAATGTCTGCATCATGGGCTTTATTGGGGTCATTACAGTTAGGAATCCTTGGTTAGGGGAGACTCCAAATTAGGACGGTATGGTGCCACAGTGGCTAACACTGCTGCCTCACAGTGCCAGGGCCCCTCGTTCAATTCCGGCCAAGGATCATGTCTGTGTGGAGTTTGCACGTTCTCCCCGTGTCTGCGTGGGTTTCCTTTGGGTGCTCCGATCTCCTCACACCGTACAAAGATATAGGGGTTAGGTGGATTGGCCATCCTAAATTGACCCTAGTGTCAGGGGAATTAGAATAGTAAATGCATGGGGCTACGGGAATAGGGCCTGGGTGGGATTGTGGTCAGTACAGACTTGATGGGCTGAATGGCCTTCTTCTGCACTGTAGGGATGCTATGATACTGCAGAGTGGAGGTTAAGACAAGGAGACTGGAATGGGGGAAATGGGTATGGTCGATCATTGGGACAGATGGACACCAGAAGTTTTGGGGGATTGGGGTTCCATGGAGTGGGGGCAATGGAGTGGAGTTGAGTGGGGACCAGCATTTCCCACAGAGCATGGAGCAGTGGCAAGCTGATGAGTTAGAGTGGCATTTTGTCAACTGATTTTGACATGAGAGGTTCAAGTGCAGCTAAATGAGGTTCCCAGTTCAGCACTGTCACCTACACACAGAACCAGAGTCCTCGGCAGTAGGGAGAGAGGTCAGGTGTGTTAATGGCTTTCAGTAAACAAGTGGCGTTATCACAGGAGCAGGTAAAGTAACAGGCAGGAACCCAGCCAGTTTGTAATGTTCGCTAGCTCGCTTGGTATCTGCCAAGCAAGTGGGATTAAACTTGGCTGGAGAGTAACATTTGTCTGGATTGCACTCAACCCCACACCTCCCTTCTGCTGCCCTATCCGCCTTTGGAAAAGCATGAAATATCAGAAGAAGGAAGCCTGAATGCTCGGAAATCTATCATTCCCACAGACATCGTTAACAACATAGAGTACATAAAAAAAAATCCTTTCTGGAGGACAAAACCTTCCAATTTGACACCAGTAATGAGTGTAAAGTATAGTTTGCTTTGGCAATGACTATAATAAAATGAACTGGCCCAGGTGATAAATGCTGATCTTACAGTATACATGGCAGAGAGGAGGAATTGCAATAAGCTAGTGTTACACTCAGTTTCTGATTTGGTTTGCTACTTTGCTCCTTTGACAGGAGCACTTGACTGGCTTAATTATCTTTGTAATCTGTTAAAGAATTTGAAGGATGTGGAGCGGAAGCAGACAAACAGACCTGTGTGAAGTTAAGCACAAGGGGAGCCTTGGGTGGCACGGTGGCATAGTGGTTAGCACTGCTGCCTCACAGCACTAAGGACCCGAGTTCAATTCCTGGCTTGGGTCACTGTCTGTGTGGAGTGTTGCACGTTCTCCCCGTCTCCGCGTGGCTTTCCTCTAGGTGCTCTGGTTTCCTCCCACAGTCTGATAGATGTGCTGGTTAGGTGCTAAATTCTCCCTGAGTGTACCCGAACAGGTGCCAGAGTGTGGGGATTTGCACAATAACTTCATTGCAATGTTAATGTAAGCCAATTGTGACACTGGTAGACAAACCATAAACCTTATGCAGTTGGCATTAGAGGCATCAATTCCTGAGATGTTAATTATTCCGAGCTCTCTGGAGGTTGGATGTTCTTATCCGCTACGTGCCGCAAAGCATTGGAATTTTGTTTGACTGGGATTGGGTTACGCTTGTTTTTAAAAACAAATAATTAAGAACCCTCAAGCGTAATTTGACAGCAGCCAGAAACAGATCTCCTGTGAATATAGCCAGATAGGGAAGGAGTTAATATTATCACAGCACAGCTTTGATTTGTTGTGATGGTGGGCAGTTTACGTGTCAACCATTTTAGAATTCCAGCACCCACAGAAATAATGCAATTGTCACAGAAGCTAACATTTTAAAATGTGTGATTAGACTGAGTTATTTAAACTTTTTTTTTGCTTTGTGTCCTACCCTGTAATTAGACATTGTAATCAGGGAACAGGTAGAGTAGCTATTCATGCTCCAAAGGGTAATTACAAGTTCCAGTTCAGTGCTTCAGAAGTAAAACCATTATCCACAATTTATTTCAGCAGTTTGTCTTCCTGCGCCATTATCTTTAGAGAAGTTCAAGGATTTGCATTCTTTCGAAATAAAGGAAGTTCTGTTCTGTTTTCTTATTCAAACAGTTTGTAGAATGTGGCTAAGGCTTGCTCTGGTTCTGAAAGGGGCGGCACAGTGGCACAGTGGTTAGCACTGCTGCTCTGTAGCTCCAGGGTCCTGGGTTTGATTCCTGGCTCGGGTCACTGGCTGTGTGGAGTTTGCACATTCTCCTCATGTCTGCGTGGGTTTCCTCCAGGTGTTCCCGTTTCCTCCCACAGTCCAAAGATGTGTGGGTTAGGTTGATTGGCTATGCTAAAATCCTGAGATGCATAGGTTGGAGGGATTAGTGGGTAAAATATGTAGGGATTTGGGAGTAGGGCCTGGGTGGGATTGTGGTCGGTGCAGACTCGATGGGCCAAATGGCCTCTTTCTGCACTGTATGATTCTATTGACCACCTGGATTAGACCAATCAGCCTTCTTAGATGCCTGTTTTTGTTTTATTCATTCGTGGGACATGGGCATCTCAGGCTGGGCCAGCATTTATTGCTCATTCCTAGTTGCCTTGGAGGGTGATAGCCCAGTGGAATTATTGCTAGATTATTAACCCCAGAAACTCAGTTAATGTTTTGAGGACCCCACCATGACATATGATGGAACCAGATGGAAACGGATGGAATTAAAAATCTATTGATGACCATGAAACCATTGCCGATTATTGGAAAAACCCATCGGGTTCACTAATGTCCTTTAGGGAAGGAAATCTGCCACCCTTACCTAGCCTGGCCTACAGAGCCACAGCAGTGTGGTTGACTCTCAAATGCCCTGTCAGGGCAACTAGGGATGGGTAATTAATACTGGTCAACCAGTGTTGCCCATGTCCCATGAGTGAATGATAAAAAAAAGTTGAGAGTCAACCACATTACTGTGACTCTCATAGAATCATACAGTGCAGGAGAAGCCCTTCAGCCCATTAAGTCCACACCGACACATTAGAAACACCTGAACTCTCACCTAACCCCATCTGCCAGCACTTGGCCCGTAGCCCTGAGTGTTACGAGGTGCCAAGTGCTCATCCAGATACTTTAAAGGATGTGAGGCTGGAGTCACAAGTAGGCCAGACCGGGTAAGGATGGCAGATTCCCTTCCATAAAGGACATGAGTGAACCAAATGGGCTATTCCAACAATCGATACATAGTCATCAATAGATTCTTAATTCCTGATATTTTTTATTGAATTCAAATTCCACCATCTGCCGTGGTGGGATTCGAACCTGGGTCCCCAGAACATTAGCTGAGTTTCTAGATTAGTAGAGTAGCGATAATACCTATCGACTATTACTTCCCTTTGCTGCAATGTGCAGTGTCACGAGATGAAGTCGTTACATCCCTCCCTGACCAACAACTCATTTAGAGCTTATCAAATCAAAAATGTCAGTGAATTACTTGAAGATTTGTTCCCCTTTAACAATTGAATGGTTATTTTTTCATTGCCTGTGCCTGGTTTTAACAGGTCGTTCGAGATATTGAAAATTTACTGACCATCGTAATTGCCCCTCAGAAGGCCCCGTCGTCATTTTGCTGTCCAGGCCTCTGCCTGAATCGAGTGGCAACACAGTTAGAACATCTCTCATGCAGAAACCCACAACACTATTCCTCCTTAATATCCAGGTCCTTCTTCCCAAACAAATTAAATCGCCACATGAGACATCCAAATCAAACCATGCATTGAAGACTTAATGAATACATTTCTTAACAAAACCACAATTCAATGGCCATGAAAGACTGATTTTCGTTATTAACTTGACAAATTTGCCTATTGTTGATGTTCACCCAACAAATCCTTGAAGATAGCAGAACAAATTGTTAAGGCTGTGAAAAAGGTTTTATGGGATTTTCAGTGTTATAAATAAGGGAATAATGTGCAAAGGCAAGGAGATTCAAGGTAAACATTTATAAATCATTGGTTAAGACTCAGTTGGAATAATAAAATCCAGTAGTATCTCTGTTGTACTTTTCCTACATCTGGTGAGACAGCATCTCAGTGCGGATGTGTGCTTGATGTATGAGGAGCATCTGAAGACTCGAGGTCAGTAATCGGTGGACTTTAGAAGGATGGGGTGGGATCTCGTTCAGATTTACAGAATGCTGAAAGGCCTGGATAGAGTGGACGCGGGGAAGATGTTTCCATTAGCAGGAGAGACTAGAATCCGAGGGTACAGCCTCAGTGTAAAGGGATGACCCATTATAACCAAGATAAGGAGGTATTTCTTCAGCGAGAGGGTGGTGAATCTGTGGAATTCATTGCTACAAAAGGCTGTGGAGGCCAGGTTATTGAGTGTATTTGAGACAGAGATAAATAGGTTGATAATTGGCAAGGGGATCAAAGGTTACGGGGAGAAGGCAGGAAAATGGGGTTGAGAAACTTATCAGTCATGATTAAATTATAGAATCCCTATAGTGCGAAAGGAGGCCTCTTAGTGTCCCTCTGACCTACACATCTTTAGACACTAAAGGACAATTTAGCATGGCCAATCCACCTAGCCAACACATTTTTGGACATTAAGGGACAATAAGGCATGGCCAATCCCCCTAGCCAATGCATCTTTGGACAGTGGGTCAATTTAGCATGGCCAATCAACCTAACCCGCACATCTTTTGGACATTGGGAGGAAACCGGAGCACCCGGAGGAAACCCACGCAGACACGGGGAGAATGTGCAAACCCTATACAGGATGTCACCCAAACTGGGAACTGAACCCAGATCCCTAGAGCTGTGAAGCAGCAGTGCTAACCACTGTGCCACCATGCCACCCTGAATGGTGGAGCAGACTCAATGGGCTGAATGGCCTATTTCTGCTCCTGTATCTTACATTCTTATGGTACTCCTGGGTGGGAGACCCTATTGTATGAGGGCAGTACTGGGGACATTTGTGCTGGGTTACCTTTAGCTGTGTGACTCTGAGGGATCTGGCAACAGACTGGGATACAGGCAATCCAGATGACACTGGGCGATGGTCTGACACACTGCCTGCCTGGGATTCTGATTGTGATTTCAATAGAAGTTACAAAGAAGTGAATCTTGTTGATAATCCCTCCTTTTGGGGTCATTTGGTAATTTTTGTTGACAGTTCCTCCATGGGAATTGTAACAAAATGTATCAGTGAACTGGACTTGGATAGGAAATTCATGATTTCAAGGATTGCAGATGAAGCAAAGCCTGGAACTGTGTCAAATAGTGAGGAGAATAGTAACAGGCTTAGGCAGACATGGTCAAACTGGTGAAATGGATAGATGCAAATGGAATTTAGTGTTGAGGAGTTTGAAATGAATTACATTGGAATGAAAAGTGACGGGCAATATAAACTAAATGGTACGGCTTTCATCGAAACCCTGTACTGCAAAAGGCTATTCAGCCCATTGAGTCAGAAAGAGGAAATCATAGAATCCCTACAGTGCAGAAGGAGGCCATTTGGCCCATTGAGTTTGAAAGGAGAATTCATAGAATCCCTACAGTGCAAAGGGAGGCCATTTGGCCCATTGAGCCTGCACCAATCACAATCCCACCCAGGGCTTCTACCCCCATACATTTACCCCAGCTAGTTCCCCTGCAACTAAGGGGCAATTTTGCACGGCCAATCTACCTAACCCGCACACTTTTAGACCGTAGGAGAAACCAGAGCACCTGGAGGAAACCCACACAGACACTGGGAGAACATGCTGACTCCGCAGAGACCCAAGCCGGGAATTGAACCCAGGTCCCTGGCACTGCCAGGCAGCAGTGCTAACCTCTGTGCCACCGTGCCAGCCATTATTTTAAAGGGGGCACAGGAACAGAGACACAGAGGTTCACAGAAACAGATCCTCGAAGATGGCAAAGCAAACTGTTAAGGCTGTTGAGGAGGTTTTATGGGATCTTTGGTTTTATAAACAAGGAGGTTGAAGGTAAAGGGTTATAAATCATTGGTTAAAACTCTGATAGAACATTGTTTATCTTTTTCTTTCATGAGGTGTGGGCATTGTTGGCTAGGCCCACCATTTATTACCCATCCTGAATTGCCCTTGAGAAGAAGCCGTTAGGGAATGATTTCCAGAATCTTGACCCAGCGACAGTGAAGGAACGGAGATAGATTTCCAGGCCAGGATGCTAGAGGGGAACTTGCAGGTGATGAAATTCCCTTGCATTTGCTGTCTTTCCCTTTCCAGATGGTTGAGGTCATGGGTTGAGAAGATGCCATCAGGGAGCTGAAAAGATGCTCGGTCACCAGTTTGGGGAAAACACAACTCATTTATTTACTGGTGAAAACATTCCAGAGGCTGGCGGCCTCGAGGCTGCATTCAGCTCCCGAGGTGACTCGAGGTATTGAAGGCTAGATTTACCAGGGAGATTCCCTATCCTGCTCCCTGATTGGTTCCTCGGGTCATGTGACTCTGCAGGTTGATCCTTAAAGGGACAACCATGACAGGAACCTCGGTGAGTTGCTGCAGCAGATCTTGATGGTACACACTGCTGCCACTGTGCTTCTGTGGAGGTCGGAGTGGATGGAATGCATATCAAGCAGGCTGCCCTGTCCTGGATGGTGTTGAAGATCTTGAGTGTTCTTGTAGAGCTGTGTCCGATTCTGAACATCATGTTTCAGGGAAGGTTCTGAGGAGATTCACTGGGGTGGTTCTGGGAGTGGGTGACTTCTGTTTCCCAGAGGAACCAGAGAATCCTGTCCCTAGAACTGAGAAGGTGAAAATATAGGAAACAGGAGCAGGCTTGGTCCATTTTGCCCCCTATCCCTTGACTTCCTTGTCAGTGGAAGGGGCGGGTGATTTAATAAAGGAATTCAAATGCCTGAGGAAGTTTGATAAAGTATATAGTATTTCTCAATGTCGGAGAGTCAGTAAAGTTTAAAGTTAAGTTCATTTATTATTGTCACAAGCAGGCTTACTGCAATGAACTTACTGTAAAAATCCCCTACTTGACACACCCCAGTGCCTGTTTGGATACACTGAGGAAGAATTTAGCGCAGCCAATGCACCTAACAGCATGTCTTTTGAACTGTGGGAGGAAACTGGAGCATCTGGAGGAAACCCATGCAGACATGGGGAGAACGTGCAACTCCACACAGACAGTGACCCAAGCCAGGAATTGAACCCAGGTTCCTGGTGCTGTGAAGCAGCAGTGCTAACCACTGTCTCACTGTGCCACCCGTTAGTCAGTAACAGTTTTAAGAGAGTTGGCCAAGAAATCTAATGGGAAAGAGTTACAGTTTTGTTGTCCTGAGCTTCTATCCGGAATTCACTGCATGAAACGATGCTGGATGCAGATTTAATGTCTGTTTATTGTCTTGTCTGAGAACTACAGGCCAGTGAGCCTCACATCTGTGATGGGTAAGTTATTAGAAGGTATTTTGAGAGACAGGATCTATAGGCATTTGGAGATGCAAGGACTGATTAGGGACATCACCATGGCTTTGTGAGTGGAAAATCATGACTCACAAATTTGATTGAGTTTTTTAAGGGGTAACCAAGAAGTTAGGGGAGGGCAATGCAGTTGATGTTGTCTGCGTGGACTTTAGCAAGGCCTTTGACAAGGTATCGCGTGGTAGGTTGTTGCATAAGGTTAAATCTCACAGGATCCAAGGTGAGGTATCTAAATGGATACAAAATTAGCTTCTTGACAGAAGCCACAGGGTAATTGAGGGTTGGCCTTCCAACTGGAGGCCTGTGACCAGTGGTGTGCCTCAAGAATCAGTGCTGGGTCCACTGTTATTTGTCATCAATATAAAAGATTTGGATGAGAATATGGGAGGCATGGTTAGTAAGTTTGCAGATGACACCAAGATTGGTGGCATTGTGGACAGTGAAGAAAGTTATCTCCAATTGCAACGGGATCTTGATCAGTTGGGCCAGTGGGCTGACAAATGGCAGATGGAGTTTAATTTAAACAAATACAAGATGATGCATTTTGATAGACTGAACCAGGGCAGGACTTATTCAGTTAATGGTAGGGCGTTGGGGAGAGTTACAGAACAAAAAGATCTCAGGGTACAGGTTCATAGCTTCTTGAAAGTGGAGTCACAGGTGGACAGAGTAGTGAAGAAGACATTCAGCATGCTTGGTTTCATCGGTCAGAACATTGAATACAGGAGTTGGGACATCTTGTTGAAGTTGTATAAGACATTGGTAAGGCCACACTTGGAATACTGTATAGTTCTGTCACCCTATTATAGAAAGGATACTATTAAACTGGAAAGAGTGTAGAAAAGATTTACTAGGATGCTACCGGGACTTGATGGATTGAGTTGTAAGGAGAGGCTGGATAGACTGGGACTTTTTTGTCTGGAGTGTGGAAGGCTGAGGGGTGATCTTATAGGGGTCTATAAAATAATGAGGGGCACAGATCAGCGAGATAGTCAATATCTTTCCCCAAAGGCAGGGGAGTCTAAACCTAGAGGGCATAGGTTTAAGGTGAGAGGGGAGAGATATAAAAGTGCCCAGAGGGGCAATTGGTTTACACAGAGGGTGGTGAATATTTGGAACAAGCTGCCAGAGGCAGTAGTAGAGGTGGGTACAATTTTAACTTTTAAAAAGATTTAGATAGTTACATGGGTAAGATGGATATGGAGGGATATGGGCCAAATGTGTGCAATTGGGATTAGTTTAGGGGTATAAAAAAAGGGTGGCATGGACAAGTTGGGCTGTAAACCCATGCTGTAAACTTCTTTGACTCTATGACTCTATAACAAGAAAAGAATCTTTGGATAGAACCAGGGAGTAGACAGAGCAAGCACAGACATGACATGCCAAAACAGCCTCCTTCTACACTGTTGACCCTCAAGAAAAGCATTCACCTTTCCAATTACAAATTCATTGCTTTGTTTAAATTCAATCCCTGGCCTGATAGTCAGTTGTTACAGCTGTTACTAGAACAAACTCAATTTCAGATCCTCTTGCTTCTTTTTATGCTTCCCCCTCTACTATTCCAATATTGCCTGAACCCTTTTGGCTGCAGCCATTCAACCTACACCTTCCCCTCAATAAAAGCAAATTACTGCGGATGCTGGAATCTGAAACCAAAAGAGAAAATGCTGGAAAATCTCAGTGGGTCTGGCAGCATCTGTAAGGAGAGAAAAGAGCTGGCATTTCGAGTCCAGATGACCTTATGTCATTGCACCCACCTTGCAAAGCTTTGACAAAGGGTCATCTGGGTTCGAAACATCAGTTCTTTTCTCTCCTTACAGCTGCTGCGAGACCTGCTGAGATTTCCCAGCGTTTCCTCTTTTGGATATACCTTCCCCTATTCTCCCACTGTGTCTGACTCCATTGGCATTGAGTCAAGGGCAGAAGAATAAGTTCCACATTGAAGCAAAAATAAAATCACACTAGCTCCTTGTGATGTTCCAGGATAACTGACCCGGACAGACAGATGAAGAATTCAGCTGGAAAACTGGCTTGTCACAAAGTACACTAGCTGACAACCAATCTGGAGAGCCTTGGCATCTCACTGCTGTCATTTTTCTAAACATGTATCCATGGGACTCCTTGTCTGCTCTGCTTAGAATTGTACAACAGTCATCAGTTATAATCAGTTCCGACATTCCAGCTTTTGCTGGCCTTGCTCTGCAGAGACGATTTTTTTTAAAGAGTTAAGTAAGAAAGTCCTTGATATAAGACATAGGAACGGAATTAGGCTGCTCAGCCCATTGAGTCTGCTCTGCCATTCAATCATGGCTGATATTTTTCTCATCCCCGTTCTCCTGCCTTTTCCCCATAACCCCTGATCCCCTTATTAATCAAGAACATATCCATCTCTGTCTTAAAGACACTCAATGACTTGGCCTCCGCAGCTTTCTGTGGCAAAGAGTTCCGCAGATTCACCACTCTCTGGCTGAAGAAATTCCTCCTCATCTCTGTTTTAAAGGATCGTCCCTTTAGCCTGAGGTTGTGCCCCCTGGTTCTAGCTTTTCCTACTAGTGGAAACATCCTCCCCACATCCACTCTACCCAGGCCTCACAGTACCCTGCAAGTTTCAACACATTAACATTGTTAAACTGCCGAGAGAAAATGGACTCAAGTTACCAAGAGCGAATTTCAAACAGATCTCAGAAAAGTCTGGTCAAAAAGAGTGATCAGCAAATAGAACAAAGAGTGTAGAAATAACAGCAAGGAACAGGCCCTTCGGCCCTCCAAGCTTATGCTGATAATGATGCCCTAACTAAACTGAAAAAAAAACCTTCAGCCCTTACTCGGTCCGTAACCCCTCCCTACTACCATAGAATTTCTATAGTGCAGAAGGAGGCCATTTGGCCCATCTAATCTGCACCTACCACAATCCCACCCAGATCGTATCCCTATTTACCCTGCTAGTGCCCCTGACACTAAGGGTTAATTTAGCATGGCAAATCAACACAGCCGGCATATCTTTGGACTGTGGGAGGAAACCAGAGCACCCAGAGGACACGCAAGACATGGGGAGAATGTGCAGACTCCACACATACAGTGACCTAAGCCAGGAATTGAACCCAGGTCCCTGGCGCTGTGAGGCAGCAATGCTAACCACTGTGCCACTGTACCCATCCAGATGCCTCTTAAATGTTATGAACGTGTCTGCTTCCACCACCTCCTCTGGCAGCACATTCCAAGTACCCACCACCTGTATCTGTATAGGGCATTGGTGAGGCCGCAGCTGGAGTACTGTGTGCAGTTTTGGGCGCCGTACTTACGCAAGGATATTGTGGCCTTGGAGGGAGTGCAGAGGAGGTTTACTAGGCTGATACCGGAGTTGAGGGGGTTGAGCTATGAGGAGAGGCTGAGTAAACTAGGCTTGTCCTCGTTAGAGTTTAGAAGAATGAAGGGGAGATCTCATTGAGACGTATAAGATGATGAATGGGATGGATAGGATAGAGGTGGAGAGACTCTTCCCGCTCAGAAAGGATAGTAGGACTAGGGGGCACAGCCTCAAGATAAAGTGGGGGCGGTTTAGAATGGAATTGAGGAGGAACTTCTTCACTCAAAGGGTGGTGAATCTCTGGAATTCTCTGCCCGTTGAAGTGGTGGAGCCTACCTCGCTAAATATTTTTAAGACGCGGGTTGATGGGTTTTTGATAAGAGAGGGGATTAAGGGTTATGGGGAGAGGGCGGGAATGTGGAACTGAGCCACGACAGATCAGCCATGATCTTATTGAATGTCAGGGCAGGCTCAAAGGGCTAGATGGCCTACTCCTGCTCCTATTTCTTATGTTCTTATGTTAAAACATTCCCCTGTACATTTCCCTTAAACTTTCCCCCACTCACCTTGAACCCGTGCCCTCTTGTAACTGAAATTTCCATTCTTGGGATAAACCCTCTGACTATCCACCCTATCTATGCCTCTGTCTGGCTATAGACCAGAATTTAATGCTGTCCCCCACTACATCACCCCCAGTGGGTTCTGAGGTGGTTGGAGGAGCAGTGGGGTGGGGGGACAGAGAGTAGTGGGAGTGGGGGAGAGCACGAAATTGCTAAGATACTCTCCTGGACCTGTTGCGATTTTACACTGAAGTGGGCAGGTATTCAGACATGAAGACAATCCCTTCCCCACATAATGGCCACTGAAGGGCCTCCTCCTGCCCGGCCTCACTTTTAGGCTGGTGTGCGGGTAACAGTTTGGAGGGAGTAAGGCCAGAAGAAAACAAAGCTTGATGTTGGGTGGGAAGTCAGTGGGGGGCCCTCATTAGAAGGTCCCCTTAAAGCCTAATGACATCTATATCTCTATTTCCACCCTGCCCAACCAACACCCATGGGACCCTGTTCACCCCCTCCCCCCTTTCAATGCCCTTGATGTTTCCTACTCTCCCTGCCCTGCGAGTCCATTGAGGGTCTTCCTGAATTTGTGAATTAAGATGAGCTAAATAACCCTTCTCAATCTGCAATTATCTTGCGATCAGTACCAAATAATGACTCTCACTCTTGGAGAAAGGTCTCCAGTCTCCCTACGCATTCTTCTATCCTTTACACGGTGCTCGAGGAAAGAAAAGTCACGTAAAACTTAATGGTCTGAAGTTTACACTCCCCAAAGCTGGGGGAGAGGGTATGGGGTGAGGAGGGTTGGGGGGGGGGGATTTAAAATTCCCTCTAGGTTTCACTCACCCATCCCAATCTCGTTGGATTTTACACCAGGGCGGGAAAGGCCTCAGGTGGGAAGCCCACATTTTCCCCAGTTAGAACATAGAACAGTACAGTACAGTACAGGCCCTTCGGCCCTCAATGTTGTGGCGAGCTATGTCTGAACCCAAGATCAAGCTATCCCACTCCCTATCATTATGTGTTCCATATGCCTATCCAATAACTGCTTGAAAGTTCCTATAGTGTCTGACTCCACTATCACAGCAGGCAGTGCATTCCACACCCCAACCACTCTCTGAGTGAAGAATCTACCTCGGACATCCCTCCTATATCTCCCACTATGAACCCTATAGCTATGCCCCTAAATGGCCAATTGCTGGTCACCCATGGACTGTTCATCATCAAGTTTCACCAGAGAATTGAAGCTCTGTGGAAGAAGCCTTTCTTACCCACATCCCCCCACCCACACCAAGAATCCCGATTCCCTCCCCCACCTCTCGACCCCACAACAAGCCTTTCACCTCCCCCCCAAGCCCTTCCCTGAAATCCCCAATATTTCACCGTTTCCTCCGGTTTCCGGGATGGAATGTTCTGGATGTTCACACCAGTAGGATTCTCTGGTTCTGATGCGGCAAATAGAGATTTGGCTGAGCGTCAAATTCCCCGTCCTCCCTGGGAGCAGCAGTGAAAATTCCGGTTTTGGTCTCAGCCCTCCCGCTGCAGTTCTTCTTCTGGCCTCTGCAGCGCTGTTGCTGCAGGGATGGGAAAGCCGCCAGCCAATCAGATTGGCCGGCACCTCTCTAGGAAGGGCATCCCCCTGGGTGTCAGTGGGCAAGGTGGGGGGATGTGGGGGGGAGTCCTGCCTAAAGCATATAAATTGACCACGGGTCAGTTGAGTTAGGGGGGATTTGCTTCCTGTCACGAGCATCTGCCATCTTAAAAATTCAGGCCAATGCTTTTAACCAGACATATTCCGCAGCACAAATTGGGGGGAAGTGATGGCCTAGTGGTATATTTATTAATCTATAACTCAGCTAAGGTCCAGGGGATCCAGGTTCAAATCCCATCACGGCAGATGGTGGAATTTGAATTCAATATAAAATATCTGGAATTAAGAATCTACTGATGACTATGAAACTTTTGTCAATTGTTGGAAAAACCCATCTGGTTCACTAATGTCCTTTAGGGAGGGAAATCTGCCATCCTCACCTGGTCTGGTCTACATGTGACTCCAGAGCCACAGCAATGTGGTTGATTCTCAAATACCCTTGGGCAACTAGGGATGGGCAATAAATGCTGGCCCAGCCAACGACGCCCATGTCCCATGAATGAATAAAAGAAAATTGTAGACTGTTTATTAAATGATGTTGTCTGAACAATGTATGTGGGAGCACACTCTCTGCTAATCCTCATTGATTTTAGCATGTAGAATTGAAGTGCTCTTATGTATGGTTAACGTGTTAGGCGGGGAGGTTGGGATATTTAACAGCCGGGGGAAGATGTCCTGTACGTGATTTTTCAGACATGAGTCAGACACGAGGTACTGCTTTGTGCCAAACATCAAGATCTGGCGAAAGAAAAGGTAAACTGTGTCCGTCAAAGTGATGACAGGAAAGACTTATCCCCAGATTGAAGAGCATTGCTATTACTGATGCTGCTTCATCATTGGATCGTTTCTTGTACCATCGCCAGGTTTACAGAGATGGCTTTGTAGACAATTTTGAAAATCAGAAAGGGCTAATCAATGTGGGAAATGTGACAGCAGAAAATAACATGATAGCGGTACTGAGATGGAATGTTGCGTTGACAATTGAAATGCTTCTTGGATTTAGGGCAGTATCCTTCTATTAGTGGGAATTAAGCTCAAATCGCCCACACCCCATTGTGTTGGAGCTTGCTGACGCTGTCAAGCTTTTCAGTGTAATATAGGGTATTGCCTCTGGAATTAAACGAAAGCAAAGCACATATTTGCTCACAATTCAACAATAACAGATCTCGAAGCTGGCAATCTCTCTCATTGACTCACACAGGGGAAAATAAAATGTGTCGCGGGTGGAATACAGGGTCCCCTTGTCACTGGAATGAGGGTCCCTGTGAAATCGTGGGGTCAGGGAGAATGCTGGGTTTGATTCCCGGCTTGGGTGACTGTACGGAGTCTGCATGTTCTCCCCGTTTCTGCATGGGTTTCCAACAGGTGCTCTGGTTTCCTCCCCCAGTCTAAAAGGGGGAGGAAACCGCTGGTTAGGTGCATTGGCCATGCTAAATTTCCCTCGGTGAACCCGAACAGGTGCTGGAGTCTGGTGACTAGGGCAATTTCACAGTAACTTCATTGCAGTGTTAGTGTAAGCCTACTTGTGACACTAATAAATAAACTTTAAACTTTATCGTTAGGAAACAGATCAGAAACTCCAAGTTAGGTTATGAAGTTAGCCTAGATCACTTTTTTTTTTAATTTTGGCATTAGGGTAAGCATAAGGTGATTCAATCCAGGTATGATTTGATTGACCCACTGGGAAGTTTTTATTAAAACAAAGTTTATTTAATGGCACAATTAAAATATAACTAAAATAATGAGCATAACATTTACCAGTTGAAATATTTAAACATGACAAGATATAATTCTTAACAGATAGCTTTCTCTATAGTTCCAATTTAAGCAATATCTCCAAAGACTTATATCCTTCAGAATCAGTCAGCACAAAAAACAGATATGCCCACGTGAATGATACAGTTCCAGCCTTTTGACCCCTCTGGACAGCTGCAGAAAGATACATGTCTTCTGACGCTCGTACAGCAGCCTCCAGAGTAATTATTTCCTGGCAGATTCCAGTCTCCAAATTCAGAGAGAGAAAGAGAGGCAGTTCTCTCTAATAATTCCCAGCAGCAACTGACTTGATTTCTCTGTGTCAGCTTAGTCCCGCCCAGTCACATGATTTTTCCTGTCAATCAACCTAATCAAGCCCTAGTCTGCAAAAACCCAGGGAAAAACATTAAAATATCTGAACTGCATTAGTCCAGATTAAAACAAACATTCCAGTAATTAGGAACTTTTATGCTTCAACAGTATCAAAAGGGGTTGCCAGTTACAGACAAAACAGCACCAATAAATAGAATTAACTGCTTTAAACAAATTCCTGCACAAGAAACATAACACAAATACATTTCTTAAAGGCACAGTGTCATCACACTGTGAATACCTGAAAGAGCAAAGCACTGCAGATGTGAATTTCATTTCATGTGATTGTTACAGACCAGAGTGTCTGAGTCCAGTGATGGTTCCTTCATGGAGGAGCTACAGTTCAGCTAACTGAAGCAGGATTTTTCCGAATTCCTTTCAAGTTAATGCTAATGTAGCAATATGGTTTGCTTTGTCGGCAATGGCAGGAATCTTTCAGGAAAACAGGAGGCTTAGACATGAAGCAGGCTGGTGGTCAAACTGGAGTCCTGCTTTGATATTTGCAGGCTGGAGTTTAAACAGTAGACTGAGTTGTGAGTTTGGAAATATAATATTAAAACTTTCTGAAGGGCCAGAAGCTTAGTTCATGTGACATTATTAATAAGCCAGTTACAGGTTTCTATGCCTCTGGCCAAAATCCATTGTTCACCTTAGGAGATAAATGGTGTCTTTTAACACCTCAACGGATGTAAACAGTTATGGGACCAGGCTAGGGAGACAGATGTGCAGGTCCTGCTTGATTGTAATGTGTCCTCACAGGGAGAGGTGTGAGATTTCACAGGGATAAAGATTGAGGTTTTGTCCTGAAACTGCTGCTGGAAATTTACCGAAACTGTAGCCAACCTTTGAATCACGCAACCCGTGGCAGCCATTTTCTGGTTCAGCAAAGTCCATTCCTTAAATAGGCAAAAATGTACAGTTTGATTCAACAGTTTATGATCTCTTTCATGCCTTGAGGACACCTCATAAGTCTCCCCCTGATCCACTAAGACAAATGAATCATTCACTGGAAAGGGACGCTAACCCTAATGGGAGAGAACGCTTCATATTTTCACGATGCAGGATTTCAGAGCTTAGATTGCACTCTCAATTGGCCATATGATCATTTATTGTGGCGTTTATAAATAGGAAGGGCTTTTATTCAATTAATGTAAAGGTTACGTGACATAGTTGATTGTGTACAGTTGAATAGGAGATAGTCTGAAAGTTGTCAAGACACATTTATTTGATGGCAGTCAGCGATGCCTCTTTTAGTTAATGGGTTTTCAGACTACATGGATGGGTCCTGGGAGACCAGGGATACTTGTTGAGCAGATACCGTGTCAAAACCACAAACAGAGCCTGTAAGAAGATTTAAGGCTCGCGCACTCGCAAGGATGGAACTAGCCATAGAATCCTCACAGTGCAGAAGAAGGCCATTCTGCCCATTGAGTCTGCACTGACTCTCTAACAGAACATCTTACCCATACTGTCCACATATTTACCCCACTAATTCCCCCAACTTGGGACACCAAGGGGCAATTTAGCCCAGGCTATCCACCAAATCTACACATTTTTGGGGAATTTGGGGCACATGGAGGAAACACACGCAGACAAGGGGAGAATATGCAAGTTCCACATCGACAGTCACCCAAGGCCGGAATTGAACCTGGATCCCTGGCACTGTCAGGCAGCAGTGCTAATCACTGTGCCCATAACCTGGGCATATCATGCCCATGATGAAACATGATGCTGATGCTTAGATAGGTCTGTGTGAATGATATGGTCCAGCCTCAAAAATATATTGAGATTGGTAGTAAAATATTTGCGGATGCTTGAAATCTGAAGTTAGAACAGGGAACGTTGGATAAACCTAGCAGGTTTCTCAGCATCGGTGGAGACTGAAACAGAGGTAACATTTCAAGTCCATATCACTGTTTCTCAGAGCTAAAGAGCGGGAGAAATGTAATGGATTTTATACTGATTAAGTGGGAGTGAAGCAGAATAGAGACTTAGGGATAGGTAGAAACTTAGAAAAGATTTGGACAAAGATGTCATGGAACGGAAGACAAATTGGCTCAGTGATTAGCACTGCTCCTTCACAGTGCCAGGAACCCAGGTTCGGGTCACTGTGTGGGGTCTGCACATTCTCCCCATGTCTGCACGGGTTTCCTGCCAGTGCTCTAGTTTCTTCCCACAGTCCAAAGGTGTGCAGGTTAGATGGATTGACCTTGCTAAATTCTCCTTCAGTGTACCCATGTGGCAACTAGAGGATTTTCACAGTAACTTCATTGCAGTGTTAATGTAAACCTAATAATAAATACATTTTAAAAATCTGGTCATGTTAAAGACTAAAGAAGGTGCTGATGGCAGCATAAAGATAAGGTAGCAGAAAGTGTTAATAGTAGAGTAAAGGTCAGTGCTCTGTGAAAACAAAACATAGGAAAAAGTGGCAGATGGTCCTGTGTGGGGGAGGGGGTTGGAGGGGGGCTATGAAAATAGGGGTCATTGTGGAGGAGGGAGTTGATGGTCTTGAAGTTGTTGAACTCAGTGTTAAGTCCAGGAGGCTGTAATGTATCGAATCGGAGGGCGAGGTGCTGTTCTTTTAGTGTGCGTTGGGCTTCGCTGGAACACAAAAGCAGGCTAAGGATGGACACGTTGGCATGAGAGTGTAATGGTGAGTTGAAATGGCAAGCGACAGGAAGGTGGAGGGGGTCATGTTTGTGGATTGAATGAAGATATTCTACAAAGCAGACACCCAGCCTGTGTTCAGTCTCCCCAGTGTGGAGAAGGCCACAGTGGGAACAGCAGATGCAATAGACCGAATGGAAGGAGATGCAAATGAGACATTGTTTTACCTGAAAGGAGTATCACAAACGTTTCAATTTGGTCTATCTTCATGTCACTCTTGGCATCCTTTAGCATTCACATTCCCATTGTCCTGTGTTCCAATACATCCTCGTCAAATCTCTTCTCAGCTCCCACTTGACCCTGGCCTATTTCACTCCACCTGCTCCACCCCTTCTTAACCAGTATAAAGTCCATCTCATTTTGCCCTCTCTTTAGCTCTGAGGAAAAGTCACGCCAGCATGAAATGTGAACCCTGTTTCTTTCAGTTTCCAGTGTTTTGTGTTTTTATCTGGATTGGTAGCGTTGTGTGAAATGTAAAAAGGGTTGCTGTTGTTGATGAATTAGCAGCTGCAGTTCCAACAGGCTGTGATGGGCAAATAGCTTAATTAACATGAAAAGTCCACCCAGCATAGTCATTGCTGAGTATTTGTCGTCAAATCAGCAATCTTCGCCCTGAATCACTGTGCAGCCTATTTAATCATCATTTGCACCAGTAATGTGTCCCAGGTCACAGTTAAACCCAGTTCCAGTTGTTTAACTATTTCCCAAATCTTCCTTAGTGTTTTTTGAGTAGTTTTCTTTGCACATTTTTGTTTTAACTATGGCACAGGATGTCAAATACAATAAAACTCTGGTAGGCAAAGAAATGGGTGGCACGGTGACACCATGGTTTGCACTGCTGCCTCACAGCACCAGGGACCCGGATTCGATTCCTGGTTTGGGTCACTGTCTGTGTGGAGTCTGCACATTCTCCCCGTGTCTGCATGGGTTTCCTCCGGATGCTCCAATTTCCTCCCACAGTTCAAAGATGTGCATGTTAGGTGGATTGACTGTGCCAAATTGCCCCTTAGTGTCAAGGGACTAACAGTGTAAATATGTGGGGTTACGGGGATGTAGCCTGGGTGGGATTATTGTTGGTGCAGGCTCAAATGGCCTCCTTCTGCACTGTGAAAATAAATAGCTGCGGGAGGTTCCAGAATGTTCCCTGGATAGTTGTGACTCATGTTGGGTTGAAAGTTTATTTATTAGTATCACAAGTGGGCTGACATTAACACTGCAATGAAGTTACTGTGTAAATCCCCTAGTTCGCCACACCCCTGTTCGGGTACACTGAGGGAGAATTTAGCGTGGTGAATGCATCTAACCAGCACCGGATTGTGGGAGGAAACTGGAGCACTCGGAGGAAACCCACGCAGACACAGGGAGAATGTGCAGACTCCACATAGACAGTGACCCAAGCTGGGAATCGAACCCGGGTCCCTGATGCTGTGAGTCAGACTGCTGGCACGACTACTGATATTGTGGCAATTTGTCTCTGGGTCGTTCATGGGTGATTAAAGTCAAGAGGCTAGACGCGATGGGTTTTCGTAGAATCGTAGAATCCCTACAGTGCAGAAAGAGGCCTTTTGATCAATCGAGTCTGCGCCGATCACATTCCTACCCAGGCCCTATCCCCGTAGCTCCATGTATTTACCCTAGTTAGTCTCCTGAGGGGCCATTTAGCATGGTCAATTCACCAAATCCACACATCTCCCCCTTGGAAATAGCTTCATGTATGACAGCCCCATTATTGAACACTGCCAGCCCTTAGTGCTGGGAGTGCCCAACTACGCCTTGTTATCTCCATGGGATAACCCGCATGCAGATTTTCCAGCCTGACTCCCAACATAAACATTGAACCTCTAATCTCTTGCATTATTCTTTCTCCCTGGGTCAGCGCTGAGGCCATGATCAAATGGATTATTCACTGACAGCAGTCCTGGAAGTGACTCATACACTCCAGCATGAGCTTCCGTTCTGTAAAGCACAGATAATGCTTGCAGGCTATCCCATTCCAAAGCACCGTACACATTCTGGAAAGAGCCAATCAGTTTCCAAGTCTGGGAACTCATTGGCAGAAACTGCCTGAGATTAGTTTCACTGCAAATTACTTCCTGTTCCATTACTGCTTCTCCCATAAACCTGTTGCTTCCAGCTCTGACTGAGTCCAGTCTCCATATTCCCGCTCTGACTGACTCCAGTCTCCATATTCCCGTTCTGACTGACTCCAGTCTGCATATTCCCACTCTGACTGACTCCAGTCTCCATATTCCCGTTCTGACTGACTCCAGTCTCCATATTCCTACTCTGACTGACTCCAGTCTCCATATTCCCGTTCTGACTGACTCCAGTCTCCATATTCCCGTTCTGACTGACTCCAGTCTCCATATTCCCGTTCTGACTGACTCCAGTCTCCATATTCCCGTTCTGACTGACTCCAGTCTCCATATTCCCGTTCTGACTGACTCCAGTCTCCATATTCCCGCTCTGACTGACTCCAGTCTGCATATTCCCGTTCTGACTGACTCCAGTCTCCATATTCCCGCTCTGACTGACTCCAGTCTGCATATTCCCGTTCTGACTGACTCCAGTCTGCATATTCCCGCTCTGACTGACTCCAGTCTCCATATTCCCGTTCTGACTGACTCCAGTCTCCATATTCCCGTTCTGACTGAGTCCAGTCTCCATATTCCCGTTCTGACTGACTCCAGTCTCCATATTCCCGCTCTGACTGACTCCAATCTCCATATTCCTGCTCTGACTGACTCCAGTCTCCATATTCCCGTTCTGACTGATTCCAGTCTGCATATTCCCGCTCTGACTGACTCCAGTCTCCATATTCCCGCTCTGACTGACTCCAGTCTCCATATTCCCGTTCTGACTGACTCCAGTCTCCATATTCCTATGCGACCTGTTGCTACGTTCTGCAAGATTGAGGGTTCCATGTGTTTAGCCTTTTCAGTTGTGGAATCTGAGGAACACCCTTGAATTCCAATAGGTGCAAGTCCTTAATGATATGTTATCAACCCCAGAGCAGGGAAATGGGGATCAAGATGTTAAATTTAATGATCAGCCGTGATCATAATGAATGGTGGAGCAAGCTCGAAGGGCCAAATGGCCTACTCCTGCTTCTCATTTCCAGGTTTCTATGTTTTCATATCAGCAACAGTCTTTGTGACAAATATCACATTCCTTGATGTGCCTTATGGCTCTGTACAGTTGATATGGCTGTCAGAGGTGTCTGTTTTTTTATTTGTGAGACATGGGCATTGCTGGCTGGCCAGCATTTATTGCCCGTCCCTAGTTGCCCCTTGAGAAGGTGGTGGTGAGCTGCCTTCTTGAATTGCTGCAGTCCATGTTCTGTGGGTTATCCACAGTGCTGCTAGGGAGGGAATTCCAGGATTTTGACCCAGAGATTGCGAAGGAACAGTGACATATTTCCAAGTCAGGATGGTGAGTGGCTTGGAGGGGAACTTGTTGTTGGTGTTCCCATGTTTCTGCTGCCCTTGTCCTTCTAGACTGAAGTGGTCGTGGGTTTGGAAAGTGCTGTCTAAGGATCTTTGGTGAATTGCTGCAGTGCATCTTGTAGATAGAACACACTGCTGTTACCGGTGGAGAGAGTGGATGTTTGTAGATGGGGTGCCAATCAAGCAGGGCTGCTTTTCCTGGATGGTGTCAAACGTCTTGAGTGTTGTTGGAACTGCACCCATCCAGGCAAGTGGAGAACATCCATTACACTCTTTGCAGAGGCTTTGCAGAGTCAGCAGGGAAGTTACTCGCCGCAGTATTCCTAGCCTCTGACCTGCTCTTGAAGCCACTGTGTTTATACAGTGAGCCAAGACAAAATGCCGAGAGTTTGTAAAGATTCCTAGAAGAAAGAGAAAGTGGCAATTAACTTTTCTACTTGGATTGACATCTTGCGCAGCCTTCTTCAATAAGATCCGTTGCATCCAGCTGTGTCCCCGAGTCATTGTGCCATCAGCTAATGGGAGCAGCTTTGCTTTGTGTCTTAACAATGTCTGTCATAATCTTGTACACTTCTATCATGCGAACATATAAGTGAATATGTATACAAACCAGGAGCAGGAGTAGGCCACTCAGCCTCTCGAGCCTGCTACACCATTCAATAAGATCATGGCTGATCTGATTGCAACTTCGACCCCACATTCCTGCCTATCCCCCGATAACCTTCCACCCCCCGCCCACACTTGTTCCTCAAGAATCTACCTAGCTCTGCCTCAAGAATATTTAAAGATTCTGCTTCCACTGTCTTTTTATTTGATTTATTATTGTCACATGTATTGTGAAAAATATTGTTTCTTGCGCGCTAAGGGAGTTTCACAGTAACTTCATTGCAGTGTTAATGTTAACCTACTTGTGACACTAATAAGTCAACTTTAAACTTTAAAAGTTTAAAAATACAGAGAAAAGAATACCGTTCACAGATTACATAGGGGGTAAGGCAAGGAGAGGCAGCAGAATATAGTGTTGCAATTACAAATAGAGTGAAGACAAATATCAGCTCCATGTATAATCAATCCATTCAAAAGTCTGGTGGCAGCAGAGAAGAAGCTGTTCTTGAGTCAAAGACAATTCCAGTGTTATACAATCCTCTGAGGAGAAAAAAAATTCTCCCCATCTACCTTGAATGAGTGACACCTTTTGTTTTAATACAGTGGCTCACAGTTCTAGATTCTCTGAGAAGAAAAAATACCACAATGAGGAGAGATTGACTAGGTTAGGATTGTTTTCACTGGAGTTCAGACAAGTGAGGGGGGAATCTCATAGAGACTTATAAAATTCTATCAGGGCAGATGCAGGGAAGATATTCCCAATGGTGTGGAGGTCCAGAACCAAGGGTCACAATCTGACAATTCAGGGTATGGATAGGAGTGAGGATACATTTAGGATGGGAGTGAGGAGACATTTCTTCACCCAAAGGGTGAGCTTGTGGAATTCATTACTACGGGAAGTAGTCGATGCCAAAACATTGAATACATTCAATGTTGCCTAGATATAGTACTTGGGGTGAATGGGATTCAAGGTTATGGGGAGAAAGCAGGATTAGGCTGTTGACTGGATGATCAGTCATGATCATAATGAATAGTGGAGCAGGCTCGCAGGGCCAAATGGCCTCCTCCTGCTCCTATCTTCTATTTTTCTATGTTTCTATTCTCTTTACATCGACCCTATCAATACCCCTCAGGGTCTTAAAGGTTTCAGTTCAGTCACCTCTTATTCTTCTAAACTCCAATGGATACAAATCTAACCTGTCCAACCTTTCCTCAGAAGACAACCCGCCCATTCCACCTATCAGATCTCCTTTGCTTCAAGGAAACCATGAAGAGGATTGGATGAGAATCATGATAGACGTTGATAAGACACACAAAGAAAAGCTGTTCCCATTAACTGATGGCACAGTGACTCGGGGGCACAGCTTATGGTGGCACAGTCTCACAGTGGTTAGCACTGCTGCCCCACTGCGCCAGGGACCCAGGTTTAATTCCTGGCTTGGGTCATTGTCTGTGACGAGTCTGCACATTCTCCCCATGTCTGTGTGGGTTTCCCCCAGATGCTCAAGTTTCCTCCCACAGTCCAAGGATGTGTGGGTTAGGTGGATTAGCCATGCTAAAATTGCCCCTTAGTGTCAGGAGGACTAGTTAGGGTAAATATACGGGGTTTTGGTGATAGGGCCTGGGTAGGATTGTGGTTGGTGCAGGTTCGATGGACCGAATGGCCTCCTTCTGCACTGTAGGATTCTATAATTCTGTGAAAACAAGCCGCTCCAGCCTGACCTTGCAAGATTCCTTATCCATGGAACTATTCTGGTGAATCTCTATGCAATCTCAAGGACCTATATTTCTGACTTTCATTGAAGCAAGTGCTGTAGTTGAGAGGTTGCCTTGTGAGTTGCAAGATTTGCCATGTGAACTGCCCTGTAACGAAGGTGAGATAAATTAAACAGGTTTGTAAATGGGTCTTGCATTGACAGTGAAGAAGCCTCTGACTGGGGTGAAAGTTTGTCTTCGATGTGCAATAACATTGAGGAACAACTCAAATGTGATAAACCTCTCGTGGTTCTAAGCCAATCCCTACACTGCAGAAGGAGGCCATTTGGCCCATCAAGTCTGCACCAACTCATAGAAATCATAAAAACCCTACAGTGCAAAAGGAGGCCATTCGGCCCACCCAGTCTGCACTGACAACAATCCCACCCAATCCCTATCCCCGTAACCCCACATATCAAACCCTTCTAACCTACGCATCCTGGGACACTAAGGGGCAATTTAGCATGGCCCATCCATCTAACCTGCACATCTTTGGACTGTGGGAAGAAACCAGAGCACCCAAAGGAAACTCATGCAGACACAGGGAGAACATGCAAACTCCACACTGTTGCCCAAGGCCAGAATTGAATCCAGACCCCTGGAGCTGTGAGGCAGCAGTGCTAACCACTGTGCCACCATACCACCCCTAACTATCAGGGTATTAGGTTTACTCACATGGTCCACTCTCTGACTTAGATGGTTGAAGGGAAAAAGAAGTTAAATTTGGGATAGTGATTGCAAGAGGGACATCAACAGGAAGGTGTTCCTGTATCCTCATGGCGATGAGAAGTAGGATACCTCTGCATTCTGTCTGGGTAACAGCACTGTACATTTATGAACAAGGAACCTGATATGGATGCCTGTCAGAAATGAGTTTGACAAGAAGAGGGAATAACAAGCAGGTCATTGAGCTCGTACGAGTGGGAAGTGATGAGCCATATCAGGGTGAGAAATATGTGGTGTGTGTGTGCATATTTCTTAGTAAAGGTTGTCAGGGCTATTACTGCCTGGGAAAGTGGATAATTGATTGAGAGGTAAGTGATGCTGAACATGACTTGATGATTTGATGGAAAGGGTCGGTGTAATTTCAGGCACTCAGACAGAATATTAGAATGACAGAAATGAAGTAGTTTCTCCAAGATTCTAATTTCACGTTCAGGGTGGCACAGCAGCACAGTGGTTAGCACTGCTGCTTCACAGCTCCAGGGACCTGGGTTCGATTCCCGGCTCGAGTCACTGTCTGTGTGGAGTTTGCACATTCTCTTGCTAGCAACTATCATAACACAGAAAATGTATGGTGCACCAGTAAATGAAGGAACAAAAAGGAAAGGCTTGCATTTATATTGAGTCTCTCTCAATTACAGGAAGTCCCAGAACACCTGACAGCTCATGAAGTACTGTTCACAGTAATTTGGGCGGCATGGTGGCACAGTGGTTAGCACTGCTGCCTTACAGCTCCAGGGACCCAGGTTCAATTCCGGCCTTGGGACATTGTCTGTGTGTAGTTTGCACATTCTCCCTGTGTCTGCGTGTGTTTCCTCCCACAGTCCAAAAGATGTGTGGGTTAGATTGATTGACCATGCTAAATTGCCCCTTAGTGTCAGGGGGACCAGCTAGGGTAAATATATGGAGTTATGGGGATAGGGCCTAGGTGGGATTGTGGTCGGTGCAAACCCGATGTGTTAAATGACCTCCTTCTGCACTGTAGGATTCTATGAATTGAAAATGCATTGAAATGTTCTCATTGTGATAGGGCAGGAAATCAAGACACTTTCAGTGGAGTAAACTCCCAGAAATAGCAATGTGATTTTGACTAGATAATCTGCTTTTGCGATATTGATTGAGGGAAGAATATTTGCCAAGACACTATAAAATGTAAGAGAAGAAGTAGGCCATTTGGCCCATCGAGTCTGCTCCGCCCACCATTCAGTGAGATCGTGCTCGATCTGATGTGATATCTTTCAACTTCCCTTTCCTGCCTTATCCCCATAACCCTCGATTCCCTTGCTGATTAAAAATCTATCTCAATCGTGAATATATTAATCATCCAGCTTCTGCAGTTCTCTGAGGTAAAGAATTCCACAGATTCTCCACCCTCTGAGAGAAGAAATTCCTCCTCATCTCTGTCTTAAATGAGTGACCCCTTGCTCTGAGATTATACCCACTGGTCCTGGACTCTCCCACAAGGGGAAACAATCTCTCAGCATTGACCCTGTCAAACCCCCTGAAAATCCGATATGTCTCAATAAAGTTGTCTCTCATTCTTCTAAACTCCAATGGGTACAGGCCCAACCCACTCAACCTCTCCTCATAACAAAATCACTCCACATCCAGGATCTCTTTAATGAACCTTCTTTGGACTGCGTCCAATACCGATATATCTTTTCTTAGATAAGTGGTCCAAAACCGTTCACAGTATTTCAGATCTGCAAACTTAGCACTTCCCTCATCCAAGTCATGAGTAAATAATTATGGTGTCAATGCTGACATCTGTGGCATGCCACAAGTTATAGGTTGCCATCTGAAATGCCCCTCTTATCCCAACTCTGCCTTTTTAGCCAATCCTCTATCTATGTTTATTAGCCAGTCCCAAAACCATGGGCCATCTTATTAAGTAGATTATTGTGCAGTAGCTTATCAAATGCTTCTTGGAAATCCAAATACATTACATCCACTGGTTCCCCTTTATCTACTTGGCTAGTTACCATCTCAAAGAATTCTAATCAGTTTATCAGGCATGATTTCCCCTCCATGAAGCCATGTTGATTTTGCTTGATTATTTCTAAATGCTCTGTTATTACCTCCTTTACAATGGACTCTAATATTTTCCCAACGACAGCTACCTGTATTTTTGTCTCTCTCCCCCCCTTTTTTCAATAAAGCAGTTTCCCAATCTTCTGGGACTTTCTCAGAACTTAAGGATTCTTGGAAGATTATTACCAGTGTATCCACTATCTCTGTAGCTTCGTCCTGTAAGAATTTAGGATGCATTCCATCAGGTCCAGGGGACTTATCGATTCTGAGGATAATTCCCATAGATTCATAGACGCCTACAGTGCAGAAGGAGGCCACTCGGCTCACCAAGTCTGCACCAACCACAATCCCACCTGGGTCCTAACCTGAATGCATTTACCTAAGCTAGCCCCATGAGGGGCAATTTAGCATGTCCAATCAACCTAACCTGCACATCTTTGGACTGTAGGAAAAAACCATAGCACCTGGAGGAAGCCCATGCAGACACGGGGAGAATGTGCAAACTCCATACAGATAGATAGAAGTGTGTTGGAGGGAACGAACGAACTGACTCTTCAGAGACTGTGTACAACTTCAACAAAAACAACTTTATTCAACATGTGTGAGGGAGAGCAGAACTCGGAGCTGTAATTCCAGCTTGCTTCCGAGCTACTCTCGTAATCATAGGTGCTTACATACTCTTATACTTTTTCACATTACAAAGTGCAACATTTCGATTAGGTCATCAAATTGTTATTTTAAATTTGGTAAAGTTCTGTTTCAATCACATTGCGTTGGTCAATTGTCCTGTGTACTTTAACTTTAATCGGTTTCTGGGCCTGTAGGCTGTGATTCTCCCATCGCGACATGCAACATTTCTGGGGGGGTCACAGTGGGAGGTGTGCATCACAGGCCTTGAACCGGGAATTGCGCTAGCGCCGGGAACGCATGCGCATCCCCCAGAGCTGGAGAACAGTCGCCAGCTAGACCACACTACAAACCAACAGGAAGGCAGGTAAGTCAATTGAATTTTTTTAAAATATATTTTAAACATGCTTTGCAGTTAATTATTGGGAACTTTCAGGTCCTGACTGAAACTGCCACCCACCAGGAGCACTTCATTTCAGCGGGATCTAAAGTAATTCTCCACGTTCAGGGAACTAGCAGGAGACCCCAGTGGAATGAAGGGGGGGGGTAATCAGGGCCCCCCCAGGGGGTCGGGTGGTAGGGGGGGTAGTGCCCCTCAGCATGTGCCCCCGGCACTGCCCAAGGGAAAAAGTTGGAATGCTCAGGGGGCACCTTGACACTGCCCATCAGGCATCGGGCAATGCCAAGGGGGCATGGCCTACAGTGGGTGGGGCTGAGGGGTGATGACTGGGGGGGGGGGGGGGGGGCTTCCGCAGCCACTCTGCATGACGATCGGTCTGGAAGGGAGGGAGAGCAGTGATTGGGGTGGGCTGGGGTGAGTGGTCTGCTGGGGGAGGCTGCTCCTGGCAGGGGTTTGACCCTGGGTGGGTGGGGGGGGGGGGTCGGTGTCAGCAGGGGAGGGGTTCTGCCAGGGCGAGGGTTTGGGGTGGAATTGCCACCGGTTTGGGCTGCATTTCAGGGCACTCCAGGACAGGGTGGGGTGAGGGCTGGCCCAGGGATTGCTGTGGAAGCTGTGATTGGCCTATGGGGAGCCGGGGGTGGGGTGGGTGGTGGTGGGGGTGGAGGTATGGAGGGGCAGAACTGCGGGGGTCCCGGTCTGGCCAGTAATTGGGCTGGCCAGCAAACGGGAAGACTGACAGATCGGGGCCACTGTGTCTGCGCCGAGTTCCAGACCCGTCAGAGTTCAGCGCGAATAGGCTCCACCCCCTGAGTTTTTAATGAGATTCACGACAGTGCACAGAGTGGGGAGATTCAGGTGAGAAACTGAACTGACAAAACAATCCTGATCTAGAACAGTTTTCGCACCAATCCAGCACTTTCGGGAGAATCGCAGCCGTATTGTCTACCTGTTTACAATATCAAAGTGTTGTGTTTGTCAAACCGATTTTGATGGGTGTTACTTGTCCGCATCTCCTTGGTACTTGATTAGATTTCCAGAGACACAGTAACTCCTCTAGACATTGTGGAGCCTTGCTAAGATATCAATTCTCTTATTGTTCCTGTAAACTCAGACAGATCTCACCTGGGGTGTGATTGTGTTAGTGCTGCCTGGGATATGGGAATTTGTCATGTCTGTCCACAGTGCGCGTGGATACAATAGTCAGGCTCTCTGTTTAACCCTTTCCATTCATTCTGCTCCTGCTGCAGCCTACACTCCGTGGGGTTGGCCGACTACAAAGTGATTCTGAATGTAGATATAATCAGTCAAAAAGACAGAACGAGATGTGGCACAGTGTTTAGCACTGCTGCTTCACAGCACCAGGGACCTGGGTTCGATTCCTGGCTTGGGTCACTGTCTGTGTGGAGTTTGCACATTCTCCCCGTGTCTGCGTGGGTTTCCTCCAGGTGCTCCAGTTTCCTCCCACAGTCCAACGATGTACGGGTTAGGTGGATTGGCTATGCTAAATTGTCCCTTAGTGTCAGGAAGACTAGCTTGGGTAAATGCATGGGGTTATGGGGATAGGGCTTGGGTGGTATTGTGGTCACAGTAAGAAGTCTCACAACACCAGGTTAATGTCCAACCAGTTTATTTGATAGTAATCCCACAAACTTTTGGAAACAGTGTTTCTTCGTCAGGTGTGTGGAAGGTTCTGATCAGAGAAGGGCATATAAAGTTACACACAGTTTACAAAATACTGATTAGAATGCAAGTCTTTACAGCTAACCTGCTATTCAAGTCTTAAAGATGCAGACAATGTGAGTGGAGATAGCATTAGCATAGGTCAAAGAGATGTGTATTGTCTCGGGGTGGGATTGTGGTCAGTGCAGACTCGATGGGCCAAATGGCCTCCTTCAGTAGATTCTATGAGATTGCCCAGCATTGAAGAAAGGAACGGCAGTGCATGTGCACACAGGAGATAACGGTGTCTCACTCCTGATTTTTATTTACAGTCTGTTGGACGCTGAAGAGTGAGATTAAGTATGCTTAGCTGTAAATGTTTCCTGGCTGTTTCCCCAAAATAAAATGCTGCCAATTCCAACGGGACCAGGGGAACCCACTGAGACAAATGAGAATCTGCCCAGCACCATTTCGCTCCCCATCTTGCACAGGCTTGCACCTCCTGACATTTCTTAATATCGCTTTTAATTAAATTTCAGCCGCTCAGCGCGGCGCTCATGCTGATAATGAGGCTGAGCTGTGGATTGTAATTACACACGCGCTCAGTAACAGCCAATCTGTTCCTCTCCAGGGTATGAATTCCTGATCTCGGTGTGTACTGAGCCGCAAACGTTCCCTGGGATTTGAGCTTGGAAGCAGCCAGAAGGTGCCTCAGTTTAATGGGTCGCTGGCCACTTTGATGGCAGCACTGTGATTACGTGGGCACCGAGTGTTGGCCCCAGCCTTCCTTCATCAACTTATCGCCGTTATCTCCGGCAATCCAGGCTTACACAGACAGTGACAGCTGCTAAGGGACGCAGTGTTGGAAATATCTTGTTTGCCTGAAGGCGATGTGAATGATAGAGACCATCCCGTGGGCAAAATTTTCCAGCCTCGCTCATCCCGAAACCATGAACACCCACCCGAGGTCAACAGACCTTACCATGCTCTGGCATTCGCCTGCTCCGATTCCCGAGGCGAGCAGGATGGTAAAATGCCCGTGGGCAGAATGTTCTGCTCTCATAGAATCCCTACAGTGCAGAAGGAGGCCATTCAGCCCATTGAGTCTGCACCAACTGCAATCCCACCCAGTAACCCCACATATTTCCCATCCAATACCCCTGACACTAAGGGACAATTTAGCATGGCCAATCCACTTAACCCGCACATCTTTGGACTGTAGGAGGAAACTGGAGCACCCAAAGGAAACCCACGCAGGCACGGGGAGAATTAAAGGGGGACGGTGGCACACCAAACACCTCCACCACTTTCCAGTCTCTGTCAGAATTACGTTCTGGGTGGGGAGGCCCGTGGTTGACTTTCCCTCTATTGAGGCCCATAGGTGGTCAATTAATGACCACTTAAAGGCCACATCTGCCCACTGCTGGTATCAAGTTGCAGGCGGGTCTGTCGCTACGCAGTGCCCCTGACAGCTGGAAAGGTGCATCACCTACATCGGAGGGAGGGAGGGCCACAATCAAAGTCAATCAATGCCTGATCAATGGACTTGAAATCAGGAACTGGGATGGGTGGGGGAAGGGGGGGGAATATTAGGGGAGGTGTGGTTGGGGTCAGACGCGCTGAGGGGCAGTCCCCTACTCCTTACTGCTGACACACCTGCACAGTTCTCCCCATGACAGCCCACACTGCAACATCCCCTCACTGAGAGCGGTAGGATGGCACAGTGGTTAGCGCTGCTGCCTCACAGTGCCAGGGACCCAGGTTCGATCCCTAGCTTGGGTCACATCTGTGTGGAGTCTGCATGTTCTCTCCGTGTCTGTATGGGTCTCCTTCGGGACCTCCGGTTTCCTCCCACACTCCAAGAGATGTGCTGGTTCGGTGCGTTGGCTAAATTCTCCCTCAGTGTACCCGAGTGTGGCGACTAGGGGATTTTCACAGTAACTTCATTGCAGTGTTGGGTCCCTGGCTTTGTAAGGTAGGATTAACAAATCCTCTCCTGCCACCTACAATACTGCAGAGTCACATACAAGGCAATGGCCTAATGGTATTATTGCTTGACTAATAATCCAGAAACTCAGCTAATGTCCTGGGGACTCAGGTTCAAACCCTGCTGCGGTAAATCCTGGTGGAATTTGAATTCAATAAAAAATATTTAGAATTCAAAATCTACTGGTGACCATGAAACCATTGCCGATTGTTGGAAAAACACATCTCGATCACTAATGCCCTTTTTGGGAGGAAATCTGCTTTGCTTGCCTAGTCTGGCCTACATGTCCTACTGACACAGTGGCATAGTGGATAAGCACTCCTGCTTCACAGCGCCAGGTTCGATTCCCTGCTTGAGTCACTGTCTGTGTGGAGTTTGTACGTTCTCCCCATATCTGCATGGGTTTCTTATGGGTGCTCTGGTGTCCTCCCAGTGTCTGAACGACGTGCTAGTTAGGTGTACTGGCCATGCTAAATTCTCCTTCAGCGTACCCGAATAGGCGCTGGAGTGTGGTGACCAGGCGGTTTTCACATTAACTTCATTGCAGTGTTAATGTCAGTCTACTTGTGACACTAATAATAAATAAAATAAGTGATAAAATAAATAAATGTGACTCCAGAGCCACAGCAATGTGGTTGACTCTCAACTGCCCTTGGGCAACTAAGGATGGGCAATAAATGCTGGCCAGCCAGTGTCACCGATATCCCATGAATGAATTTAAAAGAATTAGCAGGAGTAGGCCATTCAGCTCCTCAAACCTGTTTGGCCAATCAATATATTTATGGCTGATCAGATTGTGATCTCAATGCCACTTTCCTGCCTAGCTCATTTGCCTTTGACTCACTTGTTATTCATGTAGCTGTATGCTTCTGTGATAAAAATATTTAGTTACCCCTGTCTCTATCACCCTCTGGTGAGTAGAGTTCCACAGCCTCATGATACTCCGAGAGAGAAAAATGCTATCCTAATCTCTGTCTTAAATGGCAGACCCCCTATTTTTAAACTGCGTCCCAGTCTCACCCAAAAGGATAAACATCCTTTCAGCCTCCTCCTTAGCCAGTCCCCTCAGCATCTTACCTGTTTCAATAATCACCTCTCGTTCTTGTGCAGATCCTGCCTCCAATGTATTCTATAAGTTAGGCGCAGTGGCTGTGTGTATGAGACTGAGTAATGATATCTCACTGTCTTCTTACTAATTTACTCATCGCTCCTTCACCACTGTCTGACCAGAATGGCGTTCTCGGGAATCTGAAAGATATAAGAGTGGAGATAGGTGAGGGGAAAGTCGCAGATGTATTCCTGCACTATCTGTAGCTTCTAAATCAGAAGAGGTTGTAGGATTGGGACTAATGGGGGAAAGTGGGGGGGATTGGGATGTGAGAGGGAGGATTTAGTATCAGTGTATTGTCTTTGGTTGTAACAACCACATAGCCTCAGTTGAAATGGTTCCAATGATAGTCATGGACAAAAAAGCACACAACTGTGATCTGTACCCACTTGTCTGCCACTTAGTTTATTTATTGTCACATTAACAGTGCAATGAAGCTACTATGAGAATCCCCTAGTTGCCACGCTCTGGCACCTGTTCAGGTACACCGAGGGAGGATTTAGCATGGCCAATACACCTAGCCAGCATGTCTTTCAGACTGTGGGAAGAAACCAGGAGGAAACTCATGCGGACACAAGGGAGAATATGCAAACTCCACACAGTCAGTGACCCGAGGCCGGAATCGAACCCGGGTGCCTGGCGCTTTGAGACAGCAGTCACCGTGCTGCCGGGTCCAGCAAGTGAAGGCATGTGAGTGAGTGTGATGACATCTGTGTCGTGGCAGTGTGAGTAATATGTGTGAAATGTGGGTGTGAATTGCTAAGTGTATGAGGGCCAGATGAATCCTAATGAGCAGAGATTGTCAGTGGGTGAGTGATGGGGCCTCTGTGCATGGAGCTGTGTGTGAAACTAGAGGTTTAGTTGGTGGGATAGGGTAATTGAACATTCATTTACTGATCTTGACCACTTGTGTGAGGTTGCCTTGAATCAACAATTCAAGGCAACCTCACCTGACAAAGGAACAGCGTTCCGAAAGCTTGTGGCATTTACTATCAAATAAACCTATTGGACTTTAACCTGGTGTTGCGAGACTTCTTACTGTCCCCAGTTCAGCAACAGTAACCAAAGGTTCCCTTACCCCTTCAACTTTGGATTGGCAGCTCTAGTTGGGCATATTTCTGGATGTGTCGTCACATGACCTCCAGCCTCCCTGCCCCCACACTCCCGCCATTGATCCCTGAACATGTCCGTCCTTGTGGCATGCTGTCGTGACAAACCATCCCATCAAAGACTTTCTCACATCATTGGATGAGTATTGTACGTCACACAGCCTTTTCACCCACCCATGTTCAATTTTCTTCAAAGCAACTAATTGTTCAAAGAAAATTAATGTACACTTACTTAATACCCACTATGATTTGATGGTGGGTTGTTTGCAGGAATGTCATGTAAATTAGTCTACAATTTCCAGAGACTCCTGTGGAATCCGAGCAACTTAGTCAGCTCTAAACAGGACAGCAGCACAAAATTGCAGTCTTCCTCTCTTTGAAACCTCCAAAGCTATTTAGAATCGTAGAACAGTGTAGAAGGAGGCCATTCAGCCCATCACACCTGCACTGACATCAATCACACCCATGCCCTGTCCTTCTAACACCACATATTTACTTCATTCCCCTGACGCTAAGGGGTAATTTAGCATGGCCAATCCATCTAACCTGCAAATCATTTTTAAAGTTTATTTATTAGTGTCACAAGTAGGCTTACATTAACTCTGCAATGAATTTACTGTGCAAATCCTTAGTTGTCACACTCTGGTGCCTGTTCGGGTACACTGAGGGAGGATTTAGCATGGCTAATCCACCTAACCTGCAAATCATTTTTAAAGTTTATTTATTAATCTCACAAGTAGGCTTACTTGAACTGGCGGGTAAATGTTTTGGGATATGGGGGTAGGATCTGGGTGGGATTATGGATGACACAGACTCGATGGGCCGAAGGGCCTTTTTCTGCACTGTAGGATTCTATGATTCTTATATTAACATTGCAATGCAGTTACTGTGAACATCCCCTAGTCGCCACACTCCAGTGCCTGTTTGGGTACACTGAGAGAGAATTTAGCATGACCAATGCAACTAGCCAGCACATCTTTCGGACTCTGGGAGGAAACCGGAGCACTCAGAAGAAACCCACGCAGACATGGGGAGAACATGCAGGCTTTGCACAGACAGTGAGCCAAGCCGGAAATTGAACCCAGGTCTCTGGCGTGGTGAGGCAGCAGTGCTAACCACTGTGTCACCCTGCCACCCTTCGATCTCGTCCTCCCCTTAACCTGTGAGTATAGATGTAACAGCGGAAACGACATAACATTAAGGTGCAACTTACACTCCGTAACTTTGCACAGTCTATAAATAATGGATTCCTGCCCTGACTGTCACGCGGATGGAAGTGGTAAAACAGAATGCTGAATGCGTCAGTATTTGAGTCGTATTTTGGCAAGACATTTCGTGTTAAGACAGCTCTGGCTGTTCAATTATTCAAACTCGTCCCATTAAAACCCCATAACTTTAGAACTGGAGGTGGCACTTGTGGAAACTGAGGGAGCACCAGCAGGAAGGTTTGCTGTCTCCGTTTGGTGGTTAGAATATTGAAATGTGAACGTGTGGGATGATGTGAATTGATCTCACACTTTCTGTGTCTACACTTGCGTTGCAAATCCCAATTGAGCTGTCACTCTGAGCTTTAATTGGCGCAGTTTTGCAATTCCATCACCAACTTTTTAAGAACCGTTTCATTGTCAGTGAGGTTTTTTTTTAATTAAGCAGCCTGGGGAGCCCACCACGTTGCTTGAAAAAAATTGTCAGCTAAATGGGAAATTGCTACGATTTTAGTTTGGGCAGAAAAACAAAGTCTTTGCGGTGATTCTGTCGCAGAGTTGTTCCTGTAACTCAGTAGCACTTTTGACCTGAGTTTATATAATTGGAGCAGCGTTTGTATAGCCACTTCGACAACAAGTGAAATCTCTTTCAAACAGTCGTGTACAAACCGCACCTTTAAAGCTTGAAGTTTATTTATTATCGTCACCTAGTGAGGAAGGCTAAGAAAAATGATGTGAAGTCATTAAGAAAGGTTCAAGGGAAGGCCTGTGGGGAATTGGACCATCTACCGAGAAAGGCCTGAAGGAGCACTGGGCCAAACCTAAATGCCCTCAGCTTCGCAAAGATTACAGATTTCAAGCTTATTTATTATTGTTACAAATAAGTTATATCAATACTGCGGTGAAGTTACTGGGAAAAATCCCTCAGTTGCCAAACTCCGGCGCCTGTTCGGGTACACTGAGGGAGAATTTAGCATGGCCGATGCACCTGACCAGCACGTCTTTTGGTTTGTGGAAGGAAACCGGGCACATACCAGGAGGAACATACACAGACAAGGGGACAACGCGCAAACTCCGCACAGACAGTGACCTAAACCGGGAATCGAACCTGGGTCCCTGATGCTACGAGGCAGCAGTGCTAACCACTGTGCCACCATGAGTTGCGTCAACATAAGCTGTCGAACTGATTCACAAGAAGTGAACCCTTGCATATTCATTCAATAAGGAATTCAGAGAATTCAAAGATAGCGATTAAAATAAGCATCTCAATACCACGTGGAGTATTTGAGTTAAATGGAATGGATACATTTAACAGGAAAATACAAGGGGAGGAAGAAGAGGAAACGGATACTGATAATATCCAATGACCATCTGAATGCCCTTAAAGTTGGCGAGTCCACAACTGCTGCAGGCAGGGCATTCCACGCCCTTACTACCCTTTGAGTAAAGAATTGGGTTGAATATTGCTGTCAAAGTATTGATCTGGCAAGTGGCACTCACCAGTTAAGCATTAAGTGTTGCAACAACAATGTGCAGGGATATGTTGAAAAGACAGGGGAAGTCATGATGCTCGTTTGGAGAACAAGAGCGATCACGATGGCTGGAATTTTACCGAGATGCCTGCCCGAGGCTCATTAAATCGCGCCTGAGGCCAAGGGAGAATCCCGTTTTGTGAGCCTTGCCTGCCCTCATTCTGGGCATCCCAGTAGAATCAGGGCCGACGGGTCTATCTGAGCCATAGCAATTCTGTGAAAGAAGCTTCAAGCAAGGACAAAATCCATGGTTAAATGTCAACATCCAGAAGATTGCTTTCTGAATTGCTCTGTTCCACTGTTAGCTTTGTTCAAACACAGCCTCACTATCTGCTTCACTATTCAAATCCATTGACTGATAGAAAGTTGCTGTCACTGCATGGTTGGCACATACTAAACTCAGCACAGAAAGTTATGTCTTATCAATATGAACAAAAGTGATAATGCTTAATTATTGCCAGTCAACCTCTTTGGCACTAAAAATTAATCATTAAAATCATGGCAAATCATTCTGTCAGGTATTAATCATTGTTAGAGTTTTTTTAATAGATGTCCAATTTTAAATATAAAATGCCTTTTTTTTATACATATCCTATTTGCTTCTCTCCTTCCTTTTTCCAATATTTTCCCTCTCTTTATTTTTCTTTATTTTTGGTTTGCTATTGACTACTCATTCTATTCAAACTACCATTCTTACTCTGTTAATTTCAACATCCTCCAATCTTATTGTACAATAACAGGGTCAGAGTTTTGCCACATAATTTGGGTGGGTGGAGGATAGTAAGTGATCTTAAATTAGTTAGAAGCCATAGAATATTTGCAGTGCAGAAGAAGGCCATTCAGCCCATCGAGCCTGCACAGACAATAATCCCATCCAGATCCCATCCCAGTAACCCCATGCATTTGCCCCGCTAATTCCCCTGCCACTAAGGAGCAATTTATCATGGCCAATCAACCTAATCCACACATCTTTGGACTGCGGAAGGAACCTGGAGCATCCGGAGGAAACCCACGCAGACACAAGGAGAACGTGCAAACTCCATGCAAACAGATCTGGCATCGGACTGGGGTAAGCACAGTAAGTCTCACAATACCAGGTTAAAGTCCAACAGATTTATTTGAATTCAAAAAATCAATGACAAACGAGGCCAGAATTGAACCGGGGTCCCTGGCGCTGTGAGGCAACAGTGTGCCACTGTGTCGCCCGAACCATCAGTCTCATTTCCCCTCCACCTAATCTGTATTCTCTATTGACTCCCATCTTAAATAAGCAACGGTGATTAAATAATGCAAAGGTGTCTTATAGATAATTCGATCTCTCATACAATCACAATAAATGACATGAAACTATTTCTCCAGCTCGGAAGTATTGGCTATTAAGGATTAAAGGCTTTTATTCAATTGTAAAAATGTCGCAGTTGATCAGATGGTACTATGTAACATGGCAAAGTTGTAATTTTCAAAAAAAATTATTCATGGGGCATGGGCATCACTGGCTGGCCAGCATTTATTGCCCATCCCTAGTTGCCTGAGGGCAACTGAGAGTCAGCCACAGTGTTGTGGCTCTGGAGACACATGTCAGCCAGATCAGGTAAGGACAGCAGATTTCCTTCCCTAAAGGGCATTAATGAACCAGATGGGTTTTTCCAACAATGGTTTCATGATCATCAGTAGTTTCTTAATTCCCGATATTCTTTGATTGAATTCAAATTCTATCATCTACCATGGCGGGATTCGAACCCAGATCGCCAGAACATTAGCTGAGTTTCTGGATTAATAGTCAAGTGATTATACCACTAGGCCATCACCTTGCGTTAATAATTACCGCAATGGTAATAATTTCTGCAAAAACTTAGAGTTCTTATTTCAAATTGTACTCTGGCTATCCAAAAATAGTCTCTGATCTGCCAATTGTATAGTCATCTTAGTAAAGTAAGAAATCTCACAACACCAGGTTAAAGTCCAACAGGTTTATTTGGAATCACAAGCTTTTGGAGCACTGCTCCTTCATGGTGAAGGGGCAGCGCTCCAAAAACTCATGATTTCAGATAAACCTGTTGGACTTTAACCTGGTGTTGTGAGACTTTTTACCGTGTCCACCCCAGTCCAACGCCTGATCTCCACATCAGTCTTAGGTAAAGACAGTGATCCTGTGATGTGATGATGATTACAGGTAGCCTATGGAGGGATTTTATGACTATCATCTTGTAGGGTAAATGATGCCATACTGAACAACAAAGAATAGGGAAAATCTGAACTTACAGCATTAACCTGTGCTCAGTTGCTTGTTGCTACCAGAGTGGTAGTGAGCCTCAACATTCTCGCGCAATAGGGTGGGTAAAATTGGTCAGTGTTTCCACGACTGGTTAGCAGTTGGAAATGCTTTATGAGATTGCATGTGCATGTGAGATAAGCAGGGTGAGATCAGGTTCACTGCTCGAGAGATGATTGGTGCGGAGTTTGCCGATTCTCTTTTGGCGATGGCTGCCCTTGACTCGAGGATGATGTCTACTCAGGGCTGTCGAGTTTCTGCTGTGGGCTGTCATGTGACTGAACAGGTCGGTTGTCACCGATGGATCTTTGAGCATCTACAGCAGGATGTCCCATGGGGTGGTGGGGTCTGGAGTGTGGGATTTGCTTCCTTTCTTTGCCAGCCCTCTGCCTCATCGCTTCAGATGTTGTGAGTCTAGCGTGACAGAGCGCAATAGACAAATTGTCGCCATTTTAAGTACTCGGTAGCAAGCTCCTCCTAGTCACTGATGTCAATGTTGCCACATTTCAAGAAGCGCTTCAGAGAATCTTTGATGCTTTTTTTTTGTTCAGTGAATTAGATGGGGCGGCACAGTGGTTAGCACTGCTGCCTCACGGTGCCAGGGACCTGGGCTCAATTCCCTCCTCAGGTCACTGCCTGTGTGGTCTGCACATTCTCCCTGTGTCTGCGTGGGTTTCCTCCGGGTGCTCTGGTTTCCTCCCACAGTCTGAAAGATGTGCTGGTTAGGTGGATTGGCCATGCTAAATCCTCCCTCAGTGTACCCGAACAGGTGCTGGCGTGTAGTGACTAGGGGATTTTCACAGTAACTTCATTGCAGTGTTAATGTAAGTCTACTTGTGACAATAATACTTATACTTCAGCTGACCAGGGAGATGCTTACTGGCAGTTGGTCGAAGATGATTTTGCAGGAGCTTTTCCTGAATGTTATGGAGTTGGTTTCAAGAAGGACATTCACATTTGTTCACCAATTCTCTCATTGATTCCAGAGGACAGGGCGACATGGTGGCACAGTAGTTAACACAGCTGCCTCACAGCGCCTGGACCCAGGTTCAATTCCCAGCTCTGGTCACTGCCTGTGTGGTGTTTGCATGTTCTCCCTGTGTCTGCATGGGTTTCCTCCGGGTGCTCTGGTTTCCTCCCACACTCCAAAGATGTGCACGGTAGGTGGATTGGCCATGGTTAATTGCCCTTTTAGTGTCAGGGAGATTAATAGGGTCATATAGGGACTAATAGGACTAATAGGGTCTGGCACTATAGGGCCAGGTCCTGGGTGGGATTGTGGTCGGTGCAAACATGATGGGCCGAATGGCCTCCTTCTGCACTGCCGGGATTCTAGGATGCGGTGGATGTATAGTTGATGGAAGTTCTCTCATGTTGTTATGTGTTGCTGGTATCGAGCCAGTCTCAGTACACGAGAAAGATGCGGTGACAACAACTGCTTTGTGCACTTGGATTTTTGTTGACTTGAGGAGGTCTTTGTTGTCAAACAGTCGCTGCCATTGCTTGTAGAAGATTGAGGCTGACACTGCTAATCCAGTGTTGGATCTCCTTGTCAGCAATTGCCTTTTAAGAGAGATAGCTGTGAAGATATAGGAAGCGCTTAATACATTCCAGAACGCTTACGTGGTAGAATGTTTGACTGACCAGGTGTGGATTCATATGGGTTTTGTTTTGGCAATATTTAAGACCAAGTATTTTGTAGGATTGTAGAGATCGAGGGTGACCTGCAAGTCTGGTGCTGAGCGAGCAACGACAATACAGCAATCTGCAAACTGTAGATCAAGCCCACCATTGGTGGTCAGTTTAGTTTTGGCATGGAAGTGACTGAGATGGAAGTGTTTTCCATCTAGGCCACATTCTATTCTGATGCCAGAGGTTGGTTGATCTTGGATAATGTGATTAGTCACTGTCAGGTAGATTGTAAATGATACGGGGTCTATTACTTCGCTTGATACCAGTCTGGATTTTGAACCAGTTGTAGGATTGTGATGAAGTTTCTTGGGCATCCAGATCTTTGGAGCACAATCAACCAAGTCTCACCAGCAGGGTGGCACAGTGGTTAGCGCTGCCGTCTCACACCAACAAGGACCTGAGTTCAATTCCCGGCTTGTGTCAAATTGTCTAATCTCCACACAAATTATATCCTACACCCTGTCCTTCCCTTCTACTCTATGAATGGTATGTTTTGTCTGCATAGCATGCAGGAAATGATAGTTTTCACTGTATCCCAATACATGTGACAATAATAAATCAAATCAAAAAAACCCACTCGCCCTATTTCTTCAAACATTATTAGCATAACCTTTTCCTTCCTTTCTCCCCTGTGTATCTCACTTCCCCTTAAATGCGTCTATGCTATTTAACTTAACTATACCACACGGTCATGAGGTGCTCATTTTAATCGCTATTCTCTGAATTCCTTATTGAACGAATGTAGAAGAGTTCACTTCTTGTGAATCAGTTAGACTGCTCACATCAACGCAGCTCGCGGCAGCACAGTTGTTAGTATTGCTGCCTCACAGTGCCAGAGACCCCAGTTCGATTCCTGGCTTGAGTCATTGTCTGTGCAATGTCTGCACGTTCTCCCCATGTTTGCGCGGGTGTCCTCCGGGTGCTTTGATTTCCTCCTACAGTCTGAAAGACCTGCTGGTTAGGTGCTTTATCTGTGCTAAATTCTCCCTCAGTGTACCCAAACAGGCACTGGAGTGTGGCGACTAGGGGATTTCCACAGTAACTTCATTGCAGTGTGAATGCAAGCCGATTTGTGTCACTAATAAATAAACTTCAAACTATTTACTGAGTCATGTTGTTTGCTCAAATCACGGAATGCAATGAAGAGTTCCGATGTTGTTCTTTTTACCTGAATTATTCTGGGGATAAAGACCTCACAAATGGAACGCACCAACTTGGGTGAGACGTTGAAAGGTTGAGCCATCAAATGCAAATTATACCCTGAGAAGAGGAGCGAAAGTGAGGGAAGGAAAAATCTTCTGCTTGTGCGTAACACAACTATGCCATTGGAGTTACTGCGGTGATAATATCAACTACATTTTGGTATGTAATGCAGTATCAAACTGTCCTAAGGTTGCTAAATGTGGGGGCGTTGTTTGTGGCCCAGGTTCTATACTTAGACACTGCTCAAAGGGCAAGATACCATCAATCGACCATTATCTTGGCAATGATGGTATCTTGCCCTTTTTTTAAGAGCTTCCTGCCACACCCAGAAAGGTGAAAGGTCATTGAGAACAACATCCTTGGGAAATGCGTACTGTTGGACAGTTTCAACTGGGTGAATGTTGAAACCTGAACAGTGATTATCTTCCATTACATTCATTCATGGAATTAAAATAGCTCCGTAAAAGTTAGCAGCTTACAGACAAAAGTGTGAAATATTCGCAGTGTCTAAGCGTAAAACCTGAGCCACAAACAACACCTCCTATACCTCATTCGGATTGCCTATTTTTATCACCTCAACACTTCCTGTTTCTATCTATACCTCACCCCCGTATTCCGAGTTTTAAACTTAAGTGCAGTTGAATAAGTTTTATTTTAAATCAAGTGAAGTAGCTGTGGTTTGGAGACTCTGTGGGGTGGGACTGTCCTGCCCAAGGTCAACGGATCTTTGCACGGTTCATGTAACCCCCATGACTTCCCTGGGCTTGCAAAATCTCACTAACTGTCCTGGCTTCAGACAATTCACTCCTCTTTAACTTGTGCTTAACCCTGTCATCATTCACATTGTCTGTACCTTTAAGACTTGATTATCTGTAAAGACTCGCATCCCAACCATTATTTTGTAAATTGAGTTTGTGTCTTTATATGCCCTATTTGTGAACTGAAATCCCACTCACCTGATGAAGGGGCAGCGCTCCGAAAGCTAGTGGCTTATGCTACCAAATAAACCTGTTGGACTTTAACCTGGTGTTGTGAGACTTCTTACTGAGGTTACCATTGACCAGAAGCTAACCTGGACCAGCATTATAAATACATTGGGCAGGATTGCTTGGCCGTGCCTGCCCCAAGACCAGAAAACCCCACCCAAGGTGAGCGGAATGGGAAAATTCTGCCCTGTGGCTATGAGAGTAGATCAGAGGCCAGGAATCTCCTTGTGAGTAACTCCCCATCTTGACTCTCCAAAGCTTGTCCACCATCTACAAGGCATAGGTCAGGAGTGTGATGGAATACTCTCCATTTGCCTGGATGAGTGTAGCTTCAAGAACATTCAATGACACTATCCAGGACAAAGCAGCCCACTTGATTGCTATGCCTTCCACAAACATTCAATCACTTTATCACCGACAAACAGTGGTAGTCGTGTGTACCATCTACAAGGTGTGTTGGAACAACTCATCAAGGCTCCTTAGGCAGCATCTTCCAAATCCTCTAGAAGGACAAGAGCAGCAGATATTGGGGAACATCACAGCCTTGAGCCCCTCTCCAAGTCATTCTCCATCCTGACTTATATCATCATTCCTGCATTGTCGCTGGGTCAAAATCCTGGAACTCCCTCCTTCACTACACTATTGGTGTACCTACACCACATGGACTGCAATGATTCAAGAAGACATCTCACTGCCACCTTCTGAAGGGCAGCTAGGGATGGGCAATAAATACTGGCCAGCCAGCGATGCCCATGCCCTGCAAATGAATTTTAAAAATGTAGCTTGTGCTACCCATTCTGAACATGTTTGTTCAATGCCAGTTTTAGCTTCGATAATGCCCAGTAAAGACAAATCATATTAACATTAAACGTAGACTGTAATCAGTACAGCATTTCTTTAATGGATGTTAAGGATGCGAAGCTGAGGGTTAGGATATTTTTGAAATTTTTGCAGAGGCTTGTAAGTTACTGCAGTCTAGGAAGTCCCTAATGGAATGACTATGGATGGAGTTCCCATCTTGAATGAATATAACAAGAAATAACATTTGTGGAATTTACACCTCCCATTGTTTGTGGACCTTTATATCCTTTGAACCCTTTAGCCCCAAGAGCTATATCCAATTCTTTCTTGAAAACACAGAGGGTGGGATTTTCTGGCCACGCTTGCCCCAAGACCGAAAAATCCCATTCGAGATCAACAAACCTTACCATGGTCCGCAACCGCCACCCCACCCCCCCCACTCCCCCCAGAACTATTTCCCTGTCTGCTGTGATTCCTGTAGTGGGTGGGACAGGAAACTTCACCCTAATATGCCAGTTAAAGCTGAATGAGTGCTTTTTAGAAGTGGATAAAAGCAAATTACTGCGGGTGCTGGAATCTGAAACCAAAAGAGAAAATGCTGGAAAATCTCAGCAGGTCTGGCAGCATCTGTAAGGTGAGAAAAGCGCTGAAATTTCGAGTTTAGATGACCAGGTGTCAAAGCGATTTGATAAAGGGTCATTTGGACTCGAAACATCAGCTCTTCTCTCCTTACAGATGAAATTTTCCAGCATTTTCTCTTTAAACGTTGCTTCTGTACCCTGTGTTTCAAGTCCAGGCTCATACAGGATCGTACCCTGTTTAATCATTTACCCAACCTGCTCTGTGACCTTCAACAACTTGTGCACATACACCCCCAGATTTCCCCGTTCCTGCCCCCCCTTTGAGAATCATGCCATCCATTTTTTATTACCATTTTTCTCCCAGGATGAATCACTTCACACTGCTCTGCATTCAGTGTTATCTGCCATGTGTCCCCTATTCCACCAACCTATGTCCTTTTGAAATCTATACTACCTTTCTTACTGTTCACAATATTTCCAAGTTTTGTACCATTGTCAGATTGTCCTGTGTACCCAAGTGCCTCTCCATCACTGCAGTGGCTACGTGACAAAAGTATTTTATTGTCTGTAAACCTCACTGGATGTTCTTATCATGTGAAAGGCGCTATAGAAACGCAAATTCAAATTTCTTATCTAAACATGCGTATTAGTCTGAATTAAGTGACAGGTTTATCCAATTTCAGGATTGTTCTAAAGTCAGCACAGGCTCTCAGCATTCCCAGCCTTGGTAAATGATCTTATCCACACTCCCCTTCTCTTTCTGTCTTGCACACCTTCAGAGCCGCAATGTTTTTACCTGTGGGGGAATAGTGAGGGGGAGTGATGGAAAGAATACTGAGTTAATTATCGGCTCGTTGAGTTGGATCACTTTGAACTCTCCTTCTGTGGCCAACAAGTCCAGACGTTGAACTCCAACCTGGAGTTTCTGGGGCGGCATAATGGCACAGTGGCTAGCACTGCTGCCTCACAGTGCCGGGAACCCAGGTTCAATTCCAGCCTTGGGTGACTACGTAGAATTTGCACATTCTCCCCATGTCTGCACGTGTTTCCCTTGGGTGCTCCGGTTTCCTCCCACAGTCCAAACGACATGCTGGTTAGGCGCATTGGCCATGCTAAAATCTCTGTCAGTGTAGAATCATAGAGACCTAGAATCCCTATGGAGCAGAAGGAGGCCATTGGCCCATAAAGTTTGCACTGACCACAATCCCACCCAGACCCCACCCCCACAAAGCCATGCATTTGCCCTAGCTAGTCCCCCTGACACTAAGGGGTAATTCAGCATGGCTAATCCACCTAACACCCACATCTTTGGACTGTGGGAGGAAGCCGGATCACCTGGAGGAAACTCACACAGACACAGGGAGAATGTGCAGGCTCCACACAAACAGTGACCCGAGCCACGAATCGAACCCAGATCTTGGCGCTATGAGGCAGCAGTGCTACCATTGTGCCACCTGGTGTATGGTAGCACACAGTGTACCCGAGCACTGACTGGGGGATTTTCACAGTCACTTTATTGCAGTGTTAATGTACTTGTGACACAAGCCTTCTGCGGTTGGCATTGGAGGCATCAATTCCTGAGATGTTTATTATTCTGGGCTGTCTGGACGTTGGATGTTCTTAGCCGTTACATGCCACAAAGTGCTGGAATTTTGTTTGTCTTGGATTGGGTTAGTCTTAATGCAAGCCTACTCGTGACACTAATAAATAAACTTGAAACTTTAAAAAAAGCTATATTCAAACTGAAGGTGATACCTGTCACCACAAGTTGATGAAGAAATCATTTACAATCGATAACCAGAAAATGAGAAGCAAAATTGCAAATACTGGAAATCAGAAAATAAGTGAAGAAATAACAGCCCTCTGGGGAGAAAAGAAAAGATAGGTTGACATTTTGATTTTAAACCCTTTCTTATTCCGACAGAGGAAATTATCCATCTTTGTTCACTGTGGAGGCTGATGTTTTAGAATCATAGAATCCCTACAGTGCAGAAGGAGGCCATTCGGCCCATCGGAGGCCATTCGGCCCATCAAGCCTGCACTGACAACAATCCCACCCAGGTCCCATCTCTGTAACCCCACATATTTACCCCTCTAATCCCCCTGACAGTAAGACGCAATTTAGCACAGTCAATCAATCTAACCTGCATATCTTTGGACTGTGGGAGGAAACCGGAGCACCCGGAGGAAACCCACGCAGACACAGAGGGAGATTCCATACAGACAGCCACCTGAGGCTGGAATTGAACCCGGGTCCCTGGCGCTGTGAGGCATCAGTGCTAACCACTGTGCCACCGTGCTACCCCTTTGTGAGAATATCTTCTTCTCTTAGACCAGGAACTACTGTGGTGGAAATAGCACATTTTGTTTACTCAGAAAAATGAATGTAATTGCAATTGACAGGAGAAAATAAGGAAATTTATTGAATGACTGTTTTCATCTTGCTTTTGATTACCTTTCTAGGAAGTGGGTGAAAGGTTACGAATGAACTTCCATCTGTTGAATTGCGAGATGGTTTTCATGAGATGACCTCTCCCCAACATCCAGCGTCAATTTCCCTAAATTAACCAGGCCAGTCAGAATGTATCTCTGAATTTAGACAGGATGGCCATCGTGCAGCCAACTTCATTACAGTCTGCGTTTATTCATTGGTCGGATCCTCCGGTGAGTGATTCCATCGAACAGTGACTTGAAACAACCTCTGTTAAAACAATTTCACACAAAGAAAATATATATTGCCCGAACTCATGCCAATCAGTGCTGACTCCATTGATCAAGCTGTTACTTCTGAGCAAGCCTGGCATAATGCCCTGCTTTTGAGTCACGATTAGCCAAGTCCCAAGTATTATCGTGGGCTGGAATTGTCAGTGAACGTCACCACAGATAGTCTGAAGGCAGCAAATGCAAACCGACTTGTCTCTGCACTTGCCTCCTTTCTCCGCCTATGATCTCATTACTTACTTGTTTGCGCTGTTGGCAAATTGATATTTCTTTAATTCCCCCTTCATGAGATGCCACCATCTCTGCCTGGCACAGCGTCTCGTGCCCGAGCAGCTTGCTGGGCCATTTCAGAGGGCATAGTTCACAGAATCTTAGAATCCCTACTTTCTCAGAAGACTAAGGAAATCTGGCATGTCCACTACGACTCTCACCAACTTTTACAGATGCACCATAAAAAGCATCCTTTTTGGTTGTATCACAGCTTGGTATGGCTCCTGCTCTGTCCAAGAACACAAGAAACTACAAAGGGTCGTGAATGTAGCCCAATTCATCACGCAAATCAGTCTCCCATCCATTGATGCCATCTACATCCTGCTGCCTTGTAAAGCAGCCAGCATAATTAAAGACCTCACACATCCTGGACATTCTCTCTTTTAACTTCTTTCGTCAGGAAAAAGATACAAAATTCTGAACTCACATACCCAACCGACTCAAGAACAGCTTCTTCCCTGCTGCTGTCAGACTTTTGACTGGACCTAACTTATATTAAGTTGATCGTAGAATCCCTACAGTGCAGAAGAAGGCCATTTGGCCCATTGAACCTGCACCAATAGCAATCTCAATCAATAGCAATAGCAATCCCAAGTCCTATTTCCATAACCCCACACAAGGGTTTCTCTATACCCTAGCTGTGACTGTAACACTATATTCTACACCCACTCCTTTTCTGTGAACGGTATACTCTGTCTGTATAGTGTGCAAGAAACAACGATTTTCACTATTAATACGTGACAATAATAAATCAAATTAAAAAAAAGTCAGTGCTGAAGGAGGCCATTCGGCCCATTGAGCCTGCACCGACAACAATCCCACCCAGACCCTAGCCCCATAACCACACATATTTACTCTGGTGGTCACCAAGGGTCAATTTAACATGTCCAATCCATGTAACCCACACAGCTTTCGACTGCAGGAGGAAACCGGAACACCTTATGTTAAGTCGATCTTTCTCTACACACCAGCTGTGACTGAAATACTATATTTTGCACCGTCTTCTTTCCTTCTCCCCTACATACTCTATCAACAGTATGCTTCGTCTGTATAGCGCACGAGAAACAATACTTTTCATTGTATCCCAATGCATATGACAATAATAAATCAAACCAAATCAAATACTGACACAGCTATGGACTCCCTTCTCATTGAAGATGGGATTATCTGTGGGGTTTCTTTCTCCAGTTGATTAGTTAAATGCCCACCACCGTTTATGGACTGGATGTGGCAAGATTAGAATTATAGAATCGTGCAGTGCAGAAGGAGGTCATTTGGCCCATTTTCACCAACCACAATCCCACCCAAGCTCTATCCTCATAACCCCATGCATTTACCTGAGCGAGCCCCCCCTGAAAGTAAAGGGCAATTAAACATGTCCAATCCACCTAAACTGCACATCTTTGGAGCGTGGGAGGAAACCGGAGCAAACCCACACAGACATGGGAAGAATACGCAAACTCCACACAGACAGTGCCCCGAGCCAGGAATTGAACCTACGCCCCTGGCACTGTGAGGCAGCAGTGCTAACCGCTGTGCTACCGTGCTGTGCAGAGCTCTTTGATTGTGGGATTGCTTATCTCTGTGAGCTGAGTGCCGCTTCCACTGTTCGGCGTGCATATTGTTCTGTGTGTAGCTTCGCTGGGTTAGCACTTAATTTTAAGTTAAGCTACCTCGACATTCTCTCCTACACTCCTCACTGAACGTCTAATTGAGCTGTGATATCTTATTGTAGTGCACAAATCTACTACTTTCTCTTGCTTTCTCAAATATAATTTACCCCAAGGCAAAAATTTCACCACAGTGTTTGGCATCAATTTGTCACAATGCTTTATTTAATCTCATTACTCATTGCTGGAATTAGATTTTTCACTTGTCTGGCCATAGAATTTATTGTCAACAGGGTGAAGACCGTCCATCTCATTATTTTGATGTTAAAGCTCTTGAAGCCACTATTGTTTTGCAAAATTTGGAAGGTTTAATTGCTATGACAGAAATGGTCATGTTAGTACAAAATTATTAATATTAATTTGAATTTAATAAATCTGACTGTCCAGGATAAAAATAGTGATGTGCAAAAGACCATGGTTTATATATAGTATAGATCATAATGTACTATAGAGGCATTGAGGGGAAAATCTCACCAAAAGAATTATAAGTCCAGGATATTTCTCACCTGTTTTTTGGGTGAGTTCGAATTCAAAATCTTATGCACTCAGTGCAAGAAAAATTGAGAGATGATGGGCATGTTGCAGACATTTCCGATACAGATATAGTGTGTTCATCTGCAGGTGGACAAAAATGTGAATCCTTGACAGGCAGGTCCCCCACATCGCCACATGTTTAACTCAAAGAACAAAGAAAATTACAGCACAGGAACAGGGCCCTTCGGCCCTCCAAGCCTGCACCGACCATGCTGCCCAACTGAACTAAATCCCCCTACCCTTCCGGGGACCATATCCCTCCATTCCCATTCTATTCATGTATGTGCCCAGATGCACCTTAAAAATCACTATCGTATCTGCTTCCACTGCCTCCTCCGGCAGCGAGCTCCAGACACCCACCACCCTCTGTGTAAAAAAACTTGCCTCGCACATCTCCTTTAAATCTTGCCCCTTGCCGCCTTAAATTTATGTGCCCTCGTAATTGACTCTTCCACCCTTACCAAGTTTAGCTACCAAGAGTATTGTGGTTGTCATTTATGGCATTGGCACTTGTTGGTCATCGGTAACCATGGTAACCCACAGGAACTGTAGCCATTTTCCTCACTCGCTAGCCTGTGACTCCCAGCTCCGAATGGTCAATGCCTGGGCCTTTCATTTCACTCTTGCAAGCATACCTGAAGCACTGCTTTGGGCGTCCTACGGGCCGTCTGGCTCTCATTACCTCCCCATGCAGAAAGACCGGCAGTCACAGTCACGCAGCAGGGTGCGAAGAACAGAGGCCTTTATTGAAGTCATCTTTATGTCATCCCATGCTTGTTTCAAGAGTCAGGCAAAGGTGGTTTCCCCATGTGTGTACCAAGCTGTGCATCAAGTGACAGATTGCCACTGTGAACCCAAGGTAACAGAATTTGCTAGCTTTGCCAGTGAGATATTATTGGGTGTGATTAGGGGCAGAGATGCAGCATCTTGTCCTATGACCTGGTTTTCTTGACAGTTATCATCAGAGAGAAGTCTCCAGGTGGGGAGAGAGACAGTCCTTGGGTCTTTGTGGCTGGACTTCCATGTGGACAACCAGTGTGGCATCATTAACAGAGAGGAGTTCTCTCATCAGAATGCAACATATTTGTATCTTTACCTTTAGTCTTGATAGATTGCAAAGCTTTCCAATTCCTGAGTTGGCGAAGGGGTGAGAAACAGCCCTGTTTCCCTCCAGTTGTCACTCTGAATCTGTGGAAAATGGAGCCATTAAACTACACAAGAAACGAGCTGATGAGACTGATGATATGATTTGATTTGAGTTGATTTGATTTATTATTGTCACATGTATTGGGATTCGGTGAAAAGTATTGTTTCTTGCGCGCAACACTGACAAAACATACCGTTCATAAAGAAGGAAAGGAGAGGGTGCAGAATGCACTGTTACCGTCATAGCTAGAGTGTAGAGAAAAATCAACTTAATGCAAGGTAGGTTCATTCAAAAGCCTGACAGCAGCAGGGAAGAAGCTGTTCTTGAGTCGGTTGGAACATGACCTCAGACTTCTGTATCTTTTTCCCGATGGAAGAAGGTGGAAGAGAGAATGTCCAGGGTGTGTGGGGTCCTTGATTATGCTGGCTGCTTTTCCAAGGCAGCCAGCAGTGTAGATGGAATCAATAGTTGGGATAAAAGCAAATTACTGCGGATGCTGGAATCTGAAACCAAAAGAGAAAGTGCTGGAAAATCTCAGCAGGTCTGGCAGCATCTGTAAGGAGAGAAAAGAGCTGATGTTTCGAATCCAGATGACGCTTGTCAATAGATGGGAGGCTGGTTTGTGTGATGGACTGGGCTTTGTTCATGGCCCTTTGTAGTTTTTTGCAGTCTTGGGCAGAGCAGGAGCCATACCAAGCTGTGATACAACCAGAAAGGATGCTTTCTATGATGCATCTGTAAAAGTTGGCGGGTATCGTAGTTAACATGATGTCAACAGGGTGTACCACCTCCAAGAATGATCAGTCATTTTATTTGCTATAAATTCACATCCATTCAATGCTGGATCTTCAGTGGAGAAAACTTCAGTAACGTGTGATGAAGAGTGGGCATTTGGATTATTCTGTACTCTTGCTGTGTCGTCCCTGTGGATGTCGATGTTTGCCTATGATTAGTGTAGGCTATGGTAAAATGGTTGCTGTGCGAGTTGCCTCACTCTGTAAAAAAATCTACTAATCTCATACAATGTCATTCAAACGTGTGCGAAAAGTAATTGCTTTCCTTGAAGCAAACACTTACCTTCCAAGCCCCCTGCTAAGGAGCAATGTTTCACTTCATTACATCGAATCAGATCCAACAAAAGTAGCAAACCATTAAACTTTCCCCAATGGAAAAGGGAAGCATCAGCTTTCGGAGTCAAAATGCTGAGTAGATTAATTGCCTCTTACGAGATTATAAGCAAATGTCTCCAATTTGCTTGAACTGGTATCAGTTGAGGCTGCCCTCGGAGGAGTGTGTATCCGTCTTACCGCTCGATCTATCTAATTCCAGAGAATAGTACCCCGATTAATTTGCCCTATTCAGGAATCAGTTAAGAGTTTGATCACTTGATTAACAGGCTCACAGCTTCCCTTTTCCTGGTTGGTGTTTTGACTTGGATTTGTGTAATAGATCGAGAGTGACTGGATGTGCCGTGAATCAACAACGTTTATTGCCAAATAAAGAATAACATATATACAAGTTCAAACTAAAATGCAGTGCAACTGCTCTGGCACAGGTTCCCATTGATTTGAATTGATTTATTAAAGAGCAAAGAACAAAGCACAGGAACAGCCCCATTGGCCCTCCAAGCCTGCATCAACTATGCTGCCCGACCAAACTAAAATCCCCTACCCCTCCAGGAGCCGTATCCCTCTATTCCCATCCTATTCATGCATTTGTCCAGACGCCTCTTAAAAGTCACTACCGTATCTTCTTCCACTATCTCCCCCGCCAGTGAGTTCCAGGCACCCATCACTCTCTGTGTAAAAAATCTGCCTCATACATCTCTTTTAAACCTTCGCTCTCACACCTTAAACCTGTGCCCCCTAGTAATTGTCTCTCCCACCCTGGGAAAAAGCTTCTGACTGTCCACTCTGTCCGTGCCTCTCACAATCTTGCAGACTTCTATCACGTCGCTCCTCAACCTCCTTCGTGAGAACAAAAGATTGTCACACGTATTGCGATACAGTGAGAGTATTATTTCCTGAGTGCTATACGGACAAAACATACCATTCATAGAGCACACAGGGGAGAAGGAAAGGAGAGAGCGCAGGATATGTTGTTGCGGTTACCAACAGGGTGAAGAGAAAGAACAAAAGAATAGTACAGCACATGAACAGGCCCTTCGGCCCACCAAGTCTGTGCTGACACAATTACCTCTCTAATCGAATATTTTCTTGCCTCTGTGTGGGCCATAGCCATCTATTGCCTCCCTATTCATGTATCTATCCAGATGACTCTTGAACATTGTAATAGTATCTGCTTCCACCTCCCCTGGCAGTGCGTGGCATCACCTTGTGTGTGAAAAACCTGCCTCTTAGCTCTCTTTTAAACTTTCTCCCTCTCATTTCCACCCTATGCCCACGAGTAATTGACCCTTCGATCCTGTGAAAAAGACTCTGACTGTCCACTCTATCCAAGCCTGTCACAATCTTCTAAATCTCTATCAGGCCCCACCCCCTCATCCTCTGATGCTCTAATGAAAACAATCCAAGTTTGTTCAACCTCTCTTCATAGTCCATTTTCCCCAAACCAGGCAACATCCTGGTAAACCTCTTAATATGATCAGCTTCATATGTGATAGGTCCATTCAAAAGCCTGACAGCAGCGGGGAAGGAGCTGTTCTTGAATGGGTTGGGACGTGACCTCAGACTTTTGCATCTTTTTCTCAATGGAAGAAGGGGGAAGAGAGTTTGTGGGGTCCTTGATTTTGCTGGCTTCTTTCCTGAGGCAGCAGGAAGTGTAGATGGTGCCAATGCCTGGGAGGCTGGGGTGATCCACTGGGGTGATCCACAGGGTCCTTGCCAATTATGTAGCCCCCAGAAAATGCCATCTCCCTTAAAGGGCCACTCTATTACAATTTGCTAACCTAATAATGTTCCGGTCACTGGATTACTTACCCAGGCCTCCGACTAGGTTTCTTCCAATGATTCCATTAACCTTTCAATCCCTTTTCCAGTCACAAGCTAGCTGAAGTGTGGAAAACAATTGGGTACTTGTTGGAGGACGTCCATCCCGCTGGCCCGGGAATCAGAGTTTGAACCACTACTACTTTTACATCAGTGCCTCATTGGACTTAAACATCGAAATCAAATTGGTCTAATTTGCATCTCGTATCAAATTAGGATTGACAGTTGAATCAGAGGAGACTGCTCCGGAAGTCCACGATTGGTTGGGCAAAGTAGGGCAGGATTCTCTGTGCCCACCCCCTCGCCTCACCGCGCCCCATCACCCCCCCCAACCACCACGACTACTGCCAATATTGCATTTCTCGGTGACAGGACGTGGCCCCCCATTGGCCAATGATTGGATCTCCTGACCTCGCCACTGTCAATGAGATTTTCCATTGAATCCATCCCACGCTGCTTGAAACCCATGTGAGGATGGGCCTCCGGCGGGACTGGAAGATGCCACCGAAGGGGAAGGGGGAAAATCCCGCCCAATCCGTGTTCAGAACAGGGCTGAAGAAAATGAAGACTGAGAAATGCAAAGTACTGCACATAGGGTAGAATATAAGTGCTGAGGAAACCATGATCTAGTGGTATTATTGCTAGGCTATTAAACTCAGCTCATGTCCTGGAGGTCTGGGTTTGAATCCCGGTTAGTGTGTGGAATTCACTACCACAAAAAGTAGCTGAGGCCAAAATGTTGTGTGATTTCAAGAAGGAATTAGATAGATATCGCTCTTGGGGCTAAAGGGATCAAGGGTTATGGGGGAAGGAGGGGGGGTCAGGATATTGAATTTGATGATCAGCCATGATTGTAATGAATAGTGAAGCAGGCTCGAAGGGCCATATGGCCTACTCCTACTTCTAGTTTCTATGTTTTGATGTAACTCAGCTTGGCTGCTCATTCTGCAGGCTGCCTGACAGTCACTCTCATTGTATTAGAATTGAACGTTGAGTGTGGAGTGTATCAGGCAGAGTGTAATCCCATCCATTTACTGCCACAGTTTCTATCCCTTTCCCCTTAATCTGGGAAAGGCAACTTGCCAGTGCTACTTGCAATGTAATCAAGTAGTGATGTGACCTAGGCAAGGAGCTGATTGTAACTGAGGACTTTGGCTTTGAACTTAGAAAGTAATTTCAACCTCAGCACAAAAAAAAATTTGGAATGCTGAGGAGGCGGAAAATATTTTCCCTAACATTAAAGCTGGCAACAAGTGTAGGGGCTCGGAGGGCTTGAGTACAGGAAACACCATGTCAAGCTTGGATGCTTAGTTAGGGTCTACAGTGTATTGCAGCTGCAAAATAACTGTTTTTAAAGTTTATTTATTATTATTATTTGTGTCACAAGTAGGCTTACATTAACACTGCAATGAAGTTACTGTGAAACCCCCCCCCCCATCTGCACTGAAAAGCAGACACTACAGCTAGCACGGTGGTACAGTGATTAACACTGCTGCCTCACAGTGCCAGGGACCTGGGTTTGATTCCTGGCTTGGGTCAGTGTCTGTGCACGTTCTCCCCATGCCTGCATGGGCTTCCTCCAGGTGCTCCAATTTCCTCTGAAAGATATGCTGGTTAGGTGCGTTGGCCGTGCTAAATCCTCCCTCAGTGTACCCAAACAGTGTGGCGGCTAGGGGATGTGCTGGTTAGATGCATTGGCCATGCTAAATTCTCCCTCAGGTGCCGGAGTGTGACAACTGGGGGATTTTCACAATAACTACATTGCAGCGTTAATGTAAGCCTACTTGTGACACTAATAAGCTTTTAATCTACTGACATACATGGTTAGTGGCATATTTGCCAATCTGTAAATGTTGCTAATAAGTTCTTGTGACTAAAATTTCCTTGCGAGTTCAAAAACAGTTGGTTCCAGCCTCAGATTCTGAATTCCTCATGGATGGTTCACATCCAGTCAGGGGTGATGATGACATAAAAAGGCTTTTTCCCTCAGGAGTGACACTTAACTATTTATTTTGATAATCCTGTCAAAGTTGGCCAAGGTTTCATTGGAGCTTTCTGCAATTAATTTGTGGAATTTCAGAAGCGATTAGCACCTTCTGCTGTCGTGGGAGCTGCCGACTTTCTCGAGAGAAGTGGAGGCAGGATTTATTTATGTTGCTGATGCCTGTGGCAGGGCAGGATTCTTAGAGCCCTCTCCCCTGTGAGCTGCAGCCTTCGAATAAATTACCAAACTAATTTGTCTGGGCATGAGAGTTGACCTTTTCCCTGTTGCCTGGTGCAGCAGGACCCCCCTTTGGTGAGGCTGCAGTCTCTGCGGTAATATTCCACACAGGGAGATGAACATAAGAACTAGGAGCAGGAGTAGGCCATCTGGCCCTTCGAACCTACTCCGCCATTCAATAAGGTCATGGCCGATCTTTTCATGGACTCAGCTCCATTTACCCGCCTGCCCACCTTTGCCGTTCAAAGATTTATCTATCCTTGCCTTAAAAAACGTTCGATGAGGCAGCCTCAACTGCTTCACTGGGCAGAGATTCACAACCCTTTGTGTGAAGAAGTTCCTCCTCAACCCAATCCTAAATCTTATGTTGAGGCCATGCCCCCTAGTTCTAGTTTCACCTGCCGTTGAAATCAACCTTCCTGCTTCTATCCTATCTACCCCCTTCATAATCTTAGATGTTTCTATAAGATCTCACCTCATTCTTCTGAATTCCCCCCATCCTTCTGAATTTCAATGATTATAATCCTAGTGTACTCAGTCTCATAAGCCAGACCCCTCAATTCCTCAATCAACCTAATGAATCTTGTCTGTATCTCCTCCAGTGCCAGTACATCCTTTCTCTGACACATGGACTGAGCTGCAAAACCTCATCCTTGTTGCTAAATCTGCTCCTCTGTACAAGGAAGGATGGAAGGTTAGATGAAGGACGTTTGCTGACAGCCTTCTCCCCTGTGTACACTGTCTGATGGCTGCTTTGGAGTGGCACTTCCGCTAGGATAATTCAGTGTGTGTTACTGCGGAGACTGGGAGCTGTTGATTTTGCTGCGTTTTTTTGTTCCTACTGATTTTGTTTCATTACTTCTGTGTCATTCACTTCTCGCTTGGCAAAGTGCACAGAAACCCATTGGCTGAACTTGATTCAATGACGGAGAGGTAGCGTTGCGCCAAGGCTTGGAATTATATAATGGTCACAAGTGCAGAAGGAGGCCATTTGGCCCGCGTGAGTGGTGCTGGCCCTCCCAAAGAGCAGTTCAGCTGCTGCTACTCCCCCAACCTTTTCCCCAAGAGCAGGGCCTTCCAGATCACTCAGTAAGAATGTTTTACCTCATGTTTCCAGTGATTCATAGAATCCCTACAAAATTTATCTATTCTTGCCTTAAAAACATTCAATGAGGTAACCTCAACTGCTTCACTGGGCAGGGAATTCCACAGGTTCACAATCCTTTGGGTGAAGAGGTTCCTCTTCAACCCAATCCTAAATCTGCTCCCCCTTATGTTGAGGCCATGCCCCCTAGTTCTAACGGTGAAAGCAACCTTCCTGCTTCTATCTTATCACTTCTCTCTTGGCAAAGTGCACAAAAACCAATTCACTGAACTTGATTCAATGACAGAGAGGTAGCATTGCACCAAGGCTTGGAATTATATGATGGGCACAAGTGCAGATGGGGGACATTCGGCCCATCGAGTCTGCACTCACTACAATCCCACCCAGGCCCTGTAACCCCACATATTTACCCTACGAGTCCCCTGATACTAGGATTAATTTATCATGGCCAATTATCCTAACCCGCACATCTTTGGAGTATGGGAGGAAACCGGGGCACCCGGAGGAAACCCACACAGACACGGGGAGAATGTGCAAACTCCACACCCATAGACAGTGACCCAAAGCCAGAATTGAACACGGGACCCTGGCACTGTGAGGCAGCAGTGCTAACCACTGTGCCACTGTGCCAACCAATCTTTTGCCAATCACCTTAAATCTGTGCCCTCTGTCTCTCGATTCTTCGCAGATGGAAACAGTTTCTCACAATCTACCTCAATCTGTCTAGACCCCTCGTTATTTTGAACAGCTCTATCAGATCTCACAACTTTTACCTCTCCACAGAGGACAACATTAGCTTCTCCAACCCATTCTTGTGGGCTCCACGGTGGCATAGTGGTTATTGCTGCTGCCTTAGAGTGCCAGGGACATGGGTTCGATTCCCTGCTTGGGTCACTACCTCTGTGGAGTCTGCATGTTCTCTCTGTGTCTGCTCTGGCTTCCTCCGGGTGCTCCGGTTTCCTCCCACAGTCCGAAAGACAGGCTGGTTAGGTGCATTGGCTGTGCTAAATTCTCCGTCAGTGTACCCGAACAAGCACCGGAGTGTGGTGACTCAGGGATCTTCACAGTAACTTCATTGCAGTGTTAATATAACCCTACTCTTGACACTAATAAATAAACTTTAAATCTTTGTATAACTGAAATCCCTCATCCCTGGAACCATTCTTATCATCATTTCTGCACCCCTCACAAAGCGTTTTTTGTTACTCTTTCATGGATGTGAGGTTCACTGACTGGGGCAGCATTTTGTTCCTGACTCTGATTGTTCTGGAGACTGGAAATTCCCGCTCAAAGTCAACAGAAATTTCCATTGTCTGCCCCTCGCCTGCTCCGATTCTATGGTGGCCAGAACGGTTGAACTTTGGCGACAGTCTCAGGATATTGGGTCAGCCATTTGGGGCTGAGATGTACCTAGATCATAGAACAGTACAGCACAGTACAGGCCCTTTGGCCCTCGATGTTGTGCCAAGCTATGTCCGAACCCAAGATCAAGCTATCCCACTCCCTATCATTCTGGTGTGCTCCATGTGCCTTTCCAATAACTGCTTGAAAGTTCCTAAAGTGTCCGACTCCACTATCACAGCAGGCAGTGCATTCCACACCCCAACCACTCTCTGAGTGAAGAATCTACCTCGGGCATCCCTCCTATATCTCCCACCATGAACCTTATAGTTATGCCCCCTAGTAACAGCTACATCCACCTGAGGAAATAATCTCTGAGTGTCCACTCTATCTATCCCCCTCGTCATCTTATAAACCTCTATTAAGTCACCTCTCATCCTCCTCCACACTAAAGAGAAAAGCCCCAGCTCCCCCAATCTTTCCTCACAAGACTTGCCCTCCAAACCAGGCAGCATCCTGGTATATCTCCTCTGCACTCTCTCCAATGCTTCCACATCCTTCTTATAGCGAGGTGACCAGAACTGCACACAATATTCCCAATGTGGTCGCACCAAGGTCCTGTACAGTTGCAGCATAACCCCACGGCTCTTAAAATCAAACCCTCTGTTAATAAACGCTAACACACTATAAGCCTTCTTCACGACTCTATCCACTTGAGTGGCAAAAAGGAATTTCTTCGCTTAAGGGGGGAACCTTTGTGTCATGTATGTTGGGGTTCAGCCCCTTTAAGGGAACAGGTCAGGTGACCCTGGGTTTGGGCTGATCTGCCTAGGAACCACACCGAGAGGGGGAATTGTCATTTTGGAGTGTGGAGTGAGTAGGACCTGCAGTAAATACCTGTGTTCCCTGTCTGTGAGTTCTTGAAGATACCCCTCGTAGTAAAGAATTTAACACCTTGGAATTCACAGCCTCAAAAAGGCTGAGTCATTGAATACATCACAGGCTGAGATAAGTAGAATATTGGATAATTTCACGTGGCTAGTACTCAATGCTGTAACACCCATCCATGCAAAGAACGGTTTCCGTAATTCCCGATGACAATTCTTAGTTGATATCCCCTAACCAATGGAGATGGTCCTTATTTATTGAAACCTTTTATAGTTTCAGAAACCATTACCAATTCTCCTGTGGTCTTATTTACCCTGTAAAAATTGCCCCAGTATCACCTCCCATCTCTGTAGCTTCCCATCAGTCGGGGGAACCTATACTTGCGGCCGCCTGTGACTTCAATATCCCATCAATAATAGATGCCAAGAATTGAAGCAGCACTCTAACTATACTTTAACTGGTATGTTATATAAATTTATCATTATCACTTTACTCTTGTGCGCTATGGCCCAATTTCTCAAAGCTAAAGTGTTGAAGTGAAGACACTGCTACTCCACCACCTCTCACATATAGAAGGGGTTCTGCATTCAGTGTCTATGTTTCTTTGATGTATCTATGTACCTATGGTCTATATCAACTTGGTGTTGTAGCATGGGCAGAAACCTGATTGCAGGGAATTGTGGGAAGGTTGGCACCAGCTTTGGGAAGTGATAACTTGTCACAGTGGTTCTCAAAAGTAGCTTGGTGGCACAGTGCTTAACACTGCTGCCTCATAGCACCGGGGACCCAGGTTCGAGTCCTGGCTTGGGTTAATGATTGTATGCGGAGTTTGCATGTACTCCCTGTGTCTGCGTGGGTTTCTTCCAGGTGCTTCAGTTTCCTCTCACACTCAGAAGATATGCGGTACAGGTGGATTGGCCATGCTAAATTGCTCCTTGGTGTCAAGGGAACTATCTTGGATAAGTGCATGGAGCTATGGGGATAGGACCTGGGTGGGATTGTGGTCGGTGCAGGTTTGATGGGCCGAATGTAGGATGGTATGATTCTGCACAGCACCTATACCTGTAGTGCTCTATTATAAACCATTCTCTCTCTTTCTCTCTCTCTCCATTAAATCTGCCATCATTACCTCTCTCCTCCAAAAAAAAACCTCACCAGCCTTGACACTTTTCCCATCTCCAAACTCCCTTTCCTCTTCAAAATCCTTGAATGTATTTACCCTGGTAGCCCACCTGGGGCAATTTAGCATGTCCATTCAACCTAATCTGCACGTCTTTCAGAGTATGGGAGGAAACCAGAGCACCCAGAGCAAACCCACGTGGACACGGGGCAAAAGTGCAACTCCACACAGACAGTGACCCAAAGCCGGAATTGAACCCAGGTCCCAGTGGCTGACTTAAAAAAGTCACGGAGTGATAGATCTGAGTTCCAGCACACAGCCACATTGCTCATTAAGTCTGACATTTAAAACCCAGCAGTTTGTGTCCTCAAGGTACTATTTGGCGCAGTAAGTATTAGAGCCAAGAACAACAACAAATGATATAATGATTGGCAATCTACAGAATGGTGCATCAATGTATTAGCTGATGTGTGCAATTTAAGACAAATTAGGGATAGTTTTGTTTTGTGGTCTTGTGATTACCCTAACTTGCCAAATTCACAGCATTTTGGCCAGAATGATTGCCAATTAAGGGCAACATGAAATAAAGATAAGGGGCAGGTGATGGCCTATGGTTTATTGCTAGACTATTCATTCAGAAACTCAGCTAATGTTTTGGGGACCCAGGTTCGAATCCTGTCACAGCAGATGGTGGAGTTTGAATTCAATAAAAAGAAATCTAGAAGTTAGAACCTACTGATGATCATGAAACCATTGTCAATTGTCAGAAAAATCAATTTGGTTCACTAATGGCCTTTAGGGAAGGAAATCTGCCGTCCTTACCTGGTCTGGCCTACATGTGACTCCTGAAGCACAGCAATGTGGTTGGCAAAGATGTGCGGGTTAGGTTGATTGGCCATGCTAAATTGACCTTAGTGTCAGGGGGGATTAGCAAGGTAAACATGTGGAGTTATGGAGATAGGGCCTGGGTGGGATTGTGCGTCGGTGCACGTGTGATGGGCTGAATGGCCTCCTTCTGCATTGTGGAGATTCTATGGGTGGAATTTTACCGGCATGTGCGCGCGAGATTCGTACAATCCCACCCAAGGCCAGTGGAGAATGTCGCCCCGTCCGTCCCTGGAATCGGGGCAGGCGTGCCAGGAAAAATCTGGCCTACGACTGCCTCTAAGGGCAGCTAGGGATGGGCAATAAACGCTGTGCAATGCCTGTGCCCCACAAATGAATAAAAGAAATGGTATTGAGTGAGAGAAAATATTTCCACTGGTTATGGTTGAAAGGGTCAGATTGTGCTTGAACTATTTGACACTGGGCTGTGTTGACGCTCAGAAATTTCCTGCGATATTTAAAAAGAAAAAATAATTTTTCCCAATCACCTCATTCTTTCTGTTTCTCCCCTGCTCAGTCTTGTTATAATTTTGAGCCTCTTGCTCTGGCTGCCGTTTCAATTTCCATCTTATTTATTAATGCGCTTCCTTTCATGTTGTATTCAATCACCCAGTTTGTCCCTTTGACTTTGATGTTATTTACTGACATGTTGTGCTGTGCTGTTGAGTTGCTGTTAGTAGCACATTGACTCTGATCGCTGACCGCAACAACACTGCCTCGTGCGCCATATCGCTGCCTCCTCATTTAAAATAAAACACCCAGCACTTTGGACCTCTCTCGTTAGCTTCAGAGAAAACCGCTTTGACAGTGAGCGAGGTGATTAAAGAAAGTGCCTGCTCATCTCTGATTTAGCCAGAGATTAAGAGCTAATGGAACAATAGAACTAAGATTAAAGTGAGCTGGAGTGGCTACACATGATGGGTGCGAGCAGCACAGTGGTTGGCACTGCTGCCTCGCAGCGCCAGGATCCGGGTTCGATTCCTGGCTTGGGTCACTGTCTGTGCAGAAACTGCACCTTCTCCCTGTATCTGCGTGGGTTTCCTTCGGGTGCTCCGGTTTCCCCCCACTGTCCGAAAGACGTGCTGGTTAGGTGCAGTGACCATGCTAAATTCTCCCTCAGTGTACCCGAACAGGCGCCGGCTAGGGATTTTCACAGTAACTTCATTGCAGTGTTAATGTAAGCCTTACTGACACTAATACTTCTACCAAAACTAGACAGAGTTTCAAAATAAAAGAAAAGCTACGCGGAGTTTTGGGACACTGTCATAGTTTTCTTAGCTGATCTGTTTCATGCCAGCAACCTCCACAGTGTCTTCTGTGGAGTGTCTTCACCTCCACAGTGCATGTAACCCATAGACAAAGTTTGATTGGTACCCCTTCCATTCACTCCCTCCACTACCAATGCACAGTGTCATCACTGAGTTCCATCTACACCATGCACTGCAGCAACACACTAAGGCTTCCTCAGGCAGCACCTTCCAAACCCACGATTCCACCTTGGAGGACGAGGACAGCAGATACCTAGGAACGCCACCACCTGCAAGTTCCCCTCTAAGTCACACACCATCCTGATCTGTAACTATATTGACGCTGGGTTAAAATCCTGGAACTCCCTCGCTAACAGCAGTGTGGGCCTACACCTCTGGGACTACAGCAGTTCAAGAAGGCAGCTCACCACCACCTTCTGAAGGGCAATTAGGGATGGGCAATAAATGCTGGCCTTGCCAGCCACATCCTGTAATTGAATAAACACAAAAAAACAGGTATCTGAATCAAATGCCCATTTTTCAGACATTTGGGCACTTAGTTAATGTACTTTTTTATTTGATTTATTATTGTATTAGCATACAGTGAAAAGTATTGTTTCTTGCACACTATACAGACAAAGCATACTATTCATAGAGAATGAACGATGGGCAGCACGGTGACACACTGCTTAGCACTGCCGCGTCACAGTGCCAGGGACCCAGGTTCAAGTCTGGCCTCAGGTCACTGTCTGTGTGGAGTTTGCACATTCTCCTGGTGTCTGTGTGGGTTTCCCCCGGGTGCTCCGGTTTCCTCCCGCAGTCCAAAGATGTGCAGGTTAGGTTGATTGTTGTGCTAAATTGACCCCAATGACAGGGGATTAGCAGAGGAATTATGTGAGGTTACAGGAATAGGGCCAGGGTGAGATTGTGGTCGGCACAGTCTCGATGGGCCAAATGCCCTTCTTCTTTACTGTAGCGATTCTATGAAAGGAGAGGGTGCAGAATGAGTTTAGTATAGAGTTTTAGAAGCAGACAATGAGAGTAAAATATAGAATTAGAGGATATGCAGGGCACAGCTTGCAAGAAGCTGCCACGTTCTGGCGCCATCTTGAATTCCAAGAGGCTAAGGGCATTGAGCACAATAATAGACTCGATCTTTTGAAGAGAAAGGGTTAAAGCATGGGGGTCAAAGGGCAATGTTTTCTTTAGAACCTGTAATGTTTCTGAATGGTCCTTCATCATTAAACCTTGGCCAGGAATGATTCTTTCTAAAGAATCGGCCCATACGGCAGTTGTTTATTGGATGCTCCTCACACAATGAGGGCCTCAGTTTTGTGGACAAGAGACATATCCAAATTTCCAATCAAAAGTCTGCCACCCATCAGATGAGTTAACCTGTCTTTTACTCATGGATAGTAAGAAAGAAGGTTGTTTAATTCCCTCTATCTGATTCCCAACCCCATCTTGGACCCGACTGGAACCCTCTCCTCCACCAATTTCCCCTGATTCCCTGGTTCTGACTTCAACCCTGGTCCCCAGCCCTGACCTCTGACCCCTGCTATAATCCTCCTCTTCCCAGAGGACACCCAGACAGACACGGGGAAAACAGTGGTTAGCATTGCTGCCTCACAGCGCCAGGGACACGGGTTCAATTCTGGCCTCGGGTAACTGTGTGGAAGTTACGTGTTCTCCCCATATCTGTGTGGGTTTCCTGTGAGTGATCCAGTTTTCTCCCACAGTCTGAAAGACACGCTGGTTAGGTGGATTGGCCACGCTATTGGTGGATTGATATCCTTAATGTCCAAAGATGTGTAGGTTAGGGGAATTAGTGGGGTAAATATATAGAGTGACAGGGAAAGGATCTGGGGAAGCTGCCCTGTCAGAAAGTCAGTGCAGTCTCAATGGGCCAAATGGCCTCCTTCTGCACTGTAGGGATTCCATGGAACATGTAAACTCCACACAGACAGTTGGCCAAGGCCAGAATTGAACCCCTTTCCCTGGCGCTGTGAGGCAGCAGTGCTAACCACTGTGCTGCCTGCATTTTCTCTTGAAGCATTACTGAGTGATATTATCACTGTAAATTCACTGTTGTGTCAGAGTCTATGCTTGACTAACAGGAAGCGCCGCAGATGGTTATGCACTGTGCAACAGATTTCACAAACTGGCTTCATTTCTTAAAGTGTCTGAAATATGATTTATTAAATTAATACTTGACTTTTAAAAAGTGTTGGGAGAATAATGCAGCAAATTATCTCTTCAGGTTAATGGTCCCGTTAAGAAGCTCATTAACCTAGTTGGATTCACTGTATAGACTCAGCAGCAGTTATCTCTATATTACATATACATTTCAGGCCATTTGTTTCTATGTTTTTCTTTGTCCCTCCATAGTTTGCTTTTGTTGTCTTAGTGCACCATTTGATGTTCAGCTCCTCCCATCTTGTTCTTCCTTAAGGGCAGGCACAGTGGCACAGTGGTGAGCACTGCTGCCTCACAGCGCCAGGAGCCCCGGTTCAATTCCTGGCTTGGGTCACTGGCAGTGTGGATTCTGCACGTTCTCCCTGTGTCTGCATTGGTTTCCTCTGGATGCTCCTGTTTCTTCCCACAGTCCAAAAGACGTGCTGGTTAGGTGCATTGGCCGTGCTAAATTCTCCCTCGGTGTACCCGAACAGGTGCTGGAGTGTGGCGACTAGGGGATTTTCACAGTAACTTCATTGCAGTGTTAATGTGAGCCTACTTGTGACACTAATAAATAAACTTTAATTTTTTCTAAACTTTAAAATTTAAGCTTTGAAATAATGACCGCATCACATTTCATGATAAGCCAATAGTCCAGAACTACTTGTGCAGAAAACCCTGAATTGAAGTTAGCCTCTATGGTCACTGCCTGCACATTGAACGTAACATTGTGTTAAGAAGCTGTGTCAGTTGTTGTATGACATGACACTGGCAAGTAGAGTCATAGAGGTTTACATCATGGAAACAGGTCCTTTGGCCCAACTTGTCCATGCCAGCCAGTTTTTACCACTAAGTTAACCCCAATTGTCTGCATTTGGCCCATATCCCTCTATCCCATCTTACCCATGTAACTGTCTAAATGTTTTTTAAAAGACAAAATTGTACCCACCTCTACTATCATCTCCGGCAGCTCGTTCCAGACCCTCATCATCCTCTGTGTGAAAAAAATCACCTCTCTGGACCCTTTTGTATCTCTCCCCTCTCGCCTCAAACCTATGCCCTCTAGTTTTAGACTCCCCTACCTTTTGGGAAAAGATGTCGACTATCTATCTTATCTACGCCCCTCATTATTTTGTAGACAAATGGAATAAGGGAACGTATTTAACATTAAATGTAGGTGATTTAGCACAGCTCAGACAAAGAAAGTGAGGATTGGGAGGCTGTGGAATGCACTGCCAGGGTGACAGACTGAAGTACATATCAAGTCAACATTGAAGAGTAGTTTGGGCAGCAGTGCTAACCACTGTGTCACTGTGCTGCCCCTTCCCTTACTATTGCCAGGTTCATGGAAATACCATGCACTGTGTTGTAGGCGGATTGGATGGATGCTGGATTCTTCCAAGGAGACCTGTGGAGATTCAAATTCTGCACCGACTCTCAGAGAGGGTATTTTCCCAGGCCCTCTCCCTTACCCTTATCCCTGAAATCCCACACATTTCCCATGGCTAAACCCCGTAACCTACATATCTTGGGACACTAAAGGGCAATTTAGCATGGCCAATGCACCTGTACTCTTTGGACCATGGGAGAAAACTCACGCAGACACAGGAAGAATGTGCAAACTCCGCATAGACCCGAGGCCAGGATTGAACCCTCTATTCTCAGGTGCTGTAACACAGCAGTGCTAACCACTGTGCCACCATGACACCTTGGACCATCGCAGTATCCTCTTGACTGAATTCCTGAAATAAAAGACACCAAAAGAAAATTCCACAACTTCCAATAAAGTTCAATGTTCCAGATTAAACTGCAGCAAATAACCTGGGGAGTAGTCTGTTTGGCTTGCTGCTCCATCGGTGGTCTGGTTCCTACCATGAAAGACCTTCAGTAGCCGTTTCAACATCACTGTAGGCATAATGGCGCCCTCTCCCACCCCCAGCCCATCCCCTCACTCCTTCCTTTACGTAGGGTGAGGCTGCCTTTAAGAAATGCAGACTAGCTGCAAAAACACTGGCCATGCACGCACCTGGGGCCCCCTGCTGAGTCAATGGGTGGTGCATTCGGCACTGGACACAGTCCTAGCGATGGGCAGGCAGTGCAAACGTTTATCTGCCTGACTCACTTCGATCGGCTGCGGGGGCACATTCCTGAACCTACTCGCTGACTTCATCGAATTTATAGCCGTTTACATTCGTGACATTTACTTGAACTGATGTGATCTAAAGCTTTTGTCATGGACTTTTGATTTTAATTAGTCCCAATGCAAGTACAAGCTAAAGTCTATTTCCCTTCCCAACAATTTATTGTGGTTGCCACAATGAAGTGGGACAAAGCTGCCAGCTGTGATAATAAGCTGTAGGAACTGCAGCAAGCAATAATTTAGGGAAGACAAGAAAATAGGCCAGGGTTTTTCACTTGTACTTATTCCTGTCATCTGTTCTTTGTGCCTTGTCCGATTTAGATAAGCTACAAAGCGTTTTGTTCCCCATCTATCAGTTTGAATGGCTTTTTTTAATTACCTCTGTCAGATACGATGGAACGCAAACATAATGGCTGCCGTCAATCCTGTGTCCGTACCAATCTTGAGGCTGCTATTGAAGAGAATTGAATCGCTCGATAAAACATGCGTGAAGACAACAGATTTTGATGGGAAAATACTAAGTTTAAGTTCATTCATTAGTGTCACAGGTCGGCTTTTTTTAACACTGCAATGAAAATCCCCTAGTTCGGGTACACTGAGGGAGAATTTAACACCTAATCAGTACATCTTTCGGATTGTGGGAGGAAACCGGAGCACCCGGAGAAAATGCACGCAGCCACAGGGAGAACATGCAAACTTCACACAGACATTGACCCAAGCTGGGAATTGAGCCTGGGTCCCTGGCGCTGTGAGGCAGCAGTGCTAACCACTGTGTCAATGTGCTGTTCTACCCGCTTATACTCATACAATCTACACAGTAAAGGCCACCTAGGCAAGACATTTTATTTAGTGAACACAGAAGTCTCTAAGCCCAGGAGTTTGTTTCCGGTCTTGCTGTGTTGAGAATTGAACCTGGGTCCCTGGTGCTGCAAGGCTGCACTGCTAACCACCGTGCCACCATGCCTTCCCGGGACATTGCAGTATCCCCTTGACCAAATTCCTGAAATAAAAGACACCAGAGAGAAAAGAAAAATTCCACAACTTCCAATAAAGTTAGTGGATCGGCCTCCACTGAATCTATGGAATGGGCGTTTCTCTAAGACGTGGTGCGTGGTTTGCTCTCTCCCACAGGCACTAATGCCCCAATTATGCAGGTTGGCCAAGCAGGGGCTGTGGCCAGTTTTGAACCTGTTCAGGGTAGACCTCTCTTTCCTCAGAAGGTTGAAACCAGTAAGAAGTCTCACAACACCAGGTTAAAGTCCAACGTCCAAGCTTTCAGAGTGTGGCTCCTTCTTCAGGTGAATGAAGAGCTGTGTTCACAAACAAGGCATATATAGTCACAAACTCCATTTACAAAATAGAGGTTGGGCTGCGAGTCTTTACAGGTAATCAAGTCTTAAAGGTACAGACAATGTGAGTGGAGAGAGGGTTAAGCACAGGTTAAAGAGATGTGTATTGTCTCCAGCCAGGACAGTTAGTGAGATTTTACAAGCCCAGGCAATTTGTGGGGGTTACAGATAGTGTGACAAGAACCCAAGATCCCGGTTGAGGCCGTCCTCTTGTGTGCGGAACTTGGCTATCAGTTTTTGCTCAGCGATTCTGCATTGTTGTGTGTTGTGTTTACCAGGCAGATGTTGAGGTTGGGTTTGAGACCAGGTAGCTGTTTGTCACGTCCAATGATTCCCGTTTATTTTTCCGGCTGGAATTTGCATTGGAATCCTGTGTGGGAGAGATTTTCCAGTTCGGAATGGGAGTCACAGCTCGGGTGGGCTGACCAGATCAACATGAAGTGGCTAATGGAAGTGGCGGAGGGGGAAGGCGGCGGGGGGGGTGGGGGGGGGGGGGTGGTTTTGTAAACTTCTTCTACCATTTTGTGTGTTGTTATGAGTTGCCGGATGTGTGGAGGAGTGATGTTTGCCAGACAGGGAGCCAAGGGAGTGGTGCTGAGCATAGTTTTCCACTAATGATGAGCAGGGTAGCATTCAACACAACATTAAGGGGCAATTTATTATGGCCAGTCCAACTAACCCACATATCTTTGGAGTGTGGAAGGAAACTGGAGCACTCAGAGGAAACCAACGCTGGAGAATGTGTAAACTCCATGCAGGCAGTCACCCAGGCCGGGAATCGAACCTGGGTCCTCGGCGTTGTGAGGCATTAATGCTAACCACTGTGCCACTGTGCCGCCCCTGTGTGGTCTGTGGCAGGATCCGTTGCGAGAGAGAATGGAAAATTTGGCATTCCAGCCAAAACTCCATTAACTTTCAGTGGCACAGGTAAATCCCAGCCGGAGCGAGGCTCATGGGTCAGTGCTGGCTATAAGCAGATGTCGGTCAGTGGATGGACTAATTGCGATGGGGGGATACGGGAGGGGTAATTGTAGGGGAGAAGAGTTTACTAGGTAGCTTGTTGGGCCTGGAGGAAGCACGATCACTCCTCTTGACCCACAAGCAGTGTGGTAAAGGCACTTACCTCATGGATTCCATCCCTATCACCTCCTTTCACGTTGTTGGACTATGTGAGGCCAGGGAAACCCAACCAACTGTAACTCAAAATAGAATCACAATGAACGTTATCGTAATGATGTTGCTTTCTCCTGTGAGTGCATTGGTCACCTGCCCCTTGACCCACTTCCATTTAATTTGGGAGTGGTAGCTTTGGGGTGGGTTGGATTCCTGGTTATCTTTTTAACCCTTCCATCGAAATTGAACCCTCCCCTTTTTGGCAGGAGTGGGGGAGGGGGAGAGGAGGGCTGGATGGAATAATGGGGGTGGGGTGTGCGGGAGGAGTGGATAAAATTCTCCCCCCAGAATGCCTTGTATAGATTAGAATCATAGAATCCTACCGTGCAGCAGGAGGCCATTCGGCCCATTGAACCTTTACCGACAACAATCCCACTCAGGCCCGATCCCCATAACCCCATACATTTACCCTGCTACTCCGCCTGATACTAAGGGGCAATTTAGCACGGCCAATGCACCTAACCCCCACATCTTTGGACTGTGGGAGGAAACCAGAGCACCCAGAGGAAACCCACATAGACATGGGGAGAATGTTCAAACTCCACACAGACAGTGACCCAAGCTGGGAATCGAACCCGGGTCCCTGGCACTATGAGGCAGCAGTGTTAACCACAGTGCCACCACATTGCTCCAACCTTTGTCCTTTGCAAGTTTTCTCAACCATTCTTCGATGGCTTACCGGCTGGTATTTTCTCCCTTTAGCCGACAAGTCTAAAGACCCCCAAGGTTCCTCAACACCATTGCAAGTTGGCCTCATCCTCACCACCATTGCAAGTTGGCCTTGCTAGCGCTAACGCACCCAGCATTGAGTTACTGCCAAATGGAAACCAACCGTAGTGATGCTTCTGCACAATAGAGAGCGCTGGAAACCAAAATAGCTTTGTCCATATTTTTACGTCTTTATTTTGAGTAATGACACACGCTGAATTATATTCTAATCAGCTGCTTTCCCAAGTACTTCAGTCCATTGGGAAGGATGTTTAAGTGCTCAGAGGTTCCACGAACTGTGACTGCCGCACAATTTGCAATCAATTTTGATGTTTGCATTGTTGAGCAATGGAATGCCACTGAGAGGATTAGACGTCTTGTCTTACTTCAGTAGTAATTTAGGGAGGCAGCCAGACATTCATGGATCTTGTGTCCAAATGCTGCTGTGTGCTGCAATAAAGAACCTTGGGCTAGTCACCGACCAGATAGATTTAAGCAAATTACTGCGGATGCTGGAGCCTGAAAGAAAACAGAAAATGCTGGAAAACCTCAGCAGGTCTGACAGCATCTGTGAAGAGAGAATAGAGAGAATGTTTCACGTCTGGATAACTCTTCATCGTTGAGGTCTGACAAAGGGTCACAGAATACTACAATGCAGAAGAGGCCATTCAGCCCATCGAGTCCACTCCGATGCATGAAAGGCCCTGACGTACCCATCTAATTCCACTTGCCAGAATGTGACCCATAACCTTGAATGTTATGCTGTGCCCAGTGCTCATCCAGATACTTTTTAAAGGATGTGAGGCATTCTGCCTCCACCACTCTCCCAGGCAGCACATTCCAGGCCATCACCACCCTCTGGGTAAAAAAGATTTTCCTCAAATCCCCCCCTAAACCTCTCACCCCTCACTTTGAGCTTGTGCACCCTCAAATTCCCTGAGCATCAAGACTCAAAGCTTTAGCTCAATTCTCTCTCCACACGTAAAGTTTCAAGTTTATTTATTATTCTCACAAGTAGGCTTACGTTAATGAAGTTACTGTGAGAATCCCCTAGTCGCCACACTCCTGTTCGGGTGCACTGAGGGAGAATTTAGCATTGCAAATGCACCTAACCAGTATATCTTTTGGGCTGTGGGAGGAAACCGGAGCACCCAGAGGAAACCCACGCAGACATGGGGAGAACGTGCAGACTCCGCACAGACTGTGACCCAAGCCGGCACTTGAACCCAGGTCCCTGACGCTGTGAAGTTGCAGTGTTATTCACTGTGCCACCAGGCTGTCCAGATGCTGTCAGACCTGCTGAGATTTTCTGGCATTTTCTGGTGTGGTAGCAAATAGATTGCAAAGGAATTGTCACCCCCAATGTTTCTGTTAGATTGCTTTCCAATTAAGATTGACATTTTTGGGGTTTTACTGCTCCAACCCTCACCAACTTTTACAGATGCATCATAGAAAGCATTCTTTCAGGTTATATCACAGCTTGGTATGGTTCCTGCTCTGCCCAAGACTGCAAGGAACTACAAAGGGTCATGAATGTAGCCCAGTCCATCATACAAACCAGCCTCCCATCCACTGACTCTGTCTACACTTCCTGCCATCTCGGCAAAGCAGCCAGCTTAATCAAAGACCCCATGCATCCTGGACATACCCCCTTTCACCTTCTTCCATCAGGAAAAAGATACAAAAGCCTGAGGCCATGTACCAATCGACTCAAAAACAGCTTCTTCCCGGCTGCTGTCAAATTTTTGAATCTTGCATTAAGTTGATCTTTCTCTACACCCAAGCTATGACTGGAACACTACATTCTGCACTCTCTCCTTTCCTTCTCTATGAACAGTATGTTGTGTCTGTACAGCGTGCAAGAAACAATACTTTTCACTGTATCCCAGTACATGTGATTATAATAAATCAAATCAAATCAAATTCAGTGATTTTACCTCTACAGTAGTAATTGATCAGTGATCTCTGACAGGGCTAATATGTTGTCGTTATAGTCTCTGTGTGTTAAGTGGTAGTCAGATGATGATCAGGCAAAATCTATTTTACACCACCCTGACTTTATCGTCATCTGGTAAGCTGACGGCAATACTAATATCTCCAGGCTTCGATCTCCATACTTCTGAAATGTTATGTTGCATTATTTTCAGCTAAGCAGAGCAGCAATTTTGGGTCAGTCACTTCTGCAGCGGGTAGGTTAGTCCTTCCTCTGAAGCCAGCAGACAAATAATGCCACCAAATTGTGTTGCACCTTTGCCTGCTAATGTCACTGCTACGAACACCTATTTTGGGCCAACGTTTGATTCAGTGGCTGGCCCTTTTACGCTCAGTTATTGTGCTCAGGGAATTTAATAGCAAACTGGGGCCAAAGCCTTGCGTTAAGCTGGTTTTAATGCGTCAGAAAGACTTTTGTTCTTCCCGTTCCCCTGGTAACAGGTTTGAGGGGGAGTCCAGCCCACAGTTTTGCAAATATATAGACTTCTCTATCGCGTCCATTTGCTTCTGACGGTTCGTTTTTGAATTTGAGGAAGTTATTTTTCAAATTGCACAAAGTCCTGGAACACTTTGTGTAAAAAAAGAGTTTTTTTTGTGTGGAAAGAAAGCAGCTGGTTATTTATTGATCAGTTTGAACAAGAAACAGATTGATATCCCTGACAGGGGTGTATATTTTATAATTTATCACCCAAGATCTAGCTCACTTGCAATCTTTTTGTCAGTTGAGTTAGATAAAGGACATTTTGCAGTAAATCTATAACTATTATATCATGATAGATTGCTCTCTTCTTCATTATTTCAACAATTTGTAGCTGTTACTAGGAGGCATAACTATAAGGTTCATGGTGGGAGATATAGGAGGGATGTCCGAGGTAGATTATTCCCTCAGAGAGTGGTTGGGGTGTGGAATAGACTGCCTGCTGTGATAGTGGAGTCGGACACTTTAGGAACTTTCAAGCGGTTATTGGATAGGCACGTGGAACACACCAGAATTATAGGTAGTTGGATAGCTTGATCTTGGGTTTAGACATAGCTTGGCACAACATTGAAGGCTGAAGGGCCTGTACTGTGCTGTACTGTTCATGTTATAATAATTGGCTTCATTTTTTTGACATGAAATAAAATCCGAGGTGGTGTTCTCCTGCTTTCAAAGACTAAAGTGAAACGTGGGCTAGGATTTTAAAAGTTAAAGTTTATTTATTAGTAAGGCTTACATTAACACTGCAATGAAGTGACTGTGAAATTCCCCTAGTTATCACACTTTAGCACCTGTTTGGGTCAGTGCACCTAACCCATATATCTTTGGAGTGTGGGAGGAAACTGGAGTGCCTGGAGGAAACCCACACAGACATGGGGAGAATGTGCAACTCCACACAGACAGTGACCCGAGCCAAGAATTGAACTCGTGTCCCTGGCGCTGTAAGGCAGCAGTGCTAACCACTGTGCTGCCATGCCACCCTCAGGCATGGATTTGAGGTCAGGGAATTTAAGATAAGTTATTGGTCTGGTTAGGAAACTGGTTGAGCAGCAGGAGACAGAGAGTAATAGACAGACACTCCAACATGACTACTAGTGTCCCACAAGAATCTGTGTCAAACCTTAAATATTCATTGTTTTATTAATGATGGGATAGAAATCCATATTTCCAAATTTGCCGCTGTGTTGGTTGAAATATAATATGGACTAGGATTTTAAAAGTCAAAATTTATTTACTTGTCATAAGTAAGGCTTACATTAACACTGCAATGAAGTTACAGTGAAATTCCCTTAGTCGCCACTCTCTAGTGCTCAATCGGATCAATGCACCTATGCAGCACGCCTTTCAGACTGTGGGAGGAAATGGAGCATCCAGAGGAAACCCACGCAGACATGGGGAGAATGTGCAAACTCCACACACTCAGTAACCTAAGCTGGGAATTGAACCCCAGGTCCCTGGTGCTGTGAGGCAGCAGTGCTAACCACTGTGCCACCGTAGTATCCAGATGGGTTTTTACAACAATCAACAATGGTTTCACGGTCATCTTTAGACTTTTAATTCCAGATTTTTATTCAATTCAAATTTCACCATCTGCCATGGTGGGATTCGAACCGGGTCCCCAGAGCATCACCCAGGATCTTTGTATTACCAGTCCAATGACAATACCACTATGTCACTGCCTCCCCTATAGGGTGTGCTGTTCATTTACCCATGTGTGGGCAGCACAGTGGGACATTGGTTAGCACTGCTGCCACACAGTGCCAAGGATCCAGGTTCAATGCCCAGCTTAGGTCACTGTCGGTGTGGAGTCTGCATGTTCTCCCCGTACCTACGTGGGTTTCCTCCAAAGATGTGTGGGTTAGGGTGGATTAGCCACGTTCAATAGTCTGGGGGGATAAGCACAGTAAATACTTGGGTTTATGGGGATAGGACCTGTTGTTGGTGCAGACTCAAAGGGCCAAATGGTCTCGTTCTGCACTGTAGGGATTTTATTATTCTAAACCCAGTACCAGAAAAATATCAACCATGATTAAATGGTAGAGCAGACTCGATGGGCCGAGTGGCCTAACTTTGCTCCTATGGTCTTATAGACTTCTTAAATCTTAAGGCAAGGATAGAGATTCCCAAAGGTAGGGTCAATTTAAACTCACCCAGGAGAATGCTATGAGATTTAACAGCCTGAATAATTTTTGGGAAGGAAAGCTAGAGAGATCCAAATGTAAAAGGTGGCAGCAGTAATTTGTAATTTGGCACTTACTAATGCTGCCAATGTTGTTCGCGTACGAATTGCAAATCAGACCAAGAAGACTGCACTACCACATCATGAAATTTAAAAGCAGCGTCTTGATCAGCTCATTGGGAATGTTCGATGGTGTTTGAATGGATGTTGCTCAGGAGTTAGATGGAAATTAAACTGTTTTTGTCCCCTTTTTCAAATAATTGTAATTTTCGTATCGACCCTCACCTTAAAATGAGTGAGGACGGCGTTAAAAAAATGGAGGTGGAGGAATTGAGATTCTCGAACACCTTGCACATAAGCAGATCTTTTACACACCAGGAGTTGAACGGTTTGACTTCTACGCGCTGTGAAAATGATGCCAAATCCTCGCACCTGTGAGCATCAATCCTGAAGCTGCCTTTGAGATGATTATCCCTTCAGCTCCAATTTCCAATCAGCTTTATGCTAATGCACCATCCCTCTTATCATTCCAGTCAGCGGAGAATTGAGGCTCCATCATGCTTTAGCCCGCCGAGCTTTCTTAAAGGTAAAACGGCCCTTGAACCGCAAGGGTGAGATTTTCCAGCCCCAGCGGGATCTACCAGACCCGCCGGGGGCGACACCAACCCACCCCCCACCCCACCCCACCCTTGCAGCAGGTCCCCCGACAGGAGAACTATGCAAAATTCAGCAGGTATCGGCGAGACTGGAAGATCCTGCCAGCAGCCATTGGTGTTCCCACTGGAAAACATGTTGTGGGAGTGGCGGAAAATCCTGCCCCAAATTTGGGATGTGATGGCCTAGTGGTTTTTTTTTCATTCTTGGGACATGGGCATTGCTGACCAGACAGCATTTATTGCCTATCCCTAATTTTCCTTGGAGGCCAGTTGAGAGTCAACACCTTGCTTTGGCTCTGGAGTCACATGTAGGCCAGACTGGGTAAGGATGGCAGATTGCCTTCCCTAAAAGACATTAGTGAACCATATGGGTTTTTCCTACAATTGGCAATGGCTTCATGATCATCAACAGATTCTTAATTCCAGATTTCTTAAAATATAAATTCCACTACCTGCCATAACATGATTCGAACCTGGATGCCCATGACATTAGCTGAGTTAATAGTCTGGCAATAATACCACTATGCCATCTCCTCGCCTCCTTATTGCTGGACTATTAATCCAGTAACTTAACTAACGTCCTGAGTATCCGGGTTCAAATCCCACCGTAGCAGTTGGTGGAATTTGAATTCAATAAAAATAAAATATTTAATTAAGAGCCTACTGATGACCGTGAAACCATTGTTGATTGTTGGAAAAACCCATTTGGTTCACTAGTGTGCTTTAGGGAAGGATATCTGCTGGCCCACATGTGACTCCAGGCCCACAGCAATAGGGTTGCCTATCTCTAACTGCCCTCCAACGGCAATTAGGGATAGGCAATAAATGCTGGCTAGCCAGCATGTCCCACAAATTAATTAAGAAAAATATGAACTGTGCAAGGTGAGGGGGGGAAAGTTTAAGGGAGATGTGCAGGGGAAGTTTTTCACGCAGTGGTGGGTTCCTGGTGCCAGAGGAGCTTGTGGAAGCAGGTACGTTAGCAATATTTAAGAGGCATCTGGATGGATAAATGAATAGGGGAGGGAATCACGGGATATGGACCGAGTAAGGGCAGAAAGTCTTTTAGTTTAGTTAGGGCATCATGATTAGCACGGGCTTGGAGGTCTGTTCCTGTGCTGTACTTTTCTTTGTTCTTTGTATTTCAAGATTAAAATGGAATCCTGCAGTGCAGAAGGTGGTCATCCGCCCCATCAAGTCTGCACCGACCATAATCCCACCCAGGTCCTATTCCCGTAACCCTCATTTACCCTGCTAACCCCCCTGACACTGGGGTCAAGTTAGCATGGCCCATCAACCTAACCTGCACATCTTTGGGCTGTGGGAGGAAACTGGACCATCTGGAGAAAACCCACACAGACACGGGGAGAATTGTGACCCCCCAGGCCAGAATCGAACCCAGGTCCCTGGCGCTGTGAGGCAGCAGTGCTAACCACTGTGCCCCCCCCCGTGCACTCATTCAAACCTGTAAAACATGTCTCAACAGTTTATTTGCTAATTCAAATGGGCAATCAAGTGATTTGTAATCTGCTTTTAACTTATTTGCGATGTTGTGAAAGTGCTCGATTGTTCATTCCATGTTGGTGGTGCTTTTTATTTCAGCTCTCAGAATCCAAAATGACACTGACGCTACATTGTAGTTCCATGTCTTTGTATCTGATGGTACAATTACTGCTGTTATCTTCCAATGCTCAGTGTTTGAAAGCGAGAAATAGATTTCTATCGAATCATGGCCATGGCCACAGGTTTAGAAGCGAGATCCATCTTTTCAAATAGATTTGAATGTGACTTTTGCTGAGAAAGAGAATGAACACAAGGTGTAAAAGATGATTTCTTCAAGATTCCTAGAGGAAAGCTGCTTCAGTTGGAGTCAGGATGATTGTCTGCACTTAATGGGGCTTGAGACAGAATACAGTATATCACATAATCCCTCCTGGTTAACTTTAGAATTGAAAATTGAACATCTTACATAAAGCATCCTTGAAGTAGGTATACTGCTAGAATCATAGAATCCTACAGTGCAGGAAGAGGCCATTCAGCCCATCGAGTCTGCACCAACCACAATCCCATCCAGGCCCTATCCCCATAGATTTTACCCACTAATCCCTCTAACCTGTGCATCCCGGGACACTAAGTGGCAATTTAGAGCGGCCAATCAACCTACCCTGCACATCTTTGGACTGTGGGAGAAAACCAGAGCACCCAGAGGAGACCCACACAGACACAAGGAGAATGTGCAAACTCCACACAGACAGTGACCCAAGCTGGGATTCGAATCCAAGTTCCTGGAGCTGTGAAGCAACAGTGCTAACCGTTGTGTTACCTTGCCACCCAAATTGAGGTTTTTCTTTATTCATTTGTGGGATATCGGTGTTGCTGGCTGGCCAGCATTTATTGCCCATCCCTAGTTGCCCTTGCGAAGGTGGTGATGAGTTGTCTTTTTGAATCGCTGCAGCTCACGTACTGTGGGCTGATCCCCAATGCCGTTAGTGAGTGAATTCCAGGATTTTGATCCAGCGAGTGCGAAGGAATGGTGATATATTTCCAAGTCAGGGTGATGAGTGGCTTAGAGAGGCACTTGTCGGTGGTGGTGTTCCCATGTAACTGCTGCCCTGTCCTTCTAGCTGGCAATGGTCGTGCATTTGGAAGGTGCTGTCTAAGGATCTTTGGTGAGTTGCTGCAGTGCATTTTGTAGATAGTACACACTGCTGCCAGTAAGTGTTGGTGATGGAGTGAGTGGACGTTTGTGGAAGGGGTGCCAATCAAGTGAGCTGCTTTGTCTTGGATGGTGTCAAGCTTCTTGAGTGTTGTTGGAGCTGCACTCATCCAGGCAAGCAGGGAGTATTCCATCACACTCCTGACATATGCCTTGTAGATGGTGGATAGACTTTGGGGAGTCAGGAAGTGGCACTAGCCTCTGACCTGCTGTTGTAGCCACTGTGTTTATGTGGCCAGTTGAGTTTCTGGTCAGTGGTAACCTCCAAGGATGTCTTGGCTTGCGATCCATTAGAAAAGTTAGGTACACCATAATGAATGTGTTTGGTTTTATGATGAACAAAATTGTTCAGAATGAGAGCCATGCATTCAAGCACATTTCAGTAAATCTAATTTGGGCATCTTAACTCTTAAATAAGGCAAATTAATACAATTATGCTGTCATTACATCCATATTATAGGTTAACATTTACCCCTGGCTATCAGAATTACATCAAATCTAATCTATGATGTTAGTCCAATGCTTCCACATGCCAAATCTTTTACTCCCATTCACTATACACCTGTGAGGCAGGATTTCAGTGAGCACAATTCTGTTGAGTATCGTCAGAGATTTGGCCTGAAGAATTTTGTCTTTTTTAATTCCTGAGCTAACACAATGGGGTGAATTTTCCTGCCCTACCTGCCATGGGAGTTGTAGCGGGCCGGGACAGACCATGCAAATGCCTGTTGACCTCAGGTAGGATATTCCGGTCTTGTGGGAGCACAGCCAGAAAATCCCGCCTGCTAATATTGGGGCCTTTCTCAGGCAGCCGAGATTTCTCTTTCTCCTTCTACTTTTGACATCCCTCCAAACTGTCAGCCTGCAGAGACCCCTGTGTTATCCAGGTTTAACTCTCTTTCCAGCTGCTTAGTTTAGTCTAACAAACCAAAGGACAGGAGTCGACTCAGATTCACTTAAACAAACCTTAATTTATTCAACAATTTAGGTCTCAAACTTACACCAGTTGCAACATTTTAACTCCTATACTTCAACTCTTAACTTTAACTCTCAACATTAACTCTTAACCAAAACTTTAATTCTTTTAACTGAAAACAGATACTAAAGTTAAAGTTTATTTATTGATGTCTCAAGTAGGCTTATATTAACACTACAATGATGTTACTGTGAAAATCCCCTAGTCGCCACACTCCGGCACCTATTCGGGTACACTGAGAGAGAATTTAGCATGGCCAGTGCACACAACCAGCACATCTTTCAGACTGTGGGAGGAAACCTAAGCACCCGGAGGGAATCTATGCAGATACAAGGAGAACGTGCAGACTCCACACAGACAGTCACCCAAGCCAGGAATCGAACCCGGGTCCCTGGCGTTGTGAAGCAGCAATGCTAATCACCGTGCCACCATGCTGCCCCCTGGTTCCGAATGAAGTGGCCAAGTCCATTCCTGATGTAGATTCTTCCTCGTGGTTCCCTTATCTTCTCTGAAGATGTTTCTTCAGGGCACACTTGCGATGGTTGTTCTCGAGTTATCACAGGAGGCAAAGGTTCCCCAGACTGTTCCAATCTTCCAGCATTCTAACATAATCCAAACAAGTATCCTTATTTGGTCAACACAGGAAGTGTTAGTTCACAGCTCACTGTCCAGGTCATGACTCACTGTAGCTTTCTAACCAGTACCTGTGTTTAATCATAACTTGGCCAACATTCCCAGCATGCTCCACTCTCAGCACAATTGCTCTTACAGCTGATATTGTTGTTGTTGTTGCTGTAATTATTGTTGTAGTCAGCCCTGCGGCCATACCTGTGTCTGGGCTGATGTCTAATGCCTCGCAAGTGTGATTATTGTGGGTGGGGGGGGATAAGCAGTGTCCAGCAGGTCATAATCCAGCAGTCATTTCACCAGGTGATCTTTGGAGTACGAAGGCTGCCAACAGTTGGCCCAGCCATTGCAGATACAACTGGTTTAGTAATGAGTGTGTACCAGTGGAGTTAGCACCCTCCCCGACTCCTGAGCTGGTGACTTTGTCCAACTAGGATGCCAAGGATACGTCTGAGACGGCAGAGGTGGAAACTGTTCAGCCTTTTCTCCTGTCCAGCTGAGGTTTTCTTTTTAAGTTTTTTATTTATTCACAAGCAGGCTTACATTAACATTGCAATGAAGTTACTGTGAAAATCCCCTTGTCGCCTCACTCGGGCTCCTGTTTGGGTACACTGAGGGAGAATTTAGCATGGCCAATGCACCTAACTAGCAAGTCTTTCAGACTGTGGGAGGAAAGTGGAGCACCCAAGGAAATCCATGCAGACACGGGGAGAACATGCAAACTCCGCACAGACATTTCTCAGGAGACTAAGGAAATTTGGCATGTCAGCTACGACTTTGACCAACCATTACAGATGCAACATAGAAGGCATTATTTCTGTTTGTATCACAGCTTTGCATGGTTCCTGCTCTGTCCAAGACTGCAAGAAGCAACAAAAGGTCGTGAATGAAGCCCAATCCGTCATGCAACACAGCCTCTCACTCATTGACACTGTCTACACTTCCCGCTGCTTCAGAAAAGCAGACATGGGGAGAACATGCAAACTCGCACAGACAGTGACCCAAGACGGGAATTGAACTCAGACCCTGGCTCTGTGAGGTAGCAACATTAACCACTGTGTCACCGTGCTGCCCACCCCAAGTTGCGCAGATCTCAATGCTGTCAGAGTGTGCTGGGGTCACAGGCTTGGTTGACTTCTCAGTCAGGCACTTGTTGTTCTATACCATTCACGTTTCCATGGGGAGTGCAGCTCCGCTGATAACTACACAACTCTACTACATAATATTGATCTTTAGAGTTATTGACATCCACGTCACCGTTAACCAAACCCTGCTGCTATTTGATGGGCTGGGAGATACATTACCACTGTTTCCAGTGACACATCCATTGTTTACAGTCCCTGGCCACAGATTAATAGCTTGTCAGCTGAAGATAAATCAAAGCTGCTTTTAAACATGCTTAGCAATAACCCCTGAATGCGTCACCTACCAACATTTTAAGAGGATGGTGTGCTTGAGGGTTAATGTTTGGGAAGCTGTAAAAGGATAGTTTTGTTTTGAAAGCTGCCCTATTTCATTTGAAACTTCCCTTTGATGAAGTTATTTCTAATATAGTAAATCTAAAATGGTCCCCGGAGGTTTTAGAATGTTCTCTGCCTTTGAAGATTTGTACATTAGCTCCATGAAACATAAGATGCAGCTCGCGAATCATTGTGAATTCTGAGCACTGGTTAGTTTCGCAACCGCAATGATGATACTATAGCAGGATTTTACAGCCCCGCTCGAGCGAGATCGGAAATTCCTGTCCGAGGTCAATGGATCCGTTGTCCGCTCCTCGCCCGCTCCGATTCCGTGGTGGGCAAGGTGGTAGAATTCCAGTGCACGATCCCATTTTTGTACCCCTTGTATTTCAATTCCTGTGGAGCGCTCCAAACTCTTAAACCAACAAATACTCCCAAATATTTCTGTTATCTCAAATATGGAAAGATCAACTTCGCTCATTTTTAAATTTTATTGCAATCTACTCGGAGTTGCTTGTTTTCTTGATGAATATCTTTAATCTGTTTCTTTCAATCTCTGAGAATTTTCTCAATGCAAGTGCCACCCACAAGCTGGGGAAATCTTGAAATGTTTATACTCATGGACTGTCCATTCAGATACTCAGAACAAACTACCCTTATCATCTGGGGGAGCCGATGGTCCAGTGGTACTATCGCTAGACGTATATGACATCCGGAGATGAGGGGGTTGGACTATGAAGAGAGATTAAATAGACTGGGTCTGTACTCGTTGGAGTTTAGAAGGATGAGAGGGGATCTTATAGAGACGTATAAGATAATGAAAGGGATGGATAGGGTAGAGGTAGAGAGATTTTTCCCGCATAGAAAGGATAGCAGGACTAGAGGGCACAGCCTCAAGATAAGGAGGGGGGGGCAGTTTAGATTGGAGTTGAGGAGGAATTTCTTCACTCAAAGTGGTGAATCTCTGGAATTCTCTGCCCGTTGAAGTAGTGGAGGCTACCTTGCTAAATATGTTTAAGTCACGGGTAGATAGATTTCTGATAGACAAGGGAATTAAGGGTTATGGGGAGAAAGCGGGAAAGTGGAACGGATCCACTTCAGATCAGCCATGATCTTATTGAATGGCGGGGCAGGCTCGAAGGGCTAGATGGCCTACTCCTGCTCCTACTTCTTATGTTCTTATGTCTATGGCAGACGGTGGAATTTAACTTTAATAAAAACATCTGTAATTAAGAATTTACTGATGACAATGAAACTGTTTTTGATTGTCAGAAAAACAATGTCCACTAATGTCCTTTAGAGAAGAAAATCTACCAAAATTGCCTCACCAATATGTGACTCCCAAACCACAGCAACGTGGTTGACTCTTAACTCTCCTCTGAACAAGGGCAACTAGGGATGGGCAATGAATGGTGGCCAGCCAGCGATGACACTTGATGACTTGCGCTTATCTGAGTGAGTGGGATAAGCCTGGCAGACATGTCGGGCAGAGTCTTATCAAAAGTGTCAGTCTCGGACAAAAAACCGGTGCAAAGCTGACTAGTTCCACAGCGAATTGTAGAAAAGTGGAGTGGCGTGAAACTTGTGGGAATAAAAGTGACAGCTAATGAGGCATAAGATTCAACCTGAAATCAGGCCAGCACCGTCAACAGGAAACACTCCGTTCTTCATGCCAGAACCAACATTGTCAACTTTTGGTTATATTTCACCCCACGTTCCTATATTTCCCACTGTACAATTTGTGGGATCCTCCTTAGAATTTTTTGGAGTTTCAAATAGAAACTTGTTTCCACATTCAAACTTCTTCTAAACTTGCCCTTGACGCAAATAAATGTAGAAAACCCCACTTTGCACTGGCCCACCCAAAGGGGAAGAGTATTGTCAAGGGTCAATGTGATGACTCAAGCATCATGTTTTGTATCAAACATTGAAAACCAGCTCCATTGATCAAATTCTCTTCTAAACTTATGCCAATCTTGGTCTTTATGGCAAAGAGCTGAAAATGGACTTCCATCCCAGGTGAAATCTTTCAATGACTTTTAGAAAAGTCTTCATTGAACTTTGTGGGAATGCTGATGCAGTTGCTGCAGAATGAGACCTTGAACTTCTGTGAGTGACATTTCAATGAAGACTAAAATTAGCAATGTAGCTGCATTGTCTTATAACACAAAGCCAGCCATCGCAAAGGATTTTGGCAAAGCTCAGTATCTTTGCATCCAGAATGAAATCACGCTTGTTCCTATCTCGCAAAGAACAGTTCATTATGCTTGGCAAGAATGTCAGCTACATAGTCTACATTAACGCTGAAAATATTGGTTGACAAAATGAAGAATGGCGGGAGTGGGGGGAAGCTCAGAGTTGATCAAGACTCATGATTAAGTTAATCAGATTGACCATGGAACCACCACCACTGACAAGTTCTCCTCCAAACCACTCACCATCCTGACTTGGAAATATATCGCCATTCTTTCGCAGTCGCTGGGTCAAAATCCCGGAATCCCTTCCCTAATGGCATTGTGGGTCAACCCACAGAACATGGACTGCAGCGATTCAAGAAGGCAGCTCACCACCACCTTCTCAAGGGCAATTAGGGATGGGCAATAAATGCTGGCCAGCCAGCTACACCCATATCCCATGAATGAATAACAAAAAAAAGATGTAGCCCCTCTCCTGCTAAGTCTGCAAATCTTTCCCAAAAGTTACAACCAGACAGCCATCAAATCTCTCTAGTTTTCTTTGTGCCCTGTTGGTTTAAAGACTTCAGTCTGAAAAACATCTCGTGGTTTATCTTTGAGGATGCGATGGTCAGAATTTCCGATGTTGTTTACCCTGCTGCAGCTGCCAGCGAGAACAGAGAGTTTGGCGCTCAGCCGAATCTTCATTCACAGCAGCGGGACTGGAGAATCCCAGCCACAGGCAAGGCCAGTAAATTTCAGTCTGTATGCTTGGTCCCCAAGTGGTGTTTTGTACTTTCCAGAGTAAATACTTTAGCATGAATAATGCATTGCAAATAACAATTTTCACCTCATCTCAAGATCAGTTTCCCTGATCTGTTCCAGTTACAGTCTTCATTCAGGCATCAGCTAAATGATCAGTCATTGCAAAGTCTATCTTAAGGTCAGGCACCAAATATTTTACTCATTGGATGTGAACATTGCTGGCAAAGGACAATTCAGAGTCAACCACATTACTGTGAGTCTGGAGTCGCATGTAGGCCAGACTGGGTAAGGACGGCAGATTTCCTTCCCTAAAGGATGTTAGGGAATCAGATGGGGTTTTGCAACAATGACTTCATCTTGACTTTTAATTTTTATTGATTTCAAATTCCACCATTTGCAGTGGTGGGATTTGAGTGCAGATTCTCAGAACATTACCCTGAGATTACTAGTCCAGCAACAATACCACACCACCATCGCCTCCTCTTTGCTCCAAATGTGTTCGACTAGCACTTTGTGGTAATTCCTTGCTTTTATATTCTAGAGCGGTTGTGCTGAAAAACAGTATTTTGACATGGTCAGCAAAAAGTGCAGGTTTCCTCCCATAATAAGAACCTGTCTCTCCCTCTCAGAAGATTGTCATTTAAGTATAAACCACAGATAGAAAGGCAGCCAGGATTCCCTGCTGATCCCTGGCACAAGACACACTTTGTACGATCCTGGCAGATGCCATTACAATGGGCAGGATTGTACTGCCCCGCTCATCCCAAAACCATAAAATCCCGTCTGAGATCAACAGACCTTCTATTCGTCCGTTCCTCACCCTCTCCGATTCCCATTGCGGGTGGGAGGGTAAAATTCCGGTCATTATTTATTCATGTCACTAGTAGGCTTACACTAACACTGCAATAAAGTTACTGTGAAAATCTCCTAGTTGCCACATTCCAGTGCCTGTTCGGGTACACTGAGGGAGAATGGCCGTTACACCTAAACAGCACATCCTTCAGACTGTGGGAGGAAACGCACAGAGAGAATGTGCAAAATCTACACGGACAGTGACCCAAGTCAGGAATTGAACCCAGGTCCCTGATGCTGTGAGACAGCAGTGCTAACCACTGTGCCACCGTGCTGCCCCAGCACAGCAAGTTTGGCCAACATCATCTAGATAATTCAACTTAAACTTTTACATCTTTAAAACCAATTTGTCCATTTTAACCATGCTTGTTTAAAAACATTTCAGAGAAACAGAGTATAAGTTGAAATGGATGTTTGAATGGAATTGCAAAACTTGATCAGTCAGTGTGAAGTTAGAATCCCTACAGTGCAGAAGGAGGCCATTCGGCCCATCGAGCATGAGCCAACAACAATCCCCTCCAGGCCCTATTCCCTTAACCTCATGTATTCACCCTGCAAACCTCCCTGACAATAAGGGACAATTTAGCAAGGCCAATCCATCTAACCTACACCTCTTTGGAGTTCGGGAGGAAACTGGAGCACCCGGAGGAAACCCATGTGACCATGGGGAGAACATGCAAACTCCACACCGACAGTGACCCAAGGGTGGAATTGAACCCAGTTCCTGGAGCTGTAAGGCAGCTGTGCTAACCACTATGCTCTAAAATTGCCCCAAAAGAAATTTGAGTTATTCCTGTTCACGTTGTTAATTAGAAGGACGACTGCATTATCATTGAGTGGAAGGTTTTGCCACTGAAACTGCAGGATTGTAGGAAAATGTTGTATTGTTCCAGAGGCAATGAAAACTGTTGGAGGGCGTTTGGACCCTTTTATTACTCTAATCTGATAAAGATAGAGCGAGGATGGTCACAGACTTTAGATAAGATCTTTATCATTCCAGGAGACTATTGTTTGTGGCTTCCCTGTTTGAAAGGATTGGAGTGTGCATAACGATAATAACACTAATAATACACTCATTTCGAGAGAACGAGAATACAAAAGCAGCGATGTATTGCTGAATCTTTATTGGGCTCTGTTCAGACCACATTTGGAATATTGTGAGCAATTTTGGGCTCTGTATCTAAGGAAACCTGTAACTCTCCCTAACGCCTTACCATTAACTGAGTAAGTGCTGCCCTGGTTCGATCTACCAAAATGCATCATCTCGCATTTATCTAAATTAAACTCCATCTGCCATTCGTTAGCCCACTGGCTCAATTGATCAAGATCCCATTATAATCCAAGTTAACCTTCTTCACTGTCCACTATACTACCAATGTTGGTATCATTTGCAAACGTACTAACCATGCCCCCTATATTCTCATCCAAATCATTCATATAAATGACAAATAACAGTGGATCCAGCACCAATCCCTGAGACACACCACTGGTCACAGACCTCCAGTTTGAAAAATAACCCTCTACAACCACCCTCTTCTGCCATCAGGCCTATTTTGTATCCATTTGGCTACCTCACCCTGGATCCCTGTCTGTGTGGACTTTGCATGTTCTCCCTGTGTCTGCCTGGGTTTCCTTCGGGTACTCCGGTTTCCTCCCGCAATCCAAAAGACTTACTGGTAAGGTGCACTGGCTGTACTAAATTCTCTCTCAGTGTACCCGAACAGGCACCGGAGTGCGGCAATTAGGAGATTTTCCACTGTAACTTCATTGCAGTGTTAATGTAAGCTTACTTGTGACAATAATAGAGAAAACATGTGACTTCAGAGCTGCAGCAATATGATTGACTCTCAACTGCCCTCCTAGGGCAACTAGAGATGGGCAATAAATGCTGGCCAGCCAGTGACGGCAATGTCCCATGAAGGAATATGACTGCGTTATGAGCTCACCTCCCTTGACCATCAAGTCCTGGGATGAGACTTAAATTTTGTGTCTCAGAGGCAAGGATGCTACCCACTGCATCTCAAGGTCATGCTGGAATCGTGGTAATTCCCTGTAACGCTGAGTGATGGGGTAGTGGATAAATATATTCGTGAAGGCTAAAACATGAAAGCTGTGATAGATAGAACTAAACTGTAAAGTATCATGGTATAAACAGTTCGGTAAAAAAGAAATCAAATTCTACAATATAAAGGAGATTGGTAGTTTTGCACAAAATGAAAGACTTGAGTGAACCTGTCAGAATAACTCACAGGGTCTTATTTTAAGTAAATTACACTCTCCTGATGCATGCATGCTTGTTTGTAGAATTCTTTTTGATGTCTTTTTCAAAGACAGTTTAAGTGAGTCAGAGGTTACAGGATGATGAGCATGTTAGGATAATATTCATTTAAAAGATATTTTGGAATCTAATTTTATAAACTGTGAAGGTGTTCAGAGAAAGGCTCGTCCTTATGAATGAATAACAAACAAGCAGGGAAAAGTGGCATGCTTACCAACAGCGGGGGAACCGACTGTCAAAATGGCCCGACAGCTGAGAATCTCAATTTGTAACATTTGCTTAAGTTGCTGACACCTGGGTCATCTTGGAACCGGAGAAACTGACCAGAAAGAGTTTCAGGGTTCCAACGCCATTTCTACCAGTTGAAATTCCCCAGGGTTATGTCATTTTGCAAAGTGAAGCTTTGTAAGAATGATCCCTGGAATGAAGAGCTTCTCTTATGAGGAATGGTTGAGGACTCTGGATCTGCGGTTGTTGGAGTTTAGAAGGATGAGGGGGGATCTTATTGAAACTTACAGGATACTGCGAGGCCTGGATAGAGTGGAAGTGGAGAGCATGTTTCCATTAGTAGAAAAAACTAGAACCAGAGGGCACAACCTCAGGTTAAAGGGACAATGCTTTAAAACAGAGATGAAGAGGAATTTCTTCGGCCTGAGAGTGGTGAATCAGTGGAACTCTTTGCCGCAGAAGGCTGTGGAGGCCAGGTCATTGAGTGTCTTTAAGACAGAGATGGATATGTTCTTGATTAATAAGGGGGTCAAAGGTTATGGGGAAAAGGCAGAGAATGAGGATGAGAAAAATATCAGCCATGATTGAATGGCAGAGCAAACTCAATGGGCCGAGTGGCCTCATTCTACTCCTATGTCTTATGGTCTTATAATAATTTAGAGGTTCGATTTTGGAAATCTAATAACTAATTCCTTTCAGCCTAGGCTTGCAAATGGATCTTATCCTGGCTTAACGTCAGCATCTGTGTTAACTGGGTCTCAAGCCAGATGGTGTGGTGTAAAACTAACCACACATCTTTTTTTCAAGTGTCAGTTTATTTATAGAATGCAACAGTACATATGCAGGGTGGCACAGTGGTTAGCACTGCTGTGTCACAGCGCCAGGGACTATTTGCAGAGACTATTTCCTCGGGTGGATGTAGCTGTTACTAGGGGACATAGCTATAAGGTTCATGGTGGGAGATATAGGAGGGATATCCGAGGTAGATTCTTCACTCAGAGAGTGATTGGGGTGTGGAATAGACTGCCTGCTGTGATAGTGGAGTCGGACACTTTAGGAACTTTCAAGCGGTTATTGGATAGGCACATGGAGCACACCAGAATTATAGGGAGTGGGATAGCTTGATCTTGGATTTGGACATAGCTTGGCACAACATTGAGGGCCAAAGGGCCTGGAATGTGCTGTACTGTTCTATGTTCTATGTCCAGGGACCTGGGTTCAATTCCAGCCTTGGGTCACTCTCTGTGTGGAGTTTGTACATTCTCCACATGTCTGCATGGGTTTCCTCCGGGTGCTCCGGTTTCCTCCCACAGTCTGAGGATGTGCAAGTTAGATGGGTTGGCCGTGCTAAATTGCCCCTTAGGCCAGAATTTGACTGGCATGCTCACCCCGATTCCAGAGGTGGGCGAGGTTCGGAGAACAGCATTCTCCATCGGCCTCGAGCCGGATCACACAAACCTTGTGTGGACATGCCAGTAAGATTCCACCCTTCGTGTCCAAAGATGTGCACATTAGTGGGGGGATTTTAAAGATTAAAATTTTATTAATGTCACAAGTAGGCTTAGATTAACACTGCAATGAAGTTACAGTGCAAATCCCCTAGCGGGGAAATACATGGTGTTGTGGGGAAAAGGCTGGGTAAGATTATCTGTCAGAGGGTCGGTGCAGACTAGATGGGCTGAATGGCCTCCTTCTGCACTTTTGAAGGAAATTTTAAAAATATGCCCACCCCCTGCCTATTCACTAAAATCTTGCTGGCACTTGCCTTGACAGGATCATACAGTCCCGCTGACGGCACGCCCCCGCCATGAGTTTCCCATTGATGAGGGGGTGCATTCAATAAGAAAACCTGTTGATAACGGTGGGACCAAAAGATCCTGTCGCCAACGAACGCCGTGCCGCTTACCACCACCACGAAACACGCCGCAGAGAGAGAAAAAAATCCTGCCTTTAGTGTCCTGAAGGTCTTACTTTACACTCTTCCGATCAATTAAATAAAAGAGAAACAAACTTGTTAAAGGTGCACTTTCATGTTAAAATGGCACCACTGACAGTGCAGCACTCCCTCAGTGGATAAATGGTACCACTCACATTATGGACAGAATTCTCCCATTCCGTCTTCGACAGGTTGGACGGGACTGGAAAATCCAATGTTGGAAACTCGCCGGCATAAACTCACGCTGCAATTCTCCCAGTGATGGGCTAATGGGACCTGTCTTGCCGCTGGCTGCTGGCATGAGCGCCATTGGCATTCATTGGCATCTCCTGAATGCTCCTTGAAACAGTTGCCTGCTGGCATTCCAACAGGCATCTTGTGTCATGCCAGCGTGGAACTACATTGGTCTAGAACCCAAAGGGTGGGGGTTTGCTGATGAATGCAAAGGGGGGCCAGTGTGGAGGAAGAGTTGTGTAAGGAGGGGTGGGGTGCAGGCGAGAGCTCACAATGGAGGGCAGAGGGGCAAGGAGGTGGATGAAGATGATGAACAATGGAAGATAGGGGGAAGACCAAGGGAAGGGACTGGACCCCGACAAGGCTGTGTGAAAAACTCACGAACGAGGGAGTCAAAGAGATACCACATTGTTTACTTGGAAGGGGATGCAGAAAGACTCCATATGCAGTGGGTAGAGTTAGAATGGGGCATGGACACCACGTAGGTGATGGACCCCGGGGAGGAATGGTGGTTGGAGAGTGTGATATGGAGGTCCTGGAGTGGTGTTTAAATATAGCGCCGGGACCTTTGAACCTGGCAGCTGATGGCGGGTGGACGAATCATCTGACTGCCCACCCGACGGGTCAGAGAGGAACTCATTTATGCATAATTAATGAGCTTCCAAGCACAGAATCCAGAACGGGATCCCCCTATCCTCACCAGTGGGAGAGACTTGACCGGAGATACTCAGCACCTACTTAGTCTCAGAATGAGAGAATTCCATCCTATGGTATAGAGAATGACATGATGGTAAACTGTATGGAGAGAATCTGAGGGAAGTCAGCATGGACATAGCACCGAGATGTGTCATGTACTTTTGGAGATATGTATAGAGTTGTGTGTTACCAATAAATGGCGTATGTTCACGCACACAAACCCCTGGTGTGATACCAGACAACCCAGAGGCAAGTATGGTACTACCTGAACCATGGTGAACATAAAAGTCTCTCTTCATATCCTTTTCAGTAAGACCAAATAAGGTTTAAGTTTTAAAGTTTATTTACGAGTGTCACAAGTAGGCTTACAAAAGAACATTACAATTCTTTTAACTGGAATCAGATGCTAAAGTAAATTTATCAATGCCACAAGTAGACTTACATTAACACTGCAATGAAGTTACTGTGAAAATCCCCTCGTCACCACATTCAGGTGCCTGTTCAGGTACACTGAGAGAGAATTTAGCCTGGCCAATCCACCTAACCCGCACGTCTTTTGACTGTGGGTGGAAACTGGAGCACCCGGAGGGAAATCCATGCAAACACGGGGAGAACGTGCAAACTCCACACACTCAGTGAACTGAGGCCAGAATTAAACCTGGGTTCCTGGTGCTGTGAGGCAGCAGTACTAACCACTGTTCCACTGGAAAAACGTGTCCAGAAATATGAAAACTGAAAACATCTAAATGTAAAAATTTCTTATTCTGGTCTGTGTAATAATTCCACCGAGGCCAGGCCTCCAGCAATAAAAACCCTTTGATAATAATACAGGAAAGAGCCACACTTGCAGCTTACAGCACACAAATATGGAGAGAAAGTGCAAACTCCACACAGACAGTCATCCGAGGCCAAGAATTGAACCTGGGTCCCTGACGCTGTGAGGCAGCAGTGCCAGCCACTGTGCCACCTGTAAGTCCTATTGTTTTTTGTGGGGATCGTGTCTTTGCATAGCTCTTGGTACAAAATATTTTTAGCAATGTGATTAAATGGATGGGCAGGCACACTTAGCTTAGACACTCATGAACCTGAGTTCAAATCAAACTTTACAATGCCAGTGAGCGTGGTGATACTGATAGACACATGGCAAGCAGAGGGTTAGGAAAGACACTGGCTGTCTGATGACCTCTCCCCCTCAGCTGATTGTCAGCGCGGGATGGTCAGGAGGGTAGAATGGCCACGAATGGGGGCAGCAAGTTGGAGACTCAAAATTCTTCCTTTCTGCAAACAAATCCACACTCATTGTGTTGGCACCCCTCATTTAGGCAGGTCAGGGAAGGTCGAAAAATCCATCCTTATAAAAAATAGGAATACCAGGGCGACAGGGTCGTACAGCGATCAGCACTGCAGCGCCAGGGACCCAGGTTCAATTCCCCAGCTTGGGTCATTGCCTGAGTGGCATTTGCACGTTCTCCCTGTGTCTGAACGAAGAACAAAGGACAATACAGCACAGGAGCAAGCCCTTCAGCCTTCCAAGCCTACATTGATCATGAGTTCCTAACTAGACCATCCGTTTGTATCCCTCTATTCCCAGTCCTCCGGGTGCTCCTGTTGCCTCCTACAGTCCAAAGATGTGCAGGTTGGGATGACTGACTGTGCTAAATTGGTCCTTAGTGTCAGAGAGGCTTGCAGGGTAAACATGTGGGGTTATGGTAATAGGGGTTGAATGGGATTGTAGTCAGTACTGATGCAATGGGCTGATAGGGCTCTTGTGCCATAGGGATTCTATGACGATTCCAAGATCTCAAGTCCAGTCATTATTGTTTCTAGGCTGGCAACAGGCCCAGCAAGCCACCTCAAATAGCATTAATACCACAGCACAAAACCTACTCCCTACACGTTTGTGATGCAAACAATACATTAAATCAACTTTCAAATCGAGATATTCTTTCACTAGGTTCGGTTCACTAGTTTTTTTAGCTAACATCACATGGTTAGTGTTGAAACCTTATTGTACCAGGGACCCGGGTTTGATTCCCGGCTTGGGTCACTGTCCGTGTGGAGTTTGCACGTTCTCCCCATGTCTGCATGGGTTTTCTCCCTCAGTCCGAAAGACGTGCTGGTTAGGTGCATTGGCCGTGCTAACTACTCCCTCAGTGTACCCGAGCAGGCTCTGGAATGTGGCAACTCAGGGATTTTCACAGTAACTTCATTGCAGCGTTAATGTAAGCCGACTTGAGACACTAATAAATAAACTTAAAAAAAAATTATGGAGTCTTGTTTGAGGAAGAGTTAAATTTAGTTTCCATCAGAGCATCAAGAAGTTATTGTACCTGAGTTAAAAGGAATCAGTTGTTATATTTGTCTAATACCCAAGCCTTGCTTCTAACTTGGAGTGTCTGAAATATATGTTGCAGAATGGGTTCTGAACCACCCCTGTGGAACAAGACATTTTGGAGGAAGTTAGCGAGTGGATGATAGCAGATGCCCTTCTGGGCCGTTTGTTGTTTTGCATGCTCTGTATTGACCTGCTTTGAAAAGAGCCAGTGATGACTGCAGTGATGAGTCACTCGAAGTAGATGAGGCATACGGAGACGCGACTTGTCACTCACATAGCAACACTGAGGTCACAGAAATACACCCGTCCATTGAAAGAGAGTGGACATGATTGACCTGGGGGAAAGAGTGACTGCAAATGAAGTTCCCTCGCTCTAAAGGCTGCATCTTCCTGGTAATAGAATCATAGAATTCCTACAGTACAGAGGGAGGCCATTTGGCCCATACAGCATGCACCAATAACTACCTCACTCTGGCTCTAACTCCATGTCTTTCACTTACTAATGCCCCTGATACCAAGGAGCAATTTAGCATGGCCAATCCATCTAATCTTTGGACTGTGGGAAAAAACGGAGCATCTAAAGGAAACCCCACAGAAACAGAGAGAATGCGCAAACTCCACATGGACAGTAGCCCAAGGCTGAAGTTGAACTCAGGTCCCTGGCACTGTGAGGCAGCAGTGCTAACCACTGTGCCACTGTGCCGCCACAGCAAGGAAACTGACTTCTCCTTGTCAAATATGTCTGAGTCCTGTGTCTTCGGCTGGGAGTATTCAGCAGGTCTGGCAGCATCTGTGGAGAGAGAAGCAGAATTATCGGGTAGAAATACATGGTTTGTTTATGCAGATTCAGACTACCAACAATAGATTTGGGCCGCACAGTGGCACAATGATTAGCACCGCTGCCTCACAGGACCAGGGACCCAATTTGATTCCCGTCTCAGGTCACTGTCTGTGTGGAGTTTGCACATTCTCCCCGTATCTGCGTGGATTTCCTCCAGGTGCTCCCACAGTCCAAAGATGTGCAGGTTAGATGGATTAGCCATGCTAAATTGCCCCTTAGTGTCCCAAGAAATGTAGGTTAGATTATTTAGCCATGGAAAATGTGTGGGGTTATGGGAATAGGGCGGGGAAGAGGGCCTGGGTTCGATGTTCTGTTAGAGAGTCAGTGCAGAGTTGATCAGCCAAATGGCCCCTTCTATACTGAAGGGATTCCATAATTCTATGACTATTGGATGGCACAGTGGCACAGTGGCGAGCACTGCTGCCTCACAGCGCCAGGGACCTGGGTTCAATTCTTGGCTTGGATCACTGTCTGTGTGGAGTTTGCACATTCTCCCCGTGTCTGTGTGGGTTTCCCCTGGGTGCTCTAGTTTCCTCCCACAGTCCAAAGCTGTGTGGGTTAGGTGGATTGGCCATGCTAAATTGCCCCTTAATGTCAGGGGATCTAGCTAGGGTAAATGCATGGGATTATGGGGATAGGGCCTGGATAGGATTGTGATCAGTGCAAACTTGATGGGCTGAATAGTCTCCTTCTGCGCTGTACGATTCTGTAGCTGTATCTAAATCATGTGGTCAGCTCTTTTAGCAATCTGCAACCACTTAAATATATCACATCCCTCCCCCTTTAATTCTGTTGCCTTTTTAACAAATTACCATGATGTTATACTTCAGATCAATAATAGTCTAGACACAGTACTTAGCATTATTAATCGTTACATACAATCACTCAGAAGGTTGATCAGGAAGACGTTGCCTCTTTTTGTTTGCGTACGATATTCTGGAATTTGATTTCCCTTGACCCTGGAAGGACGATTCAGAACTTCAGTTGACACTTCCTCTCTTGTAACTAATTCTGCATCATTCTTGCATGGTATAGCAGCAGAGACACGATCATTAGACAACCCAGTTCAGTTAAGTCTTCCGTAGTAGTATTCACAACACTGGGAACTAAACAAGCTAATATATCTTGAGGGCAGCATGATGGCACAGTGGTTGGCGCTGCTGCCACACAGTGCCACAGACCTGGGTTTAATTCAGGCCTCGGGTGACTGTCTGTGTGGAGCTTGCAGGTTCTCCCTGTGTCTGTGTGGGTTTCCTCCAGGTGACCTGGTTTCCTCCCACTCTCCAAAGATGAGCAGTTTAGGTGGATTGGCCTCTTGAAATTGCCTGTCAGTGTCAAGAGGACTAACAGGGTAAATACATGGAGATAGGTCCTGGGTGGGTTGCTGTTGGTGTTTTCAATAGGCTGAATGGCCTCCTGCTGCACTGCAGGGATTCTATGATTCTAACTGGAGATGATTCTGAGAAATCATTTTCAGATGACAATAATTTGCCAACATAGCGTCGCCAAACTCACTCATCTTCGGTGTGAACTGTGGAAGAAATTAGACTTGTTTGTGTGACTATTGTAGCTGGTACCTATTTCTCACTCGTGGCATAATTATGCGCTGGCACTCGATCTCCATGTTGAAATGAGGTGAGCAGTTTAAATCTACATGTGCAAACCATGCCTTTTCTTTTGGTTAATCCCACAACCCATTGTTAGGACATTAAAGTGGTTGCTTTGCCCTCACTTCTCATTTCGCAAGTTGAGATTATTGTTGACTCTCTACAATCTCTGCAGTTTCTGGAGGTATTAACAAATCAATCATAAACAATAATAATGCAGGTGAACTTTGGCTAGCTCATGAGTAGATACACAGGCACACTACAGTAAGCATTCTCTCTGGTTGTATCACAGTTTGGTATGGATCCTGCTCTACCCAGGACCACAAGGAACTACAAAAGGTCGTGAATGTAGCCCAGTCCATCACACAAACCAACCTCCCACCCAGAGTCCAGTGTGGGCTGTGTCCACACTTCCCACTGCCTCGGCAAAGCAGTCTGCATAATTAAAGACTCCATGTATCCCAGACATTCTCTCTTCCACCTTCTTCCATTGGGAGAAAGATATAAAAGTCGAAGGTTACGTACTAACCGACTCAAGAACAGCTTCTTCCCTGCTGCTGTCAGACTTTTGAATGGATCTAAGTTGATCTTACTCTACACTCTAGACATGTCCGTAGCGCTACATTCTGCACTCTCTCATTTCCTTCTCTATGAACGGTATGCTTTGTGTGTATAGCATGCAAGAAACAATACTTTTTACTGTATCCTATGACAATAAATCAAATCAAATCCAAGAATAGTGTTTATGTATGATGCCAAAAAAGCTATTCAGATGATGTGTTCATGAATCTTGCTCTTTTGGAGATTTTAAAGAATATTTCAAGGATTGTACAAATTTTTCAGTGAATCCAATGGTTGGTGAGTGATAAAGAGTTGTTTTTATATGCTGAATACCATTTGTTTTGAAACAATCCTCAAAATAAATGGTGTTCAAATGTGGTCAAAGTAAATTGTTATCCGTTATCGCTAACAATCTGTTCCGGTTTATCAAATCTTGCAAAAGTTTCATCAGGTTTTTCAATGGTTAGGTCAGGTGCAGTGGATCTCAGGATAGCAACTTCTGGCCACTTTGAGTGTGCATCAATTCTGGCTAATGACATGTAACTCTGAAATGGATGAGCAAAATCTACATTGCCATGGCATTTTAGACCACTCCCAAGGACGGAAAGGAGACAACAGTGGTGTATTCCTGATTTGTATCAGTTGACACTGTCCCGCTTTTTCTTCCATCTGAGAGCCAGACCCGGCCACCAGGAATAACCAATTCTTGCGTGCGGACTATAGTCGGATGTCCTTTGTTCAAGAACCCGTCCACAGGAGGAATGATCACATGATCACTAATGGACACCCACCTTGGATGGTTAACTCAGGCTTTCTTGACGCACATCGGGCAGGATTAACTGCCCCATTTACCCCGGCAGGAAGCCCGATATTATGGGTTCAAATCCCACTATGGCATTTGGTGAAATAAAGCTGGAGTTAAAGCTAGCCTCAGTAATCATTGAATCCCTACAGTGCAGAAGGAGGCCATTTGGCTCATCAAGTCTGTACTGACTCTCCAACAGAGCATCTTACCCAGGCTCCATCCCCGCAACCTCACATATTTAGCCCGCTAATCTCCCTAAGCTACACATCTTGGGACACTAAGGGGCAATTTAACATGGCCAATCCTCCTAACCTACATATCTTTGGACACAAAGGGACAATTTAGCACGGCCAATCCACCTAACCTACACCCCTTGGGGTACAAAGGGACAATTTGGTATGGCCAATCCACCTAACCTACACTCCTTGGGATACGAAGGGGCAATTTAGCATGGCCAATCCGCCCAACTTGCATATCATTGGAGGAAACTGAAGCACTCGGAGGAAACCCAGGTAGACATGGGGAGAATGTGCAAACTCCACACAGACAACCAGCCGAGGTTGGAATTGAACCCAGGTCCCTAGCGCTGTAAGGCAGCAGTGGTGACCATGGTGCCACTGTGTTACTCTCATGGTGAGCATGAAACTATCATGCAAAAGCCCATTTAGTTCATTAATGTCCTTTAGGAAAGGCAGTGGGGAGGCAGATGGCCTAGTGGTATTGTCACTATTCTATTAATCCAGAAACTCAGCTAATATTCTGGGGACCTGGGTTCGAATCCTGCCAAGGCAGCTGGTGCAATTTGAATCTAATAAAAAATATCTGGAATTAAAAATCTACTGATTGACCATGAAACCATTGTCAGAAAAACCCATCTGGTTCACTAATGTCCTTTAGGGAAGGAAATCTGCCGACCTTACCCGGTCTGGTCTACAGAGCCACAGCAATGTAGGTCACTCTCAACTGCCTCCAATGGTAGCTAGGGATGGGCAATAAATGCTGGCCCAGCCAGCGATGCCCATGTCCCATGAATGAATTCAAAAAAAAGTCAGCTGCCTTTACCCAGTCTGGCCAAGACTTGCTGTGAATCGCGATCCACGGCAACGTGGTTGGGTCTTAACTCTCCCCTGGGATGACCGAGCGAGACTCTCAGTTCAAGGGGTATTAAGGAAGAGGTACAAATGATGCATCACATGTAAGAAAAAAGGGGAAAAAAAATTGCCCACCTGTTAACTATAGGTCTTTTCATTAAGGAAAATCTGCACCTTTTTCCAATGACATTTAGTTCCCGGAGAGGTGACTAAACCTCTTTTTAAAATATTAATCAGAATCCATTCATCTCTCCTTAAAGTGGGAAGCAGACAGCAGTGCACTGACATCCTTGACACTGAGGCAGTGAAGTTGACTGGCGTGGGATGGTGAGGAGGAGGAAACAATTGATCTTTAAAATTGAAAATAGGACGAGAATTAATTGAAAGAACGAATGCTTTATTGCGGCTGTTTTTCTCTGCAATGCTCCTGACGTGTGGCTAGCACTGGGCTGCTGAAGCAGGAGAAATGAGGCATACGATTAGAGTGAGGGGATTGATATAGCCCAGGTATCAACACTCCTACTGCAAAGTGTGCTTCATATTGGTGTAGACACGGTGGCACAGTGGTTAGCATTGCTGCCTCACAGTGCCAGGAGCCCAGGTTCGATTCCAGCTTTGGGTCACTGTCTGTGTGGAGTCTGCACATTCTCCCCATGTCTGTGTGGGTTTCCTCCGGGTGCTCCAGTTTCCTCCCCCAGTCCAAAGATGTGCAAGTTAGATGGATTGGCCATGCTAAATTGTCTCTTGGTGTTACATGTATAGAATCAGTGTGTAGAATCATGCCATCCTAAATCTGACGTGGAGTTGATGGAATATCTTTTAATTCCATCTTTGCAATGGTGGCACAGTGGCACAGTGGTTAGCATTGCTGCTGCACAGCTCCAGGGACTTGGGTTCAATTCCCAGCCTTGGGTCAGTGTGTGTGCGGAGTTTGCATGCTCTCCCCATGTCTGCTCTGGGTACTCCCACAGTCTGAAACATGTGCAGATGGATTGGCAGTGCTAAATTGCCCTTTAGTGCCCCATTATTTGTGGGTTCGGGGATTAGTGAGGTAAATACATGGGGTTACGGGGATGGGGCCTTGGTAGAATGTTCTGACAGAGGTTCAGTGCAGACTTGGTGGGCCAAATGGCCTCCTTCCGCACTGAAGGAATTCTATGGCCCTGATTTTACTGGCATGCCTGCCCTGAAATCAGGGCAGGCGAGGCTCGCAGAACAGCATTCACCATTGGTCTTGGACGCGATCTTACGAGCCTCGGGCGAACGTACCGGTAAAATTCCGGTCAATGATTCTATGAATCTTGGGAGTAACAAATCACAATGTGATTGGAGCCAGTGAAAATAGCGCAAAGGACAAAAGGAAACATTTCCCAACTGAAGGCAATATACCCTTGAAGGAAAAACATAGTGATTTTTTTCTATTTCAAAAGGGATTCCAAAATGAACAAGACTTGGATTACAATAACACCACTGATGTCCTTAGGATGCCCAGCAGTGCTGCAGAATACCAATGAAATATTTTGGCAGTACCTGAAGAGTTGCAGCCAGTTTGCCCACCAGCAAGCTCCCTGAGAAAGTAATGTGATAAATAACAGTGAGCAGAATTTTCCAGTTGTGCCTCCTGCAAGAATCATTGTGGGCGGGACTGGAAAATTTGTTGGATTGACAAAATGTCCATTGACTTCAGGCAGGAATTTCTGGTATTGAGGCAGGTAGGCGGGACAGGAAATGCCTCCCAATGCTTTTAGTGATATTAACTGAGGGATAAATGTTGACTAGGACACTGCTTTAAGTTTATTTATTGGTATCATGAGTAGGTTGACATTAACACTGCAATGAAGTTACTGTGAAAATCCCCTAGTCGCCACACTCTGGCACTTGTTCGGGTACACTGAGGGAGAATTCAGCACAGCCAATGCACCTACCCAGCGTGGCTTTTGGACTGCAGGAGAAAACTGGAGCACCTGGTAGAAACCTGTGCAGATATGGGGAGAATATGCAGACTCCACACAGACAGTGACCCGAGCTGGGTATCGAACCTGGGTCCCTGATGTATTGAGGCAGCAGTGCTAACCACTGTGCTACCATACTGTGGGTCACTCCCTTCACTTCGGAATAGTGCAACAGAAGCTATTACACCCCAGCCCAAGCGGGCAAATGGAGCCTCAGTTTAACATCTCCTCTGCCTGCATGTTCTCCCCGTGCCTGCGTGGGTTTCCTCCGGGTGCTCCGATTTCCTCCAACACTCCAAAGATGTGCAGATTAGATGGATTGATCATGCTAAATTGATCCAAGTGTCAGGGGAACTAGCTAAGGTAAATGCATGGGGTTATGTGGATAGGGCCTTGGTGGGAATGTAGTCAGTGCAGACTCAATGGGCTGAATGGCATCCTTCTGCACTGTAGGATTCTATGATTCTGTCTGAGAATACAGCAATTCCAGCAGTCCAGGGCCCCCTCAGTATCTCAACCAAATCTCCTTTAGCAGGACTTGAACTCAGAATTTTGATTCAGAGGTGAGAATGCTCATCTACAGCTGGCACCACTTGTTTCTGAGGTGCGTGTACTTGGCTTTGAGCTCAGCGCAGCCTATCACATCTCTTTTAAACTCATTTTGTTGTGATGATAACTCCTTGCCGTGCATTCATCTGATGTCTGTGCTGGTCGTATATCGTAAACGTTACAGTACAATTTGTAGATCTAGTAATTAAGGTGTAATTAGCTCCAATAGTGCTCCCTCCACCACCCTATCCAATTTTCCTCACTCTACTAATGTGTTCATGTCCTGATCTGAGCGTGCTGGTTGAATAACATGTAAAGTTGAATCGCTAATCTTGCCACACCCCGCACCCACCGCCAACCACCCCCCCCCACCGCCCCCACACCCCGCACCATGGTTGTGGGAACACGAATCAGAGCCTGTTAGCCCTGAAATGGCATGGTTTTTTGGGGAGCCAAGGGGCAACTCGGCCTGAGGCCAGGGCTGAGAGTGAGGTGGGCCGGGCGACGGGGCAGGAGAGAGTGAGAGCAGAGGCCAGGGCTGAGAGTGAGGTGGGCCGGGCGACGGGGCAGGAGAGAGTGAGAGCAGAGGCCAGGGCTGAGAGTGAGGTGGGCCGGGCGACGGGACAGGAGAGAGTAAGAGCAGAGGCCAGAACAGGTAGCCAGTCAGCCACCAGCACATCCCTGAGCTTAGGCTTTTAAGAAGAGCAGTTACAGGGGTGAATTGACCTTCCCAGGCCAGAGACAAGGAGGGCTGGACAGGTAAAAGCCACACCCTCACTTGATGGGCCATCAACAAGTCACCAGGGGGTGGGATACGATGTCATGGGAGGCGTCGGAAAGAGACCCCAAAGTGTGAGCCTGCCTCAGCTAAGGGCATAAAATATTGGTTTATTTTATACTTTATTTACAAGTAGGCTTACATTAGCACTGCACTGTAATGTGAACATCACCCCCCCACCACACTCCAATGCGTGTTTGGGTACACTGAGGGAGAATTTAACATGGCCAATGTGCCTATCCGCTGTGCCACTGTGCTGCCACAGTTCTCCTCGTGTCTGCATGGATTTCCTCCGGGTTCTCCGGTTTCCTCCTACAGTCCGAAAATGCGCAGGTTAGGCTGATTGGCCATGCTAAATTGCCCTTTAGTGCCTCAAGGTGTATAGGTTAAGGGAATTAGTGGGGTAAATACATGAGTTTACAGGATAAGCCTGCATAAAAGTTGGTGCAGACTTGATGGGCCGAATGGATTCCTTTTGCACTATTTGATTCTATGACAAACAAGAATGGATTTTTATCCATGTCTGAAGCTAGTGTTGGGTGCTACACAGAAGCTAAATACTTGCTTCAGCTTCTTACTCCACCATTGTTTGCCATTCAGCCCCTCGGGCTTGCTCCGCCATACAATAAGATCATGGCTGATCTGGTTTTAACTCCAACCTCACATACCCCCAATAACCTTTCACCCCCTTATTAATCAAGAATCAGCTCTGACCAAAGGTCATCCAGACTCGAAACGTTGACTCTATTCTCTCCCCACAGGTGCTGATGGACCTGCTGAGATTTTTCAGCATTTTCTGTTTTTTTGTAATCAAGGATCTATCCAGCTCTGCCTCAAAAATATTCCAAGATTCTGCTTCCACTGCCTTTTGAGGAAGAGAGTTTCAGAGACTCACCACCCTCTGAGAGAGAAAGTTTCTCCTTATCCCTGTCTTAAATAAGCGACCACTTATTTTTAAACAGCAATCCCCCTAGTTCTAGATTGTCTCACAAGAGAAAACATCCTCTGCACATCCACCCTGTTAATACCCCTCAAGGCCTTAAAAGTTTCAATCAAGTTACCTCTTACTTTTCTAAACTCTAGTGGATACAAACCTAACCTCCCCAGCCTTTCCTCATAAGACAACCCACCCCTATTCCTGGTATTAATCTAGTAAACCTTCTCTGAATTGCTTCTAATGCATTTATACCTTTCCTTAGATAAGGAAGACTAATTCAGTCCACAGTATTCCAGATGTGGTCTCACTAATGACCTGTATAACTGAAGCAAAATCTTCCAACTTCTATATTCAATTCCCCTCACAAAAGCTTTCTGAATTACTTGCTGTACCTGTATACAGCATCCCGTGCAAAGGCATTTGGACAGATACATGGATAGGGAAGACTTAGAGGGATATGGGCCAAATGGGGTTAGCTTGGATGGGCTTTTTGGTTGGCATGGACCAGTTTGGGCCAAAGGGCCTGTCTCCATGCTGTAGATTCAATGATCCTATGACTAGCCTTTTGTGATTCATGCACTAGGCCACCCAGATCCCTCTGCACCCCAGAGCTCGACAATCTCTTACCATTTAGAGAATACGCTTCTTTTTTATTCTTCACACTAAAATGGACAATTGTCAAGTTTGTGTTGGTTTGCTACCAGGTCTGGAAAGGACTCAGTGCACACTGAAACCAAAAAGAAATGCATGAAACTCAGTCAACATTTGCAGAAGGAAAATAGGGTCATGTTTGAAGTGAGATGGATATATTAGAACATAAATAATGATTCTTTATGATAGGGCAGGGACAGCGGGGAATCTTCAATTGATTCCAAGGTGACTTGATTGGTGTTGGGAAACTGGAATAAGAAAAGCCTTTGTGGCAGGCTGCATTCCAATCCCTACACGCAACATTTCATGGTCTAGTTGATGATAGCCAGCTTGGTTCAGCGATGGGGTTTGGAGGGGTGGCCCTTTTAATGGACAATTCTTTTTCTCACTTCAACACAACCTCACAAGACATGACACGGTAGCACAATGATTAGCACTGCTGCTTCACAGCATCACGGACCCGGATTTGATTTCCGGCTTGGGTCACTGACTGTCTGGAGTCTGCATGTTCTCCCCATGCCTGCGCTGGTTTCCTCCGGGTGCTCCGGTTTCCTCCCACACTCCAAAGGTATGGCGATTAGGTGGATTGACCATGCTAAATTCTCCTTTAGTATACCCAAACAGGCGCTGGAAGTTGGCAACTAAGGGATTGCCACAGTAACTTCATTGCAATGTTAATGCAAGCCTACTCATAACAATAATATATTAACTTTAAACTTTAGCTGACCAGGGAGATGCTTTCTGGCAGTTGGTCGAAGCTGATTTTGCAGGAGCTTTTCCTGAATGTTATGGAGTTGGTTTCAAGGAGGACATTGGCTTTTGTTCACCAATTCTCTCATTGATTCCAAAGGACAGGGTGGTGCTGTGGCACAGTGGTTAGCACTGCTGCCTCTCAGTGCCAGAGACCTGGGTTCAATCCCTGGCTTGGGTCACTGTCTGTGTGGAGTTTGCACATTCTCCCCAGGTCTGCGTGGGTTTCCTCCCACAGTCCGAAAATGTGGGGGTTAGGTGAATTGGCCTTGCTAAATTGATCTTTAGTGTTTGGGAGACTAGCTAGGGTAAGTGCATGGGGATAGGGTCTGGGTGGGATTGTGGTTGTACAGGCTCGATGGGCCAAATGGCCTCCTTCTGCATTGTAGGGTTCTATGATTTTATGGCAGTGCCTTAAATGGAAAAGAAGAGCCTGGCGTTGTAAATCAGGGATATTTGCCAGTACTTTGCATTCTCATGTCTTGTTTTAGCTGCTTAAACAGGGAGGAGTGCCTCAGCCTTGCAGTCCCCGTCCTGGATTTAGGGGAGCTGGGACATGTTGCTACAGGGACTTCATAGCAAACCAAACCTAACTTCACCAGTTCAATCTGGAGGTCTGTGAGCAATGCCTGACCGACCAAAGGAAAGCAGTTCAAATGTTGATGATACCTCTGTTCGAATCTGTTTACCCGGCTGTGATCATCAGCATCTAGGCTATTTTTAACTTCCTAATGAGTCAGCCTTCCAGCTAATACTCTGTGGGTGCAGAGTGAATAATCACCAGGGTGCCGAAAGCTCTCTGAACACACTGCAGGTGGGAATCGGAAGTGTCTCAATGGACAAGTCCTGGTATGTGAGTATATTTTTGAGTGATTATTAGCTATTCATAAAGGAGGGATAGGGTTGGGGGTCGGCATGAGGAGATTAAAGCCAATTAATTTAATTTCAGTGCAATAAGTTTTAGTTTAACTTTATTTATTAGTGTCACAGGTAGGATTGCATTAACACTGCAATGAAGTTACTGTGAAAATCCCACACTCCGGCGCCAGTTCGGGTACACTGAGGGAGAATTTAAGTATGTTTGCTCAACCATTAATACCTATCTCACCAACCCAAACATCAACCCCCCCGCCCCCGACAACCACACCCATTCCCAAACAATCCCCCACTCTAACCCTCCACTCAATCTCTCACCATCACCCTCCACCCCAACCCTGAGATTCTTCACCTCAGCCCTTTTCACCTTCCCAAAACTCACTCACTCGCACCCCACTTGTAAATGGCCCTCTTTTTTAATTCATTCATGGGGTGTGGGCATTGTTGGCCAGGCCAGCATTTATTGCCCATCCCTGAGGGCAATTAAGAGTCAACCACATTACTGTCTGTGGCTTTGGAGCTGGAGTCACATGTAGGCCAGACCAGGTGATGGAGTACTGTGTGCAGTTTTGGGCGCCGCACCTGCGCAAAGATATTTTGGCCTTGGAGGGAGTGCAGAGGAGGTTTACTAGGCTGATACCGGAGTTGAGGGGATTGAGCTATGAGGAGAGGCTGAATAAACTAGGCTTGTACTCGTTGGAGTTTAGAAGAATGAGGGGAGATCTCATTGAGACGTATAAGATGATGAATGGGATGGATAGGATAGAGGTGGAGAGACTCTTCCCGCTCAGAAAGGACAGTAGGACTAGGGGGCACAGCCTCAAGATAAAGGGGGGGCGTTTTAGAACGGAGTTGAGGAGGAACTTCTTCACTCAAAGGGCGGTGAATCTCTGGAATTCTCTGCCCGTTGAAGTGGTGGAGGCTGCCTCGCTAAATATTTTCAAGAAGCGGGTTGATGGGTTTTTGATAAGAGAGGGGATTAAGGGTTATGGGGAGAGGGCGGGAAAGTGGAACTGAGCCACGACAGATCAGCCATGATCTTATTGAATGGCGGGGCAGGCTCGAAGGGCCAGATGGCCTACTCCTGCTCCTATTTCTTATGTTCTTATGTTCTTAAGACGGCAGATTTCCTTCCCTAAAGGACATGAATGAACTCGATGGGTTTTTTCTGACAATCAACTATGGTCATCAGTAGATTGTTAATTCAAGATATTTTTTATTGAATTCAAATTCCACCATCTGCCATGGCGAGATTTGAACCTTGGAGCATTACCCTAGGCCTCTGGATTAGTAGTCCAGTGATAATACCACTTTGCCAGAACCACCCTTGCTCACTACTGGTCCCTTCAAATCAAAGCACTCAAAGGCTTAATGTACGTTACCATTTATTTCATTTGAAGCAACTTGTGTCAAGAATTTTCTCAGAATTTACTTACATTAAGGTTGTGCAAACTCACAGCAACAATGAAAAGTGTTATGATCTCAACATGGTCCAACATGGCACACATGAGGACGGCCTCAACAGAAATATTGGGTTCATGTCGCACGATCTGCAACCCCCATGACTTGCCTGGGTTTGCAAAACCTCACTTACTGTACTGTCTGGAGACAACACACATCTCTTTAACCTGTGCTTAATGCTCTTTCCACTCACATTGTCGGCATCTTTAAGACTTGAATAGCAGGTTAGTCGTAAAGACTCACATTCTAATCAGTAATCTGTAAACTGTCTGTGCTGTTATATGCCCTGCCTGAGGCCAGAACTCTCCATTCACCTGACGAAGGGACAAACCCCGAAAGCTTCTGAGTTTACTATCAAATAAATCGGTTGGACTTAAACCTGGTATTGCCAGACTTCTTATTGTGTTTACCCCAGTCCAACGCCGGCATCTCCACATCATTTGTACCTGTAGACAGTGGAATTGAGTTTGTAATTAAAGGGAATCTGGTGAGGGGACACTGGCCTCTGAGGAATTATTTCAAAAAGCCTTTTAATGATTAAAAATAGTGAAAAAGAAAATATATTCAAGCACTTTAAAATCCTTATCAAAACACTGCAAAGCTGCTGGATCTAATGGGGCATCCCTTGTGCTGCTAAACTCAAAGGCAGTGTGACATTGGCACTCCTGCATCAATTTTAGATGGAGCCAGAATCAGGCAATGTCTTGCGAGCTGTCCCCGGCAAAACCATTAATCTTTTACTCTTGTTCTATGCTTTTAAGACTGTACGCTTAATTCTTTTAAACTCTCTAACAATGCTCTGCACTCTAGTTGTGACTGTAGCACTATATTCTGTGCACTCTCCTTTCCTTCTCCCCTATGTACTCTATGAACGGTGTGCTCTGTCTGTGTGACGTGCAAGAAACAATACTTTTCCCTGTATACCAATGTATGTGACAATAATAAATCAAATCAAATCAAATCAATACCATCCCCACCCTCATCTCAAATCCCCACCACCCCCAACACCATCTCCACTGTCCATGGCTCTCTCACTGATGGCTTTGTCTTGCAGCTGGGACACAAAGTCCCTAATGCTTCACTGTGCAAAGTTAAGGTCGCAGTTTTAACCATAGTCAGTGATGAGCACCATGTCCTCACTGCTGACGGGAAGGTCCAGATTACTGTGATCATTCTGAAACACTTTGGTTCATTCTGAGCTCAGGGAGGCTGCAGTACCGATACACGGGCGGCACAGTGGCACAGTGGTTTAGCACTGCTGCCTCACAGTGCCAGGGACTGGGGTTCGATTCCCGGGTTGGGTAACTGTCTATGTGGGGTTTGCATGTTCTCCCTGTGTCTGCGTGGGTTTCCTCCAAGTGCTCTAGTTTCCTCCCACAATCTGAAAGATGTGTGTTGTGCCTGTCGCACAGTGTGCTTTAACTCTTACATAGTGGACAAGGAACTGCAAAGCAACTTCTTATTAATACAATAATATTCATTCCAACACACAATTAATGTTTATCAACCACACACTCAATATAAGTTATTTTACAGAATACAAGACCTTGACTTGGCTTTTGTGTCACTGGTGAGTACCCTGGCAGATATTGGCCTTTATCCATGTGTTGGTCCCTATAATCTCAGTGTTATCTGGTCCTTTAGTCTGGTCTGATACTCTAGCTGTGGTCTTCCTTCCTGTCGTTGGTGTGGTGGCACTTCTCATGTTGGCAGTTGCTGGTGGTGGTCACCATTGTTCAGTTCTTGTCTCTTCCTTATCCTCCTGCTCTTCCTTCCATTGTGCATCACCTTTTATCCCTCCATTGGTTTCGCACCCTTTGGGTGATCTCTTGATTATTTCCAATAGATCATTCAGGGCTTGATCACCCTGATCGATGGGACCCAATTAGGTACTGCCATCCCGATCTCTGGGTGTGTATTCAACGGCTGCTGGAGGCATGTAGGTCACATACCCCCCTCCCAAATAAGGGGTTAGGTCATCCCTTTGACTAGTAACTAAGTATGTTTGACCAGAAAGTGTCCATTGTCTTGGAGATGGCCTATTTCCAGTGTATTCTGTAGTCTGGAGCTGCAACCTGTTTCTCTCTGTCCAATATTCATTTAAAGCCTGTCCATTTCTATACTTGGCCAACTGATTTGATCTGATTTATTATTATCACGTGTATTAGTATACAGTGAAAAGTATTGTTTCTTGCGTGCTATACAGACAAAACGTACCATACATAGAGAAGGAAAGGAGAGAGTGCAGAATGTAGTGTTGCAGTCATAGCTAGGGTGCAGAGAAAGATCAACTAATGCAAGGTAAGTCCATTCAAAAGTCTGACAGTAGCCGGGAAGAAGGTGTTCTTGAGATACATAACCTCAGACTTTTGTACCTTATTCCCGATGGAAGAAAGTGGAAGAGAGAATGTCCGGGGTGTGTGGGATCCTTGATTATGTTGGCTGTCCTCCCAAAGCAGCAGGAAGTGTAGACAGAGTCAATGGATGGGACTGTCCCAGCATGCTTTGTAAATCACCATCTTAGGTGGCCTGTTTGGCGACAAGTGCTGGTTAGGTGTATTGGCTATGCTAAATTCTTCCTCAGTGTACCCGAACAGGTGCCAGAGTGTGGCGACTGGGGGATTTTCACAGTAACCTCAATGCAGTGTTAATGTAAGCCCACTTGTGACACTGATAAAATGAACCTTTTGTTGCCCATGGCTGGAGCAGCACGGTGGTTAGCACTGCTGCCTCATGGCCTTAAGGACCCGGATTCGATTACCGGCTTGGGTCACTGACTGTGCAGAGTCTGCATGTTCTCCCTGTTCTGCATGTGTTTCCTCGGGGTGCTCCGGTTTCCTCCCACAGTCGGAAAGACGTGCTGGTTAGATGCATTGTCCATGCTAAGTTCTCCCTCAGTGTACCCAAACTGGAGTGAGGCGGACTAGGGGATTTTCACAATAACTTCATTGCAGTGTTAATGTAAGCCTACATGTGTCACTAACAAAATAAAGTTAACAAAACATGTCTTTCTGTTGTCCTTTTCCCACTGACAGTTCAATTCAGTGACAGATCAGTGAGGCTTGGCACTGGGTTGGCCTCATGTCAGTGGAGTGCAATGCTTTGAGACTTGTGTCTCTTCAGCTGACAGTGGAAGCTGTATGTTCTTCTGCGCCTGACTGATTGTCTAGAGACCCCACTTGTTTCCATGTGAGTGAAGCAGGCAGTGACAGGAACATTGTGACTGCTGCAATAAATATCGTATGTAAATATTATGCTGAACTCGAATGTCAATCAAATCCTCCACTGCAGTTAAAGAGCGTCCCACTCCCAGAAAAATAATGTAGAGGCATTTACATTCGTCAGCCAGTCACTTTCAGAATCACAATTATTATTTCTTGCTCTGTGCTGTGGTGTTCTATCCTCGCAAAATAAAATGTTGGGGTAATATTTAGCCCTATGCCAACGGGTCAGTCACCTCATTTATTACCTCCCCTCCCCCCCCCCACCCCGGTTTTATGCCTCGTTGACTTTAATGGAATTAAAAATGATGCAGACTCTATATCGAGATATGAATCGGTCGAGTATCGATTAGGTAGGTGTGAATCAGGTGGGCACAGGTCAGGAAGGAGCAAGAGTTGGGGAGGGGCAGAAGTTGGGTTGTGGTGAGTCAGGAAAGCCGGAACAGGCAAGAGTTGACAGGGGGCGCAAGTTTTCATAGATTCTTAGAATCCCCACAATGCAGAAGGAGGCCATTCGGCCCATCGAGCCTGCACCGTCAGTAATCCCACCTAGACCCTATCCCCATAACCTCACATATTTACCCTGCTAGTCCCCCTATCACCAAGGGATAATTTATCACGGCCATTCAACCTAACCTGCATATCTTTCAACTCCCAAGCGGAAAGGGAGTGTGAGAGTTGCAAATGTGTAAGTTGGGAGAATGAAAATCAGAGGGTTGGTGGGGAAGTGGGACAGTTGGGCAGACGTGCATCTTGTGTTCATGTAAGCCTACTTGTGATACTAATAAATAAACTTAAATTCTCCCTCAGTGTACCCAAACAAGCACTGGAATGTGGCAATTGAGGGATTTTCACAGTAACTTCATTGCAGTGTAAGCTTACTCTGACACTAATAAATACACTGAAAGTTATTTTGATTTGATTTGATTTATTATTATCACGTGTTACCATTAAGTGAAAAGTTGGGTGGCACGGTAGCACAGTGGTTAGCACTGCTGCTTCACAGCTCCAGGGACCTGGGTTCGATTCCCGGCTCGGGTCGCTGTCTGTGTGGAGTTTGCACATTCTCCTCGTGTCTGCATGGGTTCCCTCCGGGTGCTCCAGTTTCCTCCCACAGTCCAAAGATGTGCGGGTTAGGTTGATTGGCCATGCTAGAATTGCCCTTAGTGTCCTGAGATGCGTAGGTTAGAGGAATTAATGGGTGAATATGTAGAGATATGGAGGTAGGGCCTGGATAGGATTGTGGTCAGTGCAGACTCGATGAGCCAAATGGCCTCTTTCTGTACTGTAGGATTTCTAGTATTGTTTCTTGCGTGCTATACAGACAAAACATACCGTTCATAGAGAAGGAAACAAGAGAGTGCAGAATGTAGTGTTACAGTCATAGCTGGGGTGCAGAGAAAGATCAACTTAATGCGAGGTTATTCCATTCAAAAGTCTGACAGCAGCAGGGAAGAAGCTGTTCTTGAGCTGGTTGGCACATGACTTCAGACTTTTGTGCGTTTTTCCTAAAGGAAGAAGGTGGAAGAGAGAATGTCCGGGGTGCATGGGGTCTTTATTTGTTGCACTGAAATTAAATTAATTGGCTTTAATCCCCTTATTCAAAATCCCAACCTTGTCCCTCCTCTATGAATAGCTAATAACATTCAAAAATATGCTTACATACCAGGATGGGATAAATATTGAAGGGAAGGCTGTGTACCAAAGACTGGCTATACAGAGAATGGATAAACCAGCTGGTCCGCATGGCTTGCATCTCTGCTTGTTAAAGAAGTGGGAGTGGAGATAGTGGGAGGTCTTGGCATATACTTCCAACCTTCCCCAAGTACAGGAGAGGTGCCAAAGGATTAGAGAGTGACATACTTTACGCCCTCATGACACTCTGAATCAAGATAGGGTATAGAATATAGAACATAGAAAAACTACAGCACTTTGGCCCACAAGTTGCGCCGAACATATCCCTACTCACTAGGCTTACCTATAACCCTCTATCTTACTAAGCCCCATGTACTTATACAAAAGTCTCTTAAAAGACCTAATATATAAGACAATCCTCGTAATTATGGATTTGAAACCAGTGATCAGGGGAAAAAAAATCAATAGGTGCTTGAGGAAACTTGAGTTCACTTAAAGATAGCCAGCATGGATTTGTAAAAAGCAGAACGTGTTTGACTAACTGAATTGGAAATTTGATGAAGCGACGGAGAAGGTGGGTAAAGGGAATGCGGTGGATGTCACCAAAACGGATTTTAAGGAACTTTTTTTTAATACAAAAGGCTGGTTAACAAAATTGAGGCTTGTGGAATAGAAAGGGCAGTGCCAATTTCCGTTTCAAACACAGCAATGAGCAAGTTGTGGTTAATGGTTATTTTTCGTAGTAGAGGATGATAAATAGTGGTGCTCCCCAAGGTTCAGTGCATGAATCACAGTGTTCTGGTACGTATAAAGACTCGGATACTGGAATACACAGGAAATATTAAAAACTTGCCCCTGATTCAAACATGGGGCAGACAGTGAGGAGGATACCAATCACCTTCAACAGGATAGACATAGGCCAACGGAGTGGTCAGTGGGCAGCCTTTCTTTATACTCTTTCGAGTAAACGAGAAAGAAATGAACTAATTAACAATCGTTAAAGCAGCACGGTGGCACAGTGGTTAGCAATGCTGCCTCGCAGCGCCAGGGACACGGGTTCAATCCCAGCCTCGGGCGTCTGTCTGTCTGTCTGGAGTTTGCATGTTGTCCCCATGTCTGCATTGGTTTCCTCGAGATGCTCCAGTTTCCTCCCACAGTCGAAAGGTGCACAGGTTAGGGGGATTGGCTATGCTATTTATTATTATATATTAGTGTCACAAGTAGGCTTGCATTAACATTGCAATGAAGAAAATCCCCTAGTCACCACACTCCGGTGTCTGTTCGGATTCACTGAGGGAGAATTTAGCATGAATAATGCACTTAACCAGCACGTTTTTTGGACTGTGGAAGGAAACTAGAGCACCCGGAGGAAACCCACGCAGACATGGGGAGAGCATGCAGAGTCCACGCAGACAATGACCCAAACCAGGAATCAAACCTTGGTCCCTGGTGCTGTGAGGCAGCAGTGCTAACCACTGTGCCACCGTGCTGCTTTAGTGTCAAATGATGAGTAAATTAGGTAGATTCCCTATGGCAAATGCATGCGTTTATGGATTAGGGCAGAGGCGATGGTTTGGGTGGGATACTCTTTCCGAAGGTCAGTACAGACCCAATGGGCTGAAAGGCTTCCTTCTGCACCGTAGGGATTCTACGATATGAATCTTTAAAAGAGAGCTTTTTGAAATTAAAAGAATATTTTGGGTAGGGATGAGGCACTGCTGCTCCTGTGGTCCCCACTATTGTGGAAGATCCCTTCTATACCAGCAGACAGAGGCTGCTCCCTCTCCAAGGACTATGGGTGTGGATGTAGGCACAGAAGGAAAGCTGGAAGAACCTGTTTACACTGCAAGTGGCAATGACTTGGAATTTGCAGCTGACTTTAGTGGTGAAAGCAGATGGAATCAATGATTTCAAAAGAAAATTGAATGGAAGCTTGAAGAAAGTAAACTTGCGCGGCAATGGGGATGGAGCGAGGGAGTGGAACTGATTTGATTGGTTTAAGGAGAGCAGACACGGCCTCAATGGGCTGAGATGTTCTTCCCCTCCTTCCTCTCTTCCCCTCCCCTTCTCTCCATTCTCCCCCTTCAGCTCCCTGTCTTCCCTTTCTTTCCCCCCTTTCTACCCCTTCCCTTTGCCCCTTCCCCTTCCCTTCTCCCCTTTCCCTCTCCTTCTCTCCCTTCTGCCTCTTCCTTCCCCACTTCTTCCCCCACTCCCTCTTCTCCCTGCCATCCTCCTTCTCCCCCCACCCATTCCCCCATCTGCCCTCCTCCGTCCCCCTTCTCCCCTCCTCCCTGAATGGATTTTCAGTGGGCCATTAGGGGCCAGGATAATGTGCGAGCGGGAATTAAAAATCGTAGTCTAGGGGATCGTCAGGGAGTGTTGACACCTCTGGGCTAGTTCCGTAATTCTTTTTCATGACACTCTGAAGTTATTTTTAAATCCTACAGTGATGCCACATCACAATTCTGCAGAACACATCCTGTGTCCAGCTGTACAATACAGAATCAAAGCTGGGTCCACTTCAAAAATATGTGTTGAGTAAAATTCCTTTCTGTAAAAGAAACTGCAAGCTGTGTACCTCCAGTCAGCCTTGTGTTCGACTCGTCTTCAATTCAATGTGTACAGAACAAAGAGCAAACAACAAAAGAAAGTTCAAGGTGCACTTTCCAACAAAATATTCATAGAATCTCTACAGTGCAGAAGGAGACCATTTGGTCCATCGATTCTGTACCAACAACAATCCCACCCAGGTCCCGTAACCCCAACTATTTATCCTACTAGTCCTCCGACACTAAGGGGTAATTTGGCAAGGCCAATTTGAAATACTTTGGTGCATTCGGAGCTCAGGAAGGGTGCGGTACAAATACATAGGGTGGCACAGTGGTTCGCACTGCTGCCTTACAGTGCCAGGGACCTGGGTTCAATTCCAGCCTCGGGTCACTGTCTGTGCGAAGTCTGCATGTTCTCCCCGTGTCTGCGTGGGTTTCCTCCCACAATCCAAAAGAATCATAGGACGCTATCGTCCAGAAGGAGGCCATTCAGACCTTCAAGTCTGCACTGACAAGAGTCCCATCCAGGCCCTATCCCCATAACCCATGCATTTACCCTAGCTCGTCCCCCTGACACTGAGGGACAATTTAGCTTGGCCAATCCACCTAACCCGCACATCTTTGGACTCTGGGAGAAACGGGAGCACCAGCAGAAACCCACGCAAACACGGGAAGAAGGTACAGACTCCACATAGACAGTGACTCAGCACGATAGCACAGTAGTTAGCACGGCTGCCTCAAAATGCCACGGACCCGGATTCGATTCCCGGTTTGGTTACTGTCTGTGTGAGGTCTGCACATTTTCCTGTGTCTGCGTGGGTTTCCTCTGGGTGCTCCCATTTCCTCCCACAGACCAAAGATTTGCAGGTTAGGTTGATTGGCCATATGAAGTTACCCTTAGTGGCCCATGATGTGCATGTTAGAGGGATTAGCTGGGTAAATATGTGGTGTTTTGGGGATAGGGTCCAGGTGGGATTGTTGTCGGTACAGACTCGATAGACCAACTGGCCTCCTTCTGCACTGTAAGGAGTCTATGATCTATGATCTTTGGACTGTGGGAGCAACCCATCCAGACACAGGGCCAATGTACAAACTCCATACAGACAGTGACCCGAGCCAGGAATCAAACTCAGGTTCCTGGCGCTAAGAGGTAGCAGTGTTAACCACTGTGTCACCATGCCACCTGAAGACATTGGGAGTAATTTTGACATTTTGTAAAGGGACAATAGTGAATCAGCGCTGGCCTCCCCCCCCACTATTCCCATTGAAGTTAGTCACCAGGAATAAAAATTGGGAGCGATGTCAATCAGGTTGCCAATTTAATATCTCACAAGTTCTCCCCTTATCCTGTCTATTGCAGGATTTGTATGTTCTGCACTGAGATAATCCCCATGATCTGCATGGAGAATCACTAATTGACCTCCTAGTTGGGATCGTTGAATACGAGTTCCCTGGGGATTGGCTAATTAGCCAACCAGGTGGAGTTGGATAATGAGCCCTGTATAAAGTAAGACCTTGAGTGGGTCCATTGACCTTTTAGTCACGGTTGTGTTCACCACAGGCTCGCGGTTATATTTTATTTTCCTTTTATGGAATAAAAGCACGGGTTCCTTCACAGCCAACTCCTGGAGATACTATACGCACGGTATGCATAATTTATGAAGGGAAATTATCACTTTCATTTTGGAACAGCTGCTCTGAAATCCAATCATTCTGTGCAAACTGTGATGCTTTTAATGAGGAAAGGTGAAAAATGCCGGATGTCCGAGGGTTAGAAGTCTCATTGGGATCGTGGTTTCATGGAGTGTAGCTTTGAACATGGCTGACTTCTCAGCATCATGCTCCTGTGGTGCTGATTACAGATAGACATCTGCCTTTCCCAGGACCAAGGCTATTTCCCCTCATTATTCTGGGCTTTGCTGAAAGATTCATGTTCCACTGCCACTTTCTATTGACAATGTTCCAGGCTGGACTTTGCTATTTGTTCATGGGATTTGTGCATTGCTGCCAAGACTAACCTTCAGTGCCCATCCCTAGTTGCGCCTGAGAAAGCGGTGGTGAGTTGCCATTTTAAGCCGTTGCAGTCCATGTAGTGGAGGTACACGGTGCCGCTCGGGAGGTTGTTGCTGGATTTTAACCCCGTGACAGCGAAGAAGCGGTGATATCCTTCCACGTCAGTTTGGTATGAGACTGTGAGGGCAACTGGCTGATTGTTCTGTTCCCAGGCCTTGTCCTTCTTGGCAGTGGTAGTCATGGGGTTGGCTGGTGCTGTTGTAGGAACCGTGACGAGTCTTGCAGTGCATCTTGTAGATGGTACACATTGCCGCCATGCCATGCCTGTGGTAAAGGTGGTAGAAGGTAGAAGCTCAGGAAAGCAGCGGGCATAACTAAGGACCCCATGCACCCCGGACATTCTCTCCTCCACCTTCTTCCATTGGGAAAAAGATACAAAAGTCTGAGGTCGCATGCCAACCAACTCAAGAACAGCTTCTTCCCTATTGCTGTCAGACTTTTGAATGGTCCTACCATAATAAGTGGACCTTTCTCTACACCCTAGCTACATTCAAGAGTCTGTCATTTTCTTCTCTATGTACAGTATGTTTTGTCTGTAGAGCACGTGAGAAACAATACTTTTCACTGTATACTCATACATGTGACAATAATAAATCAAATCAAATCAAAATTTTGAACAGCTCTGTTAAAACTCCCATCAATCTGTACTGAAGAAAACAAACATTACAATCTCTCCTATTCACTAAAACCCATCATGTCTAGTCCCACACTAGAGGCGGCATGGTGGCACAATGGTTAGCATTGCTGCCTCACAGCGTGAGGGACCGAGGTTCGAGTCCCAGCTTGAGTCATTGTGTGGGGTCCTTGATTATGCTGGCTGCTTTTCTGAGGCAGTGAGAAGTGTAGACAGAGTCAATGGATGGGAAGTGACTTGTGTGGTGCATTGGGCTATGTTCATGACCCTTTATAGTTTCTTGTGGTTTTGGGCAGAGGATGGCGGTGGGTCGCTGCAGTCTGTGTGGTGAGGATGTGCACCGTGCTATTTGGTAGAGAGTTCTAGAATCGTAAACCTTGAGGGTTTAGGAGACAAGGAGGCTAATTATGGAATTGGGTTCTGAGTAGTCGTCTAACTGTCAATGATTGATAAAGGTTTAGTAAAGGATTGGATTTGATTTGATTTGATTTATTATTGTCACATGTATTAGTATACAGTGAGAGAGTGCAGAATGAGAGCGTGCAGGATGTAGTATTACAGTCATAGCTCGGGTGTAGAGAAAGATCAACTTAAGGCGAGGTAAGTCCATTCAATATTCTGATGGCAACAGGGAAGAAGCTGCTTTTAAGTCAGTTGGTATGTATCTTCAGATATTTATATCTTTTTCCTGATGGAACAAGGTGGAAGAGAGAATGTCCATGGTGCGTGGGGTCCTTAATTATGCTGGCTGCTTTACTGAGGCAGCAGGAAGTGTAGACAGAGTCAATGGATGGGAGGCTGGTTTGCGTGATGGATTAGATTACATTCACAACCCTTTGTAGTTTCTTGCCGTCTTGAGCAGAGCAGGAGCCATACCAAGCTGTGATACAACCAGAAAGAATGCTTTCCATGATGCATCTGTAAGGGTTAGTGAGACTCGTAGTGGACATACCAAGTTTCCTTAGTCTTCTGAGAAATTAGGTGGGATTAGGTGGGGGTTCAGGTGTTTCTAATGGGTTGTTGAAAACTCGATGGGACGAAGGGCCTCTTCTGCACTGTATGGCTTCCTTGCATTCATCACTGGGGGAGGGATCTGTTTAAGTAGGGACACTTCATAATGATGTAAATTTCCCAGAGGCACACAGCACCACAATCCATTACCTGTATGGCCTTATTCATTCATATCATTGAGGAAACGCACACAGAGAATCCAAGCATAGCGCTGCTTGGAAATGAGCGCTGCACAAAAGGTTAGTGCTGGCATTTGTTCTCTACCTGATTTGCATTTCACCATGTCCACCTAATCCCCTTCGGGCCTCTAGTCTTGGGCTCTCTGACAAATAGAACCAATGCGTCCCTATAGTACAGAAGGAGGTCATTCGGCCCATTGAGCCTGCACCTACTCAGTGTCTTATTCAGGCAGTTCCCTCCCCATCCTCAAAACCCCACACATTTCCCATGGCCAATCCGTCGAGCCTGTACATCTTTCACACTGTGGGAGGAAACTGGAGCACCCAGAGGAAACCCATGGAGAGACAGGGAGAAGGTGTAAATTCCACATGAACAGTCACCCCAGGTTGGAATTGAACCCGAGTCCCTGGCGGTGTGAGGCAGCAGTGCTAACCACTGTACCACTGTGCCGCACAGACATATTACAGAAAATAATAAATTACAGCATAAAATGTTTGCACGATCCATCACGTGTGACAATATTACTGCATCACCACAAGGAGGGCCATACAAAAGTGTGGCATTCTCACCATCTTTACCGATATGTCAGCCTAGAGTATATACTCATAGGGTGGGACTTCACAGCTGCACTCGCTCCTAAGACTGGAAAACCCTGTCTGAAGTTAACGGACCTTTGCCCCTGCTCGCTATGATCCTCGTGGTGGGTAGGATGGGTAAATTCTGCCCATAATCTGGGGTTGGACATGAACTTGCAACCTTCTAATTGAAAGCCAAGTGTGCTGCCAACCGAGCCAGCTGAACCTTAGTTTATTTATTATTGTCACAAGTCAGCTTACATTAACACTGCAATGAAGTTACTGCGAAAATCCCCTAGTCGCCACCCTCCGGTAACTGTTCGGATACACTGAGAGAGAATTTAGCATGGCCAATACACCTAACTAGCGCGGACTGTGGGAGGAAACCGGAGCACCCGGAGGAAGCCCACGCAGACATGGAGAGAACATGCAGACACCACACAGACTCTAGCTGGGAATCGAACCCAGGTGAGGCAGTATTGCTAACCACTGTGCCATAGTGCCGCCCTATAAAAGTGTTGGCATTGACAGACAACTTAATTCACATGAGCTTATTCTGAGCTTGTGGTTTAGAGAACATGAAAAGTGGAATGCAATGATATTCTTCAAGTTGCCGTAGGGACCGGCAACTCAATCACTTCTGACTGATAGGTCTAACTGAGTTACTGACAAGCATGCATTGAAAAGATTGCTTGATTTAACACTGGGATCAATCTTTTATCTCATTCCCTGAATGAGGACATCTTTGGCCATTTATTGCCCATTCCTGAGGATAAACTCCTGCAGACATGAGCAGCAGAAATTGGGACTTGGGTTGGGATCCTGACAGCTGGATTAGGAGTGCCATGTTAGCTCCAGTAGAAATAACCCAACTGACAACAAACTCTACTTTTAAGGTTACACTTTGCTTTATGCGGGGAGGTGGTGGCCTAGTGGTATAATCGCTAGACTATTAATCCAGGAGCTCAACTACTGTCCTAGAGGCACGAGGTCAAATCCCACTTTGGGCAAATGGGGGAATTTGAATTCAATGAAAAAAAAATTGGAATTAAGAGTCTACTGATGACCATGAAATGATTGTTGGAAAAATCTATCAGGTTCACTAACATCCTTTAGAACAGGAAATCTGTGGTCTTTACCTGGTCTGGCCCACATATGACTCCAGAGTGGTTGACTTTCAACTGCCATTGGACAGCTAGGGATGGGCAATAAATGCTGGCCAGCCAGTGATGCGCATGTTTCTCAAATGAATTTTAAAAAAAAACCATTACTTCCCAGACTGAAAACATTTTTGTATACACTTATATAAATTTCTCCATTCAGATATTGCAAAAGTTGATTGCGGTGTGAAAGTCATTGGGATTGCCACGCAATCCAGTGAGATCCAGTGTTGTTTTCAGCATCCTGGAATAACTGACCATCACCACTGGCTGTGGACCGCTAACAACCAGAGATGGGAGCACCACATGGCAAGGGTTCGGGTGAGGGAGTGGCAGTCATGACTACCAGATAGGGTACTCAGGAGAGGGCTGCAGTTAGAGCTTGAGGCGGTGGCAGAACAGAGGTGAGGGTTCAGGGCAGTGGAGGGAGCGAGCCAGTGGAGAACAAGATGTGCCAGAACATTTTGAATGAAACATGCATGTTTTTCTTTCTTTATTGGGGGGTTCATGAGATGTCTGGCCAACATTTATTGCCCCGGTCTATTTGCCCTTGCACAGAAAGGCTTGCTGGGCCATTTCAGAGGGCAATTCAGAGTCAACTACATTGCTGTGGATTCAGAGTCGCACGTAGGCCAGACCAGGTAAGGATGGCAGATTTCCTTCTCTAAAGGACATTAGTGAACCAGATGGGTTTTTAAAGCAGTCGATGATTGCTTCCTGATCACCATTATGGAGACGAGCTTTCAATTCTGGATATGTGTTGGCCACTTTCAATTCAAAAGCAATGTTGTATCTCTACAAAGTTCAGGTATCGATATGTCCACAGCAACTACTGATCACCATAGAATCCCTACAGTGCAGAAGTTTATCTTTAGTTTTAAATTTATTTGTTAGTGTCACAAGTACATAAGAACATAAGAACATAAGAACATAAGAAATAGGAGCAGGAGTAGGCCATCTGGCCCTTCGAGCCTGCCCCGCCATTCAATAAGATCATGGCTGATCTGTCGTGGCTCAGTTCCACTTTCCCGCCCTCTCCCCATAACCCTTAATCCCCTCTCTTATCAAAAACCCATCAACCCGCTTCTTAAAAATATTTAGCGAGGCAGCCTCCACCACTTCAACGGGCAGAGAATTCCAGAGATTCACCACCCTTTGAGTGAAGAAGTTCCTCCTCAACTCCGTTCTAAACCGCCTCCCCTTTATCTTGAGGCTGTGCCCCCTAGTCCTACTGTCTTTTTTGAGCGGGAAGAGTCTCTCCACCTCTATCCTATCCATCCCATTCATCATCTTATACGTCTCAATGAGATCTCCCCTCATTCTTCTAAACTCTAACGAGTACAAGCCTAGTTTATTCAGCCTCTCCTCATAGCTCAATCCCCTCAACTCCGGTATCAGCCTAGTAAACCTCCTCTGCACTCCCTCCAGGGCCAAAATATCCTTGCGCAGGTGCGGCGCCCAAAACTGCACACAGTACTCCAGCTGCGGCCTCACCAATGCCCTATACAGCTGCAGCAAGACCTCCCTACTTTTATATTCAATCCCCCTCGCCATGAAGGCCAGCATCCCATTCGCCTTCCTGACCACCTGCTGCACCTGCAAGCTGGGTTACATTAACACTGCAATGCAGTTACTGTAAAAATCCCCTAGTCGCTACACTCCGGCGCCTGTTCGGGTACACTGAGGGAGAATTTAGCATGACCAATGCACCTAACCAGCACGTCTTTCAAACTGTGGGAGGAAACCGGAGCATCCAGAGGAAACCCACGCAAACATGGGGAGAATGTGCAAACTCCACACAGACGATAACCCAAGCTGGGAATCGAACCCGAGTCCCTAGCGCTGTGAGGCAGCAGTGCTAACCACTGTGCCAGTGTACTGCCCATAAATGAGGCCATTTGGCCCAGTGAGCCTGTACCGACAACAATCCCACCTGTCCCCATAACCCCACACCTTTATCCACCTCCCATCCTGACACTAAGGGGCAATTTAGCATGGCCCGTCTACCTAACCTGCTCATCTTTGGAGCACCCGAAGGAAACCCACGCAGATGCAGGGAGAATGTGCAAACTCCACACAGTCAGTCAACCAAGACTGGAATCGAACATGGGTCCCTGGCGCTGTGAGACATCAGTGCTAATCACTGTGCCACCGTGCCACCCTTTGTGTTGTAAGTAATTATGCTCACTTAAGCTATTTAAAGATGTTCTACTATTTAATAATTCCCGTAGTCTGGCTTGTATTGGATAGTGGAGTTTAAAGTTTGTTTACTGTTGTCACAAGCAGGCTTACATTAACACTGCACTGAAATTACTGTGAAAATCCCCTAGTTGCCACACTCCGGCACCTGTTCGGGCACACTGAGAGAGAATTTAGCAGGGCCAATGCACATAAGCAGCTCGTCTTTCAGACTGTGGGAGGAAACCAGAGCACTGGAAGGAAACCCATGCAGACATGGGGAGAATGTGCAGACTGCACACTGACAGTGGCCCAAGGCTGGAATTGAACCTGGGTCCCTGGTGCTGTGCGGCAGCAGTGCTAACCACTGTGCCACCGTGCCACTGCGGAATTGTTCCACTGGCACATTGATTACAACTTGTTTTTTATTTTTAATAACTTTTGGGGATGTGTTGGAAGGGAGCACTCCAGCTTTACATTGCACTTGCTACTCTCCCGAGGAATCCTGTAATTAGATTCATTTTAACAATGGTAATACTTGGGAAGGGTAGCATTGTGGTTATATTACTTCTGTAGCAATCTAGAGATCAAAACTAATGATTCAGATACAGCAATTCAATCCCGCCAGGACAACTGGAGAATTTAAATGCAGCTTAATTAACTGGGATGAAAAGATAGCATTGTTAATGGTGATCTAGAAACTTTTGGGTTGTCATAAAAACTCATCTGGTTCACTCATCCCTGACAAGGAAGGAAATCGGCTTTCCTTGTCCATCCCAGCCAATGTGTTGCTACAGACCCACAACCATGTGGTTGATTTTTAACTGCCCCCCGAACTGGGTGATAGAACCAGAACATAAATGTAGAATGAGTCAAACCAGATGGGCCACCCGCTATGGATCTCAGCATTGGAATTGGGCTCAGCAAAGACAAATCCTGCCCAATGGACCCTGCAAATCCCTCTTCACTAACATCTGGGAACTTGTGTCAAAACTGGGAGGGTTGTCCCACCAACTAATCAATAGACAGCCTGATCTAGTCTAACCACACCACAGAATCATATCTTACAGCCAACTTGCCAGGAATCACTATCACCTTCCTGGACATAGTCTGCAGCACAGGTACACAAGAGAATAGAAGCACAGAATCCCTGCAACACAGAGGGAGGGCAGTCAACCCATCAAGTCTGCACCGATCACAGTTCCACCCAGGCTCTATTCCTACAATCTCACACATTCACCCCACCAATCCCCTGACATTAGGGTCAATTTATCATGGCCAATCAACCTCATCCATACATCTTTGGACTGTGGGAAGAAACTGGAACACCCAGAGGAAACCCATCATCCACAGGGAGAATGTGCAGACTCCACACAGATAGTGACCCAAGGCCTGACTTGAACCCGGGTCCCTGGCACTGTGAGGCAGCAGTGTTAGCCACTGTGCCACTCCTGCCACACCATGTAATACATGGTCTGAGGGATCCATTGAGTCCAAAGCTGACATGGGAACAAGGCATCAGGCCAATCATGGGCAAGGAAACCTCTTGCTGATTACCATCTAGCATATCCCTTCAGCTGATAACTCCACACTCCGCCACGTTGAACATCCTTTGGAAGAAGCATTGAGGGCAGCAAGAGGCACAGAATGCTCTTCCAGTTTGAGCTCTTGGGCAGGTGATGAGAGAACCAACAGAAAGGCTGGTGACTTGTAACCAGTGGGGTTCCACAGGGGTCAGTGTTGGGACTACAACTGTATAAATGATATATTAATGACTTGGAGAAAGAAAGCAAATGTACTGTAGCTAAAATTGCAAACAACACAAAAATAGGCAGAAGGCAAGTTGCGAGAGGGATACAAACCATTTGCAAAGAGAGATTGATAGGTTAAGTAAGTGGGCAAAAAGTTGGCAATGGAGTATAATGTGGGAGAATGTGATGTTGTTCATTTTGGAAGGGAGAACAAAAGACCAGAGAATTTTTTAAATAGAGAAAAATTGCACAAAGCTGCACGGTGACACAGTGGTTAGCACAGCTGCCTCACAGTGCCAGAGATCTGGGTTCAATTCCCAGCTTGGTTCATCGTCTGTGTGGAGTTTGCACATTCTCTCCATGTCTGCATAGGTTTCCTCTAGGTGCTCCGGCTTCCCCCCACCATCCAGAAGATGTGCTGGTTAGGTGCACTGGCCGTGCTAAATTCTCCCTCAGTGTATCAGAACAGGCACCGAAGTGTGGCGACTTGGGGATTTTCACAATAACTTCATTGCAGTGTTAATGTAAGACTACTTGTGACTAATAAATAAACTTTTAAGAGACTTGGAGGTACTTGTGCACGGTGCAAGCTTGGAGGGCCAAAGGGCGTGCTCCTGCCCTATGCTGTTCTTCATTCTTTGATCTTCTTTGAAAGCTAGCACGTGGGTGCAGCAGATAATCAGGGAGGCCAATGGAATGCTGGCCCTTATTTCAAGGGGTAGGTGTTTAAGAATAGTTAAATCTTATTTACAGTTGCACAAGGTACTGGTGTGACCACATCTGGAGCACTGTGAGCAGATTTGGTCTGCTTACTTCAGGAAAGATATTTTTTCATTGGAGGCAGTTCAGAGAAGGTTCATTAGGGGGATCCCCGGTATGGAGGGATTGTCTTATGAGGAAAGGGTAAACAGATTGGGACTCTACACATTGGAATTTAGAAAAATGAGAGGTGATCTCATTGTAATCACTGTTATAATGTAGGAAACACAAATGAAAAAGTGTACTTAACCACATTCTCACAATCTATCTGTTGTAGTTGTATCTATCCATCAGTGAGCAATGGTTACTGCTCCCAGTACAGTCTTTTTGGAGGTAAAGTCCTGGCGATGCACTGAGAACACCCTCCAGCAACATCATTGCAAAAAATAAGATAGATTCTGAACAGATCTGGCAGCTCAGAACTGGGCATCCATTAGGGCTGTACAAAAGAACAAAGAACAAAGAACAAAGAACAACACAGCACGGGAAACAGGCCCTTCGGCCCAACGAGCCCGCGCCGCCGTCCTACTATCTCAGTGACCTATTCATGATTTTAGTCTACGCCTAACGTGCGAGGATCAGGGAGGTCCAATTTAGGGACAATTTAGTACCCAATCAATCAGCCTATAAGCACATCTTTGGGGGATGTGGGAGGAAACCGGAGCACCCGGAGGAAACCCACGCAACCACGGGGAGAACGTGCAAACTCCCACAGACACAGGCCCAAATCCATGTGTCCGCACAGCAACAGAGATAGTCTCTGAACTGTCATGTTGCCCTCGAGGTGGTCCAGTTTAAGCACACTAACGACATGAAGCAATAGGCAACACCCGAAGCAACATCCAAGAGCAGCCCACTACAACCTGCCGCCTGCATGCCCCTTGCTGGACTTAAATGCCTGTGGAGACAAAAAAAATTCATTATTAAACAGGCAAAGACTAACATTCCTGAGGCAAAACGTATTCCCAAGCCTACAATGTTCAGTAAGGCCTACTATATCCCCCTATATGTAGCCCGCTCATATGGCTGTCTAAGTGACTCTTAAACAACCCTAGCGTGCCTGCTTCCACCACCTTACTCGGCAGTGCATTCCACACCCCCACTACCCTTTGCGTGAAAAACTGCCCTCTAATATTTGTCTTATACCTAGCCCCCCTCACCCTAAGCCCGTGACCCCTCGTTCTATCCATTTCTTGTAGCGGAAAAAGCTTACCACCATTTACTCTATCTATCCCCTTCATAATCTTATAAACCTCTATTAGATCCCCCCTCAGCCGACGTCTCTCAAGGGAAAACAGCCCAAGTTCATTCAATCTTTCCTCGTAAGACAGCCCTTCCATACCAGGCAACATCCTGGTAAATCTCCTCTGCACTCTCTCCAGGATCTCTACATCCTTCCGGTAGTACGGCGACCAGAACTGGACGCAGTACTCCAAGTGAGGCCTAACCAACGTTCTATACAACTGCAACATCAGACTCCTACTCTTATATTCTATACCTCTTCCTATGAAGGCTAACATACCATACGCTTTCCTCATCACATTCTGCACCTGTACCGACACCTTCAGGGACTTGTGCACTTGCACCCCCAGGTCTCTCTGCGTATCTATACTCCGGATAGTTCTACCTTTTATCGTATAACTCCCCTCCACATTATTCCGGCCAAAGTGCATCACCTCGCATTTCTCCGGATTAAATTCCATTTGCCATCTATCTGCCCAATCTACCAGCCTGTCTATGTCCTGTTGCATTGCCAGGCACTGCTCCTCAGTACCCGCCAATCCAACCATCTTGGTGTCATCAGCAAATTTGCTGATCACACCACCTACCCCCTCTTCCAAGTCATTAATATATACCACAAATAGAAGAGGTCCAAGTACCGAGCCCTGCGGCACACCACTGGTGACAGGCCTCCAATTGGAAAAGGAGCCTTCCACTACTACTCGCTGTCTCCTCCTCCCAAGCCAGTTCTCCACCCATCTACATACCTGGCCTTGTATCCCATGAGCCTTCACCTTTTCTATCAGCCTACCATGAGGGACCTCGTCAAACGCCTTACTGAAATCCATATAGACAACATCAACGGCTTGTCCTTCGTCAACCGTTTTTGTCACCTCTTCAAAAAATTCCACTAGATTCGTAAGGCACGATCTCCCTGTAACGAAGCCATGCTGCGTATCCCTGATCAGATTGCAGCGCTCCAGATGTTCATACATCCTATCCTTGAGGATCCTCTCCATTAGCTTGCCTATAACTGAAGTCAAGCTCACCGGCCTATAATTCCCTGGGTTATCCCTCTGACCCTTCTTAAACAATGGTACTACATTTGCAATGCGCCAATCCTCTGGGACCTCACCTGTGTCCAAAGAAGAGACAAAGATTTGCGTCAAAGGCCCAGCAATTTCATCCCTCACCTCCCTTAACAGCCTGGGATAGATGCCATCAGGCCCCGGAGATTTATCCGTCTTTATACTGTCTAAAAGTCCCAACACCTCTTCCCTTGTGATGACTATATCCCTCAACGGATCCTCAAACTCCTCAAGCACAGCACCAGACATCAGGCCCCTCTCCTGCGTGAATACCGACGCAAAGTATTCATTCAGGATCTCCCCCATTCCCCCAGGCTCCAAGCATAGTTCCCCTCCTCTGTCCCTGAGAGGACCAATCTTCCCTCTAACCATCCTTTTATTTCTAACATAGGAGTAAAATGCCTTAGGATTTTCTTTAATCCTACCCGCCAAAGCCATTTCGTGGCCCCTTTTTGCCTTTCTGATGCCCCTTTTAAGTTCTCTCCTACATTCTCTGTATTCTTCTAACGCTATCTCTGTCCTCAAATGCCTAGATCTAATGTACGCCTCTCTCTTCCTCCTGACCAGGTCCTCAATATCCCTAGTTACCCACGGCTCTCTAATCCTACCCTTCCCATCCTTCCTCTTGACCGGCACGTGCCTTTCCTGCAAAGATTTTAGTTTTCCCTTGAGAGACTCCCACATACCCAGCGTCGACCTGCCATCAAGCAGCTTACCCCAGACCGTATCTTTAAGATCCTGCCTAATCCGGTTGTATCTAGCCCTCCCCCAGTTTAACACCCTCCCCTTAGGACAGGCTTCATCTTAATCCATTAATATCTTAAACCAGACAGAGTTGTGGTCACTGTTAGCCACCTGCTCTCCTACTTCAACGTCAACCACCTGCCCAGGCTCATTCCCCAGAACCTGTAGATCACAGAATTATAGAATCATAGTTTAAAGCTTATTTATTAGTCACAAGTATGCTTACGTTAACACTGCAATGAAGTTACTGTGAAAATCCCATAGTCGCCACACTCTGGCGCCTGCTCGGGTACACTGAGGGAGAATTTAGCACGGCCAATGCACCTGACCAGCACTTTTTTTCAAACTGGCCGTTCAGCTCACCAGGCCTGTGCTTATGGGCAGCATGGTGTCACAGTAGTTAGAACGGCTGCCTCACAGTTCTCCCTGTGTCTGCGTGGGTTTCCTCTGGGTGCTTCAGTTTCCTCCCAAAGATGTGCAGGTTAGGTGGATTGGCCATGCTAAATTGCCCCTTTGTGTCAGGGGGGCTAGCAGGATAAATATTTGGGATTATGGGGATAGGGCCTGGGTGGGATTGTTGGTGGTGTGGACTCGATGGGCCGAATGATCTCCTTCTGCAATGTAGGGATCCTATGATTCTATAAGGGGCCAGACTCCAAACAATAGATATTTTTATTGAATTCAAACTCCATTAGAAAACATTAACTCCCTCAGTTTAGCAGTTTACAAAAATTATTTTATAAACAAATAAAGTTTATTTATTAGAGTCACAAGTAGGCTTACATTAACACTATAATGAAGTTACTGCGAAAATCCCCTAGTTACCTCACTCTGGCACCTGTTTGAGAACACACAGAGCACACTGAGGGAGAATTTAGTGTGGCAAATGTACCCAACCAGCACATCTTTCAAACAGGGGGAGGAAACTGGAGCACCCGGAGGAAACCCATGCAGACACAGGGAGAACGTGCAAACTCCACACAGTGACCCAATGCAGGAATTGAACCTGGGTCCCTGGTGCAGTGAGGCAGCAGTGCTAACCACTGTGCCACCGTGTCGCAAAAGCAGAATGGTACTTCACCACAGCTTGTAACCCTCTGGTCCAACATCTATCTGTCACTCTATCTGTCACACCGTGAAGCCAAACAATTGGTTAATGAGGAGTGCAGGAAAGAATCATAGAATAGAATCCCTACAGTGCATAAGGAGGCCATTTGGCCCATCAAGTCTGCATGACTTTCTGACGCAGTATTTTACCCAGGCTCTTTCCCTTGCCCTATCCCCGTGAGCCTGCACATTTACCAAGGCTTAAGGCCCAATTTAGCATGGACAATCCACCTAGCCAGCACTTCTTTCCGACTGTGGGAGGAAACCGGAGCACCCGGAGGAAACCCATGCAGATGTAGAGAGATTGTGCAAACACCACACAGGCGGTCACCCAAGCGGGGAATCCCTGGCGCTGTGAGGCAGCAGTGCTAACCACTGTGCCACCTTGCTGCCCAGATATTATCTGGTTGTGGTGCTGAAGCTGCTGAAGACTTGTGCTTCAGAGAAAGCCTCACCCCCTAGCCTAGCTGTTCCAGTACTGCTACAACACTCAGCCCTGGTCTGTCCTGCCTGCAGAATAAATCCAATCCAACCCATTACTACCTCATCAGCGGTCAGGAGATGAGGAGGAATTTCTTCACTCAGAGGGTAGGACTCTCTGTCAAAGAGCTCTGCAGAAGCTCAATCACTGAGCATGTTCGAGACAGAAATTAGTACTAATGATTCACTCGCCTTTATCAATCAGGCTATTGATTACAAAAGAAGCAGAGAGGTCATGATGGAATTGTATAGAACTTTGGTGAGGCCTCAGCTGGAGTGCTGTGTGCAGTTCTGGTCATCACTTTATAGGAAGGAAGTGATCGCACTGGAAGGGGCACAGAAGGGCCTGGATTAAACATCTAAGTTATAAAGATAGGTTAGAGAGACTTGGGTTGTTTTCTCCGGAGCAGAAAAGACTGAGGGACAACCCGATTGAGGTGTTCAAAATTATGAGGGATATGGATAAGGTGGATAGAGAGTAGGTGCTCCCCTTAGTTGAAGGGTCAATTATGAGGGAACACAAGATAAAAGTGAGGGGTGGGAGGTTTAGGGGGGATTTGAGGATAAACTTTTTTTACCCAGAGGGTGGTGATGGTCTGGAATACACTGTCTGGAAGGATGGTGGAGGCAGGATGCCTCATATCCTTTAAAAAGTAGAACATTACAGCGCAGTACAGGCCCTTCGGCCCTCGATAAGTACTTGGATGAGTACTTGGCACACCATAACATGCAAGGCTATGGGCCAAATGCTGGCAAGTGGGGTTAGGTGGCAGATCAGGGCCTTTAATTCGTTGGGGTGGACCCAATGGGCCTAATGGCCTCTTCTGCAGTGTAGTATTCTGTGATATCGAGGGACCTGGGGACAGCATAGGCAAGTGGTGTTGACATAGTTGATCAACCACGATCCAATTGAATGGTGGAGCAGGCTTGATGGGCTGAATGGCCACCACCTGCTCCCATGTTGCTCTGTTCCTAAGTGATCATTAGGTTATGGTAGGATTGAAGTTAGCTACCATGCATCCGGAGTAAATAGCTTGCCAACGCTTACTATAGCCAAAATTTTCCAGCCCTTCCCATCAGCGGGATCTTCCATACCCGCCACTGTGTATTCCCCAGTGCCGGAAGTCACGGGGCACACAAAACCCTGTAGACATTGGTGGGACTGGAAGATCCCGCCGCCAGCCAACAGCTGGCCATCCTGCTGGAAAATATGCCACGGGGGAGATGGAAAATCCCACCCTATATGAATGAAGCATGAAATCTTGTGTGAATCAGCGGGAACCTGCCAGAACCATAAAAACATGCGAGTCAGAACTTTCCAAGAAGGAAGGGAAAAATAGGACAAATCCTGAGGGAAAAAGATAAATAGTTTACCTGTCATGTAAAGTAAATGTCAGCAGTATATTTAGAGAAATAATAGATCTATTAAAACCCACTCTTCGTATTTCTAAAGCTGCAGCTTCAGTTTGGTTGACAAATTTATATTGCTTCCCCCTTTTTAATAATTTTTTCCACTGGAAAACAAAAATTTCTCAGTCTTATCATCATCATTAGAAGCTCAAACCTTGCTTTACTTGCTCCTTCCGAAACCTAGGGTGATTAATCTCAACTGCTCTGTCTGTCAAATGCCAGGATTATATCTGAGATTCCCAAAACAAGGGCAGCGCAGACCAATCTTTTGTCTTCTGAATTTCAACCTTTGTGCTGTGAATAAGGGCGGTTTAGCACTGCTGCCTCACAGCGCCAGTGACCCAGGTTCGACTCCTGGCTTGGGGTCACTGTCTGTGCAGAGTCTGAACATTCTCCCCATGTCTGCGTGGGTTTCCTCTGGTTGCTCTGGTTTCCTCCCACAGTGTGAAAGATGTGCTGGTTAGGTGCATTGGCCGTGCTAAATTCTCCCTCAGTGTACCCCGACAGGCACCCAGAGTGTGGCGATTGGGGGATTTTCACAGTAACTTCATTGCAGTGTTAATGTAAGCCTACTTGTGACACGAATAAGATAATAAACGTTAAAAGATCTAGGTCTCGTTCTCATCTACATGATAGAGACAAACACGTGCATAGATGATGTCCAACTCAAACACGCTACCAATAGACCTAACCTTACTATTGGCATTGTGTTCTCAGACTCCTTGCCCTATATCTGTCTGTGTGGCTGCAGGGAAGAAGCTGTTCCTGAGTTGGTTGGTACATAACCTCAGACTTTTGTATCTTTCTCCCCAATGGAAGGAGGTGGAAGAGAGAATGTCTGGGGTGCGTGGAGTCCTTAATTATGCTGGCTGTTTTTCCGAGGCAGCCTGAGTTTCTTGGTCAACATGGCAGCTTAATTTATAACTGAACCGTTGAGGATGCTTGCATGAAGTCAAATATTACTTCAATCTGCAAATTAGATAAAAATTGAAAGTATCTGTTAATAATTTAACACGGGAGAGGAGAAGAAGTGACAGCTCTGGGGAGTCACAGTGTGAGGAGAGAACTGTTCAATTTAATTACAGCAGGGTGTAATAAAGAGGAAATTAAAGCTAGGATCTCAGGCTGTGTCTCTGCTACGATGGCTCATTTTTAATCACATAGTGTAAGAATCCCACTGTGGCTGCCATGTGGTCCTGTGAGAGTGCTGGCTTGATTCCCATAGGATCATGGAATGAGCCGAAGGTTTTTTTCTGAATGCCCAGGGCAGAGGGAAATGTTCCTTTCCCCACTCCCCCAACCTGCCACCCACTCGCCTTCTTTCTAGCTCATTACCTACATTCATATAGCGCCTTTGACATGGTAAAAATAGGGCTGCCTGGTGGCACAGTGGTTAGCTCTGCTCTTTCGCAGCGCCAGGGACCCGGGTTCAATTCCAGCCTCTGGTCACTGTCTGTGTGGAGTTTGCACGTTCTCCCCATGTCTGCGTGGGTTTCTCCTGGGTGCTCTGGTTTCCTCCCACAATCCAATGAACTGGCCATGCTAAATTTCCCCTTAGTGTCCCAAGATGTGCAGGTTAGGCTAATTGGCCATGGTAAATTGCCTCATAACGTCAGGGGGATTAGCAGGGTAAGTACATGATGTTACGGAGATGGGGCCTGGGTGGAATTGTTGTCGGTGCAGGCTTGATGGGCCGAATGGCCTCTTTCTGTATTGTAGTGATTCTATGATTAAAGAGGTGTCACCAAGCAAAGCTCGACATCAAGGCATGCAAGGAGATACATGGACATATGACCGCAAGGATCAATGAGCATCTTAAGGGAGGAAGGGGAAGTTGAGAGGTGGAGAGATTGGGGGAAGGAATTCCAGAACATTCTGTCTAGGCAGATGGAGCCCACGATCGATGCTAAGAAGGCCAGAACTGGAGGAGTGCAGCTAACTCGGAGGTGTGTCGGGCTGAGCTCGGGAGGGGTGAGGCCTGGGAGGGATATGTAAATAAGGAAGAAATCAAGGCCTGATGGGAAGGCAGTGTAAGTCAGCGAGAAAGAAAATGTCCAGGGATTTCGGTTTGATTTGATTTATTATTGTCACATGTTTGTATACAATGAAAAATATTATTTTTTGCATGTTATACAAAGCGTACTGTTCATAGAGAAGGAAAGGAGAGAGTGCAGAATGTAATGTTACAGTCATATTTAGAATGCAGAAACAAAAATGCCACAGGAGTGTGTGCACATTGACGTCTATCAGTCCTAACATGCCGTCTTGCCAGTGTTTGCCGTCTTATCTTCGCAACCGAATCCCTGTAGTCCAGAGCCAGCAATCTAAGTAACAGAGGCCCAAAGAAGGAGCAGATCATTCCTATCCCCCCTCTTTGATGTTTAAGAATCACTGCAGTGATTAGCGTGATTATTATCAACTGTGTCCACAAAGTGGCCCGCACTGTATGGCCACTTGAGATGTTTACTGTGAAGAGCTTAATCCCTTCTTCAAGGTGACCTTTACTGAGAGTGAAGGGAGATCTCTCTGCACACAACCCGCCATGCAAAAGGCTGAAACTGTTGCACAAATTCCGGCAAAAAAATTCTGTCCTAGAGAGCATTTGTTCATGGACCGTCACCGAATCGTACAATCTCTATTATTTCAGATAATCACAGCTTTGTACAATAATACCAGCTCCTCATTCAACCAGCCTGCTATTCTACACCGTCTCCTCTGGCGCTGTGGACAGACACCAAGCTGCAGAGATGCCAGCATTGGACTGGGGTAAACACAGTAAGAAGTCTCACAACACCCAGGTTAGAGTCCAACAGGTTTATTTGATGGTAATCCCACAAGCTTTCGGAAACGGTGTTCCTTCGTCAGGTTGTGGACGGTGTGTAAGTGTGAATTTTCCATACAGCTGACGAAGGAACATCGTTTCCAAAAGCTTGTGGGATTACTATCAAATAAACTGGTTGGACTTTAACCTGGTGTTGTGAGACTTTTTACTGGACATACACCTAGCCCCAGTGGTACATATGAGGGTTGACACTGGGATGTACACAAATCCACTGCCCCAGAGATGCAGTGTGTGCACAGTGCCTACCACATCAAAATAATGCACACTCCTGGTCTCACGTTATGTCAGATAACTTATTTCAGTTAGGCATCAATCAGCCTGGCATCGTGCAGTATTCTGTCTTTATAACAAATAAACCATTTTTACCTTTTTAAAATTCCTTTTTATACATTTGTGTGTTGGGGGCACCATCATTTATTGCCCATCCATTAGTGAGCGGTATGGCGGCACAGTGGTTAGCACTGCTGTCCCACAGCGTCAGGGACCCGGGTTCAATTCCCAGCTTGGGTCACTGTCTGTGTGGAGTCTGCACGTTGTCTGCGTAGGTTTCCCCCCACAGCCTGACCCGAACGAGTGCTGGAGTGTGGCGACTAGGGGAATTTCACAATAACTCCATTGCCGTGTTAATGTAAGCCTTACTTGTGACTCATAAATAAATAAATCTTTTTGTTACCCTCAGAAGGTGGTGGTGAGCTGCCTTCTTGAACCGCTGCAATCCCTAAAGTGTAGGTACACCCACACTGCTGTTAGAGAGGGAGTTCCAAGATTTTGACCCAATAACAGTGAAGGAACAGCGGTGTATTTCTGAGTCAGGGTGGTGAGTGGCTTGGAGAGGAAGCTCCAGGTAGTGGTGTCCCCAAGAGTTATTCATGTTCAAGGTTGGAGACCTTCTACTTTGGTGTGTAAGATTCACTGCAGTCATTAAAATGGTCATATTCACTGCAACCACTAAATGACTCACACTGTGCGGCTACTGGAATCATAGACACCCCACAGTGCAGAAGGAGGCCATTTGGCCCATCGAGTCTGCACTGACAACAATCCCACCTAGGCCTTATGTCCGTAACCCACCTGTTAATCCTGCTAATCTATGCATCCCGGGACGCTGAGGGTCAATTTAGCAAGGCCAATGCACCTAACCCGCACACCTTTGGACTGTGGGAGGAAACCGGAGCACCCGGAGGGAACCCACGCAGACATGGGGAGAACGTGCAAACTCTGCACAGACAGTGACCCGAGGCCGGAAACTGAACTTAGGCCCCTGGAGCTGTGAGGCAGCAGTGCTAACCACTGTGCCACCACGACAAAGCATCTAAATGGGACTGGGATGAAAATAGTACGCATATTCCTTGCTGGAGTCCAACTGTGTTCCGATTATTACGTGGGTGGGCATAGGAGGGAGGATAGCCCAGGACTCTTCCAATGGACCATTCCTTTCAGCTGGAAGTAATTGATGATGTGAAAAAACTGAATACTGTGCAGGTTCAAGGGAGGCAGTGGCTGAGTGGTATTATCATTAGACTATTAACCCAGAGACTCAGCTCACGTTCTGGGGACCCGGATTCAAATCCCACCACGGCAGATGGTGGAATTTGAATTCAATAAAATATCTGGAATTAAGAATCTACTGATAACTATGAAACCATTGTCGATTGTCAGAAAAGCCCAACTGATTCACTAATGTCCTTTAGGGAAGGAAATCTGTCGTCCTCACCTGGTCTGGTCTACACGTGACTCCAGAATGTGGTTGACTCTCAATGCCCTCTGAAATAGCCTAGCGAGCTACTCAGTTGTATCAATCAATCAAGAAGACAGCTCACCACCACCTTCTCAAGGGCAACTAGGGATGGGCAATAAATGCTGGCCAGCCAGAAACACTTATGTCCCATAAATGAATAAATAAAGGAATAAATAAATAAAATTTGATTTCATGTGGCCTATTTTGTCACAGTCCCGCAAAATTGATATTTTTCTCCCAAATATTTAAAATGTGCCCTGCAACTGCTGACCAACAGGCAACCCATGACCACTCCACTTAGAAGGACAAGGGCGGCAGATACATGGAAACGCCACCACCAAGTTCCCCTCCAAACCCCCTGCAGGCTTAAGCAATCCAACAGAGTTACAAGAACTAGAGAACAGAATAACGTAACTCAAATACTGATCAATCAAACCAATGAACTCCACGGACACCATTTTGGTAAAGGCCAAACAAGAAGTAACCTCTACTCACCTCAGAACCAGGCAAATGAGAGACATCAACGTCTGTGTCTGTTCTATCCTGCAATTTTTATTGCCTGAAGTAGACAACACCAGTGCTAATTGCCTCCAGGAAAACTGTTTCTTTAAAGTTTACTTATTATTGTCAAAAGTAGACTTACATTAACACTGCAATGAAGTTACTGTGAAAATCACCTAGTCAACTCACTCTGGCCCCTGATCGGGTACATAACGGAGAATTTAGCATGGCCAATCCATCTAACGAGCACGTCTTTCAGACTGTGAGAGGAAACCGGAGCACCTGGAGGAAACCCATGCAGACACGGGGAGAATGTGCAAACTCCGCACAGACAGTGACCGAAGCCGGGAATCGAACCAGGGTGCCTGGCGCTGTGAGGCAGCAGTGTGGCGACTAGGGAATTTTTGCAGTAATTTCACTGCAGTGTTAATGTAAGCCATACTTGTGACACTAATAAACTTTCAAAACAAAGCTTTCCTGGAAGCAATCAGCGCTGGTGTTGGCTACTTTAGGCAACCAAAATTGCAGGATGGCACAGATACAGATGTTGATGCCTCTTGTTTACCTGGTTGTGAGGTGAGAAGAGGTTATCTCTTGTTAGGCCTTTACCAAAACAGTGCCCGTGGTGTTCATTGGTTTGATTGACTATTATTTGAATGATGTGTTAACCACCGTTCTGCCCTTTAAGCAATACAGAATGAAAGAAAAAGGTTATTATCCCTCATCACAGTCTTGAGGTCTCCAACCTTCAGACAACACCCTCCCAACCCACAATCCTTCAATTTTCCCCAACCTCCTGGCCACCTCCAATTGCACGCACACAACCAGAATCTTTAAGAACATAAGAAATAGGAGCAGGAGTAGGCCATCTAACCCTTCGAGCCTGCCCCGCCATTCAATAAGATCATGGCTGATCTGCAGTGTATCAGTTCCACTTTCCCGCTTTCTCCCCATAACCCTTAATTCCCTTGTCTATCAGAAATCTATCTACCCGTGACTTAAATATATTCAATGAGGCAGCCTCCACCACTTCAATGGGCAGAGAATTCCAGAGATTCACCACCGTTTGAGTGAAGAAGTTCTTCCTCAACTCCGATCTAAACTGCAGTCCTCCCCCCCTTATTTTGAGGCCCTGCCCTCTAGTTCTGTTTTAACCAGAGTTTTATACAATAATGTTTCCGTTTCAAATTTAAGTAGAACCCATTGAACACTTTTCCTCTGTTTGTTTTTCATATCATGGTGCTTGCCCCAAATCTGCCTTTCTTTGTGATTTATCAAGTTGTTGTATAGAAAAAGAGCAATTATAATGTTCTCTCATGCATTTCCGCATTGTTACCTTGGTGGTAAAATGTAGCAGTTGCTTTCCAGAATGTTAATGGGAAAGCCCAGTGAGCAACCCAACATACAGTTGTTAAATTAGTCAGAGCACAAAACAAAGTTAATCTTTGTCTCATTGGTGAATATTTCCCTGCAGCCAGTCTGAGTTATTAGGTAGATGAATTCCAGAGATTATAACTTTCTTGATTTGATTTATTATGGTCACATGTATTGGAATACCGAAAGGTATTGTTTCTTGCACACTATACAGACAAAGCATACCATTCATAGAGTACACAGGGGAGAAGGAAAGGCGAGGGTGCAGAATGTAGTGTTACAGCCATAGCTGGGGTGTACAGAAAGATCAACTTAATATAAAGTGGGTCCATTCAGGAGTCTGATGGCAGCAGGGAAGAAGTTGGTCTTGAGCGAGTTGGTATGTGAGCTCAGACTTTTGTATCTTTTTCCTGATGGAAGAAGGTGGAAGAGAGAATGTCTGGGGTGCGTGGGGTCCTTGATTATGCTGGCTGCTTTTCTGAGGCAGTGGGAAGTGTAGACAAAGTCAGTGGATGGGAGGCTGGTTTGCATGATGGTCTGGGCTTCGTTCATTACCCTTTGTAGTTTCTTGCTCTCTTGGTCAGAGCAGGAGCCATACCAAGCTGTGATACAACTGGAAAGAATGCCTTCTGTGGTGCATCTGTAAAAATTGATGAGATTGTAACAAATGGCTTAGTAAGAGTGAAAAATGAGCAAGTAGGATACTAATTGTGAGAATAGACTATGTAATATTTGGTTATTATCTTGTTCGTTACCATTGCAAAATCTAGAATGAAGTTTTCTCTTTAAATTATGTATTTATCAAGAACCAACTTTCTTACTTTGTTGAATAAGTGAGCTGAATTTTGGAGTGGTTAGAATTTTTTGTTCATTTACAAATCGTGGGCATCACTGGCTAGACTGGCATTTATTGCCCATTCTTAAATACCCTCCAGAGGGTGGTGGTGAGCTGCCCTCTTGAACCTGAGATGTGGGTACACACACAATGCAGTTAGGGGGGGAGTTCCAGGATTTTGACCCAGTGACAGTGAAGGAATGGCAGCATATTTCCAAGTCAGCTTGGTGAGTGACTTGGAGGGGAACCTCCAAGTGGTAGTGTTTCCAGGTAACTGCTGTTCCTGATCTTCCAGATGATCTTGGATTTGGAAGGTGCTGCCCAAGGAATCTTGGTGAGTTCCTGCAGTGCATCTTGTAAGATGGTGCATACTGCTGCTACTGCATATCGGTGTTGGGGGGAGTGAATGTTTGTGGATGCCAATCAAGTGGGCTGCTGTGTCCTGGATGATGTTGAGCCTCTTGAGTGTTGTTGGAGCTGCACTCACCCAGGCAAGGGGAGAGTAGTCCATCATACTCCTGACTTACACCTTGTAGATGATGGACAGGCTTTGGGGGTTAGGCAGTAGTTTGTCCTCTCAAGATTCCCAGCCTCTGATCACTTCTAGCTACAGTATTTATATGGCTAGTCCAGTTCAGTTTCTGGTCAATGGTAACCCCCAGGATGTTGATAGTGGGGGGAATCCAGCCTGTTTGAGACCCCCTGTGTAAAATTATATTTCCTTAAACACAATTACCACTGGGTCTGCTGTGCTGAGGGAAGTCAGGTCTTCACGTGGCCTTATGACCCTGAACCAGTTCATCTTAAGCAAGCACATTTACCTGAATGAGTAACTGCAAGATAAACTTTGAAAGAAGAACCGAACGAGACAAAGTTCTGTAGTAGTTCTACGTGACATGACATCGGATAGGGTAGGATAGCATAGGATAGGGTAAGACACAGGATAATCAGTAGGGTAGAAAAGGCAAAGAGTAGGGAACATGGGTTTAAGGTGCATAGGGAAAAGTTTAGAGGAGATGTGCGAGGTAAGTTTTTTATACAGAGGGTGGTGAATGTGCGGAACGTGCTGCCTGGGGAGGTGGTGGAAGTAGGTATGATAGCAGCATTTAAGGAGCAACTAGGTGAACACACGACTAGGATGGGAATGGGAGGATATGGACTCCATAAGTGTATATGGTATTATCTCAGGCAGACATCATGATTGGCACAGGCTTGAAGGGCCTGTTCCTGTGCTGTACTGCTCCTTGTTCTCTGTTCCATGTGAGATGAAAACAGAAAATGCTGGAGAAACTCAGCAGACCCGGCAGCATCAATGGAGGGAGAATCACAGTCTGTGCGGGGTTTTCACTGTATGCTAATACATGAGACAATAATAAATCAAATCGAATCAAATTTTCCGGCTGCATTCGCCTCAATCCTGCTCGAGATCCCCCGCCCCCCCACCCCTGGGAGGGGAAACTTTCCCCTTTGAGTGTAGATGACTCTTCTTCACAGTCACAGTGCTGGAGGTCACTCGGGTGAAATGGGAGCAGTGAAAGGGCCATGGCTCACACATATGTTGTCCTGTTTAAGGCAACAAACACATTACCATGCAGGCCATGATCCAGGGCTACGTAAACTCATCTGATTGTCACGCTTAACTTTCCATGGAATTAATCGCTCCAGCCAATGCCAGAAGACATTGCTACCATGCCCAGCCATTATCAAACCCCTTCATGCTTGAAGTGAACTGTTCAGTTCCCTCGGCAGCTGTGGTTAGTGAGTTTGGAGGCCCCATCGATCCAGCACACACTTACTGCTGCTTCTCCTCAATTATTACTCTTTATCAAGAGCTCCAGGGATTGAATATCCCTGTCTAATTTGATTTGATTTCATTTGATTTATTAGGTTAGATGGATTGACCGTAGTAAATTGATTTGGTTTGATTTATTGTTGTCACATGTATTAGTATACAGTGAAAAGTATTGTTTCTTGCGTACTATATAGGCAAAGCACACCATTCATAGAGCAGGAAAGGAGAATGCAGAACGTAGTGTCACAATCATTGTTTGGGTGTGGAGAATGATCAACTTAATGCGAGGTAGGTCTGTTCAAAAGTCTAATGGCAGCAGGGAAGAAGCTGTTCTTGAGTCAGTTGGGATGTGTCCTCAGATTTTTGTACCTTTTTCTCGATGGGAGAAGGTGGAAGAGAGAATGTCCGGGGTGCCTGGGGTTCTTGATTATGCTGGCTGCTTTTCCAAGGCAGTGGGAGGTGTAGACCAAGTCAATGGATGGGAGGCTGGTTTGAATGATGGACCGGGGGGGTGAGCGGAACTTGGAGAGGTCTGGGCCCTCCCACAATCACGTGTGAAGTGTGAACCATCAGGTGAGAATACAATTAGCCTTGCATTGATGTGTGGGCATCTGAATTGATGCAGGGTGCACCCTCAGAAGGAATCAGTCCCGCTCAGGATTCGTCTTCCACAAGGTCCGCGTGTGAAGGCTCCGGCAAAGTGAAATTCCACAAGTTAAAACTATCAACATGGTGGCACGGTGGTTCGCACTGCTGCCTCACAGTGGCAGTGACCCGGGTTTGATTCCTGGCTTGGGTCATTATCTGTATGGATACCGCACATGCAGAGTCTGATCCAGAGTAGGGGATTCGCAGTGTTAATGTAAGCCTACTCGTGACTCTAAAACTTAAATGTGTGAAACAATTTACCATTAGAAGATGATCATATTTAATTCCTTATTGGCATCAAATCTAAATGACTGAGTCTTCTATCACTCTTGAGGTTCTGATATTTAATTGCATCAACAGGTAATTGAAAATCCTATCCCTCACCCCCCACCCCCAACCTCCAGTGGTGAGGGGCACTGAAACGCTACTAATACAAAGAACAGTACAGCACAGGAACAGGGCCTACAGCCCACCAAGCCTGCGCTGAAGATTTTCGGCTTTTCCTCCTCTGCAGTTATTAATTTGGAAACCTGTGGAGCAATATCTCCTGTTCTCTCCCTCTCCTTAACTGTCATCATAGGAGCCCTACAGCGCAGAAGAGGCCATTCAGCCCATTGAGACTACACTGACTCACTGATAGAGTATCTTGCCCAGGTACTCTGCCCTGCTCTATCCCCATAATCCCATACATTTCGCATGGCTAATCCATCGAACCTATTCATCTTGGGACACTAAGGGGCAATTTAACATAGCCAATCCATCTAACCCAGACAACACCGTGTGGATTTCCTCCAGGTGCTCTGATTTCCTTCGACAATCCAAAAATGTGTAGGTTAGGCAGATTGGCCATGCTAAATTGCCCTTTCATGTCAGGGAGACTATCTAGGGTAAATGCATCTATGGGGATAGGGCCAGGGTGTCGTTGTGTGGTGGGTGCAGACTCAGTGGGCTGAATGGCCTCCTTCTGCTTTGTAGGATTCCATGATCTTTGGACTGTGGGAGGAAACTTGGAGCGTCCGGAGGAAAACCACTCAGACACGGGGAGAACATGCAGACGCCACACAGATAGTGACCCAAGCCGGGAATTGAACCCTGGTCCCTGACGCTGTGAGGCAGCAGTGCTAACCACTGTGCCACCGTCCCTTCCTGAAGAGTATGTGTCTTCAGTTCCTCTCCACCCCCATCTGTACATTAATGGAGGTGGCTTGAAGCAGGACACAGCCTTCGAACATCTTGGATACATTGTCATACAGTGGGTAGGATATTCTGACCATGCTCTCCCCCCAAACCGGAAAATCCCATCCAAGGTGAACAGACAAGGGCAATTTAGCACAGCCAATCCACCTAGCCTGCACATCTTTGGACACGAAAGGGGCAATTTACCATAGCCAATTTGCATGGATCCCCCCCCAGCTACAATTCCCGGGGTGGGTGGGATGGGAAAATTCCCCTTCTTATCTCCTTTTGCTTCCAACTCCGAACTCCTCCAAATTGCATCTTTGGATTGGCCTTTGAGCTCCTGGAGTTGCGATTGTGCCATGCATGTTCTTGTCACATCCACCCCCATACAGTCAATGCCAAACATGGAGTTAAAAGGATAAGGAGTTGCCAGCATGAAGAGGTCACTGACAGTAACAAATGATCTACTTCCAGTGTAACATCGCCCAGCCTTCACCACACGCCCCAAACCCGAATATTAAAAACAGCCATGGATCCTGTACGTCTTTTTAACATGCAACTCCGTTCCTTTAAAATTCCACCATTTACTTTCTATTATGTCTCCTGTTTCTGACTTTATCTCTGGCAATCACTGCTACATACTCCCTTGTCTGAAAAATAAGTCATTCACCACAGCTGTCTGCTTTCTGTCCCTTAGCCCATCTTATATTCATGCTGCCACTGTCCCCCGAGTCCTGTAATCTTCACTTTTTCTGACAGGTCTATTATGTGAGGGTTTGAGATGCTGCAGAGATGATGGGTTGAGGTACTGTACAGTTATCGACTCAAAATCAATGAGGAATGTGTGAGCCAGATGGGTCAAACCACAGAATGTGACACAGTGTAGAAAGAGGCCATTTGGTCATCGATTCCCTGAAAGAGCTTCCGATTCTGGCCCTCTCCTCCGCCCTATCCCCATAACCCCACACATTTACCATGGCCAATCCACCTAACCTACACATCTTTCGACTGTAAAGGGCAACTCAGCATGGCCAATTCCCCTAACCTGCACAAGTTTGGACACGAAAGGGGCAATTTAGCATGGTCAATCCACCTAATCTGCACATCTTTGAACACTAAGGGGCAATTTACCATGGCCAATCCACCTACCCCGCACATCTTTGGACACTTAGGGGCAATTTAACATGACCAATCCACCTAATCTACACATCTTTCGGACTGTGGGAGGAAACTCCACACAGACAGTCACCAAAGGCCAGAATTGAACCCGGATCCCTGGCACTGAAAGGCAGCAGTGTTAACCCCTGTGCCACCAAATTGGACTTTCCCTGTCCTTAGACTTGTTACTTTACCATGAGTGATATTGTTCCATCTCAGCCAAGGTAGTTTGCCATCTACTCCTTAGCAAGTGGGTCACATCTGCACTGAACATGGAGACAAGGAAGCTGTGAACCAGTTTCAGCAGCAGTGTTAGTTCAGAGTCTTTGTAATTCAGTAATCTTGCTATCTATGTTTAAGTTTAAAGTTTATTTATTAGTCACAAGTAGACTTACATTAACATTGCAATGAAGATACTGTATAAACCCCCTAGTCGCCACATTCCAGTGCCTGTTCAGGTACGCTGACGGAAAACTTAGCATGGTCAATGCACCTAACCAGCACAACTTTCGGGCCGTGGGAGGAAACCGGAGCACCTGGAGGAAACCCACGCAGGCATGGGGAGAACATGCAAACTCCACACAGACAGTGACCCAAGCAGGGAACTGAACCCAGGTCCCTGGCGCTGTGAGGCAGCAGTGCTAACCACCGTGCCACCGTGCTGCCCAGGCACTTGTAAGGTGTTACTTGACTTACTGCTTTGAATGAAAATGCTCTTTTGCTGTTTGCTGTTTGAGGCACAAATGATAGTGAATGAAACTTAATGCACCAGGGACCACCACAAAGAAAATCAACCTCGTGCCAATCTCCCTTTCAGATAGATTGGCGCAAGGTTAACTTTACCATCTGTGCTGAATGAAGAAGGACATTGCAATTGTAAGAATACTGTACTTTAATCTATTATTCTGTATTGGCATTAAAATCAAAACACTTAAACAATGGAGAGCAATGAACTGTGTACCCACTAGATTTGCAGGAATCCCTTGAGGATTCATTTAAACTAACAGGCAGGGGCTAACCAAGGGATGCAACCTAACCTGGGTTCTGAATACTGCAGTTAAAACTTCTAAAGTCAATTAAAGATCATAAAATTAATGTTGAAAGGCTAGTTGGATTGCAAATGGGTTTGGAATAATAAAACAGAAAGTGACGGTGTTCTCACTGGGCGGCACACTGGCTACTTCACAGTGCCAGAGACCTAGGTTCCATTCCTGGCTTGGGTCACTGCCTGTGTGGAGTTTGTACATTCTCTCCGTGTCTGCGTGAGTTTCCTCCAGGTGCTCTGGGTTTCCTCCAACAGCCCAAAGATGTGCGGGTTAGGTGCTAAGTTGCCCTTTGTGTCATAGGTCAGGTGGATTAGCAGGGAAGGTACGTGGGGTTATGGGGTTAGAGTCTGGGTGGGCTGCTCTGTTGGAGAGGTGGTACAGACTCAACGGGCAGGATTTTACGGCACTGCTCACCCCAAAGCCAGAAAATCCCCCCCAGGTCAACGGACTTTAACATGGTCCATTCCTCACCTGCTCCGATTCCCATGGTGGATGGGATGGTAAAATTTCAGCCAAAGGGCTGAATGGCCTTCTTGTGCACTGCGGGTTTTCTATGATTCTATTAGTGAGCTGTCTAATATGGTTGCCAATCAGAGTGAAACTATTCTAGGAGATACTTTTTCATCAAACCTGATTGATTGACCATTGACCTGTCATTCCCAAACACCACACACAATAAAAACATCACTGTTTTTTGATTTGAGACTCTTCAGTCAAGTTTCTCAGGAAGCTTACTAAGTTTGGATATTAGGCCTTTGCAATCAGTGTGATTTCTCTAGCCCAGTAGTAAAGCAGGAAGCTGGAGGTAGTGCTCCCTCTGTCCTCTCAGTCTCTTGGGACTTGCTCTTCCCTTGGATCCAGGGAGCTGCTAAACCTTGGGCTGGACTGATAGTTACAAACTTCCCAGTCAGCTGAGACAACTGAAAAATCAGGCAGTTGCCCTTAATTGCTGTTATATATTTAAAAGGGTTGTAAGTTGCTTTAAGAACTGATCACAGAATTTAATGGTGATATCATTAAGGTGTTGCCACAAGCTGTTGTTTTACTTTCAGTTTTGTGGAGAACAGCTCCTCAATAAAACCTGTTATGCGTTAGTTTGAATCTAAGTGTGCCAACCTCTTTTCTTTCTGTGTAAAAACTCACAACCTTGATTTGATTTGATTTATTATTGTCACATGTATTAACACACAGTGAAAAGTGTTGTTCCTTGCGCGCTATACAGACAAAACATACCATTCATAGCGAAGGAAAGGAGAGAGTGCAGAATGTAGTTACAGTCATAGCTAGGGTGTAGAGAAAGGTCAACTTAATGCAAGGTAAGTCCATTCAAAAGTCTGACAGCAGCAGGGAAGAAGCTGTTCTTGAGTTGGTTGTTATGTGACTTCAGACTTTTGTATCTCTTTCCCGATGGAAGAAAGTGGAAGAGAGAATGTCTGGAGTGCGTGGCGTCCTTAATTATACTGGCTGCTTTTCCAAGGCAGCGGGAAGTATAGACAGAGTCAATGGATGGGAGGCTGATTTGAATGATGGATTGGGCTACATTCACAACCTTTTGTAGTTCCTTGCGGTCTTGGGCAGAGCAAGAGCTATACCAAGCTGTGATACAACCAGAAAGAATGCTTTCAATGGTGCATCTGTAAAAGTTGGTGAGAGTCGTAGCTGACATGCCAAATTTCCTTAGTCTTCTGAGAAAGTAGAGGCATTGGTGAGCTTTCTTAACTATAGTGTTGGCATGGGGGGACCAGTTCAGATTGTTGGTGATGTGGACACCTAAAAGCCTGAAGCTCTCGATCCTTTCCACTTCATCACTGCTAACACAGTTAGGACATTACAACCGCATGCTCCCTTACCTCCTAGCTGGCTGGCGCCTTCATTCTCTCCTTACAGATGCTGTCAGACCTGCTGAGATTTTCCAGCATTTTCTCTTTTGGTTTCAGATTCCAGCATCTGCAGTAATTCACTTTATTCCTGTTTCTACATATTGAGCTGTACACATCCCTGCCAACAACGGAACAGTAACCCAGGGAGATCGATGCAACTGGCCTGCAGGATCCAAACCACCCCTTGAAGATGTTAACATTTTTTTAGAAGTTTATTTATTAGTCACAAGTAGGCTTATATTAAAACTACAATGAAGTTACTGTGAAAATCCCCTAGTCGCCACACTCTGGGTACACTGAGGGAGAATTTAGCACCTAACCAGCACGTCTTTGGAGTGTGGGAGGAAACCGGAGCACCTGGAGGAAACCCACATAGACATGGGGAGAAGGTGCAGACTCCACACAGACAGTGACCCAAGCTAGGAATCGAACCTGGGTCCCTGGCACTGTGAGGCAGCAGTGCGAACCACTGTGCCACCGTGCCATCCCTATTAGATGGCTGTCAACACCAGGCAAATTATTGGTTTGAGATTTCAGTTGCAGGTACACAAGAACATTAGAAATAGGAGCAGGAGTAGGCCATCTAACCCTTCGAGCCTGCCCCGCCATTCAATAAGATCATGGCTGATCTGTCGTGTCTCAGTTCCACATTCCTGCCCTCTCCCCATAACCCTTAATTCCCTTGTCTATCAAAAACCTATCAACCCGCGTCTTAAAAATATTTAGCAAGGCAGCCTCCACCACTTCAACGGGCAGAGAATTCCAAAGATTCACCACCCTTTGAGTGAAGAGGTTCCTCCTCAACTCCGATCTAAACTGCCCACCCTCCCTTATCTTGAGGCTGTGCCCTCTAGTCCTGCTATCCTTTCTAAGCGGGGAGAATCTCTCTACCACATCCACAAGGGATGTGCTTAAAGTGGTTAATAGTAGCAAGCTGTGTCTATCACAGTGGACCCAGGGGGCAGATTGGCCAACCCATAACCACAGGTTGCTGGATTTTCTTAGCTGTTCTGAGACTGCAATTTTTCCACTATAATTAGATCAAGCAAGATACGTCTACTTTGCAATAAGTATTTTCATTCATCACTGTCATGTATTGTGACTTCTTGACCATTCTTTTTTCCCAGAGGAAGAATTTGGAACAAAGAGCTAAGTGAAATGCTTTATTTCAAAGTGTGACATTTCCAGATATGTTTGAGGAAGAAGCTCTGAGATGACAGTTAGTTACGACACTCCCAAGCTAGCTTTGGTGTTGCTACAAAGACCGTAGCCAGAACCGTACCGCCATTCCATTTTCCCCATCCCACCGCAGCGAGTGGGGTTTTGGCAGGCCACCAAATTCTCCGACCTCGCTGCAGCGGGAACGTGGCAATGAACGGGTAGGGTGGTAAGATCACACCCCATGTATCAGATATTTGTCACTTTGTTTGATAAACAACAAAAGTTTGTGAATGTAGCCCGATCCATCACGCAAACCAGCCTCCCATCCATTGACGTTGGGCCCGATTTTATCCTGGTGACGTGGCCGTTTTTGGGCGTGAGAATTTGGTAAAATCGGGCGTGAGGTGAATCGTGCGATCTGCGCCTGCGTCCACGCAGATTCCCACTTTGCCAAGGCCCAAAACTGACAGCAATCGATATCGTGCCTGAAACGGGTGCAACGTCAATTCAAATGCATTTATATGCATTTAAGTTGACTTAATGAGTTGGACACCCAAATTTACCGGCATTTCCCCCTTTACCATCATGTTCGCCCGTCCAAATTCAGCACGAAACAGACATGCTCGGCAAAGGTTCAGCTTCTGAAGAGGTAAGTTCAGAGCTTTCAGTGGTTCTCTGACTCAGATCGGGGGGGAGGGGTTGGGGCGGAGGCAGGCAGATCATTCTCTAGTGAGGTGGGGGCGGCTAGCAGGGGTGAGAGCCTGGTCGTTCTCTGGTTGGGAGGGGTTAGAAGGGAATCTCTGGGAAGGAGGGAGGCCAGATCATTTTCTGGTGGGACATGGGTGGGGGCGAGGAGAGAGGCCTGATTATTCTCTCGTTGGGGAGGGGGGAGGAGGAGGGAGGCCCCATCATTCTTTGGTGGAGAGGAGTAGGGCCAGATGTATTTATTTTTGGGGGGTGGGTCGGTGGGGGGGGAAGTAGGAGAGAGGCCCAATCGTTCTTTGGCGGGAGGGGGGCAGGGGGGGGGTTCACTGCCACTCTGCAGGTGATTGGTGGGGGGGAAAGGGGTCAGGGGGTCATGATTGGCCTGAGTAATGGTGGAGTGAGTGGGTAAGGGGGATAGTTCTGTTGTGGGGATGGGGGCGATGTCTGTGGGGGCCATCGCTTCAGGGCCACTTTATCCGCTTTTTGTGGCAGGGGAGCGTTTTTCAATTTGTTTTTTCTCACTGTGCACGCGCAGTTCAGAGCTCCAATCAGAGCATTTTGGGTGGGATAAGCCCTGCCCACACCACGATTCAGATTTGCGTCCTTTTTTCTCAGGCTGAGTGCGTATGGGGGCGCCTGAGAGCAGGTTTCCAAGTCAGATCCGAATCACGCCCACATTCAGCACTTAGAATCAAAATGGTAAAATCTGTCTACACTTCCCGCTGCCTCGGAAAAACAGCCAGCATAATTATGGTCCCCACACATCCCAGACATTCTCTCTTCCACCTTCTTCCATTGGGAAATAAGAAATAGGAAATAGGAGCAGGAGTAGGCCATCTAGCCCTTCGAGCCTGCCCCGCCATTCAATAAGATCATGGCTGATCTGTCGTGGCTCAGTTCCACTTTCCCGCCCTCTCCCCATAACCCTTAATCCCCTCTCTTATCAAGAACCCATCAACCCGCTTCTTAAAAATATTTAGCGAGGCAGCCTCCACCACTTCAACGGGCAGAGAATTCCAGAGATTCACCACCCTTTGAGTGAAGAAGTTCCTCCTCAACTCCGTTCTAAACCGCCTCCCCTTTATCTTGAGGCTGTGCCCCCTAGTCCTACTGTCTTTTTTGAGCGGGAAGAGTCTCTCCACCTCTATCCTATCCATCCCATTCATCATCTTATACGTCTCAATGAGATCTCCCCTCATTCTTCTAAACTCTAACGAGTACAAGCCTAGTTTATTCAGCCTCTCCTCATAGCTCAATCCCCTCAACTCCGGTATCAGCCTAGTAAACATCCTCTGCACTCCCTCCAGGGCCAAAATATCCTTGCGTAAGTGCGGCGCCCAAAACTGCACACAGTACTCCAGCTGCGGCCTCACCAATGCCCTATACAGCTGCAGCAAGACCTCCCTACTTTTATATTCAATCCCCCTCGCTATGAAGGCCAGCATCCCATTCGCCTTCCTGACCACCTGCTGCACCTGCAAGCTGGGTTTTTGCGACTCATGCACAAGGACCCCGAGATACAATAGATACAAAAGTCTAAGGTCACACATCAACCAACTCAAGAACAGCTTCTTCCCTGCTCCTGTCAAACTTTTGAATGGACCTACCTTGCATTAAGTTGATCTTTCTCTCACTCTAGCTATGACTGGAACACTACATTCTGCACTCTCTCCTTTCCTTCTCTATGAATGGTATGCTTTGTATAGCGCGCAAGAAAGAATGCTTTTCAATATATGTTAATACCAGTGGCAATAATAAATCAAATCAACAAACAGTGCACCGCTTATTGGATGAGATTTTCCAGCCTCACTCGCCCCCAAACCAAAACATCCTGCCCAAGGCCAACCTTTCCATGATCTGCCCTTCGCCCGCTCCAATTCCTGTGGCAGGCGGGATGGTAAAATTCCAGCCATGGTCGTGAGGAGATGCACATACTTGGCATGAGATCTTGTTGGCCCTTACTTTCTGACAAGTTACAAAGAGAGATCTGTCACTGAGGGACGTATACCTGGCACTCAGCTTAACAGGCAGTCAGAAAGCATTGGTCACAAGGAGGACGTAACACAGCAGAGACAATTTCGAAATGATCTGGTCGCCAGACGACCTGCTTTGGTGGGGACAGGGAGCACATTTGTTGCTTTGCATTCCCAATCAGCCTAACCCAAATTTCTAGACTCTTTTTTTAATCAAATGTTAATGTTATTAAAATTGTGACACCATCACAAGACACTTTCTTTTATGCCAGCATGGGTGATGAGGTTTGCCCATGGTGGATACTAGGTGAGTTGGCATGGAGAGGGTAAGGACAAAGGGTAGTGGATGTAGGGGAATGGGTTGGCATGAATTGATGCTTAGTTGGCATAGGAGCTATAAAAGGCCATTGGGTTGAGTGGCAGCATGGGGAGTATGAAGGGCCCTAGCAGGTGGATGGCATAGGAAGATATGAGGAGCTATTGAGTTGAGTGAGGGAATGGTGAAGGATAGGTGAGTGAGTGTGAGTGGTGAGAACTGAGGGAATGCTGTCTTTCATTTAATAATTAATTACAAAGGTGAACTCATCAAAGTGCCAGAACAGGCCCTAGGTCTTGTCCACCTCTACACCCAACAACCTCTTTCTGGGGGCAACTTCTAATTCAGCCCCAAAACTGGAACCCCACCCCTCCTACCCCTGGCCCAACCCAAGGAAAATGTGACCTACTGGCCTCTTTATCAAATATATCGAAGAACGCAATTTAATCTAGCCCACTGTATCGTTATGATTATTGATTGTGTAAATTGTGCATCAAATCATCTGATTTACTAGATGATTTGCCTGGGCTGGGGTGTTTTAGTTAGCATGACATCCCTTCCACCTGTCAAGCAACACTTGTTAACCCTAATCCTCTGTCTCTTATCTATCTGCCAATTTCACACTCGCGTTATTGAAGGCATCTGCAAATCCGTATATAGTGCACCTCAATCAGTATTGTTCTTTCAGGAGTTTAGTGCCAACACACACATCACTGCCCTGTTTCCTCGCAGAGTTAAGACTCAATGTTCTTCGAAGCGATGATTGCACAGGAGCACTTGCAGTACGAGTAGTGTTTAAACTAATCTTTGCGAGTAGGATGCTGTTTAACAGGGTAGATTTGCTTGAGTGCTGACCATTTATACTGAAGCGCTGACACTTTGCTTTTGTGGCAACATCTGTTGATTCTTATGGCAAGTAATTTTCTGTCAAAGAATCGAACGCTGAAATTGGCACCCTCTTCAAATCTATCCTCCTGTGACATCTGTTTAACATTAAATTCCAATTAAGCATAAACAAAAGTCGGGGATACAAAAGGCTCCGGGGATTTTTATTCTTATGGTGCATGTTGACACAGGCCTTCCTCCCTGTATTATTACACATCTCATCAGTAGATTGGCACTGGAATTTAGCAGAAGGTAAATAAAGGCAATTCCAGTGTGTTAACTGTGAACAAATATCCATACTATAATGTTAACTAGAAATTCATAGAAATAGACATAGAAAATAGGAGCAGGAGGAGGCCACCTGGCCCTTCGAACCTGCTCCGCCATTCATTATGATCACGGCTGATCATCCAACTCAATAGCCTAATCCTGCTTTTTCCCCATAACCTTTGATCCCATTTACTCCAAGTGATATATCTGTTGCCCACTACTCGTTAGTCACCAGTATGGTATTCCAGGACAGGGCACACACTTCCCCTGGCAGGACAATGGTGAAAAAAGTACAGATGCCCATGGCTTTTACGGTAGTTCTGTTGCAAATGATTAATACAATTAAATTACAGCTTTGGCTATAAACTAAACATGTTTTCAGCTGACATTTTATTGAAGACCACAATCAGCAGGGAAAGTTTTCCTTGAGATTCACTCCAGCAATAGTGATGTGTCCTAGATTGATGTGGCCTGATTGAATGCTAATTTCAATGGCAGTGTCTTCATTTTAAAGATCTAATTGCTCCTCTGAAACCATTGGCCTTTTAACCACTTGTTCCATGGATAGTGGGGGAGCTCCACCCTTATTGGTTCTGAGGGATGAGTTTTATTCCAATTGGTTCTGTGGTATAGAGTGAGCGCTATTCCCATTGGTCCTGTGAGCATGGTCAAGCTCTGTCCCCATTGGTCCTGTGGTACGGAGTGAGCTCTGTTCCCATTGGACCTATAGGCATGGTCAAGCTCAGTTCCCTTTGGTTCTGTGGGTACAGTTGAGCTCTGTTCCCTTTGGTTCTGTGGACAAAGTCGAGCTCTGTTCCCTTTGGTTCTGTGGACAAAGTTGAGCTCTGTTCCCTTTGGTTCTGTGGACAAAGTTGAGCTCTGTTCCCTTTGGTTCTGTGGACAAAGTCGAGCTCTGTTCTCATTGGTCCTGTGAGCACGGTCAAGCTCTGTCCCCATTGGTCCTGTGGTACAGAGTGAGCTCTGTTCCCATTGGACCTATAGGCATGGTCAAGCTCAGTTCCCTTTGGTTCTGTGGACAAAGTCGAGCTCTGTTCTCATTGGTTCTGTGGGCACGGTCAAGCTCTGTTCCCATTGGTTCTGTGGGTATGGTTGAGCTCTGTCCCCATTAGTTCTGTGGGTATGGTCGAGCTCTGTCCTCATTGGTTCTGTGGGTATGGTCGAGCACTGTCCCCATTGGTTCTGTGGCTATGGTTGAGCTCTGTCCCCCTTGGTTCTGTGGTACGGTTGAGCCCTGTTCCCATTGGTTCTGTGGGTAATGTTGAGCTCTGTCCCCATTGGTTCTGTGGGTACAGTCAAGCTCTGTTCCTGTTGGTTCTGTGGGTACAATAGAGCTCTGTTGCCATTGGTTCTGCGGATATGAGGTGAGTTCTACTCCTATTGGTTCTGTGGGTACGGGACTAGCTCCACTCCCATTGGTTCTGTGGGTATGGGACAAAGCTATTGGATCATTGGGAAAGGTCCATTCTTGTTGGCTCTGTGGCTACTGGGCTATACCAAAAAGAGTGTTGGTACTGGACTAGCTCGCTTGAATTCTGTCTTTAAAAAGAAACAGATTTGAAGATCAAAGAGTTTCAATAACGTCAGCATCACCTGCAGTTGTGGGTTAAACGAAAGCCTTTTGAGTTGCTCTGGGCCATTTTCTGAGTGTCACTGTGATTTAGTTTGGAATGCTCGTGGCTTCTTGTTGTATTCCTCTGAATCAACCCACAATTGTTATGGAGTAAGACAGGAAAGTTGGAGTTGAGGAGCATATCAGATCAGTCATGATCTCGTGGAGCACCCTCGATGGGCTGAAGAGCCTATTCCTGTTCCTATGTCTTATGGTTTTATTGTGGCCTTACAACACTGCAGTTTTGAAATGGCTGTGTGTATTTGGAATTTTCACCGCAAGGTGGTGTCAGTTCAATGGCCGGGGCTAAGTGGTTCAGTTGATAAGATAGCTTCCCTTTCACTCTGACACCTGGGTTCGAATCCTGCCAAGGCGAAGGAAATTTCTCCCTACTCTGCTGGCTTGTCATGTTGAAGACTAATACACCTAATTGCAAATACACCCAGCAGACACGGTTAGTCATAGAAACCTTCTGGCTGGGAGTTAGAGAATCAATAATCTGTTAAATTATTGCTCCTGAAACGAGAATTTAAATAGTAATAAAGGTGGATACAGTAATCTTGTTAAAGAAATAACTTCTGCAATTTATTCTGCTCATATATGCGCACTCGCTCACATAATAGAAATATTTGCATTTTTATAGCACTTTCCACTGGCTGCTTTGAATCATTTTGCAACCAATGGAATACCTTAAAGTACAGTCACTGTTGTAATGTGGGGGACACATCTGTCTCTTTGTGCACAGCAAGATCCCACAAACAGCAATGTGACCATGACCAGATGGTGACAAAGGTTGAGGGATAAATGTTGCCCAGGGCAACTCTCTGATTCCCCCTGCTTTTCTTTATTTATTAGTGTCACAAGTAGGCTTACATTAACACTGCAATGAAGTTACTATGCCTATTCGAGTACACTGAGTGAGAATTTAGCATGGCCAATGCACCTAACCAGCACATCGTTTGGATTGTGGGAGGGAACCGGAGCACCTGAAGGAGAACGTGCAGACTCCTCACAGACAGTGACCCAAGCCGGGAATCGAACCGGGTCCCAGATGCTGTGAGGCAGCAATGCTAACCACTGTGCCACTCATAAAGCATTCACTCAAGAGAATGCCATGGGATCTTCTCCACATCATCATCCACCTGAGTTGGCAGAGAGGGCCTTGGTTTATGTCTCATCTGAGAGACAGGACCTCCGACAGTGCAGCACTCCCTCAGTACTGCGCTGGGGCGTCAGCATTGATGTTTGTTGTGTGCTGGAGCGCTGGGTTGAGGCTTGACACCTGAACTTGGTGATACAGAAGGAGGTGTGCTACCCGCTGAGACATAGCTGGCATCACTACAGTTGTGAAGGACTAAAAGTGGCATTGGTCTGGGCCATCTCCTCCCGGCCTGTGAGTGGCATCGACACAAAAAGCACAATTTGAACATTATTCAATGTGGCAGAAATGAAAATGGCGCCTTACCTGAAGTGGGATTCTGCTTCGCAAAAAGAGAGCTTCATCCATCTGGCGGTAAGGATGCTTCAGCAGCAGGCAAATGAACTAACTAACTTCACAAACTAAGCCAAATCACAAATGACCCAGGGATGGCACAGTGGCAGAGTGGTTAGCACTGCTTGCCTCACAAGCGTCAGGGTCCCGGGTTCAATTCCGACTTGGTCACTGTCTGTGTGGAGTTTGTACAATATCCAGGTGCTCCGGTTTCTGCCCACAGTCTGAAAGACGTGCTGGTTGGGTGCATTGGCCATGCTAAATTCTCCCTCAGTGTATCCGAACAGGCGCCAGAGAGTGTCGACTAGGGGATTTTCATAGTAACTTGGATGAGTACTTGACACGCCATAACATTCAAGGCTATGGGGCAAGTGCTGGCAAGTGGGATTGGGTGGGCAGGTCAGGGCCTCTCGTGAGTGCAGACTCGATGGGCTGAAGGACCTCTTCTGCACTTAGTATTCTGTAATTCTGCAAAGTTCATTGCAGTGTTAATGTAAGCCTACTTGTGACATTAATAAATAAACCTAAACTTAAACGTTTCCCACAGTCCCCATCTGCTTTCTATTTACACCAGGTCAGCTGACCACCACATCGTTTTACCATTGGTTACATTGGCTGCCTGGTCAGCTGACCCTCACCGCATGTTATCATTGGTTCTTTGATAACAAGCTTTGTTCTGGAGATTAGACATTGAGACAGTTCGCCAGGATGTCTCTTGTCTTGATGAGCACAGGAAAGAAAGATGACTGGAAAAAAGTAAGTAATAAACACTGTTGTTTCTTTCCCTGACAGATTGAAAACATCATTATGCGGATGCAGGATGACAAAGCAGGCGGGGTGCCGATCCGTACGGTGAAGAGCTTCCTGTCAAAGATTCCCAGCGTCATCACAGGCAAGTTGATATTTCAGTTGAATCTGTGGACCAAATCTCCCCAAACTTGGTGCCCCCACTCTTACATAACAAACACCACTGGTGTTTCTGTGATGGCACTGTACCTTTAAGAAATGTATTTTAATCATATTCTCTGCAGCGTTTGCAGGCATGTGTTGTTGCAATTATACAGGGCATTGGTGAGGCCTGTTGTGTGTAGTTTTGGCCTCCTTTTCTGAGGAAGGATGTTCTTGCTCTCGAGGGAGTGCAGCGAAGGTTTACCAGGCTGATTCCAGGGATGGCAGGTCTGGTGTACGAGGAGGGATTGACTAAATTAGGATTGTCTTCGCTGGAGTTCAGACGAATGAGGGGAGGATCTCATAGAGACTTATAAAATTCTGACAGGACCAGACAGAGTAGATACAGGGAGGATGTTCCTGATGCTGGGGGAGTCCAGAACCAGAGGTCACAGTCTGAGGATTTGGGGTAGACCATTTAGGATGGCAATGAGGAGACATTTCTTCACCCAAAGAGTGATGAGCCTGTGGAATTCATTACCACAGGAAGTAGTTGATGCCAAAACAAGAGGCGGCTGGATACAGCACTTGGGGCAAAGAGGATCAGAGGTTATGGGGAGAAAGCAGAATTAGGATATTGAGTTGGACGATCATGATCGTGATGAATGGCAGAGCAGGCTCTAAGGGCCGAATGGCCTCCTCCTGCTCCTATCTTCTATGTTTCTATATTTTCTCAAGTAGCCCTTGCATTTTTGTTTTGGCATCCTGCTGTCTGTAACTGGTATCATTATATTGTTGCTGAAGCAGGATAATTGAAGCCATCTGTATTTTTAATATGGCCTAATGCAGTGTCCTGGGGGTTTGATGACCCTTTTGAATTGTTGGTGGTGAATGATTGACGGGTCAGGTGATGTCTGAGGGACAGTTTTTTGTTGTCCGCAGCAAAGTCCAAGGGTTTAGTTTGGCTCAGAAACTGGAATGTGGACAGGAAACATTGTTTATTGTTTCCCTCTCCCTGGTGTTGAAAATCCTGTTGTGTGTGGGTTGCTAGCTAGAAGCTACAGCCAAGCAGTGCCTCTGGCTCTCTCTCTCACTCTGTCCCTCGAAGTGTACTGAAAATTCTAGGATTGGGAAGTCTCAGTTGTAATCCAACATTCCAAATGACCAATTCACTGCAAGTGTTAAAAAGCTGCAGAACCCGACATCACGTGACATGAGTATACTTGCTTTTGTGCCAAGTCAAAGAAGGGGTGTATGTTTATAGGATGGCGTTTGACTTGGAAGGGTGGCACAGTGGTTAGCACTGATGCCTCCCAGCACTAGGGACCCGGATTTGATTCCCAACTGGGGTCGCTGTCTGTGTGGAGTTTGCACATGTGACAGAATGGTTAGCACCGCTGCCTCACACCTTCAAGGACCCAGGTTCAGTTCCGGCCTGGGGTCACTGCCTGTGTGGCATATGCTTCCTCCAGGTGCCCCGGTTTCCTCCCACAGTCCAAAAGATATGCAGGTTAGGTCGATTAGTCATGCTAAATAGAGCCTTAGTGTCTGCGGGGTTAGCAGGGCAAATACGTGGGGATATGGGCCTGGATGAGATTGTTGTCGGTGCAGGCTCGATGGGCCAAATGGCCTCCTGTAGGCATTCTATGATTCTGTGAACCTAAGAATCTTTCCAAGATTAGACACCATTTTGTTCACACTCATACCCACTTCCCCTTCTGGCCTCAAAAATCCACTCTCCCCCCCCCAACCTCCCCCACCGCAGTCCTACCCTACCCTAGGAGGTGGCATAAAATCCAACCCCAGGGCCTGCAGTGAAACACATCTGTGTATAGCTGTGTTTCTACAGTACTCACTGACATTTGTTCTCGGGTGTACTGGAGTTCAACTTGGATAATAGAACTGTTTTGTGTGCTCAAAGATGTCCCAGGTTCCACTCTGCCATGTGCTCCAACAATACCTCCTGCCCCTCATTTACTCACTGATAACCATCAATCTTCATTCTCTTTGTTAAACCAGGTTGTAAAGGGACCAAAGATGGCACTGTTACTTGGTGGAGATTGTAGTGTGGAGTCAGATCAAAGAAATAAAGGTGCTTTATGAAGAAGCAGGTCTCCTTTACTCTGCAGCATTGAGAGACTCAGACAACATTTACCTCCCCCCCACCCAGTGTCCCTGACACCAGGGGGCAATTTATCATGGCCAATCTACCTAACCCGCACATCTTTGGAGTGTGGGAGGAAACCTACGTAGACACGGGGAGAATGTGCAAACGCCACACAGACAGTGACCCAAATTGAACCCAGGCCCCTGGTGCTGTGAGGCACCACCATGCTACCCTTCCAACATGAAGTGGGTTGGGACATGTGTGGGAGAAGTGCTATGAATATTTAACATGGATAATCAAATATGATTTGTATTTTGGCATACGTCGTGACAGAAAGCGAGGTGAGACATGTGGCAATTGTTTTGAACCTGAGTATCTCTGTAAATAAAACTGTTTGGCCTCAGAATTCATAACTGAATAAAGCAATGATAATCAACTGAAGGTTATACTGTTCCTTCATTACTGCCTTATAGTTTCATGTGTGCTTACTTTTATGGCTCTCCGCTAGTCACTGGAGAACATTAGAAATCTTCGTGCTTTTGGAGGATAAAGTGCACAAGGGTAATTTGAAATTAACCCATCCATTAGAAATGGATAATTTCTGACAAGATGTAACCTGCTCAATATTACTTTATATGGAAGACTGCTGGATGGGCTAGTTTAAAATCATCTCTCTATGTTTGCCCCAGTGCTCTGTCCTCACGCATGGATTTTGATTAACAACGACTGACTAAGTTTGATTCCTTCCATTTGCAATGGTTGGTGGTGTGACTTAACACACTCATCTATTCATTTTGGTACCTGGTTTCATTCAAACGTGTGTTGGACTTGATGTGAAATTAATTTGGACCATTCCGACTAAAACGCTAAGATAAAAGCAAAAATAAAATGTGGATACTGAAATCTGAAACAAAAGCAGAAAATGCTGGAAAATCTCAGCAGGTCCGACAGCATCTGTGGGGAGAGAATAGAGCCAACGTTTCGAGTCTAGATGACCCTTCGTCAGAGCTAAATTACAGCACTTGTAGGTACAGACCCAATGGCCCAAAACTGATCGCAACTTGGATAATTTCACTCTGGGAAATCACAAGAACAGCTTGCAGTGCAGTTGGCACTCACTGCCCACTGCTGTGGTCAAACCATACCTGAGACAAGAATGTTTGTTGCTGACACTGGGTATTCCTCTCTGTCTCTATGGCAGGATCGGGATATTGGATTTGATTGTCAGCCATGATCCACATGAATGGAAGAGCAGACTCAAAGGGCTGAATGGTTTACTCCTGCTTCAATTTTCTAATAGCTATTCTGTGAAAGATGGGTTTCATATTGCAGCATTGACATTCGTCACCTGAATTAACACAAAATGCACCAAGAAGGCACCAAGCTGGTCACTCAAAGCCACTCATAGTGGGATACTGGGTTGTTCATTGCTTTTGATTGTCCCTTGCAATGTGGCACAGTGGTTAGTACTGCTGCCTCACAGCGCCAGGGACCCTGGTTCAATTCCTGGCTTGGGTCACTGTCTGTGCAGAGTCTGTACATTCTCCCCGTGTCTGCGTGGGTTTCCTCCAGATGCTCCAGTTTCCTCCCACAGTCTGAAAGACGTGCTGGTTCGATGCATTGATCATGCTAAATTCTGCCTCAGCGTATCTGAACAGGCACCGGAGCGTGGAATTTTCATAGTAACTTCATTACAGGGTTAATGTGAGACTAATAAATAAGCTAAACATTCAATAAAATCAGATTTCCAATATCACTTCAACAAAATAGCATGTCCAGATAATACATCCTTCTTCTTTTCGAAGTTGTGCGGGTTAGGTTGATTGGCCATGCCAAATTCACCCTAGTGTCAGGGAATCTAGCTAGGGTAAATATGAGGGGTTATGGGGATAGGGCCTGGGTGGGATAGTGTTCAGTGCAGACTTGATGGGCTGAATGGCCTCTTTCTCTACTGTAGGGATTCTATGATGCCATGACTCTAAACATGTACAAAGCTATGTTCATTGATCAGTTGTAGCCATAAATATGTTGCAAGGTTATCTGCTTGAATAAGTGGCTGAGAGCAGTGAAATAAGGTGAGCGTCATGGCTTGGAGAGCTAACTAGACCTAGCTCACCGACTGCTGTACCATCTGTGTGCTGTTCAAATAACTTTCCTCTCAGGTGGTGCAGATCAGATCTCATTTCTTAGTGATAAACCCTATTGAAAAGCAATGATGGGTGTGGAGCAGAAATACAGCAAAGCAAGCCGTAGTAACATACTCACTGGGATCACAGAATAGAAGTTGAGGGAGAAAAGCGGGTTGTCTTTTGCAAATCTTTTAAACCCCAAACCAGAACCCCAACAGTGCAGAAGGAGGTCATTTGGCCCATCAAGTCTGCACTGACTCTCCAACTGAGCATCATACATAGTTCCACCATCCCCCCCACTCTATTCTCATAATCCCACGTATTTACCCCACTAATCCCCCTACCTGACACAATTTTGGACACCAAGGGGCAATTTAGCATTGCCAATCCATCTAATTGGCACATCTTTGGACTGCGGGAGGAAACCGGAGCACCTGGAAGAAACCCACGCAGACACAGGGAGGACGTGCAAGCCCCACACAGTCAGTGACCCGAGGATAGAATCAAACTCAGTCCCTGGTGCCGTAGGCTTTACTCTCTCTCTCACAGAAACATAAAAGACAGGAGCAGGAGGAGGCTATTTGGCCCTTCCAGCCTGCTCCGCCATTCAACACGATCGTGGCGGATTATCCAACTCAATAGCCTGATCCTGCTTTCTCCCCGTAACTTATAGAAACAGAGAAGGTTCTGTCCTTCAGTTCTATCCTCCACTTATTATTTTATAACCAAGATAATTCATTTAAATGGTGGTTTGGGTTAAAATATATTGATGAACTTTCACAAGGGTGTGCCGAGGAAAGATTGTAACGTGCGTGATTTCGGATGATTGCAATAAGTGTGGTATTCCAGCATTATAACACGCAGGATATGCTATCATGTGAATGATATTGAGTGTTGCGTTATCGATTTTCATAGTGGGATACTGGGTTGTTCATTGCTTTGTGTATTTTCAGTAAGGCTTAAAAGCTGGCAGCAAGCTTTTATGTTGGGATAGTGCCACATATGCATTTCCCCTTGGTGCTGAATAATGTAAAGCATGAGCGATGCAGTTTTAATCCCAGTTTGCACTGAGTTGGCTGACCTCAACTCAGGTGACAGCAGAGATGTTACAATTGGCCACTGTGCGTCTCCCCCGGGAAATAATAAATTAGCACTGGATTCTGCAATTAATCAGTTGGCTTCTGCAGGGAGGTGTCAGGAAGATGTGAGGACAGGGTTGGCTACATTTTTTATCACAGCTGACTGGTTTAGTAGCATTTAGTACGAAGGCTAATACATGAGCATTATTCGCTTGGGGAGGCAGTGGCCTTGTGGTATTATTGCTAGACCATTAATCCAGAAACTCAGCTAGTATTCTGGAGAACCAGGTTCGAATCCCGCTCACAGCAGTTGGTGGAATTTAAATTCAACAAGAAATATCTGGAATTAAGAATCTACTGATGACCATGAAACCATTGTCGATTGTCAGAAAAATCCATCTGGTTCACTAATGCCCTCTAGGGAAGGAAATCTGCCATCCTTGCCTGGTCTGGCCTACATGTGATTCCAGAGCCACAGCAATGTGGTTGACTCTCAACTGCCCTCCAAGGGCAACTAGGGATGGGTAATAAATGCTGGCTAGCCAGTGACGCCATGTCCCACAAATGTATAAATAAAAACCTTACCTATGAATCTACACTGGTGCACATTAACAATTTTAAGAAGAAACAAAATATAAAAGACCTGTCTTTATGAAGTTTCTTTACAATATCTCAACACAATTCACAATCGATACGTTACCTTGAAAGGCAGAGCCTGTTGCAAGATAGTTAAATATAGCAGTCACTTTGTTCTCTACACATGGCAATAAATAATTGTTCACCAGCCATTGGTGACATTGATTTCCAGCAATTTTTTCGTTGGCCAATGAGTTTCTTAACCTTCCTCGAATATCATTACAATATAGTGCCACATCTCAGCCAATGAGCCAAGTTTGTACCATTCTCTCAGCACCACCCTGAATACTCTGTGGAGTGGTAGAAATGGCAGCTAATTCTGTGATTCCCAGCCCCATTCCCAGGGTTTCTGATTTGCAGGAGAGCCTGTTAAGGGTGCGTGTTGGTTCGGGTCACGTACCCTGCACTCCCAATCTGGCCGATTCCATTTCAGCGATGGCCTTCTGCAACTTTCAGAGAGTTGGTTCAGATTTTTGGAAGTCTTGTGGTACATGGTGTCACAGAGGTTTCGTGGACCACATTCTTCAAGAGGGACCCTTCAAAAGCTAAGTGCAAAATATCCCCTTCATGTCCCATCCATACCACGCCATGCCCCCCATCTAGCTACCATGGCCCCTAAGGGTTATGGGGAGAGGGCGGGAATGTGGAACTGAGCCACGACAGATCAGCCATGATCTTATTGAATGGCGGGGCAGGCTCGAAGGGCCAGATGGCCTACTCCTGCTCCTATTTCTTATGTTCTTATGTTCTAATGCCCCCATGCCAAGCTATTGCATCTCCATGCCCATTCACCCATTATGCACGGTATAGAACCCACGTATCCTACAGTAACAATAAGATGTGTAAATAAAACTTATAAGCCAAACAGTCTTCATTAATAATTTTCAACTTTCTTTGAAAAAGATTGCAAGCACTTGAAACATCTTTACCTTGTGTGAATAAACATTGTGCAGTTGACAGAGGAGATCAGAGAGCTGTGAATCAAGCAATGTTTCCCGGGGAGTTTAGGTGTTTTAGTCCTACTGGATTTCTGGGTTGTCAGCCAAGAATGTGTAATGAGGGCAGGCTGACCTGGGAATCTTCAGAACTCTTGCCACCCACTTCAAGGATGGAAACTGTTAGAATAATCGCATTATTAAGCACAGATAAAGCTACATATTGATAGGGAATGGGAGCCTCGAAAGAGGAGGCAAACAACAGCATTAGCGATGCAATAGATGGGGTGTGAAGAACGGAAGTGTTGGACATTGAACCTTTTGCATTGAATCATAGAAACCCTACAGTGCAGAAGGACACTATTTGGCCCATCAAATCTGCACCGACCACAATCCGCCCAGGCCCTATTCCCATAACCCTATTTACCCTAGCTTGCCCCCCTGACACTAGGACGCAATTGAGTATGGCCAATCCATTTAACCTGCAAATCTTTGGGCAATGGGAGGAAACCGGAGCACTTGGAGGAAACCCACACAAGCACTGGAAGAACATAAGAACATAAGAAATAGGAGCAGGAGTAGGCCATCTAGCCCTTCAAGCCTGCCCCGCCATTCAATAAGATCATGGCTGATCTGAAGTGGATCAGTTCCACTTTCCCGCTCTCTCCCCATAACTCTTAATTCCCTTGTCTATCAGAAACCTATCTACCCGTGACTTAAATATATTCAACGAGGTAGCCTCCACCACTTCAATGGGCAGAAAATTCCAGAGATTCACCACCCTTTGAGTGAAGAAGTTCCTCCTCAACTCCATTCTAAACTTCCCCCCCACAACTTATTTTGAGGTTGTGCCCCCTAGTTCTGTTATCCTTTCTGAGCTGGAAGAATCTCTCTACCTCTACCCTATCTAGCCCCTTCATTATTTTGTAAGTCTCTATAAGATCCCCCCTCAGCCTTCTAAATTCTAACGAGTACAGGCCCAATCTATTCAATCTCTCTTCATAAGAACGTGCAAACTCCGCACAGAGAGTGACCCAAGCTAGGAGTTGAACCTAGGTCCCTGGCACTGTGAGGCAGCAGTGCTGACCACTGTGCCACCTTACCACATTGGCATGCATCCAAACAAATACGTGACCATCAACTTGAATCTTGACAACACCATTGCTAATGCAGGCTTCTCAATTCAGCTCATTTATCGTTACAAAGGAATATCAGAGAAATGAATATAAATCACAATGAAATCGAACTAAATCTCACATGTTCATTAAATAATGTTGAGTATTGTCCCAAGGTCACTTTAACATCTAATGTGGCAGCCAAGAGCTGAGACATTATTAGTCAAGTGATATTCTGGACAAAGTGTCATTCACAACACTTAATCCTCCATGGTGTCAGTAGACAAAGCACGGATATCTTTTGACTGATGACACCAGTACACAATTGCAACAGAGCTTAACCCTTCACGCCAACAACAAATGAAGGATTTGGAGCCACTTACAAAATAAGGTAATGCTTTGATCTTGTTGATTAAGAAAAATGCTTCGTGGTATGGGCAGCACGGTAGCGCAGTGGTTAGCACTGCTGCTTCACAGCTCCAGGGTCCTGGGTTCGATTCCTGGCTCGGGTCACTGTCTGTGTGGAGTTTGCATGTTTTCCTTGTATCTGCGTGGGTTCTCTCCGGGTGCTCCGGTTTCCTCCCACAGTCCAAAGATGTGCGGGTTAAGTTGATTGGCCATACTATGAAATTGCCCCTTAGTGTCTAGGGATGCGTAGGTTAGAGGGATTAGTGAGTATAATATATGGGGGTAGGGCCTGGGTGGGGCTGTGGCACAGACTTGATGGGCCGAAGGGCCTCTTTCTGCACTGTAGGGTTCTCTGATGTGTTAATGCTGAATTATTAATCCAGAAACTCAGCTAATGTTCTGGAGACCCAGGTTCGAATCCGGCCATGGCAGACAATGGAATTTGAATCAATAAAAAAATCTGAAATTAAGAATCTACTGATGACCATGAATTGATTGTTGGAAAAATCCATCTGGTTCACTAATGCCCTTTAGAGAAGGAAATCTGCCATCCTTACCTGGTCTGGGCTACACGTGACTCCAGAGTCAAAGCAATGTGGTTGACTCTCAACTGCCCTTGGGCAACTATGGATGGGCAATAAATGCTGGCCAGCCAGTGACACCCATGTCCTCCGAATTACGGATCACCATATTTCCCCGACTGCTAGTCGGATTCAGAATTACTGAAGTGATCTATGCCTGTCTAGACTGAGCTCTGCCCAAATTTGATGGACTGCCCCCTTTCATGGCCCTCACAGAACTGAAAGCTGTCAAGTGCTTAGAGTTGCTGTTGTTCTCTGGTGTGACCCAGCGCTGGCAAGTGGAATAGGAGCACCCTGAGGAGCTCCCGTTAGACCAGAGATGCTAGAATGCCTTCAAACTTTAAAATATAACTGGTCCTCCCCAAACAATAGCACAGTGGCACAGTGGTTAGCATTGCTGCCTCACAGTGCCTGGGACCCAGGTTTGATTCAGGCCTTGAGTGACTGTCTGTGCGGACATTCTCCCCGTGTCAGCATTGGTTTCATCTGGATGCTCCTGTTTCCTCCCACTGTCTAGAGATGTGCAGGTTAGGTGGATTGGCCATGATAAATGATCCTTTAGTGTCACAAGATGTATAGATTAGGGGATTAACCATGATATATACATGGGGAGGGGTAAGATACTCTGTTAGAGAGTTGGTGCAGACTCGATGGGCCTAATGCCTCCTTCTGCACTCTTCCTACTTCTTAATTCCTTTCATTAGAGTCCAAAGATGTGTGAGTTAGGTTGATTGGCCAAGCTAAATTTGCCCCTTAGTACCGGGAGATTGGCTGGGTGGGGGTTATGGAGATAACGGTCTGGGTGGGATAATTGTCGGTGCAGGCTCGATGGGCCGAATGGCCTCCGTCTGCACTGTCGGATTCTATCAGTCAAGCTCTTGGGTCAAACTCATCCAAGTCCATTTTTTTAATCTGCAAAAATTATTTACAAAATAGAAAATCACATATATTCCGAAAATAAGAGAAAAACAATAATGTGAAGCGATAACCTGTTACAATGCCAGCTTGCCTTTGATACAATGACGTTGCTTGGCTCAATTTTCCACCTGGATGCTTGACCTGTCAGTAGATTTATTCTTCCCTGGAGCAGCTGGAAATTAGTTGCCTATTTTATGGGAGAACAAGTCTCCTTAAGCAAGCAGCATATAAATGTGCTTCTAGCAAGAAATAAATTGATGTCACAAAGCCAAGCACCTGGTGCGCGGTAGATACATGCGCTACTAGGCAGAGCGATGCAATGACAGCCACTGCAAATGTTGTCCGGAGACTTTTTTTTTCAAAAATTTGCTTTCTGAGTTCTTTTATATTCCAAATAGTGCCAGCCTCGGGGTTTAATTAAATGTTGCTTGACTGATTTGTGGTGTTTGTCCATGCAGAGAGCTGAATGACGGATCATTGATTCGAAATGTTGGGAATTGTCTTGCTTCCTGTAGCCATACTGCTACAGTGCAATCTCCATTTGACAAGTGGGACGCCGAAATTACAGAGGCCTTGTGGCCCTGGGACATTGTGGTGGTCATGGTGTGGGTGTGCCGGCGTTGGACTGGCGTAAACAGAGTGAAAAGTCTGACAACACCAGGTTTTAGTCCAACCTATTTATTTGATAATAAACTCACAAGCTTTCGGGGTTAGCCCCTTCGTCAGGTGAATGGAGAGTTCTGGCCTCAGACAGAGCATATAAAGCACAGACAGTTTAGAGATTACTGATTAGAATGCAAATCCTTACACCTAACCTGCTGTTCAAGACCTGAAGTGGCTGATAATGTGAGTGGAAGGAGCACTGATCACAGTTTAAAGAGATGTGTATTGTCTCCAGACAGTACAGTAAGTGAGGTTTTGCAAACCCAGGCAAGTCATGGGGGTTACAGATAGTGCGACATGAACCCAAGATCCCTGTTGAGACCGTCCTCATGTGTGCGGAACTTGGCTATCAGTCTCTGTTCAGCGACTCTGCGCTGTCGTGTGTCGTGAAGGCCGCCTTGGAGAATGCTTACCCGCAGGTCAGAGGCTGAATGCCCGTGACCACTGAAGTGTTCGCCAACAGGAAGGGAACAGTCTTGCCTGGTGACTGTCGAGCGATGTTCATTCATCCGTTGTCGTAGCGTCTGCATGGTCTCCCCAATGTACCATGCTTCGGGACATCCTTTCTTGCAACGTATCAGGTAGACAATGTTGGCCGAGTTGCAAGAGTATTTACCATGTACCTGGTGGATGGTATTCTCACGTGTGATGATGGTATCCATGTCGATGATCTGGCATGTCTTGCAGAGGTTGCTGTGGCAGGGTTGTGTGGTATTGTGGTCACTGTTCTCCTGAAGGCTGGGTAGTTTGCTGCGAACAATGGTCTGTTTGAGGTTGTGTGGTTGTCTGAAAGCAAGAAGTGGGGGTGTGGGGATAGCCCTGGCGAGATGTTCGTCTTCATCAATGATATGTTGAAGACTCCGGAGAAGATGTCGTAGCTTCTCCGCTCCGGGGAAGTACTGGACGACGAAGGGTACTCTGTCCACTGTGTCCCGTGTTTGCCTTCTGAGGAGATCGGTGCGGTTTTTTGCTGTGGCGCATCGGAACTGCCGATCTATGAGTCGAGCACCATATCCTGTTCTTATGAGGGCATCTTTCAGGGTCTGGAGGTGTCTGTCACGATCCTCCTCATCTGAGCAAATCCTGTGTATACGGAGGGCTTGTCCATAGGGAATGGCTTCTTTAACATGTTTAGGGTGGAAACTGGAGAAGTGGAGCATTGTGAGATTGTCTGTGGGCTTGCGGTACAGTGAGGTGCTGAGGTGACCGTCCTTAATGGAGATGCGTGTGCCCAAGAATGCAACTGATTCTGGGGAATAGTCCATGGTGAGTCTGATGGTGGGGTGGAATTTGTTGATATCATCATATAGTTGTTTCAGTGATTGTTCACCATGAGGCCAAAGGAAGAAAATGTCATCGATGTATCTAGTGTACAGCATCGGTTGAAGATTCTGTGCAGTGAAGAAGTCTTGTTCGAACCTGTGCATGAAGATGTTGGCATATTGAGGTGCAAATTTGGTCCCCATGGCTGTTCCATGTGTCTGGATGAAAAACTGGTTGTTGAAGGTGAAGACATTGTGGTCCAGGATAAAACGGATGAGTTGTAAAATTGCATCTGGAAACTGGCAGTTGTCTGTATTGAGTACTGAGGCAGTCGCAGCAATGCCATCGTCGTGGGGGATGTTGGTGTAGAGCGCTGAGACATCCATTGTGACGAGGAGTGTCCCTGGTTCAACTGCTCCGTGTGTGCTGAGTTTCAGTAGGAAGTCCGTAGTGTCGCGACAAAAGCTGGGGGCTCTTTGTACAATGGGTTTCAGGATGCCCTCGACGTAGCCGGAGAGGTTCTCACACAGAGTTCCATTGCCCGATACGATGTAACCCCCGTGACTTGCCTGGGTTTGCAAAACCTCACTTACTGTACTGTCTGGAGACAATACACATCTCTTTAAACTGTGATCAGTGCTCCTTCCACTCACATTATCAGCCACTTCAGGTCTTGAACAGCAGGTTAGGTGTAAGGATTCGCATTCTAATCAGTAATCTCTAAACTGTCTGTGCTTTATATGCTCTGTCTGAGGCCAGAACTCTCCATTCACCTGACGAAGGGGCTAACCCCGAAAGCTTGTGAGTATATTATCAAATAAATAGGTTGGACTAAAACCTGGTGTTGTCAGACTTTTCACATTGTGGTGGCACAGAGGTTAACACAGCTGCCTCACAACCAAGGATCCAGGTTCAATTCCAGCCTTGGGTGACTGCGTGTGTTTCCTTCGGGTGATCCGGTTTCCTCACAGGATTGGTCACGCTAATTTGCCCCTAAGTTTCTCAAGATATATAGGTTAGATGGATTGGCCATGTGAAATTGCCCCGCAGTGTCCAAAGATGTGTGGGTTAGGTGGATTGGTCAAGCTAAATTGCCTCTTAGTATACAAAGATATGCAAGTTAGGTGGATTGGCCATTCTAAATTGCCCCTTAGTATACAAAGATATGCAGGTTAGGTAAATTGGCCATGCTAAATTGCCCCTTAGTGTCCAAGAGTGTGTAGATTTGGTGGATTAGCCATGAAAACCAGAGATATGTGGGTTACGTGGATTGGCCATGCTAAATTGCCTCTTAGTATACAAAGATGTGTGGGTTAGGTGGATTGGTCAAGCTAAATTGCCTCTTAGTATACAAAGATATGCAAGTTAGGTGGATTGGCCATTCTAAATTGCCCCTTAGTATACAAAGATATGCAGGTTAGGTAAATTGGCCATGCTAAATTGCCCCTTAGTGTCCAAGAGTGTGTAGATTTGGTGGATTAGCCATGAAAACCAGAGATATGTGGGTTACGTGGATTGGCCATGCTAAATTGCCTCTTAGTATACAAAGATGCGTGGGTTAGGTGGATTGGCCATTCTAAATTGCCCCTTAGTGTTTTCATGATTAATCCACCTAACCCACGCTGAGGTTAGAGTGTGTAGATTTGGTGGATTAGTCATGAAAACTTGCCCTTTAGTGTCCAGAGGTGTGCAGGCTTTGTGGATTAGCCATAGTAAATGCACAAGGTTTTGGGGATAGGGCGAAATGAAGGGCCTGGGTAAGATGCTCTTTTGGAGAATGGCTGCAAACCCAATGGGATGAATGGCCTCCTTCTACATGGTACTGAATGAGATAGTAAAAAGTCTCACAACACCAGGTTAAAGTCCAACAAGTTTATTTGGTAGCACAAGCTACAAGCTTTCAGAGCACTACTCCTTCATCAGGTGAGTGGGAGTCGTGTTCACAAACAGGACATATAAAGACACAAACTCAATTTACAAGATAATGGTTGGAATGCGAGTCTTTACAAGTAATCAAGTCTTTACAGGTACAGACAATGTGAATGGAGAGAGGGTTAAACAGAGGTTAAAGAGATGTGTATTGTCTCCAGACAGGACAGTTAGTGAGATTTTGCAAGCCCAGGCAAGTTGTGGGTGTTACAGATGGTGTGACTTGAACCCAAGATCCCGGTTGAGGCCGTCCTCATGTGTGCGGAACTTGGCTTTCAGTTTCTGCTCAGTGCGTTGTGTGTCGTGAAGGCCGCCTTGGAGAACGCTTACCCAAAGATCAGGGGCTGAATGTCCGTGACTGCTGAAGTGTTCCCCAACAGGAAGAGAACACTCCTTGTAGATGGTGTAGTTCCTTTGTCTCGTCTGCTTGGCAGTGTTTTGCAGCTGGTCTGCGTCTCGAGTGCAAGTTGAGGATATGGACTCTATCTTGGTTTTCAGGATATGGTGTTTGCTGTAGAGCTGGTGTAAGAGGTGGGTGAGAGAGGTGTGACGGCAAAGTCTCTCAGCGTAGTCTGTGTTATAGCTTGACCTGAGTGGGTTCATGATCTGTAGTCCTTTCGGTATCTTGTCTGCTTTCTTGCATCTTTGTAGAAACTTGATTTCTGTGTCGCTATTTGTGATCTTCGTGGTGACCCTCTCCACTTGGACTGAGGGTCAGTCTGGTAGATAGTCACAATTGTTTTGAGGCTTAGAGTGGGGTCAGCTCCACACCTTTAAATTCCATTGTAAATATGTACATGGTTGTGAGTTGTTAATGAAGACTTGTTGTTGACATATTCTAGACAGGAAGGCTACTTTATGGTGTCTGAGGCTGGATTCTTCAGCTTGGGAGAGAGGGAACAGAATGTGGCAATGTTATCGGATTGGAGGAATGGTGTTCTTGGGAATCTGTACCCAGGCCTCAGACTTTTAACTGTCGATGATTTGAATGAAGGAATAGAAAGTTGTACATTCATGACACTTAGGAGAAGATGGGGGAAGGGGATTACCAGTAGACTGGACAATGAAGCAGAGAGGTGTGGGTCATCTGTTGTGGATCAAAGAAGACAGAATTGCTGTTCTGAATTTGACCAATCCAGCTGCCTCAGTATTGGTTAAATGAGATTATCGAGGGTGTTGTTGAGCCACGTTGATCAAATCGGGCCAGAGGTGTGAAGCCAAGTTTGTGCTGAGTGAACTAATCTTAACAGGCTACATGTAGAGCCATTTCAACTGGGTTCAATCCTCCTGAGTTAAGGAGAACAATGTCCGCCACGGATCATGTTCTGGATCACTACCAAACTCCTAATGTGGTGCACCAAATGTTGGGAGAGAAAAATTAACACAGGCAAGAAAGGTGATAAGAAAATTGATTTGATTTAATTTGATTATTGTCACATGTATTAACATAACAGCGAAAAGTATTGTTTCTTGCATGCTATACAGACAAAGCATACCGTTCACAGAGAAGGAGTGAAGAATGTAGTGTTACAGTCATAGCTAGGGTGTAGAGAAAGATCAACAATGCAAGGTAGGTTCATTCAAAAGTCTGATAGCAGCAGGGAAGAAGCTGTTCTTGAGTCGGTTGGTACATGACCTCAGACTTTTGTATCTTTTTCACTATGGAAGAAGGTGGAAGAGAAAGTGTCCGGGATGCGTGGAGTCCTTAATTATGGTGGCTGCTTTGCTGAGGCAGCAGGAAGTATAGATAGAGTCAATGGATGGAAGGTTGGTTTGCATGGTGGATCAGTTATTAGTCTGTAATGTGGTAGTGTGGCCATGCGGTCTAAGGAGCACTGGATTTAAGCTCCAATTTTTACAAAAGCAGCATGGTGGCACAGTGGTTAGCACTGCTGCTTCATAGCACCAGCAACCTGGGTTCAAAGCCTGGCCTGGGTAATTGTCTGTGTTGAGCTTTGAGGTTTATTTTTAATCACAAGTAAGGCTTACATTAACACTGCAGTTAAGTTACTGTGAAGCTCCCCTAATTAGCACTGTAGCACAGTGGTTAGTGGTGCTGCTTCACAGCGACAGGGATCCAGGTTCGATTTCCAGCTCGGATCGCTGTCTGTGTGGAGTTTGCACATTCTCCCTGTGTCTGTGTGGGTTTCCTGCTACAATCTGAAAAATGTGCTGGTGAGGTGCGTTGGCCCGAACAGGTGCCAGACTGTGGCGACTAGGAGAATTTCACAGTAACTTCACTGCAGTGTTAATGTAAGCCTTACTTGTGACGAAGAAATAAACTTTAACTTAGTTGCCACATTCCGGTGCCTGTGTGGATCAAAGCAACCTAACCGGCACATCTTTGCGTGTTCTCCCCTTGTCTGTGTGGGTTTTCTCCGAGTGTACCGGTTTGCCCCCACAGTCCAAAGATGTGTGGGTTAGGTTGATTGACCATGCTAAAATTGACCCTAGTGTCAGGGGGATTAGTAGAGTAAATATGTGATGTTGCGAGAATAGGGCCTGGGTGGGATTGTTGTCGGAGCAGATTCAATGGGCCAAATGGCTTCCTTCTGCACTGTAGGGATTCTATGATTCTGTTCTATCGGTATGTGTCAGTGCTCCTTATGCAACATCTGTTTTAATAAAACCTCTTATTTTCAGTGACTAAGTCGATGAAGAGCTTTATCTGCTGTGTTAAGGAAGAGCGTTCTTTACTGACAACACCCCTATAAGAGGAGTATGTTTCAAAACCCTGGCCTTATTCAGGTTGTGGCTATTAAAGGTACATTAGAGGTACATTATTAATAAACAATGACAAGCTGCTGAATAATTAACTTGGACTAAATCGGGTTTTAAGCAGATTAGAAATTGGCAGCCTCCTATTCCAGATGGCTTTCAAATGTGAGGTAGTGAGGGGAGGCAGGCTTCCAGTTGAGGGTATGGAGCTTAAGAACACTTTGTTTTATCCAGTGTATAGATAGTAAGCAATTCAACATGTAAGATGAAAGGATTTTGTAAGTGCTCGTCATGCTTAGGACTTGCAATCTTGGTAGCTCCTCTTATCTTGGCTGTTCTGGTGAGGTCAGTCATTCTAACTTGGCACTGTGTTGTTGAGTGGTCGGTATTGATAGCTCTGGTCTGTTGCTGCTGCTGAGCAGATCTCTGCCAACCTGTGCCAGCTTCAAAGGATGCGTTTACATGTGTTTGATTGTGAACCAGGGTAAACTTTTCACCCTTTTCCTCCCCCCTCTCACCTCCTCCTGGTTCTCGTCGCCTCCTCAACTGGCAGCTCGTTCGAGGGGAGGAGGTTCAGTTGTCGCACCCCTGGAGTTCTGTGCCTGGACAGCTTAGTTTCACCTCTCGTGTTTCATTCAAAGAACAAAGATCAGTACGGCACGGGACAGACCCTTTGGCCCACCAAGTCTGTGCCAACACAGAATTGATTTGATTTATTATTGTCACTTGTATTAACATATAGTGAAAAGTATCATTTCTTGTGTACTAGGCAGACAAAGCATACTGTTCATAGAGAAGGAAAAAAGACAGTGCAGAATGTATGTTACAGTCATAGCTAGGATGTAGAGAAGGATTAATTTAGCGCAAGTTAGGTCCATTCAAATGTATGATGGCAACAGAGAAGAAGCTGTTCTTGAATCAGTTGGTACTTGATCTCAGACTTTCGTATCTTTTTCCCAAGGTGAGGAGAGTACGTCCAGGGTGTCCGGAGTCCTTAATTATGCTGGTTGCTTTTCCGAGTCAGTGGGGTTTGTAGACAGAGTCAATGGTTGGAAGGCTGGTTTGTGTGATGGATTAGGCTACGTTCACAACCTTTTGTAGTTTCTTGGGGTCTTGGACAGAGCAGGAGCCTTACCAAGCTGTGATACACCCAGAAAGAATGCTTTCTATGGTGCACAAGTTGGTGAGAGTCATAGCTGACATCCAAATTTCCTTAGTCTTCTGAGAAAGTACAGGCATTGGTGGGCTTTCTTAAGAGCCAACCAATGCCTTTATTTTCTCAGAAGACTAATGTTGGCATGGAGGGAATCAGGACAGGTTGTCGGTGATTTGAAAACTTGACCTAAAAATTTGAAGCTCTCGACAATTTCCACTATGCTTCCTGAAGTTGATGATTATCTCCCTCATTTTGTTGACATTGAGGGAGAGATTATTGTCATCACACCAGTTCACCAGATTCTCTATCTCATTCCTGTACTCTGTCTCTTCATTGTTTGAGATGTGACCCACTATGGTGATGTCTTCAGCAAACTTGAAAATTGAGTTGGAGGGGAATACAGTTATATGTGTATAAGGAGTGTAGTAAGGGGATGAGGACACAGCGTTGTGGGGCATTGGTGTTGAGGATGATTGTGGAGGAGGTGTTTGTTGCCTATCCTTACTGATTGTGGTCTGATTGATCGAATCTAATATTTTCTTGCCTCTATGTGGTCCATATCCCTCAATTCCCTGCCTATTTATATATCTATCCAGATGCCTCTTGAAAATTGTTATAGAATCTGCTTCCATGACCTCTCTGGCAGTGCATTCAAAGCATTCACCACCCTCTGTGTGAAAAACTTGCCCCTTACATCTCTTTTAAACTTTCCCTCTCTCACTTTCAACCCATGCCCCTGAGTAATTGACCCTTTGACCCCAGGAAACAAACTCTGACTATCCACTTCTATCCAAGCCTGTCACAATCTTCTGGACTTCTATCAGGTTCCCTACCTCATCCTTTGACATTCCAATGAAAACAATCCAAGTTTGTTCAAGCTTTCTTCTTAGTCCATTTCTTCCAAACCAGGCAACATCCCGGTAAATCCCTTCTGCCCCCTTTCCAATGCATTAACATCCTTCTGGTTGTGCGGCAATCAGAATTGTACACAATACTCCAAATGTGGCCGAACCAAAGTCTTATACAGCTGCAACATGATTTTCCAATTCCTGTATTCAACAACCCGACCGATGAAGACCAGCATTCTATATACCTGCTTGCCTACCTTGTCCACCTGAGTTGCCACCTTCAGGGGACTGTGGATCTGCACACCTAGATCCCTCTGTATGCTAATATTTCTAAGGGCTCTCCCATTTACTGTATACTTTCCATCTGCAGTAGACCTTCCAAATCACATCACCTCACATTTGTCCAGGTTAAATTCCATCTGCCATCATTCGACCCAGTTCTCCAGCCATTTTATACCCTGCCGTATCCTCTGACAATCCTCCTCACCATCCGCTACTCCCTCAATTTTTTTATCAGTGAAAATTTACTAATCAGACCATTTACATTTTCCTGCAATCATTTGTATATATTACAAACAAGAAGGGCTCCAGCACTGATCCTTGTGGAACACCAGTTCTCACAGAGCTCCAGTTAGAAAAGCACCCTTCCACTGCCACTCTCTGCTTTCTATGCTGAAGTCAGTTTTGTATCCATCTTACCAGCACACCTTGGACCCCAGATGATTTCACCGTCTGTATCAGTCTGCCATGAGGAACCTTATCGAAGGCTTTACTGAAGTCCTTTACTCGTTGGAGTTTAGAAAGCTGAGGGGGGATCTTATAGAGACTTACAAGATTACGAAGGGACTAGATAGGGTAGAGGTAGAGAGATTCTTTCTGCTTAGAAAGGAAACCAGAATTAGAGGGCACAGCCTCAAAATAAGGAGGGGGGCAGTTTAGAACAGAGTTGAGGAGGAACTCCTTCACTCAAAGGGTGGTGAATCTCTGGAATTCTCTGCCCATTGAAGCGGTGGAGGCTGCCTCGCTAAATATATTTAAGTCACGGGTAGATAGATTTCTGATAGACAGGGGAATTAAGGGTTATGGGGAGAAAGCGGGAAAGTGGAACTGATCCACTTCAGATCAGCCACGATCTTATTGAATGGCGGGGCAGGCTCGAAGGGCTAGATGGCCTACTCCTGCTCCTATTTCTTATGTTCTTATCTCCATGTAAACAACATCCACTGCCCTGCCGAGGTCAATTTTTCTTGTCACTTCCTCAAAGAACTCAATCACGTTTGTGAGACATGACAAAACCATACTGCCTATTGCTAATAAGCCTATTGTCGTCCTGATGTGAGTACATCCTGTCCCTCAGAATCTTTTCCAATAATTTCCCCACCACTGATGTAAGGCTCACAGGCCTGTAATTTCCTGGATTGTTTCTTCTGCCCTTCTTAAACAGAGAAACAAGGTTAACGACTCTCCAATCCTCTGGTACCTCTGGTAGAATTTGAGGTAACTCTTATCATGAAGTCTAGAAGCAGAAACTGATTGCATAACTCCCTTCACCCACACTGTGAAGGACAATCTAAGATCTAACACCTGCCTGATCTCTGATGGAGCAAAGATATCGGGTGAGGTACCCTGGCCTCCCAATCGCATGGTTCTTGGCTGCCTTGGAAAGCAGCGTGCTGTTTGCTAGTGATGAGGTTCACTGGTTCTGTTGCTGTCAATGGGATTTCCTATTGAAGGTACCCCACACCATCAGGAAATCCGCAGGCCGGGGGTACGCTGCCGACAAGACCAGAGAGACCCGCTGGCGTGAACAGCCAGAGAATTTCAGCCATCACGTGTCAACACAAAGCAGCCCGAATGCAAGTATATTAGACATCATGCGGCGCGGTGGTTAGCACTGCTGCCTCACAGCACCAGTGACCCGGGTTCGATTCCTGGCTTGGGTCACTGTCTATGCAGAGACTGCACGTTCTCCCTGTGTCTGCATGGGTTTCCTTTGGTTTCCTCCCACCGTTCGAAAGCCGTGCTGGTTAGGTGCATTGGCCATGCTAAATTCTCCCTCAGTTTACCCCCCAAACAGGCGCTGGAGTGTGACACCTAGGGGATTTTCACAGTAATTGCAGTTAACGTAAGCCTACTTGTGACACAAATAAATAGTAAATAAGATTGGCCCAAATTCTGGCAATATCCTCAATGTTTCTCAAAGTGAGCTGTCATCATTGAGACATATAAGATGATGAATGGGATGGATAGGATAGAGGTGGAGAGACTCTTCCCGCTCAAAAAAGACAGTAGGACTAGGGGGCACAGCCTCAAGATAAAAGGGGGGCGGTTTAGAACAGAGTTGAGGAGGAACTTCTTCACTCAAAGGGTGGTGAATCTCTGGAATTCTCTGCCCGTTGAAGTGGTGGAGGCTGCCTCGCTAAATATTTTTAAGACGCGGGTTGATGGGTTTTTGATAAGAGAGGGGATTAAGGGTTATGGGGAGAGGGCGGGAAAGTGGAACTGAGCAGCGACAGATCAGCCATGATCTTATTGAATGGCGGGGCAGGCTCGAAGGGCTAGATGGCCTACTCCTGCTCCTATTTCTTATGTTCTTATGTATCATTTTACTCTGGCCTAATGAAAAATCCATTTGTCGGTCTACAGGCTGTACTTTGGACACAGCTCCCATATCCACATAGCACTACTGCCAGTAGAAATTGGCTCAAATCCTCCTCTGTCCGGAATGTCAGAGATTGGGCGCACGTTGGGAGAAACTCATCGGGGACTCTGTGGAATTCCTGACTTGCAGACATGTGTGGGAATTCCCAAGGAAGTTTAAACTTCCCATGGGGGTGATTCCCTGCTGCCCACGGTCCCCTGAGAGTGTCTCTGAACCTGAGCTTAGGGCAGAGATTTAAGCTCAAAACACAGGACTTACCTGTGCATTCACACAAAAAAACGTCACTTTCCTTCCTCCTTTAAGGCCCTGCTTAAGACCTACGTATCTGAGGAAACTATTAACTATGTGACCTTCTGTGTGCTTGGTGTTACACTTGACATGAGAATGTTTGCAAAGTACCCAGGGGAATGTACTTGTTAGATTTAAGATGCCAGACAAATGCAAGTTGGTGTTGTTTCTACTTAGTCTCAAAGGGCAGGATTTCCACTATTGGCTAAGGCAGGGATCGGCTGGTCCCACCACCACCACCAATGGGGTTTCCCGTTGAATGCACACTTACCGCTGGGAACCCACAGCAGTGGGGCAGCGGGGGGGCACCGTTAGTGGGATCAGAAGATCCCATTGGCGTGAACAGTTGGAAAATTTCGGCAATGCTATTCGACAATGAAGTATGCCTCGCTGTGCTTTGTCAGTAAGAGTGAAAGCAGCTTTGCAAATTATTATTTTATCTGTTTAACTACAAATGGGAGTTAAGGTAACACAATGAGGTTGAGTAAGCTGGGACACATCATTCTCATGCGGGCGATGGTTCCTATGCTAATTACAATGAGGGTTGCCCTCATTACTAAGACAATCAAGAGCTAAAAGCTTCAAGTCTCTAGGTGTCCAGATCACCAACAATCTGTCCTGGTCCCTCCACACTGATGCTATAATAAAGAAAGTCCACCAACGCCTCTACTTTCTCAGAAGACTAAGGAAATTTGGCATGTTCACTACAACTCTCACCAACTTTTACAGATGCACCATTGAAAGCACCCTTTCTGGTTGTATCACAGCTTGGTATGACTCCTGCTCTGACCAAGAACGCAAGAAATTACAAAGGGTTTTGAACGTAGCCCAGTCCATCACGTAAACCAGCCTCCCATCCATTGACTCTGTCTACATTTCCCACTGCCAGCATAAGCAAGGACTCCACATATCCCAGACATTCTCTCTTCCACCTTCTTCCATTGGAAAAAAGGTACAAAAGTCTGAGGTCACGTACCAACTGACTCAAGAACAGCTTCTTCCCTGCTGCGTCAGGCTTTCGAATGGACCTACCTCATATTAAGTTGATCTTTCTCTATACCCTAGCTATGACTGTAACACTACATTCTGCACTCCCTCCTTTCCTTCTCTATAAATGGAATGCTTTGTCTGTGTAGTGTGCAAGAAACAATACTTTTCAGTGTATACTAATCAAATCAAATCAAATCAAGAATCCCTGTGCATGCCAACTGGCTGGCTCCTGAATGGAACTGTTCCTGGGTGAGTTGGAAGGATGTAGGTGGGTTTCCATGGTAACATGCCAAGGATTCTGCTGGATTTCATCAACATCTCCAAACAGTTGGCATTGGTTTGACAATTAAATAGGACACCTTCATTCCTCGAAAGAAATGTCATGAAAACATTAAAAAAAAGAGTGAGTAGAAATAAACATTAAATGAAATTGGCGAAATAGGAGAAACCCAAGGAAAGGTATAAAATGTTTTGTTAAGTTTAATGATGCAATTGGAATAACTCTATGGGAAAAAATTCCTATGCTTAGGTGGAGGTGTTGAACACATTGATTGGCAGTTAACTATACCCTGGTGCATTTTCCATGGCAATGCCCCTACTAATCAGAATCCACTTGCCAACCAATCAGCACTCTCTTCTCTTGCAGAATACATTGTTGTTCCCTTTGATAGAACCATAGAAAATTTACAGCTCAGAAACAGGCCCTTTGGCCCTTCTTGTCTGTGCTGAACCATACTTTGCCTAGTCCCACTGACCTGCAGTTGGACCATATCCCTCCACACCCCTCTCATCCATGTACCTGTCCAAGTTTTTCTTAAATGTTAAAAGTGACCCCACATTTACCACATTTATCTGGCAGCTCATTCCACACTCCCACTACTCTCTGCTTGAAGAAGCCCCCCTTAATATTCCCTTTAAACTTTTTCCTTTCACCTTTAACCCATGCCCTTTGGTTTTTTTCTCCCCTAGCCTCTGTGGAAAAAGCCTGGTTGCATTCATTCTATCTATACCCATCAAAATCTTATACACCTCTATCAAATCTCCCCTCATTCTTCTGCAACCCAGGGAATAAAGTCTTAACTTATATTCAGTATTTTTGTGAAACTGGCCATAGAATCCCTAAAGTGCAGATGGAGGCTATTTGGCCCATTGAGTCTTCACTCACTCTCTAAAAGAGCATCTTACCAGGTCCACTCCCCTTCTCTATCCCAGTAACCCCACACATTTATGATGGCTAATCGACCAGAAATACATCTTTGGACACTAAGGGGCAATTTAGCACGGCCAGTCCACCTAGCCTGCACATTTTTGAAGCGTGGGAGGAAACCAGGGCACCCAGAGGAAACCCAGGTAGACACAGGCAGTCTTCCAAGGCCTGAATCGAACCTGGGTCCTGCTGTGGGGCAGCGGTGCTAACCACTGTGCCTCTGTGCCACCAATGAATACAAGATGAAAAGCTTCCACAGTATGCCTCTTTCTTTTTAGTAAAAATGTTACTTATTTGGAAATAATTGATTTGTAACTCTGACATCTGCAGAGCTAACAATGAGGATGACAAGCCCAGAAACACATGGTAAGTGGATGGAAGGAGTAAATAATGCAGTGATTCCTTGTTCCAGCATCTGAACTCTGGAAACATTGCATCATTCCATAATTGAGTGATAGGTGTATGGCGAACATCTATGGGCCTAGGCTCACCACACCCCACCCCAACCCTATCAATATAAAGGACACCAACACACAGTTCAGAGGAACACAGGAATGGCCATAAACATTATCATCCCTCTACTGCACAAAGCAAATCACAGCTCTGAGTTTTAACATGGCATTTAAAATACTGACTGTTGTAGGGTTTCTTTAATCTTTCACTTGTTAATGTAGTTATAACTACCATTCCCCTCAGGTAGCCAGAAAAAGGCAGAGTGATTCAAAATGATTTATTCAAGGACGGCACAATGGTTAGCATTGCTGCCTCTCAGCAGCAGGGACCTGGTTCAATGCCAGCTCAAGTCTGTGTGGAGTTTCCACGTTCTCCCCATCTCTGCATGGGTACTCCGGTTTCCTCCCACAGTCCAAAGATGTGCAGGTTAGGTTGATTGGCCATGGTAAATTGATCCTAGTGTCAGTGGATTAGCAGGGTAAATATGTGGGGTTACTGAAATAGGGCCTAGGTGGGAGTGTGGTCAGTACAGACTCAATGGCTGAATTGGCTTCCTTCTGCACTATAGAGGTTCTGTGATCTATGAATCTATGACGGTATGGCTATAAGACTCCACCTTAGGTCATCAAGGCCAGCCAGAGTAGAGAATTCAGAAATACGTAAGCAGTTATAGTTTCAAATTAGAGATCAAGTAATGAACATATACCAATCAAGGTACAGGAGTTATCTCTATCCACTCACAATTATTGATTAAGATTATGTCATTCATAAGGTACATATATTGATAGCAATTGCAATCACCTAATGCCTGTTTAATTATAATATTCAGTCAGTCAGCGTGAGGCTTTAATTGCATCAGTAGGTTATTGTTCCAACACTCTTTGGACGCCCCAGGTGTGTCTGAATGTTAGAACACAAATCAAGCTTCCCGTTCCAAATGTCTGCTTTAATGGCCTCTCCCAGACTAAGACGCCTTCCTCCTCTTCTGCTTACCTGTAAGGTCTGTAATTCAGATAGTGTCCTTTGTTTGGAACCAGCAGCTTACGACCCTGACATGCATGTCTGTGCTGTTAAACTGTGTGCAGGCTTTTCTGTGGTTTAACCCTTTTACTGGACACAGCTATTAATATGGTAATGATTCACCTCCATAATTACTAGACTGGGTCTTATCCCCCTCACTGTTTCATCTCCTGAGCGGTTTGTGAGTATGTATCAGATAGTGGCAGACTACGCTCAGTGCAGCTCCCGTGCTAACACTGACATCTTAAAATTTTAATGATGAGGGGTATTTTATTTCTTGTTGGTGTTTCGAAAGAATAGAGCATGCCAATATTTTTAGGGGCTGGTGGGGCAAATTTTCCCATCCTGCTTGCCACAGAAATCGTACCAGGTGAGGAGCGGACCACGGAAAGGTCTGTTGCCCTCAGGTGGGATTTTCCAGATCCAGGGTGAATGCAGCTGGAAAAGCGCACTCCATGTCCGTATCAAGCAGTTTCATGTCAGCAGCAGCCCAAAATCCCCAGCCCAGCTCTCCTACTTCAGTTTAAAGTTAATATTTATTTATTGGTGTCACAAGTAGGCTTACATTAACACTGCAATGAAGTTACTGTGAAAATCCCCTAGTCGCCAGCCTCCAGCGCCTGTTCGGGTACACTGAGGGAGAATTTAGCATGGCCCATGCACCGAACCAGCATGTCTTTCAGACTGTGGAAGGAAACTGGAGCACCCAGAGGAAACCCACGCAGACATGGGGAGAATGTGCAAACTCTGCACAGACAGTGACCCAAACTGGGAATCAGACCTGGGTCCCTGGCGCTGTGAGGCAGCAGCACTAACCACTGTGCCACCGTGCCATCACAGCAATAAAATTTCACGTTGCTCTGAATTGGGGATGGAAAGGAGATACTTCATTTACAATGGAATAAGCAATAATTTAATCCAGCATCTTTGACCAGTGAAATCCAGACATAAATGTGGGCGGCATGGTGGCGCAGTGGTTAGCACTGCTGCCTCATAGTGCCAGGGATCCAGGTTCAATTCCCGGCTTGGATCACTGTCTGTGTGGAGTTTGCACATTCTCCTTGTGTCGGTGTGGGTTTCCTCCGGCTGCTCCAGTTTCCTCTCACAGTCCGAAAGACATGCTGGTTAGGTGCATTGGCCATGCTAAATTCTCCCTCGGTGTACCTGAACACATGCTGGAGTGTGGCAACTCGGAGATTTGTTACAGTGCTAATGTAAGCCTCCTTGTGACACTAATAAATAAAACAAAACTAAACCTAAAAGAAAATTGGCCATGCTAAATTGACCCTTAGTGTCCCAAGATATGTAGGTTAGGGCGATTATTGGGGTAAAGACACGGGGTTATGGGGATAGGGCCTGGGTGGGATTGTTGACAGTGCAGACTCGATGGGCTGAATGGCCTCCTTCTGCTCTGTAGGATTCTATGATTCTGTGAAATGTGGAACTCATGATGATGTGATGATTGACCAAACTGGCATTAAAAACCTTTTGATTTTATAATCCCATCTCCTTTGATTCCCGAAAGATTTTATTAATTTTTCAAAAGGTGCAAATTTTGCTTTCAAATTCCAAATTTGAAATGCAAGTTCCAACGCAATAGCCAAGAAATGAGTCTAAGCTGAAGCATTGCATCATCAGCCTAAAACACAAGGCCCAAAGTACTGCATCATCAGCCTAAAACACAAGGCCTGAAGTACTGCATCATCAGCCTAAAACACAAGGCCTGAAGTACTGCATCATCAGCCTGAACCACAAGGCCCGAAGTTCACTGGAATATGCTTTATTTGTCTTTATTCTCCATTTTAAAAACCCACCTGGCAATTTCTGGTGCGTATGCAATTAATGCACGAGAGTGTGGATAAGGTGGTTAAATGGTATGGGGCTTGGCCAACTTTTATTTATTCGTTCATGATACATGAGCGTCGCTGGCTGGCCAGCATTTATTGCCCATCCCTAGTTGCCCTTGGAGTGCAGTTGAGAGTCAAACACATTGCTGTGGCTCTGGAGTCACATGTAGGACAGAACCAGGGTAAGGATGGCAGATTTCCCTCCCTTAAGGACATTAATGAATCAGACGAGTTTTTCCAACAATCGATCATGGATCCATGGTCATCAGTAGGTTCTTAATTCCACATTTCTTTTTATATTGAATTAAAATTCCACTGTGACAGGATTCGAACCCACGTCCCCAGAACAGGAGCTGAGCTTCGGAATTAATAGTCTTGCGTCATACCACTCGGCCATTGCCTCCTCATATTGAAGAGTCTGCGGTCGTCTGGATTTTTAATGGAACTTCTATTTTTACCCAAACACGAACTGGGGCTCTCCCATGAGTTTTGGCATGAACAAGTTGCTTTCTGTCAGGGCTGGGTATAAGCAGTTCGGGCACAACAATGAAATCGGTGGTGATTGGAGCGTGCAGGAAGAAAACTTCCGTTCTTCCTCACACACCTACACCAATTACCAGCAGCAAATTTGTCAATGAAAACTGCTCACAGCTACTCAATCGTGGAATCAAAGCCTGTCCACGTTGAGCGCAGGCCATGCTATTGCTAGCTTAGAATGATTTGCGACAATTTCTGCCTTGAAAAGCAGGTACGACACATAGCATAAGGTAGCACAGTGGTTAGCACTGCTGCCTCACACTGCCAGGGACCCTGGTGTGATTCCCGGTTTGGGCCACTGCCTGTGTGGAGTCTGCATGTTCTCCCCATGTCTGCGTGGGTTTCCTCCGGGTGCTTCGGTTTCCTCTATCTGTTCGAAAGATGGGCTGGTTAGGTGCGTTGGCCATGCTAAATTCTTCCTCAGTGTACTCGAACAGGCGCTGGAGTGTGGTGAATAGGAGATTTTCACAGCAACTTCATCGCAGTGTTAATATGAGCCTCCTAGTGACATTAATAAATAAATTCAAAAACTTAAATTCTCCCTCATTGTACCCAAACAGGTGCCACAGTGTGGTGATGAGGGGATTTTCACAGTAACTTCATTGCAGTGTTATTGTGAGCCTACTTGTGACATTAATAAATAAATTTAAAATTCAAACTTAAACTTAGCAGTTTTGACCACTATGTTCCATGCGATTTTCATGATTTGCATACTCTTTGTTTCCGTCATTCAACATTTTACTTGTGTCAGCAAATGTTTTCAATTACAATCTTGTTTACGGGGGGGGGAAAATCTGTAAATGCTTATTAAGTAATTCAACACTGGCCAAAAACATGTAAATTGGTTTTAACCGTGTTTTCACGTCCCAAACGTTCCTCGATAAAAATGAATTCTTGCACACTCACGCAAGGAGTAAAGCTCCTCAGTCCCCTTTTCCAATTCTGGGGTCAGTTGTACCAACACTTATTCTATTCGTTTTAGGGACGTGCTGATCACTGGCCAGAGAAACATCTATTGCTCATCCCTAATTACCCTGACAAGCTGGTGGTGAGCTGCCTTCTTGAACTGCTGCAGTCCACATGGTGTAGCGGGTGCACTGTTAGGGAGGGAGTTCCAGGATTGTGGCAGTGATGGAATTAAGTCCCAAGTCAGAATGGTGATTGGCTTGGATGGGAAACTTGCAGATGGTGCTATTCCCATGTACCTGCTACCCTTGTCATTCTAGGTGGTAGCAGTCATGGGCTTGGAAAGTGCTGCCTATGGAGCCAAAGCCTGTTGTGACATTAGTGTACCTTTAAGAAAAGGTTTTTTTTAAATCATGATCTCTGCAGCTCTCACAGTCAGCGTTTAATCAGTTCACAGCCTTCGCTGTGGCTTGGATGGGAGTTATTTTTACGTTGGGAATTTTTATAACTCTGCATTGTTGGGGGGTTGGGGGAGTCTGGCTGGCAGGTCAGGCGACAGAAGCTCTTTTGTTTTCAGTTCTGAGCTACAGTTTGGTTTTTAAAAGGGACAGTCAGCTGAAAGTAAGTGTTTCCTCTCTCCCTGTTTATTTTGGAAATTCTGCTGGTTATCTGAAAGCAAGGTCTTGCCTTCCTGCCATAAAGATTTTGTGGTTGGTGGCTTGACCAGAGTGTCTCTCCCTGGGGTTCTGAGAAGCTGTTTTCCTTCAGACTGTTCAGAGTGAATCCAGAGAACTGCAGACTTCAACAAAAGAAATCAATTCCCATATCACATGAGCAGTAGACTTTGTTGTATCGAACTTGTTTAAAGGGTTTTGTCTATGGAAGGTTTTAGTTTTGACTGGAACATTTTAGAGATATCCATTAAGGGTTATACATAATAATGGTTGGTTTGTTCCTTGTTTGTAACGGATAAAGGTTCTTGCCAATTTTCTTAGTATACATGTTAACTATATTCTTAAATAAGCTTTGTTTGATAAAAGCTCCCTAGTGGGTCATTGGTATCATACCTAAAGTGGAACATATCATTGCTTATCCTAGCCAAATTCAAGATACAAAACTTATGATCCAGGCAGGCTTCATAAAACTTCATAAAAAGTGTATAAAACTTCATAAAAACTTCATAAACTTCATAAAAAGTGTTGGAACTTTTACATTCTATCAAGATAGATAAGCTGCTGCGACCAGATGGGATGTACCCCAGGTTATTGTGGGAGGTGAGGGAAGTGATTGCAGAGCCCCTGGCGATGATCTTCGCATCATCGATGGAGACGGGAGAGGTTCCGGAGGATTGGAGGATTGCGGATGTGGTTCCTATTTTCAAGAAAGGGAACAGGGATAGCCCAGGAAACTACCGACCAGTGAGTCTAACCTCAGTGGTTGGTAAGTTGCTGGAGATGATTCTGAGGGACAAGATTTATGAGGTTTAGAATGATCAGGAATAGTCAGCACGGCTTTGTCAAGGGCAGGTTGCGCCTTACGAGCCTAGTTGAGTTCTTTGAAAATGTGACTGAACACATTGACAAAGGAAAAGCAGTGAACGTGGTTTACATGGACTTCAACAAGGTGGTTGTGGATGGGTCTTTTTCTGCACGGAGGTCAGTCACCAGTGGAGTGCCCCAGGGATCTGTTCTAGGACCCTTGTTGTTGGTCATTTTCATAAATGACGTAGATGAGGAGGTAGAGGGATGAGTTAGTAAGTTCGTCACGATACAAAGGTTGGTGGTGTTGTGGATAGTCTGACGGGGTGTCAGAAGTTGCAGTGTGACATAGATAGGATGCAAGACTGGGCGGAGAAGTGGCAGATGGACTTCAACGCGGATAAATGTGTAGTGGTCCATTTTGGCAGGACCAACAGGATGCAGGAGTACAATATCAAGGGTGGGAGTCTTCGCTGGGTTGAAGAGCAGAAGGATCTTGGGGTCCAGGTCCATAGGACTCTTAAATCGGCCTCGCAGGTGGAGGATATGGTCAACAAGGCATATGGTGTACTGGCCTTCATTAATCGAGGGATTGAGTTTAGGAGTAGGGAGGTAATGCTGCAACTTTATAGGACCCTTGTCAGACCCCACTTGGAGTACTGTGTGCAGTTCTGGTCGCCTTCCTACAGGAAGGATGTGGAGGCTATTGAGAGGGTGCAGAGGAGATTAACAAGGATGTTGCCTGGATTGGGAGACATGCCTTATGAAGATAGGTTGAGGGAGCTGGGACTCTTCTCCCTGGAGAGATGAAGGTTGAGTGGCGACCTGATAGAGGTTTACAAAATGTTGAGAGGAATAGATAGGGTGGATTCTCGGAGGCTATTTCCCAGGGCTGAAATGGTCGCTACGAGAGGACACAGGTTTAAGGTGCTGGGAAGCAAGTACAGAGGAGATGTTGGGGGAAAGTTTTTCACTCAGAGGGTGGTGAGTGAGTGGAATTGGCTGCCGTCGGTGGTGGTAGAGGCGAACTCACTGGGGTCTTTTAAGAGACTTCTGGATGAGTATATGGGATCTAATGGGATTGGGAGTTACAGATAGTTCTATGGCTTGGTAGGTATAGATGTGATCAGTGCAACTTGTGGGCCGAAGGGCCTGTTTGTGCTGTAGTGTTCTATGTTCTATGTTAAAACCCTTTTGAGTTTCTGACCTGAACCATAAAATTGTCCAGGTTAAGTTCAGATGATTTGCTACAGTGCATCTTTTAGATGGTACACATTGCTGCCACTTGCGTCAGTGGTGAAAAGAGTGAATGTATGTGGATGGGGTGCCAATCAAGTGGGCTGCTTTGTCCCAGACAGTGCCGAGTTTCTTGTGTGTCGGAGTTGCACTCAAAGGGAGAGCATTCCATCACACTCCTGATTCGTCCCTATGTAAATGGTGGACAGGCTTTGGGAATTCAGGATGAGATAGTCATCATCGAATTCCCAACCTCTGACCTTGTCGCCATAGTGAACTGGTCCAGTTCAGATTCTGGTCAATGGTAACCTGCAGGATGTTGATAGTGGAGGATTCGGTAATGATATTGAAACCCACAGGGTGATGGGCTTTGCCTGTTCATTTGAGTGGCTCAAATGAAACTGCCACTCACCAAAATGGGCAAAAGAATATTGAATCATCCTCGACTTGTTCTTTTTTAAGTGCCAGTTTTGATAGTTCTGTTTGGAGCCCAGCCAAATGTTAGATGTGTTAAAAATGCTGCAATGCTTTACATTGCCCCTGGTGATCGGTCTGAATCAAAATTGCTCAGAATTTAACAGCCAGAGATAAAATAAGATAAAAATATAAGCAAAATATTCTGGAAATCTGAAATAAAAACTGAAAACGATGGAACAATTCTGCAGGTCTGGCAATTACTGTGGCGAGAAACCGAGTTAATGACAGTTCTGAAGAAGAGTCATACGGGCTCAGAAGGGGGCGATCTTGAGCCCATTCCTGCTCTCCGTGCGAATGCTGGTGGGGGCTCAAGATCCGGTCATCGCAGATCTCGAAGGAGATAGTCATTGACTTCAGGAAACATAAAGGAGAACGTGTCCCTGTCCACGTCAATGGGGACGAAGTAGAAAATGGTCGAGAGCATCAGATTTTTAGATATCCAGATCACCAACAACCTGTTTCTGGTCCCTGCCATGCCAACACTGTAGTTAAGAAAGCCCACCAACACCTCTACTTTCTCAGAAGACTAAAGAAATTTGGCATCTCACCAACCTTTATGGATGCACCATAGGAAGTATTCTTTCTGGGTATATCACAGCTTGGTATGGGCTCCTGCTCTGCCCAAGACCACAAGGAACTACAAAAGGTGATGAATGTAGCCCAATCCATCACGCAAACCAGCCTCCCATCCATTGACTCTGCCTACACATCCTACTGCCTTGGCAAAGCAGCCAGCGTAATTAAGGACCCCATGTACCCCAGACACTCTCTCTTCCACCTTCTTCCTTCAGGAAAAAGATACAAAAGTCTGAGGTCACGTACCAACTGACTCAAGAACAGCTTCTTCCCTGCTGCTGTCAGACTTTTAAATGGACCTACCTCGCATTAAGTTGATTTTTCTCTGTACCCTCGCTATGACTGTAACACTATATTCTGCACCCTCTCCTTTCCTTCTCCAAGAATGGTATGCTTTGTCTATATAGCCTGCAAGAAACAATACTTTTCATTGTATACTAATATAGATGACAGTAATAAATCAAACAAGTCAAAATTTTATCAGTGAGTTTAGGATTTTGAATCTTCCCTGCCCCTTGCTGGAGACATCATCAGGTTAACACATTACCTTGGCAGATATTCACCACCTCCGTGACATCACATTGGCGAGGTTTACAACAGGTTCACCCAAACGTGAAACTGTCGTGCCCATGCCCACCTGGTTTTGCCAACCTGTGTCAGGGGGCAGTATCAGAGATGGGTCCCAGGGAGAGCCCCTTGGGCAGGAGGGGGCATTTATTTGGGGTGGTGTGCCGGAGCAGATGGGAGAGCTCGGGATGCTGGCAGTGGTCGTTTCAGAGCTGGGGACGGTATATGGGTGCTGGGTCTGACTTTGGGAGGGGATGGTGTGAAGGGGCTGATGATGTGGAGAAAGGGGAGAGGGGACCGATGGTCATGGGGGAGATGGTCGATGATCACGGGTGATTAATGGGCCACTGATCACATCGGGGGGGGTGGGGGGGGGAGGGTGGGGGTGCGGGGGGGGGTGGTGCCAGCTGTGACTGCGGCGGGGGCGGGCGGGTGCAAGGGGGAAGTGGGGGTGGGTGCTGGTTCCAACTATGTTGGGGGAAGGGGCCAATGATCATGGGGTGGGGTGTAATTGGGGGTAAGGGCCGATGATAAAGCGGGGGGGGGGGGTGGGACCAATGAACGTGGAGGCAGAGTCAGAGTGTCAAAGTGAATGTCGGCACCCATTGGGGGTGGGGGGGGGGCAAATTTGGCTCCAACCAGTGGGATGGGAGGAGCCTCTGAGACGTCCGTGATGGGGGACATTTATTGGAGCTCTGATTGGGACGCCTTTAGAAATGGCGGTTTGCCTGCATGCCGAGAGGTCGCCCCTCTGCATTGAGAGTGTGAAACACTCTTTGTTGAGTTTTTCTGTGATAGAGTGTGGTAATATTTGGAGAGAAACGCACCTGTTTTCTTGCCGGAAACAACAACCTGCCATTTTCTGGTAAGATTGCACCCATTTGCCGGAATGTTGCCAGCAAGCCCGCCCTGGGGCCAGGGTGGGCACGATTCACAGGACGTAATTCTGTGTTGGCCTCGGGCAAAATTTAATGGACCTCACCCAAGCGAGGTTGTAAAATACCACCCAGTTACTCTGTTTCCCTCTCCACAGTAGCTGCCAGACCTGCAGAGTTTTTCCAGCACTTTCTGCCTTGGTCGTACAAGTTAAGTCAACGTCCCTGATTTCCTGTGTTTCTCCATGGGGAACCGCTTCGAATTCCCCTGTGAGTGAAGAAAATCTGTCAAATATCACCCGTATATCATATAGCTTCAATCACAGGTTATCTGCCTTGTTCTAGTTCCTCCCACACCAGGTGAAAGAGATCCCCTCTGTATCTCCACTTTCAAATCCTTTAATCACCATAATCCCCTCAAATGGATCATCTCTTAATCCGTTGTTCAAGGGTCCTATGTGTAATACCTCTTTATAATTTAATCCATTTAACTCTGGTATCAGCCTCCTGAAGTCAAGAACAGTCTTCCTAAGATATGCTGCCCAGATCTGTAGTACTCCAGATAGCATTAAATCAGAGCGTCATACAAATATCAACATAACTTCCAACTCTTTGAAATAAATACCAATGATCGTGGTTAGCACTGCTGCCTCACAGCGCCAGGAACCTGGGTTTGATTCCAGCCTTGGGTCACTGTCTGTGTGGAGTCTGCACATTCTCCCCGTGTCTGCGTTGGTTTCCTCCAGGTGCTCCTGTTTCCTCCCACAGTCCAAAGATGTGCGGGTTAGGTTGATTGGCCATGCTAAATTGACATTAGTGTCAGGGAGATTGGAGGGTAAATGTCTGGAGTTATGGGAATAAGACCTGGGTGGGGTTGTGGTTGGTTTAGACTCAATGGGCCGAATGGCCTCTTTCTGTACTATAGGGTTTCTATGATTCTGTGATCCCATGAGCCTTTCTGATGATCTGTTTTGTGCCTGTCCACTAGTTGTGGTGATTTGAGAATGATTTCTTTTACCTTGGACAATTAAGTATCTTGATTGTTGCACGGTTCCTCACTTCTCAATATTAGAAATATTCTAATGATCTGGTGGCCCACTGAGGATGGCCTTTGACTTCCCCACGTTGGACTTCATCTACCACTGCTTCCCCCACTCATTTCATCTATCAATGTATCATTTCCGCACCCATCCATGTTGTTCACTAACTTAGATTTTTAGCAAACTTAGATGGATTGTTTTCTTTTCCTTCATCCTAATCAGAGCATCATGAATCATTGAATCCTAGAATCCCCACAGTACAGAAGGAGACCATTCAGCCCATCAATGTAAATACGGGGAAAAGCTAAGGCCTCAGTCCCAATTTGAGTCAATGACCATTATCCTTACTCTTTGACTCCTATCCTATTGGCAAATCTCGATCTAAACCAATAGATTGTGTCCAATTCCATACGTCTTTATTTTGGTTAACAGAGAGGGATAAAATGGGTAACTCTTTCAGAAGACCTTAGCAAACACTTTTGGGCTATATTGAGGTGGCACTGTGGTTTGCACTGCTTTCTCACAGCGCCAGGGACCCAGGTTCGATTCCAGGCTTGGGTTTGTGCGAAGTCTGCATGTTCTTCCCATGTCTGCATGGGTTTCCTTCGGGTGCTCCAGTTTCCACCCACAGTCTGAAAGACTAGGTGCATTGGCCATGCTAAATTCTTCCTCAGTGTACTTGAACTGGCGCCGGAGTGTGGGGGATTTTCACAGTAACTTCATTGCAGTGTTAATGTAAACCTACTTGTGACAAATAAATAAAGTTTAAACTTAGAAATAGGCCAAATGTAACCCGCCAATTAAATGCTGTGCAGCGCAAACCACAGTGCCACTCCAATATGGCCCAAATGTATTTGCTATGATCTTCTGAGGGTGATTTTTGTGATACTGCGAGCGTGATACTCAGTGGGGTAAGATGCATGAATGAGGAAATTGATAAAGTAGCGTGAAAGTATAAGTGAAACATATACATAAAACGAAAGGAGTCGAGAGATAATGTTGCAGCTATATAGAACGCTGGTCAGACCCCACTTGGAGTACTGTGCTCAGTTCTGGTTGCCTCATTACAGGAAGGATGTGGAAGCCATTGAAAGGGTGCAGAGGAGATTTACAAGGATGTTGCCTGGATTGGGGACGATGCCTTATGAGGATAGGTTGAGGGAGCTCGGTCTTTTCTCCTTGGAGAGACGAAGGATGAGAGGTGACCTGATAGAGGTGTATAAGATGTTGAGAGGTATTGATCGAATGGATAGTCAGAGGCTTTTTTCCCAGGGCTGAAATGGCTGCCACAAGAGGACACAGGTTTAAGGTGCTGGGGAGTAGGTACAGAGGAGATATCAGGGGTAAGTTTTTCACTCAGAGAGTGGTGGGTGTGTGGAGTCTGCTGCCGGCAACGGCGGTGGAGGCAAATTCGATAGAGTCTTTTAAGAGACTTTTAGATAAGTACATGGAACTTAGTAAGATAGAGGGTTATAGGTAAGCCTAGTAATCTCTAAGGTAGGGACATGTTCGGCCCAACTTTGTGGGCTGAAGGGCCTGTGTTGCGCTGTAGTTTTTCTATGTTTCTGTGAAACTTGAAGAGCAACATTTGAAAGCAGATATTTAATGATGATTGTGGTCAATGTTCTTTTCTCAAGAGAGAGATGAGCTGCCAGCATTAAAATTGGATTTATTTTTACTGGTGGAAGGTGCTGTTGCGTGCTAGCACATGAGAATACTGAAGAGCTTGGTTCATTTTCAATTACAGGGTGATTGTGCCAACAATCCATCAGGTTTAAAAACAGACAGAAAGGTGGTTTAGGTGAAATTTTTTTTTGTTTGTTTTGTTTATATCAAATTCAGTGCAACCAAAATCCAATCAAAGTCCCTACCAGTGAGACATTCCCGATCCAAGCTGACAATTCAGGTTGCCCCCTTCCTGCTTTGGGGCTTGATCTATGTGACCTAAGCTGATTGGAGCAGGCATTGCGCCCCCTCCAGTGCGTGATCTCATTTGCATTTTAGCCAAAAGGTCCAGATCCCAGTTTAAAAAATTGCTTCAAGTGAAGCCTCAGTGTAACCCCATTGACTTCTATCAAGTGCAGGACCTAAAGCTACACTTGATCTTAGCCAAAAGACTGAGAAGCATTAGGTTTAGGCACAATTTTTTTCTCTAGGAGCCACATAAATTATTTATGTCCTTGGGCAAATTGCAGACAGAGTTAGGCAAACGAAGTCACATTTATATTGTATTTTCCTGCAAGGAAAAAGAACAGTAAACGGGGAAATAGAAATACTGGCCTGAACTGGTCTTGTATACTTTAAAATGGAACACCAGCAAAATGGGGAAATGAGAATACTGATCCAAACTGGTCTTGCACTGAGGTGGGCGGCACGGTGGCACAGTGGTTAGCACTGCTGCCTCACAGCGTCAGGGACCCAGGTTCGATTCCTGGTTTGGATAATGTCTGTCTGGTGTCTGCACCTTCTCCCCGTGTCTTGCAGGTGTTTCCTCCTGGTTACTCCGCTTTCCTCCCACATTCCAAAGATTGGCCATGTTAAATTGCCCCTTAGTGCGAGGGGACCAGCGAGGGTAAATACATGGGATTGTGGTGATAGGGCCTGGTTGGGATTGTGATCAGTACAGACTCGTTGGGCTGAATGGCCTCCTTCTGCACCGTAGGGATTCTCTGATTCTAAAATGCGACACCAGTAAAACCGGCAGATGATAATACTGGTCTGGACTGCTTTTTTTCCCTTCTGGGTTATCACCTCTCTTGGAAGTGTTTCACACACAATAGAATACTGTGAAACGCAGTACATGGAAGATGTGACATCCCTGTTGGGCACAGCAAGATCCCACGAGCAGCAAGGTGAATGAATGGTGAGTCTGGCTATTTCTGCTGGGGTTTGTTTGGGGCCACCCTGTCAACCAGCTCGAAGCCATAGGCCACTGAAGTAAATGGAAGACGATATTCACAATTGTAGTCTTTATCTCGTATATACTTGTCTCCCGTGACTTAGTTTGGGCATGCTCTTAACTCCGAATCGGAAGAATGTATGTCCAAATCTCACCCTGAGGGCCTGAACGCAAGAAAATGGTTTGACAGTGCACTGCAGTGCAGCATAGTCTGGGGAGGGGCCCGCGATGTTACACCAAGACCCTGCCTTGCCTCTCTGGTTGGGGTGAGCGATCCCCTGGCACTGTGTTGAAGACGAGCAGTTGGAGCCATCTTGCTGGCTTGGCCAATGTTCATCTCTTAACCAACACCATGGAAGCAGAAGATCTGTTTGTTACCGCACTGTTGTCTGCGGGATCCTGCTGTGCGCATTGCCTACATGGCAACCACAATAGGAAGGAAATCTGCCATCCTTATCTGGTCCGGCCTACATGTGACTCCAGAGCCACAGCGATGTTGTTGACTTGCAGCTGTCCTCAGCAACTAGGGTTGGACAATAAATGCTGGTCAGCCAGCGACACCTATGTTCCACGAATAAATAAAAAAGATCTTCAAAAGAATTTCATGAGCTGCAAAGCGCCTTATCATAGAATCCTTTAAGAGCAGAAGAGGCCTTTTGGCCCATCAAATCTGCACCGACTCTCGGACAGAGTATCTTACCTTAGCCTTTCCCCCACTCTATCACAAAACCCCACACATTTACCATGGCCAACCCAACTAACCTGCACATCTTGGGATGCTAAGGGACAATTTAGCATGGCCAATCCATCTAATTGCACATCTTGGGGTGCTAAGGGACAATTTAGCTTGACCAATCCATCTAACCTGCACATTTTTGGACACTAAGGAGCAATTTAGCATGGCCAATCCACCTAACTTACACATCTTGGGACACCAAGGGGCAATTTAGCATGGCCAATCTACCTAACTTACACATCTTGAGACACTAAGGTGCAATTTAGCATGGCCAATCCACCTAACTTACACATCTTGAGACACTAAGGAGCAATTTAGCATGGCCAATCCACCTAACTTACACATCTTGGGACACCAAGGGGCAATTTAGCATGGCCAATCCACCTAACTTACACATCTTGAGACACTAAGGCGCAAGTTAGCATGGCCAATCCACCTAACTTACACATCTTGGGACACTAAGGGGCAATTTAGCATGGCCAATCCATCTAACCTGCACACCTTTGAACACTAAGGGGCGATTTAGCATGGCCAATCCACCTAACCTGCACATCTTTGGACACTAAGGGGCGATTTAGCATGGCCAATCCACCTAACCTGCATATCTTTGGACATTAAGGGGCAATTTAGCATGGCCAATCCACCTAACCTACACATCCTTGCCACTAAGGGGCAATTTAGCATGGCCAATCCATCTAAGCTACACATCTTGGGACACTAAGAGACAATTTAGCATGGCCAATCCATCTAAGCTACACATCTTGGGACACTAAGAGACAATTTAGCATGGCCAATCCATTAAGCTACACATCTTGGGACACTAAGAGACAATTTAGCATGGCCAATCCATCTAAGCTACACATCTTGGGACACTAAGAGACAATTTAGCATGGCCAATCCATCTAAGCTACACATCTTGGGACTGTGGGAGGAAACCCACGCAGACACGGGGACACTCCACGCAGACAGTCACCTGAGGTTGGAATTGAACCTGGGACACTGGCGCTGTGAGGCTGCAGTGTTAACCACTGTGCCACCCTTCATGAAGGATGAAGTAGACACACACCAAGCTAAAGATTTGGAATAACATGTCAAAAGTGGCAGAAATATTCCGTGCTGTTCAAAATATTGCTGAATGCTACAATGGGGGAGGAACAATACTCCAGGATTCTGCTATAATGGACCGAATGGCCTTTTCCCACCCTGGCTTTCCCTTGGTTATTTACATGGATGAGCGCCAGTGGCAAAGACCACTGCCTATTTGTGAATGATGAGCCAGTTAGAAGAGATTAGATGATTAAATTTTCACTTCCTGATTTCTGTGGTGGGTACAAGGCACAAATTGAATGATGAACGGAGTGGGGAGAGAAGCTTTGTACATTCTGACACATTCCTTTCAAAATATGGTTAACTGTTATCACAAGGACTCATTAGGCACTGGAGCCTATTTAACACTGATCTCATTAATCGCAATAAAAATAGCTTCCAGCCATGGACTGGGCTCGAGCGACTGAATTGAGTTGTTGAGTGCCGGCGTAAGAACTTGTGGAATTAAAGCAGAAATCCTCACCAAATCTGGCAGCGTCCACTGAGAGAGGAATGGAGTTAAGACTTTGCGTCAGAGAAAACGAAACAGATACAATGGGGGCATTTAGATAAGCACACGAGTGGGAGTTAAGTTTAAATATTAGTGTCACAGGTAGGCTTACATTAACACTGCAATGAAGTTACTGTGAAAATCCCCTAGTTGCCACACTCTGGCGCCTGTTCGGGTACAAAGAACAAAGAAAATTATAGCACAGGAACAGGGCCTTCGGCCCTCCAAGCCTGCACCGACCACACTGCCCGACTTAACTAAAACCTCCTATGCTTCCGGGAACCATATCCCTCTATTCCCATCTCATTCATGTACTTGTCAAGACGCCCCTTAAAAGTCACTACCGTATCCGCTTCCACTACCTCCCCCAGCAACGAGTTCCAGGCACCCACCGCTCTCTGTGTAAAAAATCTGCCTCATACATCTCTTTTAAACCTCGTCCCTCGCACCTCAAACCTATGCCCCTAATAATTGACTCTTCCACCCTGAGGAAAAACTTCTGACTATCCAATCTGTCCATGCCTCTTGTCGACTTCTATCAGGTCTCCCCTCAACCTCCGTTGCTCCCGTGAGAACAAACCAAGTTCCTCCAACCTCTCCTCTTAGTACACTGAGGGAGAATTCAGCACGGCCAATCCACCTAACCAGCGCATCTTTCGGACTGTGGGAGGAAACTGAAGCAGCAAGAGGAAACCCACGCAGACACGGGGAGAACATGCGGACTCTGCATAGACGGTGACTTAAGACGGAAATCAAACCCGGGTCTCTTGCGCTGTGAGGCAGCAGTGCTAACCAGTGTGCCCTAGGGGGATATGAACCAAAGGCAGGCGGAAGGGGTTAGTTAAATTTGGCGTCCTGTTTGGCACAGTTCGTGGACCGAAAGGGGTCTGTTCCTGTGCTGTACTGTTCCATGTTCTATTGGCCCTGAGTGAGTGTTCACAGCAGAATAATGAACAGCTCTGTCTGAAAGCAGAAACCGTGAAGGACAAAGATTTAAACTGGCATGAAAACAGATTTAAAATGGGGGATAGAGCACGTGGCTTGACTGCAGATGGTGGTAAGGTGCCTGATCGGAAGGCGAGATGCTGATCCTCGAGCTTGTGTTGAGCTTCACTGGAACCCTGTCACCAGCGGAGGGCAAACATGTGAGCGGGAGGGTCATGCGGTGTCGTGCACCCGTCACCCCTCGCGAGGGGTCAGTCTCGGGTGAGGGGGCAGAAGCGTCCCTTGGAGAGGTCACTCAATCTGCATTTGGCCCCCCCCCCAGTGTAGGGGAGAGCGCACCGTGAGCTGCGAATGCACTGGGCCAAATTGAACAAAGTGTGAGTGGGTGGTCTGAAGGTGAGCGTGATGTTTGATTCTGCTCGGGCAGTTAACCAGTCAGGAACCTCCTCGAGGGAAAACTCCTGCCTCAGGGGCATCAGGTAGGGAGTGCCACCCAACAGGCCAAGCTTGTAATTTAAATTGGCAGCCCATTAGGGCACTCAGTGCATCTTTGGAAGTACCATCCTGTGAGTAAACCTCCAAAGCATTCTCATGGTGTTTTGACCACATCCCTTTATCAGTTATCATAGAATCGAATCATAGAATCCTACAATGCAAAAGGAGGCCATTCAGCCCATCGGGTCTGCACTGAACACAATCCCACCTATCCCCATAACCCCATGCGTTCACCCTAGCTAGTCCCCCTGACACCAGGATCAATTTAGCCCGGCCAATCCACCTAACCCGCAGATCTTCAGACTGTGGGAGGAAACAGGATCACCCGGAGGAAACCCACGCCGACACGGGGAGAACGTGCAGACTCCGCGCAGGCAGTGACCCGAGCCAGGAATTGAACCTGGGTCCCCGGCGCTGTGAGGCCACCAGAAGATAGTCTTGTTGCAGTCTGTGCGTGTGCTGTGGGCGGACACAGTGGATGTTGTATTTCCACAACGTGTGAGCAGTCGTTGGAGGGGATTTTCCCTTCCCACCCACCTGTAGCAGGCAGGACACGGACCATGTGAAAGTCCGTTGACCTCGGATTTCCAGTTTCGAGGTGAACACTGCTGGAAAATCCCGCCCCATAATGTTCCAAACGGAATTAACTATTTGTGCGTTTTTGGATGTTTCAGTGTGATATAAAAAACATCCAAGCCGCACTCTCTCCGGAGTGTGTACCCAGTCTGTGTGCCCTCGGACAAGCTCCTTACTGAGCAGAGCTCAGAGATGGGGTGAGTCACTTGCTCTAACACCCGGAGGCGGCACTCTGTGGCAGGAGGGATTTACCACAACAGAGCCAAAATCATAACTCCGTCAAGAATGAACTAATCATGGAAGAACATCATAAACAACATTGAGAAGCCGGAACAAAAGCTTTGCAGACAAATGTCAGGAACGAATTATAGATAAAGGGGCCCCGGATTTCTACTCCTGGATCAAGTGGAAAAATTCTTATCTATGTTTCAAAAACCAGAATTTCAGGGGCAGATGGTGCTGTGGGGGTTTGGTGGTGTTGGGGGTGGGGGTGGGGTTGGGGTGGTTGGAGGGAGTAGGGACTGTTTTAGAAGTCGGGCTCACTGGCCCTGGAACTGAGTGTGGAGGTTGACGGATGCAGAGACAGACAGGCCAGAAGACTTGCCTCTAATCTCTGGCACTCCCCTGAATGCAACAAAATAAAGATTAAAACCAAAATAAAGCAGCCCTCTCCTCTCCACATACTCCTCATGCCCCTTCTGTGCCAACGTACGTCTACATACTTTCATTTCAACTTACACCCCCACTACCCACTCTCCCCCATGACCCCTCACATCTCTGTGCCTTCCACATACCCATGGTCCTTTATAGCTCCTATGCCAATTTAGTGATAACTCATGCCAACCTATGCCCCCCCATGCCTCCCACCATCTCCCCCTCATTGCCCCACATGCTTCCATTCCAATCCCTGTTGCTCTCCCAATTTCCTATGGTCACTCACACTTCCTATGCCTCCCACATCCCAAGGCTCTTTATACAGCTCCCGTGCTAATTTAGTGGTAATCTTTGCCAACATCCCAGCGACCATCCTTTTCGCTTACACCCTCCATGCCAATTCATCTGCTATCCTTTGACAATTCTTTGACAGCTTTGACAGTTCTTTGACAGTTCTGACAGTTTTGCACACAATCACGTTCACGTTCCCAAAGGGGGCTTTACCTCTCCAAAAGGTGGTGATAACCAAAGGAGTACCTTACCGCTGCAAGGGGTATCCAGATAAATCCACTAAGTTCTGACCAGCTTCATCTTGGCCAAATCTACACACTACCGATTTCACCAAAATCCCACTTCAGTGGAGGCAGCTGATGATTTAAATGCCCTTTCTATGCTGCAGACGTGCAAAATCTCCATACCTGTCCCTGCAAAAAGAGGAAGTTTTATATTCGAGGGCGGGATTTGGATTTCCGAGTCCCTCTCTCATTAATGTCTCACTGGTGAGGCTGTTTCTCGTGTTGAAAATCTGGGCCAATGATTCTACTCAAGCCAAACAGCACAGTTTTCAGCGATCGCTGCCTACTTGCTTTTGCAAATTGTGGTTTCTAAATTGGCAATGCGGCTGATTTTGAGATCGATAACTGGACGAGGAGCTCTGATGTAGGAATGGGAATGAGGCTTTGATCCGTTCTTGGATGCTGAATGGGGCATCTTTAATTCAGTTTGCGACGTGGACATGGTTAGTTCGGCCCAGCAATTATTGCCCAGCCTTCATTGCTCTCCAGAAGGTGGTGGTGAGCTGGTTCTTGAATCGCTGCAATCCCTGTGGTGTAGGTACACCCACAGTGCTGTCAGGGAGGGATTTTGACCCAGCAACAGTGAACGATATTTCCAAGTCAGGATGGTGAGTGGCATGGAGGGGAACCTCCAGGTGCTGGTGTTCCCAGGTATCTTGCTGTCCTTGGAAGTGGTCACAGGTTTGGTAAGTGCTGTGGAAGGTGCCTTGGTGAATCATTACAGTGCATCTTCAAGATAGCACACAGGGTGCCACTTTATGTGGATGGTGGAAGGAATGAATGATTAAGCTGGAGAATGGGATGTCAATCTTGGCTGCTCTATGGGACTATGATAAGAGTGGTTATTCAATGGTTCGTGTATGTATGTAGTTGGATGCATTCCCCTTTAAGAGAATGGGTCAGATGACCCAGGATACAAACCTCCCTTGGGTGGAGTTTGCTCATTCAGTCTTTTGCCAGCTGAGCCATTATTACGATGCAGAATAAACCCTTCCTGTTTGATTTACTTCTACTTACCTTGTGGTCTCTTTATAGCTGTAAGTAGGCCTCAAACTTAATCACTGGCGATGTCTGACCTTCCTCCCTTCATAGAATCCCTACAGTGCAGAAGGAGGCCATTCAGCCCGTCATGTCTGTACTGACCACCATCCCAGCCAGGCTCTATCCCTGTAACCCCACCTTGCTAGTTCCCCTGACACTAAGGGCTAATTTAAACTGGCCAATCCACCTAAGCTGCACATCTTTGGAGTATGGGAAGAAACCCACGCAGATACAGGGGAAACGTGCAGACTCCGCACAGATAATGACCCAGGCCGGAAATTGAAACCGGGTGTGAGGCAGCAGTGATAACCACTGTGCTACCATGCTAGGTTCTGTGATTAGTCTGTCAGAATTGAGAGTAGGATTTGATTTTGCTTTGATTTGATTTATTATTGTCACATTTTGGGATACAGTGAAAGTATTGTTTCTTGTGCACTATACAGACAAAACATACTGTTCATAAAGTACACAGAGGAGAAGGAAAGGAGAGAGTTTAGAATGTAGTGTTACAGCTATAGCTAAGGTGCAGAGAAAGATCAGCTTAGTGCGAGGTACATCCATTCAAAAGTCTGACAGCAGCAGGGAAGAAGCTGTTCTTGAGTTGGTTGGTACATGACCTCAGACTTTTGTATCTTTTTCCCAATGAAAGAAGGTGGAAGAGAGAATGTCTGGGGTGCGTGGGGTCCTTAATTATACTGGCTGCTTTTCCCAAGGCAGCGGGAAATGTAGACAGAGTCAATGGATGGGAGGCTGGTTTACGTGATGGACTAGGCTGCATTTACAACCTTTTGTAGTTCCTTATGGCGTTGGGCAGAGCAGGAGCCCATACCAAGCTGTGATACAACCAGAAAGGATGCTTTCAATGGTGCATCTGTAAAAATTGGTGAGAGTCGCAGCTGACATGCCAAATTTCCTTAGTCTTCTGAGAAAGTAGAGGCATTAATGGGCTTTCTTAACAGAGCGAGGGCATCAAGTGGAGCTCTAGATGAGAGTGGGAAAGAAGGAGTAACTGGTGGGAATGAATCAGGGCTGGGAGGGGCAAAATATTGACAAAAAAGTTCAAAAGTAACTTTGAAAATCTTAAAGGGTGGATGACTACAGCAGGTCCATGGTGACACTCAGTGGCCATAGTCTGTAACTACAAGCACATTTAACTTTAAACTCGACAACTGAGCCACTGATGTTTTTGGCTGCTAATGCTACGTGACAATTACCTTGGCTCGATGAATAAATTAAATCCATATTGGCTCTGGGAAAAGGCATGACCAGCCATTCAAATAGTACCTGGAAATCCAAAAGCATCAACAGGGAAGCTGCAAACAAAATGCGTGGTCCAGTCTCGAGTGGGGAGTCTTGAATTCCATGGATATGCAGAGCTGGATTCTAAACAAAAGAGATGAGTGGGTGCAAAAAAAGGTTTACAAGGATGTTACTGGGACTGGAAGGTTTGGATTATAAGGAGAGGCTGGATAGGCTGGGACTCTTTTTTACCCTGGAACGTAGGAGGATGAGGGGTGATCTTATAGAGTTTTATAAAATCTTGAGGGGCATATAGGTAAGGTGAATAGACAAGGTCTTTTCCCCAGGGTGAGGGAATCCAATACTAGAGGGCATAGGTTTAAGGTGAGAGGGGAAAGATTTAAAAGGGACCTGAAGGGCAACTTTTTCACACAGAGGTTGGTGCGAGTATGGAATGAGCTTCAGAGGAAGTGGTAGAGGTGGGTACAATTACATCATTTAAAATATATTTGGACAGGTACGCGGATGGGACAGGTTTAGAAGGATATGGGCCAAACGCAGGCAAATGGGACGAGTTCGGAAACCTGGCCAGCATGGACAAGTTGGGCCGAAGGGCCTGTTTCAGTGCTGTGTATCTCTATGACTCTACGAGTGGAGGAGGGTGCTGATAATCAATTGGATGGACAGAAAGGCAAGCGAGTGGGTTAGAGCAAGGGGATCATTCACCCAGGAAACAAAAGGGCTGTGAAGAACCGTTTGAAAAAGATTGTCAGGGATGGCCTTTGGAAACAAGGGTCTGACAACCGTGTCTTGGCAACAACTGAAGGAGAAATTGAAGGTAAGATTGGAAGTGGAAGAAAGAGAATCCTACAGTGCTGAAGGAGGCCATTCAGCCCATTGAGCCTGCATCGAACACAATCTCACCCAGCCCCTATCCCCATTCATTTACCCTAGCTGGTTCCCCCGACACTAAGGGGCAATTTAGCATGGCTAATTCACCTAACCAGCAAGTCTTTTGGACCGTGGGAGGAAACCCATGCAGACACAGGGAGAATGTGCAAACTTCACACCGACGGCGACCCACGCCGGGAATCGAACCCGGGGCCCCAGCGCGTGGGGCAGCAATGCTAACCGTTGTGCCACCGCGCCACCCTGTGGGTGGGTGGGTAATGTTGAGATGTGGACTGAGGGAGGCTTGAGGGAAGCCAGAGAGGGAGCAGAGCGATGCCAACAAATAAATTAATGTTCCGTGACATTTAACATTGGAGGGGAAGAAAATCACTGCCACAACACTGCCTGCAGTGAAACACAAACACTGCTGTTATTGACTTTGCCAGGGACAGAGACTGAGACGATTTCCCAGTATGTGTGGAATCCTGTGATTCCCTCAGCAATTTTAAAAATGTGTAATTTTTACAATGATTATTGAGAGGGTTCGGTGGTGTGGGGGAAGCTTATTTCTGAAATCCTTCATTGGTCTAATTGTGAGGTGTTAGCTTTCTGATTTACCTTTTCCTTCATCTCCTCTCCACTTCCAATGACAGGTGGAGAGCTAAATATAATCATTTCACGGAGAAGTGACTAAGTCCCATTGGTGTGGGACTGTCATGGCACGGGTACAGACAGCACTCTGACACTTGCTAAATCAGTGAAATGAACATTGACCGTAAAAAGTATCCCGAACATTGGCAAGCTGTTCACCAAAATATCCCAGCCAACTAGATCCACAATCTGATAGCTCACTTCCCACCACTATTAACACTCTTCATGTCGAAATAGCACCATTAACACTCGCCTTTGTCTCATATCCAGGGATACATCTGTCCAGATCCCCTTTTCCCCAACCTCTCCCCAGTCTTCTATTCTACCCCACCACTTTTCCCGCTCCCTTTCCCACTATAGGTAACACGATCGTTAGCATTGCTGCCTCACAGTGACAGGGACCCGAGTTTGATTCCCGGCTTGGGTCACTGCCTGTGCGGAGTCTGCACGTTCTCCCTGTGTCCGTGTGGGTTTCCTCCGGGTGCTCCGGTTTCCTCCCACAGTCTGAAAGGTGTGCTGGTTAGGTGCACTGGCCAGGCTAAACGCTCCCTCAGTGTACCCGAACAGGTGCCAGAGTGTGCTGACTAAGGGATTTTCACAGTAACTTCATTGCAGTGTTAATGTAAGCCTATTTGTGACACTAATAAATAAACTTTACTTTTACCTTTACTTTTTTTAAACTACAAAAGCATACCGTTCATAGAGCACGTAGGAGAGAAGGATATGTAGCCCAATCTATCACTCAAGCCAACCTCACATCCATTGACTCTGTCTACGCTTCTCCTGTCTTGGCAAAGCAGCCAGCATAATTAAGGACCCCACACACCCAGGACATTCTCTCTCCCACCTTCTTCCTTTGGGAAAAAGATACACAAGTCTGAGGTCACGTACCAACTGACTCAAGAACAGCTTCTTCCCTGCTGCTGTCAGACTTGAATGGACCTACCTCGCATTAAGTTGACTTTTCTCTACACCCTAGCTATGACTGTAACACTACATTCTGCACTCTCTCATTTCCTTCTCTATGAACAGTGTGCTTTGTCTGTATAGTTTGCAAGAAACAATACTTCTCACTGTATCCCAATACATATGACAATAATAAATCAAATCCTTCTCTCCGATGTACTCTATGAATGGTATGCTTTGTCTGTATAGCACGCAAGAAGCAATGCTTTTCACTGCATCCCAATACATGTGACAATAATAAATCAAATCAAATCCTTCTCCCCTGTGTACTCTATGAACGGTATGCTTTGTCTGTATAGCGCGCAAGAAACAATACTTTTCACTGTATGTTAATGCATGTGGCAATAATAAATCAAATCAAATGCTCAAATGCCCTTTCGGTAGAATTTGCTAACCGATCATGGCAGCAGGATTTTCCCATCCTGCTGCAGTAAACGGAAATTTGGCTTGTTGCCAAATTTTCCATATTCACCACAGCGGGAGCGTGGCGTGAATAGGTGATTGCTCCGAGTGTGTCCCACGATGCGTCGGATAGATGGATTAGCCGTGTTCAATGCACGGAGTCACAGGGATAGGGCGGGAGACACAGGCTGTGTAAGTTACACTGTCAGGGAGTCAGTACAGACGCAATGGGCTGAATGGCCTCTCCTGCTCTGTAGGGATTCTATGAGAAACGTTGTCCAGAAGGAACTTGATGCTCGCCATGTTTGTGGCAATCAGCTGATATTCACCTCGTGGTCCAAAATCTAAATAAAGGCTGGATAAACAAACTCTCAGAGGCGATTTGGGATCTCAGGACCGCACTGTGACAACAGATCTTGTCAAAGAATATTTTTTAATTGCAGGAACTGTTCGCGACACAACAGCCTGTCGTGGTGTAGCGGCTAAAATATTTCACACATCCTCCAGCGGGGGAATCTCTTCACAACACATTGCAATGGAGCTAGGCTACAGCTCTTTAACACTGAGGATTGTGTACCCTGCAGGACTTTCTACTTACTACTGACAAGGTCACAGAGTGTGTCAGGGCCTACAAATGCCTTCTCAGTGGAATGGGCTGCCCTGAGGTCCTAGAATCATAGAATCCCTACAGTACAGAAGAAGGCCATTCGGCCCATCGAGTCTGCACCGACCACGATCCCACCCACCACCCTCACTTGCCCTGCTAATCCCTTGACACTAAGGTGTAACTTAGCATGGCCAATCCACCTAACTTACACATCTTTGGACACCAAAGGGGATTTTAGCACAGCCAATCCACGTAACCTGAACATCTCAGGACACCAAGGGGCAATTTAGTTACAGTAGAGTAAAAGTTTATTCATTAGCCACAGGTAAGTCTTACGTTAACACTGCAATGAAGTTACTGCGAAACCCCTAGTCGCCACATTCCAGCAACTGTTCAGGTGTACTAAGGGACAATTTAGCATGGCCAGTGCATCTAACCAGCACGTCTTTCAGACTGTAGGAGGAATCCAGAGGAAACCCATGCAGACATGGGGAGAATGTGCAAACTCAGCACAAACAGTGACCCAAGCTGGGAATCGAACCCTGGATTCCCGGTGCTGTGAGGCAGCAGTGCTAACCACTGTGCTACTGTGCCGCCCCTGACGGTCTAGGTGTCCATCTGATTAAAAGGTCTCAGCTGATGAAGACATAGATTTGCCTCATCTGTGTCTGATTTACATATGCAGTGATCACATTGGATACCAGAGGAATTGGTGTTAAGTTGAACTAAAGCTAGGGACGAAACTATTTGCCGATGAGAAGGGACAGGATGATTGAACAGTTTTGGACCCCATATCTAAGGAAAGATGTTATATCGTTGGAGGCAGTTCAGAGACGGTTGATGGGATGATCCCCAGTGTGGAGGGATTGTCTTCTGAGGAAAAGTTACACAGGTTGGGACTCTACACACTGCCATTTAGAAGAATGAGAGGTGATCTCACTGAAACATATAAGCCAGAATCTTATCACCCTTCACCCTGGTGGGATTTTCCCATCCCGCCGCAGTGAACAGAGATTGGGTTGGCCGCCATCTTCTCCAGCTGTGCTGCAGCAGGAATGTGGCATGAATGGTTGGTAAGATCGCACCCAAGAATTCTTAAGAGGCTTGACAGGGTAAATGCTGAAGGATTTTACCCCTCATGGGAGAGTCTCAGATAAGAGGGCACAGTCTCAGAATAAAAGGGCAACAATTTAAGATGAGGAGGAATTTCTTCACTCAGAGGGTTGGCGAATCTTTGGAACTCCTCGCCCCTGGGAGCTGTGGGGGACAGAGTCCTTGTTTATATTTAAGGCTGAGATAGATAGATTCTTGATCAGTAAGGGAATCAAGGGTTACGGGAAAAGGGCAAGTAAATGGACATGATCCTATTGAATAGGCTTGAGGGGCCAAATGGCCTACTCCTGTTGCTATGTTTCACGGTTCCTCTTTATACACCTCTGCAACTCATTCCATTCCAAGCTGAATCCTTTTACTGTAGCTGCCCAGTTCTCTGGCGAGTTGTTTGTGTGAATCTAGTCTATGAGCGGCAATGGACAGGGGGTGGTCTCACTTGGTGCCTGCCCGTGCACTTTGTAGGGGGGTGGGGGATGACTGCTGAGAAATAAACAGGAACAGTAGCTCTGGCTGTGTTTGGTTTTTTTCTTGCCAAAGGCAGAAAACCAGTCGGAGCGGAACCCATTGCCCAAAGCGTAAAGCAGCTAACTCAGCACAAAGTGGAGACTCAGCACTGGAACCTTTCCGATCGGTATGACTTAACCCAACTCTGAGCGGTGTGCTTTTCAAGCGAGCTACTAGGAAATTGCAGGGTCCATTCATTCCTCTGAATAGACGGAGATGGCACTGGTGCAAAGAATTTCTTTTATTGCACAGAACTTAAAATTAATTCATTACAAAAGCAAACAGAAAGAGAAAGAAACCAGAGAGAGAGAGAGAACTGACTTTTCCTGCCAGTTCCTGTACTGATCAAATCAGAACTCCCAAAAGAGATTAAACTAAACTGAAAGTTTAGGGAGGCAGTGGTGTAGAGGTATTGTTGCTGGACTAGCATTCCTACAACCCAGGGTTAATGTGCTGGGGGCCTGGGTTCGAATCCAGCCATGGCAGATGGTAAATCATAGAAATTCTACAGTGCATAAACAGGCCATTTGGCCCATCGAGTCTTCACCAACCATAATCCCACCCAGGCCCTACCCCCATATTTACCCATTAAATCCCTCTAACCTACACATCTCAGGACACTAAGGGGCAATTTTTAGCATGGCCAATCAACCTAACCCGCACATCTTTGGACAGTGGGAGGAAACCAGAGCACCCGGAGGAAACCCACGCAGACACGAGGAGAATGTGCAAACTTCACACAGACAGTGACCCAAGTCGGGAATCGAACCCAGGTCCCTGGAGCTGTGGAGCAGCACTGCTAACCATTGTGGTACTGTGCTACCCCTTCAAATTGAAATTTGAATTCAATAAAAATCTGGAATTCAAAATCCAATGATGGATGTGAATCAATTGTTGGAAAATCCCATCTGGTTCACTAATGTGCTTTAGGGAAGGAAATCTGCTGTTCTTACCTGGCCTGGTCTACATGTGACTCCAGAGCCACAGCAATGTGTTTGACTGTTAAATGCCCTCAGGGGTGGGCAATAAACGCTGGGCCAGCCAGCGATGCCCACATCCCACATAAAGAAAAGCAAGGTCGCACACATTGAGCTGAAGCTACAATATATGTGATTTGCTATCTTTATTATTGAAACTGTTTGGCACATGCTGTCTCTGCCTACCAAAACAATCCTCGCAGCTGCAGCCATGAAAAGCTGTTGCCTACAGCACTGTAATGCAGCCAATTTTAACAAATCCAACGTGCTTTCTGAGTCCACACCAAACGTGGTCAGGTTATGGCTGAGTTAGTTAATTTTTTAAGCTTAACATTTAAGTGTAGTTGTACATAGGCAGAAATACCTTAAAATGAAGTCTTTGCTTGAATGAAGTAAACCATACATAGACTCAACAGAGATAAATACCGATATTTTTAATGGAATAATAAAGATCTGCAGTCATCATTGAGGACATTAGTGTACCAGCTTGGCACCCCTTGGGAGATAGCGAGACATTTCAGGCTTCGAAAGAAGCAGAAGGTGTTATTGATCAAGAGAAATCAGCTACAGGGAAATGCAGCACAGCAATTCCCTACAGTGCAGGAGGAGGCCACTCAATACTGCATCAACCACAATCTCACCCAAGCCCTACTCCCGTAAACCCTCATATTTACCCTGTGAATCCCCTGACACCAATGTTAATTTACCATGGCCAATCAACCTAACCCGCACACCTTTGGAGTGTGGGAGGAAACTGGAGCACGTGGAGGAAACCCACGCAGACACAGGGAGAATGTGCAAACTCCACACAGACAGTGACCCAAGCCAGGAATCGAACCTGGGTTCCTGGCACTGTGAGGCAGCAGTGCTAACCACTGTGCCACCGTGCCATGCCTTGGGGCAGAGCTCCAGTTCTTACAAGCTTGCTGCAGGGCTGCTTGATGATTCTGCCTGAGAGAGAACTCCCCCCAGCTGTCTGAGTTTGCACGTTCTCCCCGTGTCTGCGTGGGTTTCCTCTGAGTGCTCCGGTTTCCCCTCACACTCCAAGGATGTGTGGGTGAGGCTGGTTGGCCGTGCTAAATTTATCCTAGTGTCAGAGGATCAGCAGGGTAAACATGAAGGGTTACAGGAATAGGGCTTGAATGGGATTGTGGTAGGTGCAGCTTCGATGGGCCGAATGGTCTCCTTCTGCACTGATGCTATGATTCTAGTTCTCAACATGTTGGTAATGATGTGTAAATGATCAGGAGCGAGCAGCTTACTCCAAATCTAACATGCGGCAAAGCGTCGGAGGGAGACTGAGCCAATAGCAACCGGTCCCTGGAGGGTTTGGGAAGGGTGGCGGAAAGGTTAATTAGTGAACAGACAGGATTTTAGCCTTTGCACCGCTCTCCCTTCAATCAAAGGAACAGAGCACGTCACTGAGGTGAAATCGGTTAATCGATGCCACTGAATCGCATGAAAGTGATCGTGTGCATTAGGAATAACATTTTCAAAAACAGCAGAGTGCATCAGAGGAGTACATAAGAACATAAGAACATAAGAAATAGGAGCAGGAGTAGGCCATCTAGCCCTTCGAGCCTGCCCCGCCATTCAATAAGATCATGGCTGATCTGTCGTGGCTCAGTTCCACTTTCCCGCCCTCTCCCCATAACCCTTAATCCCCTCTCTTATCAAGAACCCATCAACCCACTTCTTAAAAATATTTAGCGAGGCAGCCTCCACCACTTCAACGGGCAGAGAATTCCAGAGATTCACCACCCTTTGAGTGAAGAAGTTCCTCCTCAACTCCGTTCTAAACCGCCTCCCCTTTATCTTGAGGCTGTGCCCCCTAGTCCTACTGTCTTTTTTGAGCGGGAAGAGTCTCTCCACCTCTATCCTATCCATCCCATTCATCATCTTATATGTCTCAATGAGATCTCCTCTCATTCTTCTAAACTCTAACGAGTACAAGCCCAGTTTATTCAGCCTCTCCTCATAGCTCAATCCCCTCAACTCCGGTATCAGCCTAGTAAACCTCCTCTGCACTCCCTCCAGGGCTAAAATATCCTTGCGCAGGTGCGGCGCCCAAAACTGCACACAGTACTCCAGCTGCGGCCTCACCAATGCCCTATACAGCTGCAGCAAGACCTCCCTACTTTTATATTCAATCCCCCTCGCTATGAAGTACGGTTAACATGGAGCCTCACTGCAGACCAAGGGTAACAACCACAACCCGGAATAAATATTAAAGCCGCTGAAGGAGGTGCAGCTTTGCAGGACCCCCTTGGTAAAGTAGAGGGCATGAATTCTCAGGGCGCGATTTTCTATCTCCCCCCACCCCCAACTTGGCAGTGAATGGGGAGAACCTATCAGTGAAGGGGATATCTTGTGTGATATTGAAGAGTGGGAGAGAGCCCTCAGCACCTTTGCGCCATCAGGGTGGGGGGTTACCCTGATGTTTGTGGGTGATGGGGGGGGTGGTGGTGATCCACTGTGCCCATGGTGGGGTGGGAGGTTCAACTTCAGCACTGATCGAGGCGCCCTTCGAAGATGGCACCCTGATCTCCGTGGAGACAGCCTTGCTGACTCTATCAGGCCCCGCCCCACCAGCGTAAACCACATCCCTGATTTATTTTTGTCTGAGTGGCTGAAGATCTGAAATCTGAGCTGGGCATCTGGCGAGAAACACGGCAATTTTCCCTCCGACACTCTGACAAACCAGGAGAAAGCTCCAGCCATCCAGTTGAGTCTGCTATCGTATTCAGACACCAGCATTGTCCTGTTAAATCTTTGCATCTACTCGAGAATTAGACAAATAAATATGTCTTGGGATATGACCACTTGCAAATCCAGCAATGTTCAGGGTAAAAGGGATAAGCAATGAGTTCTGATCTGTTGGACAACAGATCTGCTCCAACATTGTCCAAAGCTGAAAACAGGTTTACCTTCACTGTGAGTATCACCCACTGAACTGAACCCCAATTGCTAATGTCACATCATTATAGCCATTGTGGTAGAGGGATCTGTTAATGGAGTGAAAATTATGGTCTTTGTTTGAGCTGATCTATGAGGGCCCAGAAAAGGGCCAATGAAGCTGTGGAAGCTCACTCCAGTGGCTAGCGAATGGTTCCGTAAAAAGCCCGCAGAGGCACAAAGTTCCTCTACCAAAATCCCTTCATTCACAAGTCGGACAGCAGCATACAGAGTGCTATCAGTTAGCAGTCTACAGTCCCAGAGGAACTGACACGCCTGGTTAAGTACAAAGCAAGAGGCTCCCTGATTGGCCTTTATTCATATTCTAACAGGCCCACCTCAATTGCCTGATTAAAGTTGTTACAGGTTGCTCGAGAAATGTTTCTTTCTTTTGGTCGGTTGCCTTCCACACCCTTCTTAGTATTGGAAGGCATCCATTATTTGAATGCAAAGCTGTTTCAACACTACAGGAAAGGGGGAAAAGAGTGTCATCACGTACATACCATGCATTCCACTGCTCTTGTGCAAGATGACCAGAGCTGATGGCTCAGTATTCATGGACATTCATAGACTCATACGGTGCTGAAGAGACCCTTCAGCCCATCGAGCCTGCGCCTGCACATGAGAAAAACCTGAACCCCCACCTAATCCCATTTGCCAGCACTTGGCCCATGGCCCTGAACGTTATAGTGTGCCAAGTGCTCGTCCAGATGCTTTTTAAACAATGTGAGGCCTCTACCGCCCTCCCAGGCAGCGCATTCCAGACCATCGCCATTCTCTGGGTATAAGAGGTTTTTATCCACATCTGGGGGTACGGTAGCACAGTGGTTAGCACTGCTGCTTCACAGCTCCAGAGTCCTGGGTTCGCTTCCCAGCTCGGGTCACTGTCTGTGTGGAATTTGCACATTCTCCTCGTGTCTGTGTGGGTTTCCTCCGGGTACTCCGGTTTCCTCCCACAGTCCAAAGATGTGCCGGTTAGGCTGATTGACCATGCTAAGAAATTGCCCCTTAGTGCATAGGAATGTGTAAGTTAGAGGGATTAGTGGGTATAATATGTAGGGATATTGGGGTAGGGCCTGGGTGGGATTGTGTTCAGTGCAGTCTCGATGGGCCGAAGGGCCTCTTTCTACACTGTAGGGTTCTATGATTCCATGATTCATAAACCTCCTGCCTCTCACCTTGAATCACTGTCCCGTCATGACTAACCCTTCAACTAAAGGGAACAGTAGCTTCTTATCCGCTCTGTCCCTGCCCCTCATAATCTTGTACACCTCGATCAGATCGCTCCATAGTCCCCTCTGCTCCAATGAAAACAACCCAAGCCCATCCAACTTCCTTTCATCATAGATTTAGGGTCAGCTTCTCCAACCTCACTTGCATCCGGGATTCTCCTGTCCCGCTGCAGTGAACGGAGAGTTGGCTGAGCATCAGATTCTCCATCCTCGCTGGCAGTGATGGTGGGATGTGAATGGCTGGAGAATTGGGCGGCACGGTAGCACAGTGGTTAGCACCGCTGCTTCACAGCTCCAGGGTCCTGGGTTTGATTCCTGGTTCGGGTCACTGTCTGTGTGGAGTTTGCACATTCCCCTCGTGTCTGCGTGGGTTTCCTCCAGGTGCTCCGGTTTTCTCCCACAGTCCAAAGATGTGTGGGTTCGGTTGATTGCCCTATGGTTAAAAAATTGCCCCTTAGTGTCCTGAGATGCGTCGGTTAGAGGGATTAGTGGGTAAAATATGTAGGGATATGGGGGTATGGCCTGCGTGGGATTGTGTTCAGTGCAGACTCGATGGGCCGATGGGCCTCTTTCTGCACTGTAGGATTCTATGAATTCCATCCTTAGCGTTGTCCTACCTTTCACTCAGTAACTTTGCAAAAGCCAACACAAAAGTTCAGAATTACATTTTGATTTGATTTATTATTGTCACATGTATTGGTATACACTGAAAAGTATTGTTTCTTGCGCACTATACAGACAAAGCACGCCGTTCATCGAGAAGGAAACGAGAGAGTGCCGAACGTAGTGTTACACTCATAGCTAGGGTGTAGAGGAAGATCAACTTAATATAAAGAAGGTCCTGTAGGGTGGCATGGTGACACGGTTAACATTGCTGCTTCACAGCGCCAGGGACCCGGGTTCGATTCCCGGCTTGGGTCACTGTCTGTGTGGAGTTTGCACATTCTCCCCGTGTCCGCATGGGTTTCCTCCGGGTGCTCCGGCTTCCTCCCACACTTCAAAGATGTGTGGGTTAGGTTGATTGTGTATGCTAAATTGATTCTTAGAATCAGGGGGGACTAGCCAAGGTAAATGCATGGTATTATGGGGAAAGTGCCTGAGTGGGACTATGATCGGTGCAGACTCGATGGGCCGAATAACCTCTTCTGCACTGTAGGATTCTTTGATTGTATGAAAAGTCTGATGGCGGCAGGGAAGAAACTGTTTTTGAATTGGTTGGTATGTGACCTCAGACTTTTGTATCATTTTCACATTTACTCTTTGTGTTTATTTATACTTTTCTGTCTTTTTTTCCCCCTTACAGTTGAATCCCTTTCCCTCTTCTTATTCCACTTGCTGTCTCTTTATTATGTTTAACTCTTAACTCATCCTATATCCTCTCTAAACTTTGTTCCTCTCTATATCTTTCTTACTAGGGAACAAAACCTGTATGTACTGCCTGTATGTTATCAAAGACCACGGAATTATTCTTATTACTACAAGTACTCATTATAAGCAGCTGTTTTCACCTTTCCACCAAAATAAACCCCTTGAGTTTATGCACCTCTTGCTTTGAAAGGTGCTGTGCAATTAGTGAGGTATCTTGAAACGTGGTCCAAAATTTATCACATCGTAATATGATTACATTTTGACTAGCACCACCATCGACTGAGAATTTAATCACTTCGCCTTTGTGCCCCAGAGCTGAATATTTACGCCAACTCTACTACTCTTAAAGCAAAAGTGGTTCACAGAATGAATAATTCATCTCCCTGAGGGATGTTTTGCAGGTCATCACTGATTGCATCCAGAGAGTGGTGACAAATGAGGCAGGGACCGTGTGTTTAAATAGTCACATAGAGTAGAGTTATTGGGACTAGCTTAGTGCTTATAAAAAAGGCAGCATGGACAAGTTGGGCCAAAGGGCCTGTTTCCATCCTCTATCCCTCTATGACTCTATGATTCATAGAATCCCTATAGTGCAGAAGGGGCCATTCAGCCCATCGCATCTGTACCGATTCTCTGACAGAGTATTTTCCCCAGGATCTCTCCCCTGCCCTATCCATGTAATCCTACACACACTTATTATGGCTAATCCCATTTAACCTATAACTCTTGGGAGACTAAAGGGCCCTCAGCTCCAGGGATCCGGGTTCAAATCAGGCCTTGGGTAACTCTGTGGAGTTTGCACATTCTCCCCATGTCTGTGTGGGTTTCTTCCAGGTGCTCAGGTTTCCTCCCACACTACAAAGACGTGCGGGTTAGGTTGATTGGCCATGCTAAATTGCCCCTTAGTGTCAGGGGATTTGGACTGTAAATATGTGGAGTTATAGGGATTGGACCTAGGTGGGATTGTTGTCAGTGCGGGCTCAATGGGCTCCTTCTGCACTGTAGATTCTATGATATGGCTAATTCCATCTAAGATATAAATCTTGGGAAACTAAGGGGCTCACACCTCCAAGGATCTGGGTTCAAACCAGGCCTTGGGTGACTGTCCCTGTGGAGTTTGCACATTCTCCCCGTGTCTGCATGAGTTACCTCTGGGCGCACCAGTTTCCTCCCACACTCCGAAGATGTGCGGGTTAGGTGTATTGGCCATGCAAAATTGATCCTAAGTGTCAGGGGGATTAGCAGGGTAAATGCATAGGGTTATGGGGATAGGGCCTGGGTGGGATTGTTGTAGATGCAGGCTCGATGGGCCGAATGGCCTGCTTTGCACTGTAGGGATTCTATGATACCTGATCCATTATTTTTCTCTTCTAACCCTAACCCATGTTTCACTAACTATGGCAGGGTGTGCCCGATGAAGGCATGGCAGCATAACCCTCATATGATTGGCAGGCACAAGTGGGCACTCCCACCATGGCCATGTTATTTGGTGCCTAACGTTCAAATCTTTAATTCATTGCCTCATCTGGAAAATGGCTCCGCTGTTATGGGCGGCACGGTAGCACAGTGGTTAGTACTGCTGCTTTACAGCTCCAGGGACCTGGGTTCGATTCCCGACTCAGGTCACTGCCTGTGTGGAGTTTGCACATTCTCCTCGTGTCTGCGTAGGTTTCCTCCGGGTACTCTGGTGTCCTCCCACAGTCCAAAGATGTGCGGGTTAGGTTGATTGGCCATGCTAAAATTGCCCCTTAATATGCTGAGATGCATAGGTTAGAGGGATTAGTGGGTAAAATGTGTAGTGATATGGGGGTAGGGCCTGGTCGGTGCATACTCAATGGGCCAAATGGCCTCTGCCTGCACTGTAGGGTTTCTATGACTCTAATAAGAATGCAAGGTGATTTTATTGAAACTTATAAGATCCTGAGGGGATTTGATAGGATAGATACCCAGAGGATGCTTTCATTGTGGGAGAGGCTATGAACAGGGGATGCAGTTTAACAATAAGGGACCCAGGCCAGCATTTATTACCCATCCTTAATTGCCCCTGATGCTGATATAATAATATTAGATCACATGACTGAGAGAGTGAGCTCTTGGCTGGGATTCTCCAGCCGTTCATGCCAGTGGGATTTTCTGGTCCCATCTGTACTGCAGGCCAGGATTTCCCTATGGTGATGGTGGTACAATGGGAATTCCAATTGACAGCGAGTGACAGGACTAGAGGAATGATGCATTGTCTCCAGCCACCGCAAATCTCGCCCCCTTGAAGAGAATAGAAACTCTTTCTTTGTGTGAAGGTCCAAATGTGTAAATGCTTGCTGCAAGCAAATACCACAGAAGAATCCCTACAATGAATAAGAAGGCCATTCGGCCCAGCGAGTCTTCAATCCCACGCAGGCCTTATCCCCGTAACCCCATGTATTTACCCTGCTAATCCCAGAAACGATTAATTACTTAGAGTCATAGAATGCCAACAGTGCAGAAGATCATTCAACCCATCAAGTCTGCACCAATTCTCTGACAGAACATGCCACCCAGGTCTTTTCCACTAACTCCATGCACTTAAAGTTTATTTATTAGTCACAAGTAGGCTTACATTAACATTGAAATGAAGTTACCATGAAAATTTCCTAGCCCCTACACTCTGGCACCTGTTCGGGTACGCTGAGGGAGAATTTGGCATGGCCAATGCAACCAGCTTACCCCCCAAACTTACACGTCTTGTGACACCAATTTAGAATGGCCAATCCACTTAACATGTCCATCCTTGGAATGTGGGAGGAAATCAGAGCAGCCAGACAAAAACCCATGCAGACATGGGGAGAACATGCAATCTCCACACAGATAGTCATCCAAGATTGGAATTGAACCTGGGTCCCTGGCACTGTAGGGCGGCAGTGCTAACCACTGTGCCTCCCTTAATCATTGAATAGAATCCCTACAGTACTGAAAGAGGCCATTTGGCCCATCAAGTCTGCACAATCCCACCCAGGTCCTACCCCCACATCCCTACATATTTTACCCAGTAATCCTTCTAAGCTACACATCTCAGGACACTAAGGGGCAATTTTAGCATGGCCTATCAACCTAACCTGCACATCTTTGGACTGTGGGTGGAAACTGGAGCACCCGGAGGAAACCCACGCAGACCCGAGGAGAATGTGCAAACTTCACACAGACAGTGTGGGAATCGAACCCAGGTCCCTGGAGCTGTGAAGCAGCAGTGCTAACCACTGTGCTACTGTGCCGCCCTTAATAGGTCGGGTTAAAGAGATCATAGATGTGAGTAGTGTACTTTTGGAAGACTAGACAGCCACGAAACTGCTTCTAACCCCTGACCACATAACAAAACACTAACCACACAACATCCCCTGAGTTCTGCACTGAAATATCAACCAAGATGATGCTTGAAAGTTCTGGATTGGGAGCCAGAAGCCAGGAGCGTCTGGCTCTGAGGTCCATTTGCTTTCATCTCAGCTGACCTGGAGGTGGGAAAAAGAATAACCAATGTCTTCCTTTTTCACTTGACGGAAGTGGAAGCTTTAATTCCTTGAGAAAGTCTCATCGTTCTTTTTGCAATCCAAGAACGATCGAATTCTCAGGAAACCTCTCAAATTTGGTGCTAAAACGCCTGGATTTCTTTGTGTTGTCATGCCAATTCCAGAAAGATTTAATTATCCCAAAGGCCTACTCAGGTTCTTGAGAAAGTGACCATTTCTCTCTTGCTCTGCATCAAAATTACGCTCCAGCGTATTACTGAGCTTCTTTAATATGTTTTGTCTCCCCAGCTTACCCTTCCCGCTGTTCCCTCATATTAAATGAATTGCTCCCACAAAAAAATTTTTAAAAACCTGCAAATTCTATCGGTCTGAAAAAGACAAAAGTTCCTGGATTGCTGCGGAACCTCTGCAACGACCATCAGGAGAAAGTTGGCCAATGTTTGCCTGAACTCAACTCCGGCTCAGTGCTAATCTCAGAATGTTAAGCCACCCCTTCTCTTTGCTAATGTGACAAAAATTGCCATCCATTGCCAGCATTTTCTGCAATTGATTTCAACAAATTTTGATTTGATTTATTATTGCCACATGTATTGGTGTACAGTGAAAAGCATGTTGCTTGTACACTATGCAAGGCATGCCTTTCATAGGGAAGGAAAGGAGAGACTGCACACTGTAATGTTACAGTCATAGCTAGAGTGTAGAGCAAGATCAATTTAATGTGAGTTAGATCCATTCAAAAGTCTGATGGCAGCAGCAAAGAAGCTGTTTTTGAGTCGGTTGGTGCCTGTCCTCAGAATTTTGTATCCTTTTCCTGATGGAAGAAGGTAGAAGAGAGAATGTCAAGGGTGCATGGGGTCCCTAATTATACTGGCTGCTTTTCTGAGGCAGCGGGAAGTGTAGATAGTCAATAGGAAGGAGGTTGGTTTGAGTGATGTACTGGGCTTTGTTCATGACCTTTTGTAGTTTCTTGTGGTCTTGGATAGAGACCAAGCTGCGATAGAAGCAGAAAGAATGCTTTCTATGGTGTATCTATAAAAGTTGATGAGGGTCATATAGTGGACATACCAAATTTCCTTAGTCTTCTGAGAGAGTAGAGGCGTTGATGGGCTTTCTTAGCTATAATGTCGACATAGAGGGGCTAGTGCAGGTGATCTGGATACCTAAAAACTTGAAGGTCTCAGCTAAATTGCCCTGTCAGCTTCCAGTAAGATAATGTACCCAACCTCCAGGGTATCATTGAAGGTAAAAAAAGATCTCTAATGTTTCCGAATGTACTGAGTGGAAATGATCTTGGACTGAAATAGCACCAAGGGAATACCTTAGATTGAACTAAGGTATTTAAATCTGCCTGCACAAATCTATGATGTAATGTATTATTTATTAGTTATCACTTTGCCTTGTTATTCGAGGCTTGGCAGCTTGTATGTTCCGATCAAAATGCATTTCAATCATTCTATGTAAGATGTTTGATCCACTTGATCTGTCCCCTGCATCAAGGCCCCAGAGATCTCCCTGTTTAATTTTCCACTTGGCAAATATCCATCAGTGAGAGGGGATAGGGAACAGAATTCCTTAGGGAATCAATGAGGCACCTTACTGCTTAAAATATTGGACAGGTGCTGTCTGACAGTTCATGACTTGGGCAAACAAGTCCCCAGAGTGGAGACAATGCAGATAGAATTAATATGTAGAATCCATAGAATCCCCACAGTGCAGAAGGAGGCCATTCGGCCCAGTGGGCCAAATGTTGCTGCCCATCCATTACACAATAGCTGGAGATTCTCTGATCTCGCATGCCCTGCTGCCGCTGCCAGGGAGGATGGAAAGTTTGGTGCCCAGCCACATCACCATTCACAGCAACGGGACTGGAAAATCCCAGCCATGGGCGAGGTTGGAGAATCCCATGCCAACTGTTCCATCGGAAAGAACTCTTTGAATGCAGACAACAAAACTCGCTCCAACTTATAAATCAAAGAAAGTGTCGAATTAAGAAACTTCATTACTCCAAACTTGGGCCCTCGCCCATTCGAAATTCCTCACAATTCCCAACAGATTCTTATTTATAGTGAGTCAGCTGGTCAGCTGACCTTCACATCATTCTGTAATTGGTTCCATGGTTTACTGGGTCAGCTGACTCTTACAGCTTATTACCATTGGTCACATTACATCCAATACAAAGTTGTTACTGGTTCCATTTGAACACCAGCATGCCTGATATTTCATTCTGCTATCAGTCAGGATTTGTGAGATTTGAGATTGTCCAACAAAGGGAGGGAGGCGGGGGGGGTCACATTCATAAGCGATTTTAGAGTAATTCATTAGATAGGTTTATTACATAGCGACAGGTTAATTAAGATACATAAGTTACCTAGACAGGAAAAGCAGATGACCCCGTGATTATACAATTAATGGTGGGGTCCTGAGGAGTGTTGTCAAACAGAGAGACCTAGGGGTGCAGGTGCACAGTTCCTTGAAAGTGTCACAGGTAGAAGAAGGCGTTTGACACATTTACTCTCATTGGTCAGAGCACTGAGTACAGAAGATGGGACATCATGTTGCAACTGCTCAAGACATTGGTAAGGCCACATTTGGAGAACTGCGTACAATTCTGGTCACCCTGCTGTAGGAAGAATGTTATTAAACTGGAAAGAGTACAAGGATGTTACTGGGACTGGAAGGCCTGAATTATGAGGAGAGGCTGGGACTTTTTTCCCTGGAGTGTAGGATTATAAGGGAGACTTTATAGAGGTTTATAAAATCATAGGGGCAAAGATAAGGTGAATAGACAAGGTATTTCCCCAGGGTCGGGGAGACCAAAACTAGAGTGAAAAGGTTTAAACTGAGAGGGGAAAGATTTAAAAGGGCCTTGAGGGGCAGTTTTTAATGCAGAAGGTGTGCGTGTATGGAATGAGCTGCCAGAAGAGGTTGTAGAGGCAGGCACAATTAGAGCATTTAAAAGACATTTGGACAGGTACATGGATGGGAAAGGTTTTGAGGGATATGGGCCAAATGCAGGCAAATGGGACTAGTTCAGTTCAGGGAACCTGATCTGCATGGATAAGTTGGGCCGAAGGACCTGTTTACACGTTGTATGACTATGTGACTCTAGGTGAGAATGGTTTACCATCCTGGAGGGTGAATAGATGGATAAATCTGATTGCTGTGACTGGAGGTGGCAGTCTCTCTTTATTTTACGGTTTTGGGGCGAGTGAGGCTGTAAAATCCCACCCGTTGAGTGAGGCGAACATCAGATGCATGTCTGGGTGAGCAAACTGAAATCGCAGCTCAGTGGACAGCCAGCTGTGATGATCTGAATCCCTGCAGGAGATGAACAACCTTCATAAGAGGAGAAATCAGACTATGGATTGAAACAAAAGGAAACTTGGGTTGAATAAATGGTGAGCTTTCAGGTATGCTGATGCTTGGTGGCACAGTGGTTAACACTGCTGTCTCACAGCGCCAGGAACCCGGGTTCGATTCCCACTTGGGCCACTGTCTGTGCGGAATCCACACGTTCTCCCCGTGTCTGCGTGGGTTTCGTCCGGATGCTCCAGTTTCCTCCAACACTCCAAAGATGTGCAAGTTAAGTGAATTGGCAAGGTTAAATTCTCCCTCAGCATTTCCGAACAGGAGTGTGGCGAGTAGGGAATTTTCACAGTAAGTTCATTGCAGTGTTAATGTAAGCCTACTTGTGACGCTAATAAATAAATTTTAAGTAAGGGAGAAGGAACACAACAGGAATAAATTAAATAAACAATAAGACAACAGCCAAGTCAAAAATCGCCTGCCAAACTGGAATAATTTTGCTTCTTTATTGCTGCTTTCTCCATTCCTGACTGGGAGAAGTCCTAAGTTCTGATTTGTGGATGAATCATTGCTTTCTCTACAAATTGCACATTGTTGTAGACCCGTGCCTAGCATCGCTCTGATCTTTGGATCATCGCCGTACCTACACCGATAAGTTGAAACCCCCAACGAAAGGGCAGCCGGCCGTTTGATTAACTCTCACCCTGCAGGAGGTCTGGCTGAGGACTAGGCCGGAGGAGGCTGATAATATCAGGAAACAGATGGGGGAAAGAATTGAACGTAACCCAAACGATGAAATATGGCATGACTGGAAAGAGAAATTCCATGAAAGAACTAATGAATATCAAGATGGAATAAACTGCAAACCAGATGGCCTATGATTCATGAAGCCATATGAAATTAGAATAAAGTATAATGCTACATGAAAATGAGAAATGCATGTTTTTCTCATATATTATTTAAATGGGGACAATTGTTGACGTCCAATAACCAAGAATTAATGGGGAGTCGCTCCATTTTAATTAGCTTCTCAGAAATGGCAAATAGTTGTTGCCAATTACTTAGAATCATCGGATCCCCACAGTGCAGAAGGAGGTCATTTGGCCCATCAACTCTAAAGTATAGTTTATTTATTAGTCACAAGGCTTACATTAACACTGCAATGAAGTTACTGTGAAATTCTCCAAGTCGCCGCACTCCGACGCCTGTTCGGGTCAATGCACCTAACCAGCACTGTGGGGGACTCTGCGATAGAACATGCCACCCAGACCCTTTGCTGTAGCCCACACTTTTATCCCACTAATCCCCCTAACCTACATATGTAACACTAAAGTGCAATTTAGCATGATCAATCCAGTTACCCGCACATCTCTGGACTGTGGGAGGAAACCAGAGCACCCAGAGGAAACCCATGCAGACACAGGGAGAATGTGCAAACGCCACACAATGACCCAGGGTCAGAATTGAGACAGCAGTGCTAACCACTGTGCTACTGTGCCCCCCTAAAGTTCAAAAGCAGCTAGTTTTCCACCAGTGGTAGGCCTGGGAGTGACCAGCCCTTTGCCATCAGCCCTCCAGGTGTTGGAGGGAGTGAGGAAGGGGCTTGTTAACAGGTATTGTGCCCAGTGGAGAGACCCAACCTCAGAAAAGGGGAGAATAACGATAGGTGGGCTCTGCAAGTGGTGAGATACTGAGTACAAGTACCCTACAGTCAGGGCAAGGGACAAAGATTGCATGGGTCCCAGCACACTGGAGGGTGACATGAACCCCAGGTCACACTACCTGTAACCCCCATGAATTGCCTGGGCTTGTAAAATCTCACTTACTGTCCTGTCTAGAGACAATACACATCTCTTTAACCTATGCTAATGCTATCTCCACTCACATTGTCTGCATCTTTAAGACTTGAATAGCAAGTTAGTTGTAAAGACTCGCATTCTAATCAGTATTCTGTAAACTGTGTGTGACTTTATATGCCTTTCTCTGATCAGAACCTTCCACATACCTAACGAAGGAATACCGTTTCTGAAAGCTTGTGGGATTACTATCAAATAAACTGGTTGGGCTTAAACCTGGTGTTGTGAGACTTCTTACTGTGTTTACCCCAGTCCAACGCCGGCATCTCTACATCATAAAAAATCTGCCTCATACATCTCCTTTAAGCTTGCCTCTCACACCTTAAACCTATACCCCCTAGTAATTGAAACATTCCTGATTCATATTTCTTGAAAAATGTTTTTTAAAAATTCTGTGAAACCTCGAATGTTTCCTATCATCATTTCCTTCACAGCTCAACGTTAAGCCATGGACATTGATTTAAAACAAGATCCTAAACAAGTCTTTTGTGAGTGGTACAGTGGCACAGTGGTTAGCACTACTGCCTCATCGCGCCAGGGACACGGGTTCGATTCCCAGCTTGAGTCTGCACATTCTCCCTGTGTCTGTGTGGGTTTCCTCCGGGAGCTCCGATTTCCTCCCACAATCCGAAGGATGTGCAGGTTAGGTGCACTGGCTGTGCTAAAATCTCTCTCAGTGTACCCGAACAGGAGTGTGGCGACTAGGGGATTTTCACAGTAACTTCATTGCAGTGTTAATGTAAGCCTACTTGTGACATGAATAAATAAACTTTAAAACAGCAATGGTGGATGTGTTTGTAATACAGAAACTGTTCTCTCTCTGTAACACTGCAAGGATACCATTCTCCTGCAGCGAGCATGGGTTTAAGCAGGCAGATGTGTTTGGTTTTGATTTAAATTGTGTCGGTGTTACTTTCTAACTCAGAACTTGGCCTTAGACTCAGACTGAGCATAAGAATAATTTTTACCAATGCTCCCAGATCGTTCACTGTGACAGACTTGTTAAAAATAACCGTTCGGCTGCTTTGGGTTCTGGCCTCAATCATTTCTTTTCATTACATTTCCCTTGCAGGTGCTGACATTGTGCAGTGGCTAATGAAAAGCCTGAACATTGAAGATCAAGGTAAAAGAAGTGTGTGATGGTTATGGGTTTAATTATGGGAAGGCAGAATTCTGCACTAACACCCTACTTCCCCCAGGCCAACTTGCAAACACTTTCACCAAGCACCTCAATGCTGTGACAAGGGGGCGGCACGGTGGCACAGTGGTTAGCACTGCTGCCTCACAGCGCCAGGGACCCGGGTTCAATTCCACCCTTGGGTCACTGTCTGTGTGCAGAGTCTGCACGTTCTCCTCCAGGTGCTCTGGTTTCCTCCCACACTCCAAAGATGTGCGAGTTTGGTGGATTGGCCATGATAAATTGTCCATTTGAGTCAGGGGGATTAGCAGGGGAAATATATGGGGTTACGGGGAGTGGGCCTGGGTGGGATTGTTGTCGGTGCAGGCACGATGGGCCAAATGGCTTCCTTCTGCACAGTAAAAATTCTATGATTCTAAGATTAAACCAATTCAAAAGCTGAGTTCAGACTTGGCGAATCAGAATAGCTAATTCATTCATGGGATGTGTTTATCACTGACTTATTGTCCATCCCTAATTGCCCTGGTGAAGGTGGTGTTGAACCACCATCTTGAGCTGTTGCATTCCCTGATACACCACAGTGCTGTTAGGGAGGGAGTTCCATATTTTGACCCAGTGACAGTGAAGGAACGGCCGATATATTTCCAAGTCGGGAAGTGAGTGGCTTGAAGGGGAACTTGCAGGTAGTGGTGTTCCCAGATATCTGCTGCTTTCTAGATGGTCGTGGTTATTGTTATATATGGTGGGGATAGAGGGGTGGGGGGGTGAACCTTCCTTTAAGGGAATGAGTCATGTAATTCTGGTTGTCTGGTGATCTGCTGGAGACTGTCCTGGGAGGGCAGTAGGAGTTGGAGTGTGGAGAGAATGAGACCTGCAAATAAAACCAATATCTGTCTGTAGAGTCAGTTCTTAGGGATACCCCCAGTAGCGGCACATAGTGCTAGATTTGGAACGTGCTGTCTAAGGAGGCTTCGTGAGTTACTGCAGTGGGTCTTGCAGTTTAATGGATGTTCCTACCTCACTTCCTGTCTCCAACCTCCCACTGCCTAGGTTGTCTCTTTCGATCTGGTACTGCAGAAAGAATTTCCAGTCTCGTAATGCTAGTGTCAGGAGAATTTGTCACTCAGCCAAAACTCCATTCACTGCAGCGGGACTGGAGAATCCCAGCCACGGGAAAGGTCGGAGAGTCCGACCCCAACTGTTACAGTCGAAAGAAAATTTATTTTTTTCCCCTATAAGTGCACCGGCCATACTCCGACTCACCTTTGCATCTCCATTCGAGTGAATCAAGCCACAAATGGTATTCCATTTTGGCCTAACACCTCATAATCCTTTAGCTGCCTGTGTTGTAAGTTTCCGCTAGGATAACCCATAGTCACATAATAGTCACTTTTGCTTTTATCTCTCTCACCCTGCTCAACCTTAGCGGCTCACTGCCTTGGTTCAGTAACCAAGGGATAACAGTTTGGACCCATCATGGTCAGTCTTCAGAGGGAGAAAAAATTAACTGAAAAAAGACAACAGAATTTACTCTTGCTCCCAGCAAGAATTGTTCTGATAACTCTGTATCTCCATGTCCATCTGGTGTATTTCACTCATGAAAGATATCAGTACACATAGCATAGAATGGAACAGCGAGGAGGTGATGGCCTAGTTTGATTTGATTTGATTTGTTATTGTCACATGTATTAACATACAGTGAAAGGTATTGTTTCTTGCATGCTGTACCGTTCATCAAGGAGGAAATGAGAGAGTGCAGAATGTAGTGTTACAGTCATAGCTAGGGTGTAGAGATAAACCAACTTAAAACAAGGTAGCTCCATTCAAAAGTCTGATGGTATTATCTGTTAGACTATTAATCCAGAAACTCAGTTAATGTTCTGGGGATCCGGCTTCGAATCCCGCCACAGTAGTTGGTGGAATATGAATTCAATAAAAAATATCTAGAATTAAGCACGGTGGCACAGTGGTGAGCACTGCTGCCTTACAGCGTCAGGGATCTGGGTTTGATTCCCGGCTTGGGCCACTGTCTGTGCAGAGCCTGCACATTCTCCCCATGCCTGCATGGGTTTGCTCCGGCTACTCTGGTTTCCTCCCACAGTCCAAAAAAACGTGCTAGTTAGGTGCCTTGGCCATACGAAATTCTCCCTCAGCGTACCTCAACAGGGAGTGATGACTAGGGGATTTTCACAGTAACTTCATTGCAGTGGCAATGTAAGCCTACTTGTAGCACTAATAAATAAACTTAAACTTAATGATAACTGTGAAACCATTGCTGATTGCAATGGTTCACTAATGTCCTTTAGGGAAGGAAATCTGCTGTCCTTGCCCGGTCTGGCCTACATGTGACTCCAGAGCCACAGCAATGTGGTTGACTCTCAACTGGCTTTGGGCAACTAGGGATGGGCAATAAATGATAGGGATATGGGGATGGGGCCTGGGTGGGATTGTGGTCAATGCAGACTCCATGGGCCAAGTAGCCTCTTTCTGCACTGGAGGGTTTTTATGATTCTATGAAGAATATTAGTGAACCAATTGACAAAAATGCTAGCCAGCCAGCAATGCCCATGTCCCATAAATGGATACAAAAGAAATGATGAGGTACTTTCAAACCAAATAAATAGGTACGGGAGATGGGGAAAACTTTAAATGGATTTGGTAACAGAAAAATAACTCCATTTGTAATGTTTTTCTCCCCCTATTCATAGGTGAAGCGATACACTTGGGGAGCCTCATTGCCGCTCAAGGATACCTGTTTCCTATCTCAGATCATGTGCTGACGTTAAAGGATGATGGGACATTTTACAGGTTTCAGGTGAGTCAACAATGTCTTCTTTGCCAGAACCGGAAAACCTTTACACAAGACACTTAAAACTTAAGAAGATAACCTGCCATTGTTTAACACCTTTCCTGCGTTCCTCCAAAGTGACTATAATGAATCTACCAGGAAAATAGGGCAGGGTTCAGGTAACTGGGAATTCCATTTGACCCATCTGTCAAAGAATCAGTGTCAAGAGCTTCTGCACCAGACCTTGAGAGGGACGAGATGATGGAATTGGGTATCACGGAAGGATCAGGGGGTCAGAATGTGCAAGTCTTGCTCCTCTCTTTAGGAGGTGCATGGGGAGCCTATTGTACCCTGTTTCTTTCTGCATGGCAACACCTCAACCAATCAGAATTGACTTGTCAACCAATCACAACCCTTTTCTCCTGCAGTACAAGTAGGTGTGATCATTCGAAATTTGGCATTTTTGGATTTGTCCTGATGAGTGCAAGATGAAAAACTTCAGCAACATGTCTCTTTTTCAGCAATGTTCAAGGTTGGGGGAAGGTTGATGATAGTGAGGTGTGATCTGGGAGTAAATTGTAGAGGTAATACTGGGGTTGGGCTGTTTGCAGTGGTAGAAGGGGTTAGTTTATAGAAATCATAGAAATCCTACAGTGCAGAAAGAGTCCATCTGGCCCATCAAGTCTGCACTGACCACAATCCCACCCAAGCCTTATCCCCATATCCCAACATATTTACCCACTAATCCCCCTAACCTTCGCATCTCAGGATACTAAGGGGCAATTTAGCATGGCCAATCAGCCTAACCCGTACATCTTTGGACTATGGGAGGAAATCGGAGCACCCGGAGGAAACCCAGTTTATTGGGTAACACTTCTTCTCCTTCTGGCCCACAAGGACTGCTATAAAGACACTTTAGGAGATCAAGCAAACCCATGCAATGATAATTTAAATGGCCCCAGGTCACCAAGCAGAACTTCTTATATTGTTTCATACCTTACCTTGGTTCACATTCTTTATAGAATCTCCACTGTATCTCCATTCAGCCCTTCAAATCTGCACTGACTCTCCAATAGAGCATCTTATCCAGGCCCTATCCCAGTAACCCCAGATATTTACCCTGCTAATCCTCCTAACCCACACACGCTGTCACATGAAGGATCAATTTAGCACGGCCAATCCACCTAACTTGCACATCTTTGGACTGTGGGAGGAAACCAGAACACCCAGAGGAAAACCACACAGACACGGGGAGAATGTAAAAACTCCACACAGACAGTGACCCGAGGCCGGAATCGAACCTGTGTCCCTGGTGCTGTGAAGCAGTAGTGCTAACCACTGTGCTGCCCTACATGAGATATGGTGGAAGGTTGATAGCTGCTAATTATAGGAGATTGATAACTTGTCAAATCCAATCAAGGATGTTTCAGACTGTTGGAAATGTGGTCATTTGAAATTAGCCATTCTTTCACCCCCATTCTTGGCTGCATCTTACATGCAGTAGGGTTCAGACAGTAAAGATTTTATGAAGTGAGTAAAATTGGATATTGACAAGAAAAGGATAGGAATAGTCGAGTCTAGAGATAGCAGGTCATGAATGAGGGCTTTCAGTATCAGTGGGGTGGAGACAGTTACATAGTCAGAAGTAAGCAGTCTTAGTAATAGCGTGAATCCAAAGTTGGAAGCTCAGCTCAGAGTCAAACTAGACTTCAGGGTTGTGAACTAACTGATTCAGACTCAATTTGGGGACAACACAGTCGCGCACTGCTGCCTCACAGCGCCAAAGACTTTGGTTCGATTCCCGGCTTGGGTCACTAGTTGTGTGGAGTCTGCATGCTCTCCCCATGTCTGTGTAGGTTTCTTCTGGTTTCCTCCCACATTCCAAAGATGTGTGGGTTAGGTGTATTGGCCATGATAAATTCGCCCTCAGTGTAAGGGGGATTAGTAGGATAAGTATGTGGGGTTATGGAGATCGGGCCTCAATGGGATTGTGGTCGATGCAGACTAGATGGGTCCCTTCTGCACTGTAGGGATTCTATGATTCAAGGACAGTACGGCTAATGGTTAATGTTGGGTTATTCCAAATCTTCAAAGGAAAATTTGAAACAACTGCCCTTGTCTTTATTGTGCAATTTGATATAGTGTAAGGAAAGATTTTCCTTTCATTCATTAATGAGATATGGGCATCACTGGCTGGCCAGCATTTATTGCCCATCCCTAGTTGCTCTTGGAGGGCATTTACACACGCTGGCACATGAAGGGTCAATGTAGCACGGTCAATGTACCTAACCCGCGTATCTTTGGAATGTGGGAGGAAACCGGAGCACCTGGAGAAAAGCCATGCAGACACGGGGAGAACGTGCAAACTCCACAGACAGTGACCCAAAGCTAGAATTGAACCCGGGTCCCTGGCAATGTGAGGCAGCAGTGCTAACCATTGTGCCACCGTGCCACCTCGAATGCCTGGACTGTTGCCAGATTCAGTAAAGTAACAAATAAATCTTTATTACAGGCTCCATATTTTTGGCCATCGAACTGCTGGGAGCCAGAAAACACAGACTATGGTAAGTGAATCTCTCATTTCCTTTGCCACAGTGCTGATAAAGTACGTAACATCTCAGTGTATTAACTCCTTGCATATTGTTTAGTCAGGCACAAGCAGAGTGGATATAGGGCAGCAAGGTTCCCACTGACTCTATTATATTCCATTCATCTTGTCTAATTTCTGCACAGTTGGGTGTTGTGGCCTTTACGAGGCCCATGAGGTTGGCCTCTTGGAGTATGAGCTCCTTGATTGAGGTAATGATTGCCTGCCCAATCAGGGAGTCTCACCCAAGTGTATAAGGAGGAATGTCAGGGCTACCAAGTTTACTTATTAGTGTCAGAAGTAGGCTTACATTAACACTGCAATGAAGTTACTGTGAAAATCCCCTAGTCGCCACACTCTGCATCTCTTTGGGTACACTGAGGGAGAATTTAGCACAGCCAATGCATGTAACCAGCACTTTTGGACTGTGGGAGGAAACTGGAGCACCCGGAGGAAAACCATGTAGTCACGGGGAGAATGTACAGATTCCACACAGACAGTGATCCAAGTTGCGAATCAAACCCCAGTCCCGTGCGCTGTGAGGCAATAGTACTACTGGCACTCTGGATTCTGACTTTATACCCAAAGCACCCTTAGGAGTGGAGATAGGTTTGTAAAGTAAAAGGAATCTGGTGAAGGGACACTGGCTTCCTTTATCCCCTACAGTGTGATCACATCCTTACGATAATGTGGTGACCAGAACTGCACACAGTGGCCTCACTAAATTCTGTACAACTCTAAGTGCCTTCTGTGCTTATGTAATCTATGCCTCAATCGATAAAGGCAAGTGTCCCACATGCCCTTTTCACCACACTACTAACATGCCCTTCCATTTTCAGAGATCTGTGGACAAACAGGCCAAAGTCCTTTGTTCCACAGAACTTCCTAGTGTCCTACCATTCATTGAGTACGTCCTTGTCAAATTACTCCTTCCAAAGTGTACCACCTCACACTTTTGCAGGGGTAAATTCCATCTGCCACTTACCTGCCCATTTGGCCAATCCCTCTATATCTTCTTATAGCCTAAGACACTCAGCCTCACTGTTAACCACCCGACTATCTTGGTTCGAGTGGATGAGAAGGAACAGGAATATGCATCTTTTTTTAATTCATAGAATCCATGCAGTACAGAAGGAGGCCGCTTGGCTCATTCATGGGATGTTGGCACCACTGATAAGGCCAACTTTTGTTGCCCATCCCCATTTGCCCTTGAATAAGTGGACTCGCCTGACCATTTGAGAGGGTATTTAAACGTCAACCACATTGCTGTGGTTCTAGAGTCACATGTAGGCCAGACCAGGTAAGGACAGCAGATTTCCTTCCCTCGAGGACATTTATGAACCAGGTGGCTTTTTCCGATAATCAACAATGGTTTATAAGTAAAGTTTATTTATTAGTCGCAACTAGGCTTACACTAATACCGCAATGAAGTTACTGTGAAAATCCCCTAGACGCCACACTCCGGGGCCTGTATGGATACACTGAGGGAGAATTTAGCATGGACAATGCACCGAACCAACATGTCTTTCGGACTGTGGGAGGAAAACAGAGCACCCGGAGAAAACCCATACACACATGGGTAGAATGTGCAGACTCCACACAGACAGTGACCCAAGCCGGGAATCAAACCTGGGTCCCAGATGCTGTGAGGCAGCAGTGCTACCCACTGTGCCACCATGCAGCACCTTTCACTGTCAGTCCAAATTGAATTCAAATTTCACCGTGTGCCGCGGTGGGATTTGAACCCTTGCGCGTGGCATTGGGTCTTTGATCGAGTTTGATTCCAGCCTGTGCAGAGTCTACACGTTCTTCCCATGTCTGCGTGGGTTTCCTCTGGGTGCTCCGGTTTCCTCCCACAGTCGGAAAGATGTGCTGGTTAGGTGCATTAGCCATGGTAAATTCTCCCTCAGTGTTCCCGAACAGGCGCTGGAGCGTGGCAACTCAGGGATTTTCACAGTAATTTTATTGCAGTGTTAATATACCACTACACCACCACTTCCCCACATACTGATCTTGTCATCACTATTGCTAAAGTGAAAAGCCCATTCATTGCTTGGAAAGGGAGAGTATTTGAACAGTGGAGTTAATCACTTGATCTTTTTCTCACTATCACAGCCATCTACCTGTGCAAGCGGACAATGCAGAATAAAGCAAGATTGGAACTTGCGGATTATGAAGCCGTAGGTATACTAATTTTCTAATCAATGGCACACCATTGTAATACCGCACTTGTCATTTTGAAAGATGCAACATGGATTCGAGTCTGTGCTCGCACGATCGTAGCTCAATGATTTTTAGAAAGGAAAGCAGAAACCTGTTTTCTGTTTTAACACAAAGCTATTCCTTCTGCAGGAGAATTTGGCCAGGTTGCAAAGAGCATTTGCACGAAAATGGGAGTTCATCTTTTTGCAAGCGGAAGCCCAAGTGAAGTACGTAACCGATAACCTTACCACTGTATAAAAAGAGAAACCATAGGAAAGAGTGGGACTTTGCTTTCTGTCTGTGTGTGTGGGGGTGATCTCACGTGGCTTAACAGATCACATTCTGGAACAGGATTGTAATATTTCATCATAAAATTCCTACAGTCCAGAAGGAGGCCATTCAGCCCATCGAGTCTTCACTGACTCTCCAACTGGTCATCTCACCCAGCCCTTATTCCCATGTACTTACCCCACTAACCTCCCCTCCCCCTAACCTACACATCTTGGGACACTAAGGGCAGAATTTTACCAGCACATCTGCTCAGGTTCCATACGATCCTGCCCAAGGCCAACAGATAATGCCATTCCCCGAGACTCACCCGCCCCCGGAATCGGGGCAGATGTGCCAGGAAAATCCGGCTTTAGAGGCAATTTAACATGGCCAATCCCTCTAACCTACATATCTTTGGAGTGTGGGAAGAAACCAGTGCATCCGGAAGAAACCCACGCAGACATGGGGAGAACGTGCAACTCCACACAGGTAGGGGCGGTACGACAGCACAGTGGTTAGCACTGCTGCCTCACAGCACCAGGGACACAAGTTCAATTCCAGCCTCAGGTCACTGCCTGTGTGGAGTTTGCACATTCTCCCCGTGTCTGCGTGGGTTTCCTCCAGTTGCTCTGGTTTTCTCCCACAGCCCAAAGATATGCAGGTTACGTGGACTGGCCATGTTAAATTTCCCCTTAGTGTCTGGGGGACTATCAGGGTAAATATGTGGGGATAAGGCTTGGGTGGGATTGTGGTTGGTGCAAGCTCGATGGGCCAAATGGCCTCCTTCTGCACTGTAGAAATTCTATGATTCTAGCCACTTGAGATGGAATTAAATCTGGGTCGCTGGTGCTGTGAGTCAGCAGTGCTAAGCACTGTTCCTCCAGTATCCCAAAAATGTGAAGCTCTCCCTCCTGCACCTTTTCTCCAACCACACATTCATCTATTTTAACCTCCTGTTTCTATACTCACTTGTTACCTGTCAAGGTGCCATCTGCGAGTGGCTGTGTTGTCAACCACCCTCCCCTGTTCTGGCAAAACACTAGAAGCGAATGGATTGAAGTCAGGTTTGAAATTTTTACTAGAGTCACTGTACAAATCCACCCACGTGCAAACTCCACACAGTTAGCCAAGGCCTGATACCTTGGCATTGTGAGGCAGCAGTGCTAACCACTGTCACACTGTTCTTAATTGGATTCAATTCGAATCGGTTTTTGGAGTAAGTAAGCAGATGGATTAAGGGCTTGCTCCGTCTCCTCCGCGCATTGCCTGCGTAACTCTGAGAAAATAATATTGTTTTAAGCCCCTAGATTGGCAGGTTTTTAATTCCTTTCCTGTTTATACATCTAAACAAAGTAATTGAGCTGTCCTTTCTTTTTCAGGATTGTATAGTTACAATTTAGTGATGAATTATGCAAAGCGATATTTGGAAAATGATGGGCATTTTCAAAACGTTATTGGAAAAAGTCATTTTAAAGCTGTAGGTAAATATTTTTAGCACCGCCCTAGATCTGAGCTTCTACCAGACGCTAAATGAGATGAACCCTTTCTTAAAGAACAAAGAAAATTATAGCACGGGAACAGGCCCTTCAGTTCTCCAAGCCTGCACTGACCACGCTGCCCGACTGAATTAAAACCTCCTACCCTTCTGGGGACTGTATCCCTCTATTCCCATCCTATTCACATATTTGTCCAAATGCCCCTTAAAAATGACCATCCTATCTGCTTCCATTATTTCCCCTAGCAGGCACTCTGAGTAAAAAACTTGCTTCAATATTTAAGATACTTAACTTAAATATTAACATAAGCATAAATTATGTTTTATTATCTTGTCTGCTGTTTGTGACAAGTACAGTACGTACTTATAATGTATGTATCCCTATTGCATTTGAAAGGGAGGCATCTCCTGTGAGATGTGATATTTATAGAGACTGCGATTTATTCCTGATGCTAACTTGATAAATATATATATTATTTTCTTCTGGGTTTTCCATGTCTCAACTTGAACTATTTAGATGGATGGAAAGTTACCAGGAGGGGCCATATTGTGCCTTCTATTGCTCACATCTAAGAGAGCTGTGTTGTCCAAATGATGTAAGGGCTTGTGGGCTCTTCACAAAAAGATAAGACCTGGGCCGGAATTCTCCCAGAAAAATTCTAGAATTTGTAGAAAAACTGGAGTGAATCCTGCTGCTTTCTTCAGCGGGATTTTCAAAATGAATCTCCCACACTGCAGGGTGCCCTAGCAAGATTCACAATGTAAATCTGGGAGTGGGGCCAATTCCTGCTGGAGAGACCAGCTGAGTGGGCCACTGCGCATGTGCTGATCTGTCAGCATCAAGATCGGCGCTTGCGCAGTAGTCCCGTACTGCCGGCCTCCTAATCACTGGCCAGACCCGGGACCCAGCAACCCCCCCCCCCAATCCCCCGATCGTTGACCTTCTGGATGTCTCCTGGCCAGTCCCAATAGTCCCCCCTAGCCCACTTCAACACCTCCCACACACTCGTCCTGCTGCCCCGATCCCCCCTTCCACTGCCCCAAACCCCCGGCAGACACAATCATTGTCCACCCTCCCTCTGCCACTGATCCCATGTCTGGAATGGCAGTGGGACAGGCCCTTCTGCCCCAGCAGGCCCCACCTCCTTGGCATTGCCCAATGCCCAGTGGGCTGTGTCAAGGTGCCCCCTGGGCATTGCCATCTTTCCCCTTGGGCATTGCCAGGGGGCCAAGCTGATATTGCCAGGCTGGCAATGCTGAGGGGGGTCAGCCCCCCTTACCCGCAACCTCCTTGGTTTCCATGGGCCCACTAATCAGATTCAAACAGCAATTTAAATCATTTTTGAGCAACTGGAGACTTGTGGACGCCATGGCGCCCAGTGGCGAGCCCACTGAACGGACTCTGCTGATATCTCCCAGCCTACTGTACTGTTAGAGCAGTGCAGCGAGCTGGGAGAATCACCCCCATAGATAACACATGTGGATTCAAAGTAACAACACCCTATTTATTGAACAGCTGGTCTCTGCACTGCACCAAGTGCAAGTTGAAAGTAATATAGCAGGCTGAAGCAACACCCTAATGACATCAGCATCAAATCGTGTACTCAGCTCTTAAAGCAACCTGCAAACCTTTTAAATAAAAGTGGGCGGGACTCCTGATCAGCCATGTTTGATGTGGAATGGCGTCCCTCGAGTTAGAAGACCCTGGTGATAGACTAGCAACCTGTCCCAGGAATATCTAACTATGGAAGTGAAAGTCTACCTTAGTGCATCACTAGATGCGGGAAGAGCATTGGAATTGGAATATTTAAGCTTGTATTATAAAATGTGCAGAAGACCAGACAGTCTAATACGGCTGTGTTATAAATCATAGATCATAGAAACCCTACAGTGCAGAAAGAGGCCATTCGGCCCATCGAGTCTGCACCGACCACAATCCTACCCAGGCCTCACCCCCACATCCCTACAGATTTACCCACTAATACCTCTAACCTATGCATCTCAGGACACTAAGGGCAATTTTTGTTTAACATGACCAATCAACCTAACCCGCACATTTGTGTTGTGCTGTGCCAGTTTTTTTAACCAGGGCCATCCTCTGTAATTACATTTTCCCTTTGAGGGAAATATCCAGGCTTTCAACATGTGTGGGATTCCCAAAATCTTCTTTCCTGAAATCTGTCCAAACTCAACCTTTAGGCTTTAGCTCCATATTGGGTTACGCTCCCCTACAGAAGGGGTCTAAGCAGAGGAACACCATTTGCTTTTGTAGGAATCAATGAATAATGCATTCATCTTGCTTGGAAACTACGTCAAAAAGTGTGCCATCTGATTTTGGATCAAAGAGTTTCTGGTTTTATCATAGAATTGAGAATCTTATAGTGAACAAAGGACCCTCCAGCCCATCGATATAAGAAAACTAGTCTTGCTATTAGCTGAAGTTTTCAGTTAGCTCACAGGATTAGTAAAGCAGCCAGCAAAACTGGAGTGCAAAGCCATTGCCTTGACCCATTCCAGTGCTGCTGACATTCAGTGTTGGACTTGACAGTCCGTAGTGACTTCAATTAGGCTATTGAGGTTGTCCTGTTGGAATATAAGCTTCCTGATTAAGGGCCAAATTGATGGGCTAACCAGGGAGCCTCTTACTTTGTATTTAGCCAGGCGTGTCAGTTCCTCTGGGACTCCTAGTGTAGACTCCAAACTGAAAGTGTTCTGTATGCTGTTGTCAGACTTGTAAAAAAAGTTGATTTTGGTGAATGGACTTCTGCCTCTGAGGACTGATTACACAGTCCTCCGGTGTTAAGGAAGCAATGTTCTCTTTGAGTTAGTAAATTAAGTCAGTGGGTGCCAGTTGAACAGTGCAAAAGAACATTGGGATTGCTCGTTCTTTGCATTGCATAGAAAGTGTTGGATTGCAATGTACACAGCCTGCATTGTAAAGGGCAAAAAATGCATTGATAAGAAGAAACACTATTGCAGCTTGCAGACTCTTTGCAATGCATGGTATGAGAACGTTAACAGCTCTGTGAATTCAGTGTGTCTTTGGAAGTTGATATCATCTTCTTTTAGAATTGACAGGAAAAAGGACAAGACAGAACGGAAGATTCTGGACAGCCAAGAAAGAGCTTTTTGGGATGTTCATCGACCCGTTGTGAGTATCGTTCGACCGTAAGCACAGACATGTTTGATATGCCGTTCTTACCCGGTCAGACCTACATGTGTCTCCAGAGCCACTGCAGTGCGGCTGAATAACCAACAGCCCCCAGATAACTAGGGGTGGGCAATGAATGCTGGCCAGCCAGCGATGCCCATGTCCCATGAAAAAAAAGGTACCCAGGTTTAGGATGGCATGGTGGCACAGCAGTTGGCACAGCTGCCTCATAGTGGCAGAGACCTGGGTTTGATTGGTCATGGTAAATTGACCCTTAGTGTCCCGGGATGCATAGGTTAGAGGGATTAGTGGGGTCACGGGGATACGGCCTGGGGTGGATTGCCTCGGTGCAGACTGGATGCTAGATTCATGATTTCTCAATTGCTTTTGTTGAAACGACGGTTTTTGTGCCTGAGTTCTTTTAATCTCTTTTTTTTAACAGTGCAGGAGGCTATTCAGCCCATCGAATCTGCACCAAACACAATCCCACCCAGGCCCTATTCCCATAACACCAAACATTTACCCTGCTAATCCCCCTGGCACTAAGGGCCCGATTTTACCATTTGGAGTCTAAGGGCCAGATTTGGGTGTAATACAGATCCGAGCTCGGAATCCTCTTTGCAGCGCACCCATTCGCTTTTTACCGACTACAGTCCGATTCGCGCTATGGGCAGGACTTAGTGCTGCCGGAAGGATCGGAGCTCTGAACTGCGCATGCACAGTTAGAAAAAAGTTTGAAAAAGCGTGCCGGGTCAGGAAAGAGAAAAAAAGCAGAAATAGGCGCTCTGACACAGAGCATCCTCTGGTGACCCGAGGCTGGAACCCTTTATAGAACTCAACAGATTTATACTCTGGTGATTTCTGAGCTGGAATAGGCCACGCTGAGATGATACATAACAGATTCAGGGAGGAGACAGAAACATAGCACAAAATATTTGAACCTCAGGAAGAACAAGAAATCAAAGTTCAAATCTACAATTACCAAAACAACTTGGGTAAAAGTAACATGTTAAAAGAATTCACTTGCTCTCCAGCAAAGTGAATTCTATATATTCACACATTTGCCATGATGTTTTATAAACCATTTTATTCAAAAATGACTGAATACATCTTCACATATGCGGGGGCAGTAAGGTGCCACAGTGGTTTAGCGCTGCTGCCTCACAGCACCAGGGACCCAGGCTCGATTCCTGGCTTCAGCCACTGTCTGTGTGGAGCTTGCACATTCTCCCCGTGTCCATGTGGGTTTCCTCTGGGTGCTCCAGTTTCCTCCCACAGCCTGAAAGATGTGCTGGTTAGGTGTGTTGGCCCAAACAGGTGCCGGAGTGTGGCAACTATGGGATTTTCACATTAACTTCACTGCAGTGTTAATGTAAGCCTACTTGTGACTACTAAATAAATAAAATAAGCAACACAAGTGTAGAAAATTACTTTGGAGTGAGATTCTCTGACCTCCCCTCAGCGTTTTTCTCAGTCGTGGGAATTGGAATATGGATCTTTGGACAAACATGGCCAGTTCACCTAAACTGTAGGTATGGGAGGAAACCGGAGCACCCCAGACAGAGAACGTGTAAACTCTACACAGTCATCCAAGGCTGGAATTGAACCCAGGTCCCCAGCACTGCGAGGCAGCAGTGCTAACCACTGTGCCACCAGCTAGCACTCATTGTCAAGTCTCACATATGAATAATGGCTATTGAGGGAGGGACTGGGGTTCACCCATGATATTGTGTCTCAGGTACGTAGAAGAGTAAATTGCCCAGGCTAACAATTGGAAATAAACTCTTGTCACGAGCAGTGGTGGATTAGATTAGTAAGCCATCGAGATTCTCACGGTCTCTCTTTAAAATCTTTCTATCTCGTCCTCCCTGCAGCCTGGCTGTGTGAACACCACGGAAATGGACATCAGGAAGTGTCGCAGGATGAAAAACCCCAACAAAGTGAAGAAGGTGCGTACAAGCATCCTCCCTTTAATCCGTTCTTGCGGAAATACTCGATATATGGCAGAAATCTCACAAAACAAATCACTGCCGTGGCACCTCTGGATTGAATTCTGGTTGATGGTGAAAGAGAATGATGATGGGTCTGGGGTGGGATTGGTGCGGACTTGATGGGCTGAATGGCCTCTTTCTCCACTGCAGGGATTGTATGATTCTATGAAAACAGACAGCAGCCTTTTATTCCGGGAATTAAAATGTAAATAGAACAACTATAACGAAAGAGCCGGCCAAACAATAAGATCAATTCATCTCAGAAAACTTGTTTTCATTTTTTTGAAACAAATAAAAGGCTCTTAGCTGGTAATTTTTTATTTGATGAGATTTATTATTGTCACACGTATTGGGATACAGTGAAAAGCATTGTTTCTTGTGTGCTACACAGACAAAGCATACTGTTCATAGAGAAGGAAAGAAGAGAGTGCAGAATGTAGTGTTACAGGCATAGCTAGGGTGCAGAGAAAGATCAACTTAATGCAAGGTAGGTCCATTCAAAAGTCTGATGGTAGCAGGGAAGAAGCTATTCTTGAGTCAGTTGCTACGTGACCTCAGACCTTGTATGTTTTTCCCGATGGAAGAGAGAATGTCCGGGGTGCGTGGGGTCCTTAATTATTCTGGCTACTTTTCTGAGGCAGCGGGAAGTGTAGGCAGAGTCAATGCACTGCCTGTCATACTGTAATGTCATTCAGACATATCGGGCAGAATTTTACCACCTTGCCCGCCCTAGAATCGGGGGGATTGGGCGAGGCTCACAGAATGGCATTGTCCATTGGCCTGGGCGGGGGAGTGGCCGTAAAATACCAGGCATAAGGTCCATAACTCAGTCCCCAGTTTCTGCTGAATTAGCATTAAAATGTTGCTTCAGCATCCTCCTGAATTGACAAGGTATCCCCACTGCTCATCGTTTTCCAGTCTCCAGCAATTGGAACTACCTGTATACACGTGGATACAGTTCGATTATCCTTTACCCGAAAGCTTCGGGGCCAATTGCATTTTAGATCTCAGGTAACTTTGGTTTTTGGATCCAGCATAAAAGCCTCGGCCTACTTATATTACAATTGACAAAGCCTTGGCTAGCTCAGAAGTGAGTCATATGGCAAGAAGACTAGGGTGAATCACTGGAGGCACAATGGCACTAATTAGCACTGCTGCCTCACAGCACCAGGGACTTGGGTTCAATTCCGGCCTTGGGTCACTGTCGGTGTGGAGCTTGCACGTCCTCCCTGTGTTTGCATGGGTTTTCCTTCTGGGGCTCTGGTTTCCTCCCACATGCCAAAGATGTGCAGGTTAGGTGGTGTTAAATTGCCCCTTAGTGTCCCAAGATGTACAGGTTAGGAGGACTAGCAGGGTAAATGCACAGGGTTATGGACAGAGAGAAGGGCCTGGGTAAGATGTATTTTTGGAGAGTTGGCGTAGACTCAGTGGGCAAAATGGTCTCTTTCTGCACAGTAGGGATTCTATACTTTGACCCACCTGACTCACATTTGTTGGGGTTAGAAAAGAACAGTGCAAGTTCAATAACCACAAATCAGGATGGCTAATGCCTTACCTTTGAATCAGGAATAGCCTGGGACAAGGTGGCACTGTCAGAGACATGGTGCATTGCCATGTCAACAACTGGTGTTCCAATAATGTGCATCTATTTTGCACCCACGATATCTCTGCATGCCAGACTCTCCATCTGGGCTGGAGGGATTGGGTGTATGGATTGCATGTTGGCTGGTTTAGCTGTTCAGCTGTGCTGGGCTTGAGCACACACTCCAGGTTGGCATTGCATGCTGGACTGAATACTAAAGCCAACACTCAGATGAGGTGCCAAACGAAACTCCCATCTGCTTCTTCTGATGGACCATGATGGTACGAGGCATTTTCTCTCAGTCCGGGCCAACGTTCCTCCCTCTGCCAAAGACAAACAATTAAAGGTGAACTGGTCAGTCAGCACTGCTGCCTTTAATTTGACAAAAATTGTCCTAATAGAAACCATGCAGTACAGAAGGAGGCCATTCGGCCCATCAAGTCTGGACTGACCACAATCCCATCCAAGCCCTGTTCCTGTAACCCCACACATTTACTCAGATGCTAAGGGTCAATTTTAACACGGCCAATCAACCTAACCCGTGCACCTCTGCGCTGTGGGAGGAAACCAGAGCGTCCAGAGGAAACCCATGCAGACACGTAGAGAATGTGCAAACTCCACACAGACAGTGACCCAAGCTGGGAATCAAACCCAGTGCTAACCACTCTGCCACCATGCCACCCACAATAAACTTCATCAATAATTCACTGTAAGTGACTCATGATAAGATACCTTGGCCTGAAATCTCTCATCCCACCCGCCAGGGAAGCGCAGCGGGCAGGACAGAATATTTGGCAGACCTCAAGTGGAAATTTCCAGTCTTCAGGCATGCACAGTCGGAAAACCCCGCCCATTTTTTTTGTGATGATGGTCTGAGTTTTCCAGCCCATCCCACCAGCAGGATCCTCCAGTCCCGCTGATGGCAAAACCCAATGGTAGGCTCCCTGGCATAGTGGCAGGCGGACAACACAAACTGCCGTTGACATTGGCAGGACCAGAACGTCCCGCCATGTCTCCGCCACCAGCAAGTGTGCCGATGGAGCGGGACGGAAAATCTCGCCTGATGTGCTTTAGAGAAACACCAATCGTGGTAGACTTCCTGCAGGGTAGTACCCTACATTTTCAGGTGCATGTTTAGACCGCATGGTGCATGTACTGTGGCAGAATTTGAACAGGAAATAGAGATTGATGGTGCATTTCTGAAGTGGCTTTTTTTTTGTAATCAGTCAGTGTACGGGATTTCAGAAGAATCACAGACACACAGTCCTGTACATACAATAACACCAGTAACAAAGCAACCTGCAAAAGAAGAGCTGAAGAAACAGGTAACGTAAGACTAAAGGCACTTTATTGCATACTTCATTGTGCTTCATCGCATAATATTGCATTGTAAACCTTGTCACTTCATAACTTAATCATTGAATTGTCTTTGCTTACTTATCTGCCAACTATGGCTCTGATCATGATCCTGTAGAATGTTGTGAACTGTGACATGCATTTTGAATGTGATGCTTACATTGCTGGACTTTGGTTTAATTTATTATTGTCACGTGTATTAACATACAATGAGAAGCATTGTTTCTTACGTGCTATACATATTAAGCGTACTGTTCATAGAGTACATAGGGGAGAAGGAAAGGAGAGGGTGCAGGATGTAGTGTTACAGTCATAGCTAGGGTGTAGAGAAAGATCAACTTAATGCGAGGTAAGTGCATTCAAAAGTCTGATGGCAGCAGGGAAGAAGCTGTTCTTGAGTCAGCTGGTACGTGATCTCAGGCTTTTGTGTCTTTTTCCCAGTGGAAGAAGATGGAAGAGAGAATGTCCGGGGTCCGTGGGTTCCTTGATTATGCTGGCTGCTTTTCTGAGGCAGCGAGAAGTGTAGGCAGAGTCCAGAATTCTCCGTTTGCCTCAGGCGGGATTTTATGAGCCTCGCGACATCGTAAAATGTCGGCCAGAGTCAATGGATTGGAGACTGGTTTGCATAATGAACTGGGCTACGTTCACGACCCTTTGTAGTTTCTTGTGGTCTTGGGCAGGGCAGGAGCCATACCAAGCTGTGATACATCTGGAAAGAATGCATCTGTAAAAGTCGGTGAGAGTTGTCATTGACATGCCAAATTTCCTTAGTCTCCCGAGAAAGTAAGGGCTTTCTTAACAATAGCGTTGGTATGGAGGGACCAGGACAGATTTAATGTATGCACAGTATGTTGGATAAATCGATTGAGCAAGCATGCAGCTACAGCTGATCTTATACATATCTTAAACATTATCTCCTTCTATTTTCAGATAACCTTATTAAATATCCAGCTTGAGAGACATTGTTTGAAAATGTCCAAAGTTGCGGAAGGGTAAGGGATTCATTCAGTAATGAGCTAAGGTGGATTTTCTGTTCAACATTTTTACATTTGTGGGGAAGGCTGATGCCATGAAGGTATTGAAAAAATCAGGAAAGATTGAACAAACTTGCCCTGTTTCCTCTAGAAGTGAGAAGATGGAGCAGTAACTATTGGAGGTCTTTAAAAATTATGAAGGTGTTTAATAGGGTCGATATAAGTAAAAGGTTTCAATTGGTGGGCAAGTCCAAAGTGATTGGACATGGATATAAGGTGGCCACAATAAATCCAACATGAAATTCAGGAAAAACATCATTGTCCAGTGAGAATGTGGAAGGTGCTAGCAGAGAGGTGATGGCTCAGTGGTATTATTGCGAGGCTATTAATCCAGAAACCCGGGGTTGAATCCCGCCACAGCGGATGGCTGAATTTGAATTCAGTAAAGAATATCTGGAATTAAGAATCTACTGATGACCATGAAACCATTATCGATCTTCAGGAAAAACTCATCTGGTTCACCAATGTCCTTTAGAGAAGGAAATTTGCCGTCCTTACCTGGTCTGGTCTACATGTGACTCTGGAGCTACAGCAATGTGGTTAACTCTCAACTGCCTTTCCAACAAGGGCAACTAAGGGTAGAGTCATAGATGTTTCCAACATGGAACAGGGCCTTTGGCCCAACTTGTCTGTGCCCCCTTTTTTTTAAGCCCTAAGCTATTCCCAGTTGCCCTGTTTGGCCCAGATCCCTCTATCCTCATCTTACACATGTAACTGTCTAAACCCTTTTTAAAAGACAAAATTGTACCTGCCTCTACTACTAACTCTGACAGCTTGTTCCAGACACTCACTATCCTCTGTGTGAAAAAATTGCTGGCCAACCAGCGATGCCCATGTCTCACGAATGAATAAAGAAACAAAAAGCATGGGTAGACTAAGAGCATTTAATGGAAAGTTGGATAAATGCATGAGGGAGATCATGGTAGGAAGAGTAGGTGAGATGAGATGACGTGAGATAGGAAGAGGTTCATGTGAAGCATGAATACTAGCATGGATCAATTGGGCTGAATGGCCTCTTTCTATGCTATGGATTCTACGTGTGTATTTGAAGACTGACAGGCTTCTCTTATGATTGAAAACATTTTAACACTTGTTAGTTGGCCTGGTATTCTATGAGACCCCCATCAAATGAAAGATGGAGACAATTCATGCTTTCCTTCTAGATGTTAATGTGGACGTCTGATATGGAACTTTGGTCACCACCCACTGGAACTGTCTGAGTGACTTACTGAGCATAGTTTTCCTGACACCGGAATGTGATGTGCATATTCCTTTTCTATTTTCTTGGTCCCATGCCCCCTCTAGTGGGCTATATTAATTTTTTTTAAATCAGCTGTGGGACAGAGGTATCATTGACTGGCCAGCATTTATTGCCTATCCCTGGTCACCCTTCTTCAGAGGGCAGTTAAGAGTCAACCACACTGCTGTGGCTCTGGAGTCACATGTAGGCCAGACCAGGTAAGGGCAGCAGATTTCCTTCCCTAAGGGGCATTAGTGAACCAGCTGGGTTTTTCCGACATTCGACAATGGTTTCATGGTCATCAGTAGATTCTTAATTCCAGATATTTTTTATTGAATTCAAATTCCACCACATGCCGTGGTGGGATTCGAACCTGGGTCGCCAGAACATTAGCTGAGTTTCTGGATTAATAGTCTAACGATAATACCACTAGGCCATCGCCTTCCAATAAATTCCACTCTTCATTTCGTTGCCATTTTTCCTGAGCCTGGGACATCTTGGCCAGCAGCAGATAAGTTAAATTCAGGGCCTCCTCAAATGGGTCACTAACTTAAGTGTCCTAATGAAGTGTCTTGCCTCTACAAAATAGTACATTCACACAATATGTTTTCCATCAAGGTAAATGTGATGATAGTCATTCTTAAAATAATTTAATTCACAACCAACTGTGCCCTACCCTAACCCTCCCCTGTTCAACAAATTGGTCATCCAATCTGTGTTTGGTCTCCCCAGTGAAGAGGAGATTGCACAAAGTACCATTTAGACCATAAGACATAGGAGCAGAATTAGGCCACTCTGCCCATCGAGTCTGCTCTGCCATTCAATCATGGCTGATATTTTTCTCATCCCCATTCTCTTGCCTTTTCCCCATAACCCCTTATTAATCAAGAACCTGTCTTAAAGACACTCAATGACCTGGCCTCCACGCCTTCTGCGGCAAAGAGTTTCACAAATTCACCACTCTCTGGCTGAAGAAAGTCCTCTTCATCTTTGTTTTAAAGGATTGTCCCCCTCTGAACCAGAACCAGGTTGTGCCCCTTTGGTTCTAGTTTTTCCTACTAGTGGAAACATCCTCTCCACGCTATCCAGGCCTCGCAGTATCCTGTAAGTTTCAATAAGATCCTCCCTCATCCTTCTAAACGCCAACAAGTATAGACCCAGAGTCCTCAACTGTTCCTCATACGACAAGCTCTTCGTTCCAGGGATCATTCTTGTGAATCTCCTGTGCACCCTTTCCAAGGCCAGCACATCCTTCCTTAGGTATGGGGCCCAAAACTGCTCACAATATTCCAGATGGGGTCTGACCAGAACCTTATACTGCCTCAGAAGTACATCCCTGCTCTTGTATTCTACGTGAATGCTAACATTGCATTTGCCTTCTAAATGCCACCTAAACCTGCACATTAACCTGAAGAGAATCTTGAACAAGGACTCCCAAATCCCTTTGTGTTTCTGATTTCCTAAGCATTTCTCCATTTAGAAAATCGTCTGTCCCTCCATTCCTCCTCCCAAAGTGCATAACCTCACACTTTTCCACATTGTAATCCATCTGCCACTTCTTTGCCCATTCTCCCAACCTGCCCAAGCCCTTCTGAAGTCCCCCTGCATCCTCAATTTTACCTGTCCCTCTACATATCTTTGTATCATCTGCAAACTTAGCAACAGTGCCTCCAGTTCCTTTTCCGAACTGTTAATGTATATAGTGAAAAGTTGTGGTCCTAGCACTGATCTCTGAGGCACACCACTAATCACTGGCTACTGTCCTGAAAAAGACCCCTTTATCCCCACTCTCTGCCTTCTGCCCATCAGCTAACTTTTTGGCCACACTTGCCCCAAGCCCGGAAATGCCTGCTTGAAATTAAAGGACATTTGCATAGTCTGCCCCTGCCCGCCACGATTCCTGTGGTAGGCAGGACGGATAAATTCCACCAAAGATACAAATGACGTTCAGGAGTAGGCCACTCAGCCCCTTGAGCCTCCTCCACCGTTCAATAAGATCATGGCCGATTTAACCTAACTCAATCCCACGTTCCTGCCTCTTCCTGATAACCTTTCACCCTCATCCTGACCTTGTTAATCAAGAATGTCCTCTTTCCAGGAGGAGATTTCCAGAGACGTACCTGGTCCTCTGGGAGAAAATAGTTCTCCGCATCTCTGCCTTAAATGAGCGACACGTGATTTTTAACCAGTTTAAAGTTTATTTATTAATCACAAGTTGGCTTACATTAACACTGCAATGAAGTTACTGTGAAAATCCCCTAGTCACCACACACCGGTGCCTGTTCGGGTACACTGAGGGAGAATTTAGCATGGTCAATGCACCCTAACCTGCACATCTTGCAGACTGTGGGAGGAAACCGGAGCACCCAGAGGAAACCCACACAGACACAGAGGGTGGAATTTTCCAGCCTCGCCCATCCTGAAACCATAAAATCCTATCCATGGTCAACAGACCTTTCCATGATCTTCCTCTCACCCACTCCAATTCCTGGTGGACAGGGCAATAAAATTATGGCTGAGGAGAATGTGCCAACACCACACAGACAGTGACCCAAGCCAGGAATTGGACCCGGGTCCCTGATGCTGTGAAACAGCAGTGCTAACCACTGTGCCATTGCACCACCCCATAACTAACAGCTTCTAGATTCATTAAACCATTAGAGTAATTAAAGCATTGCTGTTTTTAATCCAAATCACTGGCCGTTCCTTTTATTACTTCCTTTCCTGGTCCTGTACGTGTTTAAAGTTAAATGTTATATCTTTAACTTCTTCCAGTTCTGTCAAAAACTCAATGACTTGAAGTATTAGTTTTGTTTCACTCTCCGTAGATAAGGCCAGACCTGCTGGATATTTCCTGTTTTCAGTTGGCACAGGGGTTAGCATTGCTGTCCCGTGTCTGCATGGGTTTCCTCCAGGTGCTCCGGTTTCCTCCCACAGTCTGAAAGACGTACTGGTTAGGTGGATTGGCTGGGCTAAATTCTCCTTCGGTGTACCCGAACAGGGGACCCGGGTTTGATTCCCGGCTGGGTCACTGTCTGTGTTGGAGTTTGTACATCCTCCCCGTATCTGTGTGGGTTTCCTCCGGGTGCTCCAGTTTCCTCCCACAGTCTGAAAGACGTACTGGTTTAGGTGGATTGGCCATGCAACAGCTGCAGCCTTGAGCCCTTGTCCTTACACTTGTCGGTGCTCTGCTTTCCAGCTTGGTTGGTTACGCAGAGCAGTATCTGGAATATGATCCACTGTTGACACCACAGGAACCACCGAACCCCTGGATCAGTGAGGACACCACGTTCTGGGATATGGAAGCCAGGTAAGAAAGGAAGCCTGTTGTTTGCTGTTGAAAGAAACTGGCGATTAAGTGGAACGTGCATGATACCAGTTATGGCGGCACGGTGGTTAGCACTGCTGCCTCACAGTGCCAGGGACCAGGGTTCAATTCTGGACTCGGGTCACTGCCGCCCCATCTCCGCGGCAGTTCTGTGGAAGAAGATATTGGCCGGTGATGGGATCTTTCAGTCCCATCTCTGTCAACAGGGATTCCTATCGATTGCACCCTCTGCCTCTGCAGTACCTCTGGTGTGTGAGAGTCACCATTGGCCTCCTTTCAGAGGAAGCAGCATTTTATTTACACCTCCTACAATTTGGCCTACTGCATTCGCTGCTCCCAATGTAGTATCCTCTACACTGGGGAGACTAAACATCGGGTGAGGGATCCTGTGTGTGCTTAACTCTGTTTGCTTAATTATGCAAAGACTTCATTTTAAGACATGTGTGTCCCTGCGATTATATTTAAATGCCGGGGGTAACTAACACTACTAACTTACAAAGCTAAATTCACTACATTTTAAAACTCAGAAGGCATGCTGGGTTAGCTGAAAATTGACCGCTTTCCTGACAAGTACACAGCAAGCAAAACAAATGTTGATAACACGGCCACGAAACCTGTTTTCTCTAGACAGAGAGAGCTTGCAAAAAACATTTCCAGCAACAAGATAAAAGTTAAGATATGTTTTGGTTTCAGTGTGTGATCAGTGGACAGTTTGTTTTTTGCGATCTTGTCCATTACAGTGCAGGGACTGGCTTCACGGGCAATCTTGATGTTTGCTCTCTCTCTCTCTGCTTCTGCAATGGTTTAATTTTCTTTAAGTTCTGTTCAATGAAAGAAATTTTTTGTCCCAGTTAAAATCAAATTACTGTGGATGCTGAAATCTGAAATCAGAAGAGAAAACGCTGGAAAATCTCAGATCTGGATTCAAAACATCAGCGCTTTTCTTTCCTTACAGATGCTGCCAGACCTGCTGAGATTTCCCAACATTTTCTCATTTGGTTTCATTGTACCAGTACTGTCCTTGTCTATTCCAAGGAATGAATGGACCCGACACTGGGTGACCACTTTATGGAACATCTTCGCTCAGTCTGCAAGCATGATGCTAAGCTTCCTGTTGCGTGCCATTTTAACTCAGAACCTTGCCCTCATAACCCACCTATCCATCTTTGGCCTTCTGCGATGGTCCAATGAAGTGTAACACAAACAGGAGGTCCCACTGGTGGCCAAGGTATCTCCATGGAAAACATGCCATAATAGGGGAAGAGGGCAGAAAATCCCGCCCAATGTAATGATACAGTTCCTGTTGCAATAAAGAATTTCTCTCCCCTCTTTCTTGTGTGTGTTAAGCAAAGAGCTGAACCAGCAGCGCGTGAAGAGATGGGGATTCTCCTTCGATGAGATGCTAAAGGATCCTGCGGGTCGGGAGCAATTTCTGAAGTTTCTAGAATCTGAATTCAGCTCTGAGAATCTAAGGTAAGGTGTTCATCTCTGCGTTAAAGTAAAGTTTATCTATCAGTGTCACAAGTAGGCTTACATTAACACGGCAATGAAGTTACTGTGAAAGCCCCCTAGTCGCTACACTCCGACGCCTGTTCAGGTACACTGAGGAGGGAGTTTAGCATGGCCAATGCACCTAACCAGGGTGTGGGAGGAAACTGGAGCACCCAAAGGAAACCCACAACAGACGCAAGGAGAATGTGCAAACTTCATACAGACACTGACTGACGCAAGCCGGGAATCAAACCCGGGTCCCTAGCACTGTGAGATAGCACTGCTAACCACTGTGCTGCACCCAACATCAGTTTGGGAATGCAAACATCCCAGTGGGTTAAAAAAATAAAAGATGAAATCTAAAATATTTAACACAGAGTACGAGAGAGTTTTTTTATTAACGCAGGGGGTTTTGAAACTGTGGAATTCTCAATCAGATGTAAGGAAAATATCTACATTTCAGAATATGTTAGGTATATTAGAAAGCAGAAATAAATGGGTGTTGAAATATACATTAGGATGAGTGCTCCTGTGGGGAATAAGTGCCAAAATGGACTGGTTGTGGTGCCATTATGTCGGAGTTTGTGGAAATGGTGGAGGGTGATCCTTGTGAATGTGGAGGGTGGTGGGATGGAAAGTGAGGACAAGGGAGACCCAATCATGGTTCTGCCCCCACAAAACACATCTTTGCCTCATCTTCTCCATTAATACAGCTTCCTCCATGACATCCTGGTCCACTACATCTCCATACCTTCCCTCACCTCCACGCCTTCCCTCATTTCCAAATCTTCCCTCATCTCCATACCTTCCCTCATCACCATCCTTCATCTCCATGCCTTGCCTCATCTCCATATCTTCCCTCACCTCCATACCTTTCCTCACCTCCATATCTCCCCTCACCTCCATACCTTCCCTCACCTTCATACTTCCCTCACCTCCATATCTTCCCTCACCTCCATACCTTCCCTCACCTTCATACTTCCCTCATCTCCATATCTTCCCTCACCTCCATACCTTTCCTCACCTCCATATCTCCCCTCACCTCCATACCTTCCCTCACCTTCATACTTTCCTCATCTCCATACCTTCCCTCATCTCCATACCTTCCCTCACCTCCATACCTTCCCTCGCCTCTATTCTACCCCCAGTGTCCTTTAACATTGTGCGCTGCCGTTGATGGAAATGTGAACTAACCCCCGAGCTTCCAGACTAAGCCGATCATTATATTTTTTGAGAGGGGAGGGGATTTATTTGATAAACCGCTGAGATGAAAGAATCAGCATTGAATTGATGAGAGTATGTGGCTGCTGCCAAACCCAAAATTGTCATTCGTGCTGTTACAGAGGCATGGTGTTCAATATTTAATAACTGCAATAAGCTTCTTTCATCCATTGCTTGAAAAGACAAGTGTACACTTCAAGATACTTTACCAGGTTTAAATTTCAGTCTGGGGCCTTGATGTAACAAACTGTGAAGAGGGCTGCAAATTCTATATTGTGAACATCAATGACAATTCCAACCAATCGCTTTCGTGATGAGTCCAGCAGGAGTGTACAGCACGGATCTGCCTGAATTTTCTGCTGAATACTTCAGTCAAGCTGCGAATCTTCCCTGCTTCTTACTCAATAAAAACCCCATTGGTTCATTGTCAGCATCAACCCCATGGGGCTCGGTGGCACAGTGGTTAGCACCGCTACCTCACCGTGCCAGGGCCCTGGGTTTGATTCCTGGCTTGGGTCACTGCCTTTGTGGAGTCTGCACGTTCTCCCCGTGTCTGCATGGGTTTCCTCGGGATGCCCCGGTTGCCTCCCAGTCCGTAAGATGTGCTGGTTAGGTGCATTGGCTGTGCTAGTTTCTCCCTCAGTGTACCCGAACAGGTGCTGGAGTGTGGTGACTAGAAGATTTTCACAGTAATGTCACTGCATTGGCGACGAGGGGATTTCCACAGTAACTTCATTGCAGTGTTAATGTAAGCCTACTTGTGGCACTAATAAATAAACTTTACAGTAACTATGTCAGCAATCAGTGAATGCGGCAAAAATCCACACAGACCCTACTCATTCTTTTTTTAATTTGTTCACGGGTTGTGAGCGATGACAGGCATTTATTCCTGTCCCTGAGGGTATTTAAGAGTCAACCACATTGCTGTGGCCCTGGAGTCACATGTAATCCAGATAAGACGGCAAGATTTCCTTCCCTAAAGGACATTAGTGAACCAGATGGGTTTTTCCTTCAATCAACAATAGTTTCATGGTTATCATTAGTTTTTTAATTCCAGATTTTGTATTGAATTCAAATTTCACCATCTGTGGTGGTGGGATTCGAACCCGGGTCCCCGGATCACTACCCTGGGTCTCTGGATTACGAGCCCAGCAACAACATCACTGCTCCTTTGTCTCTGCCTATTATGTTCACAAGGTGTAATTACCCAGTGTAATTACTCGAATGTTATGATGATTAAAGGTTTGTGTTGCAGACAGATGGGGGCTTGGTTTGTGTTGTTAAATAACTGAGAAACAATTATATTGATGATTTAGACTTTGGAACCAAAACTGCAAGTACTAAGTCTGCAGATGGAGGGCACATTCTTGTGCCCTCCCCCATGGCAAGTTTGGTACCGGGGGATATTTAATCAGGTTCAAAACCATGTCAGAGCACGAAAGATATTCGGGCACACCCCATGAACAAATAAAAAAAATCAAATGATCATCTGTCATAGAACCATCGAGTACTCACAGAAGAGGGGCCCTTCAGCCCATCGAGTCTACACTGACTGTCTCTTAGAGCATCCCATCCATGCTCTATCACCAACACCCCACACATTTAGCACGATGAAATCCACCTATCCTGCACATCTTTAAATACTAAGGGGCAACTTAGCATGACCAATCCACCAAACCAGCACATTTTTCGAACTGTGGGAGGAAACCAAACCACCCAGAGGAAATCCATGCAGACATAGGGAGAATGTGCAGACACCACGCAGTCATTGACCCAAGCCTGGAATCGATCTCAGGTCTTTGACAGCAGGGCTAGCCACTATGCCACCATGCCACCCTGTTCTAGATGCCGGCCCTCCCCTGCGTCCCCCATGCCACGATCCCCCCACCCTGCCATCAGTCACTTGTTCCTGATTCCATCCACAAGCCGGGGGTGGTGCTGCTGATGTATGGGGGGGGGCAGTTGCCAGTTTCTGTTTGGCCAGAAGCTCTCAGCAGGCGGAATCTGCCTTCCAGGGGTCCTTGACCCGGAAGAAAGCCAACTGCTGCCTTGTCACATTGCTGATTGGCACAGGATGTAGCTGGTGAGGGGACTTAGATAAGTGAGGCTGGGCTATCACATCCCGGGCCTGTTCATGACATTGTTAATATTGAAACCAGCCAGCAAAACAGGGCCGGCAAGCTCGTGAAAGGCGAGAAACCAGGTGCCAACCTGATTTTTCACCTCTCGCCCTATCTTACCCTCTCGCAACACCAACTGACCGCTGTGCCAAGCCAGCAAGATCCCAGTCCTAACATTAAGAAGATCCTTGCAGGGTCATGAGTCTCATTTGACACTCTGCCACTGTATATTCCAATCCTTCCTGCACTACGGCGCAGCCCACATCAACCCACGCTGACAGCGTTCCCACCACACTGCTGGTGTACATAGAGCACTGGAGAACTTGGGGAAATTCATGTTAAAATATTTCTGTCAATCTGCCAAAAGATTTGTGACCACTTGAGGGCAGTCTTACCTTCATTTACAATTTGAGTAACCCAAGCAAAGTCTTGACTTTACCAAGATTCCTTCAACAAGACCAGGGAACTGTGTTCAGAGTGTCCTTGTTAGATCGAAATTGTTTTCTATTTTTAACACCCCATTCTCCGACCTATTGAAAACTTTTTCATCCTCACGCCTTTCTTCAAAGCTGTAACCTCTTGTTGTCACGGTAGCACAGTGACACAGTGATTAGCACTGCTGCCTTAGCGCTAAGGACCTGGGTTCGATTCCCAGCTTGGGTCATTATCTATACAGAGTCTGCACATTCTCCCTGTGCCTGCGTGGGTTTCCTCTAGGCGCTCCTGTTTTAAAGTTTATTTATTAGTCGCAAGTAGGCTTACATTAACACTGCAATGAAATTACTGTGAAAATTCCCCAGTCGCCACACTCCAGCGCCTGTTTGGGTACATGGAGGGAGAATTTAACATGGCCAATGCACCTAACCAGCACGTCTTTCAGACTGTGGGAGGAAACTGGAGCACCCAGAGGAAACCCATGCAGACACAGGGAGAATGTACAGACTCTGCGCAGACAATGAACATGGGTCCCTGGCGTTCTGAGGCGGCCACTGTGCCTCTGTGCCACCTATACTTCCCACAGTCCAAAAGATGTGTGGGTTGGGTGCATTGGCCATTCTCAAATTCTCCCCCAGTGTTCCCGAACAGGAATGTGGCAACTAGGGGATTTTCGTAGTAACTTCATTGCAGTGTTAATGTGTTGTTCGTCCACCATCATCAGTGAGGACCTTGATATCATTTTGAGGCTGGTTGCAGTGTGTCCGAAGATGACTGATCAGGCCAATTCAGGCACGGAATGTCCTGGCACATATTGGACAGACTTGTGTAGACACTGTAGTTGTTGCGCTGGTGGCACTGGACTTGCGCAGCTCGCGCTTAAGTTGTGCTTCAGCAATATACCTTGCTTTGTAAACTTGATGGCCTTTGTGGATGAGGCAGCGCCAGGTAGGGCGGTTTTGTGCCAGCGTTTCCCAGGTGGTGGTGTCCATGTCAAGCGACTTCAGGGAGGCTTTGGATGTGTCTTTGAAATGTTTCTTCTGTCCTCTATGCGAGCGCCTTCCAGCAGAGAGTTCCCCAAAAAGGAGCTGCTTGAGTATGTGTTCGTCTGACATACGGATGACATGACCTGCCCCCCTTGGGTCTGCACTCTCATCAACAGTGTGTGGACTGATGGTGGACTTGCTCTAGAGAGAACTTCAGTGTCAGTGTTAATGTAATCCTCCTTGTGACACTTGTAAATAAACTAACATGTTGAGGTTGCTTGTCTGTTAGCAAAAGATTGGATTCACCAACTGCTTTAGATAATTATCTTTTTCGCCCAGTTTCAATCCATGTCCTTTCCTTCCCTCTGCAGGTTCTGGTTGGCTGCAGAGGATCTGAAGAAGCGTCCACTTCTGGAAGTCCCGGACAAGGTTCAAGAAACTTGGCAGGAGTTCCTTGCCCCAGGGGCACCTAGTGCCATCAACCTAGATTCCCATTCATACGAAATAACCAGCCAGAATGTCAAGGATCCCGGGAGGTACACGTTTGAGGATGCGCAGGTTTGTTCAAGTTCATTTTTCAGTCACTCATGGCAAAACAAACATAGGGTTATTTTTTAAGTTCTGGCAGCCTGATAGATGGTTAGAGCTGGTCATGTCTGAGAGTTTACCTTTGGACACTCAATCCCTCCAGTCTGTTTTGCTGTCCAGTATAGGGGATGGTGGACTCAGGGTGTGGCACACTGAGGGGGAGAGGCACTTGGTAAAGTGCCAAAGAGGCAGGAGGAGGAACGCATAGGAGTGCCATGATCAAGGAGGCAGGATAATGGGGTTGGGGCACTTGGGCAGGGCCTAGGGATGGGTGCACAGTGGCAGGATGATCAAGAGGTTGGGGGGAATCAGGTGAGAGGGATGGGCAAGGGATGGGGCTGCTCGCATGATGAGTCATTTAGACACTGCACCCTGTTGTGAGTGTTGGCTCAGACAGTGTGTGATATTCATGCTGCAAGTTAGGTGGATGGCCATCCTAAACTGCCCTTTAATGTCCAATGATGTGCAGGTTAGCTGGATTGGCCATATTAAATTACCCTTTAGCCTCCAAAGGTGTGTAGGTTAGGTAGATTGGCTATGCTAAATTGCCCTTTACTGTCCAAAGATGTGTAGGTTAGGTGGATTGGCCATGCTAAGTTGCCCTTTAGTGCCCAAAGATGTGCAGGTTAGGTGGATTGGCCATGTTAAATTGCCCCTAGTGTCCCAAGATGTACAGGTTAGGCAGATTGGCCATGCTAAATTGTCCTTTAGTGTCCAAAGATGTGTAGGTTAGGTGGATTAGCAAGCTAATTTGTCCCTTAGTGTCCAAACATATGCAGGTTACGTGGATTGGCCATGTTAAATTGTGCCTAGTGTCCAAAGATGTACAGGTTAGGCAGATAGGACATGGTAAATTGTCCTTTAATGTCCCAAGATGTGCAGGTTAGGCAGATAGGACGTGGTAAATTGTCCTTTAATGTCCCAAGATGTGCAGGTTAGGCAGATAGGACGTGGTAAATTGTCCTTTAATGTCCCAAGATGTGCAGGTTAGGCAGACTGGCCATACTAAATTGCCCTTTAGTGTCCAAAGATGTGGGGGTAGGGAATGGGGGTTGGGGGAGTGGGGGTGGGGGGGTTGGGGGTAAGGGAGTGGGGGTAGGGGCTGGGGGAGGTGTAGAGGGTGGGGAGGGGGTGGGGGGGTGGGGAAAGATACTCCATCAGAGAGTCGGTGCAGACTCAATGGACTGAATGGCCTCTTCTGCACTGTAGGGATTCTATGATTCTAAGTTAACTACAGTGTACAACTGAGCTGCTCTGTGGGGGGTGGATCTGTTTGGTAGGAAGGGAGGCCCAGTATCTGGCACCGCTTGGAGTCGCCTCGTGTCTATGTGAGTTTCCTCAGGTTTCCTCCCACACTCCAAAGATTCGATGGATTGGCCATGCTAAATTGCCCTTTTGTGACAGCAGGGATTAGCAGGGTAAATATGTGGGGGTCATGGGAGTAGGGCTTGGGTGGGATTGTTCTTGATGCAGGTTTGATAGGCAGAATGGCCTGTTCCCGTACTGTCGACATTCTGTGATTCTATGATAAACCAACAGGGACTTACTTGAGGGGAGAAAACTGCATACAACACAGAGATTTTACTCAACTGATTCGCCAAAACTACAAAGGGTCATGAATGTAGCCCAATCCATCACGCAAACCAGCCTCCCATCCATTGACTCTGTCTATACTTCCCACTGCCTCGGAAAAGCAGCCAGCATAATTAAGGACCCCATGCACCCAAGACATTCTCTCTTCCATCGTCTTCTGTCGGGAAAAAGATACAAAAGTCTGAGGTCACGAACCAACCGACTCAAGAACAGCTTCTCCCTTGCTGCTGTCAGACTTTTGAATGGACCTATCTCGCATTAAGTTGATCTTTCTCTACACCCTACCTATGACCGTAACACTACATTCTGCCTTCTCTCCTTTCCTTCTCTATGAACGGTATGCTTTGTCTGTATACTTTTCACTGTATGTTAATAGATGTGACAATAATAAATCAAATCAAATGGAAGTCTCAGTCAACTATTCCCTTATCCCCTGTGTGCATCCCCCACCCCACCCTCATCCCCCACTCCACCACCATCAACCCATGCAGTTGCCTGAATGTTACTATTGGCATTGCATCATCGACATTGGAGTATATCAAAGTGAAAATAGAATGTATAACAACTGAACGTGAGTTGAATTGATTTGATTTGATTTATTATTGTCATGTAAAGAGATACGGTGGTAAGTATTGTTCATTACACACTGTAAAGACAAAGCATACCATTCATAGAGTACACAAGGGAGAAAGAAATGAGAGAGTGCAAAATGTAGTATTACAGCCATAACTAGGGTGTAGAGAAAGATCAACTTAATGGGAAGTGGGCCCATTCAAAACTCTGATGGCAACAGGGAAGAAGCTGTTCTTGAGTCAGTTGGTACGTGATCTCAGATTTTTGTATTTTTTTCCCAATGGAAGAAGGTGGAAGAGAGAATGTCCAGGGTGCGTGGGGTCCTTGATTGTGCTGGCTGCTTTTCCGAGCCAATGGGAAGTGTAAATGGTGTCAATGAACGGAAGGCTGGCTTGAGTGATCAACTGGGTTTCATTCACAACTCTTTGTAGTTCCTTGTGGTCTTGGTCAGAGCAGGAGCCAGACCAAGCTGTGATACAACCAGAAAGGAAGAATTGTATATGTACTCTGAATGAATAGAAATATTTGAGTGTTGGCACAATTCCACGTATTAATGTGGCCATTCTTGAGACACCTGAAGCCAGGATAATCTACCCTCTGCTACAGCTGAGGCATTTTTTTCAAGCCCAGTTATTCCTGTGAAAGGCTTGAGAACTGTTTCCTTGAGAAGACTGTGACTCCTGTTAACTCTCTTACTGTCTGGGTTAATGTAATCTTCAGGTAACATTGAACATTGATTGTGATAAATTGCTTGCCACAAGACATAAGGTACTAAATATGTGTCCTATCAATTAGACCAGTTGGGAAAAGGGTGGTGTAGGGGGGAACTTGTGGGGTGGGGTGGGGTGGGGGTGGGGTGGGGGGATGGGGCAGGTGGGGTGGCAGCATGGTTGGAGTGGGACTGGCTGAGTTGCTCATGTAGGAAACTGGCCTGAACACAAAGGCTCCTTCAGTGCTGCCGCTGTTCTCAGAGTCTTCCACAGCACCCCAATAGTGTGTGGGTAGCGCAGTGACACAGTGGTTAGCACTGCTGCCTCACAGCACCAAGGACCCGAGTTCGATTCCCGGCTTGGGTCACTGTCTGTATGGAATTTGCACATTCTCCCCGTGTCAGCGTGGCTTTCTTCCGCATGCTCCCGTTTCCTCCAAAGATGTGCAGGTTAGCTGGATTGGCCATACTAATTTGCCCTTTAATGTCAGGGGAACTAGCTAGTGTAAATACATGCAGTTGAGGGGTTGGGGCCCAGATGGGATTGTGGACAGTGCAGACTCGATGGGCCGAATGGCTTCTTTGCACTGTAGGGATTCTATCCTATGATCACATGCTTCTGTAACAGAGTTAGTTAGAAATGAAATCATTTGGGTTCACCAATGCAAAAGATGTGATACTGCTGCTCTCTGCTGAAACAGATTGAGGGATTACAGTCCCCACTGCTCTAGGTTATGCTGGTAAGCATGCCATGGGAAGAATCTTAATGAAACAGGAATTCAGCTTGTCAAGCAAAGACTTCCTACCCCTGTGTCTGCCCAATACTGCCATCTTCAACTAGACTTTCCCTCCCCCGAGCCCTGCACTGCCACCTCCCCCACAGCCCTCCAACCCCCCCGACCTCCCCCAGCCCCGAACAACCCCCCACCCCGCCACCCACCCCCACCCCGCCGCCCACCCCCTGCCTGCCCGCATGATGTATTTTGCCACAGCAGAGGTGATCTGCCATTGGACACCAGCAGGATTTGTAGATCCCACTGCTGTCAGTGAAGCTTTCCATTGTTTGCACCCTCCCCCATCGGGGAACCCACAGTGTAGGGCGGCAAGGGGTTGGAGCCCAGAGTGCGGGGGGGGGAACCCATGGTGCGGAGCGGGGGATCCCACAGTGCAGGGGGCATCCACAATGCGGTAGGAGGGGGACCCACAGGGCAGGTGGGGAGGAACTCAAAGTGCAGGGGAGGAACCCACATGGCGGGGGAGTGGACCCACAATGCGGGGTGGGGGGGGGGGACCCACAGTGGGGCGGGGGGAGGGGGGAGACACAGTGCAGAGAGGGGGAACCCACAGTGCAGGGGGTTGAAGAATGGGGTAGGGGGAGCCCATTGTGTGTGGTGGGGGACCCACAGTGCGGCCATGGGGGGGAGATCCACAGTGTGGAGGGGAGGGGAATCCCACAGTGCAGGAGAGGGTAACCACAGTGGGGGGGGAACCTACAGTGCGAGGGGGGGAATCCCACAATGCAGGGGGGCATAACCACAGTGCGAGAGGGGTAACCAATGTGCGGGGATGAGGGGGGCTCACAGTGTCAGAGTGGTGGGGGGGTGGGGGAGGGTGGGTTGGGGGGGGTGTCACCATTGACAGGACTGGAAGATCCTGTTCCTTCTCGCGGTCTGTTTTGTGTGTAGCCAGTGCATGGTAACCGGGACCCTCTCCTGTCATTGAGGGCACCCCCTCCAACATTTTAATGACCCCTCACCTCCCTCTGCCCACCCCCGATTTACCTTGGTGCTTTTTCCATACAACTCTAACCTGTCCAAACCTGGCCCCCGTGACTTCCTTCACCCTAACTTTAGGTAGACGGCTATCGCAATGAGTGGACAGTACGGGTGGCACAGTGGTCAGCACTGCTGCCTGACAGAGCCAGGGACCCGGGTTCGATTCCACCCTCAGGTGACTGCACATTCTCCCCATGTCTGCATAGGTTTCCTCCGGGTACTCTGGTATCCTCCCACAGCCGAAGATGTATGGGTTAGGGTGGATTGGCCATGCTAAACTGCCTCTTAGTTTCAGGGTGTCTAGCAGGGTAAATATGTGGGGTTATGGGGATAGGGCCTGGATGGGACTGTTGTTAGTGCAGGCTCGATGGGCTGAATGGCCTCTTTCTGCACTGTCGGGATTCTATCCTATGAACTAAAATGTCTCAGACGTCGCACTGATAAGATCGGGTGAGTTTGCCTCCACAGTGGGTATATGCTGAGAGATGTCCTAGGTGAGCAACAATGTCATCAACAGTGAGTGATGGGGAAACAGCTAAAATTGCATTCACCTTGCTTTTCAGGAACACATCTATAAGCTGATGAAAAGTGACAGCTACGCTCGTTTCCTGCGTTCCAATGGGTATCAGGAGCTTTTACAAGCTAAAAAGAAGGTAATGTCCCAGATTCCTGACCTACTGATATTGCCAAGTAATATTTGAGAATCTCTTTTTGTGATTTCTTTTTTTATTTACCCATGGGACATGGGTGTCGCTGGCTGGGCCAGCATTTATTGCCCATCCCTCGTTAACTTTGAACTGTGTGTCTTGCTTGGCCATTTCACAGGGCAGTTAAAGGTCAACCACACCGCAGTAGCTCTGGAGTCACATATAGGCCAGACCGGGTGAGGACACCAGGTTTCTTTCCCTAAAGGACGTTAGTGAACCAGATGGGTTTTTCCCACAATTGACAATGGTTTTGTGCTTCTTAATTCCAGCTATTTTTTTCTATTGGATTCAGATTCCACCATCTGCCATGGTGGGATTCGAACCCGGGTCCCCAGAACATGAGCTGAGTTTCTAGATTAATTGACTAGTGATAATATCACCAGGCCATCGCCTTCCCAGTTTTGGTTTGCTGCCCAGTAAAGTTCATTGTCAGCTGTCCGGACCTGGGACTGAAATTTTCCAACCTTTCCGGCCAGCGAGATCTTCCAGTCCCACCGATGGTGAGCCCTTGACAGTGCATTTCCTGGCACTGGAGGGCACGGGGCATGCAAAACCCCACAAATATTGTCGGTGTTGCGTCCATTCATTCATTTGAAGAGACAAGAGGACAACAGTTGGTATGACTTTTCCTTTAATGAACGGAACTTTTAAAAAAATTAACATGACAGATGCAAAAGAAAAGTGAAGATTGGCTTCTCAGCCAGGCCCTGTACTGAACTTGAAAGCACTGAACTGAAACATTCTAAAATCCAAACTATATTTCAACCCTGATCTCATTATTGGAAGTATCCTTCGCAGACTGTCTCCGTCCATAAAAACAATCCTTGTAGATGCCGTAATGCTGTTGTTTGCCTGCATCGTGTACCCTTCGGGAATGCAGTCAATATTTACCTAACCGATCATGTCTTCTGATTCTATGTGTAGAGAAGCCAGCTACGCTTGTTAAGCTTAGCAGAGTTAGTTAGTTAAGAAATATCTTAAAATGAAGTATTTGTGTCAACTGAAGCAAACAGAGCTAAGCAAATACAGGATCTCTCAGCGAGAACAGAAGATCCCACCGCCAGCCAATAGTGGGCTGACTCCACCGGCAGAATGGATACCGGCCATGCTGATGCATTACTAAGGCCCAAAACCTCAGATCTGTTCATCCCCCACCAAGCTCATCACAGGTATTCAAAGATTCCTTAAGAGAAAGGGAAAACCAATAATGCTAATGTCACTGGGCTTGTAATCTAGAGGTTTAGGCCAATGCCCTGGGAACATGGAATCAAATCCCAATATGGCAACTAATGGAATTTATATTCAATCAATAAAATCTGAAATGTTCAAAAAATTGCAAGGCATCAGTAATGGTGACCATGAAACGATTGTTGTAAAAACCCATCTGGTTCACACATCTCCTTTAGGGAAGGAAATCTGCCCTCCTTACCTGGTCTGGCCTGCTTGTGACTCCTGGTATACAGCAATGTGGTTGACTCTTAACTGTCCCCTGCAACAGCCCAGCAAGCCACACGGTTCCGGGGCAATTAGGGATGGGCAATAAATGCTGGATTTTCCAGTGATGCCCATGTCCCAGACAAGAGTAAAGAAGAAATGATACATGGGTGAGAGTGCGAGGGCTTGTGGAACGGCACCTCGGCAAGAGTTAGGACACAGGGGCATGAAACAATAGGAAAATTAAAAATTCATTTGAGCATGGTGGCACAGTGGTTAGCACTGCTGCCTCAGAACGCCAGGGACCCAGGTTCAATTCTGGTCTTAGATGACTGTCCACCAGTGCGGAGTTTGCACATTCTCCCTGTGTCTGTGTGGGTTTCCTCCGGGTGCTCCGGTTTCCTCCCACAGTACAAAGATGTGTAAGTTAGGTGGATTGCTAACTTGCCCCTTAGTGTCCCAAAAGGTGTAGGTTAGGTGGATTGACCATGTTAAATTATTCTTTGTGGTCTCAAGATGGGATATGTTAGGGGAATTAGTGGGGTAAATATGTGGGGTTACAGGAATAGGGCTTGGGTAAAATGCTTTATCGCAGTCAGTGCAGACTCGATGGGCCAAATGGTCTCCTTCTGCATTGTAGGGATTCGATGATTCTAAGGTAGAATCTGGTGGATTAGGTCCTTAATGGTCCTCAGCTTGAGCTGTGAGACTGCACTGGGCACATTTGTAGCTGTTCTGCTGTGGAGTGGGCTCATCGGCTTTTGGGCATTATCCCAGAGGAACTTTGATGTAGCTGTCATGGGGAGACCACCCCGTGGGGGGGTACAAGTCCTGAGAGATCAGCAGTGAAATAAAAGAAAATGAGAGGTCGGGATACAGAACTCTGTCTGCCTGCTCTCTATAAGCAGCTTACCACCATCTGGTGAGTAGAGCTGGACATTAACTCTCGGGTCTGCAGAGCAAGCAGCAATTAAAAAACACTTCCATTTTCCCCACAAAGTGAGGGCATCGGGAATTATCATAGCCAGGAATTTTTAATTAAGTAGGTGCTTCAATCTTTTATTTTCTGCCCTCCTCCCTCAGTGAGGGCAACTTTTTATTTCACCCAGGAGCCAGACACCTAGCCCGATTTCCAATTGATTTTTATTCATGGGTGAGGCTCGAGAGTCAGCAGGTTGTTCGACTGCAGGAGGCATCACACAATAGCCGTGTGTGCACTTCCAACTTGTGACTGGTTGCCAATCAGGGAGAGATACGAAGGCTCATCTTACCCTTCCTCAACGCACAGAAATGTGTCTAGTTCTGGCACAGTAGGGTGGCATGGCGGCACAGTGGTTAGCACTGCTGGCTCACAGTGCCAGGGACCCAGGTTCGATTCCCAGCTTGGGTCACTTGTCTGTACAGAGTCTGCATGTTCTCCCCGTGTCTGCGTAGGTTTCCTCCGGCTGTTCTGCTTTCCTCCCACAATCCCAAAGGCATGCTGGTTAGGTACGCTGGCTGTGCTAAATTCTCCCTCAGTGCACCCGAACAGTGTAGTGACTAGGGGATTTTCACAGTCACTTCATTGCATTGTTAATGTAAGCCTATTGTGAAACTGATAAGTTAATAAGATACGCCCTCTTTAGCTGAGAGGAGACATTTTCTTTTGCTGTGCTATGTTATTCCAGTGGGGCTTTAAGCATCTTGGGTCCATTCATTCGTTTGAATAGACGAGGGGACAGCACTGATACAAGTTTTAAAATGGTTTTCTTTTATTGAACAGAACTTAAAATTTACATGACAGGAGTGAAAAGCAAAAGTGAACTTGGAGACTGGCTTCCACTGCCAGCCCTGCACTGATCACACTGAACGGATCTCAAAAACAAACGCTGAAAAACACACACACTAAAGCCAAACTATATTTCAACCCTTATCTCATTATTGGAAATGTTTCTCACAGTCTGTCTCCCATCTAGAAAAACAATCCTCGCAGCTGCTGTTCTGAAAAACATGTTTGCCTGCATTGTGTACCCTTTAGGAATGCAGTCAACTTTTAGCTAACCTTTAACCTTCCGATTCTACACGGGGTCAAGTTAGCTACAATTGTTAAGTTTAGCAGAGTTAGATAGAAATATCTTAAAATGAAGTCTTTACATAGACTAAAGCAAACAGGACTAACTAAACATACACAGGATCCCTCAAAGCAGCTCAAACCCCCCGTCATTTGAAACGGCAATTAGTGTCACCACTCCCCTGGAGCTCTGTGCACCTCAGGCCTAACTTCCCCTCTGTTCATCATTTCTGCATCGTTTTGCTTCCCATCACGTTGGTTTTCCTGTCGTGATTCTTTCTGCTTTATTTTCTCCACATCCCCTCTCCAGCCTGAGAACGAGCAGGGCCGCAGAACCTCGTTGGAAAAGTTCACTCGCAGTGTGGTAAGTTGAGAGCTTCGCAGCCCTGTCGATGCGAAACGCGTGCCAACAGGCCAATAAACATCCCCCGAGCGGGAGAAGCTGAATGCCGGGTAAATAAGGTGTCAATGATATTCTTTGTAAAACACCATGCTTGACTAATGTGATGGATACCGGACATTCCACTCGATGTGGAACTGGGCCAGGCACGACTGTAAGTACCTTGTGTACACGGAATTAGGTAATTGCTGTCAAAACTCTACACTCCAAGCTAAAGGCAAATAGCGTCATTGTCAAACAGCGGCACCCACAGTCTAGCCCTACACATGAAGGTAGGCTGCTTGGGACAGCATCCTTAGTAAACACAGACTCTTAGAAGCATTAGCACTTTCAGGAGAAGAAATGATGTGAGGATGCGTGTATTATGCTGGGGTGGACACAGTAAGAAGTCTCACAACACCAGGTTAAAGTCCAACAGGTTTATTTGGAATCATGAGCTTTTGGAGCGCTGCCCTTCATCAGGAGAAGAAAGTAATAGCAATTGGAATAGGTCAATTGGTCCGCCAAGCCTGCTCCGCTATTCTGTACAAACATGGCTAATCTTCAGGCACGGTGACACAGTGGTTAGGACAACTGCCTTACAGCGCCAGGGACCTGGGTTCGATTCCTGGCTTGGGTCACTGTCCGTGTGGAGTTTGCACGTTGTCCCCATGTCTGTGTGGGTTTCCTCCGAGTGCTCCAGTTTCCTCCCACAGTCCAAAGACGTGCAGTTTAAGTGGATTGGCTATGCAAAATTGTCCCTTAGTGTCCCATGTATGGAATCATAGACTAGAAACATAGAACTCCTACAGTGGCAGAAAGAGGCCATTCAGCCCACCGAGCCGGCACCGAAAATGTGACAGCATTTCAAGATGGTCTCGCTCAACCCGAGACCAGAAAATCCTGCCTGCGGTCAATGGACCCTCCCATTGTTCCCCCACCCTGGCTGCTCCGATACCCGTGGCGGGCGGGGTGGTAGAATTCCTGCAATAGGGTAAATTTTAACAGAAATGCAACCCTCCCTTATTACAGAAAAAAACCCTTCCCCAAGACAACCCAAAATTACAAGAGAAGAAACTGTAGTTGTAGTGCGGTAGATGATGGAAGTGAGGATGGTATGAAATATTCATGTGCAACATTGAATAGAGTCATAGAACTACACAGCATTGAAGTAGGCCCTTCGGCCCAACTCATCCATGCTGACCAAGTTTCTTCAGCTGAACTAGTGCCATTTGCCTCCATTTGGCCCAAAACCCTCTAAACCTTTCCCATCCATGTACGTATCCAAATGTATTTTAAATATTGTCATTGTGCCCCTCTCTACGACCTCCTCTGACACCTCTACCGATATCAATGGTTAATACAGGTATCGGTTGCGAGACGGTAAATTTAAAACTGAGATGAGGAGAAACTACTACTCTCAGAGGATGGTGAATGTGTGGAACTTGCTGCCCTGTCGCACGGTGGAGTCTCAATCGTTGAATCATTTCAAGGAAGAGATAGATGCGTTTCTAGTTTTGAAAAGGGATAAGGGGATATGGGGAACAGGTGGGGAGGTGGATTTGAGACCACGGAGAGATCAGCCATGATCTGATTGAAGTTGTACAAGATATTGGTAAGGCCACACTTGGAATACTGCATACAGCCCTGGTCGCCCTGTTATAGAGAGGATATTATTAAACTAGAAAGAGTGCGGAAAAGATTTATTAAGATGCTATTGGGACATGATGGTTTGAGTTATACGGAAAGGCTGGATAGACTGGGACATTTTTCCCCGGAATGTGGGCAATTGGGAATAGCTTAGTGGTAAAAGCTGGGTGACATGAACAAGTTGGGTCTGTTTCCATGCTGTGAACCTCTATGACTCTATAATTGAATGGCGGAGCAGGCTCGAAGGCCTGAATTGCCTACTTCTGCTCCTAATTTCTATGTTCCCATTAGTGTATCCATTGGTGATAAATGAATCTTAATACTTTGTGTTAAATGTTTTGAAACGTGACCTTGTCTTTTGCAGGGTAAGTCGCTGACTGCTAAACGTCTTGGTCTCATGCAGTCCTCCTGACACTCATCCAGGGCTGCCTGCTGCAGAACGAGAAGGGGCTTATACCTGCACTCCTGGGAGTCACCATCTGAGGGAGCCACTGTGAAGGGCCACACTGTACAATTAGTCACAAGGATCATCATTGAACATTTTAACCTCTCCTCTGTGCAGAATGAATTTGAGTTACCGCAAATGTCATTGAAAAAGAAAACCTCCCTTTTATTATTCAAGAGCAGCGGAGGCATGGAGATGAGAAATGGAACGGCTGTCTGTCAGTGAAATAGTTTTCGACCATCTGAATAGTGGGGATTGTGAAACACTCATAAATTCATGGGTCCACTTTGTACCCAGTCGCTGTTTAGTTAAGCAATACACGTTAGCAAGAGATTTATGAACTGCATGCTGGCCTGACCACTTGGGGCATTTCCTTCTACTGCGGTCTCCTCTTCAAGGCAGACAGTATCTCTCAACAGGTAGACTGCTGGCTGCTTTACCCTTCAACTCAACTGTTGCACTTCCTTCCTCCGTCTTTAAGCATCTCAAGGAATCAGGTAATTAACACACCTTCTGTCAGCCAAAAGGGAACAAGCACTGACGCTAGCCCCAGGGCTGAAAGGACCTTTAGTTCAACGTTGGCTGGCTTTAAAGCAAACTCTAAACGGATGAGGGCGTGGGCAGGGAGAGAAGGCAGGCAGAACCATTGCACGAATCGACCCTCAGCCTCAGGATTCATCAGAGAGCCACTTACACATTGTACCCGCAAGCACCAACCAGCTACGTGGCAGCATAACCTCATTGTTACGAGCTTCTGCGATAGTAGTTCATATTCACGTTGCTACATAGAATCATAGAATCCCCACAGTGCAGGAGGAGGCCACTCGGCCCATCGAGTCTTCACCAACCACAATCCCGCCCAGGCCCTATTGCCACAACCCCACATATTTACCCTGCTAATCCCCCTGACGAGGGATCAATTTAGCATGGCTAATCCACCTAACCTGCACATCTGTGGGAAGAAACTGGAGCACCCAGAGGAAGTCCACTTAGACAGTGGGAGAACGTGCAAACTGCACGCAGACAATGACCCGAGGCTGGAATTGAACTCTGGTCTCTGGCGCTGTGAGGCAACAGCGCTAACCATTATGCCACCATGCTGCCCACATCTTAGAGCTCCAATAGTTACAAGCTCTTTATATTTTCTAGATGTTTTCCAATTACAACTTCCAGTAAATGTTCCACTATCTTTCTGACCATCAATATTAAGCCAAATGGTCTATAGTTCTCGGGACATGTTTTATCTCTCTTGTTAAGTGTAGGAATTGTATTAGCAGTCCACCAATCCTTTAGTGCTATACAATTTTCTAATGAATTTATTTATTTAGAAACATAGAAACCAGAAGCTGGGGGTGGTCATTTGGCACTTTGAGTCTGCTCTGCCAATCAAATTGATCATGGCTAATTATTAAATCCCCTCTTCCCCACCATATCCCTTGATCCCTTTAGCCCCAAGAGTTATGTCTAATTTCTTCTTGAAATCAGACAACGTTCTGGCCTCAACTACTTTCTGTGGTAGCGAATTCCACACATTCACCACCCTCTGGGTGAAGAAATTTCTCCTCACCTCAATTTATCCATATCCTCAAACTATGACCGCTAGTTCTAGATTCCCCCACAATCGGGAATGTTCTTTCTGAATCTACCCTGTCTAACCCGGTTGGAATTTTAGACATTTCTATGAGGTCCTCTCTCACTCTTATAAACTTCAATGAAAATAATCCCAACCAATTTAATCTCTCCTCATATGACAGACCTGCCATCCCTAACTTCTTTCAATATGCAATGGTGGCCTCCATCTGAATCTGGAGTTTTATCCTCTCTCAGTTTAAGTAGTTTATTAATGATCTCTCCCTTTACTCTCTTTATATCAGCTAATGATGTTGCACCCCAGCCCCCCGATCCTTCCCAGAGTTAAATGAAGAGGCATTCAATGTTTTGATCATTTTTCCCTGTCCTTATCTGTGAATACCTTTGTGGCTGTATCCCTATCCTGTCGTTTTAGTCCTTGTCAAGTATTTCTCTATTTATTTTTATGTTCCTTGATAATTTCATTTTTTTCAGTTCCTCATTGTTTAAAATTTATTTATTAGTGTCACATTTAGGCTTACATTAACACTGCAATGAAGTCACTGTGAAAATACCCCAGTCACCACACTCTGGCGTCTGTTCGGGTACACAGCCGGAGAACTTAGCACCTAATCAGCATGTCTTTCAGACTGTGGGAGGAAACCAGAGTACCCGGAGGAAACCCACGCAGACACGGGGAGGATGTACAAACTCCACACAGACAGTGACCCAAGGCAGGAATTGAACTTGGGTCCCTGGCGCTATAAGGCAGCGGTGCGAGCCACCATGCCACCGTGCCGCCCTCAGTTTTTCTTATCAATTTCTTTCCTTACACCTTCATATTCCCATGGGCTGGATTTTACGGGCTCGCTTAGGTGGGAGATTTCCATTGTTGGACCCTCACCCATTCCAATTCCGTGTTGGGCGTGGTGGTAGAATTCCAGCCAATATGTCATCTTTGCCTTAATTGCCCAAGAACTTGAAGTACCTCTTATTCTTCAGTTTCAGTGTGAGCGGCATGGTAGCACAGTGGTTAGCATTGCTGCCTCACAGCACCAAGGACCCAGGTTTGATCCTCAGCTTGGGTCACTGTCTGTGCAGAGTCTGCACATTCTCCCCGTCTCTGCATGGGTTTCCTCCGGGTGCTCCGGTTTCCTCCCACAGTCCGAAAGACGTGCTGGTTAGGTGCATTGGCCATGCTAAATTCTCCCTCAGTGTGCCCGAACAGGGGCCGGAGTGTGACAACTAGGGGATTTTCGCAGTAACTTCATTGGCCCTTCGAGCCTACACTGGTAACAATCTCACAGGGCCCTATCCCTGTAACCTCATGTATTTACTCTGCTACCCTGCCCTGACACTAATGGACAATTTAACATGGGCAAACCACCTAACCTGCACATCTTGGGAGTGTGGGAGTAAACCAGAGGAAACACGCAGATAGGAGGAGAAAGTGCAAGCTCCACACAGACAGTGACCTAAGGCCGGAATTGATCCTGGGTCTCTGACGCTGTGAAGCAGCATTGCTATCCACTATGCCACTGTGCTGCCCACATCTTAGAGCTCTGATAGTTATAAACTCCTTATATTTTCTGGATGTTTTCCAATTGCAACTTTAAGTAAAGGTTCCATTATCTATCCTATCATCAGTATTAAGCCAAATGGTTGATAGCTCTCTGGACTTGCTTTATCTCTCTTGTTAAATATAGCTGCCCATCAATCCCACACAGTGAAGCCAAAGCTGGAATTGAACCCGAGTTCCTAGCATTGTGAGACTGCAGTGCTAGCCACTGTGCCACCGTGCCAGCCCAATGAATTAAATCAAATAAATTCTACTTTTGCATGATTGTAGATGATTCACTGTATCAATCACAAAACTCAAAGACAACAAAGAGGACAGGCCTGGGTTAGATGCTCTGTCAGGTAGTCAGTACACCCTAAATTGACCAAATGGCCTCCTTCTGCGCTGTAGGGTTCTATGATTCTATGAAAGATAAAATATTTGGTTTTACACCTACCACTAGTTTGGTACAGTCGATGAGATATTTGGGAAATACACTCAAGGTGATTCCAGCTCTTTAGAAGAGGACTTTTGAACCCCAGGTTTGATATTATAATTCAAGCTTTGCCTTCGAGATTGGCTGTAACGGGGAAAGTAGAAGCTATCTTGAAATATATTAACTGCCCTTCTGGTGCTGTGCACTTCTCCCAAGAATGATAGACTGAGGAGCCCACCTATCAGCTCAAATTTTCTTCACACAGTCTGGGCTAATGCTCCAGCAGAGTACCGAGGGAGAGCTGCATTGCTGTTTGGTGCCCTCGGGGATTTAAACTGAAGCATCATCGCCGATATTTGAAGAGGCGAATGCGTTCTCATGACACCCAACGCAATACCGGTCCAGCAGAGAACATCATCGAATTATGAACGACTACGTTTCGGTAAATTAGGAAGGAAGTATTGTCACGGTGCAGCATCTTATATAACGGAGGGAGCTAGGTGCTCTCAGTCTCACTGACAGGCCAGGAAGAAAGTTTCATCATTGGTTGCGTTCTTGAAAATCACATGGCAGCAAAATTTCCACATGCGTATATATGTAGAAAAACTTGTAAAAACATATTATAAATTGAAGCATGTACATATTTATAACAAAACTGGAGAAAAACTTATTTGTTTTATCTTGCTTGTTTGTGTCAATTTAACAGGGGGACAGGAGACAGAGTTGTACAGTTCAATGCACAATTAGCAATTCCAGTTAAAATTATGTCAACGGTCTGTCCTATGATCATTGTCGCAGTTAAGCATGTTATAGAGATAACCTGTCATCATATTTTTTAGCACATTTTCTGTCTAGGACATTCATTGTGCATTGTAACCATGAGGAGGCAGCAAGGCAGACAGTGTAATGTAGGGAAACCTATCTCGATATATTGAATCATGCCCTTGGGCTGGTATGGTGGCACAGTGGTTAGCACTGCTGCCTCAGAGCACTAGGAATCCGAGTTCGATTCCCGGCTTGGGTTACTGTCTGTGTGGAGTTCTCCCCGTGTCTGCATGGGTTTCCTCTGGATGCACTGGTTTCCTCCCACAGTCCAAAGATGTGTGGCTGAGGTTGACTGGCTGTGCTAAATTGCTGTTTAGTGTTAGGGGGATTAGCAGGGTAAATGCGTGGGGTTATGGGGATAGGGGCTGGGAGGGATTGTGATGGTTCAGACTCAGTGGGCCGAATGGCCTTTTCCTGCACTGTAGCGATTCTGTGCACCTTAGCTCCGAGCTACAGGTGTCATTGTAACTATAGTCAGGAAAATTTCCATCATCTAAACACTTTTCCGCAAATTTAAACAAACAAAATTCCAGCCAAAGAGAAGTACACGAGCTGGGATTCTCCAGCAGTTCATGCCGGCGGGATTCTCCATCCCCTCCAGCAGCGCCCCTGCCCCCTCACCACCCACAATCCGTGGGTTACCCGCCGGTGTGGGGTGATGGCAGATGGAATTCCCATTGACAGTGGCGGGTCTGGAGAACCCCGCCGCGGGCAAACAACGCTCCACCTCCCACTGGGAAAGAGGTGGGGGTGTGAACACGGCTGGGAGACCAGAGAATCTCACCCTTCTTCTGAAGTGATAACTTCTTCAGAAATTTAGATTCTAGGACCTGTAGTAAAATGAGTGTTTGAAGGTGTTGGACGTTCAGTCAGAAGCAGCAAGATGGCGGAACGTTGAGTTAAAGCCAAGAGGTAACTCTGGTCTTGAAAAGGGGTTGGGCAGTTTGTCAGCAGAGACTAACTCCAAAGAAAACCTGATTAAAACACTTCGGCAAAGGTGAATTGGTCCTCCTCTCAATTTTGCCTTCATGAAGCAAGCGTTCAACTCACTCTGTTGTACTCAACTGTCTCAATCAGCCCTTAGTCTCTCAATAACTGGGCACTGGTTGCACATTATGGGCAGCACGGTGACACAGTGGTTAGCACTGCTACCTCACAGCGCCAGGGACCCGGGTTAGACTCCGGCCTCGGGTGACTGTGCGGAATCTGCGCATTCTTCCTGTATCTGCATGGGTTTCCTCCGGGTGCTCCAGTTTCCTCCCACTGTGCAGGTTTAGAGGATTGGCCATGCTAAGTTACCCTTTAGTGTCCCAGGATGGGGGATTAGCCGGGTAAATATATGCGGTTACGGGGCTAGGGCCTGGGTGGGATTGTTGTTGGTGCAGGCTCGATGGGCTGAATGGCCTCCTTCTGCACTGTAGGACTTCTGTGAGTCAGTGAACTGGTCCGGGTGGGATGAAACTAGCAATAAGTGGTATAGTGGAAAAGTTCATTCAGACGCCATGGGCAATATCAAGCAAGACTCACCGCAATCCCCCACCTACCGGACCCCTCTCTCCAGAGAATTCCAGGCTGCCAAAGAGACATAGAGACCAGGGTTTCCCACTAGGTAGAAAGATCCCAGGATGCTATTGTTTAGCTACTATAGACTCAGAACATTGGGAGTCATGTTCAGCCTCAGAGAGACCAACGGGGACTTGAGAGAAAAATTGAATGATTTGATACGTTGAACGAAGAAGAGGAAAATGATTACAACTGCCAATCAGTGAGGGGGAGAATTTAACTCAATCTAAATTCCATCCGTCTTTACAGAGTTAAAATCGAACCCCACAAGTTAGGATGGTCATGTCTTATATTTTAGGCACCTTTCCCCACCCACAAAGAGGAGTTGGAATCTCTCCCTCAAAGGCTGTGGATGTGAGGGTGGTGGCAGGGAAGGGGGGGGTCACCTGAAATTTTCAAGACTGACATTGACAGATTTTTGTTGGCAAGCGAGGGCAGGAAAAATCAGGTTGGCGGAGCAGGCGCACTAGGCCTGAAAGCCTGTTCTGGAGGACCCTCACAGGTGTCTAAGGATCTCTTGGACCGTCACCAGATTCCCTTGACTTACAAACTCGATTCCACTCCTAAGAGCACTTCAGGTACAAAGGCAGAATCTGGAGTGCCGGTAGCCCTGACATTCCTCAATATGTACACAACACAGCTGAGAGTCCCAGATTGGGCAGGCAATCGTGACCTCAATCAGAGAGCTCATACTCCAAGAGGCCTACCTGACGGGCCCTCATTACAGTTTCCATTATGAACAAACCCAGAGAAAAGAGAAGGCACGGGCGTTGTGAGAGGGAACTCCAGTCACACTAATGGTGGGCCTCTTATCCATGAGGACAGACAAAGCTCTTCAGCTGAGCCTTACACTGAAGCAGTGCTCTGTCTCTATTCCTGGATTCAGAAATACCGCAAGTTAATGTAGCGTTCGTTCATGACATTACCTCCCCAGTGGGCTTATCACTCCATTTGAAAGCACAAAAACGCGAGCACAAAACTATGCATGTAAAATATGTACAGGAGCTCTTCCAGATTTCTGGAATAACAGTTTACTGATGGATGGAAAGATTGCAAAAGTTTGGCACTTCAAAGCTTTCTGATTGTTTGGTAATTTAGTTGAATGCACCAAAATCTGAGCAATTGCTGTATCACTCTGTGATTTTTTTTATGAATAAACATGACTGAAAATGGCAATATATGGTGTGTTTGCTGTTCTCATCAAGCCCATTGGAACAGGCTGGGTCCCTCTGTAATGTTAGCTCAAGTGAGAGGAGGAGAGAACCCTCCAGTGTGATCCATCAACTTCTCCCTGTGTTGGTTCAATGGGTAAGTGTAGCACCCAGTGTTGCACAAGAGCAGAATGGTCATAGGGGTGAATGGTCCTGGGGTGGCACGGTGGTTAGCACTGCTGCCTCACAGGGCCAGGGACCCGGGTTCAATTCCGGCCTTGGGTCACTGTCTGTGTAGAGTTTGCACATTCTCCCCATGTTTGCGTGGGTTTCCTCCAGGTGCTCCGGTTTCCTCCCACAGTCCAAAGATATGTGGGTTAGGTTGATTGGCCATGCTAAATTGTTCCTTAGTGCCACGGGGATTAGCAGGATAAGTACGAGTGGTTAGATATAGATCATAGAACCCTACAGTGCAGAAAGAGGCCCTTCGGCCCATCGAGTTTGCACTGGACACAATCCCACCCAGGCCCTACCCCCATATCCCTACATATTATACCCACTAATCCCGCTACCCTGGACACTAAGGGGCAATTTCTTAGCACGGCCAATCAACCTAACCCACACATCTTTGGACTGTGGGAGAAAACCGGAGCATCCGGAGGAAACCCATGCAGACCCGAGGAGAATGTGCAAACTCCACACAGACAGTGACCTGAGCCAGGAATCGAACCCAGGACCCTGGAGCTGTGAAGCAGCGGTGCTAACCACCGTGCTACCGTGCCGTTAGGGGGATAGGGCCTAGCTGGGATTATGGTTGGTGCAGACTCAAAGGGCTGAATGGCCTCCTCCTGCACTGTAGGGATTCTATGTCTGTACTGAGTGAGTTGCTGTCAGCCTCAAGACCCATAGAGTCACCGGGATTGTTCGTGGTTGATTTGAGTTAAGGAGAGTTATCTGACCATTGCTCACTGGAAGTGGGAAGTGTGCGAGAGGGTGTCAGATGGAGGCGGGATTGTACTTGGCTCTGACTGTTTTTACAATGTGCTGTGCATTTGGGGAATTACTGTGGCCCCTTTAAGCGGATGGTCACTTGACCACCACGTGACATCTTGGGGATCTCCACAGGCTGCTGGCAGCCTGTACCTTGCACACCTAAAATTAAGCCTGCCTGCTGTTTCAATTAAAGCTTGCCTGGGCTTCCCGAATTCAATTGATCTCAGCCGCTGGGCAGCTGCCCTGCCACAGACAACACAACCCAATGGAGCCTTAACTCAAGAAGAATAGCTGTGAGTTCTGCGAACCCCAATATAATCAAGACCCTGCATCTGTCACTAGCTTCAAGTGACAGGCTCTGGTTAGATCCCACTTGGAGTATTGTGAGCAGTTTTAGGCCCTGTATCTAAGGAAGAATGCACTGGCCTTGGAAAGGATCCAGAGGAGGTTCACAAGAATGATCCCTGGAATGAAGAGCTTGTTGTATGAGGAACGGTTGAGGACTCTGAGTCTGCACTCATTGGAGTTTAGAAGGATGAGGGGGGAATCTTATTGAAACTTACAGGATACTGTGAAGCCTGGATAGAGTGGATGTGGAGAGGATGTTTCCACTAATAGGCAAAACTAGAACCAGAGGGGCACAACCTCAGGCTAAAGGGACAATCCTTTAAAACAGAGATGAGGAGGAATTTCTTCAGCCACAGGGTGAATTTGTGGAACTCTTTGCCGCAGAAGGCTATGGAGGCCAGGTCATTGAGTGTCTTTAAGGCAGAGATAAAGAAGTTCTTGATTAAGAAGGGAATCAGCGGTTATGGGGAAACACACCCAAGGCCTATTCAGATACACTGAAGGAGAATTTAGCATGGTCAATGCGCCTAACCAGCATATCTTTTGGACGGCATGGTGGCACAGTGGTTAGCACTGCTGCCTTACAGTGTTAAGGACCTGGGTTCAATTCTGGCCTCAGGTCACTGTCTGTGCGAAGTTTGTACATTCTTTCTGTGTCTGTGTGGGTTTCTTCCGGGTGCTCCGGTTTCCTCCCACAGTTCAAAGATGTACGGGTTGGGAGGGTTGGCCGTGCTAAATTGTCCCTTAATGTCAGGGTGACTAGCTAGGTTAAATGCATGGGGTTATGGGGATAGGGCCTGGGCGGGATTGTAGTCAGTGGAGACTCGATGGGCCACATGACCTCCTTCTGCACTGTAGAATTCTATGAACTTTACACCGTGAGAGGAAACAAGAGCACGTGGAGGAAACCCACACAGACACAGGGAGAATGTGCAAACTCCACACAGACAGTGACCCAAGCTGGATATGAACCCGGTCTGTGGCGCGGTGAGGCTAACCACTGTGCCACTGTGAAATTGCAAGGATCTTCATCCACAACTGGGGCAAGAAACAGCAACATAACATTCTAAGCGTAGCAAGAAAGAGAAATCTTGCATTTCTCTGGGGCCTTCCACGATCTGCCAAAGCACTTCACAGTTAATACACTACTTCTGAATTTTAGTTACTCTGGTTATGTCGGGAACACTGACAGCCAATCTGCACTCAATAAGCTCCCACAAGTGATAAAAGAGATCGGATCAAGAGTTTTAGTGATGCAGAGAGACGAATATTAGCTATTAGGAACGCTTTCTACTCTGCTGTGAAATACCCCACGGGATCTAATATCTCCACCTCAGATGGAACTTGGTATATAGATTCATTCAAAGGCAGTTTGCTACACTGCCACTCTGAGAGTTGAATGATACAGGAAGGGTAGACTCCACACACCACTGCCCTGACCCAGAAAACATATTGGAGCCAAATATGGTAGTATGAAACAGAGCAGGGCTGGATAACGGGGTCCGAGTGAGAATTCCACTCCCTCAGTGCTGAATCCAGCTATGTAAAATAAAGCCTTGAAATAAAGCTCTACAACATCCTTTTCTATAAACGGCATAACTTCTTTCCTGGCCTTGAGCTGACTTTGTTCTTCGCAACCATTGTCCCAAAAAATGGTGCCCAGAGCTTCAAATCCACCAACACATCATATGACTCTTTACATCTCCCTGTGTAACACACTGTTCAGTATACACAGCTCTCCCTGTGTGTAACACACTGTTCAGTACACACAGCTCTCCCTGTGCGTAACACACTGTTCAGTACACACAGCTCTCCCTGTGCGTAACACACTGTTCAGTATACACAGCTCTCCCTCCTGTGTGTAACACACTGTTCATTATATACAGCTCTCCCTGTGCGTAACACACTGTTCAGTACACACAGCTCTCCCTGTGCGTAACACACTGTTCAGTACACACAGCTCTCCCTGTGCGTAACACACTGTTCAGTATACACAGCTCTCCCTCCTGTGTGTAACACACTGTTCATTATATACAGCTCTCCCTGTGCGTAACACACTGTTCAGTATACACACTCCCCTCTGTAATGCATTGTCTGATACACCCAATCTTTCACCAGTAACACAATTTTCAGTATATATAGATCTCCTGTAACATTGTGTTTCATACATTCATCTCCTCTTCCTCCTACACTTTCTCCTGTTATTACTAATGCAGATGTGACCCTGTATTGGCAAGATGTGGCAACTGTCTGATCCCTATTGCTGGTGAGTGCTTATTGTGTGCCCATCATTCTGTGCGTGGTGATTTTCCTTTGTGCCTTGGCCTATTCTCTCCTCTGCTTCCCGCATATTTTCTGGTCACCATGGCAACGACATAGTCTTTCTGAATCTGAGAGTGGAATGCGTTGTCTGTCTAATCCCGCTGGCTGAGTTTCCTGGGACAACAGTGGCCTGAACAAAGGAGATTTGCTGACAAGTTGCCTCCTTCCCTCCCTCCCCCCCCCCACCTCATGTCAACCACCCTGTACTCCCCTTTGTGCCAGGGCATTGGGCACTCCGCAGGATTCACTGAGTCCTCTTGGTGCGTTCCCTAGGCCCGTGAACACAACTGATGATCTACATTTGGTTAGACCATGTAAAGCCAGTGCATTGCCACCCTCACCCCTCGCCCCTCTATTGCCAATCCCGTGGTAATGATGATGAGATTTCTCCTTGCTTGGCTCCTCAGCCGGTTTCCTGTCCCCATCCCATCCAGATCCAGGCACAACTCCCTTTTCTCCCGTTGGGTGGACCCCCTCCTGTTTGTCTGGAAAAGAATTTGCATGCCAGAACTTTCCACTGTTGAGACAGCTGGTGACTGGAGCGAATGTTGCCAGTCGGAGACGCCCTATCAAATCCTTTAATCACCTTAATCGCTTCAATTAGTCCACCCCTTAATCTTTCATAATCTAGAGGGAAAAAAGCCAAGTCTACTCTCTTGTCTTAACTCTTTAAGCCCCGTAATCATTCTAATGAATTTGCACACCACCCCCTCTCCCCACCCTCCCACCCCCTCCAAGGCTAATGGATTCTTTGTGGGCACATAACACCAGGTTAAAGTCCAACAGGTTTATTTGGAACCACGAACTTTCGGAGCGCTATTCCTTCGTCAAGTGAACTTAATGTCAATATGCGCAACCTTCTTGGAGACCCTCTCCACTTTGAGCCGGCAGTTTGCGGTGTAGCCATGATGTGGAGATGCTGGCATTGGACAGGGTAAGAAGTCTCACAACACGCAGTTAAAGTTTTATTTGGAACCACAAGCTTTCAGAGTGCTGCCCCTTCATCAAGTGATTGAGGAAGGAACACCGCTCCAAAAGCTCGTGCTACCAAATAAACCTGTTGGACTTTAACCTGGTGTTGTGAGACTTCTTACTGTGCCCAACCCAGTGATATGCCAGCATCCCCACATCATGGCCACACCACAGACTGCCAGCTCAAAGTGGAGAGGATCTCCAACAAGATTGCACATATCAACACAGACATTAAGTTTCTACACTCACTTAATGAAGGAGCAGGGCTCCCAAGGTTCATGATTCCAAATAAACCTGTTGGACTTTAACCTGGGTGTTGTGAGACTTCTTACTGTGCCCACCCCAGTCCAACACCGGCATCTCCACCTCATGGGTTCTTTGTGAGTGTGCTGCTCAGAACTGGAATTAATGCTATGGCTGGGATCTTAACCACTGCAGAGGGAAAAATTGAAGAAGGCCACAATATGAGGCGATGGAAGGTGTGTTGGTTGTGTAAGGCTCGGATGAGTCTCCGCTATCCCAGTAGTTCTCCGAATCTGGCCTTTGGGCGCATCACCGATTGCCATCACTCTGCCATTGGCAGCTGTTGCCTCTGGTTGTCTCTCGGTGGGTGTCGCAGACTCTTGGCTCCAGGCGTTCATCTCTCCAACTCTTCAAGTGTCTCACGTCCTTTCTGATGTTCCTTAACCTCTTTGATCGAGCTTCCAGGCACCTGCTCTAATATCTGCTAATGTGGCTCAGCTCATGGCCTACAGTTTGTGAAGCCTAAGCTGGCATTTTGTGCTGTTATCTTAAAGACTTTGCAATGGGCAGGAGGAAAGGGAGGTTTTGTCATTTTGCCAATTTGAATGAAAGGAATTTTCAGAGATGTTCAGGTTAGGTGGATTGGCCATGCTAAATTGCCCCTTAGTGTCTCAGTGGGTGGCACGGTGGTTAGCACTGCTGCCTCACAGCGCCAAGGACCCAGGTTCAATTCCTGGTGTGGGTCACTGTCTGTCCATGTTAAAGTTAAAGTAAAAAGTTTATTTATTAGCCACGAGTAGGCTTACACTGTAATGAAGTTACTGTGAAAACCCCCTAGTTGCCACACTCTGGCACCTGTTTGAGTACACTGAGGGAGAATTTAGCATGGCTAACATACCTAGCCAACACGTGTTTGGACTGTGGGAGGAAACTGGAGCACCCGGAGGAAAACTAGACTGAGAATGTGCAAACTCCACACGGACAGTCACCCAAGCCAGGAATCGAACCTAGGAAACCTTGGTGCTGTGAGGCAGTAGAGCTAATCACTGTGCCACTGTGCCACCTCATGTTCTCCTCATGTTTGCGTGGGTTTCCTCCGGGTGCTCAGGTTTCCTCCCACACTCCGAAACATATGCTGGTTAGGTGCATTGACCATGCTAAATTGTCCCTCAGTGTACCCAAACAGGAGTGTGGTGTCTAGGGGATTTCCACAGTAACTTCATTGCAGTGTTAATGTAAGCCTACTTGTGACACCAATAAATAACCTTAAGGAAAAACATAAGAAGTGTAGGTAAGGGTGATTAGTGGGGTAAATATGTGGGATTACGGGGATAAGATGCTCTGTCGGAGAGTCAGTGCAGACTCGATGGGCTAAATGGCCTCCTGCTGTACTATAAGGGTCCCATACTTCTATGAATCTATGAACAAATATTGTCTGGCATGCCTCTCTTCCTTAAAGTGGTGACTGGGAATCTCGAACATTCACCAGAGACGGCAGATGAGGTCTCAGAGTTAACTTCTGATCCAAACAGATAATGTTTCCCACAATGCAACACTCCTTTGGCGGCCATCTTCTCCCTCACATGCAAAACACAATCAACCTCGGGTTCTCCCAACCCCTTTCAGGTGCAGAAGGACCTCTTTAACCTGCCCTGTGTTGTCCGGAATCAAATATAATCCTCTCCCACGACATTCCTTTGACGCTGTTTTACACATTTCCTACAATCCTGTGGGATTCACTGAATGTCGGCAGCTTTTTAAAGGGGGGGGATCGTGGCCAGTCTGCCTGTTTTGCTTCTCTGGCTCCAGTCGTGTAAGCTAGGCCCCAGAGGAAATATCTCTGAGTTTATAAATCAACAAGCCCAAAGTAAGAGCAGTTCATTGAAAGCTCCTCAGTGTTTCTGCCTCGCTTCCATTCACCACCTCTCGCTCTGCACAAATGAGTGATTCATGCTTGGCGGCATTCAAGGTTGACCTGAATAGTTGCAACAAGCACCGGCTTGGGCGTCAGCCATGGCGCAGTGGTTAACACTCTTGCCTACGAGTCAAAGACCCTTGGGTTCAAGACCCCTCAGTGGAATTCGTCAGCACGAGAATACAGGTTGACACTCCAGTGTGGTTCTGTGGCACCGCCGCATGGTTTGGCGGTTTCCTCTGACGCGGTAACACAGTGGTTAGCACTGCGGCCTCACAGCACCAGGGACCAGGGTTCGATCCCTGGTTCGGAAGACCGTCCATATGGAATTTGCACATTCTCCCCGTGTCTGCGTGGGTTTCCTCCGAGTGCTCCGGCTTCCTCCCATGCTCAGAAGATGTGCGGGTTAGTTGTATCGACCATGTTAAATTGCCCCTTAGTGACAGGGAGATTAGTAGAATAAATAGACAGAATCATAGAACCCTACAGTGCAGAAAGAGGCCCTTTGGCCCATCGAGTCTGCACCGACCACAATCCAACCCAGGCCCTACCCCCATATCCCTACATGTTTACTCACTAATCCCTCTAACCTACGCATCTCAGGACACTAAGGGACAATTTTAGCATGGCCAATCAACCTAACCTGCACATCTTTGGACTGTGGGAGGAAACTGGAGCACCCGGAGGAAACCCACGCAGACATGAGGAGAATGTGCCAACTCCACACAGACAGCGACCCAAGCCGGGAAACACATGGGGTAATGGAGATAGGGTGGGATTGTTGTCAGTGTAGGCTCGATGGGCTGAATGGATTCCTTCTGCACTGTGGGGATTGTATGATTCTGTGTTAAATTTGGGGCCCCATTGACCCTCTCAGGCAGACACAACATTTCCCTGGAAAATATTCAAAGATGAGCGGTTTCAGCTATGAAGAGAAGCTGGGATTGTTTTCCTTCCAGCAGAGAGGCTGAGGGGAGACCTGATTGAAGTGTATATAAATTATGAGGGACATCGAGGTGGTAGAAACATTCCCTTAGTAGAGGGGTCAATAACCGGGAGAGGGGACAGATTTAATGTAAGGGGTGGGAGATTTAAAGGGGATTTGAGGATTTTCACCCAGAGAGTGATGGAAGTCACTGCATGAATGGGTGCTCGAGGCAGGAACCCTCACATCATTTAAGAAGCATTTAGATAAACACTTGAAATGCCACAGTGTGAAAGGGCATGGAACAAGTGCTGAAAAACGGGATTAGAACAGATAGGTGCTTGATGGCTAGTGCAAACACAATGGGCCGAAGGGCCTCTTTCCGTGCTGTAAAACTCCATGGCCAAAATTTTACGACCTCGCTCGGGATAAAATCCCACCCGAGGCCAACAGAGAATTGCGTACTGCGAGCCGTGCCCACTCTGGTTCTGGGGTGAGCGAGGCGGTAAAATTCCAACCAATGACTCTATGAATATGACGATAACTCTACACATTCCAAGAGGGCTCCATCCCTCCATAAGAACTGAGGCGGGGCCCAGGGGTTAACTCTGCAGAGACAGAGAGGATGATAATTCAGGTGGTGTTGCTGCCTTTCAGTGCAAACTGACGGGACCATAAGGATGGTATGGGTGGATGATGGGATACAGACCTGGGACATGCTGCCTGGATTCCATGGATAAAGAGCAGCCATTTGGGCGAGTCACTCAGCTCCTGACAATATACCAGGGCCATAGGATAAAACATCAACTCGAGCACAAAGTGACAAATGTGAGTGGCACAGATTTTACAGCCTCGCTCAAGCAAGACCAGAATTCTCACTCAATGTCAACGGAGATTCCTGTTGTCAAGTCACTCACCCGCGCCAATTCTGTGGCGGGTAAGGTAGTAGAGTTCTGGCCAATGTCACCAAAGAAACACCAGGGTAAGGTTGCCAAGCACAAGTTGGCTTTCATTCCCTTGAGTTCAGAGGATTGAGAGATGATGTGGTCGAGGTTTTTAAATTGGTAAAAGGAGAGGTTAGATCAAGTTAAAAACTCAGGTGGGGAAATCAAGGTGGCTAACCTTAAGATTGGTGTTGGGTCGTTGAGGAGTGAAGTTAGGGAAGCATTTAATGAAACTTTGGCACTCTCTCCCTCAAAATAGCTGTCGAGGCTCAACTGAGATCTTCAAGTCTGAGGTTGAGAGATTTTTGATGGTTATTACAGAGCCATGGCAACTAGAGGAAATTAAGACACACGCTCGATGGGCTGAATGGCCTCCTTCTGCACAGTAGGGATTCTATGATGAGCCATGAAGGGGCCTTCTGGAGGGAGGGAGATAATGGCAGCCTGGTCGTGTATCCAGAGGCAACCATTAATGCAAAGGTCTAATTAATGCTCTGGGGTCCAAATCCCAACGTGGCAACAACTATTGGAACTTTAAGTCAGTTGACAACAATCTAGCAATGGAAGCTAGCCTCAGTAACGATAGCCACAGGGTGGGATTTTCCAACCATTCCTGCCAGTGAGATGTTCTGCTCCCAGCTACAGCAACCCCCTCCCCCACCACCCCCGCCACCGCCACCCCAGACACGGGCTCCCTGGCAGCGGAGGGTGTGAACAATGGGAAACTCCGGTGACGGTGGTGGGACAGGAAGATCTCGCTGGTTGCCAATGGCAGGCTGCCTCAGCCTCCGCAGCGGGAATGGAAAATCCCACAACATGAAACCATCGTCTGCTGTTGTGAAAACCCATCTGGTTCACTAAGGCCCTTCGGTGGAATGAAATCGGCTGTCTGGGCTCCACACGTCTCTGAATCGGCAAGAATGTGGTTGAATCTTAACTGCCTTCCGAGCAAGCAGCTGAGCTTGAAGGCAAACAGGGATGGGCAACAAATACTGGCCTTGCTCACGTCCCATGAAAGAATGAAAAAAACCTGCTTTAACTCTAGACTTCTATGCGCAAGGTGTCCAAGTGAAGTTAGGGCGACACAGTGGCACAGTGGTTAGCACTGCTGCCTCACAGCGCCAGGGACCTGAGTTTGATTCCTGGTCTCAGGTCACTATGTGTACTGTCCCCATGTATGGATGTGTTTCCTCCGGGTGTTCCGGTTTGCTCCCACTCTCTAAAGATGTGCAGGTTGGGTTGATTGGCCACACTAAATTGCCCCTTAGTGTCAGGGGGATTAGGAGGGTAGATATGTGGGATTATGGGTATAGGGCCTGGGTGGGATTGTTGTTAGTACAGGCTCGATGGGCCAAATGACCTCCTTCTGCACTGTAGGGATTGGTACAAAGGGATCTAGTCGTTGTAGTGAATGAATCACAAAAAGCTAGTAGGTAAGTCCAACAAGTAGTTAAGAAGGCAAATGACATTTTGACCTTTATTGCAAAGAGGTTGGCGTTTAAAAACAGGGAAATTTGTTGCAATTTACAGGGTGTTAGTGAAGCCTCACTTGGAATACTGTGTATGGTTTTGGTCCCCTTATCTAAAAAAAATACAGTAACATTGGAAGTAGTCTAAACCAGATTCACCAGATTAATTCAGAGAGGGTTATCCCATCAAGGGAGACTAAATAGTCTGGGTCAGTATTATGCACATTCTCCCCGTTTCTGAGTGGGCTTCCTCTGGGTGCTCTGGTTTCCTCCCACACTCCAAAGTTGTACGGGTGAGCTGTGCTAAATTGCCCCTAAGTGTCAGGGGGATTAGCAAGGTAAATATGTGAGGCTATGGGGATAAGGTCTGGGTGGGATTGTTGTCAGTGCAGGCTCAGTGGGCCGAATGGCCCCTTTTGCACTGTAGGGATTCTAAGATTCTATGGAATTAAAAGGCATTTAAAATAAAATCTCCACGTGAAGATCTTGATAACTTAAGGGGGAGGCAGAATAGAGAAGATCTGAAGATAGGACTTTTACTCCGACTGATGTTGCCACTACATAACTAACATTTATGTAGCTTTTGATCACATCAGGCTGCGCCAGCCACTCTCAATGGCACAGTTATGTGCGCCGAGCTTCATGGTTTTGTGGTATTTGTAAATGCCGGATTCACTCAGAGCTACCTTTGTTGCAAAGTGGGTTAAATAGTAAACTTTTACACTGCAAAATACAGAGAGCCAAGGCCAAGGCTTTAAGAGCAAATACCTCCGAAACGCAACACAACTTCTTTTCCTAAAGTTAGTTCTGAAACTGTTTCCGTTCAGGATATCTAATTGCTATTTTTGTTTGTTCCTGTGCCCATTTCAGGCACTTAATCAAACATTCAGATACCTAGGCAGTTCCTGTTGAACATTCAAACCCCACCACAAAGAATTAGAATTCCAACGGCGGCTTAGCTGAAAAATATTTTTCTACCCAACGTGCTGCAACTGTTGATTTAGTTACATCAATCAAAATTGGACTCAGAGAAGGTGGCTCTGCAAAAACATATGAGGAGAATGAGCTATAGGCTCACAGGAATCTATCTGAGAGGTTCAGATGCCTTATACATAGAATAACAGATATCCAGGAGTGAGTTACAGGCTGGAATCTAATCCAGGGGTTCAGGTGGTTTATATATAGAATAATGGATACCTGGGAGTGAGTTACAGGCTGGAATCTAATCCAGGGGTTCAGATGGTTTATATATAGAATAATGGATACCTGGGAATGAGTTACAGATTGTAATCTAATCCAGGGATTCAGATGGTTTATGTATAGAATAATGGATACCTGGGAGTGAGTTACAGATTAGAATCTAATCGAGGGGTTCAGATGGTTAAAATATAGAATAATGGATACCTGGGAATGAGTTACAGATTGGAATCAAATCCAGGGATTCAGATGGTTTATGTATAGAATAATGGATACCCAGAGTGAGTGACAGACTGGAATCTAATCGAGGGGTTCAGGTGGTTTATATATAGAATAACAAATACACAGGAATAAGTTACTGACTGGTGCCTAATCAAAGGCTTCACATGTTTATATATAGAATAATGAATACATGCGAATGAGTTACAAACTGGAATCTAATCGAGGGGTTCAGATGGTTTATATGTAGAATATTGGATACCCGGGAGTGAGTTACAGACTGGAATCTAATTGAGGGTTTTGAATGGTTTATATATAAAATAATGGATGTGAGTTACAAACTGGGATCTAATTGAGAGGTTCAGATGGTTTATATATAAAATAATGAATATCTGGGAGTGAGTTGTAGACTGGAATCTAATCGAGGGGTTCAGATGATTTTTATATAGAATAATGGATACCTGGGAGTAAGTTACAGACTGGAATCTAATCAAGATATCCAGGAGTGAATTACAGACTAGAATCTAATCGAGGGGTTCAGTTGGTTTAGATAGAAAATAATGTAATGTCTTTACACAGCCTTTGAAGCAGTAACAAAACCAATAAATGCTGGAAAATCTCAGCAGGTCTGACAGCATCTGTGGAGAGAGAATAGAGCCAACGTTTCGAGTCTGGAGTGACCCTTCATCCAGACTCTGAACGTGTTTGGATGACCCTTGGGCGAAAGGTCATCCAGACTTGAAACATTGGCTCCATTCTCTCTCCACAGGTGCTGTCAGACCTGCTGAGATTCTCCAGCATTTTCTGGTTTTGTTTCAGATTCCAGCATTTTGCTTTTATCCGAAGTTTGCAATTATAATGACTGGCTCAGGGATTTGCTGAATGGGTGGCATGGGGGCACAGTGGTTAACATTGCTGTCTCACAGTGCCAGGGACCTCGGTTCAATTCCGGTCTAGGGTCACCATCTGTGTGGATTCTGTATGTTCTCCCCATGCCTGTGTGGGTTTCCTCCGCGTGTCCCGGTTTCTCTCACACTCCAAATATGAGTGGTTTTGGTTGATTGACTATGTTAAATTGTCCTTAAGTGTTGGGGGATTGGTAGGGTAGATAGGTGGGGTTACGGGGATAAGGCCTGGGTGGGATTGTTGTCGGTGCAGACTTGATGGACCGAATGGCCTCCTTCTGCACTGCAGGGAGCCTATGACTCTAAACTGAACGAAAAGCAACGATGCCATTACTCCATGCTGCATTGCTGCCGCAGCTTAACTTTGTGGGCAGAACTTTGTAACTGGAGCCATTTCTGTGGGCTTTTCCACTCAGCCCAGGATAGTCAGAAGGAAATTGTCTGAAAGATTCCCCAGTTGGAAATGGGATGCCCGCAAGTTGACCTACTATCCAAATTCAAAATATTTAAACAGCTGACCGAAGTATGGGTTTTTGTTTCAGCGTGTGCCTAAATCAGGGAAGCAAGCCATAAAAATTCACCTCGCAATTATTTACACAGGCTGAACACATCAGGATTAACAGAAGAAGAACCAAAGGACCTGCGTAAGATGTGGACAATATTGGAAGGCTGGTTCAGAATCAGGTTAAATTTCTGTATTAATTGCCTAGTCATTTCGACAACAGCCTACAAAATCCAGAGACCGCATAGAATCCTACAGAGTAGAAGGAGGCTATTCGGCCCATCAAGCCTGCACTGGCCACAATTCTACCCAGGCCCTAGCCCCGTAACCCAGGATTTACCCTAGCTAGTCCCCCTGACACCAAGGGGCAATTTTAGTGTGGCCAATCCACCTAACTCGCACATCTACGGACTGTGGGTGGAAACCGAAGCACCCGGAGGAAACCCATGCAGATATGGGGAGGATGTGCTTGGTTTCATTGGTCAGAACGTTGAAACAGGAGTTGGGACCTCTTGTTGAAGTTGTGCAAGACATTGGTAAGGCCACACTTGGAAAACTGTGTACAGTTCTGGTCACCCTATTATAGAAAAGATGTTATCAAACTAGAAAGGGTGCAGAAAAAGTTTACTAGGATGCTACCGGGACTTGATGGTTTGAGTTATAAGGAGAGGCTGGATAGACTGGGACTTTTTTCTGTGGAGCATAGGAGGGGTGATCTTACAGAGATCGACCAAATAATGAGGGGCATAGATCAGCTAGACAGTCAATATCTTTTCTCAAAGGTAAGAGTCTAAAACTAGAGGGCATAGGTTTAAGGTGAGAGGGCAGAGATACAAAAGGGTCCAGCAGGGCAATTTTTTCACACAGAGGGTTCTGAGTGTCTGGAACAAGCTGCCAGAGGTAGTAGTAGAGGCGGGTACAATTTTGTCTTTCATAAAGCATTTAGACGGTTACATGGATAAGATGGGTATAGAAGGATATGGGTCATATGCAGGCAATTGGGACTAGCTTAGGGGTTTAAAGAAAAGGGTGGCATGGACAAGTTGGGCCGAATGGCCTGTTTCCATGCTGTAAACCTCTACGTCTTTACGATGCTACGACTCTACTCTCGCTCTTGTGAATGTGTTCAGTAACTGATCTTCACTGTTTCTGAAATAAACAACATTAGGATCGACCAAGCCAGCTTTCACTCTAGGATCTGACTTGATCATAAGATAGAGACACTGTGCTAACCATTGTGCCACCATGCTATCCCATGTGTTGGCATATGTCTCGATCCACATAAAATAAAGCCATGCCAACTCAAGATAAGCATAACCTTCAAAGATGTCTAGACTTTTTAATTTTGTGAAGCCCATGGTTTTCCAGCTTGAGAATGGGGGGAGTACAAGCATTGAACCATAGGTGAGATGTGAGAAACTCTGCAAATTGCATCGTCACTGTATGCATTGTGGAACAGATTCACCTTAACTCATATTCAATGGTTTGACACTTTAATAATGGTTGAAACAATATAGTTTACATTCATTCAGTAAACTCCAGTAAGATAAATTATTGACCGATATAACAGCAAAATATAAAACTCAAATAAGAAATTTATTGCTTATAAAAATATTCAAAAGTCTTTCATTTCTTTGTTGCTTCTCATGCTCTCAACGGACTACCTACTGAGGATGCCAGGGTACAAACTACATTGGTTGTTCTATTCATGATATCTGGGGAAATAGCCCACCCCAGCACAGGGCAAATAGAAGGGTATTTCAGGCACTGTCTCAGTCTTCTAAAAATCCCTCCCACCCGATGCTAACCGAATCCTTGTCCTTAGATTCATAGAATTCCTCCAGTGCAGAAGGAGGCCATTTGGCCCATTGAATCTGCACCGACCACAATCCCTCCCAGCCCTATCCCCATACCCCACTTATTGACCCTGTTAGTCCCCCTGACATTATGGGGCAATTTAGCTTGGCCAATCCTGGAGCAAAATGAATGTCCTGTTCCCAGGAGTACACCAAGCCCTGCTCACAATTATTTCACTGGAGAGGTTTGGCATTGACTCTCCCCCATTAGCCCTTTCCCCTCGTGGGAAGATGGCTGATCCCCACATATTAGTGGTCAACAGAAACATGACGGAGACCAGGACCGCACCACTGCCCATAATCTTTGCTGAACATGTTGGGCTAACATGATGTCCATTACCTCGTGCCAATTTGGGGTGTTCACTTTCTTTTTTTTCCTCACATTGGCACATTACTTGATAGAAGGATCCAAACTAAACAGATAAAGACTTTGAAAGAAAAATACTCTGATGATTTAAAGGGCTTCAAGGAAATATTGCAATTCTGGTGGTCACAGTTTTGACTGTGAGGCTAATAAGATATGGAGGGTAGAATTTCCATAAAGTTTAAAGCTTATTTATTAGCGTCACAAGCAGGGTTACATTAACACTGCAATGAAGTTACTGTGAAAATCCAGTGCCAGTAAGGGTACACTGAGGGAGAATTTAGCATGGCCAATGCACCTAACCAGCCCGTCGTTTGGACTATAGGAGGGAATTGGAGTACCCGGAGAAAACCCATGCAGATATGGGGAGAATGTGCAAACTCTACATAGACAGCGACCCAAGTCGGGAATCAAACCCGGGTCCCTGACCCTGTGAGGCAGCCGTGCCAAGCACTGTGCCACCGTGCTACCCATCATGAAACTTATTCTGGTCCTTTGCTGCAAATGAACAGAAGCACAGGAATAAGAACAGTTCAGGAGTTGCACCTGAAGTTAAGAGGAAAATTGGGACAAATACTTCATGAATATTTATGGGAATATTGCAGCATGACAGAAACTCAAACAGGCGTCCTTCAAGGAAGATCAACCCGCACTGGTCAAAGTAGAAAACAGCTGAACATGTTTTGACTTATTTTGTTTCCTAACCATGGAGATGTAGCGATGAAGGAGGAGGGGATGTATACAGAGAGGAGATATGATGAAGGTAATGTTATACATGATTGAGATAAAGATAACAGTCAACTAACGTCGATGGTATGAGTTGGGTCATGAGGAATTTGAGACAGATAATGAAGATTGGACCTGAGATGATGTGATGAAGAGGGAAGTGAAGGGGTGGAAATTTTGATGGAATAAATGTTGAGTTGGAGATGATAAGATGGAAATTAAACTGTTGCGATAGAGGTGGTGAGCAAATGGTGGTGGACTTCAGAATGTGGTGAAGATGGAGATGATGTTGGAATGGAGAGGTTAGGGTGGAGGCAATGGTATGCTGAGGTGGGCTTTGTGATGGTGGGCAGATCATAGAATCATAAAATCCCTACAGTGAAGGAAGCCATTCAGTCCATCGAGCCTACACAGACCACAATCCCACCCAGGCTCTATTCCCATAACCCCACATAATTACCCTGATAGGGTACACGAGGGTCAACTTACCATAGCCAATCAACCTAACCTGCACATCTTTGGAGTGTGGCAGGAAACAAAAGCACCCAAAGGAAACCCATGCAGAAGAACATGCAAACTCAAAACAGTGTTCCGAGGCTGGAATTAAACTTTGGTCCCTGGCGCTGTGAGACAGCAGGGCTAACCACTGTGGCACCCCAGATGAATGATGCGATGATGAGTCTTAGTTGATAATGATGTACTAAGTTAGTGATGGGATGAAGAATGAGATGGGATGGAGTGGTGATAGGAAGGTGATGAGATAAACATAACCACGAGATGGAGGTGATGAAGATGGAGTGGGTGATAGAGGTGACTTGGATGAAAATGGTGCAATGTTGACATTGATGGTAAAATTGTTGACATAATAATAACGACATACAGTAGTTAGACAATTTAAATCTGATGCATACCAGATTGGCAGGGTTTGATTAGTTATGGGGAAATCACATGTCCACTGGACACAAGAACATGTCAAACTCCTTGGCCGTACAGAACCCCAGGTCCTACTCCATTGCACCAGCTCATTAACATAGCATTGACAAAAGGAAAAGTATTCATGTCACCCATATGGGTCATATTTTCATTTCTTGACCTTTGAGAAATCAATTGATTTTCAAAGCAGGAGAAGCATTGTTGGCCTCAGCACTGTTCATGATACGATAGCAATGATGGTTCTGGGATGGCAATGATAATAATAATGGGATGGTAATGAGATGACAATGAAATGATAATGGTGGTGATGAGATGGTATAATAATGGTGATGGAATGATATGAGGCAGTGGCTTAATGGGATTGTCACTGGACGAGTAATCCACACATACAGCGTAGTGCTCTAGGGACCCGGGTTCAAATCCCAACACGGCAGATTTGGAACTAAAAGTCTATTGATGACCATAAAACCATTGTCACTCATTGTAAAAACCCACCTCATTCACTGATGTCCTTTAGGGAAGAAAATTTGTCATTCTTACCCGGTCTGGCCTACATGTGACTCCAGAGCCACAGCAATTGGTTGGCTATTTAATACCTTTGGAGATTGGCGATAAATGCTGTCCCAGCCAGAGACACCCACATTTCATAGAAAGAAAATGAGATGATAACGATGATGGAAAAGAAATGATACGATAATGAGATGGTAATTATGATGGTGATGGGGTGGTATTATGATAATGAGATGACAATGAAAATGGAATGGTAATGAGATGATATTGAGATAGGATAGAAATGATATGATAATAAGATGGTAATATTGATGGATGGTAATGAGATGACAATGCAATGATACTGATGATAGAATGGTAATATGATAATGAGATAGTAATGATGATGGAATGGTGAAGAGATGATAATAAGATGATAATGATGGTGATGGGATGGTGTGATGACAATATGATAATGAGATGAATGGCAATAAGATAATAATGATGGTAATGGATGGTAATGAGATGATAATGATGGTAATGGGATGGTATGATGGTAATGATATGATAATGAGATGGAATGGTAATGAGATGATGTGATGGTAATGATATGATAATGAGATGGAATGGTAATGAGATGATAATGATGGTAATGGGATGGTATGATGGTAATGATATGATAATGAGATGATATGATGGTAATGATATGATAATGAGTTGGGATGGTAATGAGGTGATAATGATGGTAATGGGATGGTATGATGGTAATGATATGATAATGAGATGATATGATGGTAATGATATGATAATGAGTTGAGATGGTAATGAGATGATGGTAATGGGATGATATGATGGTAATGATATGATAATGAGATGGAATGGTAATGAGATGATGGTAATGGGATGATATGATAATGAGATACCAATGATGATGGAATGGTGATGAGATGACAATAATAATGTTGCTATTAAGGGAGATGATAGATGTGATGATTGCAGCAGAGAGTTGGAAAAAAGATATCACCAACAATTGTTCTATAGGATCATGAAGATAATGTACTGTGCAACTTTCTTAACACACACAAGTTCAAATGGAACTATTTCAACAGCACAATCAGACAGTGAGATAGAATTCAAAACTGTTCCTCCAGGTGTGTAGATTTGGCACAACAGTTAGTTCAAATCACTCACTGTCAAAAGAAACTGGATGGCTGAATCTGTGTGAAATAATTACTGTGTGACACATTGAGTATGGGGGAGGAAAGAGGGAACATTCAAAAGATGTCCAAAAGCTAACAAGTGTTTGTGTAATAAATCCCAATACGTATTTCACCAAAAAGAAATGCTATTATTAACGTAATATCACAAGTGCTGGAGTTACCTGGTGATTTAATATCCAGCCCTATCTCAAGCGAGAGACATGTTTACCGCTTGGTCAAAACAGTCCTAAACCAAGCTCATGAAATAACACTAACAAACACTGATGGTTCAAGTTTCGTCACATTTCTCCTCCAGACACTAAAAGCCATGGTCTTCTTAATGGCACTGATGGGAAGGGGATGCACACACTGAGACAAAGGCAATGGAAAACTCTCCCAGAATGCTTTTGCCCCTATTCTGCTCCCTGTATGATAACTTAGCTGTGGCACTAACAAAATGTAAAGTTCAGGGTGACAAACTCTGAGGAAAAAGAACAAGAGGCTTTTTGGTTGAGGGAGTGGAGGGGGCCGGGGGGGTGGGGGGGGGGGGGGGGGGGTGATCAGAGAGAGGCAATGTTGGAGGAGAGAGGAGTGGGTCACCCAGGGCTAGGTTTGCAGGGGGAAGCTGGTGCCAAAGTGGGGTGGAGTGAGTCAGGAGGCCCGAGCTACTTTTAGCGACAGGTTGATGAGGGTTGATGGGTAGGAACCAGGGGAAACAGGGCTAGTCTTGGAGGACAGACGAGGAGGCCAGTCCCACAGGTGTGAGGGATAGTGAGGGAACTTAGGGCCAAGCTCAGTCTGGAGTAGCTTCCCTTCCCACACTGACATGTGGCCATGTTTTCAACGTGAGGGAAAGGATAAGTCAACTGAATTGAGATTTCTATAAGACAGCGCCAAGTTTTTAGAACGGTCGTTTAAAAAGATTAGTTAAGTTGAATTTTGCTTCTTGTTTTCTCTCCTCAGGAGATTGGCCAGCCCGTCTCCTTCTCCTCCCCATGGCTGAGAGTTTTCCAGTCTCTCTCCCAGAAATACTGGGCAAACAGCAGAAACCATGCCGGGACACAGTGCAAAATTAAAAAAATAGCCACGAAAAGCCGTAGAACAGAGGACGGTTGGTGAAGCTATTTAGCTACCCCCCCCAGAGCCCCTTCCACGCATCTCCTAGTGGCAGGTGGGTGGGGAAGGGGAGGGAATGGAAACTCACTTAGAACTGTTGATGTAACTGTTACACCAGTGGCTAACACCACTCAAACATTCCCATACCAGGCTAACAAGGATTAAAGATAACGGGCAGAACTTTACAGCCCCACCTGCCATGGGAATTGTAAGGGATTGGAGGAAGTGGGGGGAGACCGTACAAAAGGTCCGTTAACCTCAGGTGGGATTTTCCAGCCTTGGGGCAAGCGTGGCTGAAAAGTGTCCTTCAAGGTGACAGGGAGAGTAGGGGGGAGTCTTTGGGGACAATGAAGAAACATTCGCAAATGCAGGGTCCTTAATATAGAGCTGACTCTGCTCCCATGGAACTAATACAACCATCAGACTCTCCCTCCCTCTCCACAGATCTTCAGCCTTTTTCCTCAGTGGGCTTCTCTCTTCCTTCTGAGGCACTAACGTGTGCGCGCAGCGGTGTAGCTTTATATTCTAATCGTCTCTTTTTAAAAAGCGTTTTAATTCTCTAACTGGTTACATACACACTTTATCTTGGTTCTCTTTTTTTTCAAAAAAAAAACAGAAGCAGGAGTCACACCAGAAGATGATGCCGTCTAGAAATTGTATCGGGAGACGAAGATGGTGACCTTGGAGACGTGCTTGGTCAGGACCGTCTTTCCAGAGAGTTCCGTCATCTCCATCTCAACCTCCAAGGTGGCAGGGCCTTGGATAGGGTGCACCAGCACCAGCTCCCCCGTCTGCCTGTCGGAGCGCTGGATGGTGAAATGGTTCTGCCCGACGCCCCCTACGATGCTGAAGCGCATGGTATCGCCCGTGAATCGGCTGCTCGTCATCCGGAACAGGGCTCTTGGGGTTCGAAGGTTGGAGGTTAAGGTGAGGTAATGAAAGGTAATGGAGTAGGCCGCATTTGCGCACACCTTGTTGTCCATCAGACACGGGTTTCTCTCACATTTGCTGTGAAGAAAAGGGAAAATTGTAAGAGTTAGAGACAAGTCCAAAGATGTACAGGCTAGATAGATTGGCCATCCTAAATTAACCCTAGTGTCAAGGGGATTAGCAGGGTACATATATGGGGTTATGAGAATAGGAATCTGGTCAGGCCCCACTTGGAGTATTGTGACTAGTTTTGGGCCTCATATCTAAGGAAGGATGGACTGGCCTTGGAAAGTGTCCAGAGGAGGTTCACAAGAATGATCTCTAGAATGAAGAGCTTGTCGTATGAGGAATGGTTGAGGATTCTGGGTCTCTACTCATTGGAGAAGAATAAGGGGAATCTTATTGAAATTTACAGGATACTGCGAGGCCTGGATAGAGTGGATGTGGAGAGGATGTTTCCATTAGTAGAAAAAAACTAGAACCAGAGGGCACAACCTCAGGCTAAAGGACAATCCTATAAAAACAGAGATGGGGAGGAATTTCTTCAGCCAGAGAGTAGTAAATCTGTGGAACTCTTTGCCGCAGAAGGCTGTGGAGGCCAGGGCATTGAGTGTCTTTAAGACAGAGATAGATAGGTTCTTGATTAATAAGGGGATCAGGGGTTTGGGGAAAAGGCAGGAGAATGGGGGTGAGAAAAATATCAGCCATGATTGAATGGCGGAGCAGACTCGATAGGCCGAGTGGCCTAATTCTGCTCCTATGTCTTATGTCTATGGCCTGGGTGGAATTGTGGGCGGTGTGGACTCAATGGGCCAAATTGCCTTCTTCTGCACCGTAGGGATCCTATGATTCTGTGATAACATTTCAGGCGTGCACCCTCTATAACTACAGCAAGAGGCTGGATTGCAAGCAGTTTCGGAGATTAGAACAGCATCTTCCACATGTAGGCGACAGTGCAGAGGAACCTCGGGGTCCTTGTGCATGAGTCGCAAAAACCCAGCTTGCAGGTGCAGCAGGTGGTCAGGAAGGCGAATGGGATGCTGGCCTTCATAGCGAGAGGGATATAAAAGTAGGGAGGTCTCGCTGCAGCTGTATAGGGCATTGGTGAGGCCGCAGCTGGAGTACTGTGTGCAGTTTTGGGCGCCGCACCTGCGCAAGGATATTTTGGCCTTGGAGGGAGTGCAGAGAAGGTTTACTAGGCTGATACCGGAGTTGAGGGGGTTGAGCTATGAGGAGAGGCTGAATAAACTAGGCTTGTACTCGTTAGAGTTTAGAAGAATGAGGGGAGATCTCATTGAGACGTATAAGATGATGAATGGGATGGATAGGATAGAGGTGGAGAGACTCTTCCCGCTCAAAAAAGACAGTAGGACTAGGGGGCACAGCCTCAAGATAAAGGGGAGGCGGTTTAGAACGGAGTTGAGGAGGAACTTCTTCACTCAAAGGGTGGTGAATCTCTGGAATTCTCTGCCCGTTGAAGTGGTGGAGGCTGCCTCGCTAAATATTTTTAAGAAGCGGGTTGATGGGTTCTTGATAAGAGAGGGGATTAAGGGTTATGGGGAGAGGGCGGGAAAGTGGAACTGAGCCACGACAGATCAGCCATGATCTTATTGAATGGCGGGGCAGGCTCGAAGGGCTAGATGGCCTACTCCTGCTCCTATTTCTTATGTTCTTATGTTCTGTCAGGGACTTTCAAACACCTAGAAAGGAATTAGGCCAAAAATTAGGCTTCGGGATATTATTTTTTTGTAAATGTCACAAAGCCTACATTAACGCTGCAATGAAGTTACTGTGAAAATCCCCGAGTGGTCACACTCCAGCACCTGTTCAGGTATATGGAGGGAGAATTTAGCATGGCCAGTGCACCTATCCAGAAAGTCTTTCGGACTGTGGGAAGAAACCAGAGCAACCAGAGGAAACCCACGCGGACACGGGGGGAGCGTGCAAATTCTACACAGTCACCCAAGCCGGGCATCGCACCCGGATCCCCGGCGCTGTGAGGCAGTAGTGCTAACCACTGTGCCACTATGCCACCCCCTAAAGTCCTTGTGCTACATGATGCTGAACCAGGGATGACTTTGAGGGGAGATGTGAGATGATGTAAATGTATTTAATAGAGTGATGGGGTGGGAAGGGGGCGGATGGAGTGTAGGGTAATGTAAATAACACATCAAATATTGTCAGAGACTTCATTGTGGGATGGAGAGCATAAGGGGGTTAGTGTTAAATAAGGTCTACAATATCAGTGATAAAAGACTACCTGACCGGTAGAGCTATATGAGGGATGATAGTGTGTGAATCCTCCTGCTAAACCTAGTCTGGATTTAGGGAGAAGAATGTTTAACGAAAGATAAAGTTTATCAAAAGCCTTGCCTCCAGTCGTCCCTATTGGTCCAAAGATGTGTGGGTTAGGTGGATTGGCCATGTTAAAATTAGTGTCAGGGGGTAAATATGTGAGGTTATGGGGATAGGGTCTTGGTTTGCTGCTGGTGCAGAATCAATGGGCTGAATGGCCTCCTTCTGCACTGTAGGGATTCTAATCAACCTGAACCAAGACTCTCAACAATGATATCTCTCCTCAGAGGCTAACGTTTGGGTCCAGAAGTCCACTTCTCTTGTTTCCTATATCTCAGATAGAGGGGGTCAGTTAAGTGATTCCTCACTGTGCTGCCCCTGTGCTTAAATATCTGCTTTCTCTCACTGAAACGTAGCAATCCAATGCCAATCCCTTGTGTCCGCTCGAGATCTTTAGAAGCACCAGCACTTACAATTGTGATGTTTTTACGTAGCTAGCATTGAGGCGAGACTTTGGACACTCTGGGTAGACACAGTGGAATCCTCCATGTATATTAATACAAGTCTCCTCTCTGGTACAGTTGTGCTGATTGCTTGTACACTCATTTATATCTGTAGGAGCAAAGTAACAGTAATGAAATAGGCGATAATGTATAGCTGGCACAGTCACATTTAGGATAGTAAGAAGTCTCCCAACACCAGGTTAAAGCCCAACAGGTTTATTTGGAATCACGAGCTTTCGGAGCCTCAAGCTCCTTCATCACCTGATGAAGTTAACCTGTTGGACTTTAACTTGGTGTTGTGAGACTCCTTACTGTGCCCGCCCCAGTCCAATGCCAGCACCACCATATCATGGCTAAAACTTAGAATAAGACAGGCAATAGCGAGTTACATCGAGTACAATGGGCAGGTAATAGTGAGGTACCCGGAGGTGGGACGGAACATCAGGTGTTCTTACCTTCACAGGCCCGTGAATCCTCCAGTAGGTTGTATCCAGAGGGACACACGCATTGATATGAACCTGGCGTGTTCACGCAGGAGTGTACGCAAAGACGGGCCAAGCGGCCTGTTTGAAACAGCTCACATTCATCCACATCTGAAAGCGAGACACACCCAGGGACAGTAAATCAGTAAAAATATTGAACAGATGCAGATTCTGTAGTAGGGCAAAATCCAATATCGGGGCAAATCCGGGGTGTGCATATAACAGCAGGAAAAGGACCGTCTAAGAAAGGGTTAAAACGCAGGGTCCGCTGTAACTGCGAGCAGACATACCCAATCAGACTGCCAACATAGATACTTTACAGGTGAAATCATTTCAAGGCCTTGGCGAACAATGCAGGCTCAATTCTGATTAGCAAGGCCCCAGAGTCTAGAGGAGCCATTGTTCTCAGAAACTGGGAGATGGGATGGTTATCACACCATCGAAACCTATTTACTCACACACATCACTTTTGTATCATAAAACAGATAGACAAGGATAGCCGGACACACCAGTTAACATGAAGTTGTCAGGACAATGGACCTGCCTAATGTGATCAACTATAATCAATTCAAGCTATTTGTATCAATGATATTCTGTGTTATAATACTCTGGACCCTAAAGAACAGTGTAAGTAATGTGTACAACCTTTGTATCTTCAGAATCGGTCTAGATACAGATCGGACTTCACTGGATCCAGGCTGATTCTCCCTCATGCGTGTGGAAATAAAACCTTTTTACTGGAGCCTGACACGGACTCAAAGATCCTCCTTTTTTCCCTCCGACAGATTCAAACTAACACACACCAGGTTTTATTGGACCACACAGAATTCAAAACTGAAAGTGAAACAGCAGCCAGTGGCAACACCCTAACGACATCACTTTCAAATCATGTGATCAGCTCTTAAAGCAATATATCAATATCATTCAGTAGTGATCGATGGCCTGCACCTAACCAATGATCTTAAGAACTAAGAATAAGAGTCAGCCATTTGGCTCCATGTGCCCGCTGTACCAGAGTGGAGGGCACAATGGTAGCAAGTCCCGCTTACTCATCTCCTCTTGTGTTCGCTGACCTACATTGATTCAAAAACTCTCAGGCTTCTTTCCAGATTCTTCCATGTCCTCTCCTCTCCCAATGCCTGCAACCTCCTCCACCCCAATCCCCTGCAGGATCTGTGAACACTCCAACAGTGACCTCTTGCACATCCTCAGTTTCATCACTCCGATATTGATAACTATGTCTTCAGCTCTGAAAACCACCCATCGCCCCCCCCACCCTTGAACCTCTCTGCATCCCCTTAAAACCCAATACTTGCTCACCAATTCTAACTCCTCCTTACATGGGTTGTTTTCATAGATTCCCTCCAGTGTAGAAGGAGGCCATTTGGCCCATCGAGTCAGCACCAACTCTCTCGCAAGAGATCCCATCCAGGCCCAATCCCCGTAACCCATGTATTTACCCTAACTCTCCTAATTTACATACCTTTGGGCACTAGTACTGGGATTTTACTGGCACGCCTGCCTAAGGCTCATAAGATCGCACCTGAGGCCAATGCCATTCTGCAAACCTTGCCCACTCTGATTTCAAATCGATGCCAGTAAAATCAGGATCTAAGGGGCAATTTAGCATGGCAATCCACAAAACCTTCAGATCTTTGGACAGTGGGAGGAAGCCGGAGCGCTCGGAGGAAACCCATGTGGACATGGGGAGAATTTGCAAATTCCGCACAGTCTGTGACCCAAAGCCGGAATTGAACTCAGATCCCTGGCACTGTGAGGTGGCAATGCTGTGCCACCGTGCCCCCCTATGATGCACCACATAGAAGGTGCTATGTAAATTGGTGACTAGTCCAAGGTGAACTGGGTGATGGTGAGCAATTTGAAATTCACACAAAGAACCACTCTCACATTGTGAACTGGGCTGAGTGAAGAACTTCAGCTACAATTACAATAGGTAATGTCCTAACTATGTTAAAAAAAAATCCGGTTTTCACGTGTAGGTTCAAACTAACACACATCAAGTTTTATTGAGAGAGATGTTCTCTGCACTGCACAGAATACAAAACTGAAAGTGAAACAGCAGCCAGTGGCAACACCCTAATGACATCGCCTTCAAATCGTGTGATCAGCTCTTAAAGCAACCTGCAGTTCTTTTTAAATATCTAACGCAACAGATGCCACCTTACCTCGACACTGTCGAGCATCGTTTCCACTGAGCCGGAAGCCTGGCTCACAGCTGCAATGCTGTGAGCCCTGAATGTCTGTGCAACGTGGCTGGCGACTGTAGGAGGGGTCACTCTGCGACGCAGTCCACTCTGTCAACAGGAAGGGGAGATTTGAGTCAGTAATGGAAGAGAATAAAAAATCGTGGAAGAGATGCCGAACATTCACAGATTCTTGGTTAGGCCTCGCCTGGAGTACTGTGTTCCATTGTGATCCAAGTGCTCAGCCAGATTGGCTCCATTTTATGAGCCGGAAATGGGCGGGAGGCAGGTTAATGTATGTAAATTTATTCAATACTGTTTTATATCTACTTCGTGAGCCTGGCACTCAATCGTCAAGGCTCATCCTTTATCACTTTGCCTGGAAAGGTTTACGGTGGCGAGGAACAGATATGCCCCCCATGAACAGGAAGCAGTCAACTTGGCCTCACTGGTGGAACCAGAGGCCACTGAGGCCTCCTCTGGAGGCTGAGGACTAGTTGCCCCTTGGGCAGTTCCAGACTGGCAGTGCCACCCCGGTACCTGGGCATTGCAGGGCTAATGGGGGAGGGGCTAGCTGCCATTCTGCAGCGATTGGTGGGGGGGGTGGGGTGGGGGAGGGCAAGCAGGGCCATGATCGGGGAGAGGGGGGAAGAGTAGAGGGGCCAAGGTTGGTGGTGGGAGGGAAGTGTAGCCATGATCGGTGGGGGGAGGGCAATGGAGCCCTGATCGGCCTGCCCTCTCAGCTGAACACAAAAAGATCCCATCTAACACTCAGACAAAAGTTGGTAAAATACTGCCCAAACGCTCAATACCACAGAAGGAAAATGAGGAGGGAGCAAAATAAATCTCCAGTGGACGCAGAAGATCCCATGGCACTGTCTGAAGGAGAACAAGACAATTCTTCTGATGTCTTGGCCAACATTCATCCCTCGAACCAGCATCGCGATTATCTAGTCACTATTGTATAGCTGTGGGAGTTAGCTTTGTGCAGATCCACAGACCACATTACAACAGTGACTACACTTCAAAAGTACATCAGTGGTTTTAAAGCGCTTTGAGATATCCTGAGGTTGTGAAAGGCGCTATATAAACACAACTTCTATTTTTTTCCTTTACATACACTAGGGAACCCATGAGCCCAATTTTGCCATGATGTAGGAGGGTGTTCCCTGCTACCTCATTCAGAACAGTCAGGAGCTGAAACTGACACAAAACTACAACGGAACCACCAAGAGGCAAAGTAATCTCTGGTGGGAACTGTCAAGTGCAAAACACTTGAAACTGAGGCACAGACAAGCCAATAGCATTTTAAGAACAAGGGGCGGGATTTTCCACCATCCCCCTTCCCCGCGGTGTGTCTTGTGTGGACTGTCATTGGCCAGTGTGGTGGCATCTTCCAGTCCTGCCACTGTCAACCGGGTTACCCACTGTTCACACCCTCTGCTGCTGGAGAACCCTTGATGGGGTGGGTGGGGGGAGAGGCGGGGGGGGGGTCACCATTGGTGGGACTGGAAGATCCCACCTACAAAGAACGGCTGGAAAATCCTGCCCAACTCCTTTATTCCCAGTGTACTGTGCTTGCACAGGAGCTATCATAGCAACAGATGCCATGCCAATTGTATTTTCAATGTTACAAATTCCGTAACAGCTCTCCCTCAATCTGTTAATCTACCTAACCTGTACATCTTTGGAGTGTGGGAGGAAACTGGAGGAGCATCCAGAGGAAACCCACATGGAAACAGGACAAAAGTGCAAACTCCACACAGCCACCCAAGGCTGGGATTGAGCTGGGATCACTGGCACTGTGAGGCAGCAGTGCTAACCACTGTGCCATCATGCCACCCCTTGTTAGAAGCAACTAACCAATTTATAGGCCTGGTTGTCTCCCAGAGGAAATGTCCATGTATTTCTAAAAGGATACAATATGGAATGTTAGATATGGCTCAGAGTTGCACTCTCCCTTTCACATCTGAAGGTTACAGGTTCAAAACCCACTCAATAGAGACTAGAGGATATAACCTGGACCTGTGCCTCAGTCCTGTACTGAGGGAGTGCTGCGCTGTCAGAAATGCCATCTTTTGAATGAAACATTCAACCAAGACCCTGTCTGAACGTAAAAGATCCCGTGGGTATTTTGTTCGGAGGCGAGATGGAGGTTTCTCCCTTGTGTCCTGGTCAATAGTTATCCCTCAACCAACGCATAATCGAGTCATTATCTTGTTGCTGTTTCTGGGACATTGCTGTTTGAAAATTGGCCGCTAGTTTTTCTATATTGCAGTGATTGTATTTCAAAAATGTATTTAAGTGGTTGTAAAATACTTTCTGGTTGTAAGACAGCTTGGGATGGCTCCTCTGACCAAGAACGCAAAGAACTACAAAAAGTCGTGAATGTAGCCCAGTGCATCACTCAAACCAGCCTCCCATCCATTGACTCTGCCTACATTTCCTACTGCCTCGGCAAAGCAGCCAGCGTGATTCAGGATCCCACGCACCCCGGACATTCTCCCTTCCACCCCTGTCCGTCAGGAAAAAGATACAAAAGTCTGAGGTCACGTACCAACCAACTCATGAACGCTTACCATCAGACTTTTGAATGGACCTACTTATATTAAGCTGATCTTTCTATGACTGTAACACTAAATTCTGCACCCTCTCCTTTCCTTCTCCCCTATGTACTCTATGAATGATATGCTTCGTCTGTCTAGCGCTCAAGAATCAATACTTTGCATTGTCTGCCAATATATGTGACAATAATAAATTGAATCAAAGGACATGAAATATATAATGTATATGCAAGTCACTGTTCTGCTCGTCTCTCTTTCTGCTTTTTTTTTGAACAGGGCGTCTTCAGTCACTGAAAAATTAAAACTGTCACAAAAAATGGCCTGGTCACTGGGAGTCACGATTAAACTCCGTGACTGGTTGTCTCCCACATAATATGTGACAGATCAATGCGAGAAGGAGATGACAGAGAGGCTGGAAGCGATTTATCTCTCCGCTGTGTTATTCACTCGTTACGTTCCATCCTTTGTGGCTGTAACTGATCTCTGCCCCCCGAACAGCGAGCGGGCTCTCTTTCTCTGAAGGGAACAGGGCTCCCATTGTGGCTGGAGATACCTCAGGATCAATCCCAAGTGATTGAGATAGTTAGCATTAGACAGGACTTGCATTCCCGCATAGAAATCAGCCTGGTAACATTCTCCCATTCCCACAGAGAACGCTGCTAAAAGCAGCAAGAATTCCTAATCCAAAACTGTACACCGTGTGCTGGACTTACTGCCTGGTAGAAGCTGAGTTATACCAATTGTTTAAACTAAGAGTTAGCACTGCCTGCCATCGCTACAGAGGGTAGTTCACATCACGCATCTTTCAACTCTGCTTCATGTCACATTTTAAAGTTTATTTATTTATGGCATTTTCTGGTAACTGATTTTAAATGATTTCATAAGCTTGTGGTGACAGCTATCATTGTCGATCTGAATATAATTCTTTTAAAATTTAAAGTTTATTCATTAGTGTCACAAGTAGGCTTGTATTCACACTGCAATGAAGTTAATGTGAAAATCCCCTCGTGGCCACACTCCAGCGCCTGTTCGGGTACGCTGAGGGAGAATTTAGCATGCCCAATGCACCTAACCAGCATGTCTTTGGACTGTGGGAGGAAACCGGAGCACCCGGAGGAAACCCACGCAGACACAGGAAAAATGTGCAAACTCCACGCAGACAGTGATCCAAGTCAGGAATGGTTCCTGATACTGTGGGCAGCAGTGCTAACCACCGTGCCACCCCAGAGATCCAGTTCATCCAAAAGATGGCACCAATGGCAGTGCAGCACTCCCTCGGTGCCGCATTGGGTTACAGCCCGGAATTTGCACTCTGCTCTCTTCCCACGAGTCTCGGGGATTGGGAGGTGTGCCGGGGTTGAACAATCTTGCAAGACTTACGTGAGTTTGAGGCAAGTTGGCAGTTATAGCCAGTCCAGCCACTGCGACAGAGACAGGCATATCGGTTTACATCATCCACGCAGGTCCCACCATTGAGACATGGGCTGCTGGCACACTCATTTATATCTGAGGAGAGAAGGTGTAAGCAATGGGCATTGCATTAGAACTGAAGCTGGCACTGTACTCTTGAACTGGTAAACAACAACTTGCAGTACTGCGGCATCCTTGATGTAGCAAAGACAAACACCGGAAATTCACAGGAGAGAATTGGCTCTGAAGGCGACATTTGGACAGATGAGATCCATTTTAAAAGGGGAGAGATAGTTAAAGGAGGAACTTTCATCAACTGATGGTCAGATAGTTAAAGGAACAATCCGTAAACAAATGGAAGCAAACATTGGAAGAGCGCAGAGATCCAGGAGGGTTGCAAACCTAAAGAAAAGAATGAGAGGCGTGGTGGACTTGCTAGACCTGGACTTTAAATAATGAGGGGCACAGATCAGCTAGATAGTCAACATTTTTTTCCCAAATGTGAGGGAGTCTAAAACTAGAGGGCGTAGGTTTAAGGTGAGAGGGGAGAGATACAAAAGAGTCCAGAGGAGCAATTGTTTCACACAAAGGGTGGTGAGTGTCTGAAATGAGCTGCCAGAGGCAGTAGTAGAGGCTGGTACAATTTTGTCTTTTGAAAAGCATTTAGGCAGTTAAATGGGTAAGATGGATCTAGAGGCCAAATGCGGGCAATTGGGGCTAGCTTTGTGGCAACATGGACAAGTTGGACTGAAGGGACTGTTTCCATGCTGTAAACCTCTATAACTCTAACCCAAGAACTGGAAATGCAGCTAAGCAAAACAGGAGGAGAAGATAGATGAATGGGTCTGGGCGACTGTGTGACTCTCAAAATTCATTCACCAATACAGCTGGAAAGAATAGGCCCAAAGGTTTTCTCCTGGGGAAAGAGGGCAGAAGTCAAGTCACAATTGCGTGGAAACAATGGGGAAAGGGGAGATATCCAACCTTGGATGTCCCAGAGAGAGGATGGGATACTCTATGAGCACCTGGGCCCGAGCAGACTCTCAATCAGGAGATAAAAGAAGGTGCGAGTAGTTAGGTCTAAGATATAGGCTGGGACTCAGCCAGGCCTTTTCTCGTTCCTTCCATTACACACCAGCAAACGAGGACTCTCCCACATTTAAGGAAAAAGTTAAAGCGATGGAGTAGAACGGGCTCCGAGAAAATCGCCAACCACAATTTTGTGGTTGACGTTAGGCCTGACAGTGCAGAACAAGTCATGTGCCAGCGCTAACTTCATGAAGGAGTGGGCATGGGGGGGGTGGGTGGTGGGGAAGTCTGCTGCAATCCAGAAGCTTCAGCAATTTAATTGAAGAATAATTTTATGGGCGGGACTTTCCAGCTGCACTTGCGCCAAGGCCAGAAAATCCCACCCAAGGTCAATGCACCTCTGCATGGTCCGTGTGCCACCTGCTACACTTCCTGTGGTGGGCGGGATGGGAAGATTACACCCTTTGTCTATGAACCTTTCACAATCACTGGGCATCGCAAAGTTCTTTACAGACAATCAAAATACTTTCAAAGTGCATTAATCCTGTAATATAAGGAAAAATGGCACCGGATAAGGGATTTAATTTGATTTGATTTATTATTGTCACATGTATCGGGATACAGTGAAAAATATTGTTTCTTGCACACTATACAGACAAAGCTTACCATAGATATAGGGGAGAAATATTGAGTACGGAATGTAGTGTTACAGTCATAGCTAGGCTGAAGGGAAAGATCAACTTAATATGTGGTACGTCCGTTCAAAAATCTGACGACAGCAGGGAAGAAGCTGTTCCTGAGTCGCACAGCAAGATCCCACGAATGGCACTGTATCAATAACCAGATTAGTTTAGTGATGTCACTTGATGGGTCAATGTTGATCAGTTCTGGAGGAGGGTATAGAGCTCCCCACTGCCCTTCTTCACAAAGTGCCACTGGCGTCTTTCACATCTGAAAGATGGCACTGCCAAGAGTGCAGCACCCCCTCAGGTGAGCAGAGGGAGTGCGTCTAGATTCTGTGTTCAAGTTTTTGGTTTGGGATTTCAACCCAGGACCCAGACGAGTGAGTGTTACCATTAGAGCAATGGGATGGACAGTAATACTTCACTCTAACCTCTACCCTGCAGTGGCATGGCGGCACAATGGTTAGCACTGCTGTCTCACAGCGCCAGGGGCCTGGTTCAATTCCTGGCTTGGGTCACTGTCTGTGCGGAGTCTGCATGTTCTCCCTGTGTCCACGTGGGTTTCCTTCGGGTGCTCCGGTTTCCTCCCACAGTCTGAAAGACATGCTGGCTAGGTAGATTGGCCATGCTAAATTCTCCCTCAGTGTTCCTGAACAGGTGCTAGAGTAAGGCAAATAGGGGATTTTCACAGTATTTTCAATGCAGCGTTAATATAAGCATGCCTGTGACGCCAATAAATAAACTTTATTTTTAACTTTTTACCATCTACAGATTCATACCTCCCCAAACATGTATGTCTCCCTGTGTCTATGCCGCAGGGAGAAAATCCTGCCCAGAAAATCTCACGAATGGAACCACGCAAGTATCATTGATTCTTATAGAAACAAAACCCATCTGATTCACTAATGTCCCTCAGAGAAGGAAAATCTCCCATCTTCACCTGGTCTGGTCTATGTAATTCCAGACCCACAGCAATGCAGTTATAGGGTCATACAGTACAGAAGAGGCCCTTCGGCCCATTGACTCTGCACTGAAAACTACACCAAATCTACCCTACAGTTGCCTATGAAATCATAGAATCCCTGCAGTGCAAAAGGAGGCTATTCAGCCCATTGAGTCTGCACCAGAACCTATTCCCGTAGCCCCATGTATTTACCCCACTAATCACCGTAACCCTATGTATTTACCCCACTTATCCTTGTGGCACCCCATATTTACCCCACTAATCCCCCTAACCTCCATTGATCCTCCTAACTTACACATCTTGGGACATTAAGAGCAAATTAACATGGCCAATCAACCTAACCCGCACATCTTTGGACTAGGGGAGAAAACTGGAGCACCCACGCAGACAGAGGGAGAACATGCAAACTCCACACAGGCAGTGACCCAAGACCGGAATTGAACCCTGGTCCCTGGCACTGAGAGGCAGCAGTGCCAACCACTGTGCCACCATAGTCTGTCCAGCAAAACACTCAAGTTCAAGGGCATTATATGGGCAGCAGATGCTGGTCTTGCCAGCAATGCCCACATCCCATGAGAGAATTTTTAATATTAGTTAGGTCATGTTATGAAGACAGTTACTCCAATTAGAGGCTTACTGAAGTGAGACATCGCAATGGGAGGCGAGAGCTTACCAAAACATTACATTCACAAAGTAATTCAAAAAGATCAAACGCTTAAGCAGCTGCAGAAACAAGTATGAAGCTGGTCTGCGCTTGAAAATCAGGAGAATAACATGGGCTATTTCAGTTCAAAAAAAGGCCTTCAAACTGGGTAGAGTTAAACTGAGGATCCCAGCAGTTGTAAAGAAATTGCTGCACAAGGATGTTGTGGATTGCCATAATGGAGCAGGAATGATCGATAAAATTCCATTGTCAATACAGCTGGAATGCTCCAGTGGTTAATGCTTTAAACCATAGAACCCTACAGTGCAGAAAGAGGCCCTTTGGCCCATTGAGTCTGCACCTAACACAATCCCACCCAGGCCCTACCCCCATATCCCTACCTAATATACCCACTAATCCCTCTACCCTGGACACTAAGGGGCAATTTCTTAGCACGGCCAATCAACCTAACCCGCACATCTTTGGACTGTGGGAGGAAACCGGAGTACCCGGAGGAAACCCACGCAGACACAAGGAGAATGTGCAAACTCCACACAGACAGTGACCCGAGTTGAGAATCGAACCCAGGACCCTGGAGCTGTGAAGCAGCAGTGCTAACCACTGTGCTACCGTGCCGCCCAACATGGATGAGCCGATGTTGCTGGCTAGCAGTACAGTTACTGGGCGGGATTTTCTAGCCGCACGCACCCTGAAACTGGAAAATCCCACCTGAGGCCACCGGACTATCCATGATCTGCCCCTCACCTGCTCTGATTCCCGTGGCGAGTGGAATGGATAAATTCAGCCCATTTACTCTTTCCCTGACTCCCATGCCGCACACACACTTACTTTTACAGAAAGGCAGCTGTCCACTCCAACTCTTGTCTTTCAGGCACACTCGGCTGTTGGACCCCACCAATACAAAGCCAGGATCGCAAGCAAAGTGCACCTCGTGGCCAACTAAATATCTGCTCCCAAATTTCTTCCCATTGCTCGGGGCCTGGAGTTTGGGACATGTTTCTGTGGGAGTAAAACACATAGACAGTGAAAGTCGAAGGACAGCCAAGAACTGGGAGCTACACAATCAGCGAAGGGTCACCTCTGGTCAGAGTCATGGCTTAAGAAAGAACTTGATGTGACAATTTTCACACCCTCACAAAATGCTTCCAAGCTAATTAAATACCTCATTTTGGGCACTGTATTCACTGCTGGGAAGTAGGAATTCGAGCAACCAATTCACACACAGCAAAGTCCAAGAAAGAATGAGGTAAATGATCAACCAATCCACTTTAAATGATGTTGTTTGGACGATAACGATTGCCCAGAGCACTGGGAGAACCCTACTTCGTATCACATCCAACCTACACATCTTGGGACCCCAATGGGTCATTTAGCATGGTCAATCTCCCTAACCTACACATCTTTCAAATGGAAATAAGAGCTAGTTATAATAAAAGTGGACATGCAGGTTTTTATGTCACACAAATCCATCTGGTTCACTCATGTCCTCCAGGAAAAGAAAGCTACTGGACTTACCTGGTCTGGCCCACATGAGGCTCCCATCTCACACCTATGTGGTTGACTCTTAATGGTCATCTGAGAAGGCCTAGAATGCCACTCAGTTGTTACATACCACTTGGCAATTAAAAGTGGGCATCAAAGGCCAGCCTTCCACCGACAATCCGAAGAATGAATGAAAATAAAAGCAGCTGGATTGAGAAGGTCTTAAGTTTACCTTAGGCATCTCCCTCACATGAATTCAGGACCAGGGTAATCTTCTGAACTAGCTTTGATTGCCGTAGCGAACTGGCAGAGAGGAACTCCCCAAATGTTTTCTGACATTTCCCCCCTTAATTAAAAAAAATAAATCTTTCCTTGCCTTTTTCAGGAGATCAGGTGGGTTAGAGATTGTATATATTGTGATACTCAAGGAATTGTAATTGTGTGGGTAAGGCTAAATAGAACAAAAGTTAATTCTTCTCCAGATCTGTCACTATATGCGTGTGTACCTTAACTGACTGGAAGGGTTGGTCTAGGCAAGGTTTAAATTCATAGGCCAGAGACAATGTTTTTTACCCACACTATGCCCCTTTACACTATTGTAAATCAGAAATCTAATCAATATCTGCTTCAACCGTACAAAATGACCAAACTTCCACAGCCCTCAAATATGAATTAAGGAGTGCCTATTTAAGTAAGGGTTACATTATTGAGACAGATTGCAGAAAGAACTGCCATGAAAGAACAAACAAGAGACTAAACTGAGTATTAAAGATTAAGGTGAGCAAATTGAAGTGTTTCACGTGAGGGTGGCACAGTGGTTAGCACTGCTGCCTCACAGCGCCAGGGACCTGGGTTCAATTCTTGACTTGGGTCACTGTGTGGAGTTTGCACATTCTCCCCGTGTCTGCGTGGGTTTCCTCCGAATGCTAGGGTTTCCTCCCACAGTCCAAAGATGTGCAGGTGAGGTTGATTGGGCATGCTAAATTAACCCTTAGTGTCCCAGGATGTGATAGGTTAGAGGGATTAGGAGTGTAACGAAGGGAAGAGGGCCTGTGTGGGATTGTTGTCGGTGCAGACTTGATGGGCCGAATGGCCTCCTTCTGCTCTGTAGGAATTCTATGATTAAAGGAATCTATATGGTAGAGAGGGTGACACTGTGTCCTCTGGCAGAGAAGTTCACTCTTTATTATTATTCATTCATGGAACTTGGGTGTCACTGGCTGGGTCAGCATTTACTACCAATCCCTAGTTGCCTGAAGCCGCATTACTGTGGCTCTGGAGTCACATGTAGGCCAGACCAGGTAACGACGGCAGATCTCCTTCCCTAAAGGACATTAGTGAACCAGATGGGATTTTCTGACAATTGACAATGGTTCATAGTCATCAGAAGATTCTTAATCCCAGATTTTTTTTAAATTGAATTCAAATTCCACCATCAGCTATGGCGGGATTCGAAACTGGGTCCCTAGAACATTAGCTGAGTTTTGGATTAATTGTCTAGTGATAACACCACTAGGCCATCACCTCATAATGAGTGCCAGAACATTAAATCTAGGCCCTGCCTATTAGGAGGTGATGTTACTTCCTCACACAAAAGGGTATTTGGAATGTGGAATTTCATCAGCAACAAAACTGATGAGGCTTTGTCAAATCGAATGCTTCAAAACTGAGATTTTTGCTAGGCAAGAGTCACAAAACCAAGGCATGTAATAAGTCAGGACACAAGTCAGCCATGGTCTTACTGAATAGCAGAACAGACCTCAGGGACTAAGTGGCCTCTTCCTAATAGAGAGGGTCTGAGGCCTGGAGAAGGGATCTCCTCGCTCTGGGGCCTAGTCTTACTTTGTGCACTTACCGTTGTGCTTGGAAGCCTGCTTGTTCACTGTGTTCTGCAGGAGGCTGAGCTTTCTCTTCATCATGCGCATCCCTTGTGTGTACTGGGCTTCCTGAGTGGAGAGCAGTTTCTGCATCTGCCGAATGGCACTCAATACCTGATGCTTGCTGGGGCAGCTCTGCAAGAAGAAACCATGGTATAACGTGACGATACTGAGCCATTTGCCATATTTTTTGTGTTTAAAGTGGGCAGCTTTAAGAGGCAATGTTTTGCTATAAGCATTGTTTTGTCTTGGAAACCTACAGCAGATACTAAGAATGCAAGCTAATACTTGATTTTCACTCAGAATGTGTTACTTTGGAGCGCTAATGTACCTTTTGTTTATTTAAGTTCTGTGATTTTAGACTAGATATGGAAAGTCCTGTGATTTTTCGAATAGGTATGCTGACAGAGACATGCAGTTAATGGGAGGAGCTCAGCTTGCAGGAATAAAACAGTTTCATTTTCATTTTAAAATACAAGCGGTTGCTGCCTACAGCTGCCAGAATAAAGCAGTGTCTCTCTGTCTTTCCCTCTCTCTCTATCTACAAAGGCTTTCTGAAAGATCCATGCCTGGTTACCTAAGTCAAAGCAAGTATGGCTGTGGTTTGCTAATTAATTTTAAAGAGAGGTTTAAGTCTGTAAGAGAAATATTGCTTGATTGGAACTCACAGTTAACAATCAAGTACTGCGTCTTGTCAAGTTGAAGTATTGTTCAGTGGTTAAAAGTTAAGCTAATTCATTTGTTATAGTTAAACTGCATTATTAAATAAAGTTTGTTTTGATAAAAACTTTCTAGTTTATCAGTAGAATCATTCCCGGAGTAAAATCATCCTATCCTCACATTAAAGCCAAAATAGAAAATTGTTGGGATCTAGTCTGGATTCATAACATACCTAACAGTTTCTAAAATGGTTTCTAACAATGGGTGCAATATGTTACTTCTTGCACATCCACTTTGAACACAAATTCAGCAAGAAGAGACCTTGTCAAAGGACTTGCAGGGTGTGGTGAACTCTCAATCACCAAATCTAAGGAGAACCAAAATATTTTATTTCTGCCAATATAAGCCACTTGCTAAAAGGGGCTATCATGAAGAGTCTTGCTGGCATGCCTAGCAAAAGTGTCACTTTACTGACATACTCACCTATTAAGTGTCAGTCATGGGTTGGTTGATAACATTGCTGTTTCAGAATCTGAAGGCTCAGGTTCCAGAGATCCGAGCACAAGATATAGACCTACACCAAACGTGGTCTTGTTGGTTGTGTCATCTTTCAGACAAGGGCCGGGATTTTCCAAGTTTGTTTACCCATCACAAATGCCAGTGAGAACGGAGAATTTGGCGCTCAGCCAAAACTCCATTCACTGCAGCGGGACTGGAGAACCCCAGCCATGGGGGAAGTTAGAGAATTCCACCCAAGGTATTAGATTAAGACCATTGTTCTGATCAATAATCATCCCTCAATCACATCGTTAAAGCACTAGTCATTATCACTTTACCATGGTCATCAGGTTGGGGGTTGTTAATACTGTAAAAATGGACCAAATTCTTATTTCAGTTATATCAGGCACCCCCCTCCAGCTCCAGAAACAGTGTAATTAGGTGTGGAATATAACTCCTTCCATTCATAGAATCCATAGAACCCTTACAGCGCAGAAGGAGGTCATTCGGCCCATCAAGCCTGCACTGACCACAATCCTATATTTCTGTAACCCCACATATTTACCCAGCTAATCCCCTGACACTAGGGTCAATTTAGCACAGCTAATCAACCTAACCCTCACATCTTTGGACATTCCATTCCAACAGTTCATTCAAGTGATGACTCCAACTCTTTCTATCATTCCAGTACTGCAACGTATCATGGTCGGCATGATGGCACAGTGGCTAGCATGGCTGCCTCACAGCGCCAGGGACCCGGGTTCAATTCCGGTCTTAGGTGACTGTATGGAGTTTGCACATTCGCCCCGTGTCTGTGTGGGTTTCCTTCAGGCACTCCAGTTTCCTCCCACAGTCCAAAAGATGTGCGGATTAGGTTGACTGGCCGTGCTAAATTGCCCCTTAGTGTCAGGGGGACTAGCAGGGCAAATAAGTGGGGCTACAAGGATAGGGGATGGGTGGGATCATTGTCGGTGCAGGCTCGATGGGCTGAATGGCCTCCTTCTGCACTATAAGGATTCAACAATTCTATGATTTCACGTGCCTTACTGTGCTAACTCAATTCCCTCAACAGCTTGTGGTTTCTCTGAATGGATGTCAACTTGGGCCAAATGCATAGGCAGGATTTTCCAGCCTCGCTCGTTCTGAAACTGTAAAATCCCGCCTGAGGTCAATGGGCCTTTCCCCTCACCCACTCTGATTCCGCTGGTGGGCGGGAAGGTAAAATTCCGGTCAAACGATTCTTCTGCACTGAGATTGTGCTCACTACATTCAGCTGTCCAGCTTGTCACAGAGTGACCCGATGCAGAAAACACACTGCCGTTCTTCTGATGAGAAAGAGCAGCCAACAGCATTCTGATTCATCTCCGGAGCCTCGACGCACATACTTCCTCCGAAAAATAAAATGAAAGCCTTTCGTATCTAGATCTAGATCTAGATAGGCTGAGCAAATGGGCCAGGAACTGGCAAATGGAATTTAATGTTGGCAAGTGCGAGGTGGTCCACTTTGGTAGGAATAATGGTAGGAAGGACTATTACTTACGTGGCGAAAAACTGCAGCAGGCGACGGTGCAGAGGGACCTCGGGGTCCTTGTGCATGAGTCGCAAAAACCCAGCTTGCAGGTGCAGCAGGTGGTCAGGAAGGCTAATGGGATGCTGGCCTTCATAGCGAGGGGGATTGAATATAAAAGTAGGGAGGTCTTGCTGTGGCTGTATAGGGCATTGGTGAGGCCGCAGCTGGAGTACTGTGTGCAGTTTTGGGCGCCGTACTTACGCAAGGATATTTTGGCCTTGGAGGGAGTGCAGAGGAGGTTTACTAGGCTGATGCCGGAGTTGAGGGGGTTCAGCTATGAGGAGAGGCTGAATAAACTAGGCTTGTACTCGTTAGAGTTTAGAAGAATGAGGGGAGATCTCATTGAGACGTATAAGATGATGAATGGGATGGATAGGATAGAGGTGGAGAGACTCTTCCCGCTCAGAAAGGATAGTAGGACTAGGGGGCACAGCCTCAAGATAAAGGGGGGCGGTTTAGAACGGAGTTGAGGAGGAACTTCTTCACTCAAAAGGTGGTGAATCTCTGGAATTCTCTGCCCGTTGAAGTGGTGGAGGCTGCCTCGCTAAATATTTTTAAGAAGCGGGTTGATGGGTTTTTGATAAGAGAGGGGATTAAGGGTTATGGGGAGAGGGCGGGAAAGTGGAACTGAGCCACGACAGATCAGCCATGATCTTATTGAATGGCGGGGCAGGCTCGAAGGGCTAGATGGCCTACTCCTGCTCCTATTTCTTATGTTCTTATGTTCTTATAACCCCTGATTCACCATTAGTAATGGTAGCAGAGCGGCAATTTGAATATATGTATCAAATGTATATACAATATGACACAATAATAGACTATGCATAATGCGAAGGCGCTAATCATAATTTAAGTTTTAAGTTTATTTATTAGTGTCACAAGTGGGCTCACATTAACACTGCAATGAAGTTGCTGTGAAAATCCCCTAGTCGCCACATTCCGGTGCCTGTTCAGGTACACTGAGGGAGAATTTAGCACGGCCAATGCACCTAACCAGCACGTCTTTCGGACTGTGGGAGGAAACCTATACAGACATGGGGAGAATGTGCAGACTCCGCATAGACAGGGACCCAAGCTTGGAATAAGAAGTGAAATGCAAATGTAAAGGTGTTATTTTGATTGAGTTGCCGATATTAAACCAATTGCTAGAGAAAGTTCTAATTGTAAATGTTCAATAGTGGCTCTTTGCTTCAGGTTTCATTTGTAAACATTTCTTGAGTTCTAGAACACTAGTATTGAAAGCTCTTTGATATGGAGTTTAAACATATTTGTTACTGGTGCTGTGACGTTGCAGTGCTAACCATTCTGCAGCCCCATCAAGGGAATGCTGTTAATTTTCACTCACTGTGCATGGACACTGCAGAAGCTCTTGCGCCTCTGTTGTTTCTTCTTAGCTCAGTTTCACAATGATTGGAAATGCACAGTTCATGATGATGAATAAAGAGGGGAGTAGCTGACAGCTTTTTGAAAAAGGTGCCTGAGGAATACGTTCAAACATATAGACACACCCACAGCAACTTGACTCAACCCTGACTTAATTAAAGGTTTGATAATAGTGCGCTTCAAGTACATAAAATACTAAAACTGTTTTAATGTAAGCCCATAATTAGTATGGAATTAGACTGGAAAATTATATAGATGAGAGGGTATTAGTTTACTTTGGAAATGAAACTGACAGGCAGTGACTAGTGGGGTGCCACAGGGATTGGTATTGGGACACCAGTTATTCATAATGCATATTAATGATTTAGCTGAGGGAATTAAATGTAATATCTCTAAATTTACAGATGATGCAAAGCTGGCCAGGAGGGTGAGCTGTGAGGAGGACGCAGAAGTGCTTCAGTGTGATCTGGACAAGTTGAATGAGTGAGCATATGCCTGGCAGATGCAGTATAATGTGGATAAATGTGAGGTTATCCACTTTGGTAGCAAAAACAGGGAGGCAGATTATCTGAATGGCTTTAGAGAGGAATGTACAATGAGACATGGGTGTCCTGGTACACCAGTCACTGAAGGTAAGCATGCAGGTGCAGCAGGCGGTGTAGAAGGCAAATGGCATATTGCCTTCATTGCGAGAGGTTTTGAGTTTAGGAGCAGAGATGTGTTGCTGCAACTATACAGGGCCTTGGTAAGGCCACATCTTAAATATTGTGTGCAATTTAGATTTCTTCATCTGAGAAAGGATGTTTCTGCTATAGAGGGAGTACAGTGAAGGCTTACCAGACTGATTCCTGGGCCATGGGACTGACATATGAGGAGAGATTGAGTTGCTAAGGATTATATTCACTGGAATTCAGAAGAATGAGGAGAGATCTCCTAAAAACCTATAAAATTCTAATAGATGCAGGGAGGATGTTCCCAATGGCGGGAGAGCCCAGAACCAGGGCTCACAGTCAGAGGAAGTAGAATCTTACAGTGTAGAAGGAGGCCATTCAGCCCATCGAGTCTGCACCGAACACAATTCTACCCAAGCCCTATTCCCATTACTCAATGCATTTATCCTAGTTAGTTCTTCCTGACACTAAGGGGCAATCTACCATATAGGTTAAATTGAAGAGCATTATTATCCCGGCTTAAGTGGACTGTGGAGTCTGCACATTCTCCCCATGTTTGTGTGGGTTTCTTTTGGGTGCTCCCGTTTCTTCCCACAGTCCAAAGATGTGCAGGTTAAAAGCCTTACAATGCATAAAGAAGCCATTCGGCCCATTGAGTCTGCACCTTTCACAATCTCACCCATTCCCTATCCCTGTCACCCTATGTATTTACCCTGCTAGTCCCCCTGAAACTGAGTGGCAATTTAGCATGGCCAATCAACCTGACCTGCACATCCTTGGAGTGTGGGAGGAAACCGGAGCATCCGGAGGAAACACGCAGGCACGGGGAGAATGTGGAAACTCCGCACAGACTGACCCAAGCTGGGAATTGAACCCAGGTCCCTGGCACTGTAAGGCAGCAATGCCACCGTGTTGCCCAGGTGGCTTGACCATGTTAAGTTGCCTCTTAGTGTCCCAAGATGTACAGGTTAGGAGCATTGGCCATGCTAAATTGCCCCTTAGTGTCCCAAGATGCGTAGGTTAGGGGGATTAACTATGATAACTGAATGGGGTTACGGGTAGGATGCTCAATCAGAGATTTGGTGCAAACTCGATGGGCAGAATGGCCTTCTTCAGATTCTATAAATATGAATCAATAAAAAACGCCAGACATATTTCACGTTCTGCTCTGCCTGGATACTATTACGTGGGCAAGGTGATTCTGAAATGTGTTTCTTGTATTTAATTGGCAGTGAAGCACAGTGTGTTGGCCGGCGGGTATGAAAGGCGCTACACAAATGTAGCAATGGTTTTCTTCCTTACTAAAGATTTTGCTGGATTCGGACAGATTGTCTCTATAATTATACCGAATGTCGGAACAGACTCAATGTGTTAAATAGTCTAATCCTCTTCCCACAAGATGGTATATGTTGACCACATTGTATGGCATGGTGAGCTTCTTATAATGATGCCAACTGACAACGAAAGGGATGTCTAAAAATCCATTTGAATTCAATACTCGACTCCCAGTGATGCTTGTCCAAGGCTTTAGCTCACTCAGTAATTTATCAACTTGATTGGAACATTTCAGATCCTGAGGGGTATTGACAGGGTGAATGTAGAGAGGACATGGGAGAATCCAGAATTAAGGGTCACTGTTTAAGAATAATCAATCTCCCATTTAAAATGGAGATGAGGCAAATTCCTTTCACTCAGAGGATCATGAGTCTCTAGGAGTCTTCCCGAAAAGACGGTGGACGCAGAATCTTTGAATATTTTAAAGGCAGGGATGGATAGATTCTTGGTGAGCGAGGGGGTGATAGGTTATTGGGGAAAGGAGGTGGCGGGCAGGATGTACATGCGTGGCACAGTGGTTCGCAATGCTGTCTCGCAGTGCCAGGGTTCAATTCCGGCCTCGGGTCACTGTCTGTGTGGAGTCTGCATGTTCTCCCTGTGTCTGCGTGGGTTTCCTCCGCGTACTCCAGTTTGTCCCACAGTGTAAAGATGTGCAAGTTAGGTGGATTGGTCTTAGTGTCAGGGGGATTAGCAGGGTAAAGACATGGGGTTACGGAGTTAGGGACTGGGTGGGATTGTAGCTGGTGCAGGCTTGATGGGCTGAATGGCCTCCGTCTGCATTGTACAGAATCCATGATTTGAGGCTACTGTCAGAGCAGCTGTGGCCTTATTAAATAGTGGAGCAGGCTTAAAGGGCCGAATGGCCCACTCCTGCTCTTGTTCATATTCTAGCAAGTATCAAATCTCAAAGTACCTATGGGTGGCACAGGTCAACGAAACTCTTCAGATTCAAGACGCTTTTGTCAAAACACTGACTTTCCATTGTGGGCAAAGGCATAATCTGATGCTGTGAGAGCATTTGTGGGCCCCACGCCAGGAATGAGGTCCAAAGCCTACTCAGACCTTCCAAATTTCAGGATAACCCTGGAGAATGGGAGGAAGTTTTATTTTTAAGTGTAGTCACCACTGCAACATGGACAACACAACAACTTGTACACAGCAATCTCCCACAAACAGCGATGTGGCCATGGCCAGGCAATCTGGTGTGGCAATGTTGATTGAGGGATAAATATTGAGTTGGGCATGAGGGATAACTCCCGTGAGCTTTTTAAAGTTTAAACTTTATTTATTAGTGTTACAAGTAAGCTTACATTAACACTGCAATGATGTAACTGTGAAAATCCCCTAGTTGCCACACTTGGGTACACTGAGGGAGAATTTAGCATGGCCAATGCACCTAACCAGAATGTCTTTCGAACTGTGGGAGGAAACCAGAGCACCTGGACGAAACCCACGCAGACACGGGGAGAATGTGCAGACTCCACACAGACAGTCACCCAAGCTGGGAATTGAACCTGGGTCCCTGGCACTGTGAGGCAGCTGAGCTGTGCCACCGCGCCACCCCTTCTCCAGAATGGTGCCATGGGATCTCTTGGATCCACCCGAGAAGGGTGCTTGGTTTAATGTGTTGTTCAAAGGATGGCATCTCCAACAATGTAGCAACGGTCTCTCATTTCTGGGAACATCGCCATGGAGAGTGAGCGAGAGTGCCTGAACACTCAGCTCAATTGGAATGATGAAGATTCTTGTCTAAAAAGGCCCATCAATGTTTTATGGCTGTACAAACATGGGTGGAATTTTAAGGCCCTGCCCCACCCCAACTAACGCACTAGCATATTTGGGGGTGATCGAGGATAGGGAAACTGGTGGAAAGCCCACCATGTTCATAGAACAAAGAACGGTACAGCACAGGAACAGACCCTTCAGGCCACCAGGCCTGTGCTGGTCATGTTGTCTTATCTAGAACAACTTCCTATATCCCTCTATTCTCCATTTGTTCAAGCGTCTTTCCAGGTAAGTCTTAAATGTCGTTAACATATCTGCCTCAACCAGCTCCCTTGGCATTCCAAGCTCCCACCACACTGTAAAAAACATCCCCCACACATCTCCATTGAACCATTCCCCCCTTACCTTGAACTTGTGTCCCCTTGTGATTGTCATTTCTGTCCTGGGAAAAACCTTCCAACTGTTCTATACCTCTCAATTTTATGAACTTCTATCAGGTGGCCCCTTAGCCTCTATCTTTCCAGGGAGAACAATCCCAGTTTATTCAATCTGACTTCATAGCTAATATCCTCCCTCCCAGGCAACCTCCTGGTAAACCTTTTGCCTGTCTGAACCCCGAGGGGACCCCCATATTACAGGGGGGAAAGGCCAGCCCCGCCCACTCTTAGGCCTATTGAGGTTCCTGAGTGGCCAATAATTAAAGTAAAGTAAAATTAAAGTTCATTAGTCACAAGTAAGGCTTACATTAACACTGCAATGAAGTTACTGTGACATTCCCCTGGTTGGCACAATCCGGTACTTATTCAGCTCAATGCACCCACCCAGCATTGGGAATCCACCAAAAGGTGGTATGACCCTAGGAGCACCCAGAGGAAACCCATGCAGACACTGGGAGAATGTGTAGACTCCACACAGACAATGACCCAAACCTGGAATCAAACCCAGGTCCCTTGGTGCTATGAAGCAGCAGTGATAACCACTGTGCCATCGTGCCACTCAGTAAAGTTAAGCTAACCGCTAACGGGTCTTATTCCACATCCACTACAATAATACATGTGGCTGGGGAAGGTGGATTGCCCAGCAGGTTTCATTGTATGCGTAAAGACAGGAAGGGGGGGGTTGGTCATACCATCTTTTGGTGGATTCCCTATGCCTATCAGGGGCATGCTCCATATTGCTACCTCTACTTTGTGCCTTTCTCAGTGGCCTCCCCCAGCCCCTCCTGCTGGGATCCCAATCATTCCTTGACCAAAATACCTGGACTTACCTTCAAGTCCCCTATCTATGTTCCTCCTTCCTGGGGAGTATGTGCAGTGTCTACTCTGTCACTCCTGGAACTATTGAGCTGTTGCCCTGTGGCTTTTGAGGGTGGGACAGCCCGTCACTGAGCAAGCAGAGGTCCAAATTTCATCTAATTGAGGCACCCCCCAGTACTAGTCTCACAGAGCAGCTTGATTTAAAGTAGAGGTGGTGGTGACTGACTGCTCCCCTATGCATACTGACTGTAAAATTCTGAGTGAGCCTGTAGCTTGCTGCAGAGGGCTATGGGCAGGACTTAATGCACCCAAAAGCCTGCAGAGGGAGGTAGTGCGCACGTTCAGGCCTCTGATGCTGCACATGTGCATTAGCAGTAGCAGGGGTCTGACAGGCAAAGAGCGCCGTTAGGCCCCTGCTGCTGCAGGCTGCCTCAAACAGCACCCCACTCCTGCCTCTGCAATCGCAGGGGCCTTTAGCCCCAGATACAGAACCCACCGCCCTTCTCCCGCCCAGACTGGTCACAGACCCTTACCTCCCCCAGCAATGGCGATCCCGCTACCCTCCTCCCATCAATCGTTGCAGAGTGGCAGGAGACCCCTCAGCCCATTGGCCCTGTCCTCACCCTCAATGTTCCCAGTCCATGGCACTGGGCCCCCTGCAACGGCGCAACACGGTCGTAAAATACTGCCCGTTGAACACTCGTTTCCCTGACCCTTCCCACGTGAAGAACCAACAGACCTCATTTCATAATTATTCTCTAAGTTGTGGAAATTGACCGTGAATCATCTGATTTTCTGTACAGCGACGAAGCTAAATATTTACAATGGAAGTTTTAGTAAGAGTCCTTTGTGTATTTTCTTGGTTAGCTTTTAGTACCCACCCCATTTAGATTGCACAAGTACACAGACTACAGCACGTTGTCTCAGACCCCGCTGTCATTGGTATGGGCAGCACGGTGATTAGCATTGCTGCCTCTCAGCACCAGGGATCTGGGTTCATTTCCAGCCTGTCCATGTGGAATTTGCATATTCAAATTGCTCCCGGTGTGCTGTCCTGGCCAATATTAATCCCTCAACAAATGCGACAAAAATCAGATTATCGGGTCATGAATCTATTGCTGTTAACCGAGTGTTTGATGTGTTGTCTAAATTGCAACCTTGGCTACACTTTGAAAGTATTTTGTTCAACGTCAAACACTTTGGAATGTCATGAGATAGCGAAAGGCGCTACATAGATTAAATTACTTTCTGTAAAAATCATAGAATCCTTACTGTGCAGGAGGAGGTCATTCAGACTCCGCACAGACAGTGACTCAAGGTAGAAATCGAATGCGGATCCCATCGAGTCTGCACTGACTCACTGACAGAGCTTCTTACCCACACCTTCTCCCCTGCCCTGTCCCTGTAACTCCACACTGTTATCATGGCTGATCCATCTAACCTACACATCTTTGGACACCAATGGTCAATTTTAACACGGCCAGTCCATCTAACCTGAACATCTTTGGACTGTGGGAGGCAACTGCAGCACCCAGAGGAAACCCATGCAGATACGGGGAGGATGTGCAAACTTCCGCACAGACAGTGACTCAAGCTGGGAATTGAACCCAGGTCCCTGTGTTGTGAGGCAACAGTGCTAACCACTGTGCCACTGTTTCCAGGATGGGCCTGCGGCATGGTGACACACTGGTTAGCACTGCTGCTTCACAACACCAGGGATCCATGTTTGATTTCGCCTTGGGTCACTGTCTGTGCGAAGTCTGAATGTTCTCTCCGTGTCTGCGTGGGTTTCCTCTGGGTGCTCTGGATTCTTCCCACAGTCCAAAAGACATGCTGGCTGGGTGCATTGGCTATGCTGAATTCTCCCTCAGTGTACCCGAACAGATACTAGAGTGTGGCGACTAGGGTATTTTCACAGTAACTTCATTGCAATGTTAATGTAAGCCAACTTATGACACTAATAAACAAGTAAACAAACAAACTTCTGATTCAGGGGTGACAATGCTACCCTAACGAGATACAGCTAAAACCCACTATTGAGGGGTCATGAGGTCTCACACACTGACTGCCCCAAAGAGTAATGGTCACGTCAGAGAGACAGAAGCACTGTGCTCATGTTGCTGGACTCATTATCCAGTGGCCCAGGCTAATTCCTTGGGGACATGAGTTCAAATCCCATCATGGAGGCTGGTGGGATTTAAGTTTAATTAAAAGCTGGGAAATAAAGCCTGTCTCTGTGATGGTGATCATGACAACCATCGTCGATAGTTGTCAAAAACTGTCCAGTTCAGGGAAGGAAATCTGCCCTCTTTACCTGGTCTGGCCTACATGTGGTTTCAGACATACAGCACTGTGGTTAACTCTTAACCACCCTCTGAAATGGCCTAGCAAGCCACTCAGGTCAAGGGCAGTTAGGGATGGACAAGAAATGCTGGCCCAGCCAGTGATGCCCACATCCAAAGAAAGAATAAATAATACTAATTGCAAGCTATATTTTGAGAAATTTAACCTGAAATGCACATCAGAGCATTGGTATAAGTTCAAACGTACTGGGGACATTTTACAGTCCGCACTGAAGCTAACTTCGATTGATGTTCTCTCTCCATCTTCCTTCCGTCTCCAGCTGGAACATCTTAGCTGGAGCACAGAGCACCTTCTAAGGCTGAAAATATACCACACTCTCTGATTCTGCTCATTCCTGATGTCTATGCGACAGGAAAGACCTCTAACATCCACAAACATCACACAAAATTAGAGGGTAGGATTATATCCTTCATGCATTCAAGCTACACTCAGGAAGAGTGTATAATCTAAGGGCAGCTGTAAGAAGAGCAGTGTGTCACTACCGAGCTATCCCTCTGTCAGTAGACAGACCTCAGGGTGGCACAATATTTCTTGTATGGGCAAAATGGACTATATTACACTAGGTGGCATGGCGACACAGTGGTTAGTACTGCTGCCTCAGTGCGCCAGGGACCCAGGTTCGATTCCCGGCTTGGGTCACTGTCTGCCCACATCTGTATGGGTTTCCTCTGGGTGCTCAGTTTCCTCTCACAGTCTGAAAGGCGTGCTGGTTAGGTTAACTAGCCATGCTAAATTCTCCCTCAGGCGCCGGAGTGTGGCAACTAGAAGATTTTCACAGTAACATCATTGCAATGTTAATGTAAGCCTACTTGTGACACTAAAATATAAACTCACCTGGACTCTGTAGTGCTATTCTGATAGTCTAGCTACAATCTGCCAGAAGTGTTAGTTCCTTGAGTGTGCTATTTTTAGTCCAACACTGATCTAAATTGCCATCCGCAGTTCCTGCAAATGTGTTAATTGGACTTCTATATAATCACACAGAGAAAGATGTAATTAAACCCTGTTGTGTCACTGCAAGATCCTGCCAGTGTTTCACAAGCATTGCAGATGAGAGATATGTCAGTGCGCAGTCAGCATTAAACTCTGAAAAGATCTTACATCAATATAACAGGCAGAATTCTCCGGTCTTGTTCACCCCTTTGCCACTGCCTTTGAGAATGGAGAATTTGGCGTTCAACCAATACTCCATTCACTGCAGCGGGGTTGGAGAATCCCAGCCACAGACAAGTTCAGAGAACTCTGGCCAAAGTCTTTCACTGCTACTCCATTCTAAGGGCACACTCTTAACCGAGCATCCATACCATGCTCCCACTGCAGCAAGGTTGGAGAATTTGGTGCACAGACTCATCTTTGTTCACTGTAGCAGGGTGGGAAAATCCCGCCGGCACGAACGGTGGTAATATTCCGGCCAGAGCACATATGGGCGACATGGTGACACAATGGATTAGCACTGCTGCCTCACAGTGCCAGGAATCTGGGTTTGATTCCCTGCTTGGGTCACTGTCTGTACAGTCTACACATTCTCCCTGCATCTGCATGGATTTCCTCCAGGTGCTCCAGTTTCCTCCCACAGTCCAAAAGACATGCTGGCTAGGTGCACTGGCCACGCTAAATTCTCCCTCAGTGTACCCGAACAGGCACCAGAGTGTGGCGACTCGGAGATTTTCACAGTAACTTCATTGCAGTGTTAATGTAGGCTTATGTGTGACACCAATAAATCCATTTATCCAAGTATTTCTACTGTTATATGGTGGGATAGATGGCTGGCAGTACTAGGAAAATCCATATTCCAAGAAAGATCTTTTAAAATAGGCTAGCTATAATTAAAGAAAATAAATGATGGAGTGTAGTAGAGTGGTCTACAGAGCTTTCCTTGCTCTGTATTTACCATAACCACAAACGGATACAGAAAGCTACAACAGTTAATTACGGTTTTCAAGCGACATTCAACAAATTCTTGGTCACTTTTACTGATAGCAACTTAGGAGGCAAAGAGTGGGGGTCAATGGGTGCTATTCGGATTGGCGGTTGGTGACTAGTGGGGTGCCCCAGGGGTCGGTGCTGGGGCCTCAGCTATTTACCATTTATATAGATGATCTGGAGGAGGGAACCGAGTGCAGGGTGTCGAAATTTGCTGATGACACCAAGATTGGGGGAAAGGCAAATTGTGCGGAGGGTGTGGAGAGTCTGCAGAAGGATCTAGATAGGCTGGGCGAATGGGCCAGGAAATGGCAAATGGAATTTAATGTTGGCAAGTGTGAGGTGGTCCACTTTGGTAGGAAGAATGGTAGGAAGGACTATTACTTACGTGGCGAAAAACTGCAGCAGGCGACGGTGCAGAGGGACCTCGGGGTCCTTGTGCATGAGTCGCAAAAACCCAGCTTGCAGGTGCAGCAGGTGGTCAGGAAGGCTAATGGGATGCTGGCCTTCATAGCGAGGGGGATTGAATATAAAAGTAGGGAGGTCTTGCTGCAGCTGTATAGGGCATTGGTGAGGCCGCAGCTGGAGTACTGTGTGCAGTTTTGGGCGCCGCACCTGCGCAAGGATATTTTGGCCCTGGAGGTAGTGCAGAGGAGGTTTACTAGGCTGATACCGGAGTTGAGGGGATTGAGCTATGAGGAGAGGCTGAATAAACTAGGCTTGTACTCGTTAGAGTTTAGAAGAATGAGGGGAGATCTCATTGAGACGTATAAGATGATGAATGGGATGGATAGGATAGAGGTGGAGAGACTCTTCCCACTCAAAAAAGACAGTAGGACTAGGGGGCACAGCCTCAAGATAAAGGGGAGGTGGTTTAGAACGGAGTTGAGGAGGAACTTCTTCACTCAAAGGGTGGTGAATCTCTGGAATTCTCTGCCCGTTGAAGTGGTGGAGGCTGCCTCGCTAAATATTTTTAAGAAGCGGGTTGATGGGTTCTTGATAAGAGAGGGGATTAAGGGTTATGGGGAGAGGGCGGGAAAGTGGAACTGAGCCACAACAGATCAGCCATGATCTTATTGAATGGCGGGGCAGGCTCGAAGGGCTAGATGGCCTACTCCTGCTCCTATTTCTTATGTTCTTATGTATATCAATAGTGAGTTCAAATTTTCAAACTGTCACAATGAGATTTGAATTCAGTTGATCATTAGTCCTTAACAGGGACGGCTCGGTGGCACAGTGGTTAGCACTGCTGCCTCACAGGTCCAGGGACTCGGGTTCAATTCCCAGCTCGGGTGACTGTGCAAACTGCACACACACATTCTCCCTGTGTCTGCGTGGGTTTCCTCCCGATGCTCCAGTTTCCTCCCACAGTCCAAAGATGTGCGGGTTAAATTGGCCATGTTAAATTGCCCCTTAATGTCCTGGGATGTGTATGTTAGATGGACTAGCTGGGTAAATATGCGGAATTTAGGGGATAAGGCCTTGGTGGGATTGTGGCCAGTGCAGACTTGATGGGCCGAATTGTCTCCTTCTGCATTGTAGGGATTTTATGATCAGAGGAAATAGCAAACACAACACTCCAATTCTGGGTGGCTTGGTGGCACAATGGCTAGCACTGCTACATCACAGCACCAGGGACCTGAATTCGATTCCTGGCTCAGGTGACTGTGCAAACTGCGCACAGACATTCTCCCCATGTGCTCTGGATTAAGAACATAAGAACATAAGAACATAAGAAATAGGAGCAGGAGTAGGCCATCTAGCCCTTCGAGCCTGCCCCGCCATTCAATAAGATCATGGCTGATCTGAATTGGATCAGTTCCACTTTCCCGCTTTCTCCCCACAACCCTTAATTCCCTTGTCTACCAGAAATCTATCTACCCGTGACTTAAATATATTCAACAAGGTAGCCTCCACCACTTCAATGGGCAGAGAGTCACTACCCTTTGAGTGAAGAAGTTCTTCCTCAATTCTGTTCTAAACTGCACCCCCCCCCCCTCCCTTATTTTGAGGCTGTGCCCTCTAGTTCTGTTTTCCTTTCTAAGCGGAAAGAATTTCTCTACCTCTACCCTATCTAGCCTATTCCTCCCACAGTCCAAAGATGTGCGGGTTAGGTTGATTGGCCATGCTAAATTGCCCCTTCATGTCAGGGGGATTAGGAGTGTAAATATGTGAGGTAATAGGGGAATAGGACAGAACCTGGCTGGCGTCGTTGATACAGGCTCGATGGACCCAGGTGGCCTCCTTCTGCACTGTAAGGGTTCTATGATTCTATGATGGCCATGTCCTCTGAAAGGACAGTGTTGGGCTGGATTTGTGCCGAAAACTCTTACCTGTCCAAAATGATGTTCTCCCTCTCTCGAAAGCCTGCTTCTAACCTTTACTCAGATAGTTGGTTTACATGTTTACATGTCGGGAAAAGCGACAATCTGGGTTATGAATGACTTGTTTCAGGGTTGTTGCCGCAGTGTCTGTCTTTGGCAGTGTGAACAGGTCTGTCCTACATCTGTCAGCCAGGAAACTGCCATGGAACCATCCCCAGTGCTTGAAAAGACCAGAGCCCTGGCAGCATCATCGGCCAACATTGAGGATCTGTTCGTAGCTTCACTGAACCTTCTGCACCTCCGTTGTATCATCCCCGGAAAGCCCAGTAGAGAGAGACCCAAGCCCCAGCAGTGGTGGGGTCTAACTGTATCCAGCTGACTCCAGCCCCCCCATTGACAATGTAAGATCAGCAATTGGGGTACATAATCCACCCCAGATTTGAAGACTGGATACTGTAAGCCTCTTCAAACCTGATACACGCAGCCTTCAAATCGAGATTGCAAAAGCATGCAGCCAGTTCTCAACTTTTACAGATGCACCACAGAAAGCATTCTGGTTGTATCACAGCTTGGTATGGCTCCTGCTCTGCCCAAGAACCCAAGAAATTGTCAGGGGGACTGGATAGGGTAAATGATGGGGTTATGGGGATAGGGCCTGGGTGGAATTTTGGTTGGTGAAGACTTGATGAGGAAGAACTTCTTCACTCTGAGTTGTGAGCCTGTGGAATTCTCTACCACAGAAAGCTGTTGGGGCCAGTTTGCTAGATATGTTCAAGAGGGAGCTGGACATGGTCCTTGCGGCTAAAGGGATCAAGGGGTATGGAGAGAAGGGGGGAATGGGGTACTGAAAGTGTATGATCAGCCGTGATCATATTAAAATTACAGAATAGAATCATAGAATCCCTATACTACAGAAGGAGGCCATTCAGTCCATCAAGTTTGCACCGACCACAATCCCACTCAGACCCTATTCCCGTAGCCCCACATATTTGCCCCACTAATCCCCAAACATGAGGGGCAATTTAGCACAGCCAATCAACCTAACCCGCACATCTCTGGATTGTGGGAGGAAACTAGAGCACCTGGAGGAAACCCATGCAGACACGGGGACAATGTGCAAATTCCCCACAGTGACAATGACCCTGGGCCCCTGGCGCTATGAGGTAACAGTGCTAACCACTGTGCCACCGTGCTGCCCATATTGTATGGTGGTGTAGACTTGAAGGGCCAAATGGCCTACTCCTGCACCCATTTTCTATATTTTTATATTCCAAAGCACTTTGGGGGTCGTGAAAGGCACTATATAAATGCAAGTTCTTTTTATGCCTTTGCAGCTGAGGACAATGAACCCACTTGCATAGGTTTAGCGCAGCCTCTGAATTCCTTTACCTCCAGTCTTCTCCACGTGCCAAAATAAATGATGCCTTCAACTCCATGTAAACACACGACTCTTTAATTACTTGGCGGTGGTATAATGCTCTCATTCTTGTGTTTGAATGTTCCAGAATGCGGCACTACCTGGAGGTTTTTGGACAGGCCTCGTGTACTGTGTGCATCTACAGAAACTCAACTAAAGCCACACTGGACACAGTTATATTGCAGGTATTGGCTGAGTGCTGGAACTGGGGGTCAGTGGCTGGGCTGCTTGGGCATCCATTCGACCAGTGAACTAAGTGTCAGATAAGGGGTAGCCAGATCTTTTTGTAGGGATAAGAATAGTGCTGTCCAATCTTGGATTACATTTTTTTATTTACTCGTGGGACACGGGTATCATTGGCTGGGCCAGCATTTATTGCCCATCCCTAGTTGTAGTTGAAAGTCAACCACATTGCTGTGGCTCTGGAGTCACATGTAGACCAGACCGGGTAAGAACAGCAGATTTCCTTCCCTAAAGGACATTACTGAACCAGATGGGTTTTTCCAACAATGGTTTCATGGATTCTCAATTCCAGGTCTTTTTATTGAATTCAAATTCCTCCATCTGCCGTGGCGGGATTCGAACCCAGGTCCCCCAGTACATTAGCTGAGTTTCTGGATTAATAGTCTAGTGAAAATACCGCTAAGCCATCGCCTTCCCCATGCCATGGGTGTAGTTTGTGTGACACGGCTCTAGCCTGTACATGCACTAATTTTATTCAGCAGGGTTCTCACACAGCAGTCAGTGTATTCCACATGTGCGTACCCAGCTAACACCAAGTAGTAACCAAGGAGCAACACTGAGCAAACAAACACTCTCTCATCTCACCAACAAACACTGGAAAGGTTTACACATTCTCCCCGTGCCTGCATGGGTTTCCTCCAGGTGCTCCGGTTTCCTCTTACAGTATAAAGATGGTTAGGTTAGGTGGATTGGCCATGATAAATTGTCCCTTAGTGTCAGGGGGACGAGCTAGAGTAAATGCATGGGGTTCTGGGGATAGGGCCTGAGTGGGATTGTGGTCGGTGCAGACTTGATGGGCCAAATGGCCTCCTTCAGCACTGTAGGATTCTATGATTCAAAGACCGCAAGAAACTACAGAAGGTTCGTGAATGTGACCCAGTCCATCACGCAAACCAGCCCATCCATTGACTCTGTCTACACTTCCCGCTGCCTCGGCAAAGCAGCCAGCATAATCAAGGACCCCACGCACCCGGACATTCTCTCTTCCACTGGGAAAAAGATTAAAAAGTTTGAGTACTAACCGACTCAAGGACACATTCTTCCCTGCTATCATCAGACCTTTGAATGGACCTACTTTATATTAAGTTGATCTTTCTCTACACCCTAGCTAAGACTGTAACCCCACATTGTGCACCCTCTCCTTCCCTTCCTATGAACGGTATGCTTTGTCTGTATACTGTACAGAAACAATACTTTTCACTGTATGTTAATACATGTGACAATAACATATCAAATCAAAGTTATCAGAAATTAATCTGTCCACACACCTGTATCAGAGATTAAAATTGAGACTTAAAGTTTATTTATTATTGTCACAAGTAGGCTTACATTAACATTGCAATGAAGTTACTGTGAAAATCCCCAAGTCACCCCACTCCGGCACCTGTTCTGATGCACTAAGGGAGAATTTAGCATGGCCAGTGCACCCAACCAGTACATCTTTCGGACTATGGGAGGAAACTGGAGCACCCAAAGGAAACCCACGCAGATACAGGGAGAGCATGCAAACTCCACACAGACAGCGACCAAGGCGGGAGTTGAACCCACGTCCCTGGCGCTGTGAGGCTGCAGTGCTAACCATTGTGCTACTGTTTGGGATTTTACATTTAGATTCCAGGCAGCCATCTGAGGGACTGAAAGTTTGCACCAAGGTGTATTTCTGGAGACAAGGAAACCCTAGAGTGAAACGGGAGGGAGTGGTGCTGTATTTTTCGGAGGTGGGTTTCATTGTCTGTGAGCTGCGTTTGTTCATGTCCCATTTGACAGTGTGGTTCGCCCGGGACACACACACAAACACAGAAGTCCTGCTTCGAATAAACGGGTTTATCAAATGCGTGGCAAATTGCCACTTCAACTCATTCATCCAGATAAATCATTTACTTTCAGGGACAGGTCCACAATTTGCAACAACTATTTAAATACCAATCAATACACTTCACCACTAACTTGTCACATTTCAACTGTAATTCATTAGTTACAATTGCCTCTTTCTTGTTTTGTTCTCTGTCTCTCCCACTTCCTGCATCATTCACAAACTTCAAATGCAGAGAGACAAGATTGGCAAAAAAAAATCCTTTCTTTTCCTCGCAGTTTCAGGGTGAAATACAGACACCTTCAGAAGGAGACATTTGAGGGTAGCTTCAGGCTGTTTGTCCAGGGTACTAGTTACCTTACCTGGTCTGCGCTGGAAGCCAGTTCCAGAATGCACAGTAGCAGCCAGCCAGAAACTCCAAGAATCATCCTGACAGCGTGACAAAGTGACCCAGACAGTGTCGAAGCCAGCGAGCTCCTAGCTCACAGCCCAAACCCAGCTTGTGTGGGATACTCCGGCAAACCAAACAAGTCTCTCCCCCTCTCTCTTGGTAATGTTTCGTTATCCCTTTTAAACGTTCCTCTTCCCCAAGCTCCGGATCGAAGTTCTGAGCTGGTCTGGCCCGAGTTATTTATCTTGTGTGTACTTGGGAATGCCAAGGGTTTAGATGCTGTGAGTTTGATTGGCATTTGGAAGGGGCTTTGTGTGTGTGCTGGGAGTAGTGGGTGGAGTGTGATAGAAGTAGTAAGGAAAGTTAGATTTTGGCTGTGATTTTAGGCATGGAATCTACGCTATGACATTTTGGAATGGTACCAAATTTGCTATAGAAATCTCTGCCTGAAGTTGAGTTTCCACCTATTTAGACTCTCACAGTTGGATAGCAGTTCTCAGTAAAATAAAACATTCCCCATTCCTTCTCCAGTGTCTGAACATTAAACATATAAATCTAAGGAATGAATGTTTCTACCATTCATTGAGAAGATAAATCTTGTGCGACAGCAAATACATTTGCTAAAGACCTTTTAAAACTAAAATCGTACAAATCCGCAACATAAATTCCCCTCTTTAAATACAGCAATCCTGTGTAGTGGACCCCACGTCCAGAGTGATGGGATAAAAATGATAAAAGCCCTCTCTCTATCAGTGAAATGGATTGGCTGTGATAAATGTGTGGAGTTATTCTGGATAGTGTGAGGGAGAGAGGGTCTGGGTGAGATATTTTGTTGCAGACTCAATGGGTCGAATAGCCTCTTCTGTAATGTTGGGATTCTGAGGGTGGGGTTTTCCAGCCGTGCTCGCCCTGAAACTGGAAAATTCCACCCGAGGTCAACGGAACTTTCCATGCTTTCCTCCCACAATCCAAAGATGGGCAGCTTACATGATTTGGTCATGCTAAATTGCCCCTTAGTGTCCAAAGATGTGCAGGTTAGGTGGATTGACAATGCTAAATTGCCATTTAGTGTCCAAAGATGTGCAGGCTAGGTGGATTGACCATGCTAAATTGCCCCTTAGTGTCCAAGGATGTGTCGGATCAGGGGATTAGCTAAGATAAATGTGTTGGGTTACTGGGATAGGGTAGGGGAGAGGGTAAGATACTCTGTCAGAGAGCTGGTGCAAACTCGATGGGCCAAACAGCTTCTTCTGCGCTATATAAATTTTATAACATGTAGAATATTAATAAATCAATTTTGTCCCATGAAACTTAGTTAAATAAATCAATAAACAAACCCTCTCCTTGTACCTCAATTAAATCATTCGATCAATCTCCATTTATTGCAACCTAATAAATCCAATTTGCTATAGAAATCTCTGCCTGAAGTTGAGTTTCCACCTATTTAGACTCAGTTTGATAGCAGTTCCCAGTAAAATAAAACATTCCCCATTCCTCCTCCAATGTCTGAACATTAAATATATAAATCTAAGGTATGAATAAAGTATGAATAAGCACCTTCCCATCTGCCTCAACAGAACACCGATAGACCAATTCCTTCCATTTCACCCTAACTTAATCAAATACCAATAAACCTACCCCCTTCCAATTCAGATTAATTAAATGGTGTATTCTAAATCAATTCATCCTGATGCAACCCAATTATTCTAAATATTAATACAGCAATTCCCTTCCCATTCACCATAATTTAATAGACTAATTCCCCTTCTGGTTCACTTCAATGGAATAGACTTAAGCTTGGAGGTTTTCCCGCATCTAATGACACATGAGACAGACAAAGCACACATACCTATGTCTGTAGCTAGTTAATGAAACAGCCTAGAAGTAGACCTTTCCATTCACGCCAAAAGAACAGGATGCCAGTGTACCAATTTTCTTCCTGTTCACCCCAATTAAATAGATTTCCAATGGAACAGTGGGCCACCGATTCAGTACAATGAAGTAGAATCTGAATAGGTGGCTCCCTTCCCATTAACCTCAACTAAATAGGATATCAAAGGTCAACTCCTTCCCACTAACCTCAATACAATAGCCTATCAAGAAACTAACCCACTCCAATTCACTTCGGTTGAATGGAATCCGATTAGATCAATCTCTCTCCCTTGACCCCAGTTTAGTACAGGAGCAAAACCACTTCCATTACAATTTACCTCAATTCAACAGAAAGGCAATAGACTAATTGTTTGATTTATTCCAATGAAATATGATATCAATGAGCCAAGCTATTCCCACTTAATTCAACGGAATGGTAAACCGCAAAGATCCAACCATTCACTTTCTTGATCTGGCATCCCAATGGACCAAATCTCATCCTTGATATCCTCATAATTTAAAAGTCTTCATCCCAGAATTATGCCCAGTTATAGAAAAAGAGTTAAAATCCAAAGAGAACAAAGATGTGTGGTTTAGGTGCATTGGCCATGATAAATTGCCCCTTATTGTTCCAGGATTTATAGGTTAGGATTAGTGGGTACATAAGTTAAAGTTAATTTATTAGTCACAGGTAGGCTTACATTAACACTGAATTGAAGTTACTGTTAAAATCCCCTAGTTGCCACACTCTGGTGCCTGTTCGGGTATGCTGAAGGAGAATTTAACATGGCCAATGCACCTAACCAGCACATCTTTTGGATTGTGGCAGGAAACTGGAGCACCCGAAAAGTACGTAGACACGGGGAGAACGTGCAGACTCCACACAGACAGTGACCCAAGCCGGGATTTGAAACCGGGTCTCTGTCGCTGTGAGGCAGCAGTGCCACTCTGCCGCCCATGTGCTACCATGCCACCGATATGTGGGATTATGGGGATAGGGCTTGCTTGGGATTGTGATCGGTGCAGACTCGATGGGCTGAAAGGCCTCCTTCTGCACTGTAGGGTTTCTATGATTCTAATACTCTATGATACTGAGCAGCATGCTACATGTTGTTAGAAATAAGGACTATTTACAATTAAGGAACAGGCTTTGAATCTGCATACATATACATATACATAGGAAATATGTATGCATATATGTATATAGTATATATAATTAATGTTTTAAGATCTTTTCAGTGGAAATTACATAAGGTTTCATGTTTGTGTGGGCTAGGGAGGTCATTTTTCTTCAATAAGGTTGATTAGTTTGAACAGAATGCCATTGATGGAAGAGATACCAGTGGTCTGTGAGTTTGTTAGACTTTTAATTAAATCTTGCTTGCTGAATACATCGACCGGAATTTTACTGTCCCGTCCACCATGGGAATCGGAGCAGGTGAGGGTCGAACCATGGAAAGGTCCGTTGACCTTGGGCAAGATTTTCCAGTTTCAGGGTGAGTGAGGCTGGAAAAACTCACCCACTAGTCACATGTGGGAACATTGGATACAACTGCAGTGAGTGGTTGCCCAGTGCATCAGCCTGATCGACCTTTTGGCAAAGATCAAGGCCGGAATTCTCCCATCGTGCCCGCCATAGGAATTGTAGAGGGCGAGGGTCGCACCATGCAAAGGTCCATTGATCGCGGGCAGGATGCTCAGGTTTTGAAGCGAGTACGGTCAGAGAATCCCATCCCAAGTGTCAAATCCAGCCCAAGATCAGGCTCAATGCCTTTTCTTGTCAGCTTGGATCTTGTTTGTCTCCCTTGGGGGCCATGAATTGGATGCAATGTGAATTTTGAATTGGTTTTGGGAGCAAGCAGGAGATGGATTAAGGACTCGCCCCATCTATTCTGAGCACTGGGTTAAAGAATAGGTTAAAAAATTCAAAAAAAACAACACTGAATGACCATTGTGGCTATTTATTAGCAGGCCTCATGACAGGTGGCACAGTGGCGCAGTGGTTAGCACTGCTGCCTCACAGCGCCAGGGACCCAGGTTCAATTCCAGCGTTGGGTAACTACCTGCGTAGAGTTTGTACATTCTCCCTGTGTCTGTGTGGGTTTCCTCTGGGTGCTTCGGTTTCCTCATACAGTCAAAGATGTATTGATGAGATGGATTGGCCATGTTAAGTGCACAGGGTTATGGGGATAGGAAAGGCAGGCCTGGCTAAGACGCTCTTTCAGAGATTCAATGCAGACCTGATGGGCCAAATGTCCTCCTTCTGCACTGTATTGATTCCACACACTGCCCTAGGCACAAATAGCTGATAATTGAATAAAAGGGAGTATGGAAATCATCTGCAACGGACAGCTTGAAAGGTGCTAAGGAAGAATTGAGGTATAAATGGAAGATTAAGGCCATATGATATTTGTCATTGACTTCAGGAAGTGCAAAGGAGAACATGCCCCTGTCTACACCAACAGGACAAAGTAGAAAGGGTCAAGAGCTTCAAGTTTTTCAGTGTCCAGATCACCAACAACCTGTCCTGGTTCCTGCATGAAACTACAAAAGGTTGTGAATGTAGCCCAAAGCGTAATGGCGTGTGGCTGATGTGAAAAGGCAAAGTGTTTAACCCAACATTTCGACAAAGACTTAGATGCTCCTCCGTAAGACATTTTGAAATAAAGTAAATCTTTCTCAGACCAGAGGGCAGTAATTCATCCAGGCATTCCCCCCAGTGAAAGGGTGTAAAGTCAGAGATTTTGGGACTGTTTATTGCTGTAGGTGGTGGACAAGGAATCGGAAGGAAGACTTTCCTGAAGGTTTCCAAAAGTCGGGATGTTGAGTTAGTGTCACAAGTAGGGCCTACATTAACACAGCGATGAAGTTACAATGAAAATCCCCCAGTCGCCACACTTCAATGCCTGTTTGGGTACCCTGAGGGACAATTTAGCATGGCCAATGCATCTAACCAGCCTGAGTGGGATTGTGGTTGGTGCAGGTTCGATGGACTGAATGGCCTCCTTCAGCACCATAGGAACTCTATGATCTGTATTTCCTTATCTTTAATTCACTTCCTGTCAGCAGGAAGGCTCTCAGTCTGTGGGTATCTGATTCAGAGAAACACCTTCCAACAGGGGATCTGTGGCATCCAAAAACAGGGCAAGCAACACAATAGCTTAGCAACCAACCTAACTGAAGTTACCTCACAGAGTCAAACAATCTAAAACAGGAAATGAAATAAAGATAAGGAAATACAGATCATAGAATCCCTGAAGTGCAGAAGGAGGCCATTTGGCCCATCGGGTCTGCACTGCCCACAATCCCACCCTGGCCCTAACCCCATAGCCCCAAGTATGTAACCAGCTAATCCCCCTTATGGGGAACACTAAGGGGCAATTTGATTTGATCTGATTTGATTTATTATTGTCACGTGTATTAACATATAGTAAAAAGTATTGTTTCTTGCACACTATAAAGACAAAATATCCCGTTCACAGAGAAGGAAATGAGAGAGTGCAGAATGTAGTGTTACAGTCATAGCTAGGGTGCAGAGAGAGATCAACTTTAATGCGAGATAGGTCCATTCAAAAATCTGACAGCAGCAAGGAAGAAACTGTTCTTGAGTCACTTGTACGTGACCTCAGATTTTTGGATCTATTTCTGGAAGGAAAAAGGTGTAAGAGAGAATGTCCGGGGTGCGTGAGATTGTTAATTATGCTGGCTGCTTTGCCGAGGCAGAGGGAAGTGTAGACAGAGTCAATGGATGGAAAGCTGGTTTGCGTGATGGACTGGGCTACATTCACAACCTTTTGTAGTTCCTTGCAGTCTTGGACAGAGCAGGAGCCATACCAAGCTGTGATACAATAAGAAAGAATGCATCTGTAAAAGTTGGTGACAGTCTTGGCTGACATGCCAAATTTCCTTAGTCTTCTGAGAAAGTACAAGTGTTGGTGGGCTTTCTTAACTATTGTGTCGGCATGGGGTGACCAAGACAGGTTGTTGGTGATCTGGACACCAAAAAACTTGAAGCTTTCGACTTTCTACTTTGTCCCATTGGTGTAGACAGGGGCCTGTTCTCCTTTGCACTTCCTGAACTCAATGACAATCTCTTTTGTTTTGTTGACATTGAGGGAGAGATTATTGTTGCTGCACCAGCTCACCAGATTCTCTATCTCATTCCTGTACTCTGTCTCATCATTGTTTGAGATCCAACCCTCTGTGGTGGTGTCATCAGCAAACTTGAAAATTGAATTGGAGGGGGATTTGGCCATATAATCCTAGGTGTATAAGGAGCCTAGTGGGGAGCTGAGAACACAGCCTTGTGGGGCACCAGTGTTGACGATGATCGTGGAGGAGGTGTTATTGCCTATCCTTACTGATTGTGGTCTGTGGATTAGGAAGTTCAGGATCCAGTCGCAGAGGTGCTGAAGCCCAGGCCACGGAGTTTGGAGATGAGTTTTGTGGGAATAATAGTGTTGTAGACTGAGCTATTAGTCAATAAATAGAATTTACCATGGCCAAACCACCTAACCCGCACATCTTTGGACTATGGGAGGAAACCAAAGTGCTCAGAGGAAACTCAAGCAGACACAGGGAAAAAGTGCAAACTCTACACAGACAGTGACCCAAGCCAGGAATCGAACCCTTGTCCCTGATGCTGTGAGGTAGCAGTGCTAATTACTGTGCCACTGTGCCACCTGTAGGAGAGAGGTAAAAGAAACAGACAGAAAATTATATTAATTTTTACTTTTAATTGTACAGCGTTAATTTTATTCTGAAGGAATTGAAGTAGGTTAGAGAATGTGTTATCAGGATGTTGAATTTGATGATCAAAATGAATGGCGGAGCAAGCTCGAATGGCTTACTCCTGCTTCAATGTTCTATATAATACCCTGATCCAACCGACTCCCAATATCCCTTTATCCCTTTATCCCAAGAGCTATAGCTAATTCCATCTGGGAATCATAACATTTTGGCCTCAATTACGTTCTGTGGTAGTGAACTTCACACATTACCACTCTCTGGGTGAAGACATTTCTCCTGATGTGGAGATGTCGATATTGGACTGAGGTGGGCATGGTAAGAAATTTCTAAATACCAGGTTAAGGTCCAACAGGAGGTTTATTTGGTATCACGAGCTTTTGGAGCGCTGCTCATTCATCAGTTGAGGAAGGAGCAGCACTCCGAAAGCTCATGATACCAAATAAACCTGTTGGACTTTGACCTGGTGTTGTGAGACTTTTTACTTACCCCTTATCTTAGCTGCAATTTCACTCACCCGTCTTACCTGCACTTTGAACATTGGCTGCAGGAGCCATGAAAAGTTAGCTTTGTGGACCTCAACTGGCCTGTAGGTCATGGGGTTTGGACAAACTTGTTATGTCATGACCTTTGTGGGTCAGGGCTCAGTGGCAGTGGCTTAGTTGCCCTTGCTTTTGCCTGTGTATCAGGTGGCTGCCTGTTCAAGGGCTACACCAGGACACCTAACCCTGACTAACACTCCAGTGCAACACCTCCCTGCTCAGGTCACTGAAGTGGGGATGGAACATGTAACTTTCTGAGTCTGAGGTAAGAATCTTACCCATGACTGCCACCTACAGCACGCTGGCACCGATTAGATAGGTGGCAGAGAACCCAACATAGCTTGAACCCAAGATTGCGAAACAAGTGAGCTTAATGAGCCAATCGATTTTTTTTTTCTCCTTTTGTTTGAGCTCTTAGCCTCAGATGGTCATTTTATCTTTCATCAGATGTAAGATGTCTGGTACACCACAGTTTTAAGCTGGGGCTTACACCTTTGCTTTGGTCCGTGGGTTATAAATACAATAATTCCCAGTTCTGAAATGTTCAGAGTGAAAATGAACCTCCGGAAAAATATGCTGCGGACCTAACATTAGGAGCCTTTCATGAATAACTTTCAATCTGCCGCACGGCCAAAACAAACACGACATTTTCCTCAAAGAAAATGCAGCCCATTTATTTTTAGCAACTTTCGGAACCCTGAGTTTAAAGGCATAGTCCACATTAGCTCAAATTAAAGGCGCAGTCCCTTTTAGTTGCACTCGCCAAGCACTGTCCACTTTAATTTGGTAGACGTTAAATTTAAAAGCAAAGTTCTCTTCGGATTTGAGTACACAGAGCTGAAAGGCAAGGTCAATTTTACTTTTAGGTGAACTTAATCTGAGGACATGGTCCCCTTCAGATTTGTGCAAATTTGAATTTTAAATTGGAGGGCAAATCTCGCCAGTTACCATACATTAGCAATGTATCACAAGCATCAAGAAAGGAAGCTTTCTGTAGCTCGGACTTGCCTATTTAAAGTGTGCTTTTTTTGGGACCATTTCTGCTTGCACATATCCAGGCTTGCTTCCCAGAGGATCACCAGATGTAGGGATCCCTGACCCTTTACCTAGAGGCAATGGGAATATAGGAGTATAGTCATAGGGATGTTTGACTGCAATTGTACAGGGCGTTGGTGAGGCCTCACCTGGAGCACTGTGTGTAGTTTTAGTCTCCTTATCTGAGGAAGGATGTCCTTGCTAAAGAGGGAGGACAGCAAAGGTTTACCAGGCTGATTCCTGGGATGGCAGGTCTGTCATATGCGGAGACATTAAATCGGTTAGGATTAGGTTCATTGGAGTTTAGAAGAGTGAGAGGGGATCTCACAGAAACTTATAACAGTGTTAGACAGGGTAGATTCAGAAAGAATGTTCCCATTGGTGTGAGAGTCCAGAACTAGGGGTCATAGTTTGAGAATAAGGGGTAAACCTTTTAGGACTGAGGTGAGGAAAAATTTTTTCACCCAGAGAGTGGTGAATGTGTGGAATTCATTACCATAGAAAGTAGTTGAGGCCAAAACGTCTGATTTCAAGAAGAAATTAGATATTGCTAAAGGAATCAAGAGAAATGGGGAATGGGGGATCAGAATATTGAATTCGATGATCAGCCATGATCAAAATGAATGGTGGAGCAGGCTCGAAAGGCCAAATGGCCTACTACTGCTATGTTTCTATGAATACTCTTGGAAGCCATTATATTGGAGAAGGAGGAACAGCACGGGATGGAGGACCATAAGACAATAAGATATAGGAGCAGACATAGGCCATTCAGCCCATCGAGTCTACTCTGCTATTCAATCATGGCTGATATGTTTCTCAATTCCATTCTCCCGCCTTTTCCCCATTGTCCTTGATCCCTTTACCAGTCCAGAACATATCTACCTCTGTCTTAATTACACTCAAAAACCAGGCCTCCACTGCAGCAAGGAGTCATCACCTTCAGGGCGGAGGGAGAAAGTAATACTCCCTCATCGGCTCCAATCGGGGATCTGAGGTTCTAATTTCCCCCCCACCTTTTGTTTCCTCCTGTCCGCCTCTAAAGGCAATCTTCTCCTCAAAGTTTCACTCCCAACATTTGAAATTGTTCTTTGTATCTGATCAGGGTTGTTCTGCGGGAGGTGATGGGTAGCTAGCTGGTAGCTTCATGCCAGGATTCCTAGACTCTCTGGAGCTCAGTGAGTTTTCTGTGCCCTGACAGCGCCCAGCCTCTCCAGAGGTTTCTGCTTCTCTCCAGTGTGGTCCACCTCTTCCCCCATCAAAAAATGAATGGACAGCCTTCTCTTAAAGTATTGGGATTCTGTTTGCTACTAAGTTTCAGGTGCTGAACCTGAATTCCTGAGAGTTGCAATTAACATAGAAACTACAAGCAGGAGGAGATCATTTGGCCCTTCGAGCCTGCACCGCCATTCATTCTGATCATGACTGATCATTAAATTCAATATCCTGATCCCCTCCTTATTCCCATATCCCTTAGTCCCTTTAGCGCCAAGAGCTATATTTAATTTCTTCTTGAAATCATGCAACATTTTATCCTCAACTACTTTCTGTGGTAGTGAATTCCACACATTCACCACCCTCTGGGTGAAGAAATATCTCCTCACCTCAGTTCTAAAAGGTTTACCCCTTATCCTCAAACTATGACCCCTAGTTCTGGACTCCCAGGGACATTCTTTCCGAATCTTTGACAAAGGGTTGTCTGGACCCGTAACGTCAGCCCCTTTCTCTCCTTACAGATGCTGCCAGACCTGCTGAGATTTTCCAGCATTATCTCTTTTGCTTTCTGAATCTACCCTGTCTAACCTGGTTAGAATTTTATAAGTTTCTCTGAGATACCCCTCATGCTTCTAAACTCCAATGAATATTAAAATGTTACATATTAAAATTAAAATGACTCTTGACATATTGGTTGACAGCAAAGCTTCATTCATTGGAGACAGAGAATTAAAGCATTGTGTTATGATCCTGTTACAAACCATTCATGTTTATAGCAGAAGTCAACAAAACTCTGCCACAAGATTTCACATTTTTAAACAGAAACAAACGTTATTAACTGTATAAAAACTACTAAACAAAGCAAGGGCTACTAATCTAATACTATAGATTTGAAAAACACATGCTACAAACTCAGTTTTATTTTTTACTTGTACCCCATCAAATAATTCCCAAATTAACAATATCTTCAAGGTTCATTTACAAAATCTCGAAAGTTTGAACACTTTGCATGAGACCAACCCAAAAGGTATGCCACAGCCCCCTGGAATTTACTTTCATTCTTCTCAGTGCTCTAGCTACTCCTCAAGGTGCAATTGCGGAGATCCTCCCATTAATTTTTTGTGAAAGTGATTAGTACTGCTGCCTCATAGCTCCAGGGACCCGGCTTCAATTCAGGCTATAGATGACTGCACATTCTCCTCGTGTCTACGTGGGTTTCCTCTGGGTGCTCCGGTTTCTTCTCATAGTCCAAAAATGTGCAGTTTAGATAGATTGGCCGTGGGAAATATGTGGGGCTATGGGGATTGGGCAAGGGAATGAGCTTGGGCAAGATACACCCAGGAGTTGATGCGACTTGATGGGCTGAATGGCCTCTTCTGTACTGTACGGATTCTATGATTGTATTATTCTCCATTTTTTCTTTGCAGACATCGTGACGACAGACTCTTCAGGTCCTTGTCCTGACTTTGGATGTACATTGACTGATTTCTTTCCAGTCCATTCCCACAGCTTTGTTATGGATCCTGGCAAGCTAAATATTTGAGCTGGCCACTTTCTGCTACAAGGCTCTATGAGGACCACTGTAGATGTCTTCCCTTGGCTTTAAACTAGACAAATTTTCCAGCTGCTTTTCCCCTCAAAAAATCCTCTACTGTTGAACCCCTGTCTACATTCTGTATGGTGAGGGATAAAGATAGTATTTTGCCTGGCCAACATTTCCTTTGCCTCTCCCCCCTCAGAGTGTTTCAGTCCACACTTTGACCAAAGCTCCAAATGGTCTTTGCCTGTTTCCACATTGAATTGCATGCTTCTGTCAACAAACTCACACTGATAAATTAACAAAAGCATAACCAAAGCTCCACTTGAATTATTCATTCTTTTGTCATGTGACCACACAGCCTATTCCCTAGCAGAAATGTAAATTAGCTACCTTTTGAATTCCAAGGTTTTTGTGGTTCTGAGAAGTTGTATGTATAATTTATAATCCCGAAAACAGTACAATGCATCCTGGGATTACTTGCACCATTATGAAGCCAAGATCAAGCCCCCTGCTTTTTTGTTATCTTACTTTTTTAGCTCTGACCTCCTCAGTCAACAAGGCCCCCAAACTTTCGACTGTTGAACACCATAGAATTCCCACAGGCCATTTGGCCCATCGAGTGCATCGACTGTCTGAAAGAGAATCTTACCCAGGCAAACCTTCCTGCCCTATCCCTGTACCCCCATACATTTACTATGGCTAATCCACCTAACCTGCACATCTTGGGACATTGAGGAGCAATTTATCACGGCCAATTCCCCCAAACCTGCACATCTTTGGAGCATGGGAGGAAACCAGAGCACGGGAGGAAACCCACGCAGATATGGGGAGAACATGCAGACTCTGCACAGACAGACACCCTAGGCCGGAATTGAACCCAGGTCCTTGGTGCTATGAGGCTGCAGTGCTAACCATGTTTGTTTATTATTTAACTTACATTGATAGGGGCTCGAACCTCCGACTCCCTCTCCCAACCTAACTTGACTAATCCCACCCGCTGACAATTGACTCACTTGACCCCTCAAATGCATCCCCAATGCAACCTAACTCAGCCTAACCCACCCCTGATGTCTCCTCCCCCCCGCCCCCCACCAACTGACTCCTCCCATGCAGACATAGGGAGAATGTGCTCACTCTGCACAGATAGTGATCCAAGCCTGGAATCGAATCCAGGTCCCTGGCACTGTGAGATAGCAATCTGCGCCACCATGCCACCCTAGAGATGAGAATGTGCACAATATTCCTACTGTGGCCTAACCAAGCTTCTATGCAAGTTTAATATGACTTCCCTGCTTTTCCTCAGAGGGCATCGCCCAGCAGTTTTTGCCCATCTTTAATCGCCCTTGCAAAGGTGGTGATAAATCACCGTCTTGAAGTGTTGATGGGAGATGCGAGATGTTGACCCAGGATTATGGAAGAACAGCAACATGTACTCAAGGTGGAATGCTGTGTGGCTTGGAGAGAGCTTCCTGGAGAGAAGTTCTTATGGCAGAAACTCAGCTAATATTTTAATAATCATGTGGGCTGATGAATCTGGGAGTCTCTTCAGTGAAGTTTGTAGACATCAACAAGGTGAAGTCTACTCAATGAGTGATTTGCACTTCATTATCTCTCATCTGCTAAAGGTTTGCCCCCAGTAATGGACAGCCTGATCCAATGTTACAATGAGTATTGCAACATTGCCTTCATGACACACGACAACGCAGAATTGCCAAGCAGAAACTGAAGGTCCACACACATGAGGACGGCCTCAACTGGGATCTTGGGTTCACGTCACACTATCTGTAACCCCCATGACTTGCCTGGTGGAGACAATACACATCTCCTTAATCCATTATTACCCTTGTCTCCATATACACTGTTTGTACCTGTAAAGACTCGCATTCCAACCATTCTTCACATTCCAATCTGTAATTATCTTGCAATTGTGCCTTTGTATGCCGTGCTTGTGAGCCTACCTCCACTTACCTGATGAAGGAGCAGTGCTCTGAAAGCTCGTGATTCCAGATAAACCTGTTGGACTGGTGAGGTGAGACTACTTACTGTGCGAAGAATATTGAGAATGGTCGAGACATATGGGGTGGGATTCTATGGACTCACTCATCCCGAAACTGTAAAATCCTGCCCGAGGTCAACGGGCCTTCCCATTGACTGCCCCTCTCCTGCTCCCATTCCCGTGGTGGGCAGGACAGTAAAATTCCGGCCATGGTGTTCCTATAGAGCAGGAATATCCAAACTAATGTTGCAAATCTTGGGGACTCAGTTGTTTTGCTTGTCGGTCCTGGTATGAGTTTTGTGAGACCGTAGTTATAGAAAATGCTGTTTTGTGGCCACACTTGTGGGTAAATCCTAAACCACAACCGCCAGATGGTATTAAAAGCTCAAGATTGATGCAATTGAATGGAACTCAACTTAAAAAAAACAAGCACTTAGACAAGAGAAATGGCGCACCGACCTCTTACCGGCCATGATGCCAACAAGGGTGTGTGCATATCAAGAGGTGCCCTCCCCTCTCAGTCCTCCGAGCAATGTTGTGCAGCCTGGGAAAACTCTGCCAAGATCCCCGCCATTTTTAGTGCAGGCAACTTCCCAGGATATCTCTGGCTTTGGCATCACAGCTCCTGCCTCTGCATGTGTGCAAGGGTGGCATGGTGGCACGGTGATTGGCACAGCTGCCTCGCAGCGCCAGGCACCCGGTTCGATTCTGGCTTAGACCACCGTCTGTATGGAGTATGCACATTCTCCCCATATCTGTGTGGGTTTCCTCCGGGTGTTCCGGTTTCCTCCCACATTCCAAAGATGCACGGGTTAGGTTGATTGGCCATGCTACATTGCCCTTAGTGTCAGTGGGAACAAGGTAAATATGTGGAGTGTTAGGAATGGGTTAACAGACCTTCCAATTAAGTCTTAATGATATATAAAGAGGTCACAGATGGCACCATTTTGTTGGTGCGGAATTGTGTGTGGCGTTGGATCAAAGAAATAAAGGTATTTTATGACAAAGCAGAACTTGTGTCTCCTTTCCAACAGCCGAGAGACTCAAACATGGGATTACGGGGAAAGGGCCTGGGTGGGATCGTTGTTGGTGCAGGCTCGCTGGGCCGAATGGCCTCCTTCTGCACTGTAGGGGTTCTATGAGTCTAAGTGAGCCCTCCTTGGTAATGGCATTGTCAAATACAGCCAGTTCCAGATGGGTAGCAACCTAACCAAAGCTTTGCACAGCAGGGGCAGAAGAACCAAACTGGGCAAGAAGGGGTTAAAAATGGTGGCACTGTTCAGTCCTTTTGTCCTGAAAGGAGAGGACTTGGCTGCATTCCTGCATCATGTGACCTCTTGGATTCTGTCAAAAGCCTCATTAAGCCAGCTCCCATTGTAGATTTTCAGACATAAACCGTCAGCTTGTCGAGCCATGAGGCACTGAGGTTATGCTCATACCTGCTGGTTCCAGGCACAGTGTTGACTAACTCCAGGGGAATGCAGTCAAGCTAAGAACAAGCCTTTCAGTGGGGCCAAGGTCGGGGGGGGGGGGTTAGAAATGGCTCTGACTGAACTTAATTCCAGTTTCTCCATACCCCGCATTGTACACATTCGCGAAACACCGGGACCTTTCTACTTTGTAGTTGTATCTGAGCCGTTCCTTTGATTCATGTGTATTGGAAAAGATATACTGACCCAGTCAGTCAACATATCACTGGCAATTCAATAGGATTAGTCATCCGACTAGTGAACAAGCCATGTTTGGTCATGGGGCGGCACGGTGGTTAGCACTGCTGCCTCACAGCGCCAGGGACCTATGTTCAATTCCAAACTTGGGTCACCGTCTAGAGTTTGCACATTCTCCCTGTATCTACATGGGTTTCCTTTGGGTGTTTCCGTTTCCTCCCACAGTCTAAAAGATGTGCTGGTTAGGTGCATTGCCCATGCTAAATTCTCCCTCAATGCACCCTAACAGGCCCTGGAGTGTGGCAACTAAAGGATTTTCACAGTGACTGCATTGCAGTGTTAATGTAAGCCTACTTGTTTGATTTGATTTATTATTGTCACATGTATTGGGATAAATGAAAAGTATTGATTTTTGTGCACTATATAGACAAAGCATACCATTCATAGAGAAGGAAAGGAGAGGATGCAGAAAATAGTTTTACAGTCACAACTGAGGTGTAGAGAAAGATCAACTTAATGCGAGGTAGGTCCATTCAATAGTCTGATAGCAGCAGGGAAGAAGGTGTTCTTTGGTCAGTTGGCATGTGACCTCAGATTTTTGTATCTTTACCTCAATGGAAGAAGGTGGAAGAGAGAGTATCTGTGGTGCGTGGGGTCCTTAAATATGCTGGCTGCTTTTCCAAGGTGGCAGGAAGTGTAGACTGAGTCAATGGATGGGAGGCTGGTTTGCATGATGGATTGGGCTTCATTCACAACCCTTGTAGTTTCTTGTGGTTTTGGTCAGAGCAGGAGCCATACCAAGCTGTGAGACACCTGGAAAGAATGCTCTCTTAAGTGCATCTGTAAAAGTTGGTGAGAGTTGTAGCAGACATGCCAAATTTTCTTAGCCTCCTGGGAAAGTAGAAGCATTGATGGGCTTTCTTAACTACAGTGTCAATGTGGAGGGACCAGGACAGATTGCTGGTGATGTGGACAGCTAGAAACGAGAAGTTCTCAACAATTTCCACTTCATCTCCATTGATCTAGACAGGGGCATGTCCTCCACAACACTTCAGTTCAAAGTTTATTTATTAGTGTCACAAGCAGGCTTATATTAACACTGCAATGAAAATACTGGGAAAATCCCCTAGTTGCCACACTCCGGCACCTATTCGGGTACATTGAGGGAGAATTTAGCATGGCCAATGCACCTAACCAGCACATCGTTCGGGCTGTGAGAGGGGACAGGAGCACCTGGAGGAAACTCACGCAGACACGAGGAGAATATGCAGACTCCGTACAGATAGTGACTTAAGCTGGGAATCGAACCCGGGTCCCTAGCACTGAGACGCAGCCAATGACTATTTCCTTTGTTTTACTGACATTCTGAACACTCCAGTTCAGACTAAACCAGTGTGTTACACAAGTCTAACATAAACTTTTTGCTCTTGTTCGCTATACCACTATAAATAGAGCTTAAGATATTATATGCTTTGACAAAGGGACTTGAGACGTCAGCTTCACTCCTTACAGATGCTGCCAGACCTGCTGAGATTTTCCAGCATTTTCTCTTTTGGTTTTATAGACTTTATTTGCTACTCACTACCTCTCCTGCCACCCTCAATGCCATATCTTTGGTGGATAGCCATAGATGTGTTTGAAGAAGACCATTTTTGCGGCTTATGTGGAGTTGCTATAAGGAGAATTCTGTGGACTTTCAACCTTCATTTGCACAAATGTAGGTACCTGAAAAGTGCCTCCTCAGCAGAAACGTACCTCATGGATGTGTTCACTAACTCCTTCCTCCTCTTCTGCTGAAAACTTGGAGTATTACCTCAAAAGGCACTGAAAACCCACGCAATGAGCTTTTCACAAATCATGGTTAGACCTGATGTATTGTGTCCCCAATTCTGGGCGTCACGGGACAAGATGCATTTCAAGAGAGTGGCAGAGGAGTCTCAGGAGAACCAGGGACCTCTGCTTTGGAGGGTCGGAGAACCTGGGCTTGTTCACCTGAGAGGAGAGAAGATCAGGGGAGATTCAACTGAAGTGCTCAAAGCTATGAATGGCTTTTGATATCATGAACAAGATGAGACTGCCTCAACCGGCTGGAGGGTTGGTAACTGAAGGTCACATGTTCAAGATTAATGGCAAAAGTGCCAGAGGAAAGACGAGGAGGAGCAATTGGAGTGGCACAGTGGCACAGTGGTTGGCACTGCTGCCTCACAGCACCTTGGATTCGGATTCAATTCCCACCTTGGCTCACTGTCTGTACAGTCTGCACATTCTCCCCATGTCTCATGGGTTTACTCCGGGTGCTCTGGTTTCCTCCAAAGATGTGCGGGTTAGGTTGATTGGCCATGCTAAATTGCTCCTCAGTATCAGGGAGCTTAGCAGGGTAAATATGTGGGGTTACGGAGATAGGCCCTGGGTGGGGTTATTGTCAGTGCAGACTCAATGGGCTGAATGGCCTCCTTCTGCACTGTAGGGATTCTAAATTCTTTTCTGTACCGAGTTATTCAGATCTGGAATGCACTGGCTGAAAAGCTGGTGTGAACTTTTTCCATTGTAACTTTCAGATAAATATCCAAAAAGGAGAAATATAGAAACATAGAAAATAGAATGAGGAATAGACCATTCGAGTCTTCGAGCCTGCCCCACCATTCATTATTCTCATGGCTGACTATCCAGCCCAGTTCTACTTTCCTCCCATATCCTTTGATCTTTTTAACCCCAAGAGCTATGTCAATTTTCTCCTTGGAAAACACATGTTTTGGCCTCATCTGCTTTCTGTGGTAAATTCCACAGGCTCACCACTCCCTGGGTGAAGAAATTTCTCCTCATCTCTGTTCTAAATCATCTATCCTGTATCTTTTTACTGTGACCCCTCGTTCTGGACACCCCCATCATTGGGAACATCCTTCCTGCATCCACCCTGACTAGCCCTGTTAGAATTTTATATATGAGATCCCTTCTAATGCATCTAAACTCCATGACTATAACCCTAATTGACTCAATCTCTCAATCTCATCAGTCTTGCCATCCCCGGAATCAGCCTGATCAACATTCGCTGCACTCCCTCTCTAGCAAGAACATCCTTCCTCAGATAAGGACACCAAAACTACACACAATACTCGTAGAATCCCTACAGTGCAGGGAGAGGCCTTTCAGCCCATCGAGTCTGCACCGACCACAATCCCACCCAGTCCCTATCCTCATATCGCTACATATTTTACCCGTTAATTCCTCTAACCTAAGCATCTTAGGACACTAAGGGGCAATTTTAACATGGCCAATCAACCTAACACGCACATTTTTGGACTGTGGGAGGAAACCGGAGCACCCAGAGGAAACCCACGCAGACACGAGGAGAATGTGCAAACTCCACACACAGTGACCTGAGCCGGGAATCGAACCCAGGTCCCTTGAGCTGTGAAGCAGCAGTGCTAACCACTGCTACCGTACCGGCCCAATACTCTTGGTGTTGCCTCACCAACTTATATAATTGCAGTAAAACATCCCTGTTCTGATACTCAAATCCTCTCACTATGAAGGCCAATGTATCATTTGCCCGTTGCACCTGCATGCTTACTTTCAGAGACTGGTGTACAAGGACACCCAGGTCCTGTTGGCACACTCCCCTCTCCCAATCGATAGCCATTCAGATAATAATCTGCCTTCCCGTTTTTGCTACCAAAGTGGATAACCTCACATTTATCCACATTATACTGCACTTGCCATGTACATGCCCACTCACTCAACCGAAGCATCTCTGCATCTTCCTCACATCTCATAGGACCCTGGACATTCAGATGGCACTTTTACGGAGCTGGCAAATTCATGATGGGCCAAATGGCCTCTTTCCTTTCTGTAACAAGCTTTGATTCAAGCTTTCATCCAGACATGGGAGAACAACTTAATATAAGACCATAAGACATAGGAGCAGAATATGCTATTTGGCCCATTGAGTCTGCTCTGCCACTCAGTCATGGCTGATATTTTTCTCATCCCCATTCTTCTACCTTTTCCCCATAACCACTGATCCCCTTCTTAATCAAGAACCTATCTATCTCTGCCTTAAAGACCTGGCCTCCACAGCCTTCTGCGGCAAAGAGTTCCACAGGTTCACCACTCACTGGCTGAAGAAATTCCTCTCATCCCTGTTTTAAAGGATTGTCCCTTTAGCCTGAGGTTGTGCCCTCTGGTTCTACTTTTTTCTACTAGTGGAAACATCCTCTCCATGTCCACTCTATTCAGGCTTCCTGTACGTTTCAATAAGATCCATCCTCATCCTTCTAAACTCCAACAAGTACAGACCCAGAGTCCACAACTGTTCCTCATCCAACAAGCTCTTCGTTCCAGGTATCATTCTTGTGAACCTCCTCTGGACCCCTTCCAAGGCAGCACATCCTTCAATATGGGGTCCAAAACTGCTCACAATACTCCAGACGGGGGTGTGTTATGTATATGTTAAGAGTTCTGACTATAATGTCAACAACTGTAATCCCTGTCCGACAGAAAGGTAGAGTCGCAGTAATGGACTGGTGCATCCTAGCCCTTTCCAATCACGCTGACACAAATCACAAGAGGGATTACACTGTCTAATGAGTAGCTTTCACTGGGAGAGGTGGACCTGCAGAAATCCCAGATGAAAGTGAGCCAAGCAAAATGGGATTAGGTTTCAAGCCGTACACTTCGCTATTCTTGTACCAGGTGCTCCCTCAATCCTATCATGTAAAGCCAATTCACGGATCCGCCGATTTGAAAATAAAAGGGTGTAATAGAGAGTAGTTTGATATGGCTGTGTTAACCACTTGTAGCTGTACAAAGTAATCCCCAAGCCTCGGTGCGTCATTTTGTCTCTTTGTGCCGTGTTTTCTCTCTCTCTCTGGGTACACATGCACGCCACTCTTCCCACATGTCTGAACACAAACCTCTCATTGACCGCCTCCGCTGGCTTTGATGTGTTGTGTTGTTGGACTGACATCCAGGAGTGAAGGCGTGGAAATTTTCTCCATCTAGATATTTGGGCGGCACAGCGGAACATAGGAATTAGGAGAAAAATAAGCAATTCACACAGCTCCGCCATTCAATCAGATTGTGGCTGACCTCTCCCTGGTCTTTCTGCAGTTACAGTAAGAAGTCTCACAACACCAGGTTAAAGTCCAACCAATTTATTTGATAGTAGCTCCACAAGCTTACTGTGTTTACCCCAGTCCAACGCCGGCATCTCTACATCATGACTTTCTGCAGTTATACAGGGCCTTGGTGGATGGTTTTGGTCTCCAAATTTGAGGAAGGACATTCTTTGTTATTGAGTGAGTCCAGCAAAGGTTCACCAGTCTGATTCCTGGAATGGCAGGACTGTCATATGAAGAGTGACTGGATCAGCTGAGCTCGTACTCACTGGAATTTAGAAGAATGAGAGAGGATCTCACAGAAACATACAAAATCCTGATGGGACTAGACAGGCTGGATGCGGGAAGAATGTTCCCAATATTGGGGAAGTCCAGAACTAAGGGTCAGAGTCTCAAGAAAAGGGGTAAGCCATTCAGGACTGAGATTTGGAGGAACTTCTTCACTCAGAGTTGTGAACCTGTGGAATTCTCTACCACAGAAAGCTGTTGGGGCCAATTCAGTGGATATGTTCAAGAGGGAGCTGGGACATGGCCCTTGCAGCTAAAGGGATCCAGGGGTATGGAGAGAAAGTGGGATTGGGATACTGAAAGTGCATGATCAGCCATGAACATATTGAATGGTGCAGGCTTGAAGGGCCAAATGGCCTACTCCTGCACCTATTTTCCATGATGTTATGTTTTAAGTGCACCTCCCCGCCTGCTCCCCATATTCCCCTCATCCTTTTTTTTATTAGAAATGTGTCCACGTCCTTCTTGAAACCATTCAATGATTCATTCTCCACCATGTGATGAGGCAGCGAGTTCCACAAATCCACCACCCTCTGTGAGAAGTAGTTCCTCCTCATCTCAATTTTAAATCTACCACGTCGCAGCCTGTACCTGTGAACATTTGTTCGAGATTTCCCCACAAGAGGAATCATACATTTACTTTATCAATCCCTTTTAGAATTTTAGATCCCTCGATCAGATCCCCTCTCGTCCTTCCAAACTCCAGCGCGTACAAACCCAAACTGTTCAATCTCTCCTCCTACATCAACGCCTTCATCCCCGGAATCCATCTGATGAATCTGCACTCGATGAAATCATTCGCCAAACTTTTTGCCACCTGCCCCAGCGTTCCCATAAATGACTCAGCACCAAATTAAATTTGTTGAGATCCCTGCGAGGAGCCTTGGGACATTTTGGGCGGGATGTTACGGCCTCGCTCGACCCACATCCGGAAAACCCCACCTGAGATGAATGGACCTTCCCATTGTCCGCGCCTCTCCCGCTCCGATTCCCCTGGCGAGCAAGGAGGTAGAAATCCAGCGTTTGTTACATTAAAGCATAAATGCAGATATATGTAAATGTATGTAAATAAAAGTTCCTGTTACTGATGTTACCATGGTTGCATTATCTCATAAGCACCGTGTTATATACTTAATTACCATGATGATCCTCCGAACTCCCAATCCCATTCCATAGTTATCCAGCTCCGATCAATGCAGCATTAAATAGTTATAGCGGAAATCTATTCTACATCCACCATCCAGTATTACCCTACATTGTAACAGTGGCTACAGTTCAAAATTACTCCTTTGGTTTTGAAAATGTGAAAGGCGTTAAGCAAATGCTTTCTTTCTTTCTGTAGGGAAACAATTTGTTCTAGTCACTAGGCTTTTGGAAGCTAATGAGTTTTGTTTCTGCTCCTTTATTTTATTTTCAGTCTCTGGGCTGAATTCTCCAACCTTGCTCGTGGCTGGGATTCTCTGCAGTGACCAGCGATAGGAAGGCGGTGGCCTAGTGGTATTATCGCTAGACAATTAATCCAGAAACTCAGCTCATGTTCTGGGGACCTGGGTTCAAATCCTGCCATGGCAGATGGTGGAATTTGAATTCCATAAAAAAAATCTGGAATTAAGAATCTACTGATGACCATGAATCGATTGTTGGAAAAACCTATCTGATTCATTAATGTCCTTCAGAGAAGGAAATCTGCCATCTTTACCTAGTCTGGCGTACATGTGACTCCAGAGTCACAGCGATGTGGTTGATTCTTAACTGTCTCGGGCAACTAGACAGAGGCAATAAATGTTGGCCCAACCAGCGATGCCCATATCCCACAAATGAATAAGAAAGAAGATTTGGTTGAGTGCCAAATTCTCACTGTCAGTGGCAGCGGGATGTAGACAGCCAGAGAACTCCAACTTTTGCCTTTGCATTATCCATTTCATAGAATCATAGAATCCCTACTATGCAAAAGTAGGCCATTTGGCCCATCAAGTCTGCACTGACCACAATCCCACCCAGGCCCTATTCCTATAACCCATCATATATACCCTGCTAATCCCCTGACACTAGGATCAATTTAGCATGGCTAATCAGCCTAATCCGCATATCTTTTGAACTGTGGGAGGAAACTGGAGCACCCAGCGGAAATCCGTGCAAACACGGGAGAATGTGCAAACTCCACACAGTGGCCCGTGGCCAGAATCGAACCCGGGGTCCCTGGCTCTGCGAGGCAGCAGTGCTAACCACTGTGCCACTGTGCCGCTAAGTTTCTCTTACTTAAATAAAATCATGCACCTTTTTTTATTTGATTTGATTTATTTTTGTTAAGTGTTAGTATATACTGAAAAGTATTGTTTCTTGCGCGCTACACAGACAAAGCATACCGTTCATAGAGAAGGAGAGGAGTGCAGAATGCAGTGTTACAGTCATAGCTAGAGTACGGAGAAAGATCAAATTAATGCAAGGTAAGTTCATTCAAAAGTCTGACAGCAGCAGGGAAGAAGTTGTTCTTGAGTCGGTTGGTACATGACCTCAGACTTTTGTATCTTTTTCCCGATGGAAGAAGAGGCAAGAGAGAATGTCCGGGGTGCGTGGGGTCCTTGATTACGCTGGCTGTTTTTCTGAGGCAGTGGGAACTGTAGAAAGAGTCAGTGGATGTGAGGCTGGTTTGCGTGATGGACTGGGCTACATTCACAACGTTTTGTTGCTTCTTGTGGTCTTGGGCAGAGCAGGAGCCATACAACCAAAGCTGTGATACAACCAAAAAGAATGCTTTCTGTGGTGCATCTGTAAAAGTTGGTGAGAGTCTTGGCTGACATGCCAAATTTCCTTAGTCTTCTGAGAAAGTAGAAGCTTTGGTGGGCTTTCATAACTATAGTATCAGCATGGAGGGACCAGGACAGGTTGGTTCAACAATGTGGGTACAGTTCCCTGAGTCTCTCAGTGTTATTTGGCACCCCATACCCAGAAATAAGACCATAAGACATAGGAGCAGAATTAGGCCACTCGGCCCATCGAGTCTGCTCCGCCATTCAATCATGGCTGATATTTTTTTCATTCCCATTCTCCTGCCTTTTCCCCATAACCCCTGATCTCCTTATTAATCAAGAACCTATCTATCTCTGTCTTAAAGACACTCAATGACCTGGCCTCCATAGCCTTCTGTGGCAAAGAGTTCCACAGAAATTCCTCTCATCTCTGTTTTAAAAGATCGTCCCTTTAGCCTGAGGTTGTGCCCTCTGGTTCTAGTTTTTCCAACTCATGGAAACGTCCTCTCCACATCCACTCCATCCAGGCCTCGCTGTATCCAGTAAGTTTCAATAAGATCCCCCCTCATCCTCCCAAGCTCCAACAAGCACAGACCCAGATTCCTTAACCGTTCCTCATACGACAAGCTCTTCATTGATCAAATGATCCTTGACCCTACTGCAGATTGTCTCAATGTTCTCATTTCTCAAATAATAATTTCAGCCTGTGTTCTTGTGCTTATCACTCAGTCTTGATTTCCCACTGGCTGGTTAGGTTGAATCCTATCTCGATTCCAGCACATGGTATGTTTGATAACTCCTGAGTTTACACGTTGGGCAGGGACTGAATGCAGATTTCAGATTGCAGCAGGAACATTGACTTTCATCAGCCGATCGGCAAATGTAATAGGGTGGAGGTGATGAAGATTAAGCAGTGGATTGATATAATCTTGAACAGACTGGCTGACAGGGCAGCTGGGAGCAGATTCAACAGTAATTTTCAAAGGAAAGTTGGTTGTTCGCTTGAAAGGAGACATTTTGCAAGGCGATGATTTATAGACTTGTGCTTTCAAAGAGCTGGCACATGCCAGATGGGCCGAGTGACCTTGCTCTGCCTTGTAAGGGTTTACGATTCGTTGATTTGTGACAGCTAACCAAATCTGACTTGTCCACCTTCAACTGGGACAGGACACACCCTGTGGCAGAGAATCCTACAACCAGGGGATGTAGATTCAAGATAAGTGGCAGTAGGTGCAGAGGGGACATGAGGATGAACATTTTGCGCAGAGGGTGGGGTGGGTGTCTGGAATTCGCAGAAGGAGATGGAGGCAGAGATTCTAAACTCTTCTAAAAAGATAATTGGATCGGCACCTCAGGTGCTGTAAGCTACAGGGCAATGGGTTGGGTGAAGGAAAGTGGGGTTAGAAAGAGTGTCATTGGGCTAGTATGGACAGGATGGGTCAAATGGTCTTCTTCTGTGTTGTAACTTTTCGATGGTGGTGATGGAATGTGGGAGAGTAGATAGAAGGTTTGATTCTGTGAGTGTGATTGTGTGGGGCTGTTGCTTGCCTGGAATATGGGACAGTTTTCCCAGTTTTGGGACAAGACTCCAGGCGTTAGTGAGGGGAATGTGATCGATCATAGTTTTCTGCATTAGAATCAATCCTTCCTTGATCTGGCTTTGATTGAATGTGTCAATTCTTCTTTACATTGTCTCTTAGTTACATCATGTAACATTAGAACGAGTGCTTCCTTCATCGTATGACTAAAAAAAGAACTTGCATGCACATAATGCCTTTCACACCCTCAGGACATCCCAAAGCACTTTTAGAACCAAAGAATTGCTTTTTGAGTGTAGTTATTGTAGGGTGGCGGTTAGCTTGGATGGCTGGTTAGTGATGCAGAGCGGCGCCAACAGCGTGGGTTCAATTCCTGTACCGGCTGAGGTTATTGATGTAGGCCCTGACTTCTCAACATCTCCCCCCCCCCTCCCCCAATACGTGGGATATATTCAGAGCAGTTTTGAGAAAGGACACATTCACTCAGAGGATGGTGGGAATCTGGAATGCTCCATCTGGGAAAGTAGGGGAGAACACAGTATGAAGTCTCACAACACCAGGTTAAAGTCCAACCAATTTATTTGATACTAAACTCACAAGCTTTCGGGGTTTGCCCCTTCATCAGGTGAATGGTGGGGGGGGCCAGAAACCTCACAATCTTTAAAAGAATCTGGATGAGCACTCGAAACATCGTAACATTCAGGGATATGAGGGCGGCACGGTAGCACACTTATTGGTGCTGCTGCCTCACAGCATTAGGAACATGGGTTTGACTCCCGGCTTGTCTGTGTGGAGTCTGCACATTCTCCCTGTGTCTGCGTGGGTTTCCTCCACAGTCCAAAAGATGTGCTGGTTAGGTGCATTGGCAATGCTAAATTCTCTCTCAGTGTACCCGAATAGGCGCCGGAGTGTGGCGACTGGGGGATTTTCACAGTCACTTCATTGCCGTGTTAATGTCACCCATATTTGTGACACTAAGGAAATAATAAATTTGAAGTGCCAGAAGAAAAGGTTAGTGTGACGTTAGTGGTAGTTATTGTCGGTGCAGATGTGATGGGCTGAAGGGTCTTTTTTGAGCCATACGGCTGTAAGGATGTGATTTCACCTGCTGTTCACACCACATTCCCACAGCAGTGAGATTGGAGAATTTGGCAGCTAGCCAAATCCCCGTTCCCTACAGGAGGATGGGAATATCCCGCTGGTGTGAAGGGTGGTAAGATTCTGGCCTATTGGGAATGGGCAACAAACGCTGGCTTACAGAACAGGATATTCTCTCTTCCACCTTCCTCCAGCTTCTTCCCTGCTGCTGTCAGATTTTCAAATGTACCTACCTTGCATTAAGTTGATCTTTCTCTACACCCTAGTAACTGTAACACCACATTCTGCACTCTCTCCTTTCCTTCTCTAAGAACGGTATGTTTTGTCTGCATAGCGCGCAAGAAACAACACTTTTCACTGTATGTTACTACATGTGACAATAATAAATCAAAGCAAAAAGCAGATCTCCATCTCAACTTGCTCAGAATCGGAGATCAAGCCTGAATTGGCAGAAGCAGCGATAGAGACAAGCCAGTGAGGTGTGTGGAATGTAAAACCACACCCCTGAGAGGGTTGGCATTCAGATCAGACACAAGTGGCACTGGCACTATGCAAGCAAGAAGTGACACTTTGCATGTTGCACGCAGTTCAGTGCGGGGTGCAGTGGGAACCACAGTCACTGCAGTGAGACACTCATGTACTGGATGGGGCAGTGCATTTAACTGTCTCTGGACGCAGTGTGCAGCAGTCCGGAGTTGAATTCTCTGTCTCTTGACTGTTTCTCACTCCCTGTCTCTGTGGGTTGCAGTTTCTGCTCCCCTCCCTGCCTGTTTCACTGTCTCTCTCTCTCTCTCTCTCCCTGGACTGCATTCTCTGCTCCCCTCCCTGCTTGTTTTTCTGTCTCTCTGCTTGTTTCTCTCTCTCTGGACTGCATTCTCTGCTCCCCTCCCTGCTTGTTTCTCTCTCTCTGGACTGCATTCTCTGCTCCCCTCCCTGCTTGTTTTTCTGTCTCTCTGCTTGTTTCTGTCTCTCTGGACTGCATTCTCTGCTCCTCTCCCTGCTTGTTTCTCTGTCTCTCTGCTTGTTTCTCTCTCCCTCCCCAGACTGCATTCTCTGCTCCCCTGTTTCTCTGTCTCTCTGCTTGTTTCTCTCTCGCTGGACTGCATTCTCTGTTCCCCTCCCTGCTTATTTCTCTATCTCTCTGCCTGTTTCTCTCTCTGTGTCTCTACAACCCCCCTTGCTGCAGTAGGACACACTGGTGTCTGAAGGGAAGTTTTCTCTCCTGCATCAACGCTCCCACCACCCAGCCCAGATGAGAGGAACGGCAGTGCTAGCGGTCCTGTTGACCAGCCTGGGTCTGACACCTCCCGCTACGGGAGAAGCCGACACAGCGCCCGGAAAAGGGAGCCTCAACTGGGATCTGAAAGGTAAGGGAAGTTCTGTGCTGAGAGAGGGGATTTGCATTTGATTGAAACTCGCCCCAGTTATTCACTCCTATTCTGGAAGCTTGTAGAAAACTTCAGATAAAAATTTGCAGGTGGCAGAAAAAAAAACTTTCAGAATGCCCTCAATCTTTATTGACCATCTTATGCACAATGTTGACCAGTTTTAGAAGCTGATCTTGTAAAGGGGTCAAGTTATATCTAGAAGTTGCCGAAGATTTGTCTTTTATTAGGCGTTGTTTGCCACAGAGAAGTTAAACATTTCTGCTGGTGCCCCAGTGTCAGAGTTGGACCTTTGAGACACATTCAGTTGTTGCCATGGAGATAGCCAGCCCAGGCCCCAACATTTGCATTTTTACACTTTTATCACTTTCCCTTTGCAGAGTTGGCACCCAAAGAGGCTTTCGCCATCCTGGCCCACCATAACCGTGTCAGGAGCAAAGTTCAGCCCCCAGCTGCTAACATGCAGAAAATGGTGAGTGAACCTTACTGTGTTCCGAGAGATTGGCAAACTCTCAGTTTGACCCCGACTTGTCGGTCAGTGGTATTTGCTGGGGTGCCTTGGGGCAGTGCCACCACCCAGCTCATCACAGCCTGGCACGGGAGGGGGAGTGGCTACAAATGGTACAAATGAGGTGCGCAGAGTATTATAGAGGGGAGTGAGTGAGGTACATGGGGACATTGGAGGCAGTCAGTGAGGTACACAGGGGGTAATGGAGGGCAATCGGTGAGATACAGAGAATAATATATGGCTTAATGAGATATGCAGAGTATCAGGGACAGGCAGTGAGATATACAATGTAACAGGGACAGGCAGTGAGATATACAGGGTAACAGTGACAGACAGTGAGGTATACAATATAGTGGGGACAGACAGTGTGATATATAATGTAACGGGGCAGGCAGTGAAATGTATAATATAACAGGGACAGGCAGTGAGATACTCAATGTAATGAGAACAGGCAGTGAGATTTTCACTAATAAAACACAGATAGGCAGTGAGATATGCAGCGTAAAAGAGACAGGCAGTGAGATTATACATTGTATTTGGGACAGGCAGTGAGATATGCAGTGTAACAGGAACAAGCAACAAGATATACTCTGTAACAGGGACAGTGAGATATTGGGGTAACAGGGACAGACAGTGAGATATACACTTAACTGAGACAGGCAGAGAATATACAATGTAACAGAGACAGGCAGTGAGATATACACTGTAACAGGGACAGACAGTGAGATATACAGGGTAATAGTGACAAGCAGATAAATATACACTGTTACAGGGAGATATACAGGGTAACAGTGACAGACAGTGAGATATACAGGGTAACAGTGACAGGCAGATGGATATACACTGTAACAGAGACAGGCAGTGAGATATACAGGGTAACAGTGACAGGCAGATAAATATACACTGTAACAGGGACAGGCAGTGAGACATGCAATGTAACAGGGACAGGCAGTGAGATATACAATGTAGTGGGAACAGCTAGTGAGATATACACTGTGTCTGGGACAAGCAATGAGATGTACAGTGTACCGGGGCAGGCAAAGACATGTACAGTGTAACAGAGACAGACAATGAGATGGTACACTGTAAGATAAACTGCCAGTGAATTTCATTGAGTGTTACAAGGTCACAGTTGAGTAGGATAATCAGTCATTCTTTTTCTGAACCTCTGAGATTTTGAATTGAATTCAATTAGTCATGGTAAGGGTGATGATGGGTAAACTGAAGCAACATCTTCCTGGGGGATTGGGCAGAGGAATAATGACTGATCATTATTTACCCTGCATGCAGCATAAGAAAGAATGGACTCTGTTATTTGTATATTAATTGTTCATCATTTGGATGGTGGAAGGATTGATGGAATTTTGTTCTTGAGACAGTAAAGATCCATTAAAGTCTATCCCCAGAATAATGGGTCTCACTCTAATTTATATAGAACATGGCCCTCAGTGTTGTGACAAGCTGTGTCCAATCCCAAGATCAAGCTATCCCACTCCCTATTTAACTCTGAAACTCTGAATCTGACTGTAAGATTTGGTATGATACAGTGTTGGCAGGATCGTTCTGTGGTGTGTTATCTGATTGGTTTACTTTGCATTAGCTTCTTGAGGCTGTGATGTTATTACATAATCACCTTCACCACACGAGGCAGTAAACATGAGTCACTATCAAGATAGTGGCGAGATTAATGGGTATTTATCTACAAATTGTGCAGCAACTTCAGGACATGTGCCACTCTGCTTTAGCTTCCTGGGAATGGGGTGGCACGGTAGTTAGCACTGCTGCCTCACAATGCTAGGGACCTGTGTTCGATTCCCAGCTTGGGTTACTGTCTGTGCAGAGTCTGCACATTCTCCCTGTGTCTGCATGGGTTACTTCTGGGGGCTCTGGTTTCCCCCCACAGTCCAAAAGACATGTTGGTTAGGTGCATTAGCCCTGCTAAAATTTTCCCTAAATGTACCTGAATAGACACCAGAGTGTGGCAACTGGGGGATTTTCACAGTGACTTCATTGCAGTGTTAATGTAAGCCTACTTGTGACATGAATAAATAATTTTTTAAATAGCATTACCCCATCTTGTTCTCCAGTCAAATACATTGAATGATGTGAACTCATACTGGGGTGATAGGCTAGATTTACCACAGCAACTTAAACATTTCAATCCAGGTGTCCTTTTTTAGGGTTTAGTAATATCTATCAAAGCAACCTCTCTGAAAAATAATGATTCCATCCCTTCTGCTTTTAATTGTAATTTATTTAACAATGACTTTCTGTTTCTTTCATCTCTCTCTCTCTCAATCCAATCTTTCTTTCCTCTCTATATTTTGCTTTGTGTACCAGATTGGGTATTAAAATCATTAGTCCAAGTCATGCTTCCTGGTTCTGTCTCCCCCGTGCTGGTTTTCAGTGGGTCTCAGTTGCTTGCTTTATCCGCGTGGGTCCCACGATGCTAAATAGAGAGTCTTTCTCTGTTTCTGACTCTCTTTTATTGCTGTGTCTTTGATAAAAGTCTGAGCAAAAGTCTTTGATTGTAACATTTCCATTCACCTAAACATAGAAAAAATACCTAGCTGGCCTTATTGTTTCACCTGTTTTTAGAGTGACAAATAGCTCATTTAAAAATTGCCCTGAGCTCAATCCATTCATCATCATCTTCAGAATATGATATCGCACCAAGAAATCACCTTCAGTTTTTAGACTTTTTTTGGCGGTTAAGTTTTTTTAACCATAGAATCATTCCTTTTTCTGAGGAATGTGGAGGAGCAGAGAGATCTTGGGGTTCAAATCCCTGAAGGTTGCCACTCAAGTGGATAGAGCTGTGAAGAAGACTTATAGTGTGTTAGCATTTATTAACAGGGGGTTTGAATTAAAGAGTCATGGGGTTATGCGGCAACTGTACAGGACCTTGGTGAGACCACATTTGGAATAGTGTGTGCAGTTCTGGTCACCTCACTATAAGAAGGATGTGGAAGCATTGGAGAGAGTGCAGAGGAGATTTACCAGGATGCTGCCTAGTTTGGAGGGTAGGTCTTATGAGGAAAGGTTGAGGGAGTTGGGGCTTTTCTCTTTAGAGCGGAGGAGGATGAGAGGCGACTTTATAGAAGTTTATAACATGATGAGGAGGGTAGATGGAGTGGACACTCAGAGATTATTTCCTCGGGTGGATGTAGCTGTTACTAGGGGACATAACTATAAGGTTCATGGTGGGAAATATAGGAGGGATGTCTGAGGTAGATTCTTCACTCAGAGAGTGGTTGGGGTGTAGAACACATTACCTGCTGTGATAGTGGAGTCAGACACTTTAGGAAGTTTCAAGCGGTTATTAGATAGGCACATGGAGCACACCAGAATTATAGGGAGTGGGATAGCTTCATCTTGGATTTGTACATGGCTTGGCACAGCATTGAGGGCCGAAGGGTCTGTACTGTGCTGTACTGGTCTATGTTCTATGTTCTAGAATCACTACAATACAGAAGGAGGCCATTTGGCCCATTGGGCCTGTACTGACAACAATCCCACCCAGGCTGTAATCCCCATGAGCCCCCATATTTACCCCACTAATCCCCCTAAACATTAAGGGTTAGTTTACTCATGTCCAATCCACCTAACCCACACATCTTTGGACTGTGGGGGGAAACCCACACAGACACAGATAGAACTTGCAGACTCGAACAGTCAACCGAGGCTGGAATTGAACCCCAACCCCTGGTGCTGTGAGGCAGCAATGCTCACCACTGTGCCACCCACAATATTTAATGTTAGTAGAACCTGCCTCATGTAATGCGACAAATAGATTTAAATTCCTGTAGACTTGGGATCATTACTTTTAACCCTTTGGGTCTTTAGAGTTATGACGTGGAGATGCCGGCGTTGGACTGGGGTAAACACAGTAAGAAGTTTGACAACACCAGGTTTAAGTCCAATTTGTGAGTTTACTATTAAATAAATCGGTTGGACTTAAACCTGGTGTTGTCAAACTTCTTACTGTCTTTAGAGTTATCCAGTTGTTCCCGGATGCTGATCATTCTGTTGGAATTCTATTTCAAATACATCATTGCCATTTATTCCCTGTTGCTATCTTCCTGCCTGTTGGAGCCAGGAGGAGATCTCTGCATTCCTGTCCACATGTTAGCCAATTGTGTGCAGGGCAATGGTTCCCAACCTTTTATATGTCATGGCACACCTCTATACAAGAAACAAATTTTGGGGCACACCTCTTACACTCTATCTTCTTAAGATTAAGTTTTATGTTTATTTATTAGTGTCACAAGTAGGCTTACATTAACACTGCAATGAAGTTACTGTGAAAATCCCCTAGTCGCCACATTCCGGCGCCTGTTTGGGCACACTGAGGGAGAATTTAGCACGGCCAATGCACCTAGCCCGCACGTCTTTCGGAATGTGGCAGGAAAGCAGAGCATCCGAAGGAAACCCATGCAGACACGGGGAGAACATGCAGACTCCACACAGTGACCCAAGCCAGGAATCGAACCCGGGTCCCTGTGAGGCAGCGATGCTAACTACTGTGCCACCGTGCCGCCCACTCGGGGAACTTACCGGAATCTTCATTTTTAACTTCTCCCTGTCTTCTCTCCTGATTTTTTTTTAACTTCTCGCTGCCTTTCTCGCTCCCCCCAGGGCTTTTGCACTCTTTTTGAGTTTTCACGTTTTCAGATGTCGGCCTTTGTCTTTAGCTCCAAGCCCCATTGGTCGTGTGCATGTGGCCTGACCAACATAAAAAAACCTAACCGGTGAATGGATGGCTCGGTCCCCCTCTTTCTTGGGGAGGTCCAACGTTCGGCAGGTCTTGGAGACACTGACCACAAGCTGAAGATGAAGATTGGTCTTAGTTTCACTTCATTAATGAGGAGTGATGTTGAGTCTTTTTCCCGTGGCACACTTAAGAGAATCTTTGTGGCATGCTGATGTGCTGTGGTTGGGCATCACTGGTGCAGGATAAGGGCTTCTTTCTTGAATTAGGTCCACCCAGGCCTCGGTCCTGGCCTGTCTGAGTCAAAATTTATTCATGCCCGAGGAAGGGCCTATTTAGATTGAACCCTCCTTTAGCCAATGGGTAGTGCCCTCCACACAGTTGCTAATGTATCAAATGGTAACTGATACAACTGAGTCAGCCGTGATTCAGTGAAAGCAACCTTTTTTTTGCAAAAAATATACTTTATTTGTACAATGCCTGGGAGAAACATTTCAAATCGCCAGAACAGAAAAATGCGAGGGTATTCCCATTTTCCACAGAATCTAGAGGCACTCTGAGGTTTGAAAATGAGAACATTACAAACCTTCCAATGTTTTTGTAACAGGGAGTTCAGTGCTGATCAAGTTATGTGCATGGGTCATATTGCACACTGCGTTGCTTTAACCTACTCACATTTACTATATATAGTCAGGATTAAGCTTACGGTCTGAAGGCTTTGACTTGCCCCTCAGTCTACTTTGGCGGAAAGGTTTTACATGGCGACTTTTCCCCATTGCCCCTCTGCAGTCACTGCCTCAAGTTGAGTGCGTCCCTCATTACAGAGTCCAAAATTCATTACAAACTATATACATTGGTCATGTTGCACCCTGCGGTGCTTCAATAGAGTTATACATAGTTAGGATAATACACGCAGTCCGGGGGGTTTGACCCAGTTATTGCCTCTCTGTCTATATTGGCTGAAGGGCCTTACACCGCGACTTTGCCCCATTGTGCCTTGGCATCAGCTGCCCCAGGCTTGAGTGCATCCCTCAGGACCTTGGAACGTGCCAGTCTGCAATGCTCGGTCGAGGACAGTTCTTCCCACTGGAAGATCAACAAGTTTCAGGCAGATCAAAAAGCATCTTTTACTGAGTTAATGATCCTCCAGCAATAGCTAATGATTGTCTTGATGCGCATCCCGGGTAGCAACCCAATTAGCACAGAATCCTGTGCCACAGACTAGCTCAGGATGAGTCTCAACAAATACCACTGCATCGCTCTCCAGATTATCTTCTGGGGCGGCATGGTGGCACAGTGATAGGCACTGCTGCCTCATAGCACCAATGACCCATGCCCGATTCCAGCTTGGGTCACTGTCTATGCGGAGTTTGCATATTCTCCCCGTGTCTGTGTGGGTTTCTTCTGGGTGCTCCGATTTCCTCCCAGAAAACCAGAACATCTTTAGATAGTCTAAAGATGTTCTGGTTAGATGGATTGGCCATGCTAAATTGCCCCTTAGTGACAGGGGGACTTGCACCAGGAGCGGAGTATCCAGGGGTCGATGGAATGAAAGGAGAAACCAAATCAGCACGAAATATGTGAGGTTACGGGGATAGGGGCTGGATGGGATTGTGGTTGGTGCAGGTTCGATGAGCCAAATGGCCTCCTTCTGCACTGTAGGGATTCTATGATTCCTTGCATAGACGTATTCCACAAGGAGGTGTGCGATTGTCTCACTCCCACCTGCCCCCAGGCCATTCGCCACATCCAAGGCAGCATGCAGTGGGGCAGAGAGTTCAGGCATGCATGGAGAGTCACTATTCCTTCCTTCGAGTTACAAAATCAATGTACAGAGTGGACAGGGCAAGCCCTTCATCCATCCCTTTGCTTGCTCCAAAAATCAATTTCACAATGGATTCAATTTGTGGTTCCCACAAAGCAGACATCCCAGATACAAGCTGACAAGAACAGGCATTACACCTGATCCTAAGCTGGATCCTAAACTTGATCTTAGCCAAAGGTCAGACAAGATTCACGCCAATAAATCATGGGTTCAAATCTTACTCTACAGACTTGAGTATATGGTCCAAGCTGGCACTGAGGGTGCACTGTATGGAATCATACAAACCTACAGTGCAGGAGGCCATTCGGCCCATCGAGTCCACACTGACCACTATCCCACCCAGTGCTTTGGGACATCCTGAGGTTGTGAGAGGCGCTGTATAACTGTCGAGACTTTATTATAAGGTTTAAAGTTTATTTATTCGTGCCACAAGTAGGCTTACGTTAACACTGCAATTAAGTTATAGAATCCCTACAGTGCAGAAGGGGGCCTTTTGGCCCATTGAGTCTGCACCGACAATAATTCCATCCAGGCCCTATCCCCGTAACACCCCATATTCACCCTGCTAATCTGCCTGACAATAAAGGGCAATTTATCATGGCCAATAAACCTAACTCGCGCATCTTTGCAGTGTGGGAGGAAACCCACGCAGACACAGGAAGACTGTGCAAACTCCACACAGACAGTGACCTGGGGCCAGAATTGAACTCGGGTCCCTGGCGCTGTAAGGCAGCAGTGCGAATCATCATACCGCTGTGTCGCTGTCAAAATCTCCTTGTCGCCACAGTCTGAGTTCACTGAAGGAGAATTTAAGCTTATTTATTAGTGTCACAAGTAAGTTTACATTAACACTTCAATAAAGTTACTGTGAAAATCCTCTAGTTGCCTCACTCTGGCACCTGTTCAGGTACACTGAGGGAGAATTTAGCACGGCCAATGCACCCAACCTGCACATCTTTCAGACCGTGGGAGGAAACCGGAGCACCCGGAGGAAACCCACGCAGGCACTGGGAGAATGTGTAAACTCCACACAGACAGTGACCCAAGCTGGGAATTGAACCTGAGTCCTTGGCGCTGTGAGGTAGCAGTGCTAACCACTGTGCCACCGTGACATCCAGGATTTTGCTTTGGTCCTGATTTGATTTCTCCTTTCATTCCCTGGATGTTCCCCACCCACTCCTGGCGCTGTGATGGTCTGACTGACCCCCACATGGCAAAGGTGTGTGGCAACGGGGCGATAAATAACTGTGCAGGAGTAAGGAAAGGGCTTTGACCTTGGCTGGGTGGGGGAGGGGAGGGATGTTAGGGGAGGGCGGTGGTGGGAGGGGATCCCAATAGATAAGAATGATTTTATTCAGCACGTTGGTCTGTGATGAAGTGGGGGAGAGGGGGAGGGAATCACCATGGTAACCAGTGTTCCGAAACATGCAAACTACAAATGAGCAAACCCTCAGCTATAACCTAAATGATGATTCAGAAAAATTCTCTCCACCAAAGAGAAGCGGAGGATTAATTGGCCTTGTATTCAGTAACACGATCTCCGACAGGAACCTGCTACTAATAAAGGGCCCACAAATATCTGAAGACGTTTACTTCACATCCTTTGTCGCTCGCTGCCGTGGTGACCCGGTAACAAAAAAAATACCCCACAAAAGATCACCCTTTCTCACCCCAAAGAGATCCTCTTCTGAAAAATACGTACGACTCGAGGGAGCCCCTGAGAGCAGGGGAAAGGTGTTCGGTATTGGGTCGGGAGCACTAGAGAGAAAAAAGGGATCAGTCAGGCTAATGATACCCAGTCAAAGAGCACTAATCTCTCAAATCTGGCACTCCCTGCTGACGCTCGGAGATTGTGCCCTAGTTCCCACCAAGATATATTTTCAACGACAGATTCACTGAAATGCAAACAGTGATAAACTGTATTGAAGACAGATAAAAGTCGCAGGTCGGCACCCAGACTTCAGTACTCATGATTATATACAGCGGGGTTTCAGTTATTGGAATAAAGGTTGTTTAAGTTATTAGTGTCGCAAGTTGCTTGCATTAACACTGCAATGAAGTTACTCTGAAAATCCCCTAGTCGCCACACTGCAGTGCCTGTTCAGGTACACTGAGGGAGAATTTAACTGAACTTAAATTTTCCCTCAGTATACCCGAACAGGCACCGCAGTGTGACAGCTTGAGGATTTTCACAGTAACTCCATTGCAGTGTTAATGTAAACCTACTTGTGACACTGATAACTGAACTTATTAATGTCTCATCTAGGCTTATGTTAACACTGCAATGAAGTTACTGTGAAAATCTCCTAGTCGCCACACTCCGGCACCTGCTCGGGTACACTGAGAGAGAACTTAGCACGGCCAATGCGCCCTAACCAGCAAGTCTTTCGGAATGTGGGAGGAAACCTGAGCACCCGGAGGAAACCAGTGCAGAGAAACACTGCACAGACAGTGACCCAAGCTGGGAATCAAACCCAGGTCCCTGTGAGGCAGCGGTGCTAACCACTGTGTCATTGTTGACGTTGGAAGATTCAGTGACGGCAATGCCATTGAACGTCAAGGGAAGCTGGTTGATTCTCTTGTGTTGATTATCTTGTTCTCAAGTGTTCAGCTAACTGTCGTGAGAATTCCTGCCTCTACCAGCCTTTCAGGCAGATTCCAGATTCCCATTCTGGGTGGAAAGGTTTTTCCTCGAGTCTCCTGCTCCTGACCTTAAATCTCCAGAGCCACAGCAATGTGATTAACTCTCAACTCGTTCCCAAGGGCAAGTAGGGATGGGCAATAAAGGAGGAGGTATTGGGGTTCTTGAGAAACATTAAGGCAAACAAGTCTCCAGGACCTGATGGGATTACACCCCCGAATACTGAGAGAAACAAGGGAGGAAATTGCTGGGATCTTGAGAGAAAACTTTGTATCCTCACCGGCTACAGGGGAGGTCCCAGAGGATTGGAGAATAGCCAATGTTGTTCCTTTGTTTAAGAAGGGCAGCAAGAATAACCCAGGTAATTACAGGCTGGTCAGCCTTACATCAATGGTAGGGAAATTATTGGAGACAGGATTTACTCCCACTTGGAAATAAGTGGACGTATTAGTGAGAGGCAACATGGTTTTGTGAAGGGGAGGGTCGTGTCTCTCGAACTTGATCAAGTTTTTTGAGGAAGTGACAAGGACAGTGGATGTTGTGTACATGGACTTCAGTAAGGCATTTGACAAGGTCCCTCAAGGCAGACTGGTGCAGAAGGTGAAGTCACATGGGATCAGAGGTGAGTTGGCAAGGTGGATACAAAACTGGCTTGGTCAAAGAAGACAGAGGGTAGCAGTGGAAGAGTTTCTGAATGGAGGGCTGTGGCAAGTGGACTAAAACCTGGTGTTGTCAGACTTTTTACTGTGTTTACGCCAGTCCAACGCCGGCATACCCACATCAAGTGGCAATCCTCAGGGCTCACTGCTGGGACTTTACTGTTTGTAATATATATATAAATGATTTGGAGGAAAATGTAACTGGATTGATTAGTAAATTTGTGGATGACACAAAAGTTGGTGGATTTGTGGCTAGCGATGAGGACCATCAGAGGATACAGCGGGATATAGATCAGTTGGAGACTTGGGCGGAGAGATCGCAGATGGAATTTAATTCGGACAAATGTGATGTAATGCACTTTGGAAGGTCCAATACAGGTAGGAAATATACAGTAAATGGCAGAACCCTTAAGAGCATTGATAGGCAAAGGGATCTGGGTGTACAGATACACAGGTCACTGAAAGTGACAATGCAGGTGGAGAAGGTAGTCAGGAAGGCATATGCCATGCTTGCCTTCATCGGCCAGGGTGTTGAGTTGAAAAATTGGCAAGTCATGTTGCAACTTTAGTTAGGCCGTAATTAGAATATAGTGTTCAATTCTAGTTGCCACATTACCAGAAGGATGTGGAGGCTTTGGAGAGAGTTCAGAAAAGAGTTACCAGGGTGTTGCCTAGTATGGAGGGCATTAGCTCTGAGGAGAGGTTAGAGAAACTTGGTTTGTTCTCACTGGAATGATAGAGATTGAGGGACGATTTGATAGAAGTCTAGAAGATTGTGAGAGGCATGGACAGAGTGGATAGACAGAAGCTTTTTCCCAGGGTGGAAGAATCAATTATTAGGGGGCGCAGGTTTAAGGTGCGAGGGGCAAGGTTTAAAGGAGATGTACCAGGCAGATTTTTTACAAGACAATAGTGGGTGCCTGGAACTTATTGCCAGGGGAGGTAGTGGAAGTGGATATGGTAGTAATTTTTAAGGGGCGTCTTGATAATACATGAACATGATGGGAATAGAGGAATGTGGTCCCCGGATGGGTGGGGGGCTTCAGGTAAGTCGGGCAGCATGGTCGGTGCAGGCTTAGAGGGCCAAAGGGCCTGTTCCTGTGCTGTAATTTTCTTTGCTGTTTGTTCTTTGTTAAATGCTGGCCAGTCAGTGATGCCCAAGTCCCATGAGTGAACAATAAGAAAAAAGCAATGAGGAAAATGACCAGATAATTCATTGCAATGATGTTTCTCAGGGGATAAATATTGGCCAGAACACAGCCTGCAGGTTATTGCCCCTTTACAAAGGGGAAAGGTTAACTTCCTATTGTTTCCAAGCAATGGTTGGGACTTCTATAGTTTCACCAAACACTAATGAAGTCAGTGGATCACACCCACCTCTGCTGTCAGCCTCATAGACAATCCTTGCTGCGTAATAACGCTGCTGCTTTCGGGTAAACTGAGTCAAATGTTAACGGCCACTCAGGGAAGAGAGAGGGAGAAGGTTGCAGGAGCTGTTCTACTTTCCTGCCTGAAACATGGGAGGGGGTAAATGGCATTTTGAGACTTGGGACGTCAACACCAAGAGAGGGACATTAGCTTTACTGAGGCACTCACTCATAAGGCGGTAGCACAGTGGTTAGCACTGCTACCTCACAGTACCAGGGACCTGGGTTCAATTCCGGTCTTGGGTCACTGTCTGTGTGGAGTCTGCACATTCTCCCTGTGTCTGCCTGAGTTTCCTCCAGGTGCACTAGTTTCCTCCCACTCCAAAGATGCACGGGTTAGATTGACTGGCCGTGCTAAATTGACCCTTAATGTTAGGGGGACTAGCAAAGTAGATATGTGGGGCTATGGGGATAGGGCCTGGGTGGGATTGTGGTCGGTGCAGACTCGATGGGCCAAAAATGGCCTCCTTCTGCATTGTATTGACTACTGTAGGTAGCAATCTCACCTCAGAAGGTTGTAGCTTCAAGTCCCACTCAACATCCTTAAGCACCTAATACAGGCCACATGCTTCCGTGCAGCTCTGAGGGAGTGCTGCATTGTCAGAATTGTGAATGAGGTGTTAATCTGTTACCACCACCTGTCCTCTGAGATCCACAGTAAAGATTGCACCGCACGACACTGAGGAGATCGCCCTGGTGTCCTGGACAATATTTATCCCCCAGACAACGTCATTGCAATGAAATACCTGGTCATTCTCCTCATCGCTTTTTAATTATTATCCATTTATGGGACATGGGTGTAGCTGGCAGGCCAGCATTTATTGCCCATCCCTATTTGCCCGAGGGCATTTGAGAGTCAGCCACATTGCTGTGGCTCTGGAGTCACATGTAGGCCAGACCGGGTAAGGATGGCAGATTTCCTTCCCTAAAGGACATTAATGAACCAGATGGGGTTTTTTCCAACAATCGACAATGGTTTCACAGTCATCAGCAGATTCTTAATTCCAGACATTTTTTACTTAATTCAAATTCCACCACCTGCTGTGACGGGATTCGAACCCGGGTCCCCCCCCGAACATTAGCTGTGTTCCTGGATTAATAGTCTAGCGATAAAACCAACCGACCATCGCCCTCCCTGCCTGAACTTGCCGTGTCAAAAAAAAGGGCAGTAATTTTAATGCTCCAGTGATTTCTCTCCCTTTATTGTCTTTGGGAATGGCTAATGAATGAAAAACCTTCACCCTGATCCAGGGCTTTGTTGTATGACCTCAGAATAATCTACAGTTATTCGCTGTAGATTGTACACGCTGGGGCTTGTAACGTGCGTTTTGCTCGGGGCAATGTTCCAGTTCCCTGGTGTTACTGTTTGAAGTGCCTCGCCCAGACTGAGCTTTACTCGGGCATCTGACCTTGAGTCTTTGTCTTGTGTTTACAGTGTTTTATATTGTTGCTGTCAGGCTTAGAACGGCCAGTCATTGTTTGTGAATAAGGAGAGGGGGGGAGGACTGACCCTCGCAAGCAGCGACTGGAAGGCAGTGGACACTGTAACCAGGGCTATTTGGGTGACTGTGATTATCCAAGGAGTGACGTGTTGTTGAAGCATTTTTGGCTTCAGTTTGCTTTTGGGAAGTGGGAAAAGCTGGCAAGGCTGGGATTTTTTTCATGGAGTCATAGGCCGGAATTTCACCGCCTCACCCAGAATTGGGGCGGGCAAGGCTCGCGGAATAGAACTCCCTGTTGGCCTTGAGCAAGATTCTACAAGCCTCGCCTGAATGGGGTCATAAAATCCAGACCATAGCATCGTAGAGGTTACAGCATGGGCCCTTCAGCCCAACTTATCCATGCTACCCTTTTTTTAAACCACTAAGCTTGTCCCAATTGCCCGCATTTGGCCCATATCCCTCTACACCTATCCTACCCATGTAACTGTCTAGATGCTTTTTAAAAGACAAAATTGTACCCGCCTCTACTACTACCTCTGGCAGCTCATTTCAGACACTCACCACCCTCTGTGTGAAAGAAATTGCCCCTCTGAACCCTTTTGTATCTCTCCCCTCTCACCTTAAACTAATGCCCTCTAGTTTTAGACTCCCCTACCTTTGGGAAAAGATATTGACTATCTAGCTGAGGTCTCTAGCTGAGACCTCAATAAGATCACCCCTAAGTTTCCTACACTCCATTGAAAAGGGTCCAGTCTATCCAACCTCTCCTTATAACTCAAACCGTCAATTCTTGGTAGCATCCTACTAAATCTTTTCTGCACTCTTTCTAGTTTAATAATATCCTTTCTATAATAGGATGACCGGAACTGTACACAGTATTCCAAGTGTGGTCTTACTGATGTTTTGTACAACTTCAACAAGACGTCCCAACTTCTGCATTCAATGTTCTGACAGTAAAAAGCCTGACAACACCAGGTTTTAGTCCAACCTATTTATTTGATAATATACTCACAAGCTTTCGAGGGGACTGCCTCTTCGTCAGGTGAATGGAGAGTTCTGGCCTCAGACAGAGCATATAAAGCACAGACATATAAAGTTCTGACCAATGAAACCAAGCATGCCAAATACCTTCTTCATCACATTATCCATTTATGTGACATGGGAGTCACTGGCTGGCCAGCATTTATTGCCCATCCCTAATTGCCCTTGTCCAGAGAGCAGTTGAGAGTCAATCAGATTGCTGTTTCTCTGGAGTCACGTGTAGGCCAGACTGGGTAAGGATGGCATATTTCCTTCCCTAAATGACATTAGTGAACCAGATGAGATTTTCTGGCAATCGACAATAGTTTCATGGTCATCAGTAGATTCTTAATTCCAGATTTTTTTTATTGAATTCAAACTCCACCATCTGCTGTGGTGGGATTCAAATCAGAACATCAGTTGAGTTTCTGGATTAAGACTCAAGTGACAATAACACCATTAGGTGTTGCCTCCTCTCCCCTCCCCTCAGCCCTCTGGAACTGCTCTATTACTCACTTGGATCGTGGTCTATCTGTACCTCTACTCCATTTACCCATTTTTGCTTCATATCCCTGATACATTTACCCAATATCAGTCTAACAACTCAGGAAGCCAACTTAAACAAATGAGGTTTATTCATCAAGGCAAAAGATAAGCCACAACCCTGTGGTACATGTACATGAGTCCCATCTGGGACAACAGGTCACCAGTCCCGCTCAGGGGTCCGTCATATCAAGGACTAACTACAAGTTCCATCTAGTTGAGTGGCACAGTGGTTAGCTCTGCTGCCTCACAGTGCCAGGACCCACGTTCAATTCCTAGTTTGGGTCGCTGTGTGTGTGGAGTCTACACATTCTCCCCATGTCTGCATGGATCTCCTCCGAATGCTCCAGTTTCCTCCCACAGTCTGAAAAACATTCTGGTTAGGTGGATTGGCCATACTAAGTTCTCCCTCAGTGTACCCAAACAGATGCCAGAGTGTGGCCACTGGGGGATTTTCATTGTGACTTCATTGCAGTGTTAATGTAAGCCTACTTGTGACACTAATGAATAAACTTTAAAACTTTACGTATCACAGCTGATACATTGCCATTGTATTGCTGGGAAAAAAACATTTCGTCAAAGCTTTTCATCTTGCACTCATCAGGACAATCCCAAGAATACCAATGTTAGGAAAAACAGTAACTTTATACTCCATGAGAAGAAAGTGCTGATTGGTTAGCACATGGTCTCTGATTGCTGAAGGTGTTGCCATGGAGAATGTACCAGTTGATGGTGACTGAGAGTTAACTGCCGGGAATTGCTTGAAATTATACCAAGTAGGTTGACTCTGGTCAAAGCATTACCTTTTGGAATGCATCAGCCAATAGCTATCACCTGTTTTGTTAATAGAAAGAACATGTACACCTGTTGCATCTCTTTCAGCAAAACAAAATAAGTGATAGTCATTCGCTGGTACATTCCACGGGGCAATGCCTTGGGGACATTTTAATGTACTGAAGGTGCTATGCCAATGCAAGTTTTCTTGAGCTGGGATTGGGTATAATTTCTGCAATTGGGATGGTTCGTTGGAGGGGTGAGTGAAAGGGGTTTCAATGAGCTGAGTTGAGGCACGGCCAAAAGGAATGCATTTTGGGTGCTGTTACAACTGCTTCCATGAGTGATGGGGTTGGAGGTGAATATGAGCATTGCATGGACACACTGGCTACGCTAAACTCTCTGCCCGTGTACCCAAACAGGCACCAGAGTGTGGTGACTGGGGGGTTTTCACAGTAACTTCATTGCAGTGTTAATGTAAGCCTACTTGGGACACTAGTAAATAAACTTTAAAATATAAACACTGCCCTGGGCGATGGGGTTTGCAGGTGATTATAACCAGTCCTTACGAGTTACTTTCTTTAATAATGTTAAATCTTTCTGACACTTTGTCCTTTGATACCCTTTAATCGAGCCTCGAAGTCTAGCCAGCTTCTGAACTGGCATCTTGAGGCAGGCTGTAAATATTTTATTTAAAAAAAACGCTCTTTATTTTTGTGATAGCAACTCGCAGGAAGGACAAGGGTAAAATCTACCCTCTCTAATCTGACCAATCTTCTTTTTTTGAGACTTTGATGTTAGAGGTACTTCAGGATTCAGGGTCTGACTCTTCAACACTGTTACTGTGATAGGGTAACACCTATGTTGTTTTAGGCTGAAAAATGTAAGCCAAGGAACTTTTCACTGCAGCTTGCCAGCAAGGTCAAATAGTAAGGGAAAGTAGCACAAGACAGCAGTGACGCTGCAGAGTGGGAGCCTGTACATTGCAGGAGGGCCGAGAGAGGGAGGGAGGGGCGGGGGAGGGAGAGGCGAGGGAAGGTGAGGCGAGGGAGGGAGAGGCGAGGGAGGGAGAGGTGAGGGAAGGAGAGGCGAGGGAGAGGGATGGGAGGGAAGGAGAGGTGAGGGAGGGAGAGATGAGAGAGGGAGTGGCGAGGGAGGGAGAGGCGAGGGATGAGAGAGTCGAGGGAGGGAGAGGCGAGGGATGAGAGAGTCAAGAGAGGGAGAGACAAGAGATGGAGAGGCAAGAGTGAGGGAGGCGAGGGAGGGGGAGGCGAGGGAGGGGGAGGCGAGGAAAGGGGGCGAGGGAGGGGGAGGCGAGGGATGGGGAGGCGAGGGAGGGAGGGGCTGATTGCGGACAAGTCCCCAGGACCGGATGGAATGCATCCGAGGGTTCTGAAAGAAATGGCGGAGGTGATAGTGGATGCCTTGGTGGTTATTTTCCAGACGTCGCTGGATTCCGGGGAAGTGCCGGAAGATTGGAAAACGGCTAATGTTACGCCGTTGTTTAAGAAGGGTGCCAGGCAAAAGGCGGGGAATTATAGGCCGGTTAGTTTAATGTCTGTGGTAGGTAAAATGTTAGAATCCGTCATTAAGGAGGAAATAGCGAGGCATCTTGAAGGGAATTGCTTGATAGAGCAGACGCAGCACGGTTTCATTAAAGGGAAGTCGTGTCTGACAAATTTACTGGAGTTCTATGAGGATGTGTCTAGGGCGGTGGATAGAGGAGAGCCGGTGGATGTGGTCTTTCTGGATTTTCAGAAGGCGTTTGACAAAGTACCTCACAAGAGGTTATTGCAGAAGGTCGAGAGACATGGAGTTGGGGGTAGGGTGTTAGCGTGGATAGAGGATTGGTTGTCAAATAGGAGGCAGAGAGTGGGGGTCAACGGGTGCTATTCAGATTGGCGGATGGTGACTAGTGGAGTGCCCCAGGGGTCGGTGCTGGGGCCTCAGCTTTTTACCATTTATATAGATGATCTGGAGGAGGGAACCGAGTGTAGGGTGTCGAAATTTGCTGATGACACCAAGATTGGGGGAACGGCAAATTGTGCGGAGGGTGTGGAGAGTCTGCAGAAGGATCTAGATAGGCTGGGCGAATGGGCCAGGAAATGGCAAATGGAATTTAATGTTGGCAAGTGTGAGGTGGTCCACTTTGGTAGGAAGAATGGTAGGAAGGACTATTACTTACGGGGCGAAAAACTGCAGCAGGCGACGGTGCAGAGGGACCTCGGGGTCCTTGTGCATGAGTCGCAAAAACCCAGCCTGCAGGTGCAGCAGGTGGTCAGGAAGGCGAATGGGATGCTGGCCTTCATAGTGAGGGGGATTGAATATAAAAGTAGGGAGGTCTTGCTGCAGCTGTATAGGGCATTGGTGAGGCTGCAGCTGGAGTACTGTGTGCAGTTTTGGGCGCCGCACCTGCGCAAAGATATTTTGGCCTTGGAGGGAGTGCAGAGGAGGTTTACTAGGCTGATACCGGAGTTGAGGGGGTTGAGCTATGAGGAGAGGCTGAATAAACTAGGCTTGTACTCGTTAGAGTTTAGAAGAATGAGGGGAGATCTCATTGAGACGTATAAGATGATGAATGGGATGGATAGGATAGAGGTGGAGAGACTCTTCCCGCTCAAAAAAGACAGTAGGACTAGGGGGCACAGCCTCAAGATAAAGGGGGAGCGGTTTAGAACGGAGTTGAGGAGGAACTTCTTCACTCAAAGGGTGGTGAATTTCTGGAATTCTCTGCCCGTTGAAGTGGTGGAGGCTGCCTCGCTAAATATTTTTAAGACGCGGGTTGATGGGTTTTTGATAAGAGAGGGGATTAAGGGTTATGGGGAGAGGGCGGGAAAGTGGAACTGAGCCACGACAGATCAGCCATAATCTTATTGAATGGCGGGGCAGGCTCGAAGGGCTAGATGGCCTACTCCTGCTCCTATTTCTTATGTTCTTATGTTCTTATGAGGCGAGGGAGAAAGAGGCAAGGGCTGGAGAGGGAAGGGAGTAAGGAACAGCTGAATGAGGGAGGCAGCGCTGAAGAGGGAGAGATGAGGGAGGGAGAGGGTGGCAGGATGAGCTGGTTTGATTTATTGTGGTCATGAGTATTAGTACTCAGTGAAAAGTATTGTTTCTTGCACTATAAAGACGCAGGATACAATTCACAGAGTGCATAGGGGAAAAGGAAACAGGGGAGTGCAGAATGTAGTGTTACAGTCATAGCCAGGGTGTAAAAAAAATCAACTTAATATAAGGTAGGTCCATTCAAAAGTCTGACAGCAGCAGGGAAGAAGCTGTTCTTGAGTCGGTTGGTACATGACCTCAGACTTTTGTATCTTTTTCCCCAATGGAAGAAAATGGAAGAGAGAATGTCTGAAGTGCGTGGGATCCTTAATTATGCTGGCTGCTTTTCCGATGCAGCAGGAAGTGTAGACAGAGTCAATGGATGGGAGGCTGGTTTGCAGGATGGATTGGGCTACATTCACGACCTTTTGTAGTTTCATGTGGTCTTGGGCAGAGCAGGAGCCCATACCAAGCTGTGATACAACCAGAAAGAATGCTCTCTGTGGTGTGTCTGTAGAAGGTGAGGGCAGAGGGAGAGTTTAGTGAGGGAGGCAGAACCGAGGCAGAGCTGGGGATGGGAGGTTGTGCTGAGGGAGGTTCTTACTGCTGAGGGAGGGGGATAGTGTCAAGGGAGGAGGGTAGTGTTGAGGGAGGAGGGTAGTACCAAGGGGGGGGGGGTAGTGCCGAAGGAGGGGGGTCGTGCCAAGGGAGATGGATAGTGCCAAGGAAGGGAGATAGTGCCGACAGAGGGGGAATAGTGTCGAGGGAGGGGTATAGTATTGAGGGAGGGGTATAGTGTTGAGGGAGAGGTAAGAGTGTTGAGGGAGGGGGAGAGTGCCGAGGGAGAGAGATAGTGTCGGGGGGGTAGTACAGAGGGAGGGGGGTAATGCCGAGGGAGAGGGGTCGTGCCGAGGGCGGGCGATAGTGCCGAAGGAGGGGTAAGAGTGTCAAGGGAGGAGGATAATGTCAAGGGAGGGGTAAGAGTGTCGAGGGAGGGGGATGATGTTGAGGGAGGGGGATAGTGTCGAGGGAGGGATCAGGGTGTTGAGGGAGGGGGATAGTGTCGAGGGAGGGGGATAGTGTCGAGAGAGGGAGGAGCAACCAGTGGGATTGTCCTCAGTGAGAGTGGGTTGGATTGTGAGCAGTTGAGTTGGGGCTTGATTGTAACACAGAGATATTGGATGCAGGCTGGTGTATGTGGACCTGTGGACCTGGGAGGAATCACAAGGTTAATGTGGGGAGTCAGAGCAGCACGAGTTGTGTTTTCTCATGTTGGACCAGTCTTGGATTGGAAGTTCCAGTACATCAGGCAGCAGCAGAGATTGAACTCTATCCCTTACTAAGTGTACATCGGAAAGGAAGAGTTGTGTCTATATTGTGTCTTTCACAAAGTCAGGAGCTCCCAAAATGCTTTGCAATCAATTAAATACTTTTCATGTGTAGCCACTCTTATAACATTAGATACGCTGCAGCCAATTCAAGCACAGCAAGATCCCACAAATGACAGTGTGATTACGGCCAGGTATAATGTTGGTGGATTGATAAATATTGCACGGAAGGAGACGTTGTGCAGAAGTGCGGCACGGTGGCACAGTGGATAGCACTGCTGCTTCACAGTGCCAGGGACCTGGTTTCCAATTCCAGCCTCGGGTCACTGTCTGTGTGGATTCTGCACATTCTCCCCTTATCTGCGTGGGTTTCCTCCAGATGCTCCAGTTTCCTCCCACAGTCCAAAGATGTGCAGGTTAGATGGATTGACCATGCTAAATTGCCCCTTAGCGTCCAATGATGTGCCGATTAGGTGGATTGTCCATGCTAAATTGCCCCTTAGTGTCCAGAGATTTGTAGTTTAGTGGGTAAAGCTATGCTAAATTGTCCCTGAATGTCCCAAGGTGTGTGGTTAGGGGGATTAGTCATGTTAAATTGTGTCCAAAGCTGTGTAGGTTAGGGGGAATTAGAGGGCTTACAGTTAGGGCCTGGGTAAGATGCTTTGTCAGAGAGTCGGTGCAGAGTCAATGGGCCGAATGGCCTCCTCTGCATTATAGGATTCTGTGTTGGCTAGGAGACCCAATTGGCTGTGGGGTCCTGAGAGGACAGACGGGGTCGGAGTTGATGGTGGAGAACTCCTTCGGTGGCCCATTGGGTGTGTTGCCCAGGATTGGGTGTCCAAGGTCTGCAGGGTTGGACCTGAACCAGATGGTGAAAAGAACAGCACAGCGCGACAGTGTCAAACCTCCGCATGAATCAGGGAATACCTCACATCGGAGTTTCATTCTGCCTCACGTGCTTGTGGGAGAGGGGGAGCTGTGTGTTTGTACTGCACCCTTACACCAGCTGTCCCTGTCACTGTAACTCTGAGCTTTTAATATCCGCATGGCACTACATCCGTAATCCCTCTGATCACATGGAATGAGATTCCCTTGGAACACCAGTGAAAAATGTTGTTTTCATTTTGTTTCTCCTCAAACTCGGAATCTTTGGCCCATTTACTGGGACAATCTGTAGTGATTTTTATCACCATACAGTTTAATCGGGTGAACAGATTCTTTTTCTAGTCACTGTTTTGCGATGCCCTTTTAGCTGCTAGGTAACCAAAACTACAGGCCTCCCCGTGTATTTATAACCTGGCTGGATTGCTTCTGCAACAGCCTTGAACCAGCTGTTGTCTCCTCTCATATCAGAAGATGTAGGCAGCAGGAGTTAGGAAATGATACATTCCCCGCTCTGCTAATCTGCCTGACTGCGGTCCTCAAAGGGTTAAGAGTTTGGGACTGACTTACGGTCCTCAGTGCTTTTTATTTGTTGGATCGCGTCTATCTTCAGACAGGTGGCTTTCCCGGCCTACAAAAACAGTTCCACAGTCCAACGCTATCCAGATAAACAATGAACATCTGTCTCCCTCCCAGCTGTTATCTTCTCACACTCCAACCGTGGGAACTCCTCCCAACAATCCCACTCCCTGGCAGCCTGTGATCGGGATCTGTGACTCTGAACATAATGCTAACAAACTACCCTTGTTCTCTTTCTAGATTGTCAGTAGTTGTGGCCCGGTGGCACTGTGGCTAGCACTGCTGCCTGACAACACCAGGGACCCAGGTTCAATTCCCGACTTGGGTCACTGTGTGGAGTTTGCACATTCTCCCCACGTCTGCATGGTGCTCCAGTTTTCTCCCACAGTCCAAAGGTGTGCAGGTTAGGTGGATTGGCCGTGTTAAATTGTCCCTTAGTATTCAATGATCTGCAGGTTGGGTGGATTGGCCATGTTAAATTGTCCCTTAGTGTTCAATGATGTGCAGGTTAGGTGCATTGGCCACGTTAAATTGTCCCTTAGTGTCAGATCAGCCATGATCTTATTGAATGGCGGGGCAGGCTCGAAGGGCTAGATGGCCTACTCCTGCTCCTATTTCTTATGTTCAATGATGGGCCAGTTAGGTGGATTGGCCATGTTAAATTGTCCCTTAGTGTCCCAAGATGTGTGGGATAGATAGATTGGCCATGGGAAATGTGCTGGGTCACAGGGATATGGCAGGGGTTTGGGCCTGAGTAAAGAGTCGGTGCAGACTCGATGGGCTGAATGGCCTCCTTCTGCACTGTAGGGATTTTACGGGTCTCTCCTATCTCTACCATCGTAACCCTGTTGTTCTTCCTGCAATGCTTTTCCACTTTCCCCTTAAATGCATCAGCACCCATAGAATCCCTACGTGCAATAAGAAGCCATTTGGCCCATCGAGCCTGAACTGACAACAATCCCAACCAGGCCCTATCCCCATAACTCCACATATTTACTCTCGTCCTCCTGATACTATGGGGCAATTTAGCACGACCAATCAACCTAACCCGCACATCTCTGGAGTGGCGGAGGAAACCGGAGCACCCGGAGGAAACCCAGATAGACCCGGGGAGAACATGCAAACTTCACACAGAGAGTGACCCGAGACTGGAATTGAACCCAGCTGCCCAGCCCTGTGGGGCAGCAGTGCTAACCACCTTGCTACCTGTACTATTCACTTCAACCTCTCGCTGTGGGAGTGAGTTCCACATTCTCATCACTCTTTGGCTGAAGGGTGAATCACTATCTGATTTCTTGGTGACTATCTTAAATTGACAGGCCCTAGTTATGCTCTCCCCCACCAGAGAAAACATTGTCTCTCTCTCTCTCTATCCAATCGATCAAAATCTTTTAGAATTTTAATGACCTCTATTAGCTCACTCTCATTAGTCAAATGGTGGATTCCTTTGCCGGTATCAGCAGGTTGAAAACCGATGCTGGATAATTCACTTTTTCAGCAGAGATGAAGAAATAGGCACACAGAGATTAATCAGCTTGTGGTATACAAGTTCAAAATGTCCAGTAAAAACTGTTCTAGATCACAACTGTTTTGTCACTTCAGCTTCTCACCTGAATCTCCGCACTTTTGTGCATTGCAGAGGTCCCAGTCGTAAATGTCACTAAAAACCCGGGGGGGGGCAGGGCCTATTTGCGCTGGAGTCTGACAGTTCCAGAGCTCTGCACATGCGCAGTGATCCCGATCTTTCAGTCTCACCATTTGCTGGCCAGCCCGAGACCCCGGGAGGCAGCCCTCCCCCGCCTCTGGCAGACCACCACCCCCTACCCACCCCGGCCCACCCTAATCATTGCTCTTCCTCCATCCCAGACCGATCTCAGTTCAGATTGGCAGCAGGCCCCCCCTGCCCCTACCGATCACCCCTTGGCCCTGTCCACAATAGGCCCCGCCCCTTTGGCCCCACCTGATGCCCGGTGAGCAGTGCCAAGGTGCCTCCTAGGCATGGCCACTTTGCCCCTTGGGGGCACAGGCTGGCACTGCCAGGGTGCCCATGCTCATGGGGCACTCCCCCCCCCCCTCGCCACCCAACCCCCTGAGGGGCCTCAATTGCAGACTTTGCACAGACAGTGACCCAAGCCAGGAATCGAACTCGGGTCCCTGGCACTAACCATTGTGCCACTCTGTGTAAAGTGGCAAGATTAGGTGTAAGGTGTAATGGAGTCAGGACTAATTGTGACTGCTGCCTCACAATGCCAGGGATCTGGGTTCGATTCCAGGCTTGGGTCACTGTCTGTGTGGAGTTTGCACATTCTCCCCGTGCTTGCGTGGGTTTCCTCCGGGTGCTCCAGTTTCCTCCCACTGTCCAAAGATGTGTGGGTTAGGTGGATTCGCCGTGTTAAATTGCGCCTGAGTGTCGGGGGACTAGCTAGGATAAATGCATGGGGTTATGGGGGAAGGGACTTGGGTGGAATTGTGGTGGGTGGAGACTTGATAGGCCAAATGGCCTCCTTCTGTCAGATGCCATGATTCTTAGTTGTCATGTATGGACTAGTATTGGATCTCGCCTGGCACCTATAGCGATCCGTGCAAATCCATCCAGCAACCTGGCAAGCAAAGCAGAGACCAAAAGGGAACACAAGGTCATCACATATTGAGTTGGCACCAATTCTGTTATACTCGTAGCGCCTGAGGAATGCAAAAGAATTCTTTGAGCCAAGTGATTCCTTCTTTGCAAGAGAGAAGTCTGCAGAAAGGTCTAATGGGAAGATAAGCGTAAGATGTCCCTTCTCACAAATTCTGGCCATAATCTAATAATGAAGCCCAGTGATGGGCACTGATCACTTGGGGAAGGAATGGAAATAATATCAGTCAATGATGCAGGATCGAGAAAAGATATGTGTAAAGAGGAAAGACCTTTGAGACAGTCAAGCCTGCTTGTCTTCCCATCTTATTTAGCTTCCTTGAGATAGTCAACAATTGCAGACAAACTTTGGAGAAATGTCAACAGCTGCTCCAGAGAAAGGTACAGGAAGGACCGGAGTGTATTAATTTCTGCTTTATTTAACAAAGACATGGGACATGAACCTTTGTTGCAATAGCCCCAGAAATACAACAGAAATCCTGGCTTGAGTAGAGGAGGCAACGCAGCATGGGAACAAAACCAAGGAAATACCCGGGGATGCTGTTCAATAATAATTATTTGGCTGCATGGTGTCTCTCACCCTGGCAATGAGAGATACCGAGGAGTGTGAGCCAAGAATATAATTAAGAAGACCAACATTGAAGATAAGAGGCAACAAATTGCAAGGGCTTTGCTCAGAAGCAACACAGCTGAGGGTGGGGCAGCATGGTGGCACAGTGGTTAGCACTGCTGCCTCATGGCCCCAGGGACCCGGGTTCGATTCCCAGCTTGGGTCACTGCCTGTGCGGAGTCTGCACATTCTGCCCGTATCTGTGTGGGTTTCCTTCCACAGTCCGAAAAACATGCTGGTTAGGTGCATTGGCCGTACTAAATTCTCTCCCACTGTACCCAAACAGGCACCAGAGTGTGGCTACTAGGGGATTTTCATAGTAACTTCATTACAGCGTTAATGTAAGCCTACTTGTGACACTAATAAATTAACTTTAAACTTAACCAGCTGGGGGCAGTGATCTCACCCATAGCCCATTAACACCCCACTGAGCGTTAAATATTTGCAGAGCTGCGGGGATTGGTGGAGCTGCAGGATCTTCAGGTGATGTTGTGGGTCACTCCATCATCCAAAAAGCCTTGCGCCATTGGTCCAAAGCCACATGTTCTCCCAAACAATCTAAACTCGCCAAAAGTCATGTTCTCCCCAAAAAATTCCAAGTGTCGACTTGGTGGGAAAACTGGAGTAATTCACGCTGGTTTTTTTCAATGGGAATTGAGAGAAGAATCTCCCACACTCTGTGAACTGCAGAGGTTACCAGCATGAATATTGTTAAAAACCAGGGAGAGGGGCCTATCCCCTCAGGAGAGGCTGGAATCAGCGAGCTGAGTGGGCGACTGTGCATATATTGATCTGTCGGTGCTGAGATTGGTGCATGTGCAGTGGCTCCATGATGCCAGCTCTCCCCCCACCCCCCAAGCTCAATCGCCGGTCCCAGGCCCAGTCCCGACCGCCCCCTCCCAGTCCAATCCAATCTCCAGCCCTCCTCACACTGATTCCCCCCACCAAAAGTAACCCCCACCCCCCAACACGTCCCTCCCTCCACACCCCTGCAATGCCTATCCCCTTCCCCCACAGTGCCAACCCCACCCCACCAGCAGGCTGACCCACCCAGCTGACCGCCCACACCCAGACCGCCCCAATCACTGGCCTCCCTTCTTCCCCCCACTGATCCCTGTGCAGAGTGGCAGCAGGACCCCCACGCCCCACCCTCACTGATTGCCCCCGAGGCCCTGACCCATCAGGCCCCTCCCAATATGGCCCACCCCTAATTGGCTCTGCCCCCTTGGCACTGCTCAGTGCCAGTTGGCCAGTGACAAGCTGTCCCCTGGGCATGGGCATTTTGTGCCTTGGGCAGTGCCACGGCTACAGGCTGGCACTGCCAGGGTGCCAAAGGCCACAGGGGCACCAACCCTGCCCGCTGCCCAACCTTCTGGGGAGGCTCCCGATTGCCCCCACTTCACTGCAGTGGGGTTGGAATGCTAGTTCCTCGTAAGTGGGGAGCTATTGCCATCCCTACTGGAATGAATCACCCTGGCAGGGAGGGAGATATTAGCGGGCCTGGAAAATTCAGTCCTGGGGCTGCTAATTTAATTTAAGATGTGGATTGCCAGCCTTGGACAGGGGTAGACACCGTAAAACTCACCTGATGAAGGAGCAGCGCTCCGAAAGCTCATGCTACCAAATAAATCTATTGGACTTGAACCTGGTGTTGTGCGACGGATTACTGGATTTAATTTAAATGAGATTAAAGTGACCACGTTAATGGTCTTTGCGCCTGCCCGATGATTTCTGGCACAGAGAACCCTGCAAATTGGCCAATGTGACAGTCTCCCACCCCGAAGCGCCAATTTTTTTTTAGCAGGACGGGGAGGGGGTCAGCACAGCAGGGTGGGAGAACCGTGGCCCCATGTCTCAAATTACATACATGCTGCATCCCTTAAATATTATGTTCTGAATTAAATCTATCTAATTTGCATTTGAATGAACTTGCATCACAAGTCAGCTTACATCAACACTGCAATGATGTTACGGTGAAAATCCCCTAGTCGCCACACTCCTGTTGGGGTACACTGTGGGAGAATTTAGCACCCGACTAACATGTCTTCGGAGCGTGGGAAGAAACTGGAGCGCCTGGAGGAAACCCACGCAGACACAGGCACAACGTGCAAACTCTGCAGAGACAGTGACCCGAGCCGGGAATCGAACCCGGGACCCTGGCGTTGTGAGGCAGCAGTGCTAACCACTGCGCTACCTGTTCTGAATTTTGCTTCATCTCTTGAAGAGCAGGTTGTATGATGTCTACATCAGTGGTTCCCAAGTGGTGTGTTGTGGCGCGTCAGTGTGCCATAAAGAACCGTCCCACCAAGTGTGCGGTGAGAAAAGATTCCAAATGATTCACAATTCATGTAATTAAACAAAAACTAAACTTCACCTTCATCTCCAAGACCTGCCGAATCTTGGGCCTCCCACACATGCGCCAGCTGGGAAAGAGCCATCCGTGCGCAGTTTAGATTTTTTACACTGGCCAGGCCCACACACTTGACCAACGGGACTGGGAGCTAAAGGCAAAGGTCCCGTGCGTCTTCCCACAAAAAGCAACAACTCCAAAAGGGTGCAAAATTCCTGGGAGAAGTGAGAGAGACGGGGAGAATCACAGACTCACCCTTTGGCCCATTGAGTCCGCGCCATGCCTGAAAGGTCCAACTAACCCCACTTGCCAGCACGTGGCCCATAGTCCTGAATGTTATGGCATGCCAAGCACTCATCCAGGTACTTTTTAAAGGATGTGAGGCATCCAGCCTCCACCACCCTCCCAGGCAGCGCATTCTAGACCATCACCACCCTCTGAGCGAAAACATTTTTCCTCACATTCCCCTTAAGTTAAAGAAAAAACAGGAAAGAGGATAGGGAGAAATTAGAAACAAAATTACCTCTATGGGAAGTAGACAGAATATAAGAGGCCTGTCTCAAAATATTTTTCGAGTATAGAGACACAAGAAGTTGGGAGCCACTGGTCCACAAAATCTAGTCTCTTTAAGAAAGCAGCAAGAAGTTAATCCGAAGTGTAAATACTGACAGGACTGAAACTCAGGATAAGGAGAATATAAGAGGTGGCACAGTGGCACAGCGGTTAGCACTGCTGCCTCACAGCTCCAGGGAGCCAAGTTCAATTCCAGCCTTGGGTCACTGTCTGTGTGGGGTTTGCACATCCTCCCCATGTCTGCGTAGGTTTCCTCCAGGTGCTCCAGTTTCCTCCCACAGCCCGAAGCTGAGCAGGTTAGGTTGATTGACCATTGCTAAATTGACGCTAGTGTCAGGGGGATTAGCAGGGTAAATGTGTGGAGTTACAGGAATAGGGTCTGGCTGGGGCTGTGGTCAGTGCAGATTCGATGGGATGAATGGCCTCCCTCTGCACAGTAGGGATTCTATAATCGCCCTGGCAATTTAGTGTGGCCAATCAGCCGAACCCATACATCCTTGGAGAGTGGGAGGAAACCCACGCAGACATGGGGAGAACATGCAGATTCCATACAGACAGTGTGAAGCTAGAATTGAACCCGGGTCCCTGGCAATGTGAGGCAGCAGTGCTAACCACTGTGCTACTTAAAGGCTGGAATTTTCTGCTCTGGCGTCGAGAGAAGCAATTTGGAAGGGAGGTAGTAATTTACCCGCTGATATCAATGGGTTAAATGGAAAGCAGTTGGCAATTCTCTGCTATGAAATGGGGGAGTTGGCAATCAGGCTGTGATTGGTGTATCCGGAGCTTGCGTCAAGCTTTGCCTGGCACGGTGGCACAGTGGTTAGCATTGCTGCTTCACAGCACCAGGGACGCAGATACACTTGCTGGCTTGAGTCACTGTCTGTGGAATTTGCACATTCTTCCCGTATCTGCGTGGGTTTCCTCCGGGTGCTCCAGTTTCCTCCCACAGTCCAAAGATATGCGGGTTAGTTGGATTGGCCGTGCTAAATTGACCCTTAGTATTGGGAGGTTAGCGGGGTAAATATGTGGTGTGGCAGAAGTAGGGCCTGGGTGGGATTGTGATCGGTGCAGATGGGCCAAATGGCCTCCTACTGTACTGTAGGGATTCTACGATTCAAACCGCTTCCCTGTAACAGCCAGGGAAGGTTCTGGAGTCTTATCTGACATGAAAGTGTTCGATGCCAGGGGTGAGCTTGACATGGTGTTTATGTATCCAGTGATCTGGTTTGCTCCGTAACCACAGATGCTCAGGAGAAAGACTTGCTGGTGACTCGTGACTAATCGAATGAGTTTTGCTCAAATCAAAGGCAAGTGTTTACTCTGGATGAAAGGGGGAACAAATCAATCTGACAGGGAATTTGCTTTCATCAAGTCCATGTTGCGTGTAGGATCGCACACGGACTGGAATGTGTTGCGTGTGGGATAATACAAGTGCTGAATGTGTTTCCCATGGGGTAACACACACATTGTACATGGATTAACACAGGTGCTGAATGGAGTAACACACACATTGTACATGGATTAACACAGGTGCTGAATGGGGTAACACACACGTTGTACATGGATTAACACAGGTGCTGAATGGGGTAACACACACATTGTACATGGATTAACACAGGTGCTGAATGGGGTAACACACACATTGTACATGGATTAACACAGGTGCTGAATGGGGTAACACACACATTGTGCGTGGGATAACACATGGACTGAAGTGCAGTGCACAGAATGTACAGTATGTAATGCAGGCATAGATAGAAATGTACAATGGATTGAAAGGCTGTACACACATAACACGTGGGCTATGAGGTGTTGTAAATTAAACAAAACACAAGCAGTGAGTGTCATGCATATAGGGTAAAATAAGCTTAGAATCTTTGACTGTGTACAGTTACTGAGTAAATCCCACCCTGAATAAACAGTGACTATACAGTTACGCGGTGAGAAACCATTACGCTGTTCGTAAAACAGAAAATCTACACGATCGTGCACACATATTGGCCCAGATTTTCAGAATACCATTTACAGGAAGACCAGATGGTTAAACAGGAGTGTAATGGCTTCAGTCAGGCCATTGAGCTTGGCCTATTGGAGTATGAACTCCCTGATTAAGGATCCAATTGATGGGCCAATCAAGGAGTCTTTACCTTGTACTTGTGGAATATCTTCTTTCTGCAGTGAGAGAGTATGGTTTTCAATGGGAAATGGAATACTTTTCTGATTAGAAAGAGAAAGAAGGAGTGGGACTGGTTGAGTGGCTCCTACAGAGAGTCAGCAAAGCCATGATTGGCCAGAGAGCCGTCTCTACGGTTACCATGCTATAATTCTAGGCCCTGCCTACAAATTGGGAGGTGGGAGGTGAATCGGGCCTGAGTCTGTGCCCAGGAGCCGGGTTGGGTATTTAAACATTGCACTGAGGGTTGGGACCTATCTAATAGCTTTATCCTAAATGCTGGGTTTCTCAGACCTCGGGGAAACCTAACTGCTGAGGGCAGGGGGGGGGGGAACAGTGTTCAGGAAAGGGTTAGTATCTTTACAGCACTGCTTGTGGGCCTGGAGAAGCAAGGGTGCTTTCCCCTGGCAACCACCCCCCCTGCCCCAAGCGGCCATCTTCTACCTTCAGGGTGTATGTGACTCAGTCAGAATCCTTCAGTCTGATTGGTTGAGGAGCAGTACTGTTGCTTATCCTGTGAGGCAAGGAGGATAAGACAGCGTTTACACTGTTCAGTAAACTCACCATAGCTTCCACCTCCCGTCACCACCTCGAGAAAGATCCCTAAATACCACAAGTTGCCACTCAAATGTCCTTAAGTAGTCGATGCGATTAAGGTGAGCACTGAGCTACCAAATCCAGGCCAATAATTCAGGAACTAACAGAGCGACTAGGAATGATTTAAAAGCGGTTCTCACACAACAATATTGAAACTCAGCAACTTAACTGAGGAATAACGGCATGCTTGCCTTCATCGGTCGGGAAGTTGAGTATAAAAATTGGCAGGTTGTGCTGCAGCTGTACAGAACCTTAGTTAGACCTCATTTAGAATATTGTGTACCATTCTGGTTGCCAGATGGATGTGGATGCTTTGAAGAGTTTGCCAGGATGTTGCCTGGTCTGGAGGGTATCAGCTTTGAGGAGAAGTTGGAGAAACTTGGTTTGTTTTGACTGGAATGATAGACGTTGAAAGATCTTTACAAGATTATGGACAGAGTGGATAAAGAGATGCCCTTTCCTAGGGTAGCAAAGTCAAGTACTAAAGGACATGGGTTTAAGGCGCTTTGGGAAATGTTTAGAGGAGATGTGCAAGGCAGTTTATTTTACACAGAGGGTGGTGAAAGTCTGGAACGCGGTGCCCGGGGAGGTGTTGGGAGCAGGTACGATAGTGGCATTTAAGGAGCAATTAGGTGAATACCTAAATAGGATGGGAATGGAAGGATATGGACTCCGTAAGTGCGTACGGTTTTAGTTTAGGCAGGCATCATGATCGGCGCAGGCTTGGAGGGCCGAAGGGCCTGTTTCTGCGCTGTACTTTTCTTTGTTCTTTGAATGTCTTAATATTGTAATTCAGGAAGCATGGGAGCCAATTTGCACACAGCAAGATCCCACAAACAGCAATGTGATAATGAGCAGAGAATCCGTTTCAGTGATGTTGGTTGAGGGATAATTATTGGCCCAGGACAACAGGACGGAACCCTACTGACCTTTGACACTGTGCAGTTCAGTGCGATTATCTGACAGGCCAGAACAGTCCCCAGTCTCGTCTGGAAGGTGAGTTTACTGAACATTGTAAACGCTCTCTCCTCCCTCCTTGCCTGTTGTTCCTCCCCCACCCCCCTCACCCCCTGCAGGAATGGAGTGAGAAGCTCGCCCGCCTGGCACAGCTGAGGGCCAGAGGCTGCCACACGAAACACCAGGACCACTGGGCTCGGAGAGAAGAGGAGGAGGAGATCGGCTGGAATTACCACTCCTCGCTGGCCAGGACGATGTCCCTCTCTGATATCGTTGACCTGTGGTTCCGGGAAGCTCAGAACTATCACTACCACACCGGTCAGTGCAAATACAACGCTTCCTGCCACCATTATACTCAGGTTGGTGCCCATGAACTGAGCGAAGCATCTCATCTTACAGCAGAGTATAAGATTGCCCGTCTCTAATGCCCATCTTATGTTAATTAGCTAATTTTTGAAACCTATGTGTCTTTTCACACTGCCTGGTAAACACAATGTCACCTTAAGCTTGTCCTGTGCTGTTTCTGCTCTGATGTACCACTATGTCCTGTTCTGTACTGTCCATTGTCCTATCCGGCCTCATGACTCACCCTCGTCCTGCCCTGTGCTATATCTTGTCCTGTTCTCTAGAGCCAGTTGGTGAAAGGTAGAACTCAAAACAACAAACACTTTTACACAGAACAAAGAAAATTACAGCACAGGAACAGACCCTTTGGCCCTCCAAGCCTGCACCGACCATGTTGCCCGTCTGAACTAAAACTCCCTACCTTTCCAGGAACCATATCCCTCTATTCTCATCCTTTTCATGTTTTTGTCAAGACACTCCTTAAAAGTCACTACCGTATCCGCTTCCGCTATCTCCCCGGCAACGAGTTCCAGGTACCCATCATGCTTTGTGTAAAAAAAAAACTTGCCTTGTACATCTCCTTTAAACCTTGCCCTCGTAACTTAAACTTATGCCCCCTAGTATTTGACTCTTCCACCCTGGGAAAAAGTTCCTGACCATCCACTCTGTCCATGCTCCCCATAGTCTTGTAGACTTCTATCAGGTCGCCCCTCAACCTCTGTCATTCCAGTGAGAACAAAGCAAGTTTTTCCAACTTCTCCTCATAGCTAATGTCTTCCGTAGCAGGCAACAGCCTGGTAAATCTTTTCTGTACCCTTTCCAAAGCCTCCACATCCTTCTGGTAGTGTGGCGACCAGAATTGAACACTATATTCCAAGTGCGACCTGACTAAACTTCTATAAAGCTGCAACATGACTTGCCAATTTGTTAAACTCAGTGCCCCGGCCAATGAAGGCAAGTATGTCGTATGCCTTGTTGACTACCTTCTCCACCTGCGTTGCCAATTCCAGTGACCTGTGTACCTGTACACCCAGATTCTTTTGCCTTTCAATACTCTTAAATATTCTTAATTTTCTATTTATTTATGAAGGTAACATTGAAAGCGTACACTTCCTAACGTAACACCTACAATTTTAATGTGCGTCCATGTCACGGAGGATTACCATGGTCCCTCAACTCCTCCTCCCTGGTGAAGAAGGTTCAGTGATGCTATACTTCCTGAAGAGGCTAAAGAGAGCCAACCTGTTCTTCCCCAGCTTCTCTCAAACTTCTACCGGTGTGCAATAGACAGCATCTTGTCGAGGTGCATTACGGTGTGGTATGGCTCCATTTCTAACCAGTAAGCTCTGCAGTGGGTAGTCAAAACTGCCCAGTACATCATTGGCACCCAGCCACCAGCCATCCAGGACACTTACCCCAAATGCTGTCTGCGGAGATCTCTCAGCATCGCCAGAGATTGCACCCATCCCAGCCACAGACTGATTCCCACCCTCCTTCGCCATCCCCCCACCCCAAACCTGGAAGTGCTACCTGGAAGGTGCTGCAGATGCATTTGAGCCTGTACGACCAGTCTTAGGAACAGCGTCTTCCCCAGCTCTGTTACCCAGCTGAACTCACCCTCTAACATATTCCCAGGCACTGAGCATTGTGCCATATGCATGCGTACACTGAATGACTACTGGCATTATTTTATAATTACTATTTGTATTTGCTTTTCTCCTTATAACTGGGGAGCCTGCAAGCTTAATTTTCGTTGGGTATTTGTATTTGTACATTATACAATGACAATAAAGTTGAATTGAATCAAATTGAATTGAAAAAGGAAAGTAAAAGAGTGAAGTTTATTTATTAGTCACAATACAGCTTACATTAACACTGCAATGAAGTTACCGTGAAATTCCCCTAATCACCACAGTCTAACGTTTATTCGGGTCAATCACCCAACCCGCACATCTTTGGACTGTGGGAGGAAACCAGAGCACCCGGAGGAAACCCACACAGATACGGGGAGAATGGGCAAACTCTGCACAGACTGTGACCCAAGCCGGGAGACAAACTTGGGCCCCTGGTGCTGTGAAGCACCAGGACTGTGCTATCGTGCCACCCCAATATTTATAGGGACTCAAGTGAATCCCCAGGTAATGCCCACCACCTGCATAAACACAGTCAATATACAACTAACATCCTGCCTGTACTCTTTACTATAAAACCTCCCTATAAATAGACACACATTAAAATTGTGGGTATTACGTTAGGAGGTGCATGCTTGCAATTTTCCACTTCCACGATTAAATAGAAAATTGTAAGTTGTTTTCAGTTCTATCTTGTGTTATTCTCTTTCCAATGTTCTGCCTTTTGCCTGACTCTATGCCTTTTGCCCTGCCTCACATTTTTTTGCCCGGTGCCCTGCCCCCAAGGGTCACTCAATCCCAACTACAGCTGGCCATCTAGGGTCCAGCAGGTGAAAGGAAAGTTAAAGGAGGAGATGGAAAGGGTCCTGATGTCTTTGTGTTTATTTTACAGCTTGTCTGGGCTACCTCCAGCAAGCTTGGATGTGGGAGGCACACTTGTTTCCAGAATGGAGAGTGGACGGAGGTGGTCGTCTGTGCCTATTCCCCAGGGTAAGACATTGTTGATGATATGGTTGTTAACTCTAGTTTGGGGAGGCAGGTGGTGGAATTTGAATTCAACAAAAAATATCTGGAATTATGAATCTACTGATGACCATGAAACCATTGTTGAGTTTTGGAAAAACCCATCTGGTTCCGTAATAGGAAAGCAAATCTGCCATCCTTACCTAGTCTGGCCTACATGTGACTCCAGAACCACAGCAATGTGGTTGACTCTCAAAAAGGGCGGCACAGTAGCACAGTGGTTAGCGCTGCTGCTTCACAGCTCCAGGGACCTGGGTTCGATTCCTGGCTTGGGTCACTGTCTGTATGGAGTTTGCACATTCTCCTTGTGTCTGCGTGGGTTTCCTCTGGGCGCTCCAGTTTCCTTCCACTGTCCAAAGATGTATGGGTTAGGTTGATTGGCCATACTAAAAATTGCCCTTAGTGTCCTGAGATGTGTAGGTTAGAGGGATTAGTGGGTAAAATATGTAGGGATATGGGGATAGAGCCTGGATGGAATTGTGGTCAGTGCAGACTCGATGGGCCGAATGGCCTCTTTCTGTACTGTAGGGTTTCTATGATTCTATGTCTTCCAAGGGCAACTAGGATGGGCAATTAAATGCTGGCCAGCTAGTGACGCCATGTCCTGTGAATGAATAAAAATAAACTGACACGACCTTCTGTCTCCATGCCCAGATTTGCCATTGGTTAGCTGAAATGCCAATCTCATCATGCCTGACTGGAAAGTAAAATGGATTCTTCATTATCCAATCGGATCATTGCTTTCTGTCACTCAAACACCCGCAAATCTTTTAAAATGAATAGACAAAAATTTCAGGGATTTAAATGAAAACTATAACAATGTACAGTTTGTTGCTCCTGCTCTCCCTTTTTGTTGGAAAGAATCATCAAATCCCTACAGTGCAGAAGAGGCCATTCAGCCCATTGAGTCTGCACAATCCACTCAGACCCCATCCCCATAATCTCGATCATTGACCCTAGCTAGTCCCCTGACACTAAGGGGCAATTTAGCATGGCCAATCCACCTAACCCCCACATCTTTGGACTGTGCGAGGAAACCGGAGCACCCCGAGGAAACCCATGCAGACACAGGGAGAATGTGCAAACTCCACACAGACAGTGGCCCAAGCCGGGAATCGAACCTGGGGACCCTGCCGCTGTGAGGCAGCAGTGCTAAACATTGTGCTACCGTGCTGCCCAGTACACTTTTTAAAGTGATTTCTTTTCAAAAGTGAGATGCCAAATGTGTCAGCTGTGGCCCAGTGTTAGCTCTCTGACCCCTGACCCCTCCACAAAAAGATCCAGTTGCCATTCCAAATATGCTTGAGCACAGAATCTAGAAAAGAAGAATGAAAAGGCAAAATACTGCAAATGCTGGAATCTGCCGTATAAACAGTAAATGCTGGGAAATCTCGGGAGGTCTGATGGCTTTGGTCAGACCTGATAGGGATACCTGCCCCATAGAGCCAACGTTTCCAGTCTGGATGATCCTTCATCAGAAAAGATGATGGAGCCTCATCACAAATGCCGCCCCCCGGTGGTGTGACCAAGTTGGTACATGTGCTCAATCCTTCCAGCCCGTACCAGCACACTACCCAATTGAATGAGCCTACCAAGCCTGATAGGTGGATGTACCAGATCATAAGGACACAAAATTGGCTTTTGCCAAGAGGATTCCTCTCAGTTCATACCTGACATTGCATCTCAAGAGAGCACTGAACACAAGCACAACACAGAGTGGGTAACATTGAAGTTCTGCATACTGAGACGAACTACATTGGTACACTAACCATTCACCTGTCACCTCTGGCGATCGGGGCCAGGTTGATTTTCTCTGCTCACCAGTAGCATTAGTCCTGTTTGCTGTAATGGAACTTGTGTAATCACCATATAGAAAAGCCCAGTGAGACACTTCTTTGCCAGTGCAGCCCCAGGCATTGCCGCAGTTTCCAATTGAGTATTAGATTTGATTTTTAATTTGATTTATTATTGTCACATATATTAGTACACAGAGAAAAGTATTATTTCTTGCGCGCTATACAGACAAACCATATTGTACATAGGGAAAGAAAGGACAGAGTGTAGAATGTAACTTTCCAGTCATAGCGAGGGTGTGGAGAAAGATCAACTTAATGCGAGGTAGGTCCATTCAAAAGCTTGACAGCAGCAGGGAAGAAGCTGTTCTTGAGTCGGTTGGTACGTGACCTCAGACTTTTGTATCTTTTTCCCTACGGATGAAAGTGGAAGAGAGAATGTCCATGGTGCGTGGGGTCCTTGGTTATGTTGGCTGCTTTTCTGAAGCAGCGGGAAGTGTAGACAGAGTCAATGGATGGGAGGCTGGTTTGCAGGATGGATTGGGCTACATTCACGACCCTTTGTAGTTCTTTGCGGTCTTGGGCAGAGCAGGAGCCCATACCAAGCTGTGATACAACCAGAAAGAATGCTTTCCATGGTGCATCTGTAAAAGTTGGTGAGATTGCTGAGCTTGGTGCATCAGTCTGAACTCCATCGGGTCATGTCTCACACATCATTGTTTGTGTTTCAGAGGAAACTGGGAAATCAATGGAAGGACAATCATTCCTTACAAGGAAGGGCCTTCATGCTCCCTCTGTACCTCCCAGATGTCAGGCTGTTTTAAATCCTGGGACCACCATGGCGGACTGTGCGGTGAGTAGCTGCACCTGACCCATTTTTCCATCATGTACCACACCACCAGGAGTCTGCATAATAACCCTCTGATGTTACAAATCTCACTATCTGAGGCTCTGTGTTAACAATCACAGTCTGGGATAAATGCTTTCGTTCCAAACCTGTCGCCAATACAAACTGTTTTGTTCACTGTATCCTCGTGGCTAATTGAACTATAACTTCAGAACTCAACATCTAAGACAAAGTGTTCCCGGTGGCACAGTAGTTAGAGCTGATGCCCCACTGCGCCAGGACCCGGTTCAATTCTGGCCTGGAGGTCTAAAATTTATTTATTAGTCACACGTAGGCTTACATTAACACTGCAATGAAGTTACTGTGAAAATCCCCTTGTCGCCACACTCCTGCGCCTGTTCGGGTACACTGAGAGAGAATTTAGCACGACCAATGCACCCAACCAGCATCTGTGGAGTTTACACATTCTCCCCGTGTCTGCGTGGGTTCCCTCTGGGTGCTCCAGTTTCCTCCCACAGTCCAAAGATGTGCAGGTTAGGTGGATTGGCCGTGCTAAATTGCTCTTTCGTGTCAGGGGGTCCAGCAGGATAAATACCTGGGGTTATGAGGAGAGGTCCTGGGTCTGATAGTTGTTAGTGGGCCTCGATGGGCCGAATGACCTCCTTCTGCACTGTAAGTGTTCTATGGATAACACTCTAATCCTTTAAGTCAGGCCCCTGTGTGTTCAAGCCTACTCTAGAAACTTGAACAGGCTCCCAATCCCAGTTCAGCACTGAGGGAGTGCTGCACTGTTGGAAGTGCTGTTCTTTGAATGAGACAGTAAACAAAGAGTCTGTCATGCTATCCAAGTGGATGCAAGAGATCCCGTGATATTACGTTGAAGAAGGGCCAGAGACTTTTCCCAGCATCCTGGCTATCCCTGAGCCAGTTTCGCTAAAACAGATGATCTGTTTGTGTTAGGTGTTTCTATTTGTGGGATCCTGCTGTATGCTTTGTAAATTCAAACCTTTTCTTCCAGAGGTGCCCAGGAACCCGTGTCGGATGAGCTGCAGTAACAGGGGTCGGCTGAACCTGAGCTTGTGTCGGTGTGAATGTTTACCAGGATTCACTGGGAGATACTGCCAAGGTACGCGCGAGGAAGCAGGAAGTGGGACCCATTCACCCCCTTGGACCTTGGGGCTTCCGAGTGTTTTTTCCTGCTCTGTTGTAACAGGAAAAGTTGTGTTTATCGCGACCTCGGGACATCCCAGTGCACAGGGCAACTGAGTAATTACAGAGCGTCATCACTTCTGTAATGTAGCAAACACAGCGGGCAGTTTGTAAGGTCCATCAGCAATGAAATATTAACCACATCTGGTAATTTTTTTAATTGACTTGTGGGACATGGGCATCGCTGGCTGGCCAGCATTTATTACCCATCCCTAGTTGCCCTTGAGAAGGTGGTGGCGAGCTGCCTTCTTGAATCACTGCAGTCCATGTGCTATGAGTTGACCCACAATGCCATGAGGGAGGGAATTCCAGGATTTTGACTCAGCAACTGCGAAGGAATGGCTGATATATTTCCAAGTAGTTGGGATATAAGTATTGACCAGGACAGCAGGGATCCCTTGATCTTTCTCAACTGCTGCTGTGCAAACTTGGATATCTACCTGGTAGGACAGGTATTGCCTCAGTTTAATAACTCATTTGAAAATGCAGTACCTCCGAGTTGCAATACTTGTCCTGTAAACACAAGCAAAATCTCGGAGGTAATCTTTCCAGCTCATCATGCCGGCTAAGTGGAGTGAGGGCTGTAATAGGGGAGAGTGCAATGTGTGTGTGGGACGGGCGGACGGAGTGACAATCTCCCTATGCATTGTATGAACACTCAGTGCACTGGGAGATTAGGGTGCATGTACAATTGCGCACTCTAGCAGTCTTCAGCCAGCTTCCCAATGTGAATATATTTCATCCACTCTCCCTCCTGGCGAGAAACACACTTTGCCTTCTTTATTTTTACTAGGTGCCATAAGATTATGTCTGGGAGCTTACTTAAAAATTGGGTGTAATATCTCCTGTTTTCAGGCTTATTCAGCACTTAGAATTTTTTTGGTAAGCTTGCACCCCATTGTGTTTTTTCTCCTCTTTCTGGTATGGGTATTGAAACTATAGCCTTTGGACTTTGAGGAATGAGCTGTACTTGGTGAGCCATAACGTGGATGAGTAGTTTACTGATTCGGGTTTTGAATAATAAGATTGAATGGGGAGGAGTTTGGTCTGTTGGAATCCAGTGGACAATATCTCGGTTGCTGTGGTCCATTGAGATGTCTTGCACGGTCTCTTATTGTGACGAACCTTCTTTCCTCTCCCAGTCAGGTGCAGTATGCAGTGCATTCACGGCAAGTACAGGGAAGAAGAATGCTCCTGCGTGTGTGATGTGGGGTTTGGAGGTGCTGTCTGTGGAGGTGATTATCTAAAATCAAGCGTTGGATGACGGCTGTGGTGAGGTGTAATGTCTGTTGTTCTCTGCTTAGATCTAGTATGCCTCCATTGTGGGGACATTTCATTCCAAAGTAAGGAAACTTCCCCAGTCATAAGAACATCAGAACCAGGAGCAGGAGTAGGCCATCCGGCCCCTCGAGCCTGCCCCGCTATTCAATAAGATCATGGCTGATCTTTTCATGGACTCAGCTCCACTTACCCGCCCGCTCACCGTAAGCCTTAATTCCTTTACTGTTCAAACATTTATCTAAAAACATTCAATGAGGTAGCCTCAACTGCTTCACTGGGCAGGGAATTCCACAGATTCACAACCCTTTGGGTGAAGAAGTTCCTCCTCAACTCAATCTTAAATCTTCTTCCCCTTATTTTGAGGCCATGCCCCCTGGCTCTAGTTTCACCCACCAGTGGAAGCAACTTCCCTGCTTCTATCTTATGTATTCCCTTCATAATCTTATATGTTTCTATCAGATCTCCCCTCATTCTTCTGAATTTGAATGAGTATAGTCCCAGTTGACTCAGTCTCTTCTCATAAGCCAACACCCCTTAACTCCGATATCAACCTAATGAATCTCCTCTGCACCCCCTCCAGTGTCAGTATTTCCTTTCTCAAGGCAATTCAGAAGAGAATTTTATAAAGTTTCCCAATCTTTCGAGCGGTACAGTGGCACAGGAGTTAACGCTGTTGCCTCACAACATTAGGGACCCAGGTTCAATTCTGGCCTCAGGTCACTGCCTGTGCGGAGTTTGCACATTCTCCCCATGTGTGTGTGAGTTTCCTCCGGGTGCTCCGGTTTCTCTCGCAGTCCAAAGATATGCAGTCAAGATTGATTGGCCATGCTAAATTGTCCCATGGTGTCAGGGTGATTAGCAGGGTTGATATGTGGGGTTACAGGATAGGGCCTGGATAGGATTGTTATCGATGCAGGCTCAATGGGCCAAATGGCCTCCTTCTACACTGTAGAGATTCTATGATTCCTTTGGCTAAGATCGAGTGTCAGATCCAGTCCAAGACGGAGTGCAATGCCTTTTCTTGTCAGCTTGAATCTTATATGTCTCTCCTGTGGAGACCATGGTCAGAATTTTACCACCTTGCCCACCCCAGAATCAGTGCGGGTGAGGCTTGCAAAACAGCATTCCCTTTTGGCCTTGATCAGGATCTTATGAGCTACAGGCGTGCGAGATGGTAAAATACCAGTACGTGAGTTGGATCCAAATTGAATTGGAATTGGGTTTTGGAGCAAGGAAGGAGATGGGTTAAGGGCTCATCCTCTGCGCATTGGCTTTGTAACTCTGGGAAAGGAATAATGCCTTGAAAGAGAGTGGCAACAGGTTCACATTGTGGCCCAGGGTGATAGTTACTAAGGGTAACAAAACACATGTCGGTCGACAAGTCTTCACAGCTGGGTTCACCTTTATCACATTGCAACTTCCCAAAACTAGGATTAAGGATTTCAGTTAAGCTGAAAGGTTAGAATTTAAATTATGTTCAGAGTTAACAGATTAGACATGTGGTTAGACATGAAGATTGGGTATTGAGATTAGACTTTGGGGTCAGAGTTAGTATTAAGGTGAGGACATTTTCCATTACTTAACAGAGTTGTTTTTGGCAATTATGGAACAATTGTTGTAACCTTAGCAGGTCTCTTAGCAGGTCAAGGTTATCGACTGAGGGATTCCAGAGAGTGCCAATTCCATCTGCATACTTTCATTACAATGTCCGCAATGGCTCAGCCACATTTGTGGAAGCAAGGTTACAACAATTGTTCCATAATTGTCAAAAACAACTCTGTTAAGTGATGGAAAGTGATTATTAGCCAAACAAGGCCTTTAGTAAGGCCAATGCTTACGTACTCAGGATAAGCGACTAAACCTTGGGTTAGTTCCATAAGCACCGTGTTTTTGGTCTTGGCCACAAGATGAAACTAAAACCCTTTTCAATAACAAAATTCCAAAAAGCAAGATACGGCGAACTATAACTATTGTGTTTTCTAGAAGAATCAATGGAACACCCTGCAATGCTTTGCACTGTATTGTGTTCTCATTTGTGCACAAGTAATTAAAATCTTGAAAGATTTGAGTACTCACCGTGCATTATTTGGGTTAACCCTCAACACGTTCATTAGATGGATGAGGGCCACATACCCAAGGACTGAGGGGTGACCTGATTGTCCTTCGGCCCATCCTGTCTGTGCTAGCCATCAAACACCTATCTATGCCAATCCCATTTTCCAGCGCTTGGTCCGTAACCTTGTATGCTGTTGTGTTTCAAGAGCTCATCTAAATGTTCAGTGCCTCTAGCACCCTTCCAGACAGTGAGTTCCAGATTCCCAGTATGGTGAACTGGTCACTGGGTCATGAGCTGCAGAGTGTCCATATCTCCACAACAAGGGCAACAGCCGGAATTCTCCGGACGTTCACACTGGCGGGATTCTCTGCTCCCGTCGCCGGCAGCGCATCCCGTCCACGGGGTTTCCTTCCTGCGTGATATGACGTCAATGGGAATTCCTGTTGATTATGGTGGGACCGGAGATTCCCACCGCTAGTAAACAATGCGCCAGCTCTCGCCAGCCGGAAACACAGGGCCGGGAGGCTGGAAAATCTCACCTGTGAGCGAATGAGACATAAAGTTGGTGGACATTGACACACATATCTCAGGGATAACCAGCGATAGCCAATGCTCACTGGAGGCTGACTGGTTGGAAGGTAACTGGAAGAGATGAAGAGATTTGAAAAGCTCTTGCACCTTCTCAGCCGACTGCCTTCACCTGTAGTAAGTGTTTCAGAGTTCTGTCATGCCAGGTAATGTATAACACAGAGGGCTCGATTTTCCATTCGCGCTGTCCCCAAGACTGGAAAATCCCAACCAAGGTCCAAGTCCCGCCCACTACAATTTGGGCGAGGCAGTAAAATTCCACCCGAGTCATCGGGCGCGATCTTCCCGGCCGTTCACACCACACTCCGGCTGCACCGAGGTTGGAGAATTTGACAACCTACCAACCTCTGTTCACTGTAGCAGGATGGGAAAATCCTGCCAGTGGTAACATTCTGGCCACACAGTTTGACAACACGAAAAGTGGTCCTTCGGCCCATTGTGTCTGTGCTGGCCATCCAGCATCTATCTGTTCTAATCCCATTTTCCAGCACTTGGTCCGTAACCTTGTTCACTGAGGTGTTTCAAGAGCTCATCTAAATGTTTTGTGCCTCTACCATCCTTCCAGACAGTGAGTTCCAGATTCCCAACATCCTTTGAGTGAACAAGTTTTTCCTCAAATCCCCTCTAAATCTCCCGCCCTTTGTCTTAAACCTTTGCCCCCCGCCCCCCCACCCCAGTTACTGACCCCTTGACAAAGTGGGAAAGTTCCTTCCTATCTACCCTCTCTAATCCCCCATAATTTTGTCCACCTCAATCGGGTCACCCCTCAGCCTTCTCTGCTCTGTCCATCACCCTCATCTCATGAGGCAGAAGACCGCTAAAGTAAATAGCATTGGGTTCAAAGTAAGGAGTGGGGGTTAGGAGTGGGGGTTAGGATTAGGGGTTAGGCATGGGAAAAAGGATGGGGACTTAGGAGTAGGGGCTAAGGTTGGATTTAGAAATTAGGGGCTGGAATTTTCCAGTCCCGCCCATTGCGGGAAGCACTGCCACAGGCAGGATGGAAAATTTGACGGTTAGTCAAAGATCTGTTGACCTTGGGCACGGCACATGAAGTCACAGGGTTAGGGCATGGGTTGTTGTTGGTGCAGACTCAATGGGCCGAACGGTCTCTTTTTGAATTGTAGGGATTTATGATTCTTTGGGATATATGATCGTGCCTGTGCCAACCGTTTGAAAGAATTATTCAAATTAGGCCTGCCCTTTCCCAGTTGCCCTGTAAAATTTTCCTTTTAGTTCCTAATTCCTGCATGCCTTTCCCTTCCCAGAAAAGATGGAGTTTCCATTCCATACCTGTGATATCCGGATTGATGGGGATTGTTTTATGGTCTCTCCAGAAGCAAACACATACTATGGAGCAAAGAACAAGTGTCAGGTAATAGAAAAACAAATCAGACACGCCACCCCTCACTGCTTCTCTCATCTACCCTTGTGATGGGACACAAGAGTATTTGATGGGGACAATGTAGAGGGAGCTTCACTCTGTATCTAACCCTGTGCTGTACCTGTCCTGGGAGTGTTTGATGGGGACAGTGTAGAGGGAGCTTTACTCTGTATCTAACCCTGTGCGGTACCTGTCCCTGGGAGTGTTTGATGGGGGACAGTGTAGAGGGAGCTTTACTCTGTATCTAACCCTGTGCTGTACCTGTTCGGGAGTGTTTGATGGGGGACAGTGTACAGGGAGCTTTACTCTGTATCTAACCCCATGCTGTACCTGTCCTGGGAGTGTTTGATGGGGACAGTGTAGAGGGAGCTTTACTCTGTATCTAACCCCGTGCTGTACCTGTCCTGGGAGTGTTTGATGGGGACAGTGTAGAGGGAGCTTTACTCTGTATCTAACCCCTTGCTATACATGCCCTGGGTATGCTTGATGGGAGTCATGATGTGGAGATGCCGGCGTTGGACTGGGCTAAACACAGTAAGAAGTCTCACAACACCAGGTTAAAGTTCCAACAGGTTTATTTGGTAGCAAACGCCATTACTTTTCGGGGCTTTGTCCTTTGTCAGGTGAGTGGGGAGTTCTCCCCACTTCCCATTCACCTGATGAAGGGGCAAAGCCCTGAAAGCTAGTGGTGTTTGCTACCAAATAAACCTGTTGGACTTTGACCTGGTGTTGTGAGACTTCTTACAATGGGGGACAGTGTAGAGGGACCTTTACTCTGATCAAGCTTGTTCTGAGAATGTTTGATGGAGACAGTGTAGAGCAAGCCCCAACACAGTATCTAACCCCTTGCTGTATATGTTCTGGGAGTGTTTGATGGGGACAGTGTAAACGGACCTTTACTCTGTATCGAACCTGTTCTGGGAGTGTTTGATGGAGACAGTGTAGATCAAGCCCCAACACTGTATCTAACCCCTTGCTGTATATGTTCTGGGAGTGTTTGATGAGCACAGAGTAGAGGGAGCTTTATTCTGCGTCTAACTTGTCCTGGGAATGTTTCTTGGACAGTGCAATGCAGACACAGACTCAATGGCTGTGTAACCTCCTACTGCACATGAATGATTTGAAGATTACATTATTTTGTGTTCCGATGAGTTATTTTGTGATTCTGTGAGATTGATTCTCTACCTAACCTGTTCTACATCAAGTGGGGTGCCTGATGGTAAAATATGGCACAAATGTCTTCTTCTGATAAACTTACAGCTAAATCCATCCCTGTTCTCACTTTTCAGGAACGAGGTGGGATTTTGGCACAAGTTAAAAACCAGAAGGTGCAAGATATTCTGGCCTTTTATCTCACTCAGTTAGAGAATACAAATGAGGTCACAGACCCAGACTTCGAAACACGTAACTTCTGGATTGGTGAGTTTATTCACGTCACTTATTGCCCCTAGAAATTTTGGGCAGTTTTTTCTGGATGCAATCACACCAAAACCGGAAAATCCCGTCAAGGTCAATGGACATTTCTATGGTCAGCATCAGTAGAGATACAGTCAGTAACACAGGGTGCTGGGGGAGAGGGGTTACTGACTGACAGTGTGAGGGAGCTGGATTAACATCAGTAGAGATACAGTCAGTAACACAGGGTGCTGGGGGGAGAGGGGTTACTGAGTGACAGTGTGAGGGAGCTGGATTAACATCAGTAGAGATACAGTCAGTAGCACAGGGTGCTGGGAGAGAGGGGTTACTGAGTGACAGTGTGAGGGAACTGGGTTAACATCACTACAGATACAGTCAGTAACACAGGGTGCTGGGAGAGAGGGGTTACTGAGTGACAGTGTGAGGGAGCTGGATTAACATCAGTAGAGATACAGTCAGTAGCACAGGGTGCTGGGAGAGAGGGGTTACTGAGTGACAGTGTGAGGGAACTGGATTAACATCAGTAGAGATACAGTCAGTAACACAGGGTGCTGGGGGAGAGGGGTTACTGAGTGACAGTGTGAGGGAGCTGGATTAACATCAGTAGAGATACAGTCAGTAACACAGGGTGCTGGGGGAGAGGGGTTACTGAGTGACAGTGTGAGGGAACTGGATTAACATCAGTAGAGATACAGTCAGTAACACAGGGTGCTGGGAGAGAGGGGTTACTGAGTGACAGTGTGAGGGAGCTGGATTAACATCAGTAGAGATATAGTCAGTAACACGGTGAATGTTTACTGATGGAGTTAGATAGTGCAGTTTTTGATCCTTTTGTTTGAAGTTAATTGGCTCTTTATTTCTGCTTCTAGGTTTGACGTATAAAACATCGAGGGATTCTTTCCGTTGGGACTCTGGGGAGCTTCCCACTTTTTCCAGCTTTGCCTTTGGGCAGCCGGATAACCAAGGGTAAGTCAGGGAGATAGCCTCACTAGCACGGGCCAGATACTCTCCCTCTTCACACCAATAATTCAAGGATTGTGAATGAAGAACTGTGATAGTGGAAGGACATTGCTGTGTAACATTGACACGGAGCATTAACGAGCAGACCATGGGAAATATCCCCCTATCCCTGTGAGAGTGAACCCTCCGGTATTGGTGGAACAGTGGACATTATAGTCTTAACAGAAATGGGATGGGGGCGTGTGCTCGGTGCATTTCACAGCACACTCACAGGACTGTCTTTTGTGTTTAACAGTTTTGGAAATTGTGTTGAGCTCCAACTCTCGAGTGCCTTCAATTGGAATGACCAACGCTGCAAGACTCGGAACAGATACATCTGCCAGTTCAGTGAGTGCCACCTCTTTCTACTGAAGTGGGCCATGTACTAGTGCGGTAAACTGAGAATTGGCTGGTGGAGGGATAGGCAGCACACTGAAGGCACCTCGTCTTGCCCCCTCCTGTTCAAAGCCATGTCCAGCATCCATTGTGTAGTTTCCTCCAAATATTGGGCAGCACGGTGGCACAATGGTTAGCATTGCTGCCTCACAGTGCCCAGGGACCCAGGTTCGATTCTCGGCTTGGGTTACTGTCTGTGTGGAGTTTGCATGTTCTCCCTGTGTGTGCTTGGGTTTCCTCCGGGTGCTCTAGTTTCCACTCGCAATCTAAAGGTGTGCGGATTAGGTTGATGTGCCTTGCTAAATTGCCCCTTAGTGTCAGGGGGACAGTTTGGGTAAATGCATGGGGTAATGGGGATAGGATGGGATTATTGTCGGTGCAGACTCGATGGGCCAAATGGCCTCCTTCTGCACTGCAGGGATCCTACGATTGTATCGTTTGCCCTGAAGTGCCTCAGTAATGTCAGTGTTGGCATGATGATATTCCGCACTCATTTACTTACTGAGACGTGTCACTAGCTCAGTTTCAGCCAGGGCTGAATGGGTAGCAATCTCATCTCTCAGTCAATGAGTTTGAGTCCCACTCTGGTGACTGGAACATAAGAACCAGGTGCAGGAGTAGGCCATTCAGCCCCTCGAGCCTGCTCCTGTACTCAGTAAGATCATAGTAAGAAGTCTCACAACACCAGGTTTAAAGTCCAACAGGACTTTATCTGATGGCGTGAGACTTTTTACTGTGCCCACCCCAGTCCAACGCCAACATCGCAATGAGATCATGGCTGACCTTTTCGTGGACTCAGCTCCACGGATCTATAATCCAGCCTGACATCCCAGCGTCCGTGCTTTTGGAACACTGTCGGTGTGGCACGGTGGCACAGTGGTTAGCACTGCTGCCTCACAGCGCCAGGGACCCGGGTTCATTTCCAGTCTTGGGTGACTGCTTGTTTGGAGTCTGCACGTTCTCCCTGTATCTGCGTGGATTTCCACCGGGTGCTCTGGCTTCCTCCCACAGTCCAAAGATGTGCAGGTTCTGTACTGTAGCAGGTTTGGTGAATTGGCCATGCTAAATCGACCCTTGGTGTCCCAAGATGTTTAAATTTTAAAGTTTATTTCTTAGTCACAAGTAAGGTTTGCATTAACACTGCAATGAAGTTACTGTGAAACTCCCCTAGTCAGCACACTCCAGTGCCTGTTCGGGTCAATGCACGTCTTTCAGACTGTGGGAGGAAACAGGAGTGTCCAGAGGAAACCCATGCAGATATGGGGAGAATGTGCAGACTCCACACAGACAGTGACTCTGGGAATCGAACCCAGGCCCCTGGCATTGTGAGGCAGCAGTGCTAACCACTGTGCCACCGTGCTGCCCATATGTTAGGGGATGATTAGCCATGGTAAATGTGTGGGGTTGTGGGGATAAGGCAGTGGAGAGGGCCTAAGTAAGATACTCTTTTGCAGAATTGGTGCAGGCCCAGTGGGCTAAATGGCCTCTTCTGCGCTGTGGGGAATCTATGATTCCAGCAACCATCGAGACTTTGAACCGAGACTGCAACTGCCCCCTCCAGTGTCTGTGGCACCCACTCTACCTCAGACAGAAGGACATGTGGCCTGTTGGTCGTGATTAGACTTACGTGAAGCGGAAAGGAAATGGATTGAACAGGCAATGAATGTAATCTGGTGATCCTTTCTCCTTCCAGGTGAGAAGCACGTCGCACGCTGGGCGTGACCAGAGAAGTCAATCCTGTTTCCTCGGGGAGAGTCGAAGACAGCTTTGCTTTGTAACTGAACTGAACTAACCACTGCAATAGTTTAGGATCTGGGATCGGAGGCGCTGAATCACAGTGAGGCACAGGTTCAGTCCTGTGGCCTACTACGCTGGTCTGGCCACCCTGAGTTAGATAACGTAGTGAGTCCTGGGATTAAAACCCCTGCGTTATAGCAGGGGGAGGGGCCCATATTCAGTGCAAGGGACACGAGAAGGAAGGATTATTCTCAAGGCCCTGGTGTTCTGATGATCGCAGGAACGGGTTTGGTTCAAAGGTTAACTTGCCTGTAGTCTTGTTCTCAGTGGGCCTAAAGTGGAGCGTGTCAGAGTTCATGGGAGTGCTCGATCTCAGAACACCTCGACACTGAATGCTAGGTTGGGCAGGGGAGGGGGTCAGTGTTTTGTAATTTCCTGTTTGATGAGCGCCTGGTCCGCATGGGGGAGCACTTACCTTCCTGAGGGAGCTGCAATAAATGTGCCAGCTTGGCAGATGGCTACATTGTGAGTACGAGCAGTTTGGAGTCACCAGACTAGTGATCATCACTTATATTTGGTGCTAACACATTGGCTGGTTTGGAAAGACAATGCTACTCCCATAGAACAAGACTGCAGCAAACCACTATGGAATAAGCTAAACAAACCTGTAAGCAGTGTAATCAGCTGTATATAAAGGTCAAATAAAATGTTACCAAAATAATTAAAGTTTATTTATTAGTGTCACAAGTAAGCTCACATTAACACTTCAATGAAGTTGCTGTGAAAATCCTCTCGTCGCCACACTCCAGCGCCTGTTTAGGTACACTGAGGGAGAATTTAGCATGGCCAATCCATCTCACTAGCATGTGTTTTAGACTGTTAGAGAGGAAACTGGATCACCCGGAGGAAACCCACACAGACATGGGGAGAATGTGCAGATTCTGCATAAACTGACCCAAGCCGGGAATCAAAGCCAGATCCCTGATATTGTGAGGCAGCAGTGCTAACCACTGTGCCACCGTGCCACCAAGTGTTAGTTCAGCATTAAAGATGAGATAACTTGACTTTCATACCACAACATTCTTAGAAGCCTCCGCCAAAGAACTCAAACAATGCAGTGTCTCTTCCTGACAGTATGGAAGCCCCTCTTTTCGAAAAGCCTCCCAGTGTTAAGAGCAGTAAAGACTGTCTCAGACTAACAAATTCATCAATTTCCTTGGGACAACCCCAGTCTACTTGTTGTCATCCCAAGTCCTTTCTTCCCTCTCTCCCTCTCTCTGTCCAGAATTATGTTTTATTGTCTCTTAAACCACTTTACAACATCTGATTAATGTCCTCAACGTGAAAACACTGAAGTTCACTTCTGCTTGTCTCCTTTTGCATTCCTATGTTTTATGATTTTTTTTGTCCAAAATCCCAGTTGGCCACCTCAAGGTATTAGTAAGTCCCAATTCCTCACCCAGTTACCCCTGTGTTCGCTGACATACATTAACTCCAGAATGTCTAAAACAAAGGGAGGTCTGTTCCTTGGTGCTCCTGTTCTTAGTTTATTGCAGGAGTGTAGGTCTAATTAGATATTTTTGGTGACAGATTATATGCCTGACTGCATTGGAAAATTACCACCTTTTTTTATTCATTCATGGGCAGCATTTATTGCCCATCCCTAGTTGTCCTTGAGAAGGTGGTGGTGAGCTGCCTTCTTGAATCACTACGGTCCATGTTCTGTGGGTTGACCCACAATGCTGTTATGGAGGCAACGCTAAGATTTTCATCCAGCGATTGCGAAGGAACGGCAATATATTTCCAACTCAGGATGGAGAGACTCTTCCCGCTCAAAAAAGACAGTAGGACTAGGGGGCACAGCCTCAAGATAAAGGGGGGGGCGGTTTAGAATGGAGTTGAGGAGGAACTTCTTCACTCAAAGGGTGGTGAATCTCTGGAATTCTCTGCCTGTTGAAGTGGTGGAGGCTACCTCGCTAAATATATTTAAGAGGCGGGTTGATGGGTTTTTGATAAGAGAGGGGATTAAGGGTTATGGGGAGAGGGCGGGAAAGTGGAACTGAGCCACGACGGATCAGCCATGATCTTATTGAATGGCGGGGCAGGCTCGAAGGGCTAGATGGCCTACTCCTGCTCCTATTTCTTATGTTCTTATGTTCTTATGATGAGTGGCTTGGAGGGGAACTTGCAGGCGGTGGTGTTCCCATGTATCTGCTGCCCTTGTCCTTCTAGATGGGGATTGTGGAATTGGAAAGTGCGGTCTAAGGATCTTTGGTGAATTTCTGCAGTGCATCTTGTAGATAGTACGCACTGCTGCTACTGAGCGTCAGTGGTGGAGGGAGTGGATGTTTGTAGATGGGGTGCCAATCACGCGGGGCTGCTTTGTCCTGGATGGTGTAGAGCTTCTGGAGTGTTTTTGGAGCTGCACCCATTCCAGTCAAGTGGGGATTATTCCATTACACTGCTGACTTGTGCCTTGTAGATGGTGGACAGGCTTTGGGGAGTCAGGAGGTGAGTTATTCCCTGCGGGACTCCTAGCCTCTGATCTGCTCTTGTAGCCGTTGTGTTTATGTGGTCAGTCCAGTTGAGTTTCTGGTCAATGGTAACCCCAAGGAACTGACTAATTAAATAAATGAGGTGAGACAGATATGGCGGGGATGGTGGCGTGCGACGTGTGGAAATCTGTGAAATGCAAAATAGTCCCAAATAACCGCCCCCACAGCAAGTGTTTGCAACTCGAACAACCTGGGCTCTGAGATGCACTGAGTTACAGACATTGCAGAGCGCCAGGGAAGGGAGAGAGTTATCTTGAGACTTTGTTCTGGGAATTTTCCCGTTTGGCTCACCACGGGAATTGTCGTGGGTGAGGGTGAGATTTTCCAATTTCAGGGTGAGCGCTGAGGGAGAATTTAGCTTGGCCAATGCACCTAACCAGTCTTTCAGACTGCGAGAGGTAACCGGAGCACTTGGAGGAAACCCACGTAGACACGGTCACCTCAGCACTTCACTGTACTGCCAGCCCATGGATAATCTCACAATACTCCACTTCTCCAGCTGCCACCCTAAACACGTTAAAGAAGCCATCCCCTATGGATAAGCTCTCATACACACGGGATTTGCTCAGATGAGGAGGAACACAACAAACAACTACAGATGCTGAAACATATCCTCGTAAGAACAGGATATGGCGCTCGACTCGTTGATTGACAGTTCTGACGCGCCACAATGAAAAACTGCATTGACCTTTCCAGAAGACAAACACGGGACAGAGTACCCTTCGTCGTCCAGTACTTCCCCGGAGCGAAGAAGTTACGACATCTTCTTTGGAGCCTTCAACATGTCATTGATGAAGGTGAGCATCTCACCAGGGCCATCCCCACACCCCCACTTCTTGCCTTCAAACAACCGCCCAACCTCAAACAGACCACTGTCCGCAGCAAACTACCCAGCCTTCAGGAGAACAGTGACCACAACACCACACAACGCTGCCACAGCAACCTCTGCAAGACATGCCAGATCATCGACACAGATGCTACCATCGCACCTGAGAACACCATCCACCAGGTACACAGTTCATACTCTTGCGACTTGGCCAGTGTTGCCTACCTTATATGCTGCAGGAAAGGATGTCCTGAGGCATGGTACATTGGGGAGACCATGCAGTCTCTATGATAGCGGATGCATCAGCAGGAGCTTTCCCATTCCTGATGAGGAACGCTTCAGCTGTTAAGGGCATTCGGCCTCCAATCATCGAATAAACATTTTCCAAAATGGCCTCCAAGACACACAACAATGCAGAATCGCCAAGCAGAGACTGATAGCCAAGTTCCACACACATGAGGACGGCCTCAATTGGGATATTGGGTTCATGTCACACTATCTGTAACCCCCACCATTTGACCTGGGCTTGCAAAATCTCACTAACTGTCCTGGTTTGAGACAATACACATCTCTGTAACCTGTCATTATCCCACTCTCAGCTCGCGTTGTCTGTACCTGTAAAGACTTGATTACCTGTTAAGACTCGCATTCCAACCATTATCTTGTAATTGAGCCTGTGTCTATATATGCCCTGTTTGTGAGCACAACTCTCCACTCACCTGATGAAGGAGCAGCGCTCCGAAAGCTCATGATACGAAATAAAGCTGTTGGACTTTAACCTGGTGTTGTGAGATGACTTATCTTTAAATAATGAACAATCTTGCGTGTCTGTCTTGTCCTCAGAATATCGCAAAACATTTGACAGTCAATAAATCATTTTTGAAGTGTCGTCACTCTTACAATGATGGTGGAGGGGTGGGGGGAGGGGGTGATGAACATAGCGGCCAATTTACACAGGAGGCATCCACCAATGCTATGATCACAACCAAGTCTCTTTGGCTGTTTGATTGGGAGATAAATTTTGGCCAGGACACCAGGAGTTACAAGCAAGTAACATCTGCAATTCTCCAGCCTTCTGACCCCCACCCCTGTGTCTGAGGTGGGTTGGTTCCTGGGGATTAGAGGAATAGTGCCATGGGATCTTTTAACATCCAATCTCTTTAATATCCCACGCAAAACATGGCACCTCTGACAGTGCAGCACTCCCTCAGTGCTGGACTAGGATTGACGGTCTGGATTGAGCGCTGAACTCCCTGGTGTGGGACTTGAATCTGTGCGCTTTGGATCCCAAATAAGAGGCTGGCATTCGGCAAGGCCCGAGGCTTAAGGCCTACTTGGCTTGAGTGACAGCGGAGAAGAAATTACACTTACACGTCATATTTTATTAACATTTTAACAAAAAAAATCCATAAATAGTCACAGACGTATCCCGCTCGGTGTCTGTTTTCGTTTTAAAAACCCGCGAATTTGACCCCTCAGCCTGACAGTTCAGTCCTGTTTGGTCCCTTTTGTTAACCAAAACGTGGGGAGGGCAAGTCTGATCACATGCTCCGTTCCGCTGCTGCAACTCCACTCCGTTGATGGTGGCACTCTGTGTCACTTCTTCTGAGAGACCGTCATTTTCCGGAGGCCCTTTATTCGAATTAGCAACTCGTTAATAAAATCCTGGACCAGAGCAGGTGGAAAAAGAAAAGACATTTTAACTCTCAGAGTTTTCCCTTCTCAATGGGGAATGCTGATGTTTATACATACTGCAGCAAAGCACATTGAAAAATAAAATCGTAGAATTTATTGGTGTCACAAGTAGGTTTACATTAACACTGCAATGGAGGTACTGTGAAAATCCCCTAGTCGCCACGCTCCGGTGCCTGTTCGGGTACACTAAGGGAGAATTCAGCATGGCCAATACACCTAACCAGCACGTCTTTTGGACTGTGGGAGGAAACCAGAGCACTGGGAGGAAACCCACGCAAGAACAAGGTATTTGGCAGTTCGGGGAACATCATTGAATCCCTACAGTGTGGAAGGAGGCAATTTGGCCCATTGAACCTGTACTATCCACAATCCTACCCAGGCCCAATTCTTGTAATCCCATGCATTTACCCTGCTAATCCCCCGACACTTGGGGTCAATTTAGTGTGGCCAATCAACCTAGCCTGCACATCTTTGGACTGTGGGAGGAAACCCACACAGACACGGGGAGAACATGCAGACTCCACACAGGCAGTGACAGCTGGGAATCGAAGCCGGGTCCCTAGCACTGTGGAGCAGCAGTGCTAACCACTGTGCCACCGTGCTGCCCATGTTGAGGGGTGCTATGTAAAAGCAGGTTGCTGTTATTCAGATCCCAGCGGTGTGGTACAGGTGTGAACAAAGCCCAGTTCATCACGCAAACCAGCCTCCCATTCGTTGAATCTGTCTTCACTTCCCACTGCCTCAGCAAAGCAACTGGCATAATTAAGGATACATGCACCCCGGATATTCTCTCTTCCACCTTCTTCCTTCGTGGAAAAGATACAAAAGTCTGAGATCATATACCAACTGACTCAAGAGCAGCTTCTTCCCTGCTGCTGTCAGACTTTTGAATGGACCTACTTTGCGTCAAGTGGATCTTTCTCTGCACCCTCGCTATGACTGTAACACTACATTCTGCACTCTCTCCTTTCCTTCTCTATGAATGGTATGCTTTGTTTGTATAGTGCACAAGAAGCAATACTTTTCACTGTATCCTAATACATGTGACAATAATAAATCAAATCAAGAAACAGGTTTGCTGATGCAGAGTTAATCTGGCCAGACCCCAGCAGAGGGCACTCCAGTATCAGCATTCACATTCTCCAGGCTTTCCTATGGAATTTTTGCAATTCCTCGGATTCCAGCCCAGAAGTCATCCTGAACCTGGTGCTGAACCTGGTGATGGGGCTGAATCGAGGATCTGTCAGCCCCTTCAGCCGAATATACATGATACAGTCATAGAATTTTACAGTGCAGAAGGAGGCCATTTGGCCCATCAAGTCTGCACCGACCACAATCCCAACAGACCCTATCCCCATAATACTATGCATTTAACCTAGCTAGTCCCCTTGACACTGAGGGGCAATTTAGCACGACACATCCTCCGAACACGCACAACTTTGAATTGTGGGAGGAAACTGGCGCACCCGGAGGAAACCCACACAGACATGGGGAGAACATGCAGGCTCCACACAGACAGTGACCCGAGGCTGGAATTGAACCCGGGTCCCTGGCGCTGCGAGGCAGCAGTGCTAACCACTGTGCCTCCAAGCCGCCCAATGATGACGAGTTAGACAATACTGAAGAAGAGCAAGGGCATAGTCAGCATGGATTTACAAATGGGAAATCATATTTTACAAACTTGTTGCATTTTTTTGAGAATGTTGCTCGCAAAATTGATAAAAAAGGAGTCAATGAATGTAATATATTTGGCTTTTGATAAAGTCCCTCTCAAGAGATTGCTTAGCAAAATAAAAGCGCATGGGATTGGAGGCAATATACTGAAGTGGAGTAAGGATTGGTTAACTCTTTCAAGCATTTCCAAGGTGCAAAAACAACAAAAAATCCAGTCAACTATAGCTGATAAAGGAAGGTAAGGATTGTATAAGATTAAAAGGATAGGTTTATAAAGTTGCCAGAGATAGAAGTAAACCCGAGAATTGGGAGGCTTGTTTAGAATCATACAATCGTAGAATCCTACAGAGCAGAAGGAGGCCATTCAGCCCATTGAGTCTGCACTGACCACAATCCCACCCAGGCCCTATCCGCACAAACACATGCATTTACCCTAGCTAGACCCCTGACACCAAGGGGCAACTTAGCACAGCCAATCCACCTAAACCACACATCTTTGGACTGAGGCAGGAAACCGGGGCACCCAGAGGAAACCCGCACAAACATGGCGCAAATGTGCGAACTCCACATAGACTGTGACCCAAGTCGGGAATCGAACCCGGGTCCCTGGTGCTGTGAGGCAGCAATGCTAACCACTGTGCCACCGTGCCATAGAATACATCAAAGGAAGGCCAAGACACTGATAAAGAAAGGGACAACACACTATGAATACAATCTAGCAAAGAATGTAAGCATGACTGTAGAAGCTTCTCTTGGAAGGTCAGTGGAAGTGATTGGCGAAGACAAATGTGGGTCCATTACAGGCAGAGACAGGAGAATTTATAATGAAGAATGGAGAAATAACAGAGAAACTAAATGATTACTTTGTATCTGTTTTCACTTAGGATGATCCAGAAAATCTCCCAGACGTAGAGATCTAATCGATTGTGAAGATTGAGGAGTTGAAAGAAATTAATACAAATTAGAAGGTTGTATTGGAGAAATTAATGGGACTGAAATTTGATAATTCCCCGGGACCTGATATTCTGCATCCCAGAGAATTGGAAGAGATTGCTATAGAGATAGAGGATGCATTTGTGATCAGCTTCCAAAATTCTACAGATTCTGGAATGATTCCTGGAGATTGGAAGGGAGTAAATGTCACCCCATTATTTAAGAAAGGAGGGAGAGGAAAAACAGGGAACGACAGACCTGTTAGCCTCACACCAGCAGCAGGGAAAATGCTAGAATCAATTACAAAGGATATGATAAGTATATAATCATGATTTAATTAGGCATAGTCAGCATGGATTTACAAATGGGAAATCAGGTTTGATAAACTTGTTGGATTTTTTTGAAGATGTTACTCACAAAATTGATAAAGGAGACTCAATGAATGTAATATGTTTGGCTTTTGATAAAGTCCCTCACAGGAGATTGATTAGTAAATATAAGCACATGGGATAGGAGGCAATGTATTGAAATGGATAAAGGATTGGCTAACAGGCAGCAGATTATAGGATTAAATGGGGCACTAGCTGTGGCTAGTGATGTACCACAAGGATCATTACTTGGACCCCAGCTGTTGACAATATATATCAATGATCTGGCTGTGGGGACCAAATGTAATGTTTCCAAGCGTGTGGATGATACAAAGCTGGCAGGAATGTGTGTTGTGAGGAAGATGTAAAATAGCTACAGGGTGATTTGGACAGGTTTAGTGAGTGGGAAAGAACACGGCAGATGGAATATAATGTGGAGAATGTGACGTAATCCAGTTTGACTGAAAGGATAGGTATGCAAAGTATTTACTAAAAGGTAAGAAATTAAGGAGTGTAGGTGTTCAAAGGGATTGGGATGCCCTTATCCATAAGTCACTGAAGGCAAACTAATGTGAAGGTGCAGCAAGCTATTAGGAAAGTTAACGGAATGTTATCACAACATGATTTGAGTACAGGAATAGTGAAGTATTATTTCAATATATAATGCTTTGGTTAAACCACATCTGGAGTACTGTGTCCAGTTTACCTGAGTTTACTCTCAGGAAGGATATTATTGCCGTAAAGGTTCAGTAGACTTGTTCTGGGGATGATGCATGTGACTGTCTTATGAAGAGAGAATGGACAAACTGGTAAAATGCTGGAAAAATTCAGCAGAGCTGGAAACATTTTGAGTTTCCAGGATTCTTCTACGGAGCGAGCAGATTTTTATTTTCCCAAATTTCCACTTTTCTTTCAGATTTCCAGCATCCACAGTATTTTACTTAAACTTAAATATGTTACTCTTTTCCAATCGAGGCCACAAGTTCAGTGAAGAGGTGAACGTCTAAAATATCATAGCATTGGTGAGGACACACCTGGAGCACTGTGTGCAGTTTTGGTGTCCTTATCTGAGGAAGGATGTCCTTGCTATAGAGGGAGTACAGTGAAGATTTACCAGGCTAATTCCTGGGATGGCAGAAATGTCATATGAGGAGAGATTAAATTGGATACCATTATATTCACTGGACTTTGGAAGTAATAAGAAATATATTTATATCATTTTTCTTGTGAGGGGTATGATTAAAGTTCAGCTCTGTTTACATGGTACCGCTTTGTCTACAGCAGGCAGCTCACATGTTCAGAATGCAAGGCTCATGATTGATCCGAGATAAAAGGGTGTTTGAATCAAAGTTAATGTATTTTTGTTTATTTTTGTTTTTCCCCTGGGGTTTCAGAGTAGGGTTTTGATTGGGTTGATTGACAAGAGGCAGAGTCATGTGCTAATGGGAGGAGTTAATCTTACTGGAAATCTCATAGAAAGTTATAAACTTCAAACACGATTAGACAGGGTAGATTTAGAAGGAATGTTCCCAATGGTGGGGGAGTCCAGAACTAGGGGTCATAATTTGAGGATACTTTTAGGACTGAGGTGAGGAGATATTTCTTCACCCAGAGAGTGGGTGGATCTGGAATTCACTATCACAGACAGTAGTTGAGGCCAAAACATTGTGTGATTTCAGGAAGAATTTATAGTTCTTGGGGTTAAAGGGATCAAGGGATATAGGGGAAAGGAAGATCAGGATATTGAATTTGATGATCAGCCATGATTATAATGAATGGTGGAGCAGGCTCATAGAGCAGAATGGCCTACTCCTGCTTTGAGTTTCTGTGTTTCTATGACCCTTGTGAGTGAGAGTAATACAAATAATTCTCATTTATTTTGCATTAATCTGTTTTGTTGTCCTTTACCTCTTTGGTAGTTATCTATCAATGTTTTCCTTTTGGCAAGTGAAAAGTTTACAGCTTGGGGGTATAAACTGGTGTTGAATCATATCTGATTAGCTTTTGTACACCTCCTTCTGATGTTCTGTCTTTTTACCCATTGCCCAGTTTAAATTGAAATCTTATTATATTGAAGACAACCTTAACTAAATCTAGAGTTTCAGTAGCTGTTTCACATTTCTCTCTTATTGATGGATAACATTTATTAAATGCTGATGCACCATTATGCTGCTTAACTAAATCTGATTTGTTATTTGATTGCTAAGTCTAATTAATATGGCTTTCTTCCCAGTTGTTGGTTCTGGGGTATGGCTTTACAGAATACTGTCCTGAAACAGTGGGCAAGGGTTGGGGAAAGGCTGGAGAAGGACAATAAGTCATAATGCTGATTTAAAAAGCCAGTACAGACATGATGGGCCAAAAGGCCTCTTTCTGCCCCATAACAATTCTGTGATTGATTTTGTCAACACGCTCAAGAAATGGGCAATCTTTTGGACACAGTGGTCATGTGTTTGTCCAACTGTGTGTGGAAATCTCTCTTTGAAACCACTCAATTTAATCTGCCTGTTTAGTCTCAGTATGGTGACATTCTGCCAACTCATGTGTGTTCTCCAGGGGGCTTAATTACCACTGGTTTTAAATCCTTTTCCATTTAAATTTTATCCCAAAGTATTCCAATATCTTTCTTATCCCCTGTTACTTTGTGGAACCCATTGAATTAAGACCAAGATTGGAAGTATCCACTTTACACTGACAGAACCCCAGACTGAACTGGATACTGATGGTGCCTTCAGCCCATTTCAAAAGGTAAAGTTCTAATGTTTATTTTTTAGTGTCACAAGTAACCTTACATTAACACGGCAATGAAGTTATTGTGAAAATCCCCTTGTCGCCACACTCTGGCGCCTGTTCAGGTACACTGAGGGAAAATTTAGCATAACCAATGCACCAAACCAGCACATCTTTTGGACTGTGGAAGGAAACCAGAGCACCTGAAGAAAACCCATACAGACATGGAGAGAACATGCAGACTCCACACAGACAGGGATCCAAGCCTGGAATCAAACCCAAGTCCCTGGTGCATTAAAGCAGCACTGCTAACCACTGTGCCACCACAAGTCCACTTGGGAACCCTTACAACAGTGCCCTCCCCCATCCCCCATCCTGACTATTCGCCCAAAAGGAAAAAGTGTGTGAGACGTGCTTAAAAATAAAACTTCCCTCTGTTCCCCTTTAAACCTTTAAACCGGGTGTGTTCAGTCCCAGGTTCTGACAGCTTTGCAATGATATTGTATAATTCTCTGAGTTGAATTTATATCTGCACTTCATTCACTTTGTTCCATGTGTGGTCCATTCGTGCTGGAAGTGGCGCAACTCCTGTTTCAGCTGGATTCCTCGGAGAATTTTTTGAGATGTTTACCTATCAAAGGAAACTCAGCCTCTTTAACGAGGGCAGGAAATCAATTCCCATTGTCTATGGGCCCCTTTAATGATCCTTGGAGTTTCCTGGGTATTTCAATTTCTTTATCCAGGTGTATGTGTGTATGTCCATGCCTGTCTGCGCGTGGGTGTGTGTCTGTGGGTGTGTGTGTCTGTCTGTCTGTCTTACCTTAAAACAAAAGCTAAACTAGCTTGTAACTTAAGACCAAATACGGTAACCTCAGAGACTCTTTAATGCGTGAATTTGTCTGGGGAAAATCAACTCCAATTTTCTTCTGTTTCCTACATCTCTCGCGGGTAAAACCCTCAGATGGTCTCCTGACCGAACCTCTTTTGCTCGGAACTGGACCGGAATAAGCTGGTCCAGACTGAGTTGTTCCCGGTTGGGTGGGTGCCGGGCGCAAGGGGGGTGCGGGGTGCTGTTTACTTGTTGGAGAAGCTGAGGCTACCTCAAAACTCATAATTTGGCCATTCATGTTTCAGACAAAAGAGACGAACAGCCAACTAAATAAAATCAAATAAAACCATGGGACAAATTCACCGAATTAGGAGCAGGAGTAAGACCACTCGGCCCCTTGAGCCTGTTCTGCCGTTCAATAAGATCCCTTAAAGGGATACTGCAGAAAAGCAGCAGCATGTCAAAGGGGAATTGGCTGTTTGTACCCGTGCCACTTAAGTGGAGAAACTATCAGAGACACCCAGCAATCTAACACCAACATTGAAGAAATAAAGACACAAACAACAGAGATGTGATTTAAAATGTAGTTATCTTTTATTTCAGTTTAATTTATTTCAGTCTATATATTATTATTACTGAGTAACTTTTGTACTTGATGTTCTAAAGCTGCAGCAAGAACTGGATCTGAAGAATGAGCGTTTGCTCATTCCCAAAAACGGCTCAATGCAGAAACGTCAAATAAAAAAGTAGTTTGGAACCAGATTGACCTGATTGGTGGGCTTTGGGGGGAAAAGCCCAGGAACCCCACCCTCCCACAACCCCTCCCCGTTAAGTAATGCTGGCACCTGGGGGAGGCAAAAAACCGGAGCAAAAACCTGAGAGGCCCAATTGCAGGAAAAGCTCCGGGAAATTCCTCCCCGACCCCCCGAAGGGCAATCAAGCAAAGCTCCAGGAGACCATGGCTGCCCATGGTACATTACAAGTGGTCTCGAGTTAACCCCCATCCCATCTTCCACTCCGAGGAATTAAAACCCAACATGTGATGCAACAACATGTTAACAAGAGGATCTGCAATCTAAAGGGACAAAATACTGACTACTTTAATTAATAATGTTAACCCCTACGCTTCTAACTATGGGATATGAATATGGTGTGGATAGTTTATGATTATATTATTAACACGATTACAAATTTAATTTTTCTTTTAGACTTCATCTTCAGGCATCCAGGGCCAAGGTGAAGAATAAAAGAAAAGGCAACACAACAATTAAATACATGGGTGATGAACTACATTGGTTTGAGGGGGTCTTCTAGTTCTGGTCTATCGAGTTGGTTGGAACACACTGGTCTCCTGAAACAAATCAAAAAGATGTGCTTTACTAATCGTACAATTAATTACACTCAACCAAATCCTGAGTTACTAACGCAAGGTGCCTTACAGTAATCAATCAATTTAACTTGGATGTAAACCTATCCTGTCTGCGCCTGCACTAGCCAGCAGCAGATTATCGAGTGACGCACGTGTTGCTGACGCCTGACGGCAGCCACATTCTTCCCTCACCGTGCTAAGGGGCCTCCCTCTGAGGGCAGCCTGGTCCATGTAGTCATGTGGAGACTCCCCCTGCGCTGCCACTGCGCCTGCCACCCGCTCGGAGCTGGTGCAGCTGTTGGCTGCCGGTAGATGCAATGCCACCGAGGCCTATCCCAGGCACGGCAAGCAACCACCCTAAGGTGCCCCACGGACCAAGCCCACGCCAGGATCCCACCCGTGGGTACGGAGCCAGCAGGGTTCGGGCACTCCCGGCCAGGGAGCAGCGAACAAGCAATCGGTAAAGGTCCCCCTCTGTCACACCTTGATCCCTTTTCTCTCTTTAAACAACACTGACATAAAGGCCCAGCCATGATGATGCCTTACTTCCCCGTTTTCTTCATCCACCTGGCATGACACTTGCACTGCGGGTCAAGCCGGCTCCCAGGCTTTTTGCTCCTCCTCTACCCCCTACCAAAGGTCAGGAAACATTCCAAGTGTGACCATCTACCCTCATCCCTCCCTCCGCAAGACAAAGATGGGGCGGTGCTCCAATGAAAATAAGGCAGCTGGGGTATGACAGAGGGGGGCCCTGTTTGACTGCTGGCCAGCTGCTCTCTGCTCGAAAATGCCTGAACCCAATTGCCTCTGTAGCCCACAGGTAGAACCCTAGCAATAGGCTTGCTAGGTGGGCACCCTAAGGGCAGGAACGCTCAGCGCCAGCCATGCCTGGGATGGCGTCGATCCTAGATCTCTCCAGCACACAAGAGCTCCAGCAGCACCAAATGCAAGTCAGGCAAACAGGCGCGATGACAGCGCTTGGGGGGTCCCCATGTGACACGTGGCTGGGCTGCCAACAGAGGGAGGCTCACTGCCACTGCTCTGCCCGCTCAATGTCGGAAGGATGGGGTTGCCCAATGTTGTGGAGCACTTAAATATGTGCCAGCTGTTATTTGATATGTAACAGTGGTATTGAAATTGGGTGCAAAGCCTTGTACTGAAGGATACAAACCTGTACCAAATTCTCTTTTGTATCAGTTAGAACATCGGAGATAAAACAATTCAACAAAAGCAATTTTAACAGGTTAAACAAATAAAGATAATCTGTCACTAAATTATCAAGGCAATTGGCATCGGAAGAAAAGGTAACAAAGTGGTTTGGATGTGAAATTTCCTGCCTGATGTCGGGTGGATCAAGATTAGTATGCAAAAGCTAATCTGAAATTACTTGAGAAAAATATGTCAAGAAAATGGTGATTTATTTTGAGCTGAATTGTTCGAACAATGTTCACACTGAAATATTTACACTCACAAAGTTCACACTCACAACACACAAAATGTTCATACTCGCACAATGTTCACATTCACGCTCACAACATTCACTCTCAATGTTCACACACACACACTGTTCACACTCACACTGTTCACACTCACACATTCACTCAACTGTGGTTGGGATTTAATGGCCTCCCCGAGCTGAGTGCCGAATCCTGACTCTAATCCTAACACTGCCTCTTCCTCGTAAGCCTGAGCCCACCGCTCTTACTGTATTCCTTGGTTGACGCTGTGCCTGTTGTCATCCCGCCAGGGTCCTCGAGTGCATTTATTTGAGTTGAAAGGATGGGGCGCAACGACCTCCTCTCCCCCACCAAATTAGATTCCATGGAGAGAATGCCCCGCGGCATTGGCTTCCCACCACGACAACAATGAGCCCCATAAGTGGACAACTACTGTCTACTTATTGACCTCATTCTCATCCTCCTTGCTGGCACCAACCCAGCAGCAAGCAGGTCAGAGGATCACGAGGCAAAGGAGCACACCAAGCAAACACATACGGGCCGTATTGCTTATGGACTCCTGGGGGCTTCCTCTTTCAACTGAGGAACCCAGGATCAGGACAGGAAGAGGGGAGGCTCTCAGAGAGCCCGTCCCTCTGCCCACTTGGTGCTGACGCTCCGCGGCTTTGCGACCCCAGCCTAGCTACCCTCACACCTGCCATCATCCACCCCAGGTTCAGGATCTTCACAAAGATCCCAGGCCTCAGGTGGGTGATTGACACATTGATAAAGGATGCCACCTCCCTCCCTGATTGTTATTGTCTGCTCAACAGAGAAGCCAAAGCCCTTTGAGCTTTCAGCAAAAAGCAGAACCCTCTGCCCCCGGGGCCCATGGTCCCGAGGAGAGTTCCTGCCCATGTGGAACCTAACACTGTGGGGCCTTTTGAAATGTGAGGTGACATGAATACCTTTGCTGGGCCCCTATCGCTACCATTAAATACTCTTGTCTTTTGGTCCAGTTCCTATCCCATGATTTAATTTCCTAATTGTTTCTTTTGCTTATCTAAGATAACAGAGGAATGCATAATTAGGAATGCTATCTATGTACTTAATAAATGCTCCTTTACTAAACTCTAAATTATTCCCTATGTCTTTATTCATCCACATGGATGCTCACTAATGTTCTCTCCTATGCTTTGTTTACACTGAAGCAACTTCAGATTCTTTTATATCTATCTCTCTGCCCCCCGCACACCCACTCCCCTTCCCACCCCACCCTACCTTACACTGGTGTGGAAGGCTTCCTATTTATTCTTCCCACTAGGATTTTGATAACAATGTTCATACTGATGTTGTTTATTCTCTCCACATTCACTCACACAATGTTCATTCACACAGGGTACTCACTTCAATTATCATTACAACAATTTCCACTCACTCTCGGATGTTCACACTGAGAATGTTCAATGGACTGTGTGAGAATGTACACCAGTGGGTGAGAGGGGAGGGGGGAGGTGTAATAATGTATACTGGGAGGATACCGGGCTATGTGAAAATGTAAACCGGGTGATGTGACAATGCATACCAGGAGGTGTGATGATGTATATCGGGAGGTGTGATGATGTATATCGGGAGGTGTGATGTATATCGGGAGGCGTGATGTATATCGGGAGGTGTGATGATGTATACCGGGAAGTGTGATGATGTATACCGGGAGGTGTGAGGATGTATACCGGGAGGTGTGATGTATATTGGGAGGTGTGATGTATATCGGGAGGTGTGAGGATGTATACCGGGAGGTGTGATGATGTATACCGGGAGGTGTGATGTATATCGGGAGGTGCGATGTATATTGGGAGGTGTGATGATGTATACTGGGAGGTGCGATGACGTATACCAGGAGGTGTGATGTATGTTGGGAGGTGTGATGATGCATATCGGGAGGTGTGATGATGTATACCGGGAGGTGTGAGGATGTATACCGGGAAGTGTGATGATGTATACCGGGAGGTGCGATGATGTATACTGGGAGGTGTGACGTATACCAGGAGGTGTGATGATGTATACCGGGAGGTGTGAAGGAGCAGACAATTTAGACCATGGTGGTGTGCGGCAGTGGCAATGTACATTCAACTGTGTGAAATTGTACTCTGAGCATTAGACAAAGATGCTTTGCTATGTGTCAATGTTCAAATGTCTATATGACAATGTTCTAATGTCTATGTATCAGTGTTTAAATTTTAATGTACAAATGTCTCTGTGTTTAGGTTCAAATGTCTTTGTGTCAATCTTGTAATGTCAATGCATCAATCTTGTAATGTCTTTGTGTCAATGCTTAAATGTTTATGTGTCAATGTACAAATGTCAATGTGTCAATGTCCAAATTCCTATGTGTCAATGTTCAAATATTTATGCACCAATGTTTTAAAGTCTTTATGTCAATGCGCTAAGTCTATGTGTCAGTGTTCTAATGTCTATGTGTCAATGTCCTAATGTCAATGTACCAATGTTCAAATGTCTATGTTATGATGTGGATATGCCGGCGTTGGACTGGGGTAAACACAGTAAGAAGTCTGTCAACACCAGGTTTAAGTCCAACCGACTTATTTGATAGTAAACTCACTAGCTTTCGAGGTTTCCCTCTTCTTCAGGTGAATGGAGAGTTCTGGCCTCAGACAGAGCATATAAAGCACAGACAGTTTACGGGTTACTGATTAGAATGCGAATCTTTACACCTAACCTGCTGTTCAAGTCCTAAAGTGGCCGACAATGTGAGTGGAAGGAGCACTGATCACAGGTTAAAGAGATGTGTATTGTCTCCAGACAGCACAGTAAGTGAGGTTTTGCAAACCCAGGCAAGTCACGGGGGTTACAGATAGTGCGACATGAACCCAAGATCCCTGTTGAGACCGTCCTCATGTGTGCGGAACTTGGCTATCGGCCTCTGCTCAGTGACTCTGCGCTGTCGTGTGTCGTGAAGGACAGATAGTGCGACGTGAACCCAAGATCCCGGTTGAGACCGTCCTCATGTGTGCGGAACTTGGCTATCAGTCTCTGCTCAGCGACTCTGCGCTGTCGTGTGTCGTGAAGGACAGATAGTGCGACGTGAACCCAAGATCCCGGTTGAGACCGTCCTCATGTGTGCGGAACTTGGCTATCAGTCTCTGCTCAGCGACTCTGCGCTGTCGTGTGTCGTGAAGGTGGCCTTCACAACATACGACAGCGCAGAGTCGCTGAGCAGAGACTGATAGCCAAGTTCCGCACACATGAGGACGGTCTCAACCGGGATCTTGGGTTCATGTTGCACTCTCTGTAACCCTCGTGACTTGCCTGGGTTTGCAAAACCTCACTTACTGTACTGTCTGGAGACAATACACATCTCTTTAACCTGTGATCAGTGCTCCTTCCACTCACATTGTCGGCCACTTTAGGACTTGAACAGCAGGTTAGGTGTAAAGATTCGCATTCTAATCAGTAACCTGTAAACTGTCTGTGCTTTATATGCTCTGTCTGAGGCCAGAATTCTCCATTCACCTGACGAAGGGGTAACCTCGAAAGCTAGTGAGTTTACTATCAAATAAATCGGTTGGACTTAAACCTGGTGTTACAAATGTCTATGTGTCAGTGTTTATATTCTGTGTGTCAATGTTCTCTTGTCAATGTGTCAATATTTAAATGTCAATTTGTCAATGTTTATATGTCTATGTTTCAATGTTCTACTGTCTATGTGTCAATATTAAGCGGTTTGTGTATCAATGTTCAGCGGTTTGTGTATCAATGCTCAGCAGTTTGCATATCAATGTTCAGCGGTTTGTGTATCAATGTTCAACAGTTTGTGTGTCAATGTTCAACGAAATGTATAAAAATGTTCAGCGGAATGTGTATCAATGTTCAGCAGTTTGTGTATCAATGCTCAGCAGTTTGCATATCAATGTTCAGCGGTTTGTGTATCAATGTTCAACAGTTTGTGTGTCAATGTTCAACGAAATGTATAAAAATGTTCAGCGGAATGTGTATCAATGTTCAGCAGTTTGTGCATCAATGTTCAATGGTTTGTGCATCAATGTTCAATGGTCTGTGTATCAGTGTTCAATGGTTTGTGTATCAATGTTCAATGGTTTGTGTATCAATGTTCAGCGATTTGTGTATCAATGTTTAATGAAATGTGTAACAATGTTCAGCAGTTTGCGTATCAATGTTCAGCGGTTTGTGTGTCAATGTTCAAGGGTTTGTGTATCAATGTTTAGTGATTTGTGTATTAGTGTTCAACGAAATGTGTATCAATGTTCAGCGATTTGTGTATCACTGTTCAGCGGTTTGTGTATCAATGTTCAATGAAATGTGTCACAATGTTCAACAAAATGTGTAACAATGTTCAACGGTTTGTGTATCCATGTTCAGCGGTTTGCGTATCAGTTTGCGAGTGTGTATCTATGTTTGCCAAATGAGTGTCTATGTTTGCCAAATGTGTATCTGTTTGCCGAGTGTGTGTCTATGTTTGCTGAGCGTGTGAATCTGTTTGCCGAATGTGTGTCTGTGTTTGCCGAATGTGTGTCTATGTTGCCAAATGTGTGTCTATGTTTGCCGAATGTGTCTATGTTTGCCAAGTGTGTGTCTACATTTGCAAGTGTCTGTCCTTGTTTGCCGAATGTGTATCTATGTTTGCTGAGTGTGTGCCTATGTTTGCCGAGTGTGTGTCAATGTGTGTTGGATGCATGTGTGTGTTGGGTGTGTTGGATGTATGTGTGTTGGATGTATGAGTTTGTTGGGTGTGTTGGATGCATGTGTGTGTTGGATGCATGCATGTGTTGGATGTGTGTCAATGTGTGATGGATGAATGTCTATGTGTGTTGAGTGTGTGCCAATGTATGTTTGGTGCATGACAATGTGTGTTGAGTGTGTGGCAATGTACGTGGGCGTGTTTGACAATTTACAGGGGCATGTGCGACAATATACGCTAAGTTATTTCTTACCAATATATTACTCTATTTTCCACCAATCACATGAACACAGGTTATAAAAGCCAAACTTCTATAAATTCTGAATTAATATTAAATTGAGCAAAGCGGGTTAAATATTTGCTGCTGCTGTGCGAATCATAACTATATAATTACATTATACTACTAAATTAAATACTAAAAGAATACGTAGCTTTGTATTGGCCGCTTGATTGTCCCTTTGGGGGTGGCTCCAGAGACCTCATTTTACATCTTTCCTTCAGAACTCCTAAGGTAACAACAAACAAGGTTGGATAATAAAACAGTGGAATCGCTAAAGCTGAAATAACTGTACACCTCCATATGTTTGTCACAATTATTTCCCCCCCCCAATCAACCCCTGCCCCTCCACCCCGAGCACACAATCAGAATTCATTAAAACCTAACTTTTAAAAATAGTATTTATTAACCAGAGTTGAATTCTTCAGTTAACCAGCGAAAGTAAAAAAAATTGCCAATGTTGTGAAGATTCCTAATGAGGAAATTCCTAATTAAGGATCTTCATATAACATTGGCAAATATTTTTTAGTCTTGCTGTCAACTGTAGAATGTCAAGAACTACTCACTTGTAAAAAACCTATTTTGAGAAGTTAAAAACAAACTTTGTCAAAATTGAACATGAAAAGAAAATTAAGGCTTAACTTTTTATCCACAGCTTGGTTTCTTTTCCTCACTTGATTCCATGGAGACTTTGTTACAAGCTTTTTTTTGGAAGCCTCAATTCACAGACAAGAGGTTGGATTGGTAAAATAATGAAGCACTGAGGTTGAAATAACTGAATATTTAAAGACTGAAGGAGGTTTAAGAGAGAGAAGAGAGGGAGCATGTTAACCCAAACACACCGTCAAGACATCAGGCTGTGCGACAGTGCTGCCCTTTATCTCTCACTGGGTGAAACTGCATCACAATCAGTGATGTCAAATACTTCACAGTGGTTGCTTAATTTTAATTTGGTCATCTCATCACAGTACCCAGCTCGACCAATGGGAGACTTTGCTGACAGCTCCCTTTTTAGCTTTTTAGGTTTAGTTTGAGTGGCAACTGTAGGATTTTAAGAACTACTAATATCTGCCAAGTGTGCGGATGATACGAAGCTGGTGGGAATGTGTGTTGTGAGAAAGATGTAAAACGGCTACAGGGCAATTTGGACTTAGTGAGATTAAGTGAGTGGGAAGGATCATGGCAGATAGAATATAATGTGAGGTAATCCATTTGGGTAGAAAGAACAGATGTGCAGAGCATTTCCTAAATGGTAAAAAATTAGAAAGGGTAGATTTCTATCCTTGTCCATAAGCGACTGAAGGCTAACTTGCAGGTGCAGCAAGCTATTAGGGAAATTAATGGAAAGTTAGCCATTATGACAACTGAATTTGAGTACAGGATTAGTGAAGTATTACTTGAAGTGGGTGATCATTTATGATTGTATTGAATGTTGGAACAGGCTGAAAAGCCTGCTCCCGTGTTCCCAGGAATGTGGCAGCAGTGTTTTCCAGAGACCATGCTGGGATTGGGCTGAGCCAGTGGGTAAAAGTCCTCCTTTCTCTTCTGTTTCTCCTGTGTATATGGGGTTGTGCATTTTCAATAAACAATGACATAGCTTACAGCACTGATACATTGCTTCAAGGCACAAAACCCCAAAAAAGCCAGTCCAACAGGCTGACAAAGGAAGGGAAGGATTGTATAAGATTAAAAGGAAAGGTTTGTCAAGTTGCCAGAAATAGTTGCAAAAATACAGCAAAGGAAGGGCAAGACACTGATAAAGAACGGGAGAACAGAATATGAATGCAATCTAGGAAAATGCATAAACATGACTGTAAAAGCATCATTAGGTTTGGAAAAAGGAAATATTTGGCTAAAACAAATGTGGGAACATTACACTAAGATAAAGGCAAAATACTGCAAATGCTGGAATCCCAAATAAAAACAGAAAATGCTGGAAAATCTCAGCAGGTCTAACAGTGTCTGTGGAGAGAGAATTGAGCCAACGTTTCAAAACATAGACTCTATTCACTCTCCACAGACATTTCAGACCTGCTGAGATTTTCCAGCATTTTCTGTTTTTGGGTCCATTCCCAGCAGTGTCAGGAGAATTCAAAATGGGGAATAAAGAAATGGCAGAGAAACTAAATGATTATTTTGTATCTGTTTTCACTGAGGAAGATCCAGGAAATCTCCCAGATTTAGACATCCAAAAGATTTTGGAGAATGAGGAGTTGAAGGAAGTTTGTTTAAGTAAGAAGCTTGTATTGGAGAAATTAATGGGACTGAAAGTTTATCATTCCCCAGGACCTGAAATTTTGCATCCCAGAGAATTGGAAGAGATTGCTATCGAGATAGAGGATGCATTGGTGATCATCTTCCTAAATTCTATAGATTCTGGAATGATTCATGGAGATTGGGAGGGAGTAAATGTGACTCTATACAAAAAGGGTGGAAGAGAAAATAGGAGACTGCAGAGGTGTTAGCCTTAGTATTAGGGAAAATGCTAGAATATTCTCTGGGATGAATAACATCAGGTCCCGGGGAATTATCAAATTTCAGTTCCTTTAATTTCTCCAATACAACCTTCTTACTCAAATGAACTTCATTCAACTCCTCATTCTCCAAAGTCCTTTGGGTGTCTAAATCTGGGAGATTTCCTGGATCTTCCTCAGTGAAAACAGGTACAAAGTAATCATTTAGTTTCTCTGCCATTTCTTTATTCCCCCATAATGAATTCTCCTGACTCTGCCGGTAATGGACACAAAAACAGAGAATGCTGGAAAATCTCAGCAGGTCTAACAGTGTCTGTGGAGAGTGAATAGAGTCAATGTTTTGAAATGTTGGGTCCATTCTCTCTCCAAAGGTGCTGTCTGACCTGCGGAGATTTTCCAGCATTTTCTGTTTTTATTTGAGATTCCAGCATTTGTGTAATGGACCTACATTTCTTTTAGCCAAACACTTCCTTTTTGTATATCTTGAGAAGCTTTTATTGTCTATGATTATGTATTTTCACTAAATTGCATTCATATTCTGTTCTCCCTTTCTTTATTAGTGTCTTGCCCTTCCTTTGCTGCATTTTTGCAACTATTTCTGGCAACTTTACAAACGTTTCCTTTTAATCTTGTACAACCCTCTCATTCCTTTATCAGTCATGGTTGACTGGCTTTTTGGGGTTTTGCACTTTGAAGCAATGCATCTGTGCTGTAAGCTATGTCATTGTTCTTTATATATTGAAAATGAACAACCCCACACAGACAGGAGAAACAGAAGAGAAAGGAGGACTTTTACTCATTGGCCCAGCCCAAACCACCCAGGGTCGCTGGAAAACACTGCTGCCACATTCATAGGAACATAGGAACAGCAGCAGGCCATTCAGCCCCTCGAGCCTGCTCCAACATTCAATACAATCATAAATGATCAGCAACTTCAAGTAACATTTCACTAATCCTGTACTCAAACTCAGTTGTGATAACGGCTAACATTCCATTAACTTTCCTAATACCTTGCTGCACCTACATATTTACCCTTCAGTCGCTTATGGACAAGGTCAGGTACGTTTGTAAATCTACACTTCCTAATTTCTTACCATTTAGGAAATATTCTGCACATCTGTTCTTTCTCCCCAAATGGATTACCTCACATTTTTCCACATTATATTCTATCTGCCATGATCCTTCCCCCTCACTAAATCTGTCCAAATTGCCCTGTAGCCGTTTTACATCTTTCTCACAACACACATTCCCACCAGCTTCATATCATCCGCACACTTGGTGGATATTAGTAGTTCTTAACATTCTACAGTTGACGAGCAAACTAAAAGTAAAAAGCTAAAAAGGGAGCTGTCAGCAAAGTCTCCCATTGGTCAAGCTGGGTACAGTGATGCAATGACCAAATTAAGCAACCATTGTGAAGTATTTGACATCACTGATTGTGATGCAGTTTCACCCAGTGAGACATAAAGTGCAGCACTGTCGTACAGCCTGATGTCTCGAAGGTGAGTTTGGGTAAACATGCTCTCTCTCTTCTCTCTCTTAAACCTCCTTCAGTCTTTAAATATTCAGTCTTTTCAACCTCAGTGCTTCATTATTTTACCAATCCAACCTCTTGTCTGTGAATTGAGGCTTCCAAAAAAAAGCTTGGAACAAAGTCTCCGTGGAGTCAAGTGAGAAAAAGAAACCAAGCTGTGGATAAAAAGTTGTCTTAATTTTCTTTTCATGCTCAATTTTGACAAAGTTTATTTTTGAGAACCCATCTTTTGAAAATAGTATTTTACAAGTAAGCAGTTCTTAACGTTCTACAGTTCACGAGCAAATTTAAAAAACATTTGCCAATATTATCGAGAACCTTAAAAGACCATTTTTTCTCATTAGGAATCTTCACAACTTTGGCAATTTTTTTAAAACTTTTTGCTTGTCGACTGCAGAACTGAACTCTGGTTAACAAAACTATTTTAGGTTTTAATGAGTTCTGTTTATGTGCTCAGCGGAGTGGGGGGGTGGGGGATGGAGTGGGATTTCATCATGACGAACGTATGGAGGTACGCAGTTATTTCAGCTTTAGTGATTCCACTGTTTTATTGTCCAACCTTGTTTGTTGTTACCTTAGGAATTCCAAAGAAAAGATGTAAAATGAGGTCTCTGGAGCCTCGCAAAGGAATAACCAAGCAGCCAATACAAAGCTATGTATTCTTTTAGTATTTAGTTTAACAGTATATTAGAATGTTATAGTTATGATTTGCACAGCAGTAGCAAATATTTAATCCATTTTGCTTAATTTAATATTTATTTAGAACTTACAGATGTTTGGTTTTAATAACTCGTGTTCATGTGATTGGCGGAAAATAGAGTAATATATGTTGGTAAGGAATAACATAGCGTACACTGTTGCACACACCCGTGTAAATTTTCAAACACGCCCGCGTACACTGTCACACATGCCTGCATATATTGACACACACAAAGGACATACATTAACAACGCATCCAGCATAGGTTTACGAACAATCATTGTACATTTTCACACACCCAACAGGCACATTGCCACACACTCAACACATATTGACATGCACACAAAACATATTGTCACAAACCCAACACACATTGTCACACACTCAAAACGCATTGACACACAACCAACACATACATGCATCCAACACACACATGCACCCAACATACCCCTGTGTTCAACACACAACTGCATTCAACACACCCTTGCATTCAACACACCCATGCATCCAACACACACCTGCATTCAACGCACCCCTGCATTCAACACACCCAAGCATCCAACACACCCCTGCATCGAACACACCCCTGCATTCAACACATGCCTGCATTCAACACACCCATGCATTCAACACACCCATGCACCAATACACACTTGCATTCAACACACCCATGCATTCAACACACACATGCATCCAACACAACCATGCATCCAACACATCCTTGCACTCAACACATCCCTGCATGTACCACACCCATGCATCCAACACACCCCTGCATTCAAAACACACATGCATCCAACAAACCACTGCATCCAACACACCTATGCATTCAATACGCCCGTGCATTCAACATAGCCTGCATTCAACACACCCATGCATCCAACACACCCCTACATTCAACACGCCCCTACATTCAACACACCCCTGCATTCAACACGCCCCTACATCCAACACACCCCTGCATTCAACACACCCCTGCGTTCAACACACCCATGCATCCAACATAGCCTGCATTCAACACACCCCTGCATCCAACACACTCATGCGTCCAACACACCCATGCATTCAACACATCCCTGCATTCAACACACACCCCTACATCCAACATGCCCTTGCATCCAACATACCCCTGCATCGAACACATCCCTGCATTCAACACACCCTTGCATCCAACACACCCTTGCATCCAACACACACCTGCATTCAACACACCCATGCATCCAACACACCCATGCATCCAATGCACCCATGCATCCAACACACCCATGCATCCAACAGACTCATGCATCCAACACACCCTTGCATTCAACACACCCTTGCATCCAACACACTCCCGCATTCAACACACTCCTGCATCCAACACACCCCTGCTTCCAACACACCCCTGCATCCAACACACCCATGCATCCAACACATGCCTGCATTCAACACACCCTTGCATCCAACATACTCCCACATTCAACACATCCCTGCATCCAACACAACCCTGCATCCAACACACCCATGCATCCAATACACCCATGCATCCAACACACCCCTGTGTTCAACAAACCTATGCATTCAATACACCAATGCTGCCAATACACCCCTGCATCCAACACACCCTTGCATCCAACACACAACTGCATTCAACACACTCCTGCATTCAACACACCCATGCATCCAACACACTCATGCATCCAACACAACCCTGCATTCAACACACCCCTGCATTCAAAACACCCCTGCATTCAACACACCCATGCAGCCAACACATCCTTGCATCCAACACACCCTTGCATCCAACACACACCTGCATTCAACACACTCCTGCATTCAACACACCCATGCATCCAACACACTCCTGCATTCAACACACACCCCTGCATCCAACATGACCTTGCATCCAACATACCCCTGCATCGATCTCATCCCTGCATTCAACACACCATTGCATCCAACACACCCTTGCATCCAACACACTCATGCATCCAACACACACCTGCATTCAACACACTCATGCATCCAACACATCCCTACATTCAACACACCCCTGCATTCAACACACCCATGCATCCAACACACACCCCTGCAACCAACATGCCCTTGCATCCAACATAGCCCTGCATCAAACACACCCCTGCATTCAACACACCCTTGCATCCAACACACTCATGCATCCAACACACCCCTGCATTCAACGCACTCCTGCATTCAACACACCCATGCATCCAACACACCCATGCATCCAATACACCCATGCATCCAACACACCCATGCATCCAACACACACATGCGCCCAACACACCTCTGCATTCAACACCACATGTCCAACACACCCATGCATCCAACACACCACTGCATCCAACACACCCCTGCGTTCAACACACCTATGCATTCAATACACCAATGCTGCCAACACACCCCTGCATCCAACACGCTCCTGCGTTCAACACACCCATGCATACAACACATCCATGCATCCAACACACCCTGCATCCAACACACCTCTGCATTCAGCACACACCTGCATTCAACATACCACATGCATCCAACCCATCCCTGCATTGAACACGCCGCTGCATTCAACACACCCCTGCATCCAGCACACACATGCATCCAACATACACATGCAACCAACACACTAATGCATCCAACATACACATGCATCCAACACACCCCTGCATTCAACACACACATGCATCCAACACTCCCAACATAAACATGCATCCAACATGCAAATGCACCCAACACACATGCATCCAACATGGGTATACCCTTAGATAAGGTAGGAGAATACTATTTACAGAGGAGACACCTGAAAATAGTTTTTCAAAAACTTGTCAAGTACAAAGTCAGGGAAAATCTGATCAACATCCAAACCACTTTGTTACCTTTTGTTCCAATGCCAATTGTCTTGATAATTTAATGACAGATTATCTTTATTTGTTTAACCTGTTAAAAATGCTTTTGTTGAATTGTTTTATCTCCAATGTTCTAACTGATACAAAAGAGAATTTGGTACAGGTTTGTATCCTTCAGTACAAGGCTTTGCACCCAATTTCAATACCACTGTTACATATCAAATAACAGCTGGCACATATTTAAGTGCTCCACAACATTGGGCAACCCCATCCTTCCGACATTGAGCGGGCAGAGCAGTGGCAGTAAGCCTCCCTCCGTTGGCAGCCCAGCCACGTGTCACATGGGGACCCCCCAAGCGCTGTCATCGCGCCTGTTTGCCTGACTTGCATTTGGTGCTGCTGGAGCTCTTGTGTGCTGGAGAGATCTAGGATCGACGCCATCCCAGGCTCGGTTGGCACTGAGCGTTCCTGCCCTTAGGGTGCCCACCCAGCAAGCCTATTGCTAGGGTTCTACCTGTGGGCTACAGAGGCAACTGGGTTCAGGCATTTTCGAGCAGAGAGCAGCTGGCCAGCAGTCAAACAGGGCCCCCCTCTGTCATACCCCAGCTGCCTTATTTTCATCGCAGGAACACCAGACACAAGGTTTCTCCCAACGGTGCCTGGTGTTGCTGTGATGAAAATGTAGAGAGATGGTGAGGATGGGGAAGTACCACGTGGAGGTGTGACACCGCCCCATCTTTGTCTTGCGGAGGGAGGGATGAGGGTAGATGGTCACGCTTGGAATGTTTCCTGACCTTTGGTAGGGGGTAGAGGAGGAGCAAAAAGCCTGGGAGCTGGCTTCTTGCACCCCTTGACCCGCAGTGCAAGCGTCATGCCAGGTGGATGAAGAAAAGGGGGAAGTAAGGCATCGGCATGGCTGGGCCTTTATGTCAGTGTTGTTTAAAGAGAGAAAAGGGGCCAAGGTGTGACAGAGGGGGACCTTTTCCGATCGCTTGTTTGCCGCTCCCTGGCCGGGAGTGCCCGAACCCTGCTGGCTCCGTACCCACGGGTGGGATCCTGGCGTGGGCTTGGTCCGTGGGGCACCTTAGGGTGGTTGCTTGCCGTGCCCGGGATAGGCCTCGGTGGCATTGCGTCTACCGGCAACCAACAGCTGCACCAGCTCCGAGCAGGTGGCAGGCGCAGTGGCAGCGCAGGGGGAGTCTCTACATGACTACATGGACCAGGCTGCCCTCAGAGGGAGGCCCCTTAGCACGGTGAGGGAAGAATGTGGCTGCCGTCAGGCGTCAGTAACACGTGCGTCACTCGATAATCTGCTGCTGGCTAGTGCAGGCGCAGACGGGATAGGTTTACATCCAAGTTAAATTGATTGATTACTGTAAGGCACCTTGCGTTAGTAACTCAGGATTCGATTGAGTGTAATTAATTGTACGGTTAGTAAAGCACATCTTTTTGATTTGTTTCAGGAGACCAGCGTGTTCCAACCAACTCGATAGACCAGAACTAGGAAACCCCCTCAAAACAATGTAGTTCATCACCTATGTATTTAATTGTTGTGTTGCCTTTTCTTTTATTCTTCACCTTGGCCCTGGATGTCTGAAGATGAAGTCTAAAAGAAAAATTAAATCTGTAATCGTGTTAATAATATAATCATAAACTATCCACACCACATTTATATCCCATATTTATTTAAATAGAGATTTCCGAGGCACAGATTGCTAAATTAAGAAAGAGAGGGTCTAGAGTTTCTTAATATTGTGCCAGGGATTAGTTAGGTGCTGTATTTTAAAATTACATCAGGTGTAAAGTAAATCAGAACAGAGTAAATTCCCATGTATGTTGGTTTTTTTTGAGAGCATGGTTAGTGTTTGAAATTCAACACCCGAGAGAAATAAGTAATTGAATATATTGAAGGATAAATTTAGATAAAATTTTGGGAGCAGAGCAAAGCAAGAAAATTGTTAATTCGTTAAAGTGAGTCCCATCTTAATTCATAGTGTTTTAAAAGGGTCAACTGCTGCTCCTATTAATGTTAAACATAGCACGCAGGTTTAGAAGCATAGAGGTTAACATTATCAAATAAAGTAGTCAGTATTTTGTCCCTTTAGATTGCAGATCCTCTTGTTAACATGGTGTTGCATCACATGTTGGGTTTTAATTCTTCGGGGTGGAAGTTGGGATGGGGGTTAACTCGAGACCGCTTGTAATGTACCATGGGCAGCCATGGTCTCCTGGAGCTTTGCTTGATTGCCCTTCGGGGGGTCGGGGAGGAATTTCCCGGAGCTTTTCCTGCAATTGGGCCTCTCAGGTTTTTGCTCCGGTTTTTTGCCTCCCCCAGGTGCCAGCATTACTTAACGGGGGGGATTGTGGGAGGGTGTGGGGTTCCTGGGCTTTTCCCCCCAAAGCCCACCAATCAGGTCAATCTGGTTCCAAACTACTTTTTTATTTGACGTTTCTGCATTGAACTGTTTTTGGGAATGAGCAAACGCTCATTCTTCAGATCCAGTTCTTGCTGCAACTTTAGAACGTCAAGTACAAAAGTCACTCAGTAATAATAATATATAGACTGAAATAAATTAAACTGAAATAAAAGATAACTACATTTTAAATCACATCTCTGTTGTTTGTGTCTTTATTTCTTCAATGTTGGTGTTACAGATTGCTGGGTGTCTCTGATAGTTTCTCCACTTAAGTGGCACGGGTACAAACAGCCAATTCCCCTTTGACATGCTGCTGCTTTTCTGCAGTATCCCTTTAAGAGATCTTATTGAATGGCAGAACAGGCTCAAGGGGCCGAGTGGTCTTACTCCTGCTCCTAATTCGGTGAATTTGTCCCATGGTTTTATTTGATTTTATTCAGTTGGCTGTTCGTCTCTTTTGTCTGAAACATGAATGGCCAAATTATGAGTTTTGAGGTAGCCTCAGCTTCTCCAACAAGTAAACAGCACCCCACACCCCCCTTGCGCCCGGCACCCACCCAACCGGGAACAACTCAGTCTGGACCAGCTTATTCCGGTCCAGTTCCGAGCAAAAGCGATTCGGTCAGGAGACCATCTGAGGGTTTTACCCGCGAGAGATGTAGGAAACAGAAGAAAATTGGAGTTGATTTTCCCCAGACAAATTCACGCATTAAAGAGTCTCTGAGGTTACCGTATTTGGTCTTAAGTTACAGATAGACACACACATACACACACCCATGTGCACACACAACTCCAAGGATCATTGAAGGAATTGACTCCCTGACCTCATTAAAGAGGTTGTGTTTCGTTTTGATACATAAGCTCTCCAAGGAACCCGGCTGAAACAGGAGTTGCGCCACTTCCAGCATGAATAGACCACACGTGGAACAAAGTGAATGAAGTGCAGATATAAATTCAACTCGGAGGGTTATACAATATCATTGCAAGGCTGTCAGAACCGAGAACTGAACATACCAGGTTTAAAGGCCTCAAAGGGGATCAGAGAGAAGTTTTATTTTTAAGCACATCTTCTCACACACTTTTTCCCTTTGAGGGAATAGTGGGAAAGGGTTCCCAAGTGGATTTGTGGCAGCACCGTGGCACAGTGGTTAGCACCACTACGTCACAATACCAGTGACCTGGGTTTGATTCCCAACTTGGGTCACTGTGTGTGTGGAGTCTGCGCGTTCTCTCCATGTCTGCATGGGTCTCCTCCGGGTGCTCTGGTTTCCTTCCACAGTCCAAAAGGTGTGCTGCTTAGGTGCATTGGCCATGCTAAATTCTCCCTTGATGTGCCCAAAACAGGCGCCGGAGTGTGGCGACTGGGGGATTTTCGCAGTGACTTCATTATACTGTTACTGTAAGACTACTTGTGACACTAACAACTAAACGTTAGAACTTTATTTTTTGAAATGGGCTGAAGGCACTATCAGTATCCAGTTCAGTCTGGGGTTATGTCAGTGTAAAGTGGGTACTTCTGATCTCGGTCTTTGTGAGGTTACTTGAGACACTAATAAATTTTAAACTTTGCCAGCCTGTTGATCGCGCTATGATCCTTCCGTGATCAACAAGTCCTAGAGTTGGACTTAAATCTGGAGCTTCTGGTCCTGAGGTAGAGACAAGGACCACTGTGCCACAAGATCCCCAGCATAGGGGTGGGGTTGCATTAATGCTTAAAATTAATTCCATAAGGAAAAATAACGGGGGATAAGAAAGTTATCAGAAACCTTTTGGATAAAATTAAATGGAAAAGGAGTTAAAACCAGTGGTAATTAAGCCCCCAGGAGAACACAGAATGATGCCTCATGGAGACTAAACAGGCAGATTAAATTGAGTGTTTCCAAAGAGTGACTTCCCCACACAGTTGGATAAACACGTGACACTGTGTCCAAAAGATAGCCCATTTCTTGAATATATTGACAAAAATCAATCACAGAATTCTTTTGCAGAAAGAGACCATTTGGCCCATCATGTCTGCACTGGCTTTCCAAGTCAGCATTATGACTTATTGTCCTTTTCCAACCTTTCCCCAACACTTGCACACTGTTTCAGGACAATATTCTGCAAAGACATGCCCCAGAACCAACAACTGCAGAGAAAGCTATATTAAGTTATCAAATAACAAACCATATTTAGTTAAATAGCATAATGGTGCGAATGCTGGAATACCAAATAAAAAAATCAAAATGTTGGAAAATCGCAGTGGGTCTGACAGTGTCTGTGAGAAAGAGAATAGAGCCAACATTTCAAAACACTGACTCTATTCTCTCTCCACAGACGCTGGCAAACCTGCTGAGATTTTCCAGCATTTTCTGGTTTTATTTCAGATTCCAGATGCGCAGTATTTTGCCTTTATCTTCATGTAAAGGACCCAGGTTTGTTTTAGTCAAACACTTCCTTTTTACATACCTAGATGAGCTTTTACTGTCCATCTTTATGTATTTTGCTAGATTGTATTCATATTCAGTTCTCCCTTTCTTTATCAGTGTCTTGCCCTTCCTTTGCTGTATTTTTGTAACTATTTATAAACATTTCCTTTCAACATTATCCAATCCTTATCTTCCTTTATCAGTCATGGTTGACTGGCTTTTTGGGGTTTTGCACTTTGAAGCAATGCATCTGTGCTGTAAGCTATGTCATTGTTCTTTATATATTGAAAATGAACAACCCCACACAGACAGGAGAAACAGAAGAGAAAGGAGGACTTCTACCCATTGGCCCAGCCCAAACCACCCAGGGTGGCTGGAAAACACTGCTACCACATCATAGGAACAGGATCAGGCCATTCAGCCCATCGAGCCTGCTCCAACGTTCAATACAATCATAAATGATCAGCAACTTCAAGTAACATTTCACTAATCCTGTACACAAATTCAGTTCCAACAGCTTACATTCCATTTATTTTCCTAATGGCTTGCTGCGCTTGCAAGTTAGCATTCAGTCGCTTACGGACAAGATTAGATCATTTTGTACATCAACACTTTCTAATTTCTTACTATTTAGTAAATATTCTGCACACTTGTTCTTTCTACCCAAATGGATTACCTCACATTTTTCCACATTATATTCTATTTGCCATGTTCTTCCCCACTCACTAATATTGCCCTGTAGCCATTTTACATCTTCCTCACAACACACATTCCCACCAGCTTTGTATCATCCACACACTTGGCGGAGCAAGTGGGCAAGGACCTGGCAGAGGCTGAGCGAGTGGGCAAGGACCTGGCAGGTGGAGTATATTGTTAGCAAGTCTGAGGTTATCCACTTTGGCAGAAATAATAGTAGGAAGGATTATTATTTAAAAGGCGAAAAGCTGCAGCATGCTACGGTGCAGAGGGATCTGGGGGTCCTTGTGCATGAGTCGCGAAAACCCAGTCTGCAGGTGCAGCAGGTGATCAAGAAGGCGGATAGAATGCTGGCCTTTCTAGCGAGGGGGATAGAATATAAAAGTAGGGAGGTCTTGCTGCAACTGTACAGGGTACTGGTGAGGCCGCAACTGGAGTACTGTGTACAGTTTTGGTCGTCACACTTGCGCAAGGATATATTGGCCTTGGAGGGAGTGCAGAGAAGGTTCACTAGGTTGATACCGGAGATGAGGGGGTTGGACTATGAAGAGAGACTAAATAGACTAGGCCTGTACTCATTGGAGTTTAGAAGAATGAAGGGGGATCTTATACAGATGTATAAGGTAATGAAAGGGATGGACAGGGTAGAGGTAGAGAGATTCTTCCTGCTTAGAAAGGATAGCAGGACTAGAGGGCACAGCCTCAAGATAAGGGGAGGGGGCAGTTTAGATCAGAGTTGAGGAGGAACTTTTCACTCAAAGGGTGGTGACTCTCTGGAATTCTCTGCCCGTTGAAGTGGTGGAAGCTACCTCACTAAATACCTTTAAGTCACGGGTAGATAGGTTTTTGATAGACAAGGGAATTAAGGGTTATGGGGAGAAAGCGGGAAAGTGGAACTGATCCACTTCAGATCAGCCATGATGTTATTGAATGGCGGGGCAGGCTCGAAGGGCTAGATGGCCTACTCCTGCTCCTATTTCTTATGTTCTTATATTAGTAGTTCTTAACATTCTACAGTTGCCGGGCAAAACTAAAACACCAAAAAGGAGCTGTCAGCAAAGTCTCCCATTGGCAAAGCTGAGTACAGTGATGCCATGACCAAATAAAACAACCATTCCGGTGTATTTGACATCACTGATTGTGATGTGCTTTTACGCAGTGAGAATAATTCTCAGACAGCCTGATGGTGCGCTTGAGTAAGCATTCTCTCTCTCTTCTCTCCCTTAAATCTCCTTTAGAGTTTAAATGTTCAGTCTTTTCAACCTCAGTGCTTCATTATTTTACCAATCCAACCTCTTGTTCGTTAATGTAGGCTTCCAACAAAAAAGAGATTGTGGCAAAGAACCAAGGCAGGAAAAGAAACCAAGCAGTGGAAAAAAAGTTAAGTTTTAATTTTCTTCTCATGTTCAATTTTGACAAAGTTTAGTTTCAAAAAAATAACTTTTGAAAATAGTTTTCTTTTACAAGTCAGTAGTTCTTAACATTTTACAGTTGATGAGCAAAGCCAAAAAGTATTTGCCAATGTTATGAAGGTCCTTAAAAAAATATTTTTCCTAATTCAGAATCTTCACAACACTGGCAAATATTGTTTTATTTTTGCACGTCAACTGAAGAACTGAACTCCTGTGAAAAAAACTTTTTAAAAGTTGGGTTTTAATGTTTGTGTGCTGGGTGGGTGGGCGGAGGTGAAATAATTGTGGGGAACATACGGTGGAGAGTAAAACAGCAACTTAGCATTTATTTTTTTAAAAAAAGAACGATATAAATTCAATACCCCTGAAGCCAGTCCAGTTGGAAGTTTTTGAGATATCTCTGTTTGTTTTTGGAATGTTTGCTTTCCGTTGCCGTGGGATGTCACAGTGATATCGCTCGTTACCGCGGTCACCGCGAGCAACAACGACAAAGGTTTGTCAACCCCAGTTCCTGTTGGTCGGGCCAGGTGCTCCGAGTATGTCACAGTGGGTCTGTGTCATGGGGAGGGTGACTCAATGAGGCGAGAGTTGTTGTCCGTCCGTCATGACCGATTCTGATGCAACTTCCCCATGATGATGCGTAACAAAGAAAAAAGAACAAAGAACACCACAGCACAGGAAGCAGGCCCTTTGGCCCTGCAAGCCCGCGCCGCCCATTTTAACACTCAGTCCGTGCCTCATTCCAATCCTCCTTCTACTTATGACTTTTGTCTACATCTAGTGGACTCCACAATAAAGGGGTGCAAATTTAGGGAATTATATGTGCGCCAGATTAAGGGAGATCCAATTTAGGGACAATTTATTAACACCAATCAGCCTAAAAGCACATTTTTGGGGTGTGGGAGGAAACCGGAGCACCCGGAGAAAACCCAGGCAAGCACGGGGAGAATGTGCAAACTCCCACAGACAATGACCCAAGCAGGAGATCCGACCCGGGTCCCTGTAGCTGCACAGCAAACAGTGATAGTCACTGAGCTGTCATGTTGCCCGTCAATGGGTCCAGTTTAAGCGCACACTAACGACGTGAAGCACTAGGCAGCTCTAGAAGCAACATCCAAGAGCAGCCTTCGCACGACCCACTGCGTGTATACCCCTTGTTGGCCAACAAAGAGTGCCACCCTGAGCCAGAACTCTGGAAGGTGCTAGCTTGGAAAACTTTGTTCCCCCCTTTCACCTCCCCCACTCCAGACCTTGCAGCCGCTTTTATCAGTGTGTGTGCAGTTATTTCAGCTTTAGTGATTCCACTGTTTTATTGTCCAACCTTGTTTGTTGTTACCTTAGGAGTTCAAAAGAAAAGATGTAAAATGAGGTCTCTGGAGCCAACCAAACGAACAACCAAGCGGCCGATACAAAGCTATGTTTTCTTTTAGTATTTAATTTAGTAGTATACTCTAATTACATAATTACAGCAATACCAAATCTTTAATCTGCTTTTCTTAATTTAATATTTATTTAGAACTTTTAGATGTTTGGCTTTAATAACTGGTGTTAATGCGATTGATGTGGAGATGCCAGCATTGGACTGGGGTAAAACAGAAAGAAATCCCACAACACTAGTTTAAAGTCCAAACAGGTTTATTTGTAACAAAAGCCGCAAGCTTTTGGGACAGCCTGTCCCTTCATTAGGTGGCTGGGAGTTCTGATCGTAAAAAGGACACAAAGACAATTTACATGCATAATGATTGGAATGTGAGTCTTTACAGCTAATCAATTCTTAAAGATACAGACAATGTGAGTGGAGAGAGCTTTAAGCACAGGTTAAAGAGATGTGTATTGTTTCCAGACTGGAAAGTTAGTGAGATTTTGCAAGTCTAGGCAAGTCATGGGAGTTACAGATAGTGTGACATGAACCCAAGATCCCGGTTGAGGCCGTTCTCATGTGTGCGGAACTTGACTATCAGTTTCTGCTCAGCGACTCTGTGCTGTCATGTGTCCTGAAGAGAACGCCCACCCAAAGATCAGAGGCCGAATGCCCATGACCGCTGAAGTGTTCCCCAACAGGAAGAGAACAGTTTTGCCTGGTGATTGTCGAGTGATGTTCATTCATCCGTTGTCGTAACGTCTGCATGGTCTCCCCAATGTACCAAGTCTCAGGACATCCTTTCCTGCAGCGTATCAGGTAGACAACGTTGGCCGAGTTGCAAGAGTATGTACCGTGTACCTGGTGGATGCTGTTCTCATGTGAGATGATGGCATCCGTGTCGATGATCCGGCATGTCTTGCAGAGATAGCTGTGGCAGGGTTGTGTGGTGTTGTGGTCACTGTTCTCCTGAAGGCTGGGTAGTTAGCTGCGGACAATGGTCTGTTTGAGGTTGTGCAGTTGTTTGAAGGCAAGAAGTGGGGGTGTGGGAATGGCCTTGGCAAGATGTTCATCTTCATCAATGAGATGTTGAAGACTCCGGAGAAGATGTCGTAGCCTCTCCGCTCTGGGGAAGTACTGGATGACGAAGGCAACCTCAAACAGACCATTGTTCGCAGCAAACTACCCAGCCTTCAGGGGAACAGGGACCACAACACCACACAACCCTGCCACAGCAACCTCTGTAAGATGTGTACCTGGTGGATGGTGTTCACACGTGAGATGATGTCATCCATGTTGATGATCCAGCATGTCTTACAGAGGTTGCTGTGGCAGGGTTGTGTGGGTTGTAGTCACTGTTCTCCTGAAGGCTGGGTAGTTTGCTGCGAACAATGGTCTGTTTGAGGTTGCCTTCGTCATCCAGTACTTCCCCGGAGCGGAAGGGCTAAGACATCTTCTTCGGAGTCTTCAACATGTCATTGATGAAGATGAACACCTTGCCAAGGCCATCCCCACACACCCACTTCTTGCCTTCAAACAACTGCACAACCCCAAACAGACTATTGTTCGCAGTAAACTACCCAGCCTTCAGGAGAACAGTGACCACGACACCACACAACCCTGCCACAGCAACCTCTGTAAGACGTGCCGGATCATCGACACGGATGCCATCATCTCACGTGAGAACACCATCCACCAGGTACACAGTTCATACTCTTGCGACTTGGTCAATGTTGCCTACCTTATACGCTGCAGGAAAGGATGTCCCAAGACTTGGTATATTGGGGAGGCCGTGCAGACGTTACAACAACGGATGAATGAACACCGCGCGACAATCACCAGGCAAAACTATTCTCTTCCTGTTGGGGAACACTTCAGCGGTCATGGGCACTCGGCCTCTGATCTTTGGGTGGGCGTTCTCCAAGGCGGCCTTCAGGACACACGAAACGCAGTCACTGAGCAGAGACTGATAGCCAAGTTCCGCACACATGAGAACGGCCTCAACCGGGATCTTGGGTTCATGTCACACTATCTGTAACCCCCATGACTTGCCTGGATTTGCAAAATCTCACTAACTTTCCTGTCTGGAAACAATACACATCTCTTTAACCTGTGCTTAAAGCTCTCTCCACTCACATTGTCTGTATCTTTAAGAATTGATTAGCTGTAAAGACTCACATTCCAATCATTATGCACGTAAATTGCGTTTGTGTCTTTGTGTCCTTTTTACGATCAGAACTCCCAGCCACCTGACGAAGGGACAGACTGTCCCAAAAGCTTGCGGCTTTTGCTACAAATAAACCTGTTTGGACTTCAAACTGGTGTTGTGGGATTTCTTTCTGTTAATGTGATTTGCAGACAATAGAGGAATCAATGTTAGTAAGAAATAACCTAGTGTATATTGTCGCTCACGCCCGTGTAACTTTTTGAACATGCCCACGTTCATTGTCACACACGCCTGAGTTATTGTCGCCCACTAAGGACATACGTTGACAATACACCCAGCATGGGTTTATGAGCAATCATTGTTCATTGTCACACACCCAACACACACACACAAACAACACACTCATTACCACACACTCAATACACATTGACAGGCATCCAACACACATTGCCACACACTTAACACACACACATTGCCATACACTCAATACACGCATACCAACACACAATGACATTCACCCAACATATTGCCACAAATCCAACACACACTGTCACACACTCAAAACATATTGACACATACCCAATACACACACATGCATCTGGCACACACACAAAGCCAACACACATGCGTTCAACAAACTCAACTCACACATGAATCTAACACACATTGAAACACACCCAAGAAGCACATACAAAACAGACCCAACAGACATTGCAACACATCCAAAACACATTGACACACTCAACACACACCTGGTATATGTAGACACACAATCGCAAAAAAGGAAACTCAGCAAACGTAGACACAAACTTGCAAACAGAGGCATACACTCGGCAAACACAGACACACACTCGGCAAACACAGACACACATTTGCAAACATAGGCGACATTCGTAAACACAGACACATGCTTGGCAAACATAGACACATGGTCGGCAAACAGACACACGCTTGGCAAATATAGGCACACATTCAGCAAACTCAGACACTGGAAAACATAGACACACGCTGGAAAGTACAGACACTCACTGGAAAGCACGAACACATGATGGAGGGCACAGACACACGCTGGAAAACACAGCCACACACTTGCAAAGACAGACACACATCACAAACACAGACACATACCCGCAAGCAAACACATTTGCAAACATACATACAAATTCACAAACGTTGACACACTCGGCAAACACAGACACAGTCTCGAAAACAGACACACAGTCACAAAAATAGAAACACACTCAGCAAGCATAGAGACAGAGTTGGCAAATATAGGCAAACATTTGGCAAACACAGGCACACCTCGAAAACACAGAAACACACTTGAAAAACACAGACACATATTTACAAAGATGTGGAGATGCCGGCGTCGGATTGGGGTAAACACAGTAAGAAGTCTCACAACACCAGGTTAAAGTCCAACAGGTTTATTTGGTAGCATAAGCCACTAGCTTTTGGAGCGCTGCTCCTTCGTCAGGTGAGTGGGGAGTTCTGATCACAAAGAGGACACACATTTAGTTTACAGAATACTGATTAGAATGCGAGCCTTTACAACTAATCGAGTCTTAAAGGTGCCGACAATGTGAGTGGAGATAGCATTATGCGTAGGTTAAACAGATGTGTATTATCTCCAGAAAGGACAGTAAGTGAGATGTTGCGAGCCCAGGCAAGTCATGGGGATTACAAATATTGTGACATGAGCCCAAGATCCCGGTTAAGGCCGTCCTTATGTGTGCGGAACTTGGCAATGAGTCTCTGATCAGCGACTCTGCGCTGTCGTGTGTCGTGAAGGCCATCTTGGAGAACACTTACCCGAAGGTCAGAGGCCAAATGCCCGTGACCGCTGAAGTGTTCGCCAACAGGAAGAGAACAGTCTCGCCTGGTGATTGTCGAGCAATGTTCATTCATCTGTTGTCGTAGCGTCTGCATGGTCTCCCCAATGTACCATGCTTCAGGACATCCTTTGCTGCAGCGTATCAGGTAGACAATGTTGGCCGAGTTGCAAGAGAATGCACCGTGTACCTGATGGATGGTGTTCTCACATGAGGTGAAGGCATCCATGTCGATGATCCGGCATGTCTTGCAGAGGTTGCTGTGGCAGGGTTGTGTGGTGTCGTGGTCACTGTTCTCCTGAAGGCTGGGTAGTTTGCTGCGGACAATGGCCTGTTTGAGGTTGTGCGGTTGTCCAAAGGCAAGAAGTGGGGGTGTGGGGATAGCCCTGGCGAGATGTTCGTCTTCATCAGTAATGTGTTGAAGACTCCAGAGAAGATGCCGTAGCTTCTCCGCTCCGGGGAAGTACTGGATGACGAAGGGTACTCTGTCCACCGTGCCCCGTGTTTGTCTTCTGAGGAGGTCAGTGCGGTTTCTCGCTGTGGCACGTTGGAACTGTCAATTGATGAGTCGAGCGTCATATCCTGTTTTTATGAGGGCATCTTTCAGCGTCTGGAGGTGTCTGTCACGATCCTCCTCATCTGAGCAGATCCTGTGTATACGGAGGGCTTGTCCGTAGGGAATGGCTTCTTTAACGTGTTTAGGGTGGAAGCTGGAGAAGTGGAGCATTGTGAGGTTATCTGTGGGCTTGCGGTACAGGGAAGTGCTGAGGTGTATCTAGTGTGTCATCGATGACATTTTCAGCCTTTGGACTCATGGTGAACAATCACTGAAACAACTATATGATGACACCAACAAGTTCCATCCCTCCATCAGACTCACCATGGGCTATTCTCCGGAATTGGTTACATTCTTGGACACATGCATCTCCGTTAAGAACAGTCACCTCAGCACCTCACTGTACCGCAAGCCCACGGATAACCTCACAATGCTCCACTTCTCCAGCTTCCACCCTAAACATGTTAAAGAAGCCATCCCCTATGGACAAACCCTCCGTATACACAGGATCTGCTCAGGTAAGGAGTATCGTGACAGACACCTCCAGACGCTGAGAGATGCCCTCATAAGAACAGGATATGGCGCTCGACTCATCGATCGACAGCTCCAACGCGCCACAGCGAGAAACCGCACCAACCTCCTCAGAAGACAAACAGGGGACACGGTGAACAGAGTGCCCTTCATCGTCCAGTACTTTCCCAGAGCGGAGAAGCTACGACATCTTCTCCGGAGTCTTCAACATATCATTGATGAAGGCGAACATCTCGCCAAGTCCATCCCTTTACCTCCATTTCTTTCCTTCAGACAACAGCACAACCTCAAACAGACCATTGTTCGCAGCAAACTACCCAGCCTTCAGGAGAACAGTGACCACAACACCACACAACCCTGCCACAGCAACCTCTGCAAGGCATGTCGGATCATCGACACGGATGACATCATCTCACGTGAGAACACCATCCATCAGGTACATGGTATACACTCTTGCAACTCGGCCAACATTGTCTACCTGATACGTTGCAGGAAAGGACGTCCCGAAGCATGGTACATTGGGCAGAGAATGCAGACGCAGTGACAATGGATGAATGAACATCGCTCGACAATCACCAGGCAAGACTGTTCACCTTCCTGTTGGTGAACACTTCACAGTCACGGGCATTCGGCCTCTGACCTTCGGGTAAGTATTCTCCAAGGCGGCCTTTGCGACACACGACAGGGCAGAGTCGCTGATCAGAGACTCATTACCAAGTTCCGCACACATAAGGATGGCATCAACTGGGATCTTGGGTTCATGTCGCAATATTTGTAATCCCCCTGACTTGCCTGGGCTCGCAACATCTCACTTACTGTCCTTTCTGGAGATAATACAATTCTGTTTAACCTACGCATAATGCTATCTCCGCTCACATTGTCTGCACCTTTAAGACTCGATTAGTTGTAAAGGCTCGCATTCTAATCAGTATTCTGTAAACTAAATGTGTGTCCTCTTTGCGATCAGAACTCCCCACTCACCTGACGAAGGGGTAGAGCCCCAAAAGCTAGTGGCATTTGCTACCAAATAAACTTGTTGGACTTTAATCCTGTGTTGTAAGACTTCTTACTGTGTGAACATATTTGCAAACACAGACACACACTCGCAAACACAGGCACACATTCAGAAAATGCAGACAGAGCTACAAACTCGCAAAGACAGATGCACACTCGGCAAACATAGACACACGCTTGGCAAACACAGACACACACTGCAAACATGACACATGCTCTGCAAATATAGGCACACTTTGGAAAACACAGACATACACTCGAAAAACACAGACACACACTGGAAAACACAAATATGCTGGAAAACAGACACACTGGAAAAACACAGACACATGCTGGAAAACACAGACACATGTGGAAAACACAGGCACGCTGGAAAACACAGATACACACTGGCAAACACTGATGCATGATGGCAAACACAGGCACACGCTCACAAACACAGACACACACTTGGCAAACGCAGACACACATATTTGGCAAACCTAGACACACATTTTTGGCAAACCTAGACACACACTCAGCAAACAAAGACACATACCCACAAAAGTAGACACAAATTTGCAAATATAGACACTCTCGGCAAACAAAGACACACTCTCGAAAACGCAGACACATACTCGCAAACATAGACCCAACGTAGCAAAGAGAAACACACACTCGGCAAACACAGACACACACTCGGTAAACACAGACACATACTCGGCAAACATAGGCACACACTCGCAAACACGGACACACACTCACAAACACAGACACACACTCGGCAAACACAGGCACACACTCGGCAAACATAGACACACATTCAGCAAGCACAGGCACACATTCGGCAAAAATAGGCACGCACTCGCAAGCACAGACACACACTCGGCAAACATAGACACACACTCGGCAAACACAGACACACACTCGGCAAACATAGACACACATTCGGTAAACATAGACACACACTCGGGAAACATAGACACACATTCGGCAAACATAGACACACACTCAGCAAACAGACACACACTCGGCAAACACAGACACACACTGGAAAACATAGACACGCATCTCGCTTACATAGACACACATTTGGCAAACATAGATACACACTCGGCAAACATAGACACGTACTCGGCAAACATAGGCACACACTCAACAAAGATAGACACACATTCGGCAAACATAGACACACATTCAGCAAACATAGACACACACTCGGCAAACATAGACACTCACTCAACAAACATAGACACACATTCGGCAAACATAGACACACGCTCGGCAAACATAGACACATACTGGCAAACATAGACACACGCTCGGCAAACATAGACACATACCGGCAAACATAGACACACGCTCGGCAAACATAGACACATACCGGCAAACATAGACACACACTCGGCAAACATAGACACATACCGGCAAACATAGACACACACTCAGCAAACACTGACGCGCACAAACAGAGACACAAATTGGCAAACACGGACACACATTTGGCAAACACAGACACACGCTCACAAACATAGACACACTCGCAAACACAGACACACATACGGCAAACATATACAAACATTCATCAAATGCAGACATAGACGTAAACACAGACATACCCTTGCAAACATAGACACTCGGCCGCAATAACAGACACACACTCAGCAAACACAGACACACACTCTCAAACATAGAAACACATTCGGCAAATGCAGACACACACTCGGCAGGCACAAACACACACTCGGCAAACATAGACACGCACTCGGCAAACAGACAAGCACTCGCAAACTTAGAGACATGTTCGGCAATGATAGATACACACCCGGCAAACACAGGTACACACTCAGCAAACACAGATACACACTCGGCTAACAAAGACACGCATTCACAAACATAGACACACAGTTGCAAACACAGACACACGTTCGGAAAACAAAGACACACACTCGGCAAACATAGACACACACTCAGCAAACACAGACACACACTCAGCAAACACAGACACACACTCAGCAAACACAGACACACACTCGGCAAACACAGACACACACTCAGCAAACACAGACACACACTCGGCAAACACAGACACACACTCGGCAAACACTGACACACACTCAGCAAACACTGACACACACTCAGCAAACACAGACACACACTCGGCAAACACTGACACACACTCAGCAAACACAGACACACACTCGGCAAACACAGACACACACTCGGCAAACACTGACACACACTCAGCAAACACAGACACACACTCGGCAAACACTGACACACACTCAGCAAACACAGACACACACTCGGCAAACACAGACACACACTCGGCAAACACTGACACACACTCAGCAAACACAGACACACACTCAGCAAACACAGACACACACTCGGCAAACACTGACACACACTCGGCAAACACAGTCACACACTCGGCAAACATAGGCACAGACTCGGCAAACATAGACACACTTGGCAAACACAGACACACACTCAGCAAACACTGACTCACACTCAGCAAACACAGACACACAGTCACAAACATAAACACATACTCGGCAAATACAGACACACAGTCGCAAACATAGACACACACTTGGCAGTCACAGACACACACTGGCAAACTTAGAAACGCATTCGGCAAACATTGACACACACTCCGCAAACATAGACACACACTCAGCAAACACGGACACACACTCGGTAAACACAGACACACACTCGGCAAACACAGACAGACACTCGCAAATACAGACACACACTCGGTAAACACAGACACACACTCGGCAAACACAGACACACACTCACAAACACAGACACACACTCGGTAAACACAGACACACACTCACAAACACAGACACACACTCGGCAAACACAGACACACACTCACAAACACAGACACACACTCGGTAAACACAGACACACACTCACAAACACAGACACACACTCGCAAACATGGACAGAAATTTGGCAAACACAGACACATATTGTGAATGGTGTCATTCCATTTGTCACACACTCAGGGCCTGCTTCTATCATTTTAATTCTAAATGCTGAATCTGGGCGCAATGCAGATCCGACTTAGAAATCTGCTTTCAGGAGCCCCCGTACGCTCTCAGCCGCCTCCAGCCCGATTCGCACTGTGAGTGGGGTGTAGCGCTGCCGGAACAATCGGAGCTCTGAACTGCGCACGCGCAATTAGAAAAAAAGTTGAAAAACACACCTGTCACATCACTCCCGGGCTGAGTAATGCCTTCCCCTACTCCCCACAGACATTGCCCCACTCCCACAGCATTAGAGACCCACCTATCCCCACCCCCCAACCCCCCACCACCCAGAACAACTGCGAATCCCTCCCCTCCCTTCCCTCACTGATCTCAGGCAGAGAGATCCCCCTTTCCACACTCCACAGGCGATTCAGTCCACCTTGTTGGCCAACAAGGGGCATACACGCGGTGGGTTATGTGAGAGGGCTGCTCTTGGATGTTGCTTCGAGAGTTGCCTCGTGCTTCACGTCGTTAGTGTACGCCTAAACTGGACCATCTGACAGGCAACACGACAGCTCAGTGACTATCACTGTTTGCTGTGCAGATACATGGATTTGGACCGGTGTCTGTGGGAGTTTGCACATTCTCCCCGTGCTTGCGTGGGTTTTCTCCGGGTGCTCCGGTTTCCTCCCACACCCCAAAAACGTGCTCTTTGGTGTAACAAATTGTCCCTAAATTAGGTGTCCCTCAATCTGGTTATAATTCCTTTATTGTGGAGTCCAATAGGCATAGACAAAGGTCATGGGTAGAACACAAAGGTCATAGGTAGAAGACAGAGGTCATAGGTTGAAGACAAAGGCCATAGGTAGGGCACTCACAATATTAAAATGGCGGTGCAGGCTTGTTGGGCCGAAGGGCCTGTTTCCTGTGCTGTGTTGTTCTTTGTTCTTTGTTGTTCTCCCACGCTACAGATATCAGGCAGAGTGATTCCTCCTCACTCCCAGCCCAGGCCCTCCCGCACAAGGCCCCCATCCCACCTACACTCCGATGGCTGTGTCACGCCTCCCCCTCTCTACCCTGTCGCTAATCATTGAGGCACTCACCCACCACCACCACCCCCACACCCCCTCCCCAGCAGCACACCTGCAAGTGCTCACTTGCTTTCCCCCAGTGCTAACAAGCAAGCTGTATGGAACTTGCTGGAAGGTTCTGTCAAACCGCCTGCAGCTAATCTGCCCCAATGAGAGGCAGCTCCATAAAAAATCTCCAGAATGGGCAAGCAGGTGGGCAATACAGGGCAAAGTGCGCACAACCAGCACCGCCCCTCCGCTCCCCCCCCCTCCATGTTCTGAGGACGACTGAATGCAGCTGAGGTGAGGCGGGCCACCCTCTTTCTCCCAGGAGGACACAGACCCAGGGGGCTGATGGTCACGCGGCCTGGGAGGCAGTGGCCGCCTCGGTCAGTGCCAGGACACTGGCCCCCTGAACCGCGAGGCAAAAAAAAATCAGTGACCTCATCCGTGCAGCAAGGGTGAGTGCCAAACCCCATTCAGCGCGCTTCCCCATATCTTCCAGAGATCCTCCCATCCCCAGCACACTGCATGCTTCCAGCTCCTGACCCCCAAGCACCTCCTTCCTTTCCCTCACAGTGACCCCCACTGTGTTTGCCCTAAGGGTCACCACCCGATACTCTGCATGAGTCACGCCACTGTTTATTTCATGGTTCCTTCTGTCTCCACAGTAAGAAGTCTCACAACACCAGGTTAGAGTCCAACCAGTTTATTTGATAGTAATCTCACAAGCTTTCGGAAACGGTGTTCCTTCGTCAGGAGTGAAGGGCATATAAAGGCACACAGTTTACAGAATACTGATTAGAATGCAAATCTTTGCAGCTAACCTGCTATTCAAGTCTTAAAGATGCAGACAATGTGAGTGGAGATAGCATTAGCACAGGTTAAAGAGATGTGTATTGTCTCCAGACAGTACAGTAAGTGAGATTTTACAAACCCAGGCAAATCATGGGGGTTACAGATAGTGCGACATGAACCCCAGATCCCGGTTGAGGCCATTCTCGTGTGTGCGGAACTTGGCTATCAGTCTCTGCTCAGCGACTCTGCGCTGTCGTGTGTCGTGAAGGTTGCCTTGGAAAATGCTTACCTGAAGATCAGAGGCCGAATGCCCATGACCGCTGAAGTGTTCGCCAACAGGAAGAGAATAGTCTTGCCTGGTGATTGTCGAGCAGTGTTCATTCGTCCGTTGTCGTAACGTCTGCATGATCTCCCCAATGTACCATACTTCGGGACATCCTTTCCTGCAGCGTATTAGGTAGAAAACGTTGGCCGAGTTGCAAGAGTGTCTGCCGTGTACCTGGTGGATGGTGTTCTCACGTGAGATGATGTCACCCATGTCGATGATCTGACATGTCTTGCAGAGGTTGCTGTGGCAGGGTTGTGTGGTGTTGTGGTCACTGTTCTCCTGAAGGCTGGGTAGTTTGCTGTGGACAATGGTCTGTTTGAGGTTGTGCTGTTGTTTGAAGGCAAGAAGTGGGGGTGTGGGGATGGCCCTGGCGAGATGTTCGTCTTCATCAATGATGTGTTGAAGACCCCGGGGAAGATGTCGTAGCTTCTCCGCTCCGGGGAAGTATGGACGACGAAGGTTACTCTGTCCACCGCGTCCCGTGTTTGTCTTCTGAGGAGGTTGGTACGGTTTTTCGCTATGGCGCGTCAGAACTGTTGATTGATGAGTTCAGCGCCATATCCTGTTCTTATGAGGGCATCTTTCAGCTAACAGCGAATATAATGATTCAGCCAATGAACCGACAGAGAGATCCGCAGTGTAACAACCGAAGGGGAAAGAGTCCAATTGGACTCCTCCGGAAGGCCGCTGCCCTCGACTGGACATGTACGCCCAAACCATCAGGAGGTGCGTTAACACCAGATTCATCAGCCGCACTCACAAGACAGCGTCGAACATTACCCAAGCACAACGCAACACCATCCACGCTCTGAAGACCAACTGCAACATTGTCATCAAACTAGCAGACAAAGGAGGGGCCATCGTCATCCTGAACAGAACGGATTACTGCAAAAAAGTGTACCGACAACTGAACAATGAGGAACACTACATACAGTTACCCACAGATCCGACCAAGGAACACACTCGTCAACTCAACACTCTGATCAAGTCCTTTGATCCGGACCTTCAGAGCACCCTCTGTGCTCTCATCCCATGTACTCCTCCCGTTGGAGATCTCTACTGCCTCCCAAAGATGCACAAGGCAAACACACCCGGCCGTCCCATTGTATCAGGCAATAGGACCCTGTGCGAGAACCTCTCCGGCTATGTCGAGGGCATCCTGAAACCCATCGTACAAAGAACCCCCAGCTTTTGTCACAACACTACGGATTTCCTAAAGAAACTCAGCACACATGGAGCAGTTGAACCAGGGACACTCCTCGTCACAATGGATGTCTCGGCACTCAACACCAACATCCCCCACGACGATGGTATTGCAGCAACTGCTTCAGTACTCAACGACGACAACTGCCAGCTTCCAGGCGCAATTTTACAACTCATCCGCTTCATCCAGGACCACAATGTCTTCACCTTCAACAACCAGTTTTTCATCCAGACACATGGAACAGCCATGGGGACCAAATTCGCACCTCAATATGCCAACATCTTCATGCACAGGCTCGAACAAGACTTCTTCACAACACAAGACCTTCAACTGATGCTACACAGTAGATACATTGATGGCGTTTTCTTCCTTTGGACTCATGGTGAACAATCACTGAAACAACTATATGATGACATCAACAAGTTCCATCCGTTGGGATGGCCCTGGCGAGATGATGTGTTGAACATAAGAACATAAGAAGACTTGAAGACTCTGAAGAACATGTCGTAGCTTCTCCGCTCCAGCAAAGTACTGGACGAGGAAGGGTCCTCTATCCAGTTGTTTCAGTGATTGTTCACCATGAGTCCAAAGGAAGAAAATGTCATCGATGTATCAAGTGTACAGCATCGGTTGAAGGTCCTGTGCAGTGAAGAAGTCTTGTTCGAGCCTGTGCATGAAGATGTTGGCATATTGAGGTGTGAATGGTCCCCATGGCTGTTCCGTGTGTCTGGATGAAAAGCTGTTGAAGGTGAAGACACTGTGGTCCTGAATGAAGCGGATGAGTTGTAAAATTACACCTGGAAACTGGCAGTTGTCAGCATTGAGTACTGAGGCAGTCACAGCAATGCCATCGTCGCGGAGGATGTTGGTGTAGAGCGCCGAGACATCCATTGTGACGTGGAGTGTCCCTGGTTCAACTGCTCCATGTGTGCTGGGTTTCCACAGGAAATCCGTAGTGTCGCGACAAAAGCTGGGGGTTCTTTGTACAATGGGTTTCAGGATGCCCTCAACATAGCCAGAGAGGTCCTCGCACAAGGTCCCATTGCCCAATACAATGGGATGGCCGGGTGTATTTGCCTTGTGCATCTTTGGGAGGCAGTAGAGATCTCCAACGCGGGGAGTAGATGGTATAAGAGTACGGAGGGTGCTCTGAAAGTCCAGATCAAAGGTCTTGGTCAAAGTGCTGAGTTGACGGGTATATTCTTTGGTTGGATCTGTGGGTAACTATCTGTAGTGTCCCTCATTGTTCAGTTGTCGGTACACTTTTTTGCAGTAATCCGTTCTGTTCAGGATGACGATGGCCCCTCTTTTGTCTGCTGGTTTGATGACAATGTTGTGGTTGGTCTTGAGAGCGTGGGTGGCATTGCGTTGTGCTTGGGTGACGTTTGGGGCTGTCTTGTGAGTGCGGCTGATGAATCTGGTGTTGGCGCACCTCCTGATGGTTTGGGCGTACATGTCCAGTTGAGGGCAGCGGCCTTCCGGAGGAGTCCAATTGGACTCTTCCCTCTTCGGTTGTTGCACTGCGGATCTCTCTGTCAATTCATTGGCTGAATCATTATATTCGCTGTTAGCTGAAAGATGCCCTCATAAGAATAGGATATGGCGCTGAACTCATCGATCAACAGTTCCGACGCGCCATAGCGAAAAACCGTACCAACCTCCTCAGAAGACAAACACGGGACATGGTGGACAGAGTAACCTTCGTCGTCCATACTTCCCCAGAGCGGAGAAGCTACGACATCTTCTCCGGGGTCTTCAACACATCATTGATGAAGACGAACATCTCGCCAGGGCCATCCCCACACCCCTACTTCTTGCCTTCAAACAACTGCACAACCTCAAACAGACCATTGTCCACAGCAAACTACCCAGCCTTCAGGAGAACAGTGACCACAACACCACACAACCCTGCCACAGCAACCTCTGCAAGACATGCCAGATCATCAACATGGATGACATCATCTCACGTGAGAACACCATCCACCAGGTACACGGTACATACTCTTGCACCTCGGCCAACATCGTCTACCTAACACACTGCAGGAAAGGATGTCCCGAAGCATGGGACATTGGGGAGACCACGCAGACGCTATGACAATGGATGAATGAACATCACTCGACAATCACCAGGCAAGTCTTTTTCCTTCCTGTTAGTTAACACTTCAGTGGTCACGGGCATTCGGCCTCTAACCTTCGGGTAAGCGTTCTCCAAGGCAGCCTTCACGACACACAACAGCGCGGAGTCGCTGATCAGAGACTGATAGCCAAGTTCCGCACACATGAGAACGGCCTCAACTGGGATCTAGGGTTCATGTCGCACTGTCTGTAACCCCCATGACTTGCCTGGGTTTGTAAAATCTCACTTACTGTACTGTCTGGAGACAATACACATCTCTTTAACCTGTGCTAATGCTATCTCCACTCACATTGTCTGTCTGCATCTTTAAGACTTGAATAGCAGGTTGGCTGTAAAGATTTGCATTCTAATCAGTATTCTGTAAACTGTGTGTGTCTTTATAAGCCCTTCTCTGATCAGAACCTTCCACACACCTGACGAAGGAACACCGTTGCCGAAAGCTTGTGGGATTACTGTCAAATAAACTGGTTGGATTCTAACCTGGTGTTGTGAGACTTCTTACTGTGTTTACCCCAGTCTAACGCCGGCATCTCCACATCACATCCAGAGAAGAAGACAGAGCACAGCACTCATGAGAGGGCAAAGACAGGGGGCGGTGAGCCAGATCTCCAGGTCCTCATCCCGTCCGAGTTGGGCGCACGAGTTTCAGGTGCAAGGGGCAAGGTGTAAAGGAGATGTATGAGGCATTTTATTGGCATTGAGAGGACAGTGGGTGCCTGGAATTCACTGCCCGGGGAGGAGGTGGAAGTGGAAACTACAGGGATATTTTCGGGGCATCTCTCCAGCTATCTGAATGGGATGGGAAACAGATGGGGGCAAACAAATCAGATGGTCACTACAGGGTTCCTGTGAAGTAATTGTCTGAGTTCAGTGTTCTATGTTGCAGGGAGCCGTGTGATTCATGTGTTTGCCATCCCAGATTCCTCTCCCTCCCTTGCACTTAACCTCATGTCCTGTGTTTCAGGGACAGATCCTGACACCCCAGGGCCTTTTGAACCATGGGCCCCGGTTCCCATCTATCCTGGGAACGATAGCTTGGATGAGTCCCCGGAGGATATAGGTGAAGGGACCTCCGAGAGCAGCACCTTTTATCCATCAGCTTCTACCTCACAAATCACCATCGCAGAAACAGACACGTCGATGGGTCCAGTTAATGTTGAGGCTTCTGGCTCACAATCTGGTGACCATGACACATCTCCTGATGTACGTCGGCTGGAGGAAGAATGTCCGAGGCCTCTGGCATGCGGGAGCCTGCTGGAAGTGAGGACACAGCCGGCCCCAGGTTACATGCTGGGCCTCTGAGATCACTCCTCCCTCAGCTGCAGCAACTGAGCCAGGACTGCAGGAGGGGCTGACGGCCACACTGGACCAACTGTGAGGCTGCTGGGAGGAGTCCCAAGGCTTTTAGGTGGATCAGCTATAGCCTGTCATGCGTGCTTCCAACGCCGACACTTCAAGGGTGGCAAAGCCTGGGGCAGGGGATCCTCACCGTGGGTGACAGGCTCCAAGCAATGGTCGAGTCACAGCAGGCCGCAGTGGAGGGACTGAGAAGGCTTCTCGAGATTCTGCGGCCCATGGCTGAGAGGCTCAGGAGCTTGCTGGAGACCCAGAGGGACAGCACTGAGACACAGCGGGCAAAGGCAGCAACCCTTGAGAAGGTGGCCCAGTCTCAGAGGGCCACGGCCGAGGACTTGCACAGCATGACCCAGTCTCAGAGGGCACTTACTGCCGCCATTAAGAGATGACCCACGGCTCAAGTGGCCATTGTGAAGGGGTCGACCACCATGGGTCGGACGCAGGTGGTCCTCCAAGACTGGCAGTGCCAGGTGACGCCGCAGCTTCTTGAGCTCATTGCAGAAGAACCAGTGTCCCATGGAGTGACCCAGGGGCCAAAAGGAACCCCAAGGGAAGGAGGAAGGGCACGAGCCCACACCAGGGCCTTCCAGCCAGGAGACTGTACTATGGCAACACCTTCCGCCTCCCCGCTTCCTGACACCAGAGCATCTCAGGGGCAGCGGAACGAAGAGGGTGTCATGGAAACATCCCAGACACTTGGAAGCTGGCAAGTCAAGTTCCAGGGCCTTCAGAGGACGCCCACCATGGGTATACCCTTAGATAAGGTAGGAGAATGCTATTCACAGAGGAGACACCTAAAAATAGTTTTTAAAAACTTGTCAAGTACAAAGTGAGGGAAAATCTGATCAACAATGAGTGAAAACGTCCATTCAGCAATGCTCAAAGTGTCCAGAATAAAAGTCAATTCATAGGATTACAGAAAGTCAGGAATATAGAGCTAGGATAAGATATTTCTGATAAAGGGGCCATGAGAAGAAGCTATATTAGGAATTGAAATAGAATTGTTAAAGGATAGATAGAATAATACTAACAACAGAGAGATAGAGTACATTGTGAAAGTGAATGTTGCAAGTGAAGACTGCACTGAATATTGTGAGGATAATTGTGGGTGGTATTTAATGGTAGCGATAGGGGCCCAGCAAAGGTATTCATGTCACCTCACATTTCAAAAAGGCCCCACAGTGTTAGGTTCCACATGGGCAGGAACTCTCCTCAGGACCATGGGCCCCGGGGGCAGAGGGTTCTGCTTTTTGCTGAAAGCTCAAAGGGCTTTGGCTTCTCTGTTGAGCAGACAATAACAATCAGGGAGGGAGGTGGCATCCTTTATCAATGTGTCAATCACCCACCTGAGGCCTGGGATCTATGTGAAGATCCTGAACCTGGGGTGGATGATGGCAGGTGTGAGGGTAGCTAGGCTGGGGTCGCAAAGCCGCAGAGCGTCAGCACCAAGCAGGGAGAGGGACGGGCTCTCTGAGAGCCTCCCCTCTTCCTGTCCTGATCCTGGGTTCCTCAGTTGAAAGAGGAAGCCCCCAGGAGTCCATAAGCAATACGGCCCGTATGTGTTTGCTTGGTGTGCTCCTTTGCTTCGTGATCCTCTGACCTGCTTGCTGCTGGGTTGGTGCCAGCAGGGAGGATGAGAATGAGGTCAATAAGTAGACAGTAGTTGTCCACTTATGGGGCTCATTGTTGTCGTGGTGGGAAGCCAATGCCGCGGGGCATTCTCTCCATGGAATCTAATTTGGTGGGGGAGGGGAGGTCGTTGGGCCCCATCCTTTCAACTCGAATAAATGCACTCGAGGGCCCTGGCGGGATGACAACAGGCACAGCGTCAACCAAGGAATACAGTAAGAGCGGTGGGCTCAGGTTCACGAGGAAGAGGCAGTGTTAGGCTTCGAGTCAGGATTCGGCACTCAGCTCGGGGAGGCCATTAAATCCCAACCACAGTTGAGTAAATGTTGTGCGTGTGAAGCGTGTTGTGAGTGTAAATATTTCAGTGTTCGAACAATCCAGCTCAAAATAAATCACCATTTTCTTGACATATTTTTCTCAAGTAATTTCAGATTAGCTTTTGCATACTAATCTTGATCCACCCGACATCAGGCAGGAAATTTCACATCCAAACCACTTTGTTACCTTTTGTTCCGATGCCAATTGCCTTGATAATTTAGTGACAGATTATCTTTATTTGTTTAACCTGTTAAAAATGCTTTCGTTGAATTGTTTTATCTCCAATGTTCTAACTGATACAAAAGAGAATTTGGTACAGGTTTGTATCCTTCAGTACAAGGCTTTGCACCCAATTTCAATACCACTGTTACATATCAAATAACAGCTGGCACATATTTAAGTGCTCCACAACATTGGGCAACCCCATCCTTCCGACATTGAGCGGGCAGAGCAGTGGCAGTGAGCCTCCCTCCGTTGGCAGCCCAGCCACGTGTCACATGGGGACCCCCCAAGCGCTGTCATCGCGCCTGTTTGCCTGACTTGCATTTGGTGCTGCTGGAGCTCTTGTGTGCTGGAGAGATCTAGGATCGACGCCATCCCAGGCTCGGTTGGCACTGAGCGTTCCTGCCCTTAGGGTGCCCACCCAGCAAGCCTATTGCTAGGGTTCTACCTGTGGGCTACAGAGGCAACTGGGTTCAGGCCTTTTCGAGCAGAGAGCAGCTGGCCAGCAGTCAAACAGGGCCCCCCTCTGTCATACCCCAGCTGCCTTATTTTCATCGCAGGAACACCAGACACAAGGTTTCTCCCAACGGTGCCTGGTGTTGCTGTGATGAAAATGTAGAGAGATGGTGAGGATGGGGAAGTGCCACGTGGAGGTGTGACACCGCCCCATCTTTGTCTTGCGGAGGGAGGGATGAGGGTAGATGGTCACGCTTGGAATGTTTCCTGACCTTTGGTAGGGGGTAGAGGAGGAGCAAAAAGCCTGGGAGCTGGCTTCTTGCACCCCTTGACCCGCAGTGCAAGCGTCATGCCAGGTGGATGAAGAAAAGGGGGAAGTAAGGCATCGGCATGGCTGGGCCTTTATGTCAGTGTTGTTTAAAGAGAGAAAAGGGGCCAAGGTGTGACAGAGGGGGACCTTTTCCGATCACTTGTTCGCCGCTCCCTGGCCAGGAGTGCCCAAACCCTGCTGGCTCTGTACCCACGGGTGGGATCCTGGCGTGGGCTTGGTCCGTGGGGCACCTTAGGGTGGTTGCTTGCTGTGCCTGGGATAGGCCTCGGTGGCATTGCGTCTACCGGCAGCCAACAGCTGCACCGGCTCCGAGCGGGTGGCAGGCGCAGTGGCAGCGCAGGGGGAGTCTCTACATGACTACATGGACCAGGCTGCTCTCAGAGGGAGGCCCCTTAGCACGGTGAGGGAAGAATGTGGCTGCCGTCAGGCATCAGTAACACGTGCGTCACTCGATAATCTGCTGCTGGCTAGTGCAGGCGCAGACAGGATAGGTTTACATCCAAGTTAAATTGATTGATTACTGTAAGGCACCTTGCGTTAATAACTCAGGATTTGATTGAGTGTAATTAATTGTACGATTAGTAAAGCACATCTTTTTGATTTGTTTCAGGAAACCAGCGTGTTCCAACCAACTCGATAGACCAGAACTAGGAAACCCCCTCAAACCAAAGCAGTTCACCACATATGCATTTAATTGTTGTGTTGCTTTTTCTTTTATTCTTCACCTTGGCCCTGGATGCCTGAAGATGAAGTCTAAAAGAAAAATTAAATCTGTAATCGTGTTAATAATATAATCATAAACTATCCATACCACATTTATATCCCATATTTATTTAAATAGAGATTTCCGAGGCACAGATTGCTAAATTAAGAAAGAGAGGGTCTAGAGTTTCTTAATATTGTGCCAGGGATTAGTTAGGTGCCGTATTTTAAAATTACATCAGGTATAAAGTAAATCAGAACAGAGTAAATTCCCACATATGTTGGGTTTATTTCTTAGTGAGTGGTTTGTGTAAGGGATTCTACACCCCAGACAGATAAGACATTGAATATATTGAAGCATAAATTTAGATCAAATTTTGATTTCCAAGGGGTGTCAATTCAGGGTTCTGGGGGGAGAGCAGAACAGGAAAATAGGTAATTAGTTAGAATCAGACCCACCTTAATTCATAGTGTTTCAAAAAGATCTATTGCTGCTTCTATGAATGTTAGTAAGAAGTCTGACAACACCAGGTTTAAGTCCAACCAAGTTATTTGATAATAAACTCACAAGCTTTCGGGGTTTGTCCCTTCGTCAGGTGAATGGAGAGTTCTGGCCTCAGACAGAGCATATAACAGCACAGACAGTTTACAGGTTACTGATTAGAATGCGAGTCTTTACAACTAACCTGCTATTCAAGTCTTAAAGTGGCCAACAATGTGAGTGGAAAGAGCATTATGCACAGGTTAAAGAGATGTGTATTGTCTCCAGACAGTACAGTAAGTGAGGTTTTGCAAACCCAGGCAAGTCACGGGGGTTACAGATAGTGCGACATGAACCCAAGATCCCGGTTGAGACCGTCCTCATGTGTGCAGAACTTGGCTATCGGTCTCTGTTCAGCGACTCTGCGCTGCCGTGTGTCGTGAAGGCCGCCTTGGAGAACACTTACTCAAAGGTCTGAGGCCGAATGCCCGTGACCGCTGAAGTGTTCGCCAATAGGAAGGGCACATTGTTGCCTGGTGATTGTCGAGCGATGTTCCTTCATCCGTTGTTGTAGCGTCTGCATGGTCTCCCCAATGTACCATGCTTTGGGGCATCCTTTCCTGCAGCGTATTAGGTAGACAACGTTGGCCGAGTTGCAAGAGTATGTACCATGTACCTGGTGGATGGTATTCTCATGTGTGATGATGTCATCCATGTCGATGATCTGGCTTGTCTTGCAGAGGTTGCTGTGGCAGGGTTGTGTGGTGTTGTGGTCACTGTTCTCCTGAAGGCTGGGTAGTTTGCTGCAGACAATGGTCTGTTTGAGGTTGTGCGGTTGTTTGAAGGCAAGAAGTGGGGGTGTGGGGATGGCCCTGGTGAGATGTTCGTCTTCATCAATGATATGTTGAAGACTCTGGAGAAGAGGTCGTAGCTTCTCCGCTCCGGGGAAGTACTGGACGACGAAGGGTACTCTGTCCACCGTGTCCCGTGTTTGTCTTCTGAGGAGGTCGGTGCAGTTTCTCACAGTGGCGCATTGGAACCGTCGATCGATGAGTCGAGCGCCATATCCTGTTCTTACGAGGGCATCTTTCAGTGTCTGGAGGTGTCTGTCACGATCCTCCTCATCTGAGCAGATCCTGTGTATACGGAGGGTTTGTCCGTAGGGGATGGCTTCTTTAAGGTGTTTAGGGTGGAAGCTGGAGAAGTGGAGCATTGTGAGATTGTCTGTGGGTTTGCGGTACAGTGAGGTGCTGAGGTGACCGCCCTTGATGGAGATGCATGTGTCCAAGAATGCAATCGATTCCAAATAGTCCATGGTGAGTCTGATGGTGGGGTGGAACTTGTTGATGTCATCATATAGTTGTTTCAGTGATTGTTCACCATGAGTCCAAAGGAAGAAAATGTCATCGATGTATCTAGTGTATAGCATCGGTTGAAGGTCCTGTGCGGTGAAGAAGTCTTGTTCGAGCCTGTGCATGAAGATGTTGGCATATTGTGGTACGAATTTGGTCCCCATGGCTGTTCCGTGTGTCTGGGTGAAGAACTGGTTGTTGAAGGTGAAGACATTGCGGCCCAGGATAAAGCGGACGAGTTGTAAAATTGCATCTGGAAACTGGCAGTTGTCAATGTCAAATGCTGAGGCAGTCACAGCAATGCCATCGTCGTGGGGGATGTTGGCGTAGAGCGCCGAGACATCCATTGTGACGAGGAGTGTCCCTGGTTCAACTGCTCCATGCGTACTGGGTTTCCGCAGGAAATCCGTAGTGTCGCGACAAAAGCTGGGGGTTCTTTGTACGATGGGTTTCAGGATGCCCTCGACGTAGCCAGAGAGGTCCTCGCACAGGGTCCCATTGCCCGATACAATGGGACAGCCGGGTGTGTTTGCCTTGTGTATCTTTGGGAGGCAGTAGAGATCTCCAACGCGGGGAGTATGTAGAATGAGAGCACGGAGGGTGCTCTGAAGGTCCGGATCAAAGGTCTTGATCAGAGTGTTGAGTTGACGGGTGTGTTCTTTGGTCGGATAAAAAAGGATAGCAAGAGTTTTTATAAATATATAAAAAGGAAGAGGCTGGCTAGGGTGAACGTTGGACCCTTAGAGGATGAAAGGGGGGACTTAGTGGTAGGGGATGGGGAAATGGCTGAGGTCTTGAATAACTTTTTTGTTTCGGTCTTCACGGAGGAGGACGTGAATAATTTGCCGGGTGTTAGCGATGGAAAGGTGGTAGGACTGGAGGGTCTCAATGACATTATTGTTACTAGAGAGGCGGTGCTTGACAGACTGGAGGGACTGATTGTGGACAAGTCCCCAGGACCGGATGGAATGCATCCGAGGGTTCTGAAAGAAATGGCGGAGGTGATAGTGAATGCCTTGGTGGTTATTTTCCAAACGTCGCTGGATTCCGGGGAAGTGCCGGAAGATTGGAAAACGGCTAATGTTACGCCGTTGTTTAAGAAGGGTGGCAGGCAAAAGGCAGGGAATTATAGGCCGGTTAGTTTAACGTCTGTTGTAGGTAAAATGTTAGAATCCGTCATCAAGGAGGAAATAGCAAGGCATCTTGAGGGGAATTGCTTGATAGAGCAGACGCAGCACGGTTTCGTTAAGGGGAAGTCGTGTCTGACAAATTTATTGGAGTTCTATGAGGATGTGTCTAGGGCGGTGGATAGAGGAGAGCCGGTAGATGTGGTCTTTCTTGATTTTCAGAAGGCGTTTGACAAAGTACCTCACAAGAGGTTATTGCAGAAGGTCAGGGGGCATGGAGTTGGGGGTAGGGTGTTAGCGTGGATAGAGGATTGGTTGTCAAATAGGAGGCAGAGAGTGGGGGTTAATGGGTGCTATTCGGATTGGCGGTTGGTGAATAGTGGAGTGCCCCAGGGGTCGGTGCTAGGGCCTCAGCTATTTACCATTTATATAGATGATCTGGAGGAGGGAACGGAGTGTATGGTGTCGAAATTTGCTGATGACACCAAGATTGGTGGAACGGCAAATTGTGCAGAGGGTGTGGAGAGCCTGCAGAAGGATCTAGTTAGGCTGGGCGAATGGGCCAGGAACTGGCAAATGGAATTTAATGTTGGCAAGTGCGAGGTGGTCCACTTTGGTAGGAATATTGGTAGGAAAGACTATTACTTACGTGGCGAAAAACTGCAGCAGGCGGCGGTGCAGAGGGACCTCGGGGTCCTTGTGCATGAGTCGCAAAAACCCAGCTTGCAGGTGCAGCAGGTGGTCAGGAAGGCGAATGGGATGCTGGCCTTCATAGCGAGGGGGATTGAATATAAAAGTAGGGAGGTCTTGCTGCGGCTGTATAGGGCATTGGTGAGGCCGCAGCTGGAGTACTGTGTGCAGTTTTGGTCGCCGCACCTACGCAAGGACATTTTGGCCTTGGAGGGAGTGCAGAGGAGGTTTACTAGGCTGATACCGGAGTTGAGAGGGTTGAGCTATGAGGAGAGGCTGAATAAACTAGGCTTGTACTCGTTAGAGTTTAGAAGAATGAGGGGAGATCTCATTGAGACATATAAGATGATGAATGGGGTGGATAGGATAGAGGTGGAGAGACTCTTCCCGCTCAGAAAGGACAGTAGGACTAGGGGGCACAGCCTCAAGATAAAGGGGGGGAGCGGTTTAGAACGGAGTTGAGGAGGAACTTCTTCACTCAAAGGGTGGTGAATCTCTGGAATTCTCTGCCCGTTGAAGTGGTGGAGGCTGCCTCGCTAAATATTTTTAAGACGCGGGTTGATGGGTTTTTGATAAGCGAGGGGATTAAGGGTTATGGGGAGAGGGCAGGGATGTGGAACTGAGCCATGACAGATCAGCCATGATCTTACTGAATGGCGGGGCAGGCTCGAAGGGCTAGATGGCCTACTCCTGCTCCTATTTCTTATGTTTCTTATGTTCTTATGGATCTGTGGGTAACTGTCTGCAGTGTTCCTCGTTGTTCAGTTGTCGGTACACTTCTTTGCAGTAATCCGCTCTGTTCAGGATGACGATGGCCCCTTCTTTGTCTGCTGGTTTGATGACAATGTTGCGGTTGGTCTTGAGAGCGTGGATGGCGTTGCGTCGTGCTTGGGTGATGTTCGAGGCTGTCTTGTGAGTGCGGCTGATGAATCTGGTGTTGACGCACCTCCTGATGGTTTGGGCGTACATGCCCAGTCAAGGGCAGCGGCCTTCCGGAGGAGTCCAATTGGACTCTTTCCTCTTTGGTTGCTGCACTGCGGATCTCTCTGTCGGCTGTTCCGGTTCATTGGCTGTCTCATTGTGTTCGCTGTCGGCTTCTTGGGGTTTGTGGAAAAACTCCCGCAGCCTCATTCGCCTGATGAATTCCTCTGTGTCCGCTGCGAGACTGATGGGGTTTATTTTGGTGGTGGGGCAGAAATTGAGCCCTCGGCTGAGAACTTCGATTTCATCTGGTAGAAGTGTGTAGTCCGACAAGTTAACAATGGACTTCCCTGCGGTAGTGCTGTTTTCTACTGTGGTGCCGGGGGAGACTTGGTTGTTGCTGGTGGTGATGCCGAGTTTCTCAAGTTTCCTGTTCTTGGTGTGCATCAGGATGGTGTAGTTTCTTTGTGTCATCTGCTTGGCAGAGTTTCACAGCTGGTCTGCATCCTGAGCACAAGTTGAGAATATGGATTCTGTCTTGGTTTCCAGGGTGCGGTGTTTGCTATAGAGCTGGTGTATGAGGTGGTTGAGGAGTGTGCGAGAGGTGTGATGGCAAAGTCTCTCAGCGTAGCCTGTGTTATAGGTTGACCTGAGTGAGTTCGTGATCTGTAGTCCTTTCGGTATCTTGTCTGCTTTCTTGCATCTTTGTGAAAACTTAATGTCTGCGTCGATATGCGCGATCTTCTTGGAGATCCTCTCCACTTGGATCCAGCAGTTTGCAGTGTGGATAGTAGTCATGATGTGGAGATGCCGGCGTTGGACTGGGGTAAACACAGTAAGAAGTCTGACAACACCAGGTTTAAGTCCAACCGATTTATTTGATAATAAACTCACAAGCTTTTGGGGTTTGCCCCTTCGTCAGGTGAATGGAGGGTTCTAACTTTTCGTGCTGTTATATGCTCTGTCTGAGGCCAGAACTCTCCATTCGCCTGACGAAGGGACAAACCCTTCGTTTGTGAGTTTATTATCAAATAAATCGGTTGGACTTAAACCTGGTGTTGTCAGACTTCTTACTGTGTTTACCCCAGTCCAACGCCGGCATCTCCACACCATGACTACTATCCACACCGCAAACTGCCGGCTCCAAGTGGAGAGGATCTCCAAGAAGATCGCGCATATCGACGCAGACATCAAGTTTTTACAAAGATGCAAGAAAGCAGACAAGATACCGAAAGGACTACAGATCACGAACTCACTCAGGTCAACCTATAACACAGGCTATGCTGAGAGACTTTGCCATCGCACCTCTCGCACACTCCTCAACCACCTCATACACCAGCTCTATAGCAAACACCGCACCCTGGAAACCAAGACAGAATCCATATTCTCAACTGGTGCTCAGGACGCAGACCAGCTGTGAAACTCTGCCAAGCAGATGACACAAAGAAACTACACCATCCTGATGCACACCAAGAACAGGAAACTTGAGAAACTCGGCATCACCACCAGCAACAACCAAGTCTCCCCCGGCACCACAGTAGAAAACAGCACTACCGCAGGGAAGTCCATTGTTAACTTGTCGGACTACACACTTCTACCAGATGAAATCGAAGTTCTCAGCCGAGGGCTCAATTTCTGCCCCACCACCAAAATAAACCCCATCAGTCTCGCAGCGGACACAGAGGAATTCATCAGGTGAATGAGGCTGCGGGAGTTTTTCCACAAACCTCAAGAAGCCGACAGCGAACACAATGAGACAGCCAATGTACCGGAACAGCCGACAGAGAGATCCGCAGTGCAGCAACCAAAGTGCAAAGAGTCCAATTGGACTCCTCCGGAAGGCCGCTGCCCTTGACTGGGCATGTACGCCCAAACCATCAGGAGGTGCGTCAACACCAGATTCATCAGCTGCACTCACAAGACAGTCCCGTACATTACCCAAGCACAACGCAACTCCACCCACGCTCTCAAGACCAACCGCAACATTGTCATCAAACCAGCAGACAAAGGAGGGGCCATCGTCATCCTGAACAGAACGGATTACTGTAAAGAAGTGTACCGACAACTAAACAATGAGGAACACTGCAGACAGTTACCCGCGGATCCGACCAAAGAACACACTCGTCAACTCAACAATCTGATCAAGACCTTTGATCCGGACCTTCAGAGCACCCTCTGTGCTCTCATCCCATGCACTCCCCGCATTGGAGATCTCTACTGCCTCCCAAAGATGCACAAGGCAAACACACCCAACCGTCCCATCATATCGGGCAATGGGACCCTGTGCGAGAACCTCTCGGGCTAAATTGAGGGCATCCTGAAACCCATTGTACAAAGAACCCCCAGCTTTTGTCGCGACACTACGGACTTCCTACAGAAACTCAGCACACATGGAGCAGTTGAACCAGGGACACTCCTCGTCACAATGGATGTCTCGGCGCTCTACACCAACATCCCCCACAACGATGGCATTGCTGCAGCTGCCTCAGTACTCAATGCTGACAACTGCCAGTTTCCAGATGCAATTTTACATCTCATCCGCTTCATCCTGGACCACAATGTCTTCACCTTCAACAACCAGTTCTTCATCCAGACACACAGGACAGCCATGGGGACCAAATTCGCACCTCAATACGCCAACGTCTTCATGCACAGGCTCGAACAAGACTTCTTCACCACACAGGACCTTCAACCGATGCTATACACTAGATACATCGATGACATTTTCTTCCTTTGGACTCATGGTGAACAATCACAGAAACAACTATATGATGACATCAACAAGTTCCATCCCACCATCGGACTCACCATGGACTATTCTCCGGAATCGGTTGCGCTCTTGGACACATGCGCCTCCATCAAGGACGGTCACCTCAGCACCTCACTGTACCGCAAACCCACAGACAATCTCACAATGCTTCACTTCTCCAGCTTCCACCCTAAACACGTTAAAGAAGCCATCCCCTACGGACAAACCCTCCGTATACACAGGATCTGCTCAGATGAGGAGGATCGTGACAGACATCTCCAGACGCTGAAAGATGCCCTTATAAGAACAGGATATGGCGCTCGACTCATCGATCGACAGTTCCGATGCGCCACAGCGAGAAACCGCACCGACCTCCTCAGAAGACAAACACGCGGCACAGTGGACAGAGTACCCTCCATCGTCCAGTACTTCCCCGGAGCAGAGAAGCTACGACATCTTCTCCGGAGTCTCCAACATATCATTGATGAAGACGAACATCTCACCAGGGCCATCCCCACACCCCCACTTCTTGCCTTCAAACAACCGCACAACCTCAAACAGACCATTGTCTGCAGCAAACTACCCAGTCTTCAGGAGAACAGTGACCACAACACCACACAACCCTGCCACAGCAACCTCTGCAAGACATGCCGGATCATCGACATGGATGACATCATCACACATGAGAACACCATCCACCAGGTACATATGGTACATACTCTTGCAACTCGGCCAACGTTTTCTACCTGATACGCTGCAGGAAAGGATGTCCCGAAGCATGGTACACTGGGGAGACCATGCAGACGCTACAACAACGGATGAATGAACATCGCTTGACAATCACCAGGCAAGACTGTTCCCTTCCTGTTGGGGAACACTTCAGTGGTCACGGGCATTCAGCCTCTGACCTTCGGGTAAGCATTCTCCAAGGCAGCCTTCACGACACACGACAGCGCAGAGTCGCTGAGCAGAGACTGATAGCCAAGTTCCGCACACATGAGGACGGTCTCAACAGGGATCTTGGGTTCATGTCGCACTATCTGTAACTCCCATGACTTGCCTGGGTTTGCAAAACCTCACTTACTGTACTGTCTGGAGACAATACACATCTCTTTAAACTGTGATCAGTGCTCCTTCCACTCACATTGTCAGCATCATTAAGACTTGAACAGCAGGTTAGTTGTAAAGACTCACATTCTAATCAGTAATCTGTAAACTGTCTGTGCTTTATATGCTCTGTCTGAGGCCAGAACTGTCCATTCACCTGACGAAGGGGCAAACTCCGAAAGCTTGTGAGTTTATTATCAAATAAATTGGTTGGACTTAAACCTGGTGTTGTCAGACTTCTGACTGTGTTTACCCCAGTCCAACGCCAGCATCTCCACATCATGCCTGTTAATGTTAAACATAGCACGCAGGTTTAGAAGCGTAGGGGTTAACATTATTAATTAAAGTAGTCAGTATTTTGTCCCTTTAGATTGCAGATTGTTAACATGGTGTTGCATCACATGTTGGGTTTTAATTCCTCGGAGTGGAAGTTGGGATGGGGGTTAACTCAAGATCGCTTGTAATGTACCATGGGCAGCCATGGTCTCCTGGAGCTTTGCTTGATTGCCCTTCGGGGGGTCGGGGAGGAATTTCCCGGAGCTTTTCCTGCAATTGGGCCTCTCAGGTTTTTGCTCCGGTTTTTTGCCTCCCCCAGGTGCCAGCATTACTTAACGGGGGGGGTTGTGGGAGGGTGGGGTTCCTGGGCTTTTTCCCCCAAAGCCCACCAATCAGGTCAATCTGGTTCCAAACTACTTTTTTATTTGACGTTTCTGCATTGAGCCGTTTTTGGGAATGAGCAAACGCTCATTCTTCAGATCCAGTTCTTGCATCAACTTTAGAACATCAAGTACAAAAGTCACTCAGTAATAATAATATATAGACTAAAATAAATTAAACTGAAATAAAAGATAACTACATTTTAAATCACATCTCTGTTGTTTGTGTCTTTATTTCTTCAATGTTGGTGTTAGATTGCTGGGTGTCTCCGATTGTTTCTCCACTTAAGTGGCACGGGTACAAACAGCCAATTCCCCTTTGACATGTTGCTGCTTTTCTGCAGTATCCCTTTAAGGGATCTTATTGAACGGCAGAACAGGCTCAAGGGGTCGAATGGCTTACTCCTGCTCCTAATTCGGTGAATTTGTCCCATGGTTTTATTTGATTTTATTTAGTTGGTTGTCCGTCTCTTTTGTCTGAAACATGAATGGCCAAATGTTGAGTTCTGAGTCAACCTCAGCTTCTCTGACAAGTAAATACCCCCCACATCCCTACCCCCATTCCCCGCACTGAAGCCACCTGGACCAACTCAGTCCGACCAGCTCAGTCCGGTCCAGCTCTGTTCAAAAGCGATCAGGTCAGGAGACTATCTGAAGGTTTTACCTGCGTGAGATGCGAAAAACAGAAGAAAATTGGGGTTGATTTTCCCCAGACAACTTCAAGCATTAAAGAGCCACTGAGGTTACCATATTTGGTCTTAAGCTAAAAGCTGGATTAGCTCTTGTTTTACTGTAAGACACACATAAGCGCGCACACACATTCACACACACACACACACGCAATGGTAAAGGAGGTGAGTTGGCAAGGGAGAAACAAAACTGGCTCGGTCAAAAAACACAGAGGGCTGCAATGGAAAGATGTGTTTCTAAATGGAGGGCTGTGACAAATTGTGTTCTTTAGGGATCAGTGCTGGGACCTTTACTGTTTGTAATATATAAACGATTTGGAGGAAAATGTTTGATCCGTAAGTTTGCAGACCACACAAAGGTCGGTGGGTTTGCAGATAACGTTGAGGGCTATCAGAGGATACAGCGGAATATAGGTCGGTTGCAGACTTGGGCGGAGAGATGGGAGATGGAGTTTAATCCAGACAAATATGAGGTAATGCATTTTGGAAGATCCAATACAGATAGAAAATATACAGTAAATGGCAGATCCCTTAGGAGTATTGATAGGCAAAGGAACCTAGATGTATAGGTACACAGGTCACTGAAAGTGGCAACGCAGGTAGAGAAGGTAGTCAAGAAGGCATATCGGCATGCTTGCCTTCATCGCTGGGGCATTAAGTTTAAAAATTGTCAAGTCATGCCTCAGCTTTATAAAACCCTAGTTAGCCGCACTTAGCATACAGTATTCAATTCTGGCCGCCACACTACCAAAAGGATGTGGAGGCTTTGGAGAGGGTACAGAAAAGATTTACCAGGATGTTGCCTGGTCTGGAGGGCATTAACTATAGGGAGAGGTTGGAGAAACTTGGTTTATTCTCACTTGAATGACGGAGGTTGAGGGGCAACCTGATAGAAGTCTACAAGATTATGAGGGGCATGGACAGAGTGGACAGTCAGAAGCTTTTTCCCAGAGTGGAAGTCAATTACTAGGGGGCACAGGTTTAAGGTGCAAGGGACAAGGTTTAAAAGAGATGCATGAGGCAGATTTTTTACACAGAAGATGGTGGGTACCTGGAACTCACTGCGGGGAGGTAGTGGAAGCGGATACGATAGTGATTTTTAAGGGGTATCTTGACAAATACATGAATAGAATGGGAATAGAGAGATATGGTCCCCAGAATGGTAGGGGGTTTTAGTTAAGTTGGGCAGCACGGTTGGTGCAGGCTTGGTGGGCCGAAGGGCCTGTTCCTGTGCTGTAGGTTTCTTTGTTCTTTGAAATACCCAGGAAACTCCAAGAATCATTAAAGGGGCTCATAGACAATGGGAATTGCGAGCTTGCCCTCACTGAAGAGGCTGCATTTCGTTTTGATAGGTAAACACTTTATTTAATAAACTCTGCAAGGAACCCGGCTGAAACAGGAGTTGTGCCACTTCCAGCATGAATGGACCACACGTGGAACAAAGTGAATGAAGTGCAGATATAAATTCAACTCGGAGGATTATACAATATCAGCGAAGCTGTCAGAACCGGGAACTGAACAAACTTGGTTTAAAGATCTAAAGGGGAACATTTTTAACCACATTTTCACACACACTTATTCCCTCTGGGAGACTAGTGGGGGTGGGGGCAGCACTGCTGTAAGTGTTCCCAAGTTGACTTGTGGTAGTACGGTGGTTAACACTGCTGCCTTACAGTGCCAGGGACTTGGATTTGATTCCCGGCTTGGGTCACTGTGTGTGTGGAGTCTGCACGTTATCTCCCTGTCTGTATGTGTCTATTCTGAATGTTCCGGTTTCCTCCCACAGTCTGAAAGTGTGGTTAGGTGCATTGGCCATGTTAAATTCTCCCTCAGTGTACCCGAATAGGCGCCGGAGCGTGGCGACTAGGGGATTTTCACAATAACTTCACTGCAGTGTTAATGTAAGACAACTTGTGACAAAAATAAATAAACTTTGGAACTTTACCTTTTGAAATGGGCTGAAGGAACCATCAGTATCCAGTTCAGTCTGGGGTTCCATCAGTGTAAAATAAATACTTCTGATCTCGGTCCTTGTGAGCTTACTTATGACATTGATAAATTTTAAACTTTAACAGCCTGTTGATCGCGCTGTGATCCTTCAATGATCAACAAGCCCTGGAGTTGGACTTAAATCTGGAGCTTCTGGTCCGGAGGTAGAGGCAAGGACCACTGTGCCACAAGATCCCCAGCATAGGAGTGGGGGTTGCATTAATGCTTAAATGAATTCCACAAAGAAAAGTAATGGGGGATAAGAAAGATACTGGAAAACTTCAGGATAAAATAAAATGTAAAAGGATTTAAAACCAGTGGTAATAAAGCCCCCAGGGGAACAGAGATGAGTTGGCAGAATGTCACCATATTGAGACTAAACAAGCAGATGAAATTGAATGGTTTCAAAGAGAGATTTCCACACACAGTTGGATAAGTACATGTCCACTGTGTCCAAAAGATTGCCCATTTCTTGAGCGTGTTGACAAAATCAATCACAGAATTGTTATGGTGCAGAAAAAGGCCATTCAGCCCATCATGTCTGTACTGGCTTTTTAAATCAGCATTATGACTTATTGTCTACCTCCAGCCTTTCCCAACCCTTGCCCACTGTTTCAGGACAGTATTCTGTAAAGCCATGCCCCAGAACCAACAACTGGGGAGAAAGCCATATTAATTAGGCTTAACAATCAAATAACAAATCAGATTTAGTTAAACAGCATAATGGTGCATCAGCATTTAATAAATGTTGCCTATCTAAAAAAGAGAAATGTGAAACAGCTACTGAAACTCTAGATTTAGTTCAGGCTGTCTTCAATATAATAAGATTTCAATTTAAACTGGGCAATGGGTAAAAAGACAGAACATTAGAAGGAGGTGTACAAAAAATAATCAGATATGATCCAACACCAGTTTATGCCCCCAAGCTGTAAACTTTTCACTTGCCAAAAGGAAAACATCGATAGATAACTATTAAAGAGGTAAAGGACAACAAAACAGGTTAAATGCAAAATAAATGAGAATTATTTGTATTACTCTCACTCACGAGGATCATAGAAACACAGAAACTAGAAGCAGGAATAGGCCATTCTGCCCTATGAGCCTGTTCCACCATTCATTATGATCATGGCTGATCATCAAATTCAATATCCTGATCTTCCTTTCCCCCTATATCCCTTGATCCCTTTAGCCCCAAGAACTATAAATTCTTCCTGAAATCACACAATGTTTTGGCCTCAACTACTGTCTGTGATAGTGAATTCCAGATCAACACTTTCTGGGTGAAGAAATATCTCCTCACCTCAGTCCTAAAAGGTTTACCCCTTACCCTCAAACTATGACCCCTAGTTCTGGACTCCCCCAGCATCGGGAACATTCTTTCTGAATCTACCCTGTCTAATCGTGTTTGAAGTTTATAAGTTTCTATGAGATCTCCAGTAAGATTAACTCCTTCCATTAGCACATGACTCTGCCTCTTGTCAATCAACCCAATCAAAACCCTACTCTGAAACCCTAGGGGAAAAACAAAAATAAACAAAATTACATTAACTCTGATTCAAACACCCTATTACCTCGGATCAATCATGAGCCTTGCATTCTCAACATGTGAGCTGCCTGCTGTAGACAAAGCGACACCATGTAAACAGAGCTGAATTTTAATCATACCCCTCACAAGAAAAATGATATAAATATATTTCTTAATCAATCCAGAATCTATAGAATTTTCGAAGATGATCACCATTGCATCCTTTATCTCTGCAGCAACCTCTTCCAATTCTCTGGGATGCATAGTATCAGTTCCCGGGGAATTATCAACTTACAGTCCCATTAAATTCTCCAATAAAACTTTCCTACTTTAACAAATATCCTTAAATCCTCATTTTCCAAATCCTTTGGATGTCTAAATCTGGGAGATTTCCAGGATCTTCCTCCATGAAAACAGATACAAAGTAATCATTTAGTTTCTCTGCCATTTCTTTACTCCCCCATGATGAATTCTCCTGACTCTGCCGCAAACAGACCCAAAAACAGAAAATGCTGGAAAATCTCAACAGGTCTGACAGCGTCGGCAGAGAGTGAATAGAGTCAATGTTTTGAAATGTTGGCTCTATTCTCCCTCCACAGGCGCTGCCAGACCCCTGTGATTTTCCAACATTTTCTGTTTTTATTTCAGATTCCGACATTCGCAGTATTTTGTCTTTATCTTCATATAATGGATCCACATTTGTCTCAGCCATACAGTTCCATTTCACACACCTAGAGAAGCTTTTGCAGTCCATGTTCATGTTTTTTTGTCAGATTGCATTCATATTCTGTTCTCCCTTTCTTTATCAGAGTCTTGACCTTCCATTGCTGTATTTATGCAACTATTTCTGGCAATTTTATAACCTTTCCTTTTAATCTTGTACAATCCTTTCTTTGTCAGTCATGGTTGACTACTTCTTTGGGGTTTGCACCTTGAAGCACTGTATCAGAGCTGTAAGCTATGTCATTGTTCTTCGAAGACTCTCCATTGCCAATGCACATTGTCCCAGAAATTCTCTCCAAAGTTCAGCTGAAAATGTTACGTGTTGTGTTGTTCGAACTGATTGGACTCTTTACCCAGATGCCATCCAAGGAAAGGGAGTGCTTGTTCCTGGGCATTCCCCTTGCTCTGCATGAGGAGTGAGGCCAGGGACAGCAACTCCATATAGATAGGAGAAACAGAAGGGAGAGGAAGGCTGTTACCCAAACCCCAGCCCAAACCACCCAGGGTCACTCAAAACTCAGCTCCCACATTAATGGGAACATAGGAGCAGGAGCAGCCCATCAAGCCTGCTCCAACCCTCAATACTATCATAAATGATCACTGACTTCAATTAACACTTCCCTCATCCTGTATTCATTTCCATTGTGATAAAGGCTAACATTCCAACACTATTCTAAATAGCTTACTGCACCTGCATTTTAGCCTTCAGTTGCTTATGGATAAGGTCAGGTCACTTTGTACATCTACACTTTCTAACTTCTTACCGGTTAGTAAATACACTGCATATCTGTTCTTTCTACCTAACTGGTTTACCTCACAATTCTCCACATTATATTCCATTGGCCATGTTCCTTCCTACTCACTAAGTCTACCCAAATTGCCCTGTAACCGCTTTACATCTTTCTCTCAATGCACACTGCCGCCAATTTTGTACCATCCACACACTCAAGCATTACATTTGGTCCTCACAGCCGGATATATCATAGAGATTTACAATATGGAAACATAGCTCAACTTGCTCACGCTACCCTTTTTTGTTAAAATCTACAAAGCTAGTCCTGATTGCCCACATTTGGGCCATATCCCTCTATACCCATCGTACCCATGTAATTGTCCAAATGTTTTTGAAAAGACAAAATTGTACCCGCCTCTACTACAAACTCTGGCAGCTCGTTTCAGACTCTCACCACCCTCTGTGTGAAATAATTGCCCCTCTGGACCCTTTTATATCTCTCCGCTCTCACCTTAAACTTACGCCCTCTAGTTTTAGATTCCCCTACCTTTAGGAAAAGATAGCCTTGCTCAGACCCCAAGTGGAGAACTGCACTCAGCCACCAGGGTTAAAAAAGATCCTTCTTGGTACCAAAGCTGAGTGCTGATCACTCGAATGTAATTGTGGTTTTAAAGATTAAATTACAGGGACAAATTTCATAGGCTAGGCTCATACAAAAGAGGGGAGGTCTCGAAGGATTTAAAATGTTAAAAGGGGTGATGACAGATAAACTCAGGAGGAAGAATCAAGGACAAAGGGACACAATGAAGGTGAAGTTAAATGCCCTTGACATCAAGGCAAGAGCCCGGGTAAAACAGGGGTCAATTAGGGGGAGTCATTCTGAGGACAAAGAAAGATGGTTGTGGTTGTCGGAGATCAATCATCTCAGTTCCAGGACGTCACTGCAGGAGTTCCTCAGGGGAGTGTCTGAGGCCCAATCATCAATGACCTTCCTTCCAACATATGGTTCACCCTGCTGCCTCACAGCACCAAGAGCCAGCATTCGACTCCGGCCTTGGGCCACTGTCTGCACGGAGTTTGAACATTCTCCCCGTGTTGGCGCAGGCCTCTTCTGGGCGCTCCACTTTCCTCCCACAGTCCAAAAACTGCGCTGGTTAGGTGCACTAGCTGCACTAAATTCTCCCTCAGGGCACCCATAGAACCATAGAAACCCTACAGTGCTGAAAGAGGCCTTTCAGCCCATCAAGTCTGCACCAACCACAATCCCACCCAGGCCCTGCCCCCATATCCCTACATATTGTACCCACTAATCCCTCTAACTTACACATCCCTGGACACTAAGGGGCAATTTCTTAGCATGGCCAATCAACCTAACCCGCACGTCTTTGGATTGTGGGAGGAAACCAGAGCACCCGGAGGAAACCCACGCAGACACAAGGAGAATGTGCAAACTCCACACAGACAGTGACCCGAGCCAGGAATCGAACCTAGGACCCTGGAGCTGTGAAGCACCAGTGCTATCCACTGTACTACCGTGCCGCCTGAACAAAGGCCGGAGTGCGGCAACCTGGGGACTCCCCACAGCAACCCAATTGCAGTATTAATGTAAGCCTACTTGTGGCACCAATAAAATTCCAAAAAGTGGGGATGTCCAATGATGACTGCACAATGGTCAGCACTATTTGCAACAACTCAAATAGTGATGCAGTCAGTCAGTGCAAGACCTGGGCAACATTCAAGCTTAAGCTTATAAGTAGCAAGTAATATTCACACCACACCAAGTGCCAGGTAATGGCTTCAATATATATTGTGAACAGCTGGGGTCCATGTACTGATCCTTGTGGTACATCACTAGCCACAGCCTGGCAACATGTGAATGCCCCATTTATTCCTGTTCTCTGCTGCCTGTTAACCAATCCTTAATCCATTTCAGTATATTGCCTCCTATCCCATGTGTTTTATTTTGCTAATCAATCTCCTGTGAGGGACTTCATCAAAAGCCAAATATATCACCTTCATCGACTCTCTTTTATCAATTTTGTGAGCAGCATCCTCAAAAAAAAAGCAACAGGTTTGTCGAACATGATCTCCCATTTGTAAATCCGCGCTGACTATGCCCAATTAGGTCATGATTAAATACTTATCACATCCTTTGTAATTGATTCCAGCATTTTCCTTACTGCTGATGTAAAACCAAGAGGTCTGTAGTTCTCTGTTTTCTCTCTCACTCACTTCTTAAGTAATGGGGGTGACATTGGCTTAATATCCAATCTCCAGGAATCATTACAGAATCTATAGAATTTTGGAAGATGATCTCAAATGCATCCTCTATCTCTATAGCAACCTCTTCCAATTCTCTGGGATGCAGAATATCAGGTTCTGGGGAATTATCAACTTTCAGTTCCATTAATTTTTCTAACACAACCTTCTTACTCAAACGAACTTCCTTCAACTTCTCATTCTCCAAAATCCTTTGGATGTAAGTCTGGGTGGTTTCCTAGATGATCTATCATGAAAACAGATACAAAGTAATCATTTAGCTTCTCTGCCGTTTCTGTTTTTTGCTAGATTGCATTCATATTCTGTTCTCCCTTTCTTTATCAGTGTCTTGGCCTTTGCTGTATTCGAAAAACTTCCCAATCCTCAGATTTGCAACAATTTCTGGCAACTTTATAAACTTTTCCTTTTAATCTTATACCATCCTTCCCTTCCTTTAGCGGTTAGCACTGTTGCCTTACACCGCCAGGACTCCAGGATTGATTCCCGGTTTGGGTCACTATCCGTGCGGAGTCTGTAGGTTCTTCCTGTGTCTGTGTGGGTTTCTCCCAGGTGCTCCAGTTTACTCCCACAGCCTGAAAGGTGTTCTGGTTAGGCGCATTAGCCAAACTAAATTCTCCCTCAGCGTATCCAAACAGGTACTGGATTGCAGCAATTTGGGGAATTTCACAGAAACTTCATTAGTGTTTCTGTAAACCTTACTTGTGACGAATAAATAAAGTTTATTTTGCTTACTTTCTCAGTCGTGGTGGCCTTTTTGGGTTATTGCACCTCAGAGCACCGTATCAGTGCTGTAAGTTATGTCATTGTTCATTGAAGACTCTCCATTGCCAATGCACATTGTCCCAAAAATTGTCTCCAAAGTTCAGCTGAAAATGTTATTTAAACTGATAGGACTCTCTATTTAGATATCACCCAGGGAAAAAGCTTGCTTGTTCTGCGTGAGGAGTGAGGCCAGGCACAGCAACTCTACATAGACACCAGAAGCAGTAGAGAAAGGAAGACTTTTACCTAAAGGCACAATCTATCCAGAGTTACGAGAAAACACGGCTCCCACATTCATAGGGACATAGGAGCAGGAGCAGGTCATTCAGCCCATCGAGCCTGCTCCAACATTCAATATGATCATTACTGATCACCCACCTCAATGATCTGTTTCCCACACCATCCCCGTAACTTGTTATGTCATTGGCATTTAGAAGTCTTTCATTTCCCACTTTAAGCACACTCAGTGACTGAGCTTCCACAGCCCTCAGAGGGAGAGGATTCCCAAGATTCATAAACCTTTGAGTAAAAGGTTTCTCCTCATCTCTGTCTTAAGTGGCTTCCTCTTATTTTGAAAATATGCCCTGAAGTTGTGGAGTCCCCAAACTGGGGAAACATCTCACCTGTATCTACCCCGTCTATTCATTTAAGGATTTTATAGGTTGCAATGAGATCATCTCTCATCCTTCGAAACTCTTGAGAATATAGATCCAGTTTCCTTAATCACCCTTAATAAGACAGTCCCGCGATCCAAGGAACAAGCCTGGTGAATCTTCGCTGCACTTCCTCCATGGCAATAATATCCTTCCTCAAGTGAAGGGACCAAAACTGCACACAATACTCCAGGTGCGGTCTCACCAAGCTTCTATAAAACTGGAACAACACTTCACTACTCCTGTACTCAATCCCTGTTGGGATAAAGTCCATTAATTTTCCTCACAGCTTGCTGCACTCGCTTCTTAGCCTTCAGTCACTTGTGGACAAGGTGAGGTCCCACTTTTCATCTACACTTCCTAATTTCTTACCGTTTAGCAAATATTCTGCACATCTGTTCTTTCTACCCAAATAGATTACCCCATATTCTCCACATTATATTCTATCTGCCATGTTCTTGCCCACCACTAAGCCTGTCCAAATTGCCCTGTAGCCGCTTTACATCTTCCTCACAACATACATTCCCGACAGCTTTGTATCAGAAACATGGGTTACAACTGGGCAGGACTGGGACTGATGTCCTGAGGGAGTGCTTGCTAGAGTGGTTGGGGAGGGTTTAAACTAATACGCCAGGGGGATGGGAACCTATGGAAGGAGTCAGAGAAGGAAGGAACAAGGGCAAAAACAAAAGGAAGAAAAGGGAGTAACAAAAGTGATAGGTAGAGAAACCAAGGACAAAGCTCAAACGAGGCTCTAGGAAGAAATACTGGGAACAAGGCAAACCATGTTAAAAAGACAGGTTAAAGGCTCTATATCTTACTGCACGGAGCATTGCAATAAAGTGGATGAACTAATCCCGCAGATAGATATAAACGGGTACAATATAATTAGGATTACGGAGACATGGCTGCAGGGTGACCAGGGATAGGAACTGAATGTCCCAGGTTATTCAGTATTTAGGAAGGACAGGCATAAAGGAAAAGGTGGTGAAGTGGAACTGCTGGTTAAAGAGGAAATTAACACATTAGTGAGAAAGGATATTAGCTCTGACAATGTGGAGACTGTATGGGTAGAGTTGAAAAATACCAAGGGACAAAAATATTAGTGGGTGTCCCCATAACTGCAGTGGTGATGTAGGGAATGGCATTAAACATGAAACTAGTGATGGATGTGATAAGGGAATATCAGCAAAAATGGGTGATTTTAATCTGCACATAGATTGGGCAAATCAAATTTGCCACAATGCCACAGAGGAGGAATTTTTAGAATGTGTATGGGATAGTTTTCTTGACCAATGTGTGGAGGAACCAACTAGACAGCAGGCCTATTAGACTGGGTACTGTGTAATGAGAAGGGCATCATTGCCATTCTAGTTGTATGAGACCCTTGGAAATGAGCAACCATAACATGATAGAATTTTTTATCAAGATGGCAAGTGAAGTAGTTGATTCAGAGATCAGGGTGCTGAATTTTAATAAAGGAGACTATGGAGATATGAGGTGTGAATTGACCTTGATAGATTGGGGAGAGTTACACAAAGGGATGACAGTGGATAGACAATGGTAAACATTCAAGGAATGCATGGGGGAACTGTTCATTCCTGTCTGGCACAAAAGCAAAATGGGTAAGAGGGCCAATCCATGGTTTACAGAGGAAATTAAAGAGAGTATCCAGTCTAAGGAAGAAGCATACAGATTGGTCAAGAAAAGTAATAGATCTGAGGATAGGGAAAAGTTTAGAATTCAGCAAAGAAGGACGAAGGGATTGATTAAGAAGGGGAAAATACAGTGCAAAAATAAGCTTGCAGGGAACATGAAGATTGACACTAAGAATTTTGATAGACACATGAAAAGAAAGAGGTTGGTGAAGGCAAATGTAGGTCCCCTCCAAACAGAAAAAGGGGGAATGAATAATAGGGGATAAAGAAATGGCTGAGCAACTGAATACATACTTTAGTTCTGTCTTCATAAAAAAGGACACAAATCAGATGCCAGAAATGTTGGAGAATGCACGATTCCGTGAGAGGAAAGCACTGAGGGAGATCAATATTAGTAGAGAAATGGTGCTGGGAAAGTTGACAGGATTGAAGGCAGATAAATTCCCAGGACCTGATAATCTACATCTCAGAGAACTCAAGAAAGTGGCTCGGCAAATGGTGGATGCATTGATGACCATGTTCCAGGATTCTATAGACTCTGGAACAGTCCCTACAGATTGGAGGGTAGCAAATGTCACTCCAGTAAGGGAGGCAGAGAGAAAGCGGGGAATTATAGACCAGTAAGCTTAACATCGGTAATGGGGAAAATTCTCAAATCCATTATCGTTAGCAGGGCATTTAGAAAACAATGGCAATCAGACAGAGTCAGCATGAATTCGTGAACGGGAAATCATGCTTGACAAATCTGTTGCAATTCTTTGAAGATGTAACGAGTAGAGTTGACAAGGGGGAACCAGTAGACGTAGTACATTTGGACTTTCAGAAAGCATTTGACAAAGTCTCGCGTAAGAGATTATTGTGCAAGATTAAAGCACATGTGATTGGAGGATTGGAGGTGCGTAGAAAACTGATTGGCAGCGAGTATGGATTAATGGGTGCTTTTCAAATTGGCAGGCAGTAACTAATGGGTGCCACAGGGACTGGACTTGGGACCCTAGATATTCACTACATATATTTATGATTTGGATGAGGGAACAAAATGTAACATCTCAAACATTGCAGATGATACTAAGTTGGGTGAGAGGGTGAACCTGTCAATAGGAGACCATTGGGTATGTTTAAAATACAGCTCTGTTTACATGGTGTTGCTTTGTCTACAGCAGGCAGCTCACATACTGAGAATGCAAGGCTCATGATTGATCCGAGATAATAGGGTGTTTGAGTCAGAGTTAATGTATTTTTGTTTATTTTCGTCTTTACCCTGGGGTTTCAGAGTAGGGTTTTGATTGGGTTGATTGACAAGAGGCAGAGTCATGTGCCTCATGAGTCATGGGAGGAGTTAATCTTACTGGAGATCTCATAGAAACTGATAAACTTCAAACAGGATTAGACAGGGTAGATTCAGAAGGAATGTTCCTGATGGGGGGGGAGTCCAGAACTAGGGTCATAGTTTGAGGATAAGGGTAAATCTTTTAGGACTGAGGTGAGGAGATAGTTCTTCACCCAGAGAGTGGGTGGATCTGGAATTTATTATCACAGAAAGTAGTTGAGGCCAAAACATTGTGTAATTTCAGGAAGAATTTATAGCTGTTGGGGCTAAAGGGATCAAGGGTTATAGGGAGAAGCGGAGATCAGGATATTGAATTTGATGATCAGCCATGATCATAATGAATGGTGGAGCAGGCTCATAGGGCAGAATGGCCTATTCCTGCTTCTAGTTTCTGTGTTCTATGATCCTCGTGAGTGAGAGAAATACAAATAATTCTCATTTATTTTGCATTTAACCTGTTTTGTTGTCCTTTACCTCTTTAATAGTTATCTATCGATGTTTTCCTTTTGGCAAGTGAAAAGTTTACAGCTTGCGGGTATAAACTGGTGTTGAATCATATCTGATTATTTTTTGTGCAGCTCCTTCTGATGTCCTGTCTTTTTACCCATTGCCCAGTTTAAATTGAAATCTTATTATATTGAAGACAGCCTGAACTAAATCTAGAGTTTCAGTAGCTGTTTCACATTTCTCTCTTTTTGATGGGAAACATTTATTAGATGCTGACGCACCATTATACCGTTTAACTAAATCTGATTTGTTATTTGATTGTTAAGTCTAATTAATATGGCTTTCTCCCCAGTTGTTGGTTCTGGGGCATGGCTTTACAGAATATGGTCCTGAAGCAGTGGGCAAGGGTTGGGGAAAGGCTGGAGAAGGACAATAAGTCATAATGCTGATTTGGAAAGCCAGTACAGACATGATGGGCTGAATGGCCTTTTTCTGCACCATAACAATTCTGTGATTGATTTTGTCAACACGCTCAAGAAATGGGCTATCTTTTGGATGCAGTGGACATGTGCTTATCCCAATTTATGTGGAAATCTCTCTTTGAAACCATTCAATTTCATCTGCCTGTTTAGTCTCAGTATGGTGACATTCTGCCAACTCATCTCTGTTCCCCTGGGGGCTTTATTACCACTGGTTTTAAATCCTTTTACATTTAGTTTTATCCAGAAGGTTTCCAATATCTTTCTTATCCCGTTACTTTTCTTTGTGGAATTCATTTAAGCATTAATGCAACCCCCACCCCTATGCTGGGGATCTTGTGGCACAGTGGTCTTTGTCTCTACCTCAGGACCAGAAGCTCCAGATTTAAGTCCAATTCTGGGACTTGTTAATCACAGAAGGATCATAGTGCGATTAACAGGCTGTTAAAGTTTAAAATTTATTAGTGTCACAAATAAGGTCACAAGACTGAGATCAGAAGTATTCACTTTACACTGACGGAACCCCAGATTAAATTGGACACTGACGGTGCCTTCAGCCCATTTCAGAAGGTAAAGTTCCAAAGTTTACTTCTGTCACAAGTAGCCTTACATTAACACTGCAACGAAGTTACTGTGAAAATTCCCAGCGTCTGTTGGGTACACTGATGGAGAATTTAGCGTGGCCAATGCACCTAACCAGCACGTCTTTCGCACTGTGGAAGGAAACCAGAGCACCCAGGGGAGACCCATACAGACATGAAGAGAACATGCAGACTCCACACAGACAGTGACCCAAGCTGGGAATCAAACCCAGGTCCCTGGCTCTGTGAGGCAGCAGTGCTAATCACTGTGCCACCGCGCCACCACAAATCCACTTGGGAACCCTTACAACAATGTCCCTTTCATCTACTCTCCCAAAGGGAAAATGTGTGTGTGAAGATGTGCTTAAGTTTAAAACTTCCCCTCTGTTCCCCTTTAGACCTTTAAACCAGGTTTGTTCAGTTCCCGGTCCTGACAGCCTTGCAATGATATTGTATAACTCTCCGAGCTGAATTTATATCTGCACTCCATTCACTTTGTTCCATGTGTGGTCCATTCGTGCTGGAAGTGGCGCAACTCCTGCTTCAGCTGGTTTCCTTGGAGAGTTTATTAAATGCGATGTTTACCTATCAAAATGAAACACAGCCTCTTTAACGAGGGCAGGGAATCAATTCCTATTGTCTATGAGCCCCTTTATTGATCCTTGGAGTTTCCTGGGTATTTCAACTTCTTTATCCAGGTGTATGTGTGCATGTGTGTCTTACACTAAAACAAGAGCTAAACTAGGCTGTAGCTTAAGACCAAATGTGGTAACCTCAGAGGCGCTTTAATGCGTGAATTTGTCTGGGGACAATTTACCCCAATTTTCTTCTGTTTCCTACATCTCTCACGGGTAAAATCCTCAGATAGTCTCCTAATTTGATCGCTTTTGATCAGAGCTGGACCGGACTGAGCTGGTCCAGACTGAGTTGGTCCGGGTTGGATGGGTGCCGGGAGGAAGCGGGGTGAGGGTGGGGGCTGTGGGGTGCTGTTTACTTGTCAGAGATGTTGAGGCTGCTGCAAAGCTTATGATTTTGGCCATTCATGTTTCAGACAAAAGAGACGAACAGAGAACTAAATAAAACCAAATAAAACCACGGGACAAATTCACCAAATTAGGAGCAGGACTAAGCCACTCGGCCCTTCGAGCCTGTTCTGCCATTCAATAAGATCTCTTAAAGGGATACTGCAGAAAAGCAGCAGCATGTCAAAGGGGAATTGGCTGTTTGTACCTGTGCCACTTAAGTGGAGAAACTATCGGAGACACCCAGCAATCTGTAACACCAACATTGAAGAAATAAAGACACAAACAACAGAGATGTGATTTAAAGTATAGTTATCTTTTATTTCAGTTTAGTTTATTTTAGCCTATATATTATTATTACTGAGTGACTTTTGTACTTGACATTCTAAAGTTGCAGCAAGAACTGGATCTGAAAAATGAGCGTTTGCTCATTCCCAAAAACGGCTCAATGCAGAAACGTCAAATAAAAAAGTAGTTTGGAACCAGATTGACCTGATTGGTGGGTTTTGGGGGGAAAATCCCAGGAACGCCACTCTCCCACAACCCCCCCTGTTAAGTAATGCTGGCACCTGGGGGAGGCAAAAAACCGGAGCAAAAACCTGAGAGGCCCAATTGCAGGAAAAGCTCCGGGAAATTCCTCCCCGACCCCCCGAAGGGCAATCAAGCAAAGCTCCAGGAGACCATGGCTGCCCATGGTACATTACAAGCGATCTCGAGTCTGGATTCCGGGGAAGTGCCGGAAGATTGGAAAACGGCTAATGTTACGCCGTTGTTTAAGAAGGGTGGCAGGAAAGGGCAGGGAATTATAGGCCAGTTAGTTTAACGTCTGTTGTAGGTAAAATGTTAGAATCCGTCATCAAGGAGGAAATAGCAAGGCATTTTGAGGGGGATTGCTTGATAGAGCAGACGCAGCACGGTTTCGTTAAGGGGAAGTCGTGTCTGACAAATTTATTGGAGTTCTATGAGGATGTGTCTAGGGCGGTGGATAGAGAAGAGCTGGTGGATGTGGTCTTTCTTGATTTTCAGAAGGCGTTTGACAAGGTACCTCACAAGAGGTTATTGCAGAAGGTAAAGGGGCATGGAGTTGGGGGTAGGGTGTTAGCATGGATAGAGGATTGGTTGTCAAATAGGAGGCAGAGAGTGGGGGTCAATGGGTGCTATTCGGATTGGCGGTTGGTGAATAGTGGAGTGCCCCAGGGGTCGGTGCTAGGGCCTCAGCTATTTACCATTTATATATATGATCTGGAGGAGGGAACCGAGTGTATGGTTTCGAAATTTGCTGATGACACCAAGATTGGTGGAACGGCAAATTGCGCAGAGGGTGTGGAGAGTCTGCAGAAGGATCTAGATAGGCTGGGCGAATGGGCCAGGAAATGGCAAATGGAATTTAATGTTGGCAAGTGCGAGGTGGTCCACTTTGGTAGGAATAATGGTAGGAAGGACTATTACTTACGTGGCGAAAAACTGCAGCAGGCGACGGTGCAGAGGGACCTCGGGGTCCTTGTGCATGAGTCGCAAAAACCCAGCTTGCAGGTGCAGCAGGTGGTCAGGAAGGCTAATGGGATGCTGGCCTTCATAGCGAGGGGGATTGAATATAAAAGTAGGGAGGTCTTGCTGCAGCTGTATAGGGCATTGGTGAGGCCACAGTTGGAGTACTGTGTGCAGTTTTGGTCGCCGCACTTACGCAAGGATATTTTGGCCTTGGAGGGAGTACAGAGGAGGTTTACTAGGCTGATGCCGGAGTTGAGGGGGTTGAGCTATGAGGAGAGGCTGAATAAACTAGGCTTGTACTCGTTAGAGTTTAGAAGAATGAGGGGAGATCTCATTGAGACATATAAGATGATGAATGGGATGGATAGGATAGAGGTGGAGAGACTCTTCCCGCTCAGAAAGGACAGTAGGACAAGGGGGCACAGCCTCAAGATAAAGGGGGGGCGGTTTAGAACGGAGTTGAGGAGGAACTTCTTCACTCAAAGGGTGGTGAATCTCTGGAATTCTCTGCCCGTTGAAGTGGTGGAGGCTGCCTCGCTAAATATTTTTAAGATGCGGGTTGATGGGTTTTTGATAAGAGAGGGGATTAAGGGTTATGGGGAGAGGGCGGGAATGTGGAACTGAGCCACGACAGATCAGCCATGATCTTATTGAATGGCGGGGCAGGCTCGAAGGGCTAGATGGCCTACTCCTGCTCCTATTTCTTATGTTCTTATGTTCTTAACCCCCATCCCAACTTCCACTCCGAAGAATTAAAACCCGACATGTGATGCAACACCATGTTAACAAGAGGATCTGCAGTCTAAAGGGACAAAATACTGACTACTTGATAATGTTAACCCCTATGCTTCCAAATATGGGATATGAATGTGGTGTGGATAGTTTATGATTATATTATTAACACGATTACAGATATAATTTTTCTTTTAGACTTCATCTTCAGAAATCCAGGGCCAAGGTGAAGAATAAAAGAAAAGGCAACACAACAATTAAATACATGGGTGATGAACTACATTGGTTTGAGGGGGTCTTCTAGTTCTGGTCTATCGAGTTGGTTGGAACACACTGGTCTCCTGAAACAAATCAAAAAGATGTGCTTTACTAATCGTACAATTAATTACACTCAACCAAATCCTGAGTTACTAACGCAAGGTGCCTTACAGTAATCAATCAATTTAACTTGGATGTAAACCTATCCCGTCTGCGCCTGCACTAGCCAGCAGCAGATTATCGAGTGACGCACGTGTTGCTGACGCCTGACGGCAGCCACATTCTTCCCTCACCGTGCTAAGGGGCCTCCCTCTGAGGGCATCCTGGTCCATGTAGTCATGTGGAGACTCCCCCTGCGCTGCCACTGCGCCTGCCACCCGCTCGGAGCTGGTGCAGCTGTTGGCTGCCGGTAGACGCAATGCCACCGAGGCCTATCCCAGGCACGGCAAGCAACCACCCTAAGGTGCCTCACGGACCAAGCCCACGCCAGGATCCCACTCGTGGGTACGGAGTCAGCAGGGTTCGGGCACTCCTGGCCAGGGAGCAGCGAACAAGCAATCGGTAAAGGTCCCCCTCTGTCACACCTTGGCCCTTTTTCTCTCTTTAAACAACACTGACATAAAGGCCCAGCCATGCCGATGCCTTACTTCTTCCCCCTTTTCTTCATCCACCTGGCATGACGCTTGCACAGCGGGTCAAGCCGGCTCCCAGGCTTTTTGCTCCTCCTCTACCAAAGGTCAGGAAACATTCCAAGCGTGACCATCTACCCTCATCCCTCCCTCCGCAAGACAAAGATGGGGCAGTGGCACCACCTCCACATGGCACTTCCCCATCCTCACCACCAGACCGTTGGGAGAATCCTTGTGTCTGGTGTTCCTACAATGAAAATAAGGCAGCTGGGGTATGACAGAGGGAGGCCCTGTTTGACTGCTGGCCAGCTGCTCTCTGCTCGAAAATGCCTGAACCCAATTGCCTCTGTAGCCCACAGGTAGAACCCTAGCAATATGCTTGCTAGGTGGGCACCCTAAGGGCAGGAATGCTCAGCGCCAACCACGCTTGGGATGGCGTCGATCCTAGATCTCTCCAGCACACAAGAGCTCCAGCAGCACCAAATGCAAGTCAGGCAAACAGGCGCGATGACAGCGCTTGGGGGGTCCCCATGTGACACGTGGCTGGGCTGCCAACGGAGGGAGGCTCACTGCCACTGCTCTGCCCGCTCAATGTCGGAAGGATGGGGTTGCCAAATGTTGTGGAGCACTTAAATATGTGCCAGCTGTTATTTCGTATGTAACAGTGGTATTGAAATTGGGTGCAGAGCCTTGTACTGAAGGATACAATGGGATTGGGGGTTATAGATAGGTCTATGGATTGGTAGGTGTTGATGTGATCGGTGCAACTCGTGGGCCGAAGGGCCTGTTTGTGCTGTAGTGTTCTATGTTCTATGATACAAACCTGTGCCAAATTCTCTTTTGTATCAGTTAGAACATTGGAGATAAAACAATTCGACAAAAGCATTTTTAACGGATTAAACAAATAAAGATAATCTGTCACTAAATTATCAAGGCAATTGGCATTGGAACAAAAGGTAACAAAGTGGTTTGGATGTGAAATTTCCTGCCTGATGTCGGGTGGATCAAGATTAGTATGCAAAAGCTAATCTGAAATTACTTGAGAAAAATATGCCAAGAAAACGGTGGTTAATTTTGAGCTGGATTGTTCGAATGATGTTCACACTGAAATGTTTACACTCACAAAGTTCACACTCACAAAATGCACAATGTTCATTTCTCACTCACACAATGTTCACACTCACACAGTGTTCACACTCTCACTATTCACACTCACCTGTTCACACGCACACTGTTCACACACACAACATTCACTTAATTATGGGTGGAACATAATAATGGCCTCCCCGAGCTGAGTGCCTAACTCTAACTCTAAGCCTAACACTGCCTCTTCCTCGTAAGCCTGAGCCCACCGCTCTTACTGTATTCCTTGGTTGACGCTGCGCCTGTTGTCATCCCGCCAGGGTCCTCGAGTGCATTTATTTGAGTTGAAAGGATGGGGCGCAACGACCTCCCCTCCCCCACCAAATTAGATTCCATGGAGAGAATGCCCTGCGGCATTGGCTTCCCACCACGACAACAATGAGCCCCATAAGTGGACAACTACTGTCTACTTATTGACTTCATTCTCATCCTCCTTGCTGGCACCAACCCAGCAGCAAGCAGGTCAGAGGATCACGAAGCAAAGGAGCACACCAAGCAAACACATACGGGCCGAATTGCTTATGGACTCCTGGGGGCTTCCTCTTTCAACTGAGGAACCCAGGATCAGGACAGGAAGAGGGGAGGCTCTCAGAGAGCCCGTCCCTCTCCCCGCTTGGTGCTGACGCTCCGCGGCTTTGCGACCCCAGCCTAGCTACCCTCACACCTGCCATCATCCACCCCAGGTTCAGGATCTTCACATAGATCCCAGGCCTCAGGTGGGTGATTGACACATTGATAAAGGATGCCACCTCCCTCCCTGATTGTTATTGTCTGCTCAACAGAGAAGCCAAAGCCCTTTGAGCTTTCAGCAAAAAGCAGAACCCTCTGCCCCCGGGGCCCATGGTCCCGAGGAGAGTTCCTGCCCATGTGGAACCTAACACTGTGGGGCCTTTTTGAAATGTGAGGTGACATGAATACCTTTGCTGGGCCCCTATCGCTACCATTAAATACCACCCACAATTATCCTCACAATATTCAGTGCAGTCTTCACTTGCAACATTCACTTTCACAATGTACTCTATCTCTCTGTTGTTAGTATTATTCTATCTATCCTTTAATGATTCTATTTCAATTCCTAATATAATTTCCCCTCCCATGGCCCCTTTATCAGCAATATCTTATCCTAAGTCTATATTCCTGATGTTCTGTAATCCAATTAATTGACTTTTATTCTGGACACTTTGAGCATTGCTGAATGGATGTTTTCACTCATTGTTGATCAGATTTTCCCTCAGTTTGTACTTGTCAAATTTTTAAAAACTATTTTTAGGTGAAAAACTATTTTTAGGTGTCTCCTCTATAAATAATATTCTCCTACTTTATCTAAGGGTGTACTCATGTTCAATTTTTCTGTGTCCCATGTTTCTGCAATCCTAATCATGTTTGCCCATTTGCACTCTGAACATTCATTCACACACTATTTGAAATGATAACGTGTGGAAATTTTCTTTGTTATTACCCGCTAGGATTATCTTGTCTTTTGGTCCTATTCCTAACCTATGATTTAATTTCCTAATTGTTTCTTTTGTTTATCTAAGATAACAGAGGAATGCATGATTAGGAATGCTACCTATGGTGTTAAATGCTCCCTATTTATTCTTCCCACTAGGATTTTGACGACAATGTTCATACTGATGTTGTTTATTCTCTCCACATTCACTCACACAATGTTCACACAATGTTCATTCACACAGTGTACTCACTTCAATTATCATTCCAACAATTTCCACTCACTCTGGGATGTTCACACTGAGAATGTTCAATGGACTGTGTGAGAATGTACACTGGCGGGTGAGGTGGGGTGTAATAACGTATACTGGGAGGACACCGGGCTATGTGACAATGCAAACCGGGCATTGTGACAATGTACACCAGGCTGTGTGACAATGTAAGTGGGGCTATGTGACAATGTAAGCTGGATTGTGTGCAGAGGCAGACAATGGAGACCACGGTGGTGTGTGACAATGGCAATGTACATTCAACTGCGTGAAATTGTACTCTGAGCATTAAACAAAGATGCTTTGCTATGTATCAATATTCTAATGTCTAAGTGTCATTGTTCAAATGTACGTGTGTCAATGTTCAAATGTTTATGCACCAATGTTCTAAAATCTATATGTCAATGTTCTATTGCCTATGTACCAATGTTTAAATGTCTATGTGTCAACGTTCTAATGTCCTTGTGTCGATGTTTAAATGTCAAAGTGTCAATGTTCTGCTGTCTATGTGTCAATGTTTAAATGTCAATGTGTCAATGTTTATATGTCTATGTTTCAGTGTTCTACTTCTATGTGTCAATATTAAGCGGTTTGTGTATCGAGTTCAGTGGTTTGTGTGACAACGTTCAGTGGAATGTGTAACAATGTTCAGCAGTTTGTGCATCAATGTTCAACGGAATGTGTATCAATGTTCAACGGAATGTGTATCAGTGTTCAGCGGAATGTGTATCAATGTTCATCGGAATGTGTATCAATGTTTATCGGTTTGTCTATCAATATTCAGCAGTTTGTGCATTAATGTTCAGCGGTTTGTGTTCAATGTTCAGTAGTTTGTGTATCAATGTTCAGCGGAATGTGTTTCTATGTTCAACAGTTTGTGTATCAGTGTTCAGCAATTTCTGTATCAATGTTCAGCTGGTTTGTGTATCAATGCTCAGCGGAATGTGTATCAATGTTCACTGGAATGTGTAACAATGTTCAGCGGTTTGTGTATCAATGTTCAGCGGTTTGTGTATTAATGTTCAGCGGAATGTGTGTCAATGTTCAATGGTTTGTGTGTTAATGTTCAGCGGAATGTGTATCAATGTTCAACTGGTTTGTGTATCAATGTTCAGTGGAATGTGAATCAATGTTCAGCGGTTTGTGTGTCCATGTTCAGTGGAATGTGTATCAATGTTCAGCTGGTTCGTGTATCAATGTTCAGCGGTTTGTGTATCAATGTTCAGCGGAATGTGTATCAATATTCAGCGGAATGTTTGTGTGTCAATGTTCAGCTGGTTTGTGTATCAATGTTCAATGGTTTGTGTATCAATGTTCAATGGTTTGTGTATCAGTTTTCAGGGGTTTGCATATCAATGTTCAGCAGTTTGCATATCAATGTTCAGCAGTTTTTGTGTCAATGTTCAATGAAATGTGTAACAATGCTCAACAGTCTGTGTATCATTTAGCGGTTTGCATATCATTGTTCAGCGGTTTGCATATCAGTTTACGATGTGCGTCTATGTTTGCCGAGCGTGTGTCTGTGTTTGCGAGCATGTGTCTCTGTTTGCCGAGTGTGTCTATGTTTGCCGAATGTGTGTCTATGTTTGCGAAGTGTATGCCTGTGTTTGCCGAGTGTGTGTCTGTGTTTTCTGAGTGTGTGCCTATGTTTGTGAACGTGTGTCTGTGTTTGCCGACTGTGTGTCTGTGTTTGCTGAGTGTGTGTCTGTGTTTCCAAGTGTGTGTTTGCGTTTCCGAGTGTGTGTCTGTGTTTGTGAGTGTGTGCCTGTGTTTCCGAGTGTGTGCCTGTGTTTCCGAGTGTGTGTTTGTGTTTCCGAGTGTGTGTCTGTGTTTGTGAGTGTGTGTCCAAGTTTGCAAGTGTGTGTCTGTGTTTCCGAGTGTGTGTTTGTGTTTGCCGAGTGTGTGTGTGTGTTTGCCAAGTATGTGTCTATGTTTGCCGAGTGTGTGTCCTTGTTTGCCGAGTGTGTCATTGTTTGCCGTCAGTGTGCCTATGTTTTCCGAGTGTGAGTCTGTGTTTGCCGAATGTGTGTCTACGTTTGCGAGAGTGTGTCTGTGTTTGCCGAGTGTGTGCCTATGTTTTCCGAGTGTGTATCTGTGTTTGCGAGTGTGTGTTTATGTTTTCCGAGTGAGTGTCTGTGTTTGCCAAATGTGTGTCTGTGTTTGCGAGTGTTTGTCTGTGTTTGCAAGTGTGTGTCTATGTTTGCCGAGTGTGTGTCTATGTTTGCCGAGTGTGTGTCTGTGTTTGCGAGTGTGTGTTTATGTTTGCCGAGTGTGTGTCTATGTTTACGTTGGGTTTGTTGGATATATGTGTGTGTTGGATGTGTTGGATCCATGTGTATGTTAGGTGCATGCCTAACATACACATGGGTTTTTTTTCGATGCATGTGTGTGTTGGATGCATGTGTGCATAGGATTCATGTGTGTGTGTTGGATTCATGTATATGTTGGGTGTATTGAATGCATGTGTGTCTTGGATGCATGTATGTGTTGGATATATGTGAGTGTTGGATGCATATGTGTTCGATGCATGTGTGTGTTGAGTGTGTTGGATGCTTGTGAGTGTTGCATGTCTGTTGGATCATGTGTGTGATGTGTGTGTTGGTTGCATGTATGTGTTGGATGCATGTTTGTTGGATGTGTGTCAATATGTGTTGGTGAATGTCTATGTGTGTTGAGTGTGTGGCAATGTGTGTTTGGTGCATGTCAAGGTGTGTTGAGTGTGTGACAATGTACATGGGCGTGTTTGACAATTTACAGGGGCGTGTGCGACAATGTACGCTAAGTTATTTCTTACCAATATATTACTCTATTTTCCACCAATCACATGAACATGAGTTATTAAAGCCAAGCTTCTATAAATTCTGAATAAATATTAAATTGAGCAAAACGAGTTAAATATTTGCTGCTGCTGTGCGAATCATAACTATATAATTACATTATACTGCTAAACTAAATACTAAAAGAACACATAGCTTTGTATTGGCCGCTTGATTGTTCCTTTGGGGGTGGCTCCAGAGACCTCATTTTACATCTTTCCTTCAGAACTCCTAAGCTAACAACAAACAAGGTTGGATAATAAAACAGTGGAATCGCTAAAGCTGAAATAACTGTACACCTCCATACGTTTGTCACAATTATTTCCCCCCCCATCAACCCCTGCCCCTCCACCCCGAGCACACAATCAGAATTCATTGAAACCTAACTTTTAAAAATAGTATTTATTAACCAGAGTTGAATTCTTCAGTTAACCAGCAAAAGTAAAAAAAAATTGCCGATGTTGTGAAGATTCCTAATGAGGAAATTCCTAATTAAGGATCTTCATATAACATTGGCAAATATTTTTTAGTTTTGCTGTCAACTGTAGAATGTTAAGAACTACTCACTTGTAAAAAACCTATTTTCAGAAGTTAAAAACAAACTTTGTCAAAATTGAACATGAAAAGAAAATTAAGACTTAACTTTTTATCCACAGCTTGGTTTCTTTTCCTCGCTTGATTCCATGGAGACTTTGTTACAAGCTTTTTTTTGGAAGCCTCAATTCACAGACAAGAGGTTGGATTGGTAAAATAATGTAGCAGTGAGGTTGAAATAACTGAATATTTAAAGACTGAAGGAGGTTTAAGAGAGAGAAGACAGGGAGCATATTAACCCAAACACACCGTCAAGACATTAGGCTGTGCGACAGTGCTGCACTTTATCTCTCACTGGGTGAAACTGCATCACAATCAGTGACGTCAAATACTTCACAGTGGTTGCTTAATTTGGTCATCTCATCACAGTACCCAGCTCAACCAATGGGAGACTTTGCTGACAGCTCCTTTTTAATTTTTTTAGTTTTAGTTTGTCAACTGTAGAATTTTAAGAACTACTAATATCCGCCAAGTGTGCGGATGATACGAAGCTGGAGGGAATGTGTGTTGTGAGAAAGATGTAAAATGGTTAAAGGGCAATTTGGGCAGATTTAGTGAGTGGGAAGGATCATGGCAGATGGAATATAATGTGGAAAAATGTGAGGTAATACAGTTGGTTCAAAAGAACAGGTGTGCAGAGTATTTCCTAAATGGTAAAAAATTAGAAAGGGTAGATTTCTATCCTTGTCCATGAGCGACTGAAGGCTAACTTGCAGGTGCAGCAAGCTATTAGGGAAATTAACGGAAAGTTAGCCATTATGACAACTGAATTTGAGTATAGGATTAGTGAAGTATTACTTGAAGTGGGTGATCATTTATGATTGTATTGAATGTTGGAACAGGCTGAAAAGCCTGCTCCCGTGTTCCCAGGAATGTGGCAGCAGTGTTTTCCAGAGACCATGCTGGGATTGGGCTGAGCCAGTGGGTAAAAGTCCTTCTTTCTCTTCTGTTTCTCCTGTGTATATGGGGTTGTGCATTTTCAATAAACAATGACATAGCTTACAGCACTGATACATTGCTTCAAGGCACAAAACCCCAAAAAAGCCAGTCCAACAGGCTGACAAAGGAAGGTAAGGATTGTATAGATTAAAAGGAAAGGTTTGTCAAGTTGCCAGAAATAGTTGCAAATTTGAGGATTGGGAGGCTTTTCAAGCACTTCAAAGGAAGGCCAAGACCCTAATAAAGAAAGAACAGAATATGAATGCAATCTAGTGAAAAACATAAACATAGTCTGTAAAAGCTTCTCCAGGTATATAAAAAGGAAGTGTTTGGCTGAGACAAATGCGGGTCCATTACACTAAGATAAAGACAAAATACTCAGAATGCTAGAATCTGAAATAAAACAGAAAATGCTGGAAAATCTCAGCAGGTCAGGCAGCAGCTGTGGAGAGAGAATACAGCAAACATTCCAAAACATTGACTCTATTCACCCTCCGCAGATGCTGTCAGACCTGCTGAGATCTTCCAGCATTTTCCGGTTTTAGGTCCATTCCCAGCAGTGTCAGGAGAATTCATAATGGGGAATAAAGAAATGGCAGAGAAACTAAATAATTACTTTGTGTCTGTTTTCACTGAAGAAGATCCAGAAAGTCTCCCAGATTTAGATATCCAAAGGATTTTGGAGAATGAGGAGTTGAAGGAAATTTGTTCTAGTAAAAAGGTTGAATTGGAGAAATTAATGGGCCTGGAAGTTGATAATTCCCCGTGACTTGATATCATTCATCCCAGAAAATTGAATGAAGCTGCTATAGAGATAGTAGGTGCATTAGTAATCATTGTCCAAAGTTCTATGGATCCTGGAATGATTCCTGGGGATTGGAAGGAAGTAAATGTCACCCCATTATTTAAGAAGGGAGGGAGAGAGAAAACAGGGAAAACAGGGTTAGTCCCACATCAGTAGCTGGGAAAATACTGGAATCAATTACAAAGGATATAATAAGTATATAATCATGATCTAATTGGGCATAGTCAGCATGGATTTACAAATGGGAAATCATGTTTGACAAACTTGTTGCACATTTTTTGAGGATGTTACTCGCAAAATTGATAAAGGAGAGTCAATGAACGTAACATATTTGGCTTTTGATAAAGTCCCTCACAGGAAATTGATTCGCAAAATAAAACATGGGATAGGAGGCAATATACTGAAATAGATTAAGGATTTGCTAACAGGCAGCAGAGAATTGGACTAAATGGGACATTCACATGTTGCCAGGCTGTGGTTAGTGACATACCACAAAGATCAGTACACAAGCCCCAGCTGTTCACAATATATATCAATGATCTGGCTGTGGAGACTGAGTGTGTTTCTGAGTGTGTGGATGATTCAAAGCTGGCGGGATTGTGTGTTGTGAGGAAGGTGTAAAGCGGCTGCAGGATGATTTGGACACACTTTGTGAGTGGGCAAGAACATGGCAGATGGAATATAATGTGGAAAATGTGAGGTAATCCATTTGGGTAGAAACAACAGATGTGCAGAGTATTTCCCAAATGCTGTCATGCCTGCCGCATGGTGGACAAATAACTGCAAGTAGTGTCTTGTTAGAACAACCAATATTTATTTAAGGCACATAATCAATAATCACCCACCCAACCAACAATAAGTTATCTTTACAGAGAATACGAGAATTCAAGTCCAATACAAGAACTTGACTTGAGTGACTGGCAAGTACCCAAGCAGATATTGGCCTTTATCTGTGCGCTGGTCTCGGTCGTCCTCTACGTAGTCTGGTCCTTTGGTCTGGTCTGGTTCTCCTGTGGGACTGCCAGAACAAATTTCATCCCTCTCTCTACTGGCCCGCCCCCTGGTCTTGTGACCACCAGCTTGTGCCTGTCCCTGTGTATATTAAGGAGGTTTACTTCATATAGGAAGGTGAATAGGTGCCATGGGATAGATCTGAATCTCAAGTTCTCAATGTCAGCATGGATACTATCAATCAAATCTCCAGCAAAGGCATCACAGGGTCTCCCCTTTGCTGATGCTTGGGTGGTGTTAATTATACCCGCAGATACCTTGTCCAAGGTCTGCCGGAGCCCCTCTGCTTGTAGATCTATGGAAGTCAGTGCATACTTGGTCTCATATGCCCCATATTGTAGCCCTTTTCCGACTTCTGCGGTTATCCAGGTTTGTCTCAGCGAGCTGCACCAAATTCATGACTGAGTTTATGCTGCCAAATAACCCTCCAATGGCTCCTAAAGTGCTCCTTTTATTCTGCCTATGTACACTAGATTCTGGGGTTATCCTATAATTATAGTCAGCAATGGGTTGGCTTCTGATATCTACGTGAACTAAGATTATAACATCTAATCTTGCTACAACTGAGTCTATCTGTTACACTGGTACAGTATTCCTGATAGTACTGACCTTGAGGGCTGGGTTCCCATACAAAGGAAGGGAGATCGGCCTGTTCCGCCGTTAGACAGTGCGCTTTAGCATGGTTTTACCCCAGACTGGCATGATCACTTGTGTCTTGGTGGCTGACAGGGGTCACTCGGTCCAAAGTCCAGATGTCCAGTGTCTTAATCCATTCGCCTGCCACTGCCTCCATGTGGGGGCTGGACGTATTGTCCCGGATGCAGGCAGTTGTCCCCTTCCACATGGACTGTCAGTGCCTCCCAAGTCCCCATGTGGCTCACCAACAAAAGTATGAATCTGGAGAAAAAGGGTAACATTATCCCCACCAGTTGGAGGAAGGTTAGGTACGTTTTGATTATTTATATAGCTTTAGTTGCATATAGTATTTCCGTCTCAGTGAACCTTTCATATCTTCCAAGGCACATGTATCCACTGAAACAATCACCTCGCGGGGTTCTACCCATTGGGGCTGCAAACCTCCTCGTTCAGGAAGAACTTTGACCACTACCTTATCCCCTGCCTTAAGGTCCTGGGTTTGGATACTTTCCTTCCGTCTTTCCCAGACTCTGATTCTCTGTGTATCTACCACTTCCCCTTTTAAACTGTGCAGCTGTACAGCCAGGTGCCAGGCGAAATTGAACACCCTCTCCCTTGCAGAGCTTCACAGTCACTACATCCTCAGGAAGTGCCATGATCCTGCCAGCCATTAGTTCAAAGGGTATCAGTCCCTCTAGCTGGGGTTGTCAAATCTTTATTAGTATAGGGGGCAAGACTATTACCCAACCCTGTCCTGTCTCCAAAACAGGGACGAAGTGGAAAGTGTCGAGGTTCAAGTGGGAAGCTTCAAGGTTATAAGTGTTGAGGTTCAAGTGGAAAGCTATAGAAAGTTATAGGTGTCCAGATCACCAACAACCTGTCCTGGTCCCCCCATGCCAACATTATAGTTAAGAAAACCCACCAATGCCTCTACTTTCTCAGAAGACTAAGGAAATTTGGCGTGTCAGCGATGACTTTAATCAACTTTTACAGATGCACCATAGAAAGCATTCTCTCTGGTTGCTTCACAGCTTGGTATGGCTCCTGTTCTGCCCAAAACTGAAAGGAACTACAAAAGGTCGTGAGTGTAGCCCAATCCATCATGCAAACCAGCCTCCCATCTATGGACTCTGTCTACACTTCCCACTGCCTTGGCAAAGCAGCCAGCATAATTAAGGACCCGATGCACCCCAGGCATTCTCTCTTCCACATTCCTTCGGGAAAAAGATACAGAAGTCTGACATCACACACCAACCAACTCAAGAACAGTTTCTTCCCTGTTGCTGTCAGACTTTTGAATGGATCTACCTCACATTAAGTTGATCTTTTTCTGCACCCTAGCTATGATTGTAAAACTACATTCTGCACACTCTCCTTTCCTTCTCTATGAATGTTCTGTCTGTATAGCACACAAGAAACAATATTTTTCACTATGTTAATATATATTACAATAATAAATCAAATCAAATATGGCTTTATGAGGTCATGATGGAACCGTGGCCGTGGTTTATTTAAATATACACAATCTACCGGGGGTCTATCAGATGATCAGACCTTCCCCCAGGTGAAGAAGGATCAGACACTGCTCTTCAAGGAGACCCAAGATTGCATCCCAGATGGATCAGCCCATGCTCTTCAACCAGGATCCAGACACCAACACAGATGCCCCTGGGACATCTTGCCAAGGTTGGTGAGATGTAGTTTGCTCTGGGGGGAGGGTCATTGCCCTCTCACTCACCCCGCTGTCATCCCACCTCCTCTCTCTCTATCTTTATTCTCGATTGCTCCCCAATGATGAACCTTGGTTAGACCCACACGGAAAGAATAGTGTGTGAGGATTTGGTCTCCCTATGGTATAAACGGCATAGAGAGGCTGACTAGAATGCAGAGATTTTTTTTATTGATTTGTGGGGCACGGGCATCGCTGGCTGGCCAGCATTTATTGCCCATCCCTAGTTGCCCTTGGGAAGGCAGTTGAGAGTAAATCACATTGCTGTGACTTTGGAGTCACATGGAGGCCAGACCGAGGTAAGGACAGCAGATTTCCTTCCCTAATGGATATCAGTGAACCAGATAGGTTTTTCTGACAATCGACAATGGTTCATGGTCATCAGTAGATCCTAAATTCCAGATGTTTTTTATTGAATTCAAATTCCACCAACTGCCACGGTGGGACTGAAACCTGGGGCCCCAGAACATTAGCTGAGTTTCTGGATTAATAGTCTCGCGACAATGTCACTAGTGTTGGCTGATTCCAGGCTTTACGATATCTGGAAAGGATTCAGAGGGGTGTGTGGGTCGGGGTAATTGGCAGGGGGCGGGGAACTTATCAAGGTCCGTAAGATGCTGAAAGGTCTTGATGGAGTGAAGACAGAGAGAAGGGAAGAATGGTAGAGCAGATACCGATGGGCCGAATGGACTTCTCCAGTTCCTATGGTTTAAGGTCTGATAGTCTCACACATACACACACTCCCTCTCCAGGACCCTGCAGGCTCCCGTTCAAAGCGATACCCTGCCCAATTGTCACGTGGCTTTATGAGGTCATGGCGGAACCTGGGTTTCTTTAAATATATACAATCTAGCGGGGGTCTATCAGATGATCGGACTTCCGCCCAGGTGAAGAAGGATCAGACACTATTCTTCACAGAGACCCAAGACCGCATCCCAAATGGATCAGACCCCGCTCTTCAAACAGACTCCAGGCACCAACTTGGACACTCCTGGGATATCCCGGCAAGGTTGGTGGGACGTGGTTTGCTCAAGGAGTCCTCGTCCTCTCTCTCATCCCACTATCAATCCACCTCCTTCTCTCTGTCTCTCTCTCTTTCCCCGTCCCTTCTCTCTCTTTCTCTCTCTCTCTGACTCAATTTCACGCCTCACTTAATTCTCCAACCAGCCGAAATGCAAGCCCAGTCTCTCCGGCCATGCTACCTCCACGTTCATTCCCCAATCCTTCACACAAAACCCCTCTGCTGCACTCCCTGGATCCAACAGGATTCCACCACATTTCTCCAATAAACTGAACTCTTCAGCACAACAATCCTACGCTACACTGACCCTCTGACAGTGCAGCACTCCTTCAGCACTGACCCTCACACAGTGCAACACCCCCCAACACTGACCCCCTGACAGAGTGGCACTCCCTCAGTACTAATCCTTTGACAGTGCGGCACTCCCTCAGTATGACGTTCTGACAGTGCAGCAATCGCTCAGCACTGATCCTCTGACAGTGCGGCACTCCCTCAGGACAGACCCCCTCACACAGCGGCACTCCCTCAGTATTGACCCTCTGACACAGTGCAGCACTGCCTCAGTACTGGCCCCCTGACAGAGTGGCACTCCCTCAATACTTACCCTTTGACAGTGCGGCACTCCCATAATACTGACCCTGACAGTGCAGCGCTCCCTCAGTACTGACCCTCTGAGAGTGCAGCACTCCCTCAGTACTGACTCTCTAACAATGCGACACTCCCTCAGTACTGACCCTCTGAAAGTGCAGCACTCCCTAAATACTGACCCACTGACAGTGCGGCACTCTCTCAGTACTGCAGGACTCCCTCAATACTGACCCTCTGACAGTGTAGTGCTCTCTCAGTACTGACCATTTAACAGTGCGGCACTCCCACAACACTGACCCTGACAGTGCAGCACACCGTCAGCACTGAACCTCTGACAGTGTGGCACTCCCTCAGAACTGCCCCTCTGACAGTGCACCAATCCTTAAATACTGGCCCTCTGACAGTACAGCGCTCCCTCAGTTCCGACCCTCTGACAGTGTGGCACTCACTCAGTACTGACCCTCTGAGAGTAGAGCACTTCCTCAGTCCTGACCCTCTGCCAGTGCGGCACTCCCTCAGTCCTGACCCTCTGCCAGTGCGGTAGTCAATCAGTACTGATCCTTTGACAGTGCAGCACTAACTCCATATTACCATCTGACTGTGCGGCACTCCCTCAGTCCTGACCCTCTGATAGTGCAACACTCCCTCAGGACTGATCCTCTCATAGTGCAGCATTCCTTCCGCTCTGATACTCTGACAATGTGGCTCTTCCTCAGGACCGACCTTCTGACAATGTGGTACTCCCTCAGTACTGGCCCTCTGACAGTGCAACACTCCCTCAGTACTGACCCTCTCACAGTGTGACACTCCCTCAGTACTGACCCTCTCACAGTGTGACACTCCCTCAGAACTGACCCTCTGACAATGTGGCACTCACTCAGCACTGACCTGGAAAAGCAGCACTCTTTCAGCACTGACTTCCTGATAGTGTGGCACTTCCTCAGTACTGACCTCTGACAGTACGGCACTCCCTCAGTACTGACCCTCTGACAGTATGGCACTCCCTCAGTACTGACCCTCTGACTGTGCAGCATTGCCTCAGTACTGACCCTCTGACAGTGTGGCACCCACTCAGCACTGACCCTCTGACAGTGCGGCACCCACTCAGCACTGACCCTCTGACAGTGCGGCACCCACTCAGCACTGACCCTCTGACAGTGCGGCACCCACTCAATACTGACCCTCTGACAGTGCGGCACCCACTCAATACTGACCTTCTGACAATGCGGCACATCCTCAGTACTGACCCACTGACTGTGCAGTATTGCCTCAGTACTGACCCTCTGACAGTGCAGTACTCCCACAGTTCCGATCATCTGACAGTGCGGCTCTCCCTCAATACTGATCGTCTCACAATGCAGCACTCACTCAGTGCTGACTCTCTGAGAGTGTGGTACTCCCTCCGCACTGACCCTCTGACAGTGCAGCACTCACTTAGTACTCAACCTCTGACAGTGCAGCACCCGCTCAGTACTCAACCTCTGACAGTGCAGCACCCCCTCAGTACTGACCCTCTGACAATGCGGCACACCCTCAGTACTGACTCTCTGAAAGTGTGGCACTTCCTCAATACTGACCCTCTGACAGTGCGGCACTCTGTCACTACTGATCCTTTGACAGTGCGGCACTCTCTCAGTACTGACCCTCTGACAGTGCTGCACTCTCTCACTACTGACCCTCTGACAGTGTGGCAGTCAATCAGTACTGAGGGAGTGCTGCACTGTCAGAGGGTCAGTACTGAGGGAGTACCACACTGTCAGAAGGTCGGTCCTGAGGAAGAGCCACATTGTCAGTGTCAGAGCTGAAGGAATGCTGCACTATGAGAGGACTATGAGTGCGGCATTCCCTCAGAACTGACCTTTTGACAGTGCGGCACTTCCTCACTACTGACCCTCTGACAGCACAGCATTCCCTCAGTACTGACCCTCTGACAGTGCAGTACTCCCACAGTACCGATCATCTGACAGTGCGGCTCTCCCTCACTACTGACCCTCCGACAGTGCAGCATTCCCTCAGAACTGACCTTTTGACAGTGCGGCACTTCCTCACTACTGACCCTCTGACAGCACAGCATTCCCTCAGTACTGACCCTCTGACAGTGCAGTACTCCCACAGTACCGATCATCTGACAGTGCGGCTCTCCCTCACTACTGACCCTCTGACAGTGCAGCATTCCCTCAGTACTGACCTTCTGTCAGGGCGGCCCTCTCTCAGTTGCTTTGTACTAATGTGTTTTCATCTCTTTTTCTTAGATGCTGCCTTGGCCAGTGGAACATTGAATATTCCTGCTCCTGCGACACTCAGGCTTAATAGCCAACCTGTAACCAACATGTCTGCTTTTCGGCCTTTCAACCTTGGCTCTTCGGGAGCACCTGTGAACCTTGAACCTGTCACAGGACACTTGACCCTTGCCCCTGCCGGTCGCCCACTGACCGTCAACCCTACTGGAGGCCCAGTTTCTCTGAGCGCTGATGGCCACACACTGAGCGCTGATGGCCACACTCTGACCCTGAGCTCATCCAGCGAGGGTCCCATGACCCTTTGCTCCACCAACCAGACGCCGATCTTCACTGCAGGCACCACAGGCGTGGCAAGGCTGCAGATTTGCAGCAGCTGGTGGCAGTGGCGCTTCCCCAGCCAGGGAGCTGTTCTCCTGCCCTCTGGCCAGTCCTCCTTGTCCACACCCCCAGAAAGCCTGCTCCTTGTGACTGCAGACAGCCCAGCGCCCAGACTGATTGATCCAGAGAAGGAGAGCATTCAGATGAAGGGCAACAGAGGGAATGAGAAGGGAGGCTCCCGTAAACGAGCCAAGGGAGGGAAAGGACAAGGAGGGAAAGGACGAGGAGGGAAAGAACGAGGAGAGGAAGAACAAGGCGGGGAGCGTCAGTCAGACAGTGACCCTCCGCAGGTAGTGATGGAAGAAGGACTGGCCGAGGGACCCCAGGGGGGATCCCGCCGCAAAGGTTCTACCTCAAAGGTGGCTGGTGCCGGACCCTCAGCTCAGGCCGGAAGCGCCGAGGGACCCTCTCCAATGTGCCATAACAAGGCAGGTAGGGAGGGGAGCGCAGGGGCGACCCCTGGACAGGTGATGGCAGCCAAGAAATGCAGGCCCAGGGGTGAGGTGGCCAGAGGAGGGGGAGGGAGGCGCAAGCAGAAGGTGCTGGAGGGAGGCATCTGGCCCTCGGAGGAGAGTCTGGCCAAGAGGCCCCACACGCACCTTAGCCGCCAGATCCTGGAGTCGGTGCAGGTCTTCCACCGACTGGGGCAGAGAAAGGAGCTGGAGCCCAGCAAAGGCGCACAGTGCGATCCCAAAACAGCCCACTCCAGTGCACAGGGCAATCCCAAAACTACCCGTCCCAGCGCACATGGCGAACACCAAACTGCCCGCCCCAGCGCACAGGACAATCCCAAAACTGGTCGTCCCATCCTGACGGCACAGCGCAATCCCAAATCTGCCCACCCCAGCGCACAGGGCGATTCCAAAACTGCCCGCCCCTCCGCACAGGGCGATCCTACATCCTTCCACCCCACCGCCTGGAGCCTGGATGTATTCCCCTCCCATGACCCCCGAATTCTCGCCTGCCAGGTGGGGGCCACTGCACCCCCCACCCAGGGTTCCCAGTCACTGCCAGGGGTGCCACCGCGCCCCTTCCCCTCCTTAAGCACTCAGTGGGACAGGGCCCTGCCAACTAAGAGGCCCGTGGAGGGTGGGGGGTTGGCCCAACTCCAGAGTGGGGCAGGGGTGAGCGGGGATGGGGGTCCATTCCCTCCAAAGGGCCAAAAGAGGCTGCAGGAGATCGATATGTTTGGGGAGTCAGATCGGGCACTCAGCTCACAGCCGCTGCGGCTCAAGAAAGTGCGGTTCTCCACACCAGCCCTGTGTACCCCCGAAGCCGCTCCACCCGTGTCCGAGGCTTACTACTCCAGGAAGGTCAGCGAGCTGGAAGTTTCCATCCTCAACCCCCCACATCTCCGTAAAGAAACGGAAGCTCAGAAACAGCGGCAGCACCATCCCAAAACTGCCTGCCCCACTGCACAGGCCAATCCCAAAACTGCCTGCCCCATCACACAGGCCGATCCCAAAACTGCCTGCCCCATTGCGCAGGCCAATTCCAAAACTGCCTGTCCTATCGCACAGGCCAATCCCATAACTGCCTGCCCCATCGCACAGGCCGATCCCAAAACTGCCTGCCCCATTGCACAGGGCAATCCCGAAACTGCCTGGCTCATCGCACAGGCCGATCCCGAAACTGCCTGCCCCATCGCACAGGCCGATCCCAAAACTGCCTGCCCCATTGCACAGGCCGATCCCAAAACTGCCTGCCCCATCGCACAGGCCGATCCCAAGGCTGCCTGCCCCATTGCACAGGGCAATCCCAAAACTGCCTGCCCCATTGCACAGGCCGATCCCGAAACTGCCTGCCCCATCACACAGGGCAATCCCGAAACTGCCCATCCCAACGCACAAGCCGAACCCAAAGCTGGCTGTCCTATCCTGACGGCACAGACCGATCCCAAAACTGGTCGACTCATCCTGATAGCACGGCGCAATCCCAAAACTGCCCATTCCAGCATAGAGGGCGATCCCAAAACTGCCTGTCCCAGCGCACAGGAGCATCCGAAATCTGCCCGCCCCATCACACAGGGCAATCCCAAATCCTTCCGTCCCGTCGCCTGGAGCCTGGGCCCATTCCCCTCCCGTGACCCCCGAGGTTTCACCCGCCAGGTGTGGACCACTGCGCCACCCACCCAGGGTTCCCAGCCACTGCCAGGGGTGCCACCGCGCCCCTTCCCCTCCCCAAGCACTCAGTGGGACAGGGCCCTGCCAGCTAAGAGGCCCCTGGAGGGTGGTGGGTCAGCCCAGCTCCAGCGTGGGATGGGGGTGAGCGGGGATGGAGGCCCATTCTCTCCAAAGGGCCACAAGAGGCTGCAGGAGATTGATATATTTGGGGAGTCAGATCGGGCACTGAGCTCGCAGCCGCTGCAGCTCAAGAGAGTGCGGTTCTCCACATCAGCCCCGCGTGTCTCCACAGCCGCTTCTCCCATCTCTGAGGCCTACTACCCTGGGAAGGTCAGCGAGTTGGAAGTTTCCATCCCCATCCCCCCGCACCTCCGTAAAGAGAAAGAGATGCAGAAACGGCAAGCCCAGAAGCAGCGGCAGCGTGCAGCCCGGGTCATCGGATTGGATAGCAACCTGCTGGCGGAGCGAGAGAAGTGGCGCTCAATATACGGCATCCAGGACCATGTCTGGTGGAGCGACAAAGCGTAGCAGCAAGAAGTTAAAACACAGCCAGAGTGAAACTCGGGATATTGCAGTAGACGTAGATTTGTCGGTACATCACACACACACACACGCACGCGCACACACACACACACGCACACACACATACAAAACACACACATGCACACATACAAATACATACACTCACACAAACTCTCACATAAAAACACACATACACACTACAGACACATAGATACACACACACACTGCAGTAATAGTCAGTACAACACATACACACACACACATACATACACACACACTCGCACACACACGTGCACACATAGGGGAAATACAGCCTATAGCACAGACATGGACACCCAGCACACCTGACTGAGCCAGGAATGATATAACGAGAAGGATATACACAGGCAGCATGACAAACACTAACATTGTGCAGAGACACTATTAATTCTTAGACCATACTGCCTAGGAGGTGTTAACAGTGATGTACAGTGAGCATACACAGAGGGTGTACAGTGAGGGTACATGGTGGGTAAACAATGAGGGTACACCAGGGGGATGTACAGTGAGGGTACATGGTGGGTAAACAATGAGGGTACACCAGGGGGATGTACAGTGAGGGTACATGGAAGGCTTACAGTGAGGATTCACTGAGGGGTGTCGTGAGGATACACATGGGTGAAGAGTGAGGGTTCACAGGAGGGTATATGAGTGTATAGTGATGATATATGTATAATGAGGGTATGTGGGAGTGTACAGAATGGGTGTACATTGAGGGTACACGGGGAGAGTACAGTGAGGGTACACGGGGGGTGTATAGTGAGGGTACAGGGGGTGTATACAGGAGAACACATGGGGGGGGGGTACAGCAGGGTGTACAGTGAGATTACACAGGAGTGGTGTACCGTGAGGGTAAACAGAAGGTGTACAGTGAGGATACATGGGGGGGAGGGGTGGTGTATACTGAGAGGACGTAGGGGTGTACAGTAAGGGTACGCAAGCGGGTGTACAGTGAGGGTATGCAGGGGTTGTACAGTGAGGGTATATGGGGAGTGTATAGTGAAGGTACGCAGGTGGATGTACAGTGATGGTCAATGGGGAGGTATACAGTGAGGGCACAAGAGAAATGTACAGTGTGGGTACGTGGGGGGGGTGTGCAGTGAGGGTACCTGGAGGGTGTATAGTGAAGGTACATGAGGGGATGTACAGTGAGTGTCAACAGGGGATGTACAGCGAGGGTACGTGGGGAAAAGTACAGTGGGGGTGCATGGGGGGTGTACAGTGAAGGTACGTGGGTGATCTAAGTGAGGGTACGCGAGTGTCTACAGTGAGGGTACGTGGGGAGTGTACAGTGAGGGTTTGCGGGTGGTGTACAGAGAGGGTAAGCAGGAGGGTGTACAGTGAGGCTATATGGAGGGTGTACAGTGAGGGTACATGGTAGGGTGTACAGTGAGGGTACATAGTGGAGTGTGCCTTGAGGGTATACAGGGTGGTGTACAGTGAGCTTACATGGAGGGTGTAAAGTGAGATTACACGTGGACGAGTGTACAGTGAGGGTATGTAGGGGATGTACAGTGAGGGTACACAAGAGGGGTGTGCAGTAAGGATCCACAGGGCGTGTAAAATGAGGGTACATGGTAGTGTACAGTGAGAATACACAGGTGGGGTGTACAGTGAGGATACATGAGGGGGTGAACATGAGGGTACATGGAGGGCTGTACAGTGCGGGTATACAGAGCGGTGCACAGCGAGGGTACACAGGGGATGTACAGTGAGGGTATGCAGTGTACAGTGAGGGTACATGGGGAGGTTTACGGTGTGGTTACATTGGGTAACTGTGAGGGTACATGGGGGAGGATACACTGTGAGGGTATATGGGGGAGTGTACAGTGAGTGTACACAGTGTATAGTGAGGATACATGGGGGAGTGCATAGTGAGGGTACACAGGGGTGTGTACAGTGAGGGTATACACGGTTGTACAGTGAGGATACGGGTGGGTGTACAGTGAGGGTATGCGGGGACTATACAGTGAGGTTACATGGGCATGTAAAGTGAGGGCACATGAGGGTTGGACAGTGAGGGTGCATGGGGGTGTACGTGGGAGGTGTACAATGAGGGTTTGTGAGAGGGTGTACAGTGAGGGTACATGGGGGTATAAGGTGAGGGTACAGGAGGGGGTGTACAGTGTGGGTACACGGGGATGTGTAAAGTGAGGGTATGGGGGGGTGTACAATGAGGGTGCGGGGGGTGTACAATGAGGGTGCACGGGGGATTGTAAAGTGAAGTACATGGGGGGGGTGGATGTACAGTGACAGTACGGGGGTGTACAGTGAGAGTACACGGGGTGAGTACAGTGAGTGTATTCGGGGGTGTATAGTGACGGTACACGGGGAGGGAGGGTTGTACAGTGATGGTACAGTGTGCACAGTGAGGGTACACAGGGTGGGGGGTATACAGTCAGGGTACACGGGGGGTGTACGGTGAGGGTACATGGGGGTGTACAGTAAGGGTACACGGGGGGTTGTACATTGAGGGCATGTGGTGTATAGTGAGGGTATACAGGGGTGTGCACAGAGAGGGTACACAGGAGGGTGTACAATGAGGGGGACATTGCAGGGTTTACAGTGAGGGTAAGTGGGGGGTGCTCAGTAGGGGTACACAGGGATGTAAAGTGAGGGTACAGGAAGCAGGGTGTATAGTGAGGGTACACAGGGAGTGTACAGTGAGGGTATGCAGAGGGTGTACAGTGAGGATATGGGGGCATACAGTGAGGGTATGCAGGGGGGGATGTACAGTGAGGTCACATGGGCAGTGTACAGTAAGGTTACTTAGGGAGTGTACAAAGAACAAAGAAAATCACAGCACAGGAAGATCCCTTCAGCCCTCCAAGCCTGAACCAACCATGCTGCTTAACTAAAACCTCCTACCCTTAGAGGGACCATATCCCTCTATTCCCATCCTATTCATGTATTTGTCAAGACGCCCCTTAAAAGTCACTATCATATCTGCTTCCACTACCTCCCCCGGCAGTGAGTTCCAGGCATCCACCACCCATTGCGTAACAAATCTGCCTCGTACATCTCCTTTAAACCTTGCGCCTCACATCTTAAATCTGTGCCCCCTAGTAATTGACTCTTCCACCCTGGGAAAAAACTCTGACTATCCACTCTGTCCATGCCTCTCATAATCTTGTAGACTTCTATCAGGTCGCCCCTCGGCCTCCATTGTTCCAGTGAGAACGAATCAACTTTCTCCAACCTCTTCTCAAGCTACTGCCCTCCATACCAGGCAACATCCTGGTAAATCTTTTCTGTACTCTCTCCAAAGCCTCCACATCCTTCTGGTTGTGTGGCAACTAGAATTGAACACCATATTTCAAATGCGGCCTAACTAAGGTTCTATAAAGCTTCAACATGACTTGCCAATTTTTAAACTCAATGTCCCAGCTGATGAAGGCAAGCATGCTGTATGCCTTCTTGACTACCTTCTCCACCTGCATTGCCACTTTCAGTGACCTGTGTACCTGTACACCCAGGTCCCTTTGCCTCTTAAGGGTTCTGCCATTTACTGTATATTTCCTACCTGTATTAGACCTTCCAAAATGCATTATGTCACATTTGTCCGGATTAAACTCCATCTGCCATCTCTTCGCCCAAGTCTCCAACCGATCTATATCCTACTGTATCCTCTAATGGTCTTCATCTCTTTCCACAAATCCACCAACATTTGTGTTGTCCGTAAACTTACTAATCAAACCAGTTACATTTTCCTCAAAATCATTGAAATATATTGCAAACAGCAAAGATCCCAGCACTGATCCCTGAGGAACGCCACTTGTCATTGCCCTCCATTCAGACATGCACCCTTCCACTGCTTTCTTCTGTCTTCTTTAAGAACATAAGAACATAAGAAATAGGAGCAGGAGTAGGCCATCTGGCCCTTCGAGCCTGCCCCGCCATTCAATAAGATCATGGCTGATCTGTCGTGGCTCAGTTCCACTTTCCCGCCCTCTCCCCATAACCCTTAATCCCCTCTCTTATCAAAAACCCATCAACCCGCTTCTTAAAAATATTTAGCGAGGCAGCCTCCACCACTTCAACGGGCAGAGAATTCCAGAGATTCACCACCCTTTGACTGAGCCAATTCCGTATCCACCTTGCCAACTCACCTCTGATCCCATGCGACTTCACCTTCTGCACTAGTCTGCCATGAGGGACCTTGTCAAAGGCCTTACTGAAGCCAATGTTGACAACTTCCACTGCTCTATTCTCATCAATCATCTTTGTCAGTTCCTCAAAAAACTCAATCAAGTTTAAGAGACACGACCTCCTCTTCACAAAACCACGTTGCTGCTCACTAATACTTCCATTTATTTCCAATAAATCCTGTCTCGAAGAATCCTCTCCAATAATTTCCCTCCACTGATGTAAGGCTCACCAACCTGTAATTACCTGGATCATTCTTGCTGCCCTTTTTAAACAAAGGAACAACACTGGCTATTCTCCAATCCTCTAGGACCTCTCCTGTAGCCAGTGAGGATACAGATTTCTCTCAAGGCCCCAGCAATTTCCACCCTTGCCTCTTTCAGTATTCTGGGATATATCCCATCAGGTCCTGGAGACTTGTCTACCATAATGTTTCTCAAGAACCCCAATAACTTTTCCTTTTTGATCTCAACATGACTCAAACTATCTACACACCCTTTCCCACTCATCATCCACCAATTCCTTCTCTTTGGTGAATACTGACACAAAGTACTCATTTAATACCGCACCCATATCCTCTGGCTGCACAAATAGGGGCCCTCCCTTGTCCTTAAGTGAGCCAACCCACTCCCTGGCTACCCTCTTGCTCTTTATATATGTAGAAAAAGCCTTGGGATTTTCCTTAATTCTGCAGGCCAATGCTTTTTTGTGACCTCTTTTTGCCATCTTTAATCCTTGCTGAAGTTTCTTTCTACTTTCCTTGTATTCCACACTTTCTTCGTGTGTTCCCAGCCTCCTAGCTTTGACAAATGCTTCCTTTTTCTCTTTGATTAGGCTCACAATATCTCTTTATTCAAGGTTCCCAAAGCTTGCTATACTTATCCTTCATCCTTACAGGAATGTGCTGGTCCTGAATCCCTACCAACTTACTCTTAAAAGCCTCCCACATGCCAGATGTTGATTTGCTCTCAAACATCTGACTCCAATCTACATTCTTCAGTTCCTGCTTAATATTGTTGTAATTAGCCTTCCCCCAATTTAGCATCTTAACTTGAGGACTACAATGTGGTCAATACAGTATGTAATGTATTGTCAGTGTAGTCAGTACAGTGTATAATGTAGTCAGTGTGTAGCCAGTACAGCACCAGGGACCTGGGTTCAATTACGGCCTTGGGTCACTGTCTATGTGAAGTTTGCACCTTCTCCCCATGTCTACGTGGGTTTCCTCCAGTTATTCTGGTTTCCTCCCACAGTCCAGAGACGTTAGGTTGATTGGCCATGCTAAATTTACCCAAGTGTCAGGGGAATTAGCAGGGTAAATATGTGGGGTACTGGAATAGGGCCTGGGTGAGGTTGTGGTCAATGCAGATTCATTGGGTCGAACGGCCTCCTTCTGCACTGTGGGGATTCTATAAATAAATGTAAACTGAATATTCCCCAGCAGGAGGTCACAGGTATAGGTTGAGAGGCTGTAGATTTAAAACTGAGATGAGGAGGATCTACTCACAGAGGGTGGTGAATTTGTGGAACTCGCTGACCCATCTCACAGTGGAGTCTGAATCGTTGAATAGTTTCAAGGAGATAGATATGTCTCTAATTTTAAAAAGGAATAAGGTGGGATATGCGGAACAGATGGGAGGGGGAGAGATCAACCATAATCTGGTTGAATGGTGGATTTGCCTATTTCTGTTCCTAGTTCTTATGTTCCTAAATAACTGGAGAAACAGATGAGAAGTTTGGGGGGGGGGGGGGGGGGGGGGGGGGGGCGTTGGTGGTGGTAGGCAGAGGCGGCAAGTCATGGGAACTAAGAGACAAAATGTGGTCAACTTTCCCATCTATCCTGACCACCCACCCAAACTTTTTGTTGTTGTTCTTTGTTTTTCCTGGCTTGTCCCAACACAGCTCCATTCCCTCCCTCACATGGCTATCTGTCCCTTGTTTAATTTTGTTCCAACTAAGCAAAGGTTCTTGGGAGTCCTAGTTCAGGAATCTCTAAAGGTTAACCTGCAAGTTGAATTGGTAATTAGGAAGACAAATACAATGTTCGCATACAATACAAAATCCAGGATGTACTGCTGAGGCTTTATAAGGCTCTGGTAGACCACATTTGGAATATTTTGAACAATTTTGGATCTCTGTCGATGGAAAAATGTGCTGGCCCTGGTGAGGGTCCAGAGGAGGTTCATTAAAATGATCCCAGGAATGAAAATCTTGATGTATGAGGAGCATTTGAGGACACTGGATCTGTACTCAATGAAGTTTAGAAAGGTGAGGGGGCATCTCATTAAAACTTACAGACTATTAAAACGCCTGGATAGAGTGGACTTGGGGAAGATGTTTCCATTAGTAGGAGGGATAAGGATCCGAAGGTACAACCTCAGAGTAAGGAACGACCTTTTAGGACCGAATTGAGGAGGAATTTCTTCTGCCAGAGGGTGGTGAATCTATGGAATTCATTACCACAGAAGGTCGTGGAGACCAGATCATTGAGTATATTTAAGACAGAGATAGGTTCTTGATTGAAGAGGATCAAAGCTTATAGGGAAAAGTGAGAGAATGGGGTGGAAAAACATATTAGCCATGATTGAATGGTAGAGCAGACTCAATGGGCTGAATGGCCAAATTCTGCTTCTTTACCTTATGGTCTTGTGAACCTTTATTCCCCTATTATCACATTCTGACTATCTCATCTTTGCCTCTACTGGCACTTTTTCGGTCCTAAATGGCAGTTAACATTCCCTTTGTCTTATGTCCATGTCATCTCTGCCAATCTCTCATTTTCTCCTATAGATCCCTGTCCTAATCTACCCACATCTCCTTCACCTTCCTCTCCAACTGTATAATTTACTACATTTCCACCCCTCTTCAGTCCTGTAGAAGTGTCATATGAACTCAAAATGTCTACTATGTCTCTCTCCACAGACCTCCTGAGTTTATCCAACATTTTCCTTTAAGGTGAATGTTGAGATGATTGAGACTTGGCTTGCCAAAACCACTGGACAGGTATCATAAATGCCCCTCCCCCAGATTCCTAGCATTGGTCATCTACCATGACATCCATCGGAAAGCCTGGATTTCCCAAGGCTTTTCAACCTGCAAACATTTGAAATAGGAGTCAGTCATCAGCCCCTTAAGTCTGCATCACCATTCAAAAAGATCATGTCTGATTTCACTGTAACCTCAACACAACATTCCTACTCATCCCGACAACCTTTCACCCCTTGTTAATCAAGAAACTATCTTGCTGCGTCTTAAAATATTCAAAGACACCGCTTCCATTGCTTTTTGAGGAAGAGAATTCTAGAGACTCAAAGACCCTCTGAGAGAAAAAAAATTGTAAATGAATGACCCTTTAGTTTTAAAAGGAACTTGCCATCCCATTCTGCTTGGTCTTGGGATATGGAAACAGTTTTAACAGCTTTGCTCTTGTACTCTATACCCAATTTATAAAACCAGGATACTCTATTTCTTTGTAATTGCATTCTCAAGGTCGCCTGTCACATTATGTGCATACACACCAGGTCCCGCTGCTCTTTTCTATGGAGTTTCCTTTATTTAGTATTGTCTATCCATGTTCTTCCTGTCAAGATGAATCACTTACAGGGATAGGACAGGAAAGTGGATATGAGGATTGTCAGATCAGCCATGGTCCTTCTGAATGGCAGAACAGATCTGAGGGTCTGAATGACCTATGCCTGTTACTATTTCTTATGGTTTTCATATCTCTCTGTGTTGAATTTAGCTACCACATATCCACCAACCACACCAACTTGTCTCTGTTCTTTTGAAGTTCTACACCCTGCTCCTCACAGTTTAGAATATTTCCAAGTTTCATATCATCAGTAATGTGACAATACTATGCCTTTAACAAATGTATTAATGAGCCATGCCTTGGACAGGATCTGTTTTAACAGTCTGTTCGAACCAGCAGCCCTTTATTATTATTGCAGCAGCATAATTGTTCCTAATTGCCAGAAAGTTGGTTTAATCTGAACTAATACTGTTCTGTTATTTTAGTGTTCATCTGGGGTTTTGCAGTGGAGCTCGATTACATTGATTGAAAATCATGTAATTGGATGGAGCTATGTTTACACAGAGACATCAAGCTTAGCTGCTGCTTGGAGTTGTTAAAGAGAAGTGCCTTTCTTTCTTTCTCTGTAGTTGGAGATTGGAATGCGTCTGGAAAAATTTACCTTTCCCTGAGATTCTGCTATTTGAACCTTTCTGTGGAGATAGTGATATGATGTTCAGAAGACAGGTGGCTGTGTGGGTCTCTGTCCAGAGGTGATAAAAGGCTGTAAATCTAGCATCCACATGAGCATATCTCTTTGGTGTTAACTGGTTCTCATAGAACCCCTACAGTCCAGAAGCAGGCCACTCACTCATTAAGTCTGTATCAACCACAATCCTACGCAACCCTTATCCCTGTGGCCCCATGTATCTACCCTGCTAGATCCCCTGGTACTAAGGGGCAATTTATCATGGCCAATCAAACTAATTGACATATTTTTGTACTGTAGGAGGAAACCCACGTAGATATGGGGAGAATATGCAAACTCCATACCTGAGGCTGTAATTGAACCTGGGTTCCTAGTGCTGTAAGGCAGCAGTGTTAACCACTGTACTGCCTAGTTACATTGGATGTGAAACTTTAACTCTGCTTCCCTCTCCTCAGATGCTGCCAGACCTGCTGCATTTTTCCAGTTCTATTTGTATTTATTTTAGATCTGCCTGTAGTGGGGAGAATAACACTATTTACTCTCCAGGTGTCAAGGATTAGTGTGTCTGAAGTTAACTGTAACAATGGCTGATGAGAAGAAAGCGCTGGTTTCCAAGAAGGACGTCAAGAAAGCGCAGAAAAAGCTGCCAGCATAGAGCGACAAGAAGAGGAAAAGATCCCGGAAAGACAGTTACTCCATCTACATCTGCAAAGTGAAGAAGCAGGTTCACCTCGACACCCGCATCTCTTCCAAGGCCATAAGCATCATGAACTCATTCATGAATAATATTTTCAAGCGCATCACGGGTGAGGCTTCCAACCTTGCCCATTACAACAAGTGCAGCACCATCAACTCCCGGGAGATCCAGATGCCTTGCACCTGCTGCTGCCCGGGGAATTGGCCAAGAATGCCATGTTGGAAGGGACAAAAGCGGTGACCAAGTACACCAGCTCCATGTAAAACTGCCCAATGGACTGAAAAAACACAACAGTAACAAGAATTTAAAAGGGTCTAAGAGGTAACAGGCAGCATTTCCAGGGCCAAACAAGTCTCTAAAAGTGATCAGGGCATTCCAAAGGCATGAAAACATCTAATGATGATCATGTGTGAATTGACTGGGATCAGAAACAGATTACCTAAATGACTGCTATATAAATGTTTAAGTGCCCAAAGCAGAAGCTGTTTACCTAAATCACTGAGTCATTCTGAATTATATAAATGCGAAGGTCCACAAAGGGAAAGACTGTGAGAAATGTCGACAGCTGAAGAAGGGATTTATGTCTATGGGGTACTGATTAAATTGGAATAGAGATAGATATTTGTTAAGAATAATGTTTTGTCATGATTAAGTATTTCTAATTGGTGAAATTTATGCTAATTCTTTTTGTCATATTTTAACTGTTTTTTAAATAAAGTTTGTTTTGTGCCAAAGTGGGCCCTTGATTCATACATGGAGCAAAATACTTTATGTACACTCTAGTGCCAAAATCAAAACAAAAGGACTAGGTTAACTATGTAAAATAACTTGGCATTTCTGATCTGGTTGCCAACAGTAGATTTTGAAATTGTGTCCTATTCATCAAGATCTAGGCCATCAATATATATCAGGCAAAACAAGGACGTAAACCCTGACTGACATCCCCAGCTGTGTCACAGAAATTTGAAGCAGGAGTAGTCCATTCAGCCCTTTGATCATGCGGATCATCAAATTCAATATCCTGATCCCCCAATCCCACCATATCCCTTGATCACTTTCGCCCCAAGAGCTACGCCTAATTTCTTCTTGAAATCGGACAGCATCTTGGTCTCAACTACTTTCTGTGGTAGTAAATTCCACACAACTACCACCCTCTGGGTGAAGAAGTCTCTCTTCACATGAGTTCCAAAAGATTTACCCCCTTTCCTCAAACTTTGACCCCGAGTTCTGGACTCCACCACAATTGGGAACATTCTTTCTGAATGTGTCACTGCCTGTGAGTAGTCTGCACATTCTCCGCATGTTTGGTGGGTTTCCTCCCATAGTCCAAAGATGTGCGGGTTAAGTTGATTGGCCATGCAAAATTGCCCCTTAGTGTCATTGAGACTGGCAGGGTAAATATGTAAGGCTACAGGGATAGGAATGGTGGGATTGTGGTCAGTCCAAACTTGAACTGTTAGCTCTATTCTCTCTCCACAGACGCAGTCAGACTTGCTGAGATTTTCCAACTTTCTCTTTTGGTTTCAGATTCCAGCATCCGCAGTAATTTGCTTTAAAAAAAATCCTTCATCAAATGCCCTTTTCAAAGTTATTATTGAATTTTTTCTAACTGTGTGATCCACAGCAAAGAAATCTGCATTAAGTACCTGCAGATGGAGGAACATCAGCTCAGAGGTGATGAACTATAGCCTAAGCTTTGGACATTGATGTATCTGGGAGGGGAAAGTTACCTGGACACTTACCATCGGGCAGCAAAGAGCATTGAACCCGTGAAGGACACGCTTCACCAAGACAGTGAAAGAGAGTGACGTTCAAGACCTTCACTCACTAAGAAGCAGGACCTCTCGGGTTGAAATCTTGGGCTTACTTCCAGTACCACGAGCTAGTAAGTACAGGAATAGGAGAACAGCACAAATGAATACATGGCTTAAGAATTAGTGCAGGGAGGAGGGTTTTAGATTCCTGGACCACAGGGATTGTTTTTGGAAAAGGTGGGATCTGTACAAGTGAGACGGTCTACATCTGAACCACAGCATCTTTGCTAGCAGGCTTGTTAGTGCTGTTCGGAAGAGTTTAAATTAGTTTGGCAAGACGAGGGGACCCAGACTGTTTGCAGAATGGGGACACAGTATAACATAGAAAAGCAATCAGGTCTGAGGGAATACAGTGGTAGGACGTTTCAAGTGTGTAAAGCAAGGCTGGAGGGCCTCTACTTTAATGCCAGGAGCATTAAAGGTAAAACAGATGTGAAGGGTGAGGATTGACATGTGTAATTATGATTTAATAGACATCAGAGATGTGGTTGAATGGGGGGCAGGATTAGCAGCTCAACATCCCAGGTTAAAGAATCTTCAGGCAAGACAGAGGAGGGGATAAAAGAGGAGGAGGCATTGCATTATTAGTTAAAGGAGGCAGTTACTGCAGTAAGGAGAGAATTATATCACAGAAGGGGCATCAAATGAAGCTTAGTGAGTGGAGCTTAGGAATAAAAAAGGAACAGGTACATTGCTAAGTGTTTATTATAGACCCCCAGATAATCAGCTGGAAATTGAAGAGAAAGTATGTGTGCAATTTGCAGAGGGGTGTAAAAATAACAAGAGGGTAACTAAGTGATTTCAAATTTCCCAACATTAATTGGGATAGCCATCATGTTAAAGGCTTAGGTGGAATAGATTTCTTAAAATATACACAGGAAAACCTTTTAGGTCAACATGTAAAGGATCCAACAAGGAATGGAGCAATGCTGGATCTAATTCTCGGGAATGAGGCCAGACAGGTGGTTGATGTGTTGGTGGGGGAGCGTCTTGCTGACAGTGACCACAACATGCTTCAATGCAAATTCATTATGGACAAAGAAATTGACAAGTTGCAGATAAAGGTTTTGGATTGGGGGAGAGAGTAGGTTTAACAAAATAAGGCAGGATCTGGTCAAGGTAGACTGTTAGTCAAAACAAGTTACTTGTGGGGAAATCTGCAGAAGTGCAGTGGGGGGAGGTGGGGCGGCGTTCATAGAAGAAATGGGGAGGATGCAGGCCCAACATGTTCCACCTAGGGTAATAGGAAGATATAACAAACTCAGAGAGCCATGGATGACCAAAGACATTCAGGATACGATGACAAGGAAATAAGAGGCTTTTAACAAGGATACAAGACGAGTAAATCTGCAGCATTAGTGGAGTACAGAAAGTACAGGAGTGAGCTTAAGAGTTTTCAAGTTTAGTGACGACATGTCCGTAGTGGGTCGGATCTCAAACAATGACAAAAGAGAATACAGGAATGAGATAGAGAATCTGCTAAACTGGTGCAGTGACAATAATCTCTCCCTCAATGTCAACAAAACAAAGGAGATTGTCATTGACTTCATGAAGCGTAGTAGAGGCCATGCCACTGCCTACATCAACTGTGATGAAGAAAAAATGGTCGGGACCTTCAAGTTTTTAGACGTCCAGATCACCAACAACCTGTCCTGGTCCCCACATACTGACACAATTGTTAAGAAAGCCCACCAATGCTTTTACTCTCTCAGAAGACTAAGGAAATTTGGCATAGGACTCTCATCAACTTTTACAGATGCACCATAGAAAGCATTCTTTCTGTTTGTTCCACAGCTTGGTATGGCTCCGACTCTGCCCAAGACTGCAAGAAACTACAAAAGGTTATGAATGTAGCCCAGTCCATCGTACAAACCAGCCTTCCATCCACTGACTCTGCCTCCTACTGTCTTGGCAAAGAAGTCAACATAATTAAGGACCCCACGCACCCTGGACACTCTCTCTTCCACCTTCTTCTGTTGGGAAAAAGATACAAAAGTCAGGTCACGTACCGACTGAATCAAGAGCTACTTCTTCCCTGCTGCCATCAGACTTTTGAATGGACCTACCTTGCAATAAGTTGGTCTTTCTCTACATCTTAGCTACGACTGTAACAGTACATTTTGCACTCTTTTGTTTCTTTCTCTATGAACAGCATGCTTTTAATGTATTACACACAAGAATAAATGCGAGGTGATGCATTTTGGTAGATTGAACCAGGGCAGGACTTACCCAGTTAATGGTAGGGTGTTGGGGAGAATTATAGAACAAAGAGATCTAGGGGTACATGTTCATAGTTCCTTGAAAATGGAGTCACAGGTGGACAGAGTAGTGAAGATGGCAATCAGCATGCTTGGTTTCATTGGTCAGAACAGCAGGAGTTGGGACATCTTGTTGAAGTTGTACAAGACATTAGTAAGGCCACATTTGGAGTACTGTGTATAGTTCTGGTCACCCATTTATAGAAAGGAGATTATTAAACTAGAAAGAGTGCAGAAAAGATCTACTAGGATGCCATCAGGACTTGATGATTTGAGTTATAAGGAAAGGCTGGATAGGCTGCGACTTTTTTCTCTGAAGTGTAGGAGGCTGTGGGGTGATCTTATAGAAGTCTATAAAATAGTGAGAGGCATAGCTCAACTAGATAGTCATTATCTTTCCCCAAAGGTATGGGAGTCTAAAACTAGAGGGCACAGGTTTAAGATGAGAGGGGAGAAATACAAAAAGATCCAGAGGCAGAGGGTGATGAGTGTCTGGAACAATCTGCCAGAGGTGGTAGTAGAGGTGAGTACAATTTTTGTCTTTTAAAAAACATTTAGATAGTTACGTGGGTAAAATGTGTGTAAAAGGATAAAGGCAATATGCAGGCAATTAGGACTAGCTTAGAGGTTTAAAAAAAAGGGTGGCATGGACAAGTTGGGCTGAAGGGCCTGTTTCTATGCTGTAAACATCTATGACAATGCTATTAGGGAGGGAATTCCAGGATTTTGATCCAGCCACTGCAAAGGAATGGTGATATATTTCCAAGTAAGGAAAGTAAGTGGCTCGGAGGGGAACTTGCAGGTGGTGGCATTCCCATGCATCTGCTGCCTTTATCCTTCTAGTGGTTATGGGTTTGAAAGGTGCTAGCTTAGGATCTTTGGTGAATTGCTGCAGTGCATCTTGTAAATAGTACACACCGCTGGTACTGAGGATCAGTGGTGGAATGAGTGGATGTTTGCAGATGAAGTGCCAATCGAGCTGGTTGCTTTGTCTTGGATGGTGTCAAGCCTCTTGAGTATTGTTGAAGCTGGGCAAGTGGAAATTATTCCATCATACTCCTGATTGTTTCTTGTAGATGATGTTTAGGCTTTGCAGAGTCAGCAAGGGAGTTACTCGCCGCAGCATTCCTAGCCTCTTTCTTGCTCTTGTAGCCACTGTGTTTATGTGGTGAGTCCAGTTGAGTTTCTGATCAATGGTAACTTCAAGAATATTGACAGTAGGGAATTCAGTGATAGTAGCACCACTGATATGATTTATTGTCACATGTATTAATGTAAAGTATTGTTTCTTGCATGTGACGCAAAAAAAGCATACCGTTCGTAGAGAAGGAAATGAGGGAGTGCAGAATGTAGTGTTACAGTCATAGCTTGGTTGGTTGGTATGTGCCCTCAGACTTCTGTATCTTTTTCCCGATGGAAGAAGGTGGAAGAGAAAATGTCTGGGGTGCATGGGGTCCTTCATTATGCTGGCTGCTTTGCCGAAGCAGCGGGAAGTGTAGACAAAGTCAATGGATGGGAGGCTGGTTTGCGTGATGGACCTGGCAACATTCACACTCTTTGTCGTTTCTTGCAGTTTTGGGCAGAGCAGGAGCCATACCCAAGCTGTGATACAACCAGAGAGAATTCTTTCTGTGATACATCTGTAAAATTTTAAGGGTTGTTGCTGACATGCCAAATTTCCTTGGTCTTTCTTAACTTTAGTGTTGGTATGGGAGGATCAAGACAGGTTATTGGTGATCTGGACACCTAAAAACTTGAAGCTCTCGACTATTTCTACTTTGTCTCCATTGATGTAGACGGGCATATTCTCCAATACGCTTCTGAAGTTGATGAAATTCTCCTTCATTTTGTTGACATTGAGGCAGAGATTACTGTTGCCGCACCAGTTCACAAGATTTGCTACCTCATTCCCATACTCTCTCTCATTATTGTCTGAGATCCGACCCACTACGGTGGTGTTATCAGCAAACATGAAAATCGAGTTGGACTGTAATTTGGCCACACAGTTAGAGGTGTACAAGGAGTTGAATGTCAAGGGGTGATGGTTAGCTTGTCTCTTATTGGTGATGGTTATTGCCTGGCATTTGTGTGGCACGAATGTTATTTGCCACTTGTCAGCCCAAGCCTGGATATTGTCCAGATCTTGTTGCATTTGAACATGGACTGCTTCAGTATCTGAGGAGTCGCAAATGGTGCTGAACATTGTGCAATCATCGGTGAACATCCCGACATCTGATCTAATGATGGATGGAAGGTCATTGATGTAGCAGCAGAAGATTGTTGGGCTTAGGACACTATCCCGAAGGACTCCTGCAGAGATGTCCTGGAGCTGAAATGGCTGACCCTTCAACCACAAACATCTTCCTATCAAACAGGTATGACTCCAACCAGTGGAGCGTTTGCCCCCTGATGCCCATTGATTCCAGTTTTGCTAGGATCCTTGATGCCACCCTTGATCAAATGCAGCCTCGATGTCAAGATCTGTCACTCTCATGTCAAGAATTCACCTCTTTTGAACCTGTTTGAACGATGGCTATAATAAAGTCAGGAGCTGAGCGATCCTGGGAAATTCTGACTGGGCGTCACTAAGCAGGTTATTACTGAACAGGTGCTGCTTGATAGCACTGTCGATGACCTTTCCATCACTTTAATGATGATTGAGAGTAGATTAATTGGACGGTAATTGGCCGGGTTGGTTTGTCCTCCTTTTTTAGTACAGGGCATACCTGGGCAATTTTCCACATTGTTGGGTAGATGCCAGTATTGTATTTGGACTGGCAGAGCTTGGCCAGGGGAGCGGTAAGTTCTGGAGCGCACGTTTTCAGTACTATTGCTGGAATGTTGTCAGGGCCCATTGCCTCTGCAATATCCAGTGCCTCCAACCATTTCTTGATATCACATGGAGTTTAACCTGAAGCTATGATATTTCATGGGATCCAGAGTCAATGTTGAGGACTTCCCAGAGCAACTCCCTTACAACTGTATAATAACTGTGCCGTCAACCACGTGTGTTGGGTTTGTCCTGCCGGCGGGACAGGACATACCCAGAGATGGTAATGGTGATGTCTGGGGTGTTATCTGTAAGATATGACTCCCTGAGAATGTCAGATTGTTCCTTGACTAGTCTGTGAGACAGCTCTCCCAATTTTGGCACCGGCCCCCAGATGTTAATAAGGTGGGCTTTGCAGGATCAACAGGGCTGTTTAGTTTGCTGTGGTCTATTCCGGTGCTTAGGTCGATGCGTAGTGGTCCGTCCGGTTTCATTTTTTGAGACCTTGTAGTGATTGATACAACTGAGTGACTTACTGGGCCATTTCAGAAGGCAGCTGAGACTCAACCACATTGCTGAGCTGTGGAGTCATAGGTAGGCCAAACCAAGTAAGGATGGCAGGTTTCCTTTCCAGGAGGATGTTAGTGAACCGGATGGGTTTTCCTGACAATCGACAATGGTTTCATGGTCATCAGTAGACCCTTAATTTAAAAATTTTTTTTGTCAAATTCAAATTCCACCACCTTCATTTGAACATTATCTGGGTTTCTGGATTAATAGTCAAGCGATAATACCACTAAGCTATCGCCTCTCCATAGGGAGTGATGGCCTAGTGGTATTATCGCTTGACTATTAATTGAAACCAATTAATCACTGAACCCAGTTAAGTCAAAGAATCATAGAGTTCCTATGCAGAATGTTTTCAGTACTTTGTACAGGCAAATAAAATTGCAAATTAGTTCCTTGTACCAGCTTTTCCAATACAAAAGTAAAACATTCAATTTACTCCAGCGCTTGGTTCATCCAGCAGAAAATCCTCTAGTCATCACACTCCTGCGCCTATTCAGGTACACTGAAGGAGAATTTAGCATGGCAAATGCACCTAACCAGTCTGTCCTTTGGCCTGTGGGGAAAAAAACAGAGCACCTGGAGGAAACCCACTCAGACATGAAGAGAATGTACAGAGTCTGCACAGACAGTGACTCAAGCCGAGAACCGAACCCAGGTCCCTGCTGCCGCAATGCAACCATGCTAACCACTGTGTCATGGTGCTGCCAATGGAACTGGCTGCTAGAGAGGTTTCACAATTTAGTTCAGGACTGAAGATCCATAAATTGGGAACTGCTCATAAAAAGTCAAAACAACAACAGGCCTTTCACTGGTGTGTCAAAGTGGGCCATTCAGTGAGAAAGTGCTGAAATAAATATAGTCAATGCAAGAATTGTTGCAAAATAGGTTAGAGTGCAAAAACTTGTTGGGATAGATCAGCTTCCCCTGAGAAGAACATTCAGAAGACTCTGGGTACCTTCAAGACGATAAAGCTGCATTTACAAAATTAATTTCTGACGTGGAAGGAAAGAATTACGACTGTGAAGAAGTATCCAGAAACATGATAAAGAGCTCCAACTGAACTTTTTATCCATACAGGGTGAATCACTTAGATTCTGGGTGATTCTGAAGTTAAGTGGACAGTCTACTGGGATGGATATTGTTAGTATTGCTGCTGTATTTTTAATTCTTTAGACTGCATACCAACAAAAGCTGAAACTGCTTTCTTTAAATCTAGCTGATGTGATTTTAGGGACACACATGCCTTTAGCGATCATGCCTTTAAAAGATTATATCATGGTCGACATAGAGTTGAGTGGTAACATAAGAGTCAGTTTAGCTAGGTTGGCTGGCTGCTTAGTGCTGCTAGGCAGTGCCAACAACACGAGCTGAATTCTTGTACCGGCTGAGGTTATTCATGAAGGCCCTGACTTCTCAATCTCACCTGAGGTGCAATGATCCTTGGGTTAAATTACCACCAGTCAACTCTCACCCTCAAAGTGGGGAGTTGCCTATGATCATGTGGCACTTGGGATTGGCCTAAAATGCCATGGCAATGACTGCATGTAGATTTTATTGGTCCATTTGAGGGTTACATGTTCTTAGTCATAATTGATGCACACTCAAAGCAGCCTGAAGTTATGAGATCTACAGCTGAAGAAACCACTGAAAAACTTAATGACATTTTTGCAAGATTTGGGAAACTGGAACAGATTGTTTGAGATAATTATTCAGTTTACTTCATAACTGTTTGAAGATTATCCCAAAATAAATGGCATATTAAATCCACACCTTATCATCCATCAACCAATGGATTAGCTGAAATATTCATATAATCCTTGAAACATTCTTTAAAAGTTTCAAGAGCAAGATTCGTTATCATGTCATGTGAATAGTTTTTTGCATCTCATAGAAACACTACTCATGCAACTATCCAAAGTTCAGATGTATTACTACTCTTAAAATGAAAGTTGAGAACTATATTTGATTTGTTATTACCTTCAGAATCTTCAAAGATAATTGAACGACAACAACAATCGCAAGTTGCTGTCGTGTTTTTGCCACTATTCCAAGTTAGAATGATGCCGAACTCACTCCAAGAGAAATGTCTACTGAAGTTCCAAGTCATCCAAATTCCAGAACGTCGTATACATCTAAAGAGGAATAGTTGTCCTGATCGATTTTCTTACTGACTGTATGATTAATGATGCCCAATATTGTGTCTGGAGTAGTATTGATTATATGTATAACATCATAGTAATTTGTTGTCATGACCACAGAAGTAAAGGGGGGTGGGATGTTAGATATTTAAGTGGCTGCACGATTGCTTTAAGGGCCAGTCACATGATTTAACAGTTATGCCATTGGAGTGCTTCACGGGCTCCAATTTAGATTTGTTTGATTTTCTGACCAGACAACAGCTCTTACAATAAACCTTGTTGTTGTTAGTTTAAATCTGAGTGTGCAAACCACATCTTTCTTGTATAATGCCCATAACCCCCAAGTTGTCAGGGCATTACAGGTGCCACATTGAAACGATGTTCAACAATATTAACCTGCCATTGAAGCAGGTGGAAATCAGAGAGAAAATGCTAATACATAAAATACATGGAGCACTCTGAGACCAGAAGATGGAACTCCAAAAACATTCTGAGATTGGAGGACAGAATCCTCAAAAAAACTAATCTGGAAGGTTCACCTGCAGATGTACCCAACCCAATGTCGTAGTGTTCCATTCACACCACATTGTTCCAAATGTAAATCATACCAGCATTGCAGTGAATCTGGCATCTGAGACAGGGACAGGGGGGACAGGTTGGTTTGGGCTTTCATTTGCAACCCACTAACAGGATGAAAATGAGCTTCATGCTTCTGGTGGATTTTCAATCTGCAAGGCCAGGCAATAATGAAAAATCCCACTGTAAACTCACACCAGCATGAAACTGATTTCTGGGCCTCTAGCCATATTCTTGCCCCATGCCTGACATCAAACCCACTGACAGGAAGAATTCGGCCCAAATTGTTGAAAAAAAAGTTTAAGGAAAACAATGGAATGCTGGATAGAGAGGTCAAACTAAAAGGGAAAGAACCTTTTTGATTAAAGCTAAAAAAAATTGAGGAGCCATTACATTGCTCTGAGTTTTCTATACACTACCAACTAGAATGAATAAAATTATGCTCCAGGGCTAGCTATGCCCCAAGTCAAGCTCTTCAAGTACAGCTAAAACAATAGGTATAACCAACAATGTGTTAAATTGCCCAGTTGTAGAGAAAGGGAGGCAGGGGTGATGATTGCTGGGGAAGATGGGATCTTTGATAGGGAGGGATGGCATTGCAGATTGAAGAGGGACAAATGTGGATTGAGGCACTTTTTGGGTTTAGGAGGGAATATTCTTGTTTTGAGGAGATATTTTTTGGATTGAGAAGGGGTTTTGTTTTACTTCAGTGGGAAGATTTTTTAAATTGAGAAGGGTGGGTTTGTTTGGACTGAGGAGGGGATGATTTTTTGGAATTGAGGGTTTTTAATTGATGGAGTGAATTATTGGATAAGAATTCGGCAGTATTAATATTCAAATGAGGGGCTGATTTTAAAGTGAGATTTTTTTGAGGGGTGAATTCCTGTTGGTAGGACAGGGTGGTTTGAAGCAACGACTCTTCATTCGAGGGGTTTATTTTTGGATTGAGTTATTACTTTTCTGATTTAGACAGTAATTTATTTTGCATTTACATGACTTTTTTGATTTAAATTTTTCTTCCCCCATTGACGGGCTGGTTATTTTGGTATGCAGGTGCTTTTTTGGTTGTTACTGCTTTTAGATTCAGGAATTACATTGGAGTTGAGGTGGTGAAGGTTTGGAATTTCGATTATTCTTCAGATTGAGGAGTTCATTTTTCAATTTAGGAGTGATTTCCCTGGGGGCTGAGCGAGTCGTGCCCCCGGGGGCTGATTTCCCTGGGGTCTGAGGGGGTCGTGCCCCCGGGGGCTGAGGGGGTCGTGCCCCCGGGGGCTGAGGGGGATTTCTGGCGGGTTCAGGCAGTTCCCTTGGGGACGGTGCCTGGGAGCCGGTGTTGATTGACGGCCGGTTGGCGGGAGCTCCACTTTCCCGATCGCCAGCTGCGGTGTTCGGGACAGAAACCGTTTCTCTTCACTGCTGCCGGGCGATTAGCGCTGGGATCAGCCGTTCACTTCTGTGGGTTGAATAAGGAAAGCTGGGGCTGGGCTCCGGCCGCAAACAGTGAGAATGAGCAGAACACCGGTAACGTTCATCGCTGCCGGAGAAAGGCGAGAGTGAGCGCCTCTAACCGTCAGAATAGTTCAAACCCCGCGCAGCCGCACCGGCAACCTAGCCGGCCGCGCAGCCGCACTCCGCAGCCGGTGGAGAAAGCGCGGGAAGGTGAGTCGCGTGGAAAATGTTTGAAAGAAAACGGTTTTCCAGCCCGAGAGACTGAGCCGAAATTAACAATAACATCCACATGCCCCCATCTCCAACCGCTCAGCAAGAGCTTCCAGGCCCAATAGTGCCACATACTCAGGTAACAGCAAAATAGGGTGGATTCTGAAGATAGGGAGAGGCCATTCGGGTCTTGGAGCCTGCTTCCCCAATTTATTGCAATCATGGCAGATCGTCCAACTCAATATCCTGATTTCCCCCCCCATCCCATATCTCTTGATCCCCCTTCACTTTGGAAGCTGGCTGTAAATTGGGAAAGGGGAGTATGCAGTGGGACCTGAGTGTCTTTGTGCACCAGTCACTGAAGCTAAGCATGCAGGTACAGCAGACGGTAAAGAAGGCAAACGGCATGTTGGCCTTCATTGCCAGAGGTTTTGAGTACAGGAGCAGAAAAGTGTTGCTGCAACTGTACAGGGTATTGATGAGGCCACAACTAGAGTATTGAACATAAGAAATAGGAGCAGGAGTAGGCCATCTAGCCCTTCGAGCCTGCCCCGCCATTCAATAAGATCATGGCTGATCTGTCGTGTCTCAGTTCCACATTCCCGCCCTCTCCCCATAACCCTTAATCCCCTCACTTATCAAAAACCCATCAACCCGCGTCTTAAAAATATTTAGCGAGGCAGCCTCCACCACTTCAACGGGCAGAGAATTCCAGAGATTCACCACCCTTTGAGTGAAGAAGTTCCTCCTCAACTCCGTTCTAAACTGCCCCCCCCTTTATCTTGAGGCTGTGCCCCCTAGTCCTACTGTCCTTTCTGAGCGGGAAGAGTCTCTCCACCTCTATCCTATCCATCCCATTCATCATCTTATATGTCTCAATGAGATCTCCCCTCATTCTTCTAAACTCTAACGAGTACAAGCCTAGTTTATTCAGCGTCCCCTCATAGCTCAACCCCCTCAACTCCGGTATCAGCCTAGTAAACCTCCTCTGCACTCCCTCCAAGGCCAAAATATCCTTGCATAAGTGTGGCGACCAAAACTGCACACAGTACTCCAACTGCGGCCTCACCAATGCCCTATACAACTGCAGCAAGACCTCCCTACTTTTATATTCAATCCCCCTCGCTATGAAGGCCAGCATCCCATTAGCCTTCCTGACCACCTGCTGCACCTGCAGGCTGGGTTTTTGTGACTCATGCACAAGGACCCCGAGGTCCCTCTGCACCGTCGCCTGCTGCAGTTTTTCGCCACGTAAGTAATAGTCTTTCCTACCATTATTCCTACCAAAGTGGACCACCTCGCACTTGCCAACATTAAATTCCATTTGCCAGTTCCTGGCTCATTTGCCCAGCCTATCTAGATCCTTCTGCAGATTCTCCACACCCTCCACGCAATTTGCCGTTCCACCAGTCTTGCGGTGAAGCCTTCCATTGTTTGCTGGAGCAGACGAGTGAAGGAGCAGAGAGACAGATAAGAAATTACCTGTTAAGAACCTGTTTAAATAAGTTTAAAGCACTTTCGTAGTAAGAACTTACCTTGTAGAACTGTTTAAATCATTTAAAAGCATTTTTGCGGGCTTTTTGTATCTACCGCTTTAAGAATTCTAAGGGAGTGGATAGCAGGGAGTTGTGGGGGAGCAGGCTTTAAAACAGCGCCAGGTTTAAAAGGAGGCCTGGTGTAGACAGCGGGCAGCGGAGTGAGTGGGAAGCAGAGTGAGCTACTAGGGCTTAGGAGCAAAAGGGCCAGGTAAGTTTGTGTGGAAATTTTCAATATTACTGCAGTGAATAATGGAGGGGCATGTGATGTGTTGTTTCTGTATGATGTGGGAGCTGGTGGACCCCAGGGTCCTTCCCAGTGACCATGTCTGCAGTAAGTGCAGGTTGCTGGAGGAGCTCCAGCTCAAGGTAGATGAGCTGGCCTCTGAGCTACAGACACTGAGGCTCATCAGGGGGAGAGAGGGTGCCATTGTCAATGGGGTGCAAGTGACTTCCACCCCCCCTAGACTGGCTAACTCTAAGGGTCAGGAGCAAGAGGGGGCTGCTGAGAGGAGGAAGGAGGGTGGGGAGCAGAGGAAGGAGGGTGAGGAGCGGAGGAAGGGGGGTGGGGAGCGGAGGAATGGGGGTGGGGAGCGGAGGAAGGGGGGTGGGGAGCGGAGGAAGGGGGGTGGGGAGCGGAGGAAGAGGGGTGGGGAGCGGATGCCTCAGCCTCTCAATCTGCATAACAGGTTTGAGGTTCTTGCTTCCAGTCTGGACGAGAACGAGGGAGGTGAGGTTGGTGAGCAAACTGCACACAGTACAGTGATGCAACAGGACATAGGCAAAGAGAAGGTGAAAAGGAACGTAGTAGTAATTGGGGATAGTGGGGTTAAGGGTATTGACACTGTCCTTTGTCACAATGACAAAGTGCACAGAATGGTGTGTTGTCTGCTTGGTGCTCAGGTCCGGGATGTCGCATCTGGGCTACAGAGGAACCTGGAGTGGGAGGGCGGGAATCCGGTCGTTGTGGTACATGTGGGTGCCAACGACGTAGGCAAAAGCGAACTGAGGATCAGGGGAGGGAGTATGAAAAGCTGGGAATGGAATTAAAAAGTAGAACCGACAAGGTGGTTATCTCTGGGCTACTGCCTGAACCGAGTGCAGATGGGCATAAGGTTGATAAGATTAAGGAAGTGAATGGGTGGCTCAGGGATTGGTGTGGGAGGAATAGGTTTGAATTTATGGGGCATTGGCATCAGTATTGGGGTAGGTGGGACCTGTTCGGGTGGGATGGGGTTGGTCTGAACTGTGCTGGGACCAGAGTCCTGGCGAATCGTGTAAATAGGACTGTAGACAGGGCTTTAAACTAATTGGGGGGGGTGGGTGCGAGGGTAGGTGACATTACGGGGTCTAAAGTTAAGGAGAGGGTACAAGTAAGGGAAGAGGCCGAGGATGTCCCAATAATAAAGGGAGTAGGGGGCGTGAGTATGGTTGGTGGCGTTCTGGCAAATAGGGTCCAGGTGAAGGCTGGGATGAAGGCACTTTATCTGAATGCACGAAGCATTCGGAATAAAGTGGATGAGCTGGTGGCGCAGATCAGCACAAATGGATATGATCTGGTGGCCATTACAGAGACGTGGCTGCAAGGTGACAGGGACTGGGAGCTGAATGTCCAGGGGTATCAAGTGTTTAGGAAGGATAGGCGGGAGGAAAAAGGGGGTGGCGTAGCTCTGCTGATTAAGGATAGCATCAGGGTGGTAGCAAGGGATGATATAGGAACCAAAGAGCAGAACGTGGAATCGTTGTGGGTGGAGATTAGGAACAGCAAAGGGAGGAAGACGCTGGTGGGTGTCATCTATAGGCCCCCAAATAATGATCTGGAGGTGGGGTGGGCTGTTAACGCGCAAATAAGTGCGGCGTGCAGGAATGGAACGGCGATAATTATGGGGGATTTCAATCTACATATTGATTGGTCGACCCATGTTGGACGCGGTGGGCTCGAGGAGGAGTTCTTGGAATGCTGCTGGGATAGTTTCCTCGAACAGTGTGTGTTGGAGCCGACGAGGGAGTGAGCTACCTTGGATCTGGTGTTATGTAATGAGGCGGGTAGAATTAGGGACCTTGTGGTGAAGGATCCTCTTGGGGAGAGTGATCATTGTATGGTGGAGTTTCTGGTGCAGATGGAGGAATAGAAAGTGGGTTCCCGGACACACGTCCTTTGTTTGAACAGAGGGGAGTACGGTAGGATGAGAGAAGAATTGGCGAATATTGACTGGGGGAGCGCGTTGGAAGGTAGGTCTGCTGAGGAGCAGTGGAGGATCTTTAAGGAGATCTTTCTTGGTGCTCAGCAGAAATTTATTCCGATGGTTAAAAAGGACCGTAGGAGGAGAGGTAATAAGCCGTGGATAACGAAGGAGGTGAAGGAAAGTTTTAAATTAAAAGCGGAGGCGTTTAGAGTAGCTAAGAATAGTGGGCGAGAAGAGGATTGGGAGAGGTTTAAATGTCAACAAAGATTGACAAAGAAGTTGATAAAGAAGGGTAGGAGAAACTATGAAGCTGGGCTAGCGCTTAATATAAAAAAGGATAGCAAGAGTTTTTATAAATATATAAAAAGGAAGAGGCTGGCTAGGGTGAACGTTGGACCCTTCGAGGATGAGAGGGGGGACTTAGTGGTAGGGGATGGGGAAATGGCTGAGGTCTTGAATAACTTTTTTGTTTCGGTCTTCACGGAGGAGGACGTGCATAATTTGCCGGGTGTTAGCAATGGAAAGGTGGTAGGACTGGAGGGTCTCAATGACATTATTGTTACTAGAGAGGCGGTCCTCGACAGACTGGAGGGACTGATTGTGGACAAGTCCCCAGGACCGGATGGAATGCATCCGAGGGTTCTGAAAGAAATGGCGGAGGTGATAGTGGATGCCTTGGTGGTTATTTTCCAAACGTCGCTGGATTCCGGGGAAGTGCCGGAAGATTGGAAAGCGGCTCATGTTACGCCGTTGTTTAAGAAGGGTGCCAGGCAAAAGGCAGGGAATTATAGGCCGGTTAGTTTAACGTCTGTTGTAGGTAAAATGTTAGAATCTGTCATCAAGGAGGAAATAGCGAGGCATCTTGAGGGGAATTGCTTGATAGAGCAGACGCAGCACAGTTTCGTTAAGGGGAAGTCGTGTCTGACCAATTTATTGGAGTTCTATGAGGATGTGTCTAGGGCGGTGGATAGAGGAGAGCCGGTGGATGTGGTCTTTCTTGATTTTCAGAAGGCGTTTGACAAGGTACCTCACAAGAGGTTATTGCAGAAGGTAAGGGGGCATGGAGTTGGGGGTAGGGTGTTAGCGTGGATAGAGGATTGGTTGTCAAATAGGAGGCAGAGAGTGGGGGTCAATGGGTGCTATTCGGATTGGCGGTTGGTGACTAGTGGAGTGCCCCAGGGGTCAGTGCTGGGGCCTCAGCTATTTACCATTTATATATATGATCTGGAGGAGGGAACCAAGTGTATGGTGTTGAAATTTGCTGATGACATTGTGTGCAATTTTTGTCTCCTTTTCTGAGGAAGGATGTTCTTGCTTTCGATGGAGTGCAACGAAGGTTGATTCCGAGGATGACGGGACTGAAGTATGAGGAAATTGAATAGGTTAGGATTGTTTTCACTGGAGTTCAGACAAATGAGGGGGAACTCATAGAGACTTATAAAATGTTGACAGGACTAGACAGGATAGATGCAGGGAGGATATTCCCAATGGTGGGGGTGCCCAGAACCAGGGGTCACAGTCCGAGGATTCAGGGTAAACCATTTAGGATGGAGGTGAGGAGACATTTCTTCACCCAAAGAGTGGTGAGCCTGTGGAATTCATTACCACAGGAAGTAGTTGATGCAAAAACATTGAATGTATGCGAGAGATGGCTGGATACAGCACTTGGGGCAAATAGGATCAAAGGTTATGGGGGAAAAGCAGGATTAGGCTGTTGAGTTGGATGATCAGCTGTGATTGTAATGAATGGCAGAGCAGGCTTGAAGGATCCAATGGCCTCCTCCTGCTCTTATCTTCTCTGTTTCTGTGTAAACATTTTAGTCCCAACAGTGAAATCTAATCACTTTTTGAAATCAGCCAACGTTTTGGCCTCAACTACATTTGGTGGTAGTGAATTGCACATATCACCCTTTGGTTGAAAAAAATTTCTTCTCACCTGATGAGACATGATGACAATGAGACAGTGTACAGGAATGAGATAGAGAATCTAGTGAATTTGTGCAGCAATGATAATCTCTCCCTCAATGTCAACAAAATGAAGGAAATTATCATTGACTTTAGGAAGTGTAAAGGAGAACATACTCTGTCTACACCAAGGGGGGCAAAGTAGAAAGGGTCAAGAGCTTCAAGTTTTTAGGTGTCCAGATCACCAATAACCTGTCCTGGACCACCACCTCCCCCACCACCACCACCTCCCCCCCCCCGCCCCACCCCACCCCATGCCGATACTATAGTTAAGAAAGCTCACCAACACCTCCACTTTCTCCGAAGACAAAGGAAATTTGGCATGTCACCTACAAGTCTCACCAACTTTTACAGATGCACCATAGAAAACATTCTTTCTGGTTTTATTACAGCTCAGTATGACTTCTGCTATGCCCAAGACCGCAAGGAACTACAAAAGGTCGTGAATGTAGCCCAATGCATCAGCCAAACCAGCCTCCCATCCATTGACTCTATCAACACTTCCCGCTGCCTCAGCAAAGCAGCCAGTATAATAAATGACCCCACGCACCCCGGACATTCTCTCTTCCATCTTCTTCTTTCGGGAAAAAGATACAAAAGTCTGAGATCACGTACCAACCGACTCAAGAACAGCTTCTTCCCTGCTGCTGTTAGATTTTTGAATGGATTTACCTTGCATTAAGTTGAGCTTTCTTACACCCGAGCTATGACTGTAACACTACATTCTGCACAGTCATGTTTCCTTCTCTATTAATGGTATGTTTTGTATGTATAGCGTGCAAGAAACAATACATTTCAGTGTATGTTAATACATGTGACAATGATAAGTCAAATCAAATCAAAATCACCTCAGTTCTAAAAGATTTACCCCTTATCCTCAAACTATGACCCCTAGTTCTGGACTCCCCCACCATCGGGAACATTCATTCAGAATCTATGCTGCTTAACCCTGTTGGAATTTTATAAGTTTCTATGAGAACCCCTTCACTCTTCTAAATTCCAGTGAATATAATCCTAACCAAATTAGTCTCTCCTGACATGACAGACCTACCATCCCAGGAATCAGTCTGGTAACCCTTTGCTGTATTCCCTCTATCCTTCCGCAAATAAGGATACCTAAATTGTACACAAAATTCTAGGTGTGGAAATCTATAATGTGGAGAGAAATTATATTAACATTTCGCGGCCATGACTTTTTCAGAACTGAAGAGGTGTAGAAATAAAATGAATTAAGTAGAGATGGCAGAGGCACTAAATCAATATTTTGTTTCTGTCTTCACAGTGGAGACTGTTGAAGATTTTCCAAAAAATGTCGTTAATGCAGAGGAACTTGGTGCACTAACCATCACTAAGGAAAAAGGTATTGAATAAACTAATGGCATTAAAGGCAGATATGTTTCCGGGACCTGATGGCCTGCATGCTAGGGTATTAGAGGAGGTGGGAGCAAATATTGCATTGATTGTGATAGTTCAAAATATCATGAATTCTAGTCAGGACCCAGTGGATTGGAAACACACTAATGTGACAGCCCTATTCAAAAAGGCAGGGAGGCAAAAAGTAGTAAACTGTAGGCTGGTTCTGTTCCTGTTCCTGGAATCAATCATTAAAGAGGAAATGAATGAGCATTTGGAAAGGCAAAGCTCAATCCACCATTGTCAGCACATGGAACCTGTGGATGTGGTAAGTCCGGACTCCCAGAAGGTTGTTAACAAGGTGCTGCGTAAAGGACTGACCCAGAATGTGAAAGCACATTAATTAGTAAAGGCAGTGTCAGTAATCCTAGTACCAGACAGATCAGACAGAAGCAAGACAGAGAGCAAGGGAAGTCCAGATTAAATTGCATTTATTTCAATGCAAGAGGCCTGACGGGCAAGTTAAATGAACTCAGGGCATTGATGGGTATGTGTGACTGGGATATTGTAGCAATGACTGAAACATGGCTAAGGGAGGGACAGGACTAGCAGCTTAATGTTCCAGGGTACAGATGCTATAGGAAAGATAGAACAAGAGGTAAGAGAGGAGGGAGAGTTGCACTTTTGATAGCATCACAGCCATACTGAGAGGGGATGTATCTGAGGGTTCGGACACTGAGTCTATATGGGTAGAACTGAGAAATAAGAAGGGGGAAATCACTTTGATAGGGTTGTACTATAGGCCCCCAAATGGTCTGCGGGAAATTGAGGAACAAATATGTAAGGAGATTATAGATAGCTCCAAGAAAAATAAGGTGGTAATAGTTGGAGATTTTAATTTTCCCAGTATTAACTGGGACAGCCATAGTATTAGAGGGTTGGATGGAGAGGAATTTGTTGAGTGTACTCAGGAGGAACTTCTCATTCAGTATGTGGATGGCCTGACTAGAGAGGGGGCAAAACTTGACTTCCTCTTGGGAAATAAGGAAGGGCAGATGACAGAAGTGTTGGTGAGGGATCTGTTTGGGCCCAGTGACCATAATTCTATTAGTTTTAAGATAGCCATGGAGAATGATAGGTCTGTCCCAAAAGTTAATATTCTAAATTGGGGCAAGGCCAATTTTGATGGTACCTGGCAGGAACTTCCAAAAGTTAATTAGAAGAGTCTGTGGGAAGTAAAAGGGATGTCTGGTAAGTGGCATGCTTTCAGAAGTGTGTTAATCAGGGTTCAGGGTAAACACATTCATCTTAAGAGTGAAGGGCAAGGCTAGCAGAAGTCAGGAATCCTGGATGACTCAGGATACTGAGGCCCTGGTCAAGAAGAAGAAATAGACACATGACGTGCACAGGCAGCTGGGATCAAATGAATCTCTTGAAGAGTACAGTGTGTAGGAGTAGAGTTAAGAGAGAAATCAGGAGGGCAAAAAGGGGACACAAAATTGTTTTGGCCGATAAGGCAAAGGAGAATCCAAAGAGCTTCCACAAATACATAAAGGGCAAAAGAATAACAAGGGAGAGAGTAGGGTGTGTTAAGGATCAACAAGGTCATCTATGTGCGGAACCACAAGAGATGGGTGAGATCCTAAATGAATATTTCTCATCAGTATTTACTGTTGAGAAAAGCATGGATGTTAGGGAACTTAGGGAATTAAATATTGATGTCTTGAGGAGTGTAACATTACAGAGGAGGAGGTGCTGCAAGTCTTAAAGCGCATCAAGGTAGATAAATTTGAGGGACCTGATGAGGTTATATCCCAGGATGTTGTGGGAGGCTAGGGAGGAAATTGCGAGTCCCCTAGCCAAGATATTTAAATCATCGATAGTCACGGGTGAGATGCCTGAAGATTGGAGAGTGGCAAATGTTGACCCTTTGTTTAAAAAGGGCTGTGGGGAAAACCCTAGGAACTATAGGCTAGTTAGCCTCACATCTGTGGTGGGTAAATTGTTGGAAGGTATTTTGAGAGACAGAATCTACAGACATTTAGAGATGCAAGGACTGATTAGGGACAGTCAGCATGGCTTTGTGAGTGGAAAAGCATGTCTTTCAAATTTGATTGAGTTTTTTAAGGGGTAACTGAGAAGGTAGATGAGGGTAGTGTAGTTGATGTTGTCTACATGGACTTTAGCAAGGCCTTTGACAAGGTACCATATGGTAGATTGTTGCATCAAGTTAAATCTCACGGATCCAGGGTGAGGTATCTGAATGGATACAAAATTAGCTTCTTGAGAGAAGCCGGAGGGTGATTGTAGAAAGTTGTCTTTCAAGCTGGAGGCCTGTGACCAGTGGTGTGCCTCAGGGATCAGTGCTGGGCCCACTGTTATTTGTCATTTATATTAATGATTTGAATGAGAATGTAGGAGGCATGGTTAGTAAGTTTGCAGATAACACCAAGATTGGTGGCGTGGTGTATGGTGAGGAAGGTTATCTCCAATTGCATCGGGATCTTGATCAATTGGGCCAGTGTGCTGACGAATGGCAGATGGAGTTTAATTTAGACAAATATGAGATGATACATTTTGGTAGATTGAACCAGGGCAGGACTTACTCAGTTAATGGTAGGGGCACTGGGGACAGTTACAGAACAAAGAGATCTAGATGTACATGTTCATAGCTCCTTGAAAGTGGAGCCACAGGTGGACAGAGTGATGAAGAAAGCATTTGGCATGGTTGGTTTCATCAGTCAGAAGATTGAATACAGGAGTTGGGATGTCTTGTTGAAGTTATACAAGACATTGGTAAGGCCACACTTGGAATACTGTGTGCAATTCTGGTTACCCTATTATAGAAAAGATACTACTTAGCTAGAAAGGGTGCAGAAAAGATTTACTAGGTTGCTACCGGGACCTGATGGATTGAGTTATAAGGAGAGGCTGAATAGACTGGGACTTTTTTCTCTGGAGCTTAGTAGGCTGAGGGGTGACTTTATAGAGGTCTATAACATCATGAGGGGCATAGACAAAGTAGATTGTCAATATCTTTCCCCAAAGGTAGGGAAGCCTAAAACTAGAGGGCATAGGTTTAAGGTGATAGGGGAGCGATACAAAAGTGTCCAGAGGGGCAATTATTTTCACACAGAGTGTGGTGAGTGTCTGGAACAAGCTACCAGAGGTAGTAGTAGAGGCAGGTACAATTTCATCTTTTAAAAAACATTTAGATAATTACATGAGTAAGATGGGTATAGAAGGATATGGGCCAAATGTGGGCAATTGGAATTAGTTTAGGGTTTAAAAAAAGGGCGTCATGGATAAGTTGGGCCAAAGGGCCTGTTTCCATGCTGTAAACCCCTATGACTCTGTGAGATTGCAGGGGATTGGGTGTAGACTCCTGGATTGGATTGAGGATTGGCAACTGACAGAAGGCAGAGCGCTGGGATAAATGGTTCCTTCTGGTGAAATGTAACTATCGGGGTGGCACAAGAGTCAGTCCTCAAGCTTCAACTGTTTACATTCTTTGTAAATTATCTACAAGCATAGACAGAGTGTAACATACTAAAATTTACAGATGATACTAAAATTGATACCGAAGAAAAGCCAGGCAGCGTGCCTTAATGACTATTGTCCAGTGGCTCTGAAATCCATCATTATGAAGTGCTGCAAAAAATTATGATACGAATGATTCCAGTCTCCCAGATTGCCTGGATCCACTACAGTTTACCTATTGCCACAACAGGTTCACAGCAGATGCCAGCTCTCTGGCAATACAGTCAACCCTGGAACACCTAGATAACAAAGAACCAATGTCAGATTCCTATTTATTGACTACAGCTCAGTCTTTAACATCATTACGCCTGTGAAAATCATCTCCAAATTCTGTGGCCTGGGGCTTGACTCCTTCCTCTGTGACTGGATCCTAGACTTCCAAATTCACAGACTGCAATCAGTAAGGATAAGCAGCAATACCTCCTCTACGATCATTCTCAACACCAGTGTCCCACAAGACTGTATCCTCAGCGCCTTACTATACTGCTTATACACCTATGACTGTGGCCAAATTCTTCTCCAACTCGATTTTCAAGTTTGCTGATGACACCACCACAGTGGGTTAGATCTCAAACAATGATGAGCTGGAGTGCAGGAATGCGATAGAGAATCTGGTGAACTGGTGCGATGATAATAATCTCTCCCTCAATGTCAACAAAATGAAGAAGATAGTCATTGACTTCAGGAAGCATAGTGGAGGACATGTCCCTGTCTACATCAATGAGGACGAAATGGAAATGTTTGAGATGTTCAAGTATTTAGGTGGCCAGATCACCAACCTCAGGAGGCTAAGAAACTTTGGCATGTCCGCTACGACTCTCATCAACTTTAATAGATGCGCTATAGAAAGCAATTTTTCTGGTTGTGTCACAGTTTTGTATCGCTTCTGCTATGTCCAAAATTGTAAAAAAACTACAAAGTATCATGAATGAAGCCCAGTCCATCATGCAAACCAGCCTCCGATCCACTGAATCTTTTTACACTTCCTGATGCCTCAAAAAAGCAGCCAGCATAATCAATGACCCCACGCAGCTCACACATTCTCTCTTCCACTTTCTTCACTCAGGAAAAAGATACAAAAGTCTGAGCACATATACCAACTGAATCAAGAACAGCTTCTTCCCTGTTGCCATCAGTCTAATCCTGTTAGAACTTTATAAGTATCTTTAGATCCCCACTAACTCTTCTAAACTTGACTGAATGTAATCCTAATCAATTAAGTCTCTCCTCATGACAGACCTGCTGTCCCAGGAATCAGCCTGATAAACCTTCCCTCTATAGCAAGGACATCCTTCCTCAAATAAGGACACCAAAACTACACACAGTGTTCCAGGTGAGGCCTCATCAACACCCTGTACAATGGCAGCAAAACATCCGTATAGTCAAATCCTCTCGCTATGAAGGCCAACATACCATTTGCCTTGGTCACTGCCCATTGTACCTGCACGCTTACTTTCAGCAACTGATGCACAAGGATTCCAAGGTCTTGTTGAGTATCCACGTCTCTCAATTTACACACATTTATTGTAATAATCTGTCTTCCTATTATTGCTATCAATGGATAACCTCACATTTATACACATGATACTGCCCATACACTCAGCCTGTCCAAATCAGACTGAAGCATCTCTGCATCCTCTTCACAGGTCACCCTCCCACCCAACTTTGTATCACCTGCAAATTTGGAGATAATGCATTTAGTTCCCACTTCCAAATCATTAATATATGTTGTGAACATTTGGGGTCTTAGCACAGATCTCTGCGGATCCCCACTAGTCACTGACTGTCAATCAGAAAAAGACCCATTTATGCCAACTCTTTGTTTCCTATCTGCTAACCAACTTTCTATTCATCTCAGGACGTACCTGCAATCCCATGTGCTTTACCTTTACTTAGTAGCTTGCTATGTGAGACCTTGCAGAAAGCCTTCTGAAAGTCTAAACAAAACACATCCACTGGTTCTCCTCGGTCAACTCTATTAGTCACATCCTCAAACAATTCCCATAAATTCATCAAGCATGATTTTCCTTCTGTAAATCCATGTTCACTTTGTCTCATTATATCACTGCCTTCTAAATGTTGAGTTACGAAACCCTTGACTAAAGACTATAGCAACTTCCACAGCACTGATGTTAGGCTCGCTGGTCTATACTTCCCTGTTTTCTCTCTGCCTTCCTTTTTGAATAATGGGCTTACGTTAGCTACTCTCCAATCTGTAGGAACTATTCCAGATTACTAAGAATTTTGGAAAATAACTACCAATGGATTTACTATTTCCAGAGCCACTTCCTTAAGAACATTGGAATGAAGATTATCAGAACCTGGAGAGTTTTCCACCTCCAATCCCATCATTTCCCCAAAACCATTTCTCTGCCAATGCTGATCTCTTTCCGCTCCTCACTTCTGGCGCATTATTCATGTCTTCCTTTGTGAAGACGGAAGCAAAGTACAAATTGAATTCCTCAGACATTTTGTTATTCCCCATTATGAGTTCTCCTGTTTCTGACTGTAAGGAGCCTACATTTGTTTTTGTCAATCTTTTTCTCTTCACATATATATAGAAACTTTTCAGTCAGGTTTTATGTTCTCTGCTATTTTCCCTTCTTAATCAATCTCTTTGTCCTCGTTTGCTGAATTTTAAACTGCTCCCAATCCTCAAGCCTGTTGTTTTTTTTTTATTGCCAATTTGTATGCTTATTCCCTAAATCTGATACAATCTCTAATTTCTCTTGTAAGCCATGGTTTGGCCACAATTTCCTTACCACTTTTGTGCCAAACAAATAAACAACTTCTGGAGTTTATCTAAAGTTCATCTATTCGTTCTTTAAATGCCTAACTAGTAAAATGAAAATTGTACACAAGTTATCCACTGTGACATTGCTGTGCCTTTATTTGTGTCATGCTTCTTGAGCAGAATCTATTGTAGTAGTTTGTTTTCATTATCTGAGCCTTTTTGATCCTAATAACTGCAATTTTTTTTTTAAATCTAGACTCATGTAGGGTGGTTATTTTAGTGTTATCCCCTATTTCAGAATGGGGCTTGATTAGATTGATGGCACATAAGGTCATATGACTGGATGGAGCTAGGCTTTCACAAGAAAGATCAGGAGTAATCTGCTGTTAGGATCTTTAGAGAGAGGTTATTTTCTGAGTGCCAAGCTAGTGTCAAATTGAGAGTTTTATTTCCATTTTTTAGGTGAGTCCAAAATCAGTGTCTTTTGCACTTAGCCAAGTAAAACATGGGCTAGGCCATTTCTAGCCACTAGATGGAGTGAGAGGAGTTTAACTCACCAGCAAACCTGCAGCTCAGATCAGAGCCACAAAATGCAAAAAGTGGATCAAAACTCGAACATTCCTGACAGAGACCTCCTCCCCACTGCCGGATTGGATACAGTGATTAGCACTGCTGCCTCACAGTGCCAGGGAACCCAGTTCAATTCTCGACCTTGGGTCACTGTCTGTGTAGAGCTTGCACATTCACCTAGTGTCTGCAAGGGTTTCCTCCAGATGCTTAGATTTTCTCCCATGCTCCAAAGATGTGTCAGTTAGGTGGATTGGCCATGCTAAATTGCCTCCTAGTGTGCCGGGATGTATAGGTTAGAAGGTTTAGTAGGATGAATATGTGGGGTTATGGGGATAGGAGCTGGATGGGTTTGTGGTTGGTGCAGACTCGATGGACCAAATGGCCTTCATCTGCACTGTAGGATTGGAGAAGATACTGAGAGACAGGATATATGCACATTTGGATGAAAATGGGCTAGTTAGTGACAGACAGCATGGTTTTGTACTCAGAAGGTCATGGCTCACCAACTTGACTGCATTTTTGAAGAGGTGACAAAGATAATTGATGAGGGAAGAGCTGTGGATGTAGTTTATATGGAATTTAATAAGGCATTTGACAAGGTCCCATAAAATAGACTGATACAAAAACTAAAACTACATAGGATTTGGGGTGTGCTGACTAGATGAACACAGAACTGGTTTGGTCATAGATGACAGAGAGTAGCGGTGGAAGGGTGTTTATCAGAATGGACATCTGTAACTTGTGCTGTTCCATAGGAATCAGTGCTGGGACCTCTTGTTTGTAGTATATATAAATGATCTGGAGGAAAATGTGAATGATCTGATGGGTAAGTTTGCAGATGACACAAAGATTGGTAGAGTTGCTGATCGTACTGGGGATTGTCAGAGGATTCAACGGGATATAGATAGATTGGAAACTCAGACACAGAAATGGCTGTTGGAGTTTAATCCGGACAAATGCGAGGTCATGCATTTCAGAGGATCATGTTCAGGTATGAATTGTACTGTAAACAGCAGAACCCTTCGGAACATTAGCATACAGAGGGATCTGGGTGTATAGGTCCACAGTTCCCTAAAAGTGGCAATACAGATCGCCAAGGTGATTAAAAAGACAGAGGGCATGCTTGCCTTCATTGGTTGGGGAAATGATTACAAGACTTGGGAAATCAATATTAAACCATGGTTTGGCTACATGTGGAGTATTATGTACAATTCTGGTAGCCACATTACCAGAAGGATGTGGAAGCTTTGGAGATAGTGCAAAGAAGATCCACCAGGATGTTGCCTGGTCTTGGGGGTATTGGCTATGAGGAAAGGCTGAATAAACTAGGATTGTGTTGACTGGAAAGACAGAGACTGAGGGGAGACCTGATAAAGGTCTACAAAATTACGAGGGGCATAGACAGGATGGATAGTTAGAGGCTTTGTCCAAGGATAGAATTGTCAATTATAAGGGGACACAGGTTCAAGGTGAGAGGGGGTAAATTTAAAGGGGAAGTGCCAGGGAAGATTTTCATGCAGAGTGGTGGGTGCCTGGAATGCGCTGCCAGAGGAGGTGGTGGAAGCATTTAAGAGGCATGTGGATGGGTTCATGAGTCGGAAGGGCATAGAGGGATATGGACCGAATATGGGCTGAAGTTTTTTTTTCGTTTAGTTTGGGCATCATGACCGGCACAAGTTTGAAGAGCCGAATGGTGTCCCTGTGCTGTACTTTTCCTTGCTGTCTTCTTCTCTGTTCTTATTCATTCATGGAATGTGAGTGTTGCTAGCTGGGTGAACACTTATTGCCCATCTCTGAGGGCAGTTAAGATTCAACGCCATTGCTGTGGGTCTGGAATCACATGTAGGCCAGACCAAGTAAGGATGACAGATTTCCTTCCCTAAGGAAAGTCAGTGGACGAGATGGTTTTTTTGTTTAATGACAATTGACAATGATTTTGTGGCCATAAGTAGACATTTAATTCTGGATTTTTTTGAAGTCTAATTTCACCATTTGCTGTGGTGGGATTCGGGCCCAGGTCCCCACAGCATTACTGATCCAGTAACAATACCACTGTGCCTCTGCCTCCCCAAAATGATACAAATCCTGATCTACTGCTGGTATTTTCTTGCTTTTCCTCCTCCTGCTGTTGGTCTGGGGAAGGCATTGAGGCCGCAAAGTCAAGGCTGTATACTTACCCTCCCACCAACATGGTGGCTGCATGCAGCCAAATCAGTGACAAAGAGAGCAGCTGGCTCCTCAGCCATATCGATCATATCATTTATTTACTTAAAATATTTGACTCAAAGTTAGATTGCCTTAAGCGTTTGTCAAGAGATTGATGATGATTCCAATAGTCTCCGGCCAATCCAGGAAGGTTAGCAGCTCTATTTGAGAACCATAATGGGATCAGAAATTCTAGGAAGTGATTTAGGTTGGAATTCCAATCTTGTGACCCAAGCCCCACTCCCGTAACCCCTGCTAATCCCATGACACTAGAGTCAATTTAGCATGGCCAATTTACCTAATCTGCACATCTTTGGACTGTGGAAGGAAACCAGAGCCCCCGGAGGAAATCCACGTAGACACAGGTAGAATGTGCAAACTCCACACAGATAGTGACCCCAGGCAGGAATCGCACCCAAGTCGTTGGCACTGTGAGGCAGCAGTGTTAACTGCTATGACACTCATTGATAGGTGTGGCCCTTAAGAGAGTGTTAACTCACCGCATAAGAACCTAAATGGGAGGGAGAGTTGTGAGGAAGATGTAGTTTGATTTGGACAAGCTGAGTGAGTGAACAAATGTATGGCAGATGCAGTACAATGTAGCTAAATGTGAGGTTATCCACTTTGACAGCAAAAACAGGAAAGCAGGTTATTATCTGAATGGCTACAAATTAATAGAGAGGAATATGCAATGAGACCTGGGTGTTCTCAAACAACTGTTGCAGCAGGCATTAAAAAAAATGCTATGTTTGCCTTCATAGTGAGAGGATTCGAGTGCAGAAGCAGAGGTGTCTTACTGCAATTGTACAGGGTTTTGGTGAAGCCAGACTTGAGATATTGTGTGCAGTTTTGGCATCCTTCTCTGAGGATCATCGAGTCATACTACGAGAAAAGGCTCTTCAGCCCATCAAGTCTGCACTGGCGCATTAGAATCACCTAAGCTCCCATCTAATCCCATCTGCAAGTACTTGGTCTGTTGTCCTGAATGTTATGATGTGCGACTGCTTATCCAGGAACTCCCAGGCAGCACATTCAAGATCATCACCACCCTGTGGATAAAAAGGTTTTTCCTCACACACCCTCAGACAGCCTATCCAACTTCTCTTCATAGCTTAAACATTCCGTCCCAGGCAACATCCTTGTAAATCTCCTCTGCACCCCCTTCAGTGCAATCACTTCCTTCCAATAATGTGGCAACCAGAATTGCACTCTGTATTTTTGCTGTGGCCTTACCAAAGTTCTATACAACTTGTTCTTGCTCCTGAGGAGGCGTAGTGAAGGTTACCTGCTTCGGACATGGCTGATGATGCCTGTGCGGAGGCCTGTGACTGAGGCGGAGATCCGCTATAATAAGGCCCATGTAGCCACCTGCGCAATAGTGGATGGAGAGGTGCATTGAGCTCTGAGGGCCACACTAGCGGGGCCCTCCAATGCAACCCAATGATCTCTTCCTGTATTGTGGTTGTGTGCTATGTCTTGCACAATCTGGCTCTGCAGGAAGGTAATCTCATGAAGGAGGTGCAGGGGAGGAGGAAGACCAGCAGGAAGAGGACGAGGAGGAAGAAGAGGAAGAGCATGCCTCAGAACACCAAGGGCTGGCAGCTCAAATGAGGCATGAGGATGGCTAGGGAGTCCCTGATCATCAGGCGGTTCACTCACTTGGGGCTTGTGTCTGTGGGTTCCACCCCCCTACCCCCACCCAATGTCCTCAATCTCCTGCAACATTTTCACATCAGAGTGGTGGGCCTGGATACTCTGCATTAGCGAGTTTTTTGGCAGGCAGGAGGATGATGACAACTCACCAAACACCATTATAATAATGCCCTGGTGCAAACTACTCTGACTCCTACCTGAGCATGCTGGCACCTGGGCCTATGTCTGTGTAGTGGGTAAGGGATCTGAAACCCCCATCCAGGACCCTGGGGCGGGTGGGGTGGGGAACAGGCATGAATTGCTCGTGGGTTCTGGGGAACCAATGGCTTCCTTTCCTTAGTGATACAGCATTGAGCGGTCTCTCCAACTGATATCAACATGAAGCATCCCTCCGGCGATCATTAATGGAAGAGTATTCCTATTTGAGGCAAATCTGAGACTAATTAGTCACAGGTGGGTGGTGAAAAAATTGCAATAAAATTGTTTAAATGATAAGTTCTAAAATAAAAACTTGTGAACGGAAAACGTTAAGGTGCTTAAGTATCTATCTAACTAGTGTAGCCCTTCCTCTATGCTACCTCAGTGCAACTACAACTTTCTAACCTTGTCCATAAGCGACTGAAGGTTAACATACAGGTGCAACAAGCTTTTGGGAAAGTTAATGGCATGATCATCTTTATTGCAACACGGTCTGAGTACAGCAATTGTAAAGTGTTGTTTCAATTGTATAGAAGCTTCGTTAGCACCTGGTGTACTGTGTTCAAGTTTGGTCCCCATACCTTAGGATGGATATTACTGCCATAGTAGGAGTGTAGCAAAGGTTCACCAGACTGGTTCCTGGGATGGCAGACTATCCTATGAAGGGTGATGAGGGAAACTGGATCTGTATTCTCTGAAGTTTTCCAGAATGAGAGGTGATTTCATCAAAACCAACAAAATACTTAAATGAATATACAACATAGATATAGGTGAGATGTTTCTCCAGTTTGGGGACTCTGCAACTTAGGGGCGTAATTTCAACATAAGGGGCAAACCACTTAGGACCAAGGTGAGGAGATTTATTTTACTCAAAGTTTATGAATCTTTAGAATTCTCTACTGCTGAGGGCTGTGTAAGCTCAGCCATTGAGTGTGTTTAAAGCAGAGAATAATAGATTTCTAAATGCCAATGACGTAATGAATTACGGGGATGGTGTGGGAGAAAGATCATTGAGGTGGGTGATCAGTCATGATCATATTGAATGTTGGAGCAGGCTCGATGGGCTGAATGGGCTGCTCCTGCTCCTATGTTCCTATGAATGTGAGAGCCGTGTTATCTATTGACCCTGGGTGGATTGGGCCTCTGGGTAAAAGTTGTCCTTTTCTTCTGTTTCTCCTGTCTTTATGGGGTTGCTGTGCCTGGCTTCAATCCTCATGTAGAGTAATGCTCATGAACAAGCACTCCTTTTCCCTGGGTGACATTGAGATAAAGAGTTCAATCAGTTTGAGTAACGCAGCACTTAACTGTTTTCAGCTGAACTTTGGAGAGAATTTCTGGGACAATGTGCATTGGCAATGGATAGTCTTCAAAGAACAATGACATAGCTTTCAGCACTGATACAGTGCTTCAAGATGCAAAACCACAAAAAGCCAGTTGACCATGACTGACACAGGAAGGTAAGGATTCTATAAGATTAAAAGAAACGGTTTTCAAGTTGCCAGAAATAGTTGCAAAAACACAGCAAAGGCCAAGACACTGATAGAGAAAATGCAAACAGAATATGAGTACAATCGAGCATAAAACATATACACAGACTGTAAAAGCTTCTCTAGGTTTGTAAAAAGGAACTGCTTGACTCAGACAAATGTGGATCCATTACACTAAGATAAAGGCAAAATAATACAAGTGCTGGAATCTCAATTAAAAACAGAAAATGCTGGAAAATGTCTGACAGTGACGAGAGAGAGAATAGAGCAAACATTTCAAAACATTGACTCAATATACTCTCTCAGACCTGCTGAGATTTTCCAGCATTCTCTGTTTTTGGGTCCATTACTGGCAGAGTCAGGAGAATTCATATTGGGGAATAAAGAAATGGCAGAGAAACTAAATGATTACTTTGTTCCTATTTTCAGTGATGAAGATCCAGGAAATCTCCCAGGTTTAGACATCCAAAGGATTTTGGAGAATGAGGAGTTGAAGGAAGTTTGTTTCAGTAATTTCCCCAATACAACTTTCTTAATGGGACTGAAAGTTCACAATTCCCTGGGATCTGACGTTATACATCCCAGAGAATTGAAAGAGGCTGCTATAAAGATAGAGGATGCATTTATGGTCATCTTCTCAAATTCAATAGATTCTGGAATGATTGCTGGAGATTGGAAGATACTACATGTCGACCCATTATTTAAGGAGGGAGGGAGAGAGAAAACAGAGATCTACAGACCCGGTAGCTTCACATTAGCAGTACGGAAAATACTGGAATCAGTTATAAAGGATGTGATAAGTATATAATCATGACCCAAATTGGAATAGTCAGCATGGATATATAAATTGGAAATCATGTTTGACAAACTTGTTGCATTTTTTCTGAGGATGTCACTCGCAAAATTGAGAAAGGAAAGGCAATGAATGTAACACATTTGGCTTTTGGTAAAGCCCCTCACAGGAAATTGATTAGCAAAATAAGAACACATGGGATAGGAGGCAATATACTGAAATGGATTAAGGATTGGTTAAGGGGCAACAGAGAATAGGAATAAATGGGGCATTCATGTGTTGCCAGGATGTGGCTAATGATGTATCACAAGGATCAGTACTTGTGCCCCAGTTGTTCACAATATATATCAATCATCCAGCTGTGGCGACCAAATGTAATGTTTCTGAGTGTGCGCTTGGTACAAAGCTGGTGGGAAGGTGCATTCAGAGGAAGATGTAAAGTGGTAACAGGGCAATTTGGACAGACTTAGCAAGAACATGGCAGGTAGAAAATATGTGAGGTAAACCAGTTGGGTAGAAAGAACAGATGTGCAATGTATTTATTAAACGGTAAGAAATTAAAAAGTGTAGATGTACAAAAGGATCTGACCTCGTCCATAAGCAACTGAAGGTTAACTTGCAGGTACAGCAAGCTATTCGGAATAGGTATGGAATGTTAGACTTTATCACAGGGTGAGTGCTGGATGAGGGAAGTGTTAATTGAAGTGAGTGATCATTTATGATTGTATTGAGTATTGGATCAGGCTTGATGGCCTGAATGGTCTGTTCTTGCTCCTATGTTCCCATTGAGCTGTGTTTCTAGCCACCCCGGACAGTTTGGGCTGGCGTTTGGGTAAAAGATCTCCTTTCTCTTTTGTTTCTCCAGTCTACATGGGGTTGCGGTCCTGGCCACACACCACCTGCGGGGCAAGGGTAATGTCCATGAACAAGCACATCCTTTCCCTGGATGACATCTGTATAAAGAGTCCAATCAGTTCGAACAACACAGCACTTAACATTTTTTGCTGAACTTTGGAGACAATCTCTGGGATAATGTGCATTGGCAATGGATAGTCTTCAAAGAACAATGACATAGTTTACAGCACTGATACTTCAAGGTGCAAAACCCCAAAAAAGACAGTCAACCATGACTGACAAAGAAAGGTTTGTATAGGATTAAAAAGAAAGGTTTATAAAATTGCCAGAAATAGTTGCAAAATTACAGAAATGGAAGGCAGACACTGATAAAGAAAGGGAGAACAGAATATGAATGCAATCTGGCGAAAACAGAGCCAACATTTTAAAACATTTACTCTATTCACTCTTCACAAACGCTGTCAGACCTGCTGAGATCTTCCAGCATTTTCTGTTTTTGGGTCCATTACCAGCAATCAGGAGAATTCATAATGGGGAATAAAGAAATGGCAGAGAAACTAAATAATTACTTTGTGCCTGTTTTCACTAAGGAAGATCCAGGAAATCTCCCAGATTTAGAGATCCAAATGATTTGGAAAATGAAGGTTTCAAGATATTTGTTTGATAAGAAGGTTTTATTGGATAATGTAATAAGACTGAAAGTTGATAATTCCCAGAGAACTGATATTATGCATCCCAGAGAATTGGAAGAGGTTGTGTAGAGATAAAGGATGCATTGGTGATCATCTTCCTAAATTGTATAGATTCTGGATTGATTCCTGGAGATTGGAAGGGTGTAAATGTTACCCATTATTAAAGGATTGAGGGAGAGAGAAAAGCAGGAACTACAGAGCTGTTAGTCTTATGTCAGTAACAGGGAAAATGCTGGAATCCACTGAAAAGGATGTGATAGATATATGGTTATGATCTAATTAGGCATAGTCAGCATGGATTTATCAATGGGAAATCATGTTTGAGGAACCTGTTGGATGTTTTTGAGGATGTTACTCACAAAATCGATCATGGAAAGTCAATGGAAGTATTATATTTGGTTTTAGGTAAAGTCTCTCATAGGAGATTGATGAGCAACATAAAAGCACATGGGACAGAAGGCAATATGTTGAATTGGATGAAAAATCAGCTAACAGGCAGCAAAGAATAGGAATAAATGGTGTGTTCACATGTTACCAGGGCCCCAGCTGTTCACAATGTGTTTCAATGATCCAGCTGTTGGGACCAAATGTAATGTTGCTGAGTGCGCGGATTGATACAAAGCTGGAGGAAATGTGTGTCATGAGGAAGATGTAGAGCGGCTACTGGGCATTTTGGACAGACCTATTGCAGTGTTTACTAAATGGTAAGAAATTAGAGCGTGTAGGTGTACAAAGGAACCGGGATGTTCCTATCCATAAATCACTAAGATGCAGATGCAGCAATTTATCCAGAAAGTTAATGGAATGTTAATGCAACATGATTTGAGTACAGGAGTAGTAAAGTATTATTTCAATATATAGCACTTTGGTTGAACCACATCTGGAGTACTGTGTGCAGTTTATCTGAGTTTACCTTCAGGAAGGATATTATTGCTGTACAGGGAGTGCAGCAAAGGTTCAGCAGACTTGTTCTGGGGATGATGCATGCCACTGTCTCATGAAGAGAGATTGGACAAACCGGCAAAATGCTGGAAAAATTCAGCAGATCTGGCAACATCTGTGGAGAGAAGAAACATAGCTAACATTTTCAGTTTCCAGGACTCTTGTACAGGGCAAGCAAATTTTTATTTTCCTGAATTTTCATTTTCCCTTCAGATTTCCAGCATCCACAGTATTTTACTTTAATTTATGTGATTCTTTTCCAATCGAGGCCACAAGTTCGGTGAAGAGGCGAACTCCTAAAATCTCACAGTGGTGTGTACAGTTTTGGTGTCCTTGTCTGAGGATTGATGTCCTTACTCTTGAGGGAGTATAGTGAAGATGTACCAGGCTGATTCCTGGGATGGCAGAAATATCATATGAGGAGAGATTAAATTGGATACCGTTATATTCATTGAACTTTAGAAGTAATCAGAAATATATTTATAACATTTTTCTTGTGAGGGGTATGATTAAAATTCAGCTCTGTTTACATGGTGTCGTTTTGTCTCCAGTAAGCAGCTCACGTGTTGAGAATGCAAGGCTCATGATTGTTCTGAGATAATAGGGTGTTTGAATCAGAGTTAATGTATTTTTGTTTACTTTTGTTTTTCCCCTGGGGTTTCAGAGTAGGGTTTTGATTGGGTTGATTGACAAGAGGCAGAGTCATGTGCTAATGGGAGGAGTTAATCTTGCTGGAAATCTCATAGAAAGTTATAAACTTCAAACACGATTAGACAGGGTAGATTCAGAAAGAATGTTCCCGATGCTGGGGGAGTCCAGAACTAGGGGTCATAGTTTGAGGATAAGGGGTAAACCTTTTAGGACTGAGGTGAGGAGATATTTCTTCACCCAGAGAGTGGGTGGATCTGAACTTCATTATCATAGACAGTGGTTAATGCCAAAACATTGTGTGATTTCAGGAAGAATTTATAGTTCGTGGGGTTAAAGGGATCAAGGGTTATAGGGAGAAGCGGAGATCAGGATATTGAATATGATGATCAGCCATGATCATAATGAATGGTGGAACAGGCTCGTAGGGCAGAATGGCCTATTCCTGCTTCTAGTTTCTGTATTTCTATGACCCTCATGAGTGAGAGTAATATAAATAACTCTCATTTATTTTGCATTAATTTGTTTTGTTGTCCTTTACCTCTTCGGTAGTTATCTATCGATGCTTTCCTTTTGGCAAGTGAAAAGTTTACAGCTTGCGGGTATAAACTGGTGTTGAATCATATCTGATTATTTTTTGTGCAGCTCCTTCTGATGTCCTGTCTTTTTACCCATTGCCCAGTTTAAATTGAAATCTTATTATATTGAAGACAGCCTTAACTAAATCTAGAGTTTCAGTAGCTGTTTCACATTTCTCTCTTTTTGATAGGCAACATTTATTAAATGCTGACGCACCATTATGCTGTTTAACTAAATCTGATTTGTTATTTGATTGCTAAGTCTAATTAATATGGCTTCCTCCCCAGTTGTTGGTTCTGGGGCATCTTTTTGCAGAATATTGTCCTGAAACAGTGTGCAAAGGTTGGGGAAATGCTGGAGAAGGACATTAAGTCATAATGCTGATTTGAAAAGCCAGTACAGCCATGATGGCTGAATGGCCTCTTTCTGCACCTCAACAATTCTGTGATTGATTTTGTCAATACTCTCAAGAAATGGGCTATCTTTTGGACACAGTTTGTGATATATCTAAATGAATTGAAAGAAGATGTAGCTGGTCTGATTAGTAAGTTTGTGGATGACACGAAAATTGCTGGAGTTGCGGATAGTGATGAACATTGTCAGAGAATACAGCAGGCTACAGACATGCTGGAAAATTGGGCAGAGAAATGGCAGATGGAATTTAATCCAGATAAATGCAAAGTCATGCATTTTGGTAGATCTAATGCAGGACGGAGCTATATAATAAATGGCAGAACCATCAGGAGTATAGACACACGGAGGGATCTGGGTGTGCAAGTCCACAGATCCTTAAAGGATCTGGCAACACAGGTGGAAAAGCTGGTGAAGAAGGCATACGGCATGCTTGCCTTTATTGGACGAGGCATAGAATATACAAGTTGGCACATGATGTTGCAATTATATAGAATGTTGGCTCGGCCACATTTGGAATACTGCATCCAGTTCTGGTCGCCACACTACCAGAAGGACGTGGATGCTTTGGAGAGAATGCAGAAAAGGTTTACTAGGATGTTAAGAACATAAGAACATAAGAAATAGGAGCAGGAGTAGGCCATCTGGCCCTTCGAGCCTGCCCCGCCATTCAATAAGATCATGGCTGATCTGTCGTGGCTCAGTTCCACTTTCCCGCCCTCTCCCCATAACCCTTAATCCCCTCTCTTATCAAAAACCCATCAACCCGCTTCTTAAAAATATTTAGCGAGGCAGCCTCCACCACTTCAACGGGCAGAGAATTCCAGATATTCACCACCCTTTGAGTGAAGAAGTTCCTCCTCAACTCCGTTCTAAACCACCCCCACTTTATCTTGAGGCTGTGCCCCCTAGTCCTACTGTCTTTTTTGAGCGGGAAGAGTCTCTCCACCTCTATCCTATCCATCCCATTCATCATCTTATACGTCTCAATGAGATCTCCCCTCATTCTTCTAAACTCTAACGAGTACAAGCCTAGTTTATTCAGCCTCTCCTCATAGCTCAACCCCCTCAACTCCGGTATCAGCCTAGTAAACCTCCTCTGCACTCCCTCCAAGGCCAAAATATCCTTGCGCAGGTGCGGCGACCAAAACTGCACACAGTACTCCAGCTGCGGCCTCACCAATGCCCTATACAGCTGCAGCAAGACCTCCCTACTTTTATATTCAATCCCCCTCGCTATGAAGGCCAGCATCCCATTCGCCTTCCTGACCACCTGCTGCACCTGCAGGCTGGGTTTTTGCGACTCATGCACAAGGACCCCGAGGTCCCTCTGCACCGTCGCCTGCTGCCTGGTATGGAGGGTCTTAGCTATAAGGTGAGATTGAGTAAACTAGGGTTGTTCTCCCTGGAAAGACGGAGGTTGAGGGGTGACCTAATTGAAGTTTATAAAATTATGAAGGGCACGGATAGGGTGAACAGGTGGAAGTTTCTTCCCTTCAAACACAAGGGGTCACAGGTTCAAGGTAAGGGGGGGGCAAGGCTCAATACACAAATCCGGAGAACATATTTTACACAGAGGGTGGTGGGGGGTCTGGAATGCACTACCAAGCAAGGTGATTGAGGCAGACATGCTAGGATCATTTAAGACTTATCTAGATATCACATGAACAGACTGGGAATAGAGGGATACAAACAGATGGTCTAGTTAGAAACACATGATCAGTGCAGGCTTGGAGGGCTGAAGGGCCTGTTCCTGTGCTGTATTGTTTGTTCTTTGTTCAGAGTCTGATAAGCACATGACAATGTGTGGGTAAGTCCCTCTTTGAAACCACTCAATTTAATCTGCCTGTTTAGTCCCGGCATGGCAATATTCTGCCAACTTATGTGTTTTCCTGGGGACTTAATTAGCACTGGTTTTAAATCTTTTTAAAATTATAATTTAATTTTATCCAGAATGTTTCCAATATCTTCCTTATGCCCCATTTCTTTCCCTCATGGAATCCATTTAATCATTAATGCAACACCACCCCTATGCTTGGGATCTTGTGGTACAGTGGCCCTTGCCTCTACCTCAGGACCAGAAGCTATAGGTTATGTCCAACTCCAGGACTTGTTGGTTATGGAACAATCGTAAAGCGGTTCAACAGTCTGGTAAAGGTTAAAATTTATTTATTAGTGTCACAAATAGGCTTACATTAACACTGCGATGAAGTTACTATGAAATTCCCCTTGTCACCACATTCTGGTGCCTGTTCGGGTACACTGAGGGTGAATTTAGCATGGCCAATGCACCTAGCCAGTACGTCTTTCAGGCTGTGGGAGGAAACTGGAGAACCCGGAGGAAACCCACGCAGACATAGGGAGGCTTCATTACTGCCTGAGCGCCAGGGACCCAAATTTGATTCCTGGCTTGGGTCGAAAAAGGCCATTCAGCCCACCCAGTTCATACTAGTGCTTTTGCTTCACTCAATCCTGCACCCATCGTTTTCCATATAAACCTATCTACATACCTCCCTATTGCTTTCTTTCTTGTGTAATTACCTTTTATTTTCAATGCAATTATGCCACTTGCTTGAATGATTGCTGAGAGCAGGCTCCGTAATCTAGCTCTGGATAAAATAGTCCCTTCTGAATTCTCTGGTGGGTCTATTATCTTATATTTATAACCTTTAGTTTTGGGCTCCACCACAAATGAAAGCATCTTCCTTGTATGCATCCTTTCAAAAACCTTCAAAGACCCCTATCAGGTCACTCCCACAGCCGTCTATATTCTAAAGAAAGGGCAGAGCAATTATCGCTGCTGCGTCACAGTGCCAAGGACCCAGATTTGATTCCTGGCATGGGTCATTGTCTGTGTGGAGTTTGCACATTCTCCCTGTGTGTGCATTGTTTTCCTCCAGGTGCTCCAGTTTCCTCCCACAGTCCAGAGATGTGTGGGTTAGATTGATTGACCGTACTAAATTGCCCCTTAGTGTCAGGAGGATTAGCAGGGTAAATATATAGGGTTACAGGGATATGGCCTGCATGGGGTTGTGTGACCAATGCAGACTCAATGGGCTGAATGGCCTCCTTTTCTATTGTTGGGTTTCTATAATATCTATGCTATGCTATGAAGGTCAGACTGTCTAAGTCTTGTCTCAATGGTGTGCAAGCAAGCTTCCATTTAAATTGATAAAAGCAGACAGGTTTTGCACGAAGTAAGGGAAGCAAGGAGTGTGATGTGGAATGGATATCATTTGGTACTGGTGGGAATGAGGAGCAGTGGGAATAAAATGGTGCTGCTATCTAGTTTATTTATTAGTTACAAGTAAGGCTTACATGAGCACCACAATGACGTTACTGTGAAATTCCCCTAATTGCCACACTTTGGCACCTATTTGGGTCAATGCACCTAACCAGCGCGTCTTGCAGACTGTGGGAGGAAACCAGAGCACCTGGAGGAAGGCCATACAGACACTGAGAGAATGTGCAAACTCCACACAGAAAGTGACTCAAGCCGGGAATCGAACCCAGGCCCCGGCACTGTGAGGCAGCAGTACTAACCACTGTGGCACCATGCCATCCCATACCCTTGTTCCACCTCCAGGAGCTGCTGAGTTCTTATTTGGGCCGGATTTTCCGACTTCGCTCACAACTAGGATTCTCCAGTCCCGCTGCAGTGAACGGAGGTTTGGCTGAGCGCCAAATTCTTGCTGGCAGTGATAGCGGGGCATGATTGGCCGGAGAATTCCGGCCTTTCTCTCCAGCCCCAGAGACTTGCTTTTCCTGTAAATGTGTAAATTAATAAGGAATTGACTAATTAGAGAAATGAGGTTAGCCAGATATGGTGAGGATTGTGGCGTGCAATATGTGGGAATCTGTGAAATGCAATATAGTCCCAAATAACCGTCCCCACGGGCAGTGTTTGCAGTTCGAACAACCTGGGCTCAGAGTTTATGCACTGGAGTCTGAATTACCGACATTGCGGAGCATCAGGGAAAGGGGAGAGTTATCTTAACATTTTACTCCAGGAGACAGTCACACTTGGAGAGTGAATATTCCCATTCTGCCATGGGAATTGCAGCGGATAAGGGGTGGGCCATGGATAGGTCTGTTGACCTTTGGGTGGGAGTTTCCAGTTTCAGGATGAGAGCAGCCAGAAAATCCCACCCTTGGTGTTCTGGGAGATTTGGGGGTGCTCATATGAGGACCTCAGAAAGTTAGGCTGGAATCTTACCAGCACGAGGCTCGTAAGATCACGCCCAAGGCCAACAGAGAACGCCATTCTGCGAGCCTTGCCTGCCCTGTGTTTGGACGGGCAGGGGGGTAAAATCAGGGCCTTAGAATTTTTTTATTATGCATTCATGGGATGTGGGCAGTGCCCTCAGGGATGGATATTTATTGTCTATCCCTGAGGGCATTTAAGAGTCAAACCCATTTCTGTGGGTCTGGAGTCACATGTAGGCCGGACCAGGTAAGGACAGCAGATTTCGTTCCCTAAAGACACATTAGTGAGCCTGATGGGTTTTTACAACAATCGGCAATGGTTTCATGGTCATCATCAGGCTTGTAATTCCAGACTTTTAGTGATTTCAAATTTCATCATTGCAGTGATGGGTTTCGAACCTGGGTCCCCAGAGCATTATACTGGGTCTCTGGATTACTAGTCCAGTGACAATACCACCACTTCCTCTATGTGCAGCCACAGCAAGCAAATAGGCAGGTAGATGGCATATTGGCCTTTACTGAAAGGAGATTGGAGTACAAGGATAAGGAAGTCTTGCTCCAATTGTATAGGGCTTTATCGCAACTGTACCTGAAGAACTGTGTGTACTTCTGGTCTTAGTGCAGCAAAGCTTCACTGGATTGCTTCCTGGGATGAAAGGGTTGTCCTATCATGAGAGGGTGAGTAAACTGGGACGATATTTTCTGGAGTTTGGAAGTATGAGAGGTGATCTCATCGAAACACTAAAGTTTCTGAAGAGGATTGACGGGCCGACACTGCTCTGTCTAGACTCCTCCTGATTTCAATACCTCTCTCTCTCAGCCTCTTTCTGTCTAAAGAACCCTAGCTTCTTCAATCTATCCATGTGCAGTTGGAGGCTCCGATCGGCGCCTCCAACTGCACATGCGCAGAGAAAAAGATAGGATAATGTTTCCTTGCCACATCCCTCCCAGGCCATATAATGCTTCCTCCTGGCCCCCAACAGATATCGCCCCATCCCCACAACATTACTGACCCCCTGCCACCCAGACCAATCACAGCGATCGCCGCCGCCCCCCCCCCCCCGATCTCAGGCAGAGAGATCCGCCGTTGTCCTCCACCCTACAGATATCAGGCAAAGTGATCCCCTTCACCCTCACCCCGGACCCTCCCATGCAAGGCCCCCATCTCCTCCGGGCTCCGATGGCTCTGTGACATCTCCCTCTCTCTCCCCTGTCCCCAATCATTGAGGCACTGATCCACCAAACCCCTCTCCACCTCCCCATCAGCACATCTGCAAGTGCTCACTTGCCTTCCCCTCAATGCTAATAAGCAAACTGCATGGAACTTGCTGGATTGCTCTGCCAAACTGCCTGCAGCTGATCTGCCCTAATGAGGGGCAGGTCCATAAGAAACTCCAGAATGGACAGGCAGGCAGACATTCCTGCACAAAATATGTGCACGACTAACCCCTCTGATTATCTGAGGGTGCTGGATGCAGGAGAAGTGAGGCGGAAAACTCACTTCTCCCCAGGAGGATGCAGATGCAGGGGCTGTGATTGAAATGCAGCCTGGGAGGCAGTCACTGCCAGGTCAGTGGCAGGGCACTGGCCTCCCTGAACTGGGAAACAGTCAGTGACCTCATCCGTACAAGGGTGAGTGCTGAACCACATTTTGCATCTTCCTCCAAATTTTCCACAGATCCTCCCATCCCCAGCACACTGCATGCTTCCAGCTCCTGACCCCCAAGCACCTCCTTGCTTTCCCCCCAATGAGCCCCACTGTTCTTGCCCTCTGAGGGCCACCACCCGATACTCTGCAGGAGTCACACCATCATTTATTTCATGGCTCCTTCTGTCTCCACAGGAGGACACTGACCGTAACAATAGAGAGAGGATGAAGACAGGGGGTGGTGAGCCAGACCTCCAGGTCCTCACCCCCTTGAGAAGCGGGCACTGGAGCCCTCAAGGGAAGGGATGTCAGCGACAGCACGGTCAAGCTGCCAATAAGACATGAGCACCTGTCATTGCTTCATTTACTTTGATGCAGCTTCTCGGGGATACGTGTTTTGGATGCGAGGGGCAAGATTTAAAATGTACAAAGCATGTTTATTTGTACAGAGAAGGTAGTGGGTGCCTGGAACTTGCTGCTGGGGAAGGTCATGGTGGTAGATACGATAGTGACCTTTAAGGGGCATCTTTACAGCTATGTGAATGGGATGAGAATAGAGGCATATGGTCCCCGGAAGGGTGGGGTTTTACAAATCAGATGGACAGCCTGGTCACTGCAGGCTTGGAGGGCCGAAGGACCTATTCCTGCTATGTAATTTTTGTGGTGCTTTGTTCTATGTTCAGTGGAAAAATGTGAATCATGTGTTTAGCATCCCGGATTCCTCTCCTTCCCTAGCACTTAACCTTGTGACCTGTGTTGCAGGGACACATCTGGATTGCATGGGGCGTTCTGAACTCCAGGCCCCTGCTGCAGCTCCTTCCCATCCTGGCCAGAATAGCTCGGACGAGTCCTTGGAGAATATGGATGAGGAGACCTCTGAGGGTGGCACCGTTTTGGCATCAATTTCCACCTCACAATCCCAAATACAGACACGTTGGTGTGTCCAGTTAGTGGTGAGGCTTCTGGGTCACTCTCTGGTGAACACAACACATCTGATAATGTAAATCGGATGGAGGAGAGAACGTCCAAGGCCTCTGGCATGTGGTACCTGCTGAAGCAGAGGACTCAGCTGGCTCCAGGCTACATGCTGGGCCTCTAAGATCATTTCTCCCTTAGCTGCTGGAGATGCAGCAACAGAGGCAGGGAATGCAAGGGGGGCTGGACCAACTGTGAGGCTGTTGGGAGGAGTCCCAAAGCTTTCAGGTGGACCAGCTGTTGCCTGTCTTGTGTGGTTCCCAGGACAACACTGCAAGGGTGGTGCCTGCAATGGAAAGCCTGGGGCAAGGGATCCTCACCATGAGTGGCAGGCTCCAAGTGATGGCCATGTACAGCAGGCCACAGCAGAATCCCAGAGGGCCATGGCTCAGTTACAGTGGGCCACAGCAGCGGGACTGAACAGGAGGTTCTGCGACCCATGGCTGAGAGGCTTGAGAGCTTGAAGGAGACCCAGTGGGTCAGTGCTGAGAAACAGCGGGCTATGGCACCAGCACTTGAGAATGTGGTCCAGTTGCAGAGGGCCACAGCTGAGGGGTTACAGAGCATGGGCTCACCCATCCTGGTAGGATGCAGATGGTCCTCCAGGACTGGCAGGGCCAGGTGACGCCAGAGCTTCTGGAGCTCACTGCAGAAGTACCGCCATCCCATGGAGTGACCCAGAGGCCCACAGGAACCCCAGGGAGGAGGAATGGCTCGAGCCCATGCTGGGCCTTCCAGCCAGGAGACTGTGGCTGTGGCTACACCTCCTGACTGCACCTTCCCTGACCCTGGAACATCTCAGGGGCAGCGGGATGAAGAGGGTGTCGTGAAAGTATCCCAGATACCTGGAAGCCGGCCAAGGCCCTCAAGGTCCAGGAGCTCCAGAGGACACCTGCCACACTCACCACAGGCAACAGGGCGAGGTAGGCAGCTGGTCTCCTTTACCGCCGATATTCATTCTGGGGAGTCACTGAGATGTAGCGGTAGGCCACGTAAGGTTGGGAAGTTGTAGTTGGACTGAGATGGCACGAGTGAAGGGCTGCAATAGTTAGAAACATATTTAAGCACCTTAACATTTTCTGTTTACAAGTTCTTATGTTAGAATGTATTATTTAAACACCTTTATTGCAATTATTAAATGTTTTTTCACCACCCACCTGTTACGAATTTGCCTCAAATAGGAATCCTCTTCCATTAATGATCACTGGAGGGATGCTTCATGTTGATGTCAGTTGGGGAGGCTCCTCAATGCTGAGTCACTGAGAAAAGGAAGCCATTGGTTCCCCAGAACCCACGAGCAATTCCGTGTCGTCTCCCACCCCACCCGCGCCAAGACCCTGCATGGGGGTTTCAGATCCGTAACCCAGGACACTGACGAGGGCCCAGGTGCCAGCGTGCATGCAGAGCTCAGGTAGGAGTCAGACTAGTTTGCACCAGGGCATCATTGTCATGGTGCTTAGCGAATCGTCATCACCCTCCTGCCTGCCAAAAAAACTCACTCACAAGAGTACGCAGGCCCACCACTCTGATATGACAATGTTGCAGGAGATAGAAGGAATTTTGCAGGGGGAAATGGAACTAACAGACACAAGCCCCTAGCAAGTGAACTGCCTGGCTAGGGCCTCCCTAGCCTTTCCCTCATTTGAACTGCCAGTCCTACAGTGCCTGGGTGATGTTCCAAGGGCCTGCTCTTCCTCTTCTTCCTCCTCCTCCTGCTGATCAATCTCCTCTTCAGACCCCGTGGATGTGGTATATCTGAATTTCCAGGAGACATTTGACAAGGTGTCGCACCAAAGACTGCTGCATAAGATAAAGGTGCACGATGTTACAGGTAATGTATTAGCTTGGACAGAGGATTGGTTAGCTAACAGAAAGCAAAACGTGGGGCTAAATGGGTGTTTTTCTGGTTGGCAATCAGTGAATAGTGGTGTGCCTCAGAGATTAGTGTTGGGATTGTTTATATAGATTGTTTATATAGATCTGGGGACCAAGTGCAGTGTCAAAATTCGCAGATGACACTAAGATGTGTGGCAGAGTAAAGTGTGCAGAGGACGCTGAAAATCTGCAAAGGGATATAAGTAGTGTAAGTGAGTGGGTGAGGGCCTGGCAGATGGAGTACATTGTTGGTGAGGTCATCCATTTTGGTAGGAATAACAGCAAAATGGACTATTATTTAAATGGTTAAAAAATTGCAGCATGCTGCTGTGCAGAGGGACCTGGGTCCCTGGGCCATTTTACCCATGTAACTGTCTAAACGTTTTTTAAAAGACAAAATTGTACCTGTCTCTACTACTACCTCTGGCAGCTTGTTCCAGACACTCACCACCCTCTGCATGAAAAAATTATCCTTCTGGACACTTTTGTATCTCTCCCCTCTCATTTTAAACTTATGCCTTATAGTTTTAGACTCCCCTATCTTTAGGAAAAGATATTGACTAACTAGCTGATCTATGCCCCTCATTATTTTATAGACCTCTATAAGATCCCCCTCAGTCTTCTACGCTCCAAAAAAAAGTCCCTGTCTATCCAGCCTCTTCCTATAACTCAAACCATCAAAACCCGGTAGCATCCTAATAAATCTTTTCTGCACCCTTTCTAGTTTAATAATATTCTTTCTATAATAGGGTGACCAGAACTGTAGACTGTACTCCAAGTGTGGCCTTACCAATGCCTTGTACACCTTCAACAAGATGTCCCAACTCCTGTATTCATTGTTCTGACCGATGAAACCACGCATGCCGAATGCCTTCTTCACCACTCTGTCCACCTGTGACTCCACTTTAAGGAGCTATGAACATGTACCCCTAGATCTCTGTGTTCTGTAACTCTCCCCAGTGCTCTACCATTAACTGAGTATGTCCTGCCCTGGTTTAATCTACCAAAATGTATCAATGTACCAAAATTTAAGTGGAGCTGAGTCCACGAAAAAATTAGCCACTATCTTATTGAATGGCGGGGCAGGCCCAAGGGGCCAGATGACCTACTCCTTCTCCTGATGTTTCTACTCCTAACGTTCTATCAGCGACGCCTGGTTGGTCAACCTCCACGTCTTCTTCCTCCTCCTCCAGTAGGTCATCTCTCTGCAGAGCCAGATTGTGCAAGGCACAGTGCATGACCACAATACGGGAACAGGCACTGGAGTAGCAATTTGTGGAGCTCAATGCACATCTCCTCGAGCACACGGGTGGCTACATGGGCCTCATTATAGCAGGTCTCCACCTCAGTCACAGGCCTCTGCGCAGGCATCATCAGCATGCCTGAAGTGGGTAACACAGCTCACCCACGTGTCACCCCCACAGCCTGGGCTCCTCCTCAAATGCCTCCAGGATGTCCGAGCCCCTGACAATGAAGGTGCCGTGCACGCTGCCTGGGTGTGTTGCACAAACATGCATATTATTCATATTATGGTCACACACGAGTTGAACATTCAGAGAGTGGAACCCCTTTCTGTTGATGAATCTTCGTGGATTCTGTAGGAGGGTCTTGAAGGCAACGTGTGTGGAGTTGATCGCCCCCTGTACGTTAGGCATCCTCGCAATGGCTGCGAGCCTGGGCTTCCTGATGGGCCTAGTCCCGGTTGAATTGGATGTACTGCCCAGCCCGGGCACACAGGGCTTCAGTGACCTGCTTGACACAGGTTTGGACTGAAGACTGGGTAATACCACATACATCTCCGCTAGGGGTCTGGAAGGAGCCAAAGAACAAAGAACAATACAGCACAGGAAACAGGCCCTTTGGCCCTTGAAGCCTGCGCCGCTCATGCGTCCAACTAGACCATTCGTTTGTATCCCTCCATTCCCAGTCTGTTCATGTGGCTATCCAGATAAGTCTTAGACGATCCCAGCATGTCTGCCTCTACCACATTGCTTGGCAGTGCATTCCAGGCCCCCACCACCCTCTGTGTAAAATACGTACCTCTGACATCTGTGTTAAACCTTGCCCCCCTCACCTTGAACCTGTGACCCCTTGTGTTCATCAAGTCACATAAAAGTTCAGAGCAGCCGTCAATATGACAGCCACTGAGAGTTGGTATACCCCCCCCCCCCACCCTCCTAGGTGCCAGGTCCTGCAACAGGTGACGCAGGCGTTGCACTATCTCCTTTCAGAGACGGAAACATCGATGGCACACGGCGTCGCAACATCTGTTCAAATGACATTCGTGCCCGGTACTGCCGGGGTTTCTGTTCCCCCCTCAGGTGAATGGCAGCCACCTCCTGCCTCTGGTGGTTGCCTCCATTTCTTCCTCCAGCTCCTCCTCCCTAGCTCCAACAGTAACCAAAAGATCAGCAAAATTGATCGGTTGCATTGCAAAAGCCATCTGAATGTGGGGGAGACAGGTTGGAGATGGGGAGGAACACATGTAGGGATTATGGAACACAGCAGCACTGCAAGACCGAGGTCAGTGCTGAGACGCCAGTCCGTGCTGCAAGTTAGACATCCGAGACTCTGCAGTGCAACAGCCGCCCACCCCCCCACACATTCACAGAGACGCCACCAACCCGAGAAAGAAAATGGCTGCAACAACAGGACACCCATGAGCAGCAGAGAGCCGTTGGACGCTACACACTTACCTCCTCACTAACCCTCACTGATGGAGCACCCAAATCAGATTTTTATGGAACACGTCTGTTCCGTGCTGATGTCAGATTGGCGAATGCGGTGAGAAAGGGGGAAGTGCCGGTAAGGTTGGGGGGTGGGGGGTGGGCAGCCCATTAATTCAGTTTAAATGCATGCAAAAGCATTTAAATGGCCATCACGCCCAATTCGGGCGCGGTTCATGCTGACTTTACCAAGTTTTTGCGCCCAAAAAAGGGTGCAACTTGATGGTAAAATCGGGCCCGTGTGTCTGAAAAGTTGTCAGAAGGTGGAGAGAGTGTGATAATCTTTAGAAGCTATGGTTGAAAATTGGGATATTTAAAAGTGATGATAAATCCTGTTTTGGATTAATCTTAACAATGGCAAGATCGGGATTCACCTTTGATTCAGAAGTACGGGGTTTTGATGTGATGATGTTCAATGATGACGCTTCCCATTTTGAAACAAGTAGAAAGTTAACCCATTCTGTCCCAAACAGAACAAATTTTTGTGTTTTAGATTTTGTGGTAGCTTTCAAATAGTAAAATCTTTAGCTTAAATCAGAACATAGCAGAGGGGAGAGAGAGCATTCAGGCATTTAGTGAAGAGTTCCATAAGATAGGATGGGAGTGTGAGTTTAATGATTGGCTGATTGGTGATAAGAAAGAGGTGAGGGAAATGATCCAGTGGACTAAATGAACAAAGGAAAGGAACAGATCAGTGAGGTACAGATGGGATGTGGGAATTGAGCATTGTAATAAAAGAAACATTATGGAAGAGGTGATAGCAGATAGAGTAGGACAGGTTTAAAGGTGGGATTCATTTGGTGAACACAGTGAACAAAAATGGTAATAAAAAGAGACATTTAAAGGGATTCTAAGAAGTAAAATGCAGTTTAGGTGACAGCTGTGGATGAAGGAACAAGCTTTTTAAAAAAGAGATAGACACTACTGGACAGTTAAAAGCTCACAACGCTGTTTTCTGAGCTTGGGATAATTCTTCACAAATGATGGTGCTATTTAAGAAGGTGAATGAGCAACCAAAGTAAGTTACTGCCCGGAATCAAATTGGAATGTTCCATTTCTGTTTCAAAGACGTTATTTTGTTGTAGAAGTCATAGAACCCTACAGTGCAGAAAGAGGCCCTTTGGCCCATCAAGTCTGCACTGATCACAATCCCACCCAGGCCAGACCCCCATATCCCCACATATTTTACCCACTAATCCCTCTAACCTATGCATTTCAGGACACTCAGGGGCAATTTAGCCTAACCCACACATCTTTGGACTGTGGGAGGAAACCAGAGCATCCGGAGGAAAGCCACACGGACACGAGGAGAATGTGCATACTCCACACAGACAGCGACCCGAGCCGGGAATTGAACCCAGGTCCCTGGTGCTGTGAAGTAGCAGAGCTAACCACTGTGCTACAGTGCCGCTCAGAAAGGAAAAGAGGAATTCCAGAGGACCACAAGTAGTTTATATTTTATGTGCAAAGACTTCTCATCAGGAAGGGGTAAGACAAATATTGGAGCCTTTTAACTATTGAAGGAATTTTGTGGAGAATTATGCTGTACTTGCCAAACTTTATAGAACCAGATTAAGGAGGAAAGCTGGAGTGAGGAAGTAGTATGGGGAGACACGGAAGCACAAGCCTTTTCAGATTTAAAATAAGCCAAAATGAGCCCCTGTCTACTGGATCTTATCAAGCCATTTCACATTTTTTGTCACGAGACTGATGAGTGTAAGCTGCAGTAATCCAAGGCATGGGGATAGATCGATTCATTAGCTGGGGAATGCATCGATTAGAGAGCTTTAGCATGTGTCTCCTGCTACTTGTGCTGTGAAAGTGTCCAAGCCACTTACCTTGATGGGAAAAATAATTCTCCATATTCCACATACAGTCGTTCAGCATTTAGAAGCGAGGAGATTAAAAAGAGTTTCTGATGGAAGTGGGAGGCAAATCTTTTGGCAGGAGACAAACATAGAGATGAGCAAAGATGTAAGAGGAAATCCTGCAGGAGAGTTAGTGCATGGGACAGAGTATGAATTCATAGTGAAAGTGACAGAAGGAGCGAACGAAGAGTTAGCAAAGGAGCCTCTCGCTGGGGAGGGAGTGATTAACCTGTATGTAGATGGAGCCAGGCAGTATGTCAATGGCCAACCCTACATGGCATGGGCGATGGTGAATGATGAAAGAACAGTGATTGCAGGAGAACAAATCCCAGGGAGCAATTCAGCTCAAGCAGCAGAATTGTTAGCTTTGACCAATGCTTTAGAATGGGGTTAAGGAACGTGTTCACAGACAGTCGATAAGCCTTTGGTGTAATCCATGACTACATGACAGCCTGGGGAAGAAGGGGATTTGTAACATCTAGCAGGGAACATACCCAGCATGAACCTCTAATCAGGAATTTATTTCAGGCCTTAGAAACTGCAGTAATATAAATACAGGAGGATTTCTACCCCGGCCCAAGAAGAAAATAGCAGAGCAGATAAGGCAGCTAAAAACCTGTTGGAACAGAATTTGGAAGGAATCCAAACAGCAAGAATCCCAATTCTTGGCAGCACCAGCCAGGAAATCACAGATATTGATGTGAAACAGATTCAAGAACAGGCGAGAGAGGAAGAGAAACAGGAATGGGAATAACATGGAGGACAAGAGAGATCAAGGCAGCGTATGGAGAAGGGAAGACAGAAAAGCACACATGGGCAGGGACCGCATGTACAATCTTGTCAAAGGTGCCTACAGTGCACTCCAGCGGAACCAGATTTTCCCTGCAAGGTCAAAATAGATAATCCACGACAACCTAAAGAACCATGGGAAAAGTTACAGATGGACTTTACAGGGCCCTTAACCAGAGCGCAAGGAAAATCCTGTTACCTGGTAATTATTGATGAGTTTACTCGGTGGGTAGAGGAATTCCCATGCAGAGGCGGTACAGTCAAAACAGTGGCTTTGATATTAGTAAATGAGGCAATACCCAGGTGGGGTATGCCTCTTCAGTTAGATTCAGACCAGAAAACCACAGGACAAATTCACCGAATTAGAAACAAGAGTAAGACCTTTGGGCCCCTTGAGCCTGTTCTGCCATTCAATAAGATCCCTTAAAGGGATACTGCAGAAAAGCAGCAGCATGTCAAAGGGGAAGTGGTTGTTTGTACCCGTGCCAGCCGTCTTAAATGGTACCTGTGCCACTTAAGACTACCAGAGACACCCAGCAATATGTAACACCAACATTGAAAAAAATAAAGACACAAACAACAGAGATGTGATTTAAAATGTAGATATCTTTTATTTCAGTTTAATTTATTTTAGCGTATATATTATTATTACTGAGTGACTTTTTTACTTGATGTTCTGAAGCTGCAGCAAGAACTGGATCTGAAAAATGAGCGTTTGCTCATTCCCAAAAACGGGTCAATGCAGGAACGTCAAATAAAAAAGTAGTTTGGCACCAGGTTGACCTGATTGGTGGGGAAAAGCCCAGGAACCGCCCCCCCCCCCCACCCCGGCCCCGACGTTAAGTAATGCTGGCACCTGGGGGAGGCAAAAAACCAGAGCAAAAAACCTGAGAGGCCCAATTGCAGGAAAAGCTCCGGAAAATTCCTCCCCGACCCCCCGAAGGGCAATCAAGCAAAGCTCCAGGAGACCATGGCTGCCCATGGTACATTACAAGTGGTCTTGAGTTAACCCCCATCCCAACTTCCACCCCGAAGAATTAAAACCCAACATGTGATACAACACCATGTTAACAAGAGGATCTGCAATCTAAAAGGATGAAATACTGACTACTTTATTTGATAATGTTAACCCCTATGCTTCTAAACCTGCGTGCTATGTTTAACATTAATAGGAGCAGCAGTTGACCCTTTTAAAACACTATGAATTAAGATGGGACTCACTTTAATGAATTAACTATTTTCTTGCTCTGCTCTCCCCCCAGAACCCTTAATTGACACCCCTTTGGAATCAAAATTTTATCTAAATTTATCCTTCAATATATTCAATGACTTATTTCTCGAAAAAATAAACCCAACATATGTGGGAATTTACTTTGTTCTGATTTACTTTATACCTGATGTAATTTTAAAATATGACACCTAACTAATCCCTGGCACAATATTAAGAAATTCAAGACCTTCTCTTTCTTAATTTAGCAATCTGTGCCTCGGAAATCTCTAAATAAATATGGGATATGAATGTGGTATGAATAGTTTATGATTATATTATTAATACGATTGCAGATTTAATTTTTCTTTTAGACTTCATCTTCAGGCACCCAGGGCCAAGGTGAAGAATAAAAGAAAAGGCAACGCAACAATTAAATATATATGTGGTAAACTGCATTCTTTGAGGGGGGCCTCCTAGTTCTGGTCTATCGAGTTGGTTGGAACACACTGGTCTCCTGAAACAAATCAAAAAGATGTGCTTCACTAACTGTACAACTAATTACACTGAATCAAATCCTGAGTTATTAACGCAAGAAGCCTTACAGTAATCAATCAATTTAACTTGGATGTAAACCTATCCTGTCTGCGCCTGCACTAGCCAGCAGCAGATTATCGAGTGACGCACGTGTTGCTGACGCCTGACGGCAGCCACATTCTTCCCTCACCGTGCTAAGGGGCCTCCCTCTGAGGGCATCCTGGTCCATGTAGTCATGTAGAGACTCCCCCTGCGCTGCCACTGCGCCTGCCACCTGCTCGGAGCTGATGCAGCTGTTGGCTGCCGGTAGACGCAATGCCACCGAGGCCTATCCCAGGCACGGCAAGCAACCACCCTAAGGTGCCCCACGGACCAAGCCCACGCCAGGATCCCACCCGTGGGTACAGAGCCAGCAGGGTTCGGGCACTCCCGGCCAGGGAGCGGCAAACAAGCGATCGGAAAAGGTCCCCCTCTGTCACACCTTGGCCCCTTTTCTCTCTTTAAACAACACTGACATAAAGGCCCAGCCATGCCGATGCCTTACTTCCCCCTTTTCTTCATCCACCTGGAATGACGCTTGCACTGCGGGTCAAGGGGTGCAAGAAGCCAGCTCCCAGGCTTTTTGCTCCGCCTCTACCCCCCCCACCAAGGGTCAGGAAACATTCCAAGCGTGACCATCTACCCTCATCCCTCCCTCCGCAAGACAAAGATGGGGCGGTGTCACACCTCCACGTGGCACTTCCCCATCCTCACCATCTCTCTACATTTTCATCACAGCAACACCAGGCACCGTTGGGAGAAACCTTGTGTCTGGCGTTCCTGCGATGAAAATAAGGCAGCTGGGGTATGACAGAGGGGGGCCCTGTTTGACTGCTGGCCAGCTGCTCTCTGCTCGAAAAGGCCTGAACCCAGTTGCCTCTGTAGCCCACAGGTAGAACCCTAGCAATAGGCTTGCTAGGTGGGCACCCTAAGGGCAGGAGCGCTCAGTGCCAACCGAGCCTGGGATGGCGTCGATCCTAGATCTCACCAGCACACAAGAGCTCCAGCAGCACCAAAGCAAGTCAGGCAAACAGGCGCGATGACAGCGCTTGGGGGGTCCCCATGTGACACGTGGCTGGGCTGCCAACGGAGGGAGGCTTACTGCCACTGCTCTGCCCGCTCAATGTCGGAAGGATGGGGTTGCCCAATGTTGTGGAGCACTTAAATATGTGCCAGCTGTTATTTGATATGTAACAGTGGTATTGAAATTGGGTGCAAAGCCTTGTACTGAAGGATACAAACCTGTACCAAATTCTCTTTTGTATCAGTTAGAACATTGGAGATAAAACAATTCAACAAAAGCATTTTTAACAGGTTAAACAAATAAAGATAATCTGTCACTAAATTATCAAGGCAATTGGCATCGGAACAAAAGGTAACAAAGTGGTTTGGATGTGAAATTTCCTGCCTGATGTCGGGTGGATCAAGATTAGTATGCAAAAGCTAATCTGAAATTACTTGAGAAAAATATGTCAAGAAAATGGTGATTTATTTTGAGCTGAATTGTTCAAACAATGTTCACACTGAAATATTTACACTCACAAAGTTCACACTCACAACACACAAAATGTTCATACTCGCACAATGTTCACATTCACGCTCACAACATTCACTCTCAATGTTCACACACACACACTGTTCACACATACTATTCCCGTTCAAACAAATCAATAACATACGGAATAAAAGTGAAATTTTAATCGGATGTGGCTAGCTTGATGTGTCACCGACATTGTTCACACACACACATTCACTTAATTGTGGGTAGAATTTAATGGCCTCCCTGAGCTGAGTGCCTAATCCTAACTCTAATCCTACACTGCCTCTTCCTCGTGAACCTGAGCCCACCGAATTTATTGTATTCGTTGGTTGACGCTGTGCCTGTTGTCATTCCGCCAGGGTCCTCGAGTGCATTTATTCGAGTTGAAAGGATGGGGCCCAACGACCTCCCCTCCCCCACCAAATTAGATTCCATGGAGAGAATGCCCCGCGGCATTGGCTTCCCACCACGACAACAATGAGCCCCATAAGTGGACAACTACTGTCTACTTATTGACCTCATTCTCATCCTCCCTGCTGGCTCCAACCCAAGCAGGTCAGAGGATCATGAAGCAAAGGAGCACACCAAGCAAACGCATACGGGCCGAATTGCTTGTGGACTGCTGGGGGCTTCCTCTTTCAATTGAGGAACCCAGGATCAGAAGAGGAAGAGGGGAGGCTCTCAGAGCGCCCGCCCCTCTCCCCGCTTGATGCTGACGCTCCGCGGCTTTGCGACCCCAGCCTAGCTTCCCCCACAACTGCCATCATCCACCCCAGGCTCGGGATTTTCACTAAGATCCCAGGACTCGGGCGGATGATCGACACATGGGTAAAGGTTGCCACCTCCCTCCCTGATTGTTATTGCCTGCTCAACAGAGAAGCCAAAGCCCTTTGAGCTTTCAGCATAATGCAGAACCCTCTGCCCCCGGGGCCCATGATCCCAAAGAGATATCCCACCCATATGGAACCTAACACTATGGACCTTTTTGAAACGTGAGGTGACATGAATACCTTTGCTGGTCCCCTATCGCTACCATTAAATACCACCCACAATTATCCTCACAATATTCAGCGCAGTCTTCACTCGCAACATTCACTTTCACAATGTTCTGATGAATGTCGCTATGTCTCTGTTGTTAGTATTATTCTATCCATCCCTTAACGATTCTATTTCAATTCCTAATATAATTTCCGCCTCATGTCCCCTTTATCAGCAATATCTTATCCTAAGTCTATATTCCTGACTTTCTGTAATCCTATGAATTGACTTTTATTCTGGACACTGTGAGCATTGCTGAATGGACGTTTTCACTCATTGTTGATCAGATTCTCCCTCACTTTATACTTGACAAGTTTTTAAAAAACTATTTTTAGGTGCCTCCACTCTAAATAGTATTCTCCTACCTTATCTAAGGGTATACCCATGTTGGATGCATGTGTGTTGGATGCATTTGTATGTTGGATGCATGTGTGTGTTGGGTGTGTTCGATGCATGTGTGTGTGTTTGGTGTTTTGGATGTATGTGTGTGTGTTGGATGCATGTATGTGTTGGGTATGTTGGATGCATGTGTGTGTTGGATGCATGGGTGTGTTGAATGCAAGGGTGTGTTGAATGCAAGGGTGTGTTGAATGCAGGGGTGTGCTGGATGCAAGGGTTTGTTGAATGCATGGGTTTGTTGAATGCATGGGTGTGTTGGATGCAAGGGTGTGTTGAATGCATGGGTGTGTGGGATGCAGGGGTGTGTTGGATGCACAAGTATGTTGGATGCATGTGTGTGTTGAATGCAGGGGCCTGTTGGATGCACGGGTGTGTTGGCTGCACGGGTTTGTTGGATGCATGGGTGTGTTGGATGCACGGGTGTGTGGAATGCACGGGTGTGTTGGGTGCACGGGTGTGTTGGGTGCCCGTGAGTGTTGGATGCACGTGTGTGTTGGATGCATGGGTGTGTTGGATGCATGGGTGTGTTGGATGCATGGTGTGTTGGATGCATGGTGTGTTGGATGCGTGTGTGTGTTGAATGCATGTGTGTGTTGGATGCATGTGTATGTTGGATGCAGTGGTGTGTTGAATGCAGTGGTGTGTGGGATGCATGGGTGTGTTGAATGCAGGGGTGTGTGGAATGCACTGGTGTGTTGGATGCATGTGTGTGTTGGATGCATGTGTGTGTTGAATGCAGGGGTCTGTTGGATGCACGGGTGTGTTGGATGCACGGGTGTGTTGGGTGCTCGTGTGTGTTGGATGCAGGGGTGTGTTGGATGCATGGGTGTGTTGGATGCATGGGTGTGTTGGATGCATGATGTGTTGGATGCAGGGTGTGTTGAATGCATGTGTGTGTTGGATGCATGGGTATGTTGGATGCAGGGGTGTGTTGAATGCAGTGGTGTGTTGAATGCAGGAGTGTGTTGGATGCACAGGTTTGTTGGATGCACGGGTGTTTTGGATGCACGGATGTGTTGAATACAGGTGTGTTTTGATGCATGGGTGTGTTGAATGCAGGGGTGTGTTGGGTGCATGTGTGTATTGGATGCATGGGTATGTTGAATGCAGGTGTATGTTGGATGCATGGGTGTGTTGGATGCATCTGTGTGTTGGATGTGTGGGTGTGTTGGATGTGTGGGTGTGTTGGATGCAGGTCTGTGTTGGATGTATATGTCTGTTGAATGCATGTGTCTGATGAATGCAGGGATTCATTGAACGCAGTGGTGTGTTGAATGCACGGGTGTGTTGGATGCATGGGTGTGTTGGATGCATGGGTGTGTTGGATGCATGGGCGTGTTGGATGCAGGGGTGTGTTGGATGCAGGGGTGTGTTGGATGCATCGGTGTGTTGGATGCATCGGTGTGTTGGATGCATCAGTGTGTTAAATGGAGGGGTGTGTTGAATGCAGGGTATATGTTGAATGCAAGGTTGTGTTGAATGCAGAGTTATGTTGGATGCATAGGTGTGTGGGATGCATGTGTGTGTTGGATGCATGTGTGTGTTGAATGCAGAGGTGTGTTGGATGCATCTGTGTGTAGATTGCAAGGGTGTGTTGGATGCATGGGTGTGTTGGATGCATCTGTGTGTTGAATGCAGGGGTGTGTTGAATGCAGGGGTGTGTTGAATGCAGAGGTGTGTTGGATGCATGGCTGTGTTGGATGCATCTGTGTGTTGTATGCAAGGGTGTGTTGGATGCATGGGTGTTTTGAATGCATGTGTGTGTTGAATGCAGTGGTGTGTTGAATGCAGTGGTGTGTTGAATGCAGTGGTGTGTTGGATGCATGGGTGTGTTGGTTGCATCTGTGTGTTGAATGCAAGGGTGTGTTGAATGCAGAGGTGTGTTGGATGCATGGCTGTGTTGGATGCATCTGTGTGTTGTATGCAAGGGTGTATTGGATGCATGGGTGTTTTGAATGCATGTGTGTGTTGAATGCAGTGGTGTGTTGAATGCAGTGGTGTGTTGGATGCATCTGTGTGTTGAATGCAAGGGTGTGTTGAATGCATCTGTGTGTTGGATGCATGGCTGTGTTGGATGCATCTGTGTGTTGAATGCAAGGGTGTGTTGGATGCATGGGTGTTTTGAATGCAGTGGTGTGTTGAATGCAGTGGTGTGTTGGATGCATTGGTGTGTTGGATGCATTGGTGTATTGGATGCATCTGTGTGTTGAATGCAAGGGTGTGTTGAATGCAGGGGTGTGTTGGATGCATGGCTGTGTTGGATGCATCTGTGTGTTGAATGCAAGGGTGTGTTGAATGCAAGGGTGTGTTGAATGCAGGGGTGTGTTGAATGCAGAGATGTGTTGGATGCATGGCTGTGTTGGATGCATCTGTGTGTTGAATGCAAGGGTGTGTTGGATGCATGGGTGTTTTGAATGCATGTGTGTGTTGGATGCATGTGTGTGTTGGATGCATGGGTGTGTTGAATGCAAGGGTGTGTTGAATGCAGGGGTGTGTTGAATGCAGGGGTGTGTTGAATGCAGGGGTATGTTGGGTGCATGTGTGTGTTGGATGCAGAGGTGTGTTGGATGCATGGGTGTGTTGGATGCATGGGCGTGTTGGATGCAGGGGCGTGTAGAATGCAGGGGCGTGTTGGGTGCATGGATGCAGTTGTGTGTTGAATGCAGGGGTATGTTGGGTGCATGTGTGTGTTGGATGCATTTATGTGTTGGTTGTGTGTCAATGCGTTTTGAGTGTGTGACAATGTGTGTTGGGTTCTTGACAAAATGTTTTGTGTGCATGTCAATATGTGTTGAGTGTGTGGCAACGTGCCTGTTGGGTTTGTGTGTTGGGCGTGTGAAAATGTACAATGATTGTTCATAAACCTATGCTGGGTGCGTTGTCAATGTATGTCCTTTGTGTGTGACAATATATGTAGGCATGTGTGACAGTGCACACAGGCTTGTTCGACACTTTACACGGGCGTGTGCAACAGCGTACGCTATGTTATTCCTTACCAACATATATTACTCTATTTTCCGCCAATCACATGAACACGAGTTATTAAAACCAAATATCTATAAGTTCTAAATAAATATTAAATTAAGCAAAATGGATTAAATATTTGCTACTGCTGTGCAAATCATAACTATAACATTCTAATATACTGTTAAATTAAATACTAAAAAATACATAGCTTTGTATTGGTTGTTTGGTTATTCCTTTGCTAGGCTCCAGAGACCTCATTTTACATCTTTTCTTTGGAATTCCTAAGGTAACAACAAACAAGGTTGGACAATAAAACAGTGGAATCACTAAAGCTGAAATAACTGCATACCTCCATACGTTAGTCATGATTAAATCCCACTCCATCCCCCACCCCCCCACTCCGCTGAGCACATAAACAGAACTCATTAAAACCTAAAATAGTTTTGTTAACCAGAGTTCAGTTCTGCAGTCGACAAGCAAAAAGTTAAAAACATTTGCCAAAGTCGTGAAGATTCCTAATGAGGAAAAATGGTCTTTTAAGGTTCTCGATAATATTGGCAAATGTTTTTTAAATTTGCTCGTGAACTGTAGAATGTTAAGAACTACTTACTTGTAAAATACTATTTTCAAAAGATGGGTTTTCAAAAATAAACTTTGTCAAAATTGAAAATGAAAAGAAAGTTAAGGCTTAACTTTTTATCCACAGCTTGGTTTCTTTCCTCACATGACTCCACGGAGACTTTGTTCCAAGCTTTTTTTTGGAAGCCTCAATTCACAGACAAGAGGTTGGATTGGTAAAATAATGAAGCATTGAGGTTGAAAAGACTGAATATCTAAAGACTGAAGAAGGTTTAAGAGAGAGAAGAGAGGGAGCATGTTTACCCAAACTCACCTTCGAGACATCAGGCTGTACGACAGTGCTGCACTTTATCTCTCACTGGGTGAAACTGCATCACAATCAGTGATGTCAAATACTTCACAATGGTTGCTTAATTTGGTCATTGCATCACTGTACCCAGCTCGACCAATGGGAGACTTTGCTGACAGCTCCCTTTTAGCTTTTTACTTTTAGTTTGCTCGTCAACTGTAGAATGTTAAGAACTACTAATATCCACCAAGTGTGCGGATGATACGAAGCTGGTGGGAATGTGTGTTGTGAGAAAGATGTAAAATGGCTACAGGGCAATTTGGACAGATTTAGTGAGTGGGAAGGATCATGGCAGATAGAATATAATGTGGAAAAATGTGAGGTAATCCATTTGGGGAGAAAGAACAGATGTGCAGAGTATTTCCTAAATGGTAAGAAATTAGAAAGTGTAGATTTACAAACGTACCTGACCTTGTCCATAAGCGACTGAAGGGTAAATATGTAGGTGCAGCAAGGTATTAGGAAAGTTAATGGAATGTTAGCCGTTATCACAACTGAGTTTGAGTACAGGATTAGTGAAATGTTACTTGAAGTTGCTGATCATTTATGATTGTATTGAATGTTGGAGCAGGCTCGAGGGGCTGAATGGTGTGCTCCTGTTCCTATGTTCCTATGAATGTGGCAGCAGTGTTTTCCAGCGACCCTGGGTGGTTTGGGCTAGGCCAATGAGTAAAAGTCCTTCTTTCTCTTCTGTTTCTCCTGTCTGTGTGGGGTTGTTCATTTTCAATATATAAAGAACAATGACATAGCTTACAGCACAGATGCATTGCTTCAAAGTGCAAAACCCCAAAAAGCCAGTCAACCATGACTGATAAAGGAAGGTGAGGGTTGTACAAGATTAAAAGGAAAGTTTTGTAAAGTTGCCAGAAATAGTTGCAAAAATGCAGCAAGGGAAGGCCAAGACACTAATAAAGAAAGGGAGAACAGAAAATGAATGCAATTTAGTGAAAATACATAATCATAGACAATAAAAGCTTCTCAAGATATACAAAAAGGAAGTGTTTGGCTAAAAGAAATGTGGGTCCATTATACGAATGCTGGAATCTCAAATAAAAACAGAAAATGCTGGAAAATCTCCGCAGGTCAGACAGCACCTTTGTTGAGAGAATAGACCCAACATTTCAAAACATTGACTCTATTTACTCTCCACAGATGCTAACAGACCTGTTGAGATTTTCCAGCATTTCCTGCTTTTATGTCCATTACCGGCAGATTCAGGAGAATTCATCATGGGGGAATAAAGAAATGGCAGAAAAACTAAATGATTACTTTGTATCTGTTTTCACTAAGGAAGATCCAGGAAATCTCCCAGATTTAGACACCCAAAGGACTTTGGAGAATGAGGAGTTGAAGGAAGTTTGTTCAAGAAAGAAGTTTGTATTGGAGAAATTAATGGGACTGAAAGTTGATAATTCCCTGGGACCTGATATTATTCATCCCAGAGAATTGGAAGAGGTTGCTATGGAGATAGAGGATGCATTAGTGATCATCATCCAAAATTCTATAGATTCTGGAATGATTCCTGGAGATTGGAAGGAAGTAAATGTAACCCCACTATTTACGAAGGGAGGGAGAGAGAAAATAGGGAGAGAGAACTACAGACCTGTTAGCCTTATGTCAGTAACAGGGAAAATGCTGGAATCAATTACAAAGGATGGTGATAAGTATGTAATCATGATCTATTTGGGCATAGTCAGTGTGGATTTATCAATGGGAAATCATGTTTGATGAACCTGTTGCATTTTTTTGAGGATGTTATTCACAAAATTGACAAAGGAAATAAATGAACGTAACATTTGTCTTTTCATAAAGTCCCTTGCAGGAGATTGATTAGCAATATAAAAGCACATGGGATAGGAGGCAATATACTGAAATGGATTAAGGATTGGCTAACAGACAGCAGAGAACAGGAATAAATGGGGCATTCACCTGTTGCCAGGATGTGGCTAGTGATGTACCACAAGGATCAGTACATGGGCCCCAGCTGTTGACAATATATATCAATGATTCGGCTGTGGGGACCAAATGTAATGTTTCCAAGTGTGTGAATGATACAAAGTTGGCGGGAATGTGTGTTTTGAGGATGATGTAAAGCGGCTACAGAGCAAGTTGAACAGACCTAGTGAATGGGGAAGAACATGGCAGATGGAATATAATGTGGAGAAATGTGAGGTAATCTATTTGGGTAGAAAGAACAGATGTGCAGAATATTTACTAAATGGTTAGAAATTAGGAAATGTAGACGCACAAAGTGATCTGATTTTGTCCATAAGTAACTGAAGGCTAACATGTAGGTGCAGCAAGCTAATTGGAAGATTAATGGAATGTTTGCCTTTATCACAACAAGGTTTGAGGACAGGATTAGTGAAGTATTACTTGAAAGGCGTGATCATTTATGGTCATATTGAATGTTGGAGCAGGCTCGATGGGCTGAATGGTCTGCTCCTATGTTCCTATGAATGTGGAAGTCGTGTTTTTTAGTGACCATGAATGAATTGGACCTCTGGATAAAAGTCCTCCTCTCTCTTCAGATTCTCCTATCTATATGGGGTTGCTGCACCTGGCCTCACTCCTCATGCAGACCAAGGGTAATGCCCATGAACAAGCAGTCCCGTTCCCTGGGTGACATCTAGATAAAGAGTCCAATCAGTTAGAAAAACACAGCACTTAACATTCTCAGCTGAACTTTGGAGTGAATTTCTGGGACAATGTGCATTGGCAATGGATGGTCTCCAAAGAACAATGGCATAGCTTACAGCACTGATACAGTGCTTCAAGGTGCAAAACCCCAAAAAAGATAGTCACCCATGACTGACACAAGAAGGTGACATTTGTATGGGATTAAATGGAAAGGTTTATAACGTTGCCAGAAATAGTTGTACAAATACAGCAAAGGAAGACTAAGACACTGATTTTAAAAAAGGGAGAACAAAATATGAATGCAGTCTAGTGAAAAACATACACACGGTCTGTAAAAAGGAAGTGTTTGACTAACACAAATGTGGGACCGTTACACTAAGGCAAAATATTGTGAATGCTGGAACCTCAAATAAAAACAGAAAATGCTGGAAAATCTCAGCAGGTCTGACAGTGTCTGTGGAGAGAGAATTGAGTCAACATTTCAAAACATTGACTCTGTTCACTCTCCACAGACGCTGTCAGACCTCCTGAGATCTTGCAGCATTCTCTGTTTTTGGGTCCATCCCCAGCAAAGTCAGGAGAATTCATAATGGGGGAATAAAGAAATGGCAGAGAAACTAAATGATTACTTTATATCTGTTTTCACTGAGGACAGTCCAGGAAATCTCCCAGATTTAGACATCCAACGGATTTTGGAAAATGAGGAGGAGTTGAAGGATGTTTAAGTAGGAAGATTGTATTGGGGAAATTAATGAGAGTGAAAGTTGATAATTCCTGGGACCTGATATTATGCAACCTAGAGAATTGGAAGAGGATTCTATAGAGATACAGGATGCATTGGTGATCATCTTCCAAAAATCTGTAGATTCTGGAATGATTGGAAGAGAGTAAATATTATCACATTATTTAAGAAGGGAGGGAGAGAGAAAACAGGGAACTACAAACTGGTAGCCTTATGTCAGTAACAGAGAAAATGCTGGAATCAATTACAAAGGATGTGATAAATGTATAGTTGTGATCTAATTAGGCATAGTCAGCATGGATTTACAAATGGGAAGTCATGTTTGACAAATTTGTTGGATTTTTTTGAAGATGTTACATGCAAAATTGATAAAGGAAAGTCGTTGGAAGTAGTATATTTGGTTTTGGATAAAGCCTCCCACCAGAGATTCATTAGCAACATAAAAGCACATGGGATAGGAGGTAATATACTGAAATGGATTAAGGATTGGTTAACAGGCAGCAGAGAATCAGAATAAATGGGGCATTCACATGTTGTCAGGCTGTGGCTGGTGATGTACCACAAGGATCAGTACGTTTGCCCCAGCTGTTCACAATATATATCCGGCTGTGGGGACCAAATGTAATGTTTCTGAGTGTGCTGATGGTACAAAGCTGGTGGGAACGTGTGTTGTGAGAAAGATGTAAAATGGCTACAGGGCAATTTGGACAGACTTAGTGAGTGAGAAAGAACATGGCAGGTGAAAAATAATGTGGAGAAATGTGAGGTAATCCATTTGAGTAGAAAGAACAGATGTGCAGAATATTTGCTAAACAATAAGAAGTTAGAAAGTGTTGATCTACAAAGGGACCTGTCCTTGTCCATAAGTGACTGAAGGCTAACATGCAGATGCAGCAAGCTATGAGCAAAGTTAATGGAATGTTAGCCTTTACCGCAGCAGTGTTTGAGTCCAAAAGTAGTGAAGTATTGTTTCAATTGTACAGAAGCTTAGTTAGACCACACCTGGAGTACTGTGTGCAGTTTTGGTCCCCTTACCTTTGGCAGGATATTATTGCCATAGAGGGAGTGCAGCTAATGTTCACCAGACTTGTTCCGTGGAGGGCGGAAGTATCCTATGAGGGGCAATTAGGAAAATTCTATAGAGTTTCAAAGAATGAGAAGTGATCTCATTGCAACCTATAAAATATGTATGTTGACTTTAGATAGACAAGGAAGGAGCAGGTGAATTTATCTCCAGTTTGGGGATTCTACAACGTGGGGGCTTAATTTCAAAATAAGGGGGAAGCCACGTTGGGGGAGAGATGAGATTTATTTTATTCAGAGGTTTATGAATCTTGGAAATTCTCTACCTCTGAGGGCTTCGGAAGCTCAGTCATTGAGTGTGTTTAAAATAAAGAATAATATTTCTAAATGCCAATGACATAATGAGTTACGGGGATGGTGTCGGTAACAGGTCATTGAAGTGGGTGATCAGTCATGATCGTATTGAATGTTGGAGCAGGCTCAATGGGCTGAATGGCCTTCTCCTGCTCCTATGTTCCTATGAATGTGGGAGCAGAGTTTTCTTGTGAGCCTAGGTGGATTGGGCCTTTGAGTAACAGTCTCCTTTCTCTTTTGTTTCTACTGTCTATATGGAGTTGCAGGCCTCACTCCTCATGCAGAGCAAGGGTAATGCCCACGAACAAGCACTCCCTTTCCTTGGGTGGCATCAAGATAAAGAATCCAATCAGTTTGAATAATACAGCACTTAACTTTTTCAGCTGAACTTCGGAGAGAATTTCTGGGATAATGTGCATTGGCAAAATATAGTATTCAAAGAACAATGATAAAGCTTACAGTGCTGATACATTGCTTCAAGGTGCAAAACCCCCAAAAGAATCCAGTCATCCATGGCTGACAAAGGAAGGTAAGGATTGTATAAGATTAAAAGGAAAGGTTTGTAAAGTTGCCAGAAATAGTTGCAAAAATACAGCAAAGTAAGGCCAAGACACTGATAAAGGGAGAACAGAATATGAATGCAATTTAACAAAAAATATAAGCACAAATATAAGCTTCTCTGGGTATGTAAAAAGGAAGTGTTTGACTAAGACAAATGTGAATCATTATCTCAGAAGGGAGGGAGGGAGAGAGAAAGCAGGGAACTACAGACCTGTTGGCCTGACATCAGAAAATTGCTGGAATCAATTACAAAGGATGTGATAAGGATATAATCATGATCTCATTGGGCATACTCAGCATGGATTTACACATAGGAAATCATGTTTGATAAACTTGTTGCATTTTTTTGAGGATGTTACTCACAAAATTGATAAAGGAGGGTCAATGAATGTAATATATTTGGCTTTTGATGAAGTCCCTCATAGGAGATTGATTAGCAAAATAAAAGCACATGGGATAGGAGGCAATATACTGAAGTGGATTAAGGATTGGTTAACAGACAGCAGAGAATAGGAAAAAATGGGGCATTCACATGTTGCCAGGCTAGAGCTAGTGATGTACCACAAGGATCATTACTTGGGCCTCAGTTTTTCACAATATGTATCAATGATCCAGCTGTGGGGACCAAATGTAATGTTTCCGAGTGTGTGGATGATACAAAGCTGGCGGGAATGTGTGTTGTGAGGAAGATGTAAAGCAGCAACAGGGTGATTTGGACAGACTTCGAATAACATACCACTTAATGTTTTCAGCTGAACTTTGGAGAGAATCTCTGGGACAATGTGCATTGGCAATGGATAGTCTTCAAAGAACAATGACATAGCTTACAGCTCTGATACAGTGCTTCAAGGTGCAAATCCCCAAAAAAGACAGTCAACCAGAGCTGACACAGGAAGGTAAGAATTGTATAAGATTTAAAGGAAATGTTTATAAAGAGGCTAGAAATAGTTGCAAAAATACAGCAAAGGAAGGCTAAGACAGTGATATAGAAACGGAGAACAGAGTATGAATGCAATCTAGCAAAATACATAAAGATGGACAGTAAAAGCTTATCTAGGTATGTAAAAAGGAAGGGTAAAGTGGGTACTTCTGATCTCGGTCTTTGTGAGCTTACTTGTGACACGAATAAATTTTAAACTTTATCAGCCTGTTGATCGCGTTATGATGCTTCCGTGACCACCAAGTCCTAGAGTTAGGTCCATTGCATGAAGATAAAGGCAAAATACTGCGCACACTGGAATCTGAAATAAAACCAGAAAATGATTGAAAATCTCAGCAGGTCTGGCAGCGTCTTTGGAAAGTGAATAGAGTCAATGTTTTGAAATGTTGGCTCTATTCTCCACCCACAGTCAGTCTCAGACCCACTGCGATTTTCCAACATTTCGATTTTTTTTATTTGAGATTCCAGCATTCACACCATTATGCTGTTTAACTCAATATGGTTTGTTATTTGATATTTTCTGCAGTTGTTGGTTCTGGGGCATGTCTTTGCAGAATATTGTCCTGCAAGGGTTGGGGAAAGGTTGGAAAAGGATAATAAGTCATAATGCTGATTTGGAAAGCCAATGCAGCCATGATGGGCCGAATGGTCTCTTTCTACAAAACAATTCTGTGATCGATTTTTGTCAATACACTCAAGAAATGGGCTATCTGTTGGACACAGTGTCATGTGTTTATCCGACTGTGTGGGGAAGTCACTCTTTGGAAACACTCAATTTAATCTGCCTGTTTAGTCTCCATGAGGCATCATTCTGTGTTCTCCTGGGGGCTTAATTACCACTGGTTTTAAATCGTTTTCCATTTAATTTTATTCAAAAGGTTTCCAATAACTTTCTTATCCCCTGTTATTTTTCCTTATGGAATTAATTTTAAGCATTAATGCAACCCCACCCCTATGCTGGGGATCTTGTGGCACAATGGTCCTTGTCTCTACCTCAGGACCAGAAGCTCCAGATTTAAGTCCAACTCTAGGACTTGTTGATCACGGAAGGATCATAGCGTGATCAACAGGCTGGTAAAGTTTAAAATTTATTAGTGTCTCAAGTAACCTCACAAAGACCGAGATCAGAAGTACCCACTTTACACTGACATAACCCCAGACTGAATTGGATACTGATAGTGCCTTCAGCCCATTTCAAAAAATAAAGTTCTAACGTTTAGTTGTTAGTGTCACAAGTAGTCTTACAGTAACAGTATAATGAAGTCAGTGCGAAAATCCCCCAGTCGCCACACTCCGGCGCCTGTTTTGGGCACATCAAGGGAGAATTTAGCATGGCCAATGCACCTAAGCAGCACACCTTTTGGACTGTGGAAGGAAACCAGAGCACCCGGAGGAGACCCATGCAGACATGGAGAGAACGTGCAGACGCCACACACACAGTGACCCAAGTTGGGAATCAAACCCAGGTCACTGGTATTGTGACGTAGTAGTGCTAACCACTGTGCCACGGTGCTGCCACAAATCCACTTGGGAACCCTTTCCCACTATTCCCTCAAAGGGAAAAAGTGTGTGAGAAGATGTGCTTAAAAATAAAACTTCTCTCTGATCCCCTTTGAGGCCTTTAAACCTGGTATGTTCAGTTCTCGGTTCTGACAGCCTTGCAATGATATTGTATAACCCTCCGAGTTGAATTTATATCTGCACTTCATTCACTTTGTTCCACGTATGGTCTATTCATGCTGGAAGTGGCGCAATCCTGTTTCAGCCGGGTTCCTTGGGGAGTTTATTAAATGAGATGTTTACCTATCAAAATGAAACTCAGCCTCTTTAATGAGGACAAGCTCGCAATTCCCATTGTCTGTGAGCCCCTTTAATGATCCTTGGAGTTGTGTGCACACTTGGGTGTGTGTGTGTGTGTCTGCCTGTCTGTCTTACCTTAAAACAAAAGCTAAACTAGCTTGTAACTTAAGACCAAATACGGTAACCTCAGAGACTCTTTAATGCGTGAATTTGTCTGGGGAAAATCAACTCCAATTTTCTTCTGTTTCCTACATCTCTCGCGGGTAAAACCCTCAGATGGTCTCCTGACCGAATCGCTTTTGCTCGGAACTGGACCGGAATAAGCTGGTCCAGACTGAGTTGTTCCCGGTTGGGTGGGTGCCGGGCGCAAGGGGGGTGTGGGGTGCTGTTTACTTGTTGGAGAAGCTGAGGCTACCTCAAAACTCATAATTTGGCCATTCATGTTTCAGACAAAAGAGACGAACAGCCAACTGAATAAAATCAAATAAAACCATGGGACAAATTCACCGAATTAGGAGCAGGAGTAAGACCACTCGGCCCCTTGAGCCTGTTCTGCCATTCAATAAGATCCCTTAAAGGGATACTGCAGAAAAGCAGCAGCATGTCAAAGGGGAATTGGCTGTTTGTACCCGTGCCACTTAAGTGGAGAAACTATCAGAGACACCCAGCAATCTAACACCAACATTGAAGAAATAAAGACACAAACAACAGAGATGTGATTTAAAATGTAGTTATCTTTTATTTCAGTTTAATTTATTTCAGTCGATATATTATTATTACTGAGTGACTTTTGTACTTGACGTTCTAAAGTTGCAGCAAGAACTGGATCTGAAGAATGAGCGTTTGCTCATTCCCAAAAACAGTTCAATGCAGAAACGTCAAATAAAAAAGTAGTTTGGAACCAGATTGACCTGATTGGTGAGCTTTGGGGGCGAAAAACCCAGGAAACCGCCCCCCCCCTCCCCCCCCCCCGTTAAGTAATGCTGGCACCTGGGGGAGGCAAAAAACCGGAGCAAAAACCTGAGAGGCCCAATTGCAGGAAAAGCTCCGGGAAATTCCTCCCCGACCCCCCGAAGGGCAATCAAGCAAAGCTCCAGGAGACCATGGCTGCCCATGGTACATTACAAGCGATCTTGAGTTAACCCCCATCCCATCTTCTACTCCGAGGAATTAAAACCCAACATGTGATGCAACACCATGTTAACAAGAGGATCTGCAATCTAAAGGGACAAAATACTGACTACTTTAATTAATAATGTTAACCCCTACGCTTCTAACTATGGGATATGAATGTGGTGTGGATAGATAATGATTATATTATTAACACGATTACAAATTTAATTTTTCTTTTAGACTTCATCTTAAGACATCCAGGGCCAAGGTGAAGAATAAAAGAAAAGGCAACACAACAATTAAATACATAGGTGATGAACTACATTGTTTTGAGGGGGTTTCCTAGTTCTGGTCTATCGAGTTGGTTGGAACACGCTGGTCTCCTGAAACAAATCAAAAAGATGTGCTTTACTAACCGTACAATTAATTACACTCAATCAAATCCTGAGTTACTAAGGTGCCTTACAGTAATCAATCAATTTAACTTGGATGTAAACCTATCCCGTCTGTGCCTGCACTAGCCAGCAGCAGATTATCGAGTGACGCACGTGTTGCTGACGCCTGACGGCAGCCACATTCTTCCCTCACCGTGCTAAGATGGACAGTGGCGGTGGGCCTCCCACTGAGAGCAGCCTGGTCCATGTAGTCATGTAGAGACTCCCCCTGCACTGCCACTGCGCCTGCCACCCGCTCGGAGCCGGTGCAGCTGTTGGCTGCTGGTAGACGCAATGCCACCGAGGCCTATCCCAGGCACGGCAAGCAACCACCCTAAGGTGCCCCACGGACCAAGCCCACGCCAGGACCCCACCCGTGGGTACGGAGCCAGCAGGGTTCGGGCACTCCCGGCCAGGGAGCGGCGAACAAGTGATCGGAAAAGGTCCCCCTCTGTCACACCTTGGCCCCTTTTCTCTCTTTAAGCAACACTGACATAAAGGCCCAGCCATGATGATGCCTTACTTCCCCCTTTTCTTCATCCACCTGGCATGACACTTGCACTGTGGGTCAAGGGGTGCAAGAAGCCAGCTCCCAGGCTTTTTGCTCCTCCTCTACCCCCTACCAAAGGTCAGGAAACATTCCAAGCGTGACCATCTACCCTCATCCCTCCCTCCGCAAGACAAAGATGGGGCCGTGTCACGCCTCCACGTGGTACTTCCCCATCCTCACCATCTCTCTACATTTTCATCACAGCAACACCAGGCACCGTTGGGAGAAACCTTGTGTCTGGTGTTCCTGCAATGAAAATAAGGCAGCTGGGGTATGACAGAGGGGGGCCCTGTTTGACTGCTGGCCAGCTGCTCTCTGCTCGAAAATGCCTGAACCCAATTGCCTCTGTAGCCCACAGGTAGAACCCTAGCAATAGGCTTGCTAGGTGGGCACCCTAAGGGCAGGAGCGCTCAGTGCCAACCGAACCTGGGATGGCGTCGATCCTAGATCTCTCCAGCACACAAGAGCTCCAGCAGCACCAAAGCAAGTCAGGCAAACAGGCGCGATGACAGCGCTTGGGGGGTCCCCATGTGACACGTGGCTGGGCTGCCAAAGGAGGGTGGCTTACTGCCACTGCTCTGCCCGCTCAATGTCGGAAGGATGGGGTTGCCCAATGTTGTGGAGCACTTAAATATGTGCCAGCTGTTATTTGATATGTAACAGTGGTATTGAAATTGGGTGCAGAGCCTTGTACTGAAGGATACAAACCTGTACCAAATTCTCTTTTGTATCAGTTAGAACATCGGAGATAAAACAATTCGACGGAAGCATTTTTAACAGGTTAAACAAATAAAGATAATCTGTCACTAAATTATCAAGGCAATTGGCATCAGAACAAAAGGTAACAAAGTGGTTTGGATGTGAAATTTGCTGCCTGATGTTGGGTAGATCAAAATTAGTATGCAAAAGCTAATCTGAAATTACTTGAAAAAAACATGTCAAGAAAATGATGATTAATTTTGAGCTGAATTGTTTGAACGATGTTCACACTGAAATATTTACACTCACAAAGTTCACACTCACAGCACACACAAGGGTATACCCATGTTGGATGCATGTGTGTTGGATGCATTTGTATGCTGGATGCGTGTGTGTGTGTTGAATGCATGAGCGTGTTGAATGCTAGGGTGTGTTGAATGCACGAGTGTGTTGAATGCAGGGGTGTGTTGGATGCAAGGGTGTGTTGGGTGCATGTGTGTGTTGGATGCAGGGGTGTGTTGGATGCAAGGGTGTAATGGATGCATCTGTGTGTTGAATGCAGATGTTTGTTGAATGCATGGGTGTGTTGGATGCATGTGTGTGTGTTGGATGCATGTGTGTGTTGAATGCATGGGTGTGTTGAATGCATGGGTGTGTTGAATGCAGGGGTGTGTTGGATGCAGGGGTGTGTTGGATGCATGTGTGTGTTGGATGCATGTGTATGTTGAATGCATGAGTGTGTTGAATGCATGGGTGTGTTGAATGCAGGGGTGTGTTGGATGCATGTGTGTGTTGGATGCAGGGGTGTGTTGGATGCAAGGGTGTAATGGATGCATCTGTGTGTTGAATGCAGGTGTTTGTTGAATGCATGGGTGTGTTGGATGCAGGGGTGTGTTGGATGCATGTGTGTGTTGAATGCAGGGGTGTGTTGGATGCAGGGGTGTGTTGGATGCATGTGTGTGTTGAATGCATGGGTGTATTGAATGCAGGGGAGTGTTGGATGCATGGGTTTGTTGGATGCAGGGTGTGTTGAATGCAGGGGTGTGTTGGATGCAAGGTTGTAATGGATGCATCTGTGTGTTGAATGCAGGCGTTTGTTGAATGCAGGGGTGTGTTGGATGCAGGGGTGTGTTGAATGCAGGGGTGTGTTGGATGCAGGGGTGTGTTGGATGCATGTGTGTGTTGAATGCATTTGTGTGTTGGATGCATGTGTGTGTTGGATGCAGGGGTGCGTTGAATGCAGGATTGTATTGAATGCAGGGGTGTGTTGGATGCATGGGTTTGTTGGATGCAAGGGTGTGTTGAATGCAGGGGTGTGTTGGATGCATGTGTGTGTTGGATGCAGGGGTGTGTTGGATGCATGTGTGTGTTGGATGCAGGGGTGCGTTGAATGCAGGATTGTATTGAATGCAGGGGTGTGTTGGATGCATGGGTTTGTTGGATGCAGGGTGTGTTGGATGCATGTGTGTGTTGGATGCAGGGGTGTGTTGGATGCATGTGTGTGTTGAATGCAAGGGTGTGTTGGATGCATGTGTGTGTGTTGAATGCATGAGTGTGTTGAATGCAAGGGTGTGTTGGATGGATGGGTGTGTTGAATGCAGGGGTGTGTTGAATTCAAGGGTGTGTTGGATGCAGGGGTGTGTTGGATGCTAGGGTGTGTTGAATGCAGGGGTGTGTTGGATGCATGAGTGTGTTGGATGCATGAGTGTGTTGAATGCAGGGGAGTGTTGGATGCATGGATGTGTTGAATGCATGGGTGTGTTGAATGCAAGGGTGTGTTGGATGCATGTGTGTGTGTTGAATGCATGAGTGTGTTGAATGCAAGGGTGTGTTGGATGGATGGGTGTGTTGAATGCAGGGGTGTGTTGAATGCAAGGGTGTGTTGGATGCAGGGGTGTGTTGGATGCTAGGGTGTGTTGAATGCAGGGGTGTGTTGGATGCATGAGTGTGTTGGATGCATGAGTGTGTTGGATGCATGAGTGTGTTGAATGCATGAGTGTGTTGAATGCAGGGGAGTGTTGGATGCATGGATGTGTTGAATGCATGGGTGTGTTGAATGCAAGGGTGTGTTGGATGCATGTGTGTGTGTTGAATGCATGAGTGTGTTGAATGCAAGGGCGTGTTGGATGGATGGGTGTGTTGAATGCAGGGGTGTGTTGAATGCAAGGGTGTGTTGGATGCAGGGGTGTGTTGGATGCTAGGGTGTGTTGAATGCAGGGGTGTGTTGGATGCATGAGTGTGTTGGATGCATGAGTGTGTTGAATGCATGAGTGTGTTGAATGCATGAGTGTGTTGAATGCAGGGGAGTGTTGGATGCATGGATGTGTTGAATGCATGGGTGTGTTGAATGCAGGATTGTTTTGAATGCAGGGGTGTGTTGGATGCATGGGTTTGTTGGATGCAGGGTGTGTTGAATGCAGGGGTGTGTTGGATGCATGTGTGTGTTGGATGCAAGGGTGTGTTGGATGCAGGGGTGTGTTGGAGGCATTTGATACGTAACAGTGGTATTGAAATTGGGTGCAGAGCCTTGTACTGAAGGATACAAACCTGTACCAAATTCTCTTTTGTATCAGTTAGAACATCGGAGATAAAACAATTCGACGGAAGCATTTTTAACAGGTTAAACAAATAAAGATAATCTGTCACTAAATTATCAAGGCAATTGGCATCAGAACAAAAGGTAACAAAGTGGTTTGGATGTGAAATTTGCTGCCTGATGTTGGGTAGATCAAAATTAGTATGCAAAAGCTAATCTGAAATTACTTGAAAAAAACATGTCAAGAAAATGATGATTAATTTTGAGCTGAATTGTTTGAACGATGTTCACACTGAAATATTTACACTCACAAAGTTCACACTCACAGCACACACAAGGGTATACCCATGTTGGATGCATGTGTGTTGGATGCATTTGTATACTGGATGCATGTATGTGTTGGGTGTATTCAATGCATGTGTGTGTGTTGGGTGTATTGCAAGTATGTGTTGGGTGTCTTGAATGTATGTGCAGAGGTGTGTTGGATGCAAGGGTGTATTGGATGCATGTATGTGTTGAATGCAGGTGTTTGTTGAATGCAAGGGTGTGTTGGATGCATGGGTGTGTTGGCTGCATGTGTATGTTGGATGCATGGGTGTGTTGGGTGCATGGGTGTGTTGGATGCATGGGTGTGTTGGATGCGTGTGTGTGTGTTGAATGCATGAGTGTGTTGAATGCAGGGGTGTGTTGAATGCAAGGGTGTGTTGAATGCAAGGGTGTGTTGGATGCAGGGGTGTGTTGAATGCATGTGTGTGTTGGTTGCATGTGTGTTGAATGCATGAGTGTGTTGAATGCAGGGGTGTGTTGGATGCATGTGTGTGTGTTGAATGCATGAGTGTGTTGAATGCAAGGGTGTGTTGGATGGATGGGTGTATTGAATGCAGGGGTGTGTTGAATGCAAGGGTGTGTTGGATGCAGGGGTGTGTTGGATGCAAGGGTGTGTTGGATGCAGGGGTGTGTTGGATGCAAGGGTGTGTTGGATGCAGGGGTGTGTTGGATGCATGAGTGTGTTGAATGCAGGGTGTGTTGGATGCATGGGTGTGTTGAATGCATGTGTGTGTTGGATGCATGTGTGTGTTGGATGCAAGGGTGTGTTGGATGCAGGGGTGTGTTGGATGCATGTGTGTGTTGGATGCATGTGTGTGTTGAATGCATGAGTGTGTTGAATGCAGGGGTGTGTTGGATGCAAGGGTGTGTTGAATGCAGGGGTGTGTTGGATGCATGTGTGTGTTGGATGCATGTGTGTGTTGGATGCATGTGTGTGTTGGATGCATGTGTGTGTTGGATGCATGAGTGTGTTGGATGCATGAGTGTGTGTTGAATGCAAGGGTGTGTTGGATGCATGTGTGTGTTGGATGCATGTGTGTGTTGGATGCAAGGGTGTGTTGGATGCATGTGTGTGTTGGATGCATGTGTGTGTTGAATGCATGAGTGTGTTGAATGCGGGGTGTGTTGGATGCACGTGTGTGTTGAATGCATGAGTGTGTTGAATGCAAGGGTGTGTTGGATGGATGGGTGTGTTGAATGCAGGGGTGTGTTGAATGCAGGGGTGTGTTGGATGCAAGGGTGTGTTGAATGCAGGGGTGTGTTGGATGCATGTGTGTGTTGAATGCATGAGTGTGTTGAATGCATGTGTGTGTTGGATGCATGTGTGTGTTGGATGCAAGGGTGTGTTGGATGCAAGGGTGTGTTGGATGCATGTGTGTGTTGGATGCATGTGTGTGTTGGATGCATGTGTGTGTTGAATGCATGAGTGTGTTGGATGCATGTGTGTGTGTTGAATGCAAGGGTGTGTTGGATGGATGGGTGTGTTGGATGCATGTGTGTGTTGAATGCATGAGTGTGTTGAATGCAGGGGTGTGTTGAATGCAGGGGTGTGTTGGATGCAAGGGTGTGTTGAATGCAGGGGTGTGTTGGATGATGTGTGTGTTGAATGCATGAGTGTGTTGAATGCATGTGTGTGTTGGATGCATGTGTGTGTTGGATGCATGTGTGTGTTGGATGCATGTGTGTGTTGAATGCAAGGGTGTGTTGGATGGATGGGTGTGTTGAATGCATGAGTGTGTTGAATGCAGGGGTGTGTTAGATGCATGTGTGTGTGTTGAATGCATGAGTGTGTTGAATGCAAGGGTGTGTTGGATGGATGGGTGTGTTGAATGCAAGGGTGTGTTGAATGCAAGGGTGTGTTGAATGCAGGGGTGTGTTGGATGCAAGGGTGTGTTGAATGCAGGGGTGTGTTGGATGCATGTGTGTGTTGAATGCATGAGTGTGTTGAATGCAGGGGTGTGTTGAATGCATGAGTGTGTTGGATGGATGGGTGTGTTGAATGCAGGGGTGTGTTGAATGCAAGGGTGTGTTGGATGCATGTGTGTATTGGTTGTGTGTCAGTGTGTTGTGTGTGGCAATGTGCCTGTTGGGTTTGTTTGTTGGGTGTGTGAAAATGTACAATGATTGTTCATAAGCCTATGCTGGGTGCGTTGTCAATGTATGTCCTTTGTGTGTGAATATATATGCGTGCATGTATGACAGTGTACACGGGCATGTTCGACAATTTACATGGACGTGTGCGACTTGTTATTTCTTACCAACATATATTACTCTATTTTCCACCAATCACATGAACACAAGTTATTAAAACCAAACATCTATAAGTTCTAAATAAATATTAAATTAAGCAAAATAGATTAAATATTTGCTACTGCTGTGCAAATCATAACTATATCATTCTAGTCGACTGTTAAATACTAAAAGAATACATAGCTTTGTATTGGCTGCTTGGTTATTCCTTTGCTTGGCTCCAGAGACCTCATTTCTTTGGAATTCCTAAGGTAACAACAAACAAGGTTGGACAATAAAACAGTGGAATCACTAAAGCTGAAATAACTGCATACCTCCATACATTCGTCATGATTAAATCCCACTCCTCCCCCCTCCCCCACTCCGCTGAGCACATGAACAGAACTCATTTAAACCTAAAATAGTTTTGTTAACCAGGGTTCAGTTTTTCAGTCGACAAGCAAAAAGTTAAAAAAAATTTGCCAGAGTCATGAAGATTCCTAATGAGGAAAAATGTTCTTTTAAGGGTCTCCATAACATTGGCAAACGTTTTTTAAATTTGCTCGTCAACTGTAGAATGTTAAGAACTACTTACTTGTAATATTCTATTTTCAAAAGTTGGGTTTTCAAAAGTAAACTTTGTCAAAATTGAACATGAAAAGAAAATTAAGGCTTAACTTTTTATCCACAGCTTGGTTTCTTTTCCTCACTTGATTCCATGGAGACTTTGTTACAAGCTTTTTTTTGGAAGCCTCAATTCACAGACAAGAGGTTGGATTGGTAAAATAATGAAGCACTGAGGTTGAAAAGACTGAATATTTAAAGACTGAAGGAGGTTTAAGAGAGAGAAGAGAGAGAGCATGTTTACCCAAACTCACCTTCGAGACATCAGGCTGTACGACAGTGCTGCACTTTATGTCTCACTGGGTGAAACTGCATCACAATCAGTGATGTCAAATACTTCACAATGGTTGCTTAATTTGGTCATTGCATCACTGTACCCAGCTCGACCAATGGGAGACTTTGCTGACAGCTCCCTTTTTAGCTTTTTACTTTTAGTTTGCTCGTCAACTGTAGAATGTTAAGAACTACTAATATCCACCAAGTGTGCGGATGATACGAAGCTGGTGGGAATGTGTGTTGTGAGAAAGATGTAAAATGGCTACAGGGCAATTTGGACAGATTTAGTGAGGGGGAAGGATCATGGCAGATAGAATATAATGTGGAAAAATGTGAGGTAATCCATTTGGGGAGAAAGAACAGATGTGCAGAGTATTTCCTAAATGGTAAGAAATTAGGAAGTGTAGATTTACAAACGTACCTGACCTTGTCCATAAGCGACTGAAGGGTAAATATGTAGGTGCAGCAAGGTATTAGGAAAGTTAATGGAATGTTAGCCGTTATCACAACTGAGTTTGAGTACAGGATTAGTGAAATGTTACTTGAAGTTGCTGATCATTTATGATTGTATTGAATGTTGGAGCAGGCTCGAGGGGCTGAATGGCCTGCTGCTGTTCCTATGTTCCTATGAATGTGGCAGCAGTGTTTTCCAGTGACCCTGGGTGGTTTGGGTTGGGCCAATGGGTAGAAGTCCTCCTTTCTCTTTTGTTTCTCCTGTCTGTGTGGGGTTGTTCATTTTCAATATATAAAGAACAATGACATAGCTTACAGCACAGATGCATTTCTTCAAAGTGCAAAACCCCAAAAAGCCAGTCAACCATGACTGATAAAGGAAGATGAGGATTGTACAAGATTAAAAGGAAACGTTTGTAAAGTTGTCAGAAATTGTTGCAAAAATACAGCATAGGAAGGCCAAGACACTGATAAAGAAAGGGAGAACAGAATATGAATGCAATTTAGTGAAAATTTATAAACATGAACTATGGAAGCTTCTCCAGGTACATAAAAAGGAAGTCTTTGGCTAAAAGAAATGTGTGTCCATTACACAAATGCTGGAATGCTGGAATCTCAAATAAGAACAGAAAATGCTGGAAAATCTCCGCAGGTCAGACAGCACCTTTGGAGAGAGAATAGACCAAACATTTCAAAACATTTATTCTATTCACTCTCCACAGACACTGTCAGACCTGCTGAGATTTTTCAGCATTTTCTGTTTTTGGGTCCATTCCCTGCAGTCGGGAGAATTCATAATGGGGAATAAAGAAATGGCAGAGAAAATAAATGATTACTTTGTATCTGTTTTCACTGAGGAAGATCCAGAAAATCTCCCAGATTTAGACATCCAAAGAATTTTGGAGATTGAGGAGTTGAAGGGTATTTGTTTAAGTAAGAAGATTGTATTGGAGAAATTAATGGGACTGAAAGTTGATAATTCCCTGGGACCTGATATCATTCATCCCAGAGAATTGGAAGAGATTTCTGTAGAGATAGAGGGTGCTTTGGCGATCATCTTTCAAAATTCTATAGATTCTGGAATGATTCCTGGAGATTGGAAGGGAGTAAATGTTATCCCATTACTTAAGGAGGGAGGGAGAAAGAAAACAGAGAACTACAGACCTGTTAGTCTGTCATCAGTAATAGGGAAAATGTTGGAATAAATTACTACAAATGTAATAAATGTATGATTATGAGTCAGCATGTATTTCTGAATGGGAAATCATGCTTGAAAAACTTGTTGGATGTTTCTGAGGATGTTACTTGCAAAATTGAAGAGGAGAGTTGATGAAAGTAGTATATTTGGTTTTGGATAAAGCCTCCCGTAGGAGATGGATTAGTCACAAAAAAAGCACATGGGATAGGAGGCAATATAGTGAAATGGATTAAAGATTGGTTAACAGGCAGCAGAGAATAGGAATAAACAGGGCATTCAATGTTGCCAGGCTGTGACTAGTGACGTACTACAAGGGTCAGTACTTGGGCCCCAGCTGTTCACAATGTATATCAATGATTCGGCTGTGGGGACCAAATGTAATGTTTCCAAGTGTGTGGATGATACAAAGCTGGCTGGAATGTGTGATGTGAGGAAAATGTAAAGCGGCTACAGGGCAATTTGGACAGTGGGTGGGAAAGAACATGGCCGATGGAATATAATGCTGAGAAATGTGATGTAATCCATTTGGGTAGGAAGAATAGGTATGCAGCCCAAATGAGGCATGCTAAATGATAGGAAATTAGAGAATGTAGATGCTCAAAGGGACCTGGATGTCCTTGTCCATAGGTCACTGAAGGCTAACTAAGATACTGGTGTAGCATGCTATAAGGAAAGTTATTGGAATGTTATCACAACAGGATTTGAGTACAGGAATAGTGAGGTGTTACTTCAATGTATAGAGCCTTAGTTAGAACCACCCGGAGTACTGTGTGCAGTGTGGGTCCCCTTACCTCAGAAAGGATATTATTGCCGTAAAGTGAGTGCAGCCGAAGATTCAGCAGACTTGTTCTGGGGGTGTCGTGCGAGACTATTTTATGAAGAGAGATTGGACAAATTGGAAAAATGCTGGAAAAATTCAGCAGATCTGGCAAGATCCATGGAGAGAAAAAACAGTTAACCTTTTCGACTCTTCCACAGAGCGAGCAGATTTTTTTTCCCAGCAATTTCCATTTTTCTTTCAGATTTCCCGCATCCACAGTATTTTAATTTAATTTAAATACGTGACTCTTTTCCAATCGAGGTCACGAATACAGTGAAGAGGTGAATGCCTAAAATATCACAGCCTTGGTGAGGCCACACCTGGGGTACTGTGTGCAGTTTTGGTGTCCTCATCTGAGGAAGGATATCCTTGCTATAGAGGGAATATGGCAAAGGTTTACCTGGCTGATTCCTGCAATGACAGGATTGTCGTATGAGGAGAGATTAAGTTAGTTAGGATTGTACTCACTGGAGTTTCGAAGTAAGTGTCAATACAGTACCTTTATGAAATATAACATAAGAACATAAGAAATAGGAGCAGGAGTAGGCCATCTGGCCCTTCGAGCCTGCCCCGCCATTCAATAAGATCATGGCTGATCTGTCGTGGCTCAGTTCCACTTTCCGGCCCTCTCCCCATAACCCTTAATCCCCTCTCTTATCAAAAACCCATCAACCCACTTCTTGAAAATATTTAGTGAGGCAGCCTCCACCACTTCAACGGGTAGAGAATTCCAGAGATTCACCACCCTTTGAGTGAAGAAGTTCCTCCTCAACTCCGTTCTAAAACGCCCCCCCTTTATCTTGAGGCTGTGCCCCCTAGTCCTACTGTCTTTTTTGAGCAGGAAGAATCTCTCCACCTCTATCCTATCCATCCCATTCATCATCTTATACGTCTCAATGAGATCTCCCCTCATTCTTCTAAACTCCAACGAGTACATGCCTAGTTTATTCAGCCTCTCCTCATAGCTCAACCCCCTCAATGCCGTATTTATACAATTTTTCTTGTGAGGGGTATGATTAAAATTCAGCTCTGTTTACATGGTGTGGCTTTGTCTACAGCAGGCAGCTCACATGCTGAGAATGCAAGGCTCATGATTGATCTGAGATAATAGGGTGTTTGAATCAGAGTTAATGTATTTTTGTTCATTTTTGTTTTTCACCTGGGGTTTCAGAGTAGGGTTTTGATTGGGTTGATTGACAAGAGGCAGAGTCATGTGCTAATGGGAGGAGTAAATCTTACTGGAGATCTCATAGAAACTTATAAACTTCAAACAGGATTAGACAGGGTAGATTCAGAAGGAATGTTCCCGATGGTGGGGGAGTCCAGAACTAGGAGTCATAGTTTGAGGATAAGGGGTAAACCTTTTAGGACCGAGGTGAGGAGATATTTCTTCACCCAGAGAGTGGGTGAATCTGGAATTCACTGTCACAGACAGGAGTTGAGGTCAAAACATTGGTTAAAGGGATCAAGGGATATGAGGGGAAAGGAAGATCAGGATATTGAATTTCATGATCAGCCATGATCATAATGAATGGTGGAACAGGCTCGTAGGGCAGAATGGCCTATTCCTGCTTCTAGTTTCTGTATTTCTATGACCCTCATGAGTGAGAGTAATACAAATAACTCTCATTTAATTTGCATTTAACCTGTTTTGTTGTCCTTTACCTCTTTGGTAGTTATCTATCGATGTTTTCCTTTTGGTGAAAAGTTTACAGCTTGGGGGTATAAACTAGTGTTGAATCATATCTGATTAGCTTTTGTACACCTCCTTCTGATGTTCTGTCTTACCCATTGCCCAGTTTAAATTGAAATCTTATTGTATTGAAGACAGCCTTAACTAAATCTAGAGTTTCAGTAGCTGTTTCACATTTCTCTCTTATTGATGGACAACATTTATTAAATGCTGATGCACCATTATGCTGTTTAACTAAATCTGATTTGTTGTTTGATTGCTAAGTCTAATTAATATGGCTTTCTCCCCAGTTGTTGGTTCTGGGGCATGGCTTTACAGAATATTGTCCTGAAACAGTGTGCAAAGGTTGGGGAAAGACTGGAGAAGGACAATAAGTCACAATGCTGATTTAAAAAGCCAGTACAGCCATGATGGGCTGAATGGCCTCTTTCTGCAACTTAACAATTCTGTGATTGATTTTGTCAACACGCTCAAGAAATGGGTTATCTTTTGGACACAGTTTGTGATATATCTAAATGATTTGGAAGAAGATGTAGCTGGTCTGATCAGTAAGTTTGCGGACGACACGAAGATTGCTGAGTTGCGGATAGTGATGAACATTGTCAGAGAATACAGCAGGATATAGATAGGCTGGAAAATTGGGCAGAGAAATGGCAGATGGAATTTAATCCAGATAAATGCAAAGTGATGCATTTTGGTAGATCTAAGGCAGGGAGGACACTAAGGGACAATTTTAGCATGGCCGATCAACCTAACCCGCACATCTTTGGACTATGGGAGGAAACCGGAGTACCCGGAGGAAACCCACGCAGACACGAGGAGAATGTGCAAACTCCACACAGACAGTGACCCGAGCTGGGAATCGAACCCAGGACCCTGGAGCTAGATCCTTAAAGGGCCTGGCAACACAGGTGAAAAAGGTGGTGAAGAAGGCATATGGCATGCTTGCCTTTATTGGTCAAGGCATAGAGTATACAAGTTGGCATATGATGTTGCAGTTATATAGAACGTTGGTTCGGTCACATTTGGAATACTACATCCAGTTCTGGTCACCACACTACCAGAAGGATGTGGAGGCTTTGGAGAGAGTGCAGAAAAGGTTTACCAGGATGTTGCCTGGTATGGTGGGTCTTAGCTATAAGGTGAGTTTGAGTAAACTAGGGTTGTTCTCCCTGGAAAGACGGAGGTTGAGGGGTGACCTAATAGAAATTTATAAAATTATGAATGGCACAGATGGGGTGAACAGTTGGAAGCTTTTTCCCAGGTTGGAAATGACAAACACAAGCGGTCACAGGTTCAAGGTAAGGGGGCAAGGTTCAGTACAGATATCCGGGGGACGTATTTTACACAGAGGGTGGTGGGGGCCTGGAATGCACTACCAAGCAAGGTGATTGAGGCAAACACGCTAGGATCATTTATGACTTACCTAGATAACCACATGAACAGACTGGGAATAGAGGGATACAAACGGATGGTCTAGTTAGAAATACATGATCAGTGCAGGTTTGTAGGGCTGAAGAGCCTGTTCCTGTGCTGTATTGTTGTTTGTTCTTTGTTCTTTGTTTTGTCAGGAGACTGACGAGTGTAAGCTGCAGTAACCCAAGGCATGAGGATAGATAGATAGATTCAGTAGCCGGGGAATGCATCAATTAGAGGTCTTTAGCATGTGTCTCCTGCTACTTGTGCTGTGAGAGTATCTCCACAGCACACACACAATTGTCCAGCTTTTAGGAGCAGGGAGATTAAAAAGAGTTTCTGATGGAAGTGGGAGGTGAATCTTTTGGCAGGAGACAAACATGCAGAGATGAGCAGAGATGTAAGAGGAAATCTGCAGGAGGGTTAATCGTGCAAGGAACAGAATTTATAGTGGAAGTGACAGAAGGAGCAAGTGAAGAGTTAGCAAAGGAACCTCTCGCTGGGGAGGGAGTGATTAATCTGTATGTAGATGGAGCCAGGCAGTATGTCAATGGCCAACCCTACATGGCATGGGCGATGGTGAATGATGAAAGAACAGTGATTGCAGGAGAACAAATCCCAGGGAGCAATTCAGCCCAAGCAGCAGAATTGTTAGCTTTGACCAATGCTTTAGAATGGAGTTAAGGAATGTGTTCACAGACAGCCGATAAGCCTTTGGTGTAATCCATGGCTACCTGACAGCCTGGGGAAGAAGGGGATTTGTAACATCTAGCAGGGAACATACCCAGCATGAACCTCTAATCAGGAATTTATTTCAGGCAGCTCCCAGAGCCTTAGAAGCTGCAGTAATATAAGTACAGGCCCAACGGAGGATTTCTACCCCGGCCCAAGAAGAAAATAGTAGAACAGATAAGGCAGCTAAAAACCTGTTGGAACAGAATTTGGAAGGAATCCAAACAGCAAGAATCCCAATAGCAGCACCAGCCAGGGAATCACAGATATTGATGTGAAACAGATTCAAGAACAGGCGAGAGAGGAGGAGAAACAGGAATGGGAATAACATGGAGGACAAGAGAGGTCAAGGCAGTATATGGAGAAGGGAAGACAGAATAACCCCAGAAGTAATACAACAGCGGCATATCATAGATAAGCAGACATGGGCAGGGACCGCATGTACAATCTTGTCAAAGGTGCCTGCAGTGCACTCCAGTGGAACCAGATTGTCCCTGCAAGGTCAAAATAAATAATCCACTACAGCCTAAAGAACCAATGGAAAAGTTACAGATGGATTTTACAGGGCCCTTACCCAGAGTGCAAAGAAAAACCTGTTACCTGGTAATTATTGATGAGTTTACTCGATGGGTAGAGGAATTCCCATGCAGAGGTGTTACAGTCAAAACAGTGGCTTTGATATTAGTAAATGAGACAATACCCTGGTGGGGTATGCCTCTTCAGTTAGATTCAGACCAGAAAACCCACTTCACAGGGAAAGCTTTAAGACAAGCTTGTAAAATATTGGGAACAAAGTAAGTATTTCATCTACCATGCCACCCCCAGAGTTCAGGAATGGTAGAGCGGCTGAACAGGATGTGAAAGAGCAGTCTAGCCAAGGCTATTTTGCAGGAAGGAAACAACTGGGTGCGAGCTTTTCCTGCAATGTTGTTATGACAAAGGGCTACTCCTTAGCGAGGAACAGGGTTAACCCCTTTTGAATTGATGGCGGGAAGAGGAATGCGCCTCCCAGAGAATGCAACATCAGGTGGGGGTGAAGTTACCAGGTCCATGTGCCATTGCATGAGATATTTAATTAATTGGTTACATTCTCTTAAAGGATAGGTGGTTATCTTACAGCCGCACAGAGATTGGACGAAACTAGCAAAGGAGAACATTCCTACGTTACTTACACCAGAGCATAAGGTAATCGTGAAACGTATGACATACAGAAAAGGGCTGGGGTCAAGTGGGGAGGTCCTCAACATTATCATTGAGGACACACATTTATTCTGCATTGATCAGAAACCCAGGCTGCGGTGGTGACACTGGACTCAATTAAAACCTTATCTCAGTAAGGTTTGGTGTCTCAATAAGTAATCCTGAAGGGCTAACCATCAGGAGATCACCCCAGTGGATTTATAATCCTACTGAACAGGGGGTAATAATGGCTCTTGTAGTAGCTTGAGAACTTTGCTGAAGTAATTTGAATTTTGTAGATTAGCAATTGGATTAAGCCAGATAATAGCACAAAATAATCAGGGTAGCATCAGAGGGGAAGAGATAGGAATGATTGAATTGATAAGGAACTAACTTAATGCTGCAAAGCATCAGACTTATGTTTTATAAAATTGTGAGAGCTCTTGAAAAAAGAAGACAACCAAGTGGCATCCCAACAGCAAGACAACGGGATGACACCTAACATTGATGACAAGGAAACCACACCAAGTATACCGTGATGTAATGCGAGATATAATTGAATTTTGCTGGTTTAAAATTGACTAACAGTCGAAATTTGTGTAAAGGGAGAATTATGGTAATTTTTATAACAAATGTATGTGTTTCCATTCTTTTTCTAGTATTGAATATGCAGATATTGGCTCAAACGGGACCAGCATCCAAGATCATTTAGCATCTTCATCAGGAACCACAGGTTAATACTTATATTTGACACACACACAAGGACATTACATATTAGGATTCTTATGTTAGGAGGTAAGGAAGTAGTCTCACAGCAGTGAGGCCTGTGCAGGAAGGCTAACTGTACGTAGAGGTACACGCTTGTTTATAATAGGATCAATTCCTAGTCTGGATTTAAAGCAGCGTCTACACCGAGAGAAATCTATTGCACAGAGAAGTTGGGAAGTTCTAGGAAAAACTTGGGATAAGCAAAAATGATTATACAATAAGCCCAAGGAGTGTGCTGCGCCTGAACTCACCCAGTAATAACCAGTCATGCAATACATCGTATTACTTCATTGAACCATAATATCCAATTTAAAAATGATACATTGGTTTTGTGGAGGTAGAGCCTACACTTGGCTCCCCGTTGGATGGAAGGGATCTTGTTACCCTAAAGAAATTTCCGCACATATAATCTCCCTGGTCTGCCAAGACGCAGCGAGTTATGACAGAAGGCGAATGGTTTTCAGCATATTTACCCAGCACAATATGGAGTGGTTAAAACAATGTGAGAGATAATTGTGCCCTCCATTGGGAACAAGTTGCCAGTACAGAAGCTGCTCTCGCGATGATCAATGGTGAGATAGTTGCCATGCATACAGAGGGATTATTAATGGCATTGGATAGCGTCTTGGCAGCAAGGGGAGGGACATATGCAGTAATTGGATGCACTTACACACCAGACAGTTCAGCAGACATAACTAATCTGGTTGTACACATCAAAAAGGAGCTGGGGAAACTCAAAGACCTTGAACCATTTACCTTGCGTGGTTGGCTGTCAAGCTGGATAGGCTCTCCGGCAACATCAACCCTGGAAGGGATTATATTATTTTCATTGTGACCCTAGGAGTAATTGTATACCTGATCAAATATGGAAGTGCACAACTTTCTAAGTCCACAGAGGGAATATCAAAAGTTGAAATACTTAGTAAAGACTAAGATTAGCTACTTACTTCAATTAGTGGCCTTAGCTGGTCGTTGGCCAATGGCCAAAAGAGGGGACTAATGTAGGGAGGTTAATTAGGCTAATGAACACATAACCATAGACTTAGGAACACTAACATGATGCTAATTTTAGAATGAATGATCTTGGGCTATGGGAATGTAAGCCAGCCAAGGCAGCTCTGTAGGATTAACAAATATTTCTCATTTAAAACATGTTTTTTGAATGTACAAGGTGGATGTGTTACATTTTGTGAAACTTCAGTCAGTGATTAAATACAGCAGGCCCTGATAGGAGAAGAAAGGAACAATAGACCTACTGAAAGTAGTAAAGCTATCATCAGTGATCAGGAACATGATGGCTCCCAGTGCTAGCCTTATGAACATGTTATACAACTCAGAGAGATAACGCAGGTGGTGAACAGACATGAAGAATTTCTCAGGGTCAGATGAGAATCATATGGGTTCAATTCAGTGAGAATTATTTCACTGTCCAGTGTCGCATATTGCTGGGCAACAGAAGGGAGGTAATGTCCGTAATTTAATAACAAATGAAACCCCATTAGTTTGTGATGTGTATTGTTATTGGTTGGAGTCAATGACAGGATGATTATTGATTAATTTGTGTTAATGTTCACTGGATAATGTCCACCGGAAAGGTGGGCAATATGAATTTGAGGAATCTACAATTGCTTTCACAGGGCCATTGTTCTTCAGACTGATATCCGGCTGCCCACATTCTATACCTTGAGCGCAGAACTTCCTCATATCGTTCTCCCATTTGATCGTTTGGTTAAATAAAGTCACGTCGTCTCCATCAATATACTTTGAGACTTTGTGTTTAGTTCAAGTCTGAGCAAATAAATAGCCTTGAGATGAAACGCCCGTCAACAATTCTAATACAACATTCTCATTCCCATCCTCCTAATAGGCTATTTAAACCTTTCCCTGTAGCATTAGCTAACCACCTCACGAGATCATTTGCTTCAGCCCCATTGAGGTGCAACCTGTCGAGTCTGTACAGGTACAGCCTCTGTCAGAGCCAGTCCCAGTGTCGCATGAATCTAAAGCCCTCCCTCCTGCACCATCTCTCTATTCTACATAAGAACATAAGAAATAGGAGCAGGAATAGGTCATCTAGCCCTTCGAGCCTGCCCCGCCATTCAGTAAGATCATGGCTGATCTGAAATGAATCACTAAGCCTGTATTAGCTCTAAGATAAAAGCAAAGTACATATTCCTCAGTTTTGCTTTCACTGAGCACTGGCCTTTGTTCCCACTATTAACACATTCTGCTATCTTACTTTATGCTGCTACTAGCACCTTCTTTAGTCCTTAATACCAGCATTAACACTCCCTTTGTCTTGTGTCCATGTCATCTTTAGCTCTAACCTATCCCTGACCTTCTATTCTGCTCCACCTGCTCCAGCACCCCCTGTCCCCTGCCCCTACTCCCAACTATATAATTCATCACATTCCTACCCCTCTTCAGCTCCAAAGAAGTCACATGGACTCGAAACATTAACTTTGTTTCTCTCTCCGCAGATGCTGCCAGACCTGCTGAGATTTTCCAGCATTTTCTTTTGCTCTGTCCCGCTTTCATAAACCCCTCTAAATCTCTCTGTCTACCTTTGCTGCTGGTTCCAGTATGGACCCGTGGCTACTGGATGTCCATCCTTACTCCTTGGAAGGCTCTGCAGAATTTCAATGACCTCCTTGACCCTGGCACCAGGCTGGCAACATACCATCCGAGACTCATGTCTAGGGCCACCTACAGAAATGCCCGTCTTGTCTCTTGACTACCGGATCTCCTGTCACCTATTGTTTTCCCAGTCTTCCCCCTGTACAGCTGAGCCAAGCCTAGTGCTACGAACTTGGCAACGGCATTATACCCCAGAAGAGTCACCGACGTCAACAATATTCACCACAGGGGAGCATGATGCGGGGGTGGGGGGGGTTCCTGTGCCACCTGCTGGTTCTCTTTGACTGCCTGGCAGGTCACCCATTCTCACCCTGCCTGTACACCATGCTGCACTTTCAGCTGGTGGATTCACCGCAGTGATGGCAAATTCTGAAAGCTCTAACTTGAGCTTCTCCAACTCATGGCATGTTTGTCTGCCACTCAAAAAGAAAATGCACAGAGCTGTTCCCTCCCCTCGTGGCACTGAGTCCAACACACAAGAGCAGGAGGATCCCAGGGGTCTGTCCCTGACCTCAGCGTTGGCTGTTACTGGCGTGTGACCTAACCTCACTGCAGAGTGTTTGGAAGGCTCCAGTGCTCGTCCACCATCCAGCAGATCATCCACTGCGGGCATGCGGAATGTGTGCGGGGCATTCAGGAACCAGGTGGGGTGGGGGAGAGGTGGGTGCTTCACCGGGTACCGATCAGGAGGGGCCATCTTGGCTGACTATATTTTTTATGTACTGACCTCTCCTGACGGAATGCGTCACCATGGGGCTGACCATCCATCTCGGATCCAATCCATTCCCACAGGTACTGGACAGGAATTCCCAATTCAGCCCTATATCCAGTGGGATACTCAATTTATTGATTGCCGGCACCCACTGGGAGGAGGGAGGGGGAGCAAGCCTGTCGCAATTCTCTCTGGCCCCTGCTGTGATCTCCATTTCTTCAATCAGCCTCTCAGATCTGCCCCTTCTAGAATTTTCCATATTTACCCCTCATGTTGCTTTCGGTTTCGCTCATGGGCCGCACGGTGGTTAGCATTGCTGCCTTGCAGCGCCAGGGACCTGGGGTCAATTCCGGCCTTGGGTGACCGTGTTTAGTTTTCACATTCTCCCTTGTGTTTGTGTGGGTTTCCTGCCACAGTCCAGAGATGTGTAGGTTAAGGGGGTTAGCCATGGTAAATGTGTGGGGTTATAGGAATAGGGCAGGGGAGAGGGCCCTGGTAAGATACTCTGTCAGAGTGTCGGTGCAGACTCAATGAGCTGAATGCCCTCTTCTGCACTGCAGGGATTGTATGATTCATCATTTAAATAATGATGTGGAGATGCTTGCTTTGGATTGGGGTAGGTACAGTAAACTCCACTAACCTGACGAAGGAGCAGTGCTCCGAAAGCTCATGATTTCAAATAAACCCGTTGGACTTTAACTTGATGTTGTAAGACTTCTTATGTTTAAATAATGAACTATCTTGCATTTCCGTCATGTCCTCAGGATATTCCAAAACACTTGACAGCCAATGAATCATTTTTGAAGTGTAGTCACTCATATAACAGTGGCGGGGGGGAACATAATGGCCAATTTACACAGGAGACATCCACCAATACTATGATCACAACCAAGTTTTTTTGGCTGTTTCATTGGGAGGTAAATATTGGCCAGGACACCGAGAGTAACAAGCAAGTAACATCTGAAATTGTCCAGCCTTCTGACCCCACCCCTGTGTCTGAGGTGAGTTGGTTCCTAGGGGTTAGAGGAATAGTGCCATGGGATCTTTTAACATCTACTAGAGCAGGCCTCTCTTTAATATCCCACACAAAACATGGCACCTCTGACAGTGCAGCACTCCCTCAGTGCTGAACTAGGATTGACGGTCTGGATTGTGCACTGTACTCCCTGGTGTGGGACTCAAATCTGTGACCTTTCGGCCCCAAATAAGAGGCTGGCATTTGGTAAGGCCCGAGGCCTAGGCCTACTTGGCTTGAGTGACAGCGGAGAAGAAATTACACTTACACGTCATATTTTATTAACATTTTAACAAAAAAAAATCCATAAATAGTCACAGACGTATCCCGCTCGGTGTCTGTTTTCATTTTAAAAACCCGCGAATTTGACCCCTCAGCCTGACAGTTCAGTCCTGTTTGGTCCCTTTTGTTAACCAAAACGTGGGGAGGGCAAGTCTGATCACATGCTCCGTTCCGCTGCTGCAACTCCGCTCCGTTGATGGTGGCACTCTGTGTCACTTCTTCTGAGAGACCGTCATTTTCCGGAGGCCCTTTATTCGAATTAGCAACTCGTTAATAAAATCCTGGACCAGAGCAGGTGGAAAAAGAAAAGACATTTTAACTCTCAGAGTTTTCCCTTCTCAATGGGGAATGCTGATGTTTATACATACTGCAGCAAAGCACATTGAAAAATAAAAGTAAAGTTTATTTATTGGTGTCACAAGTAAGGCTTACATTAACACTGCAATGGAGGTACTGTGAAAATCCCCTAGTCGCCACGCTCCGGTGCCTGTTCAGGAACACTGAGGGAGAGTTTAGCATGGCCAATACACCTAACCAGCATGTCTTTCAGACTGTGAGAGGAAACCGGAGCACCCGGAGGAAACCCACGCAGACACAGGAAGAATGTGCAGACTCCACACAGACAGTGACCCAAGCTTGGAATCGAATCCAGGTCCCTGGTGCTGTGAGGCAGCAGTGCTAACCACCGTGCTAAGCGTTCGAGATGATAGATATAAATAAATTGATTTTAATTCACTGCACTCTGTAAATTTAAGCCACTCTGCTGCCAGTACCCCATTATGGAAGGAATATTCCCATCCCACCCGCCACGGGAATTGTGGGACGGCACGGTGGCACAGTGGTTAGCACAAAAACGGTTGACGATGGGCAAGCCGTTGATGTCATCTATATGGATTTCAGTAAGGCGTTTGACAAAGTCCCCCATGGTAGGCTGGTAGAAAAGGTTAAGGCGCATGGGATACGGGGTCAGGTAGCTAGGTGGATTGAGAACTGGCTGGGCAATAGGAGACAGAGGGTAGTTGTGGAGGGGACTTTGTCCAGCTGGAGGCCAGTGACCAGTGGTGTGCCGCAGGGCTCAGTACTGGGACCTCTCCTCTTTGTAGTCTACATAAATGACTTGGAAGAGAGCGTAGGTGGTGTGATCAGCAAGTTTGCTGATGACACCAAGATGGTAGGGTTGGTGGGTACTGAAGTGGATTGTCAGGTGATACAACAGGATATAGATAGGTTGGTGCATTGGGCAGATAGGTGGCAGATGGAATTTAATCCTGACAAATGCGAGGTGATGCATTTTGGAAGGAATAATGTAGAGAGGAGCTATGTGATTAAAGGTAGACAAATTAGGAGTATAGAAACACAGAGGGACCTGGGAGTGCAGGTTCACAAATCCTTGAAGGTTGTGACACAAGTGGAGAATGTTGTCAGGAAGGCTTATGGAATGCTAGCCTTTATAGGAAGAGGTATAGAGTTTAAAAGCTGCCGTCTAATGCTTCAGTTGTATAGAACGTTGGTTAGACCGCATTTGGAGTACTGCGTCCAGTTCTGGTCACCTTACTACCGGAAGGACGTGGAGGCTCTGGAAAGAGTGCAGAGGAGGTTTACCAGGATGTTGCCTGGCATGGAGGGGTTGGGTTATGAGGAAAGGTTGGAGAAACTGGGACTGTTCTCTTTGGAAAGACGGAGATTGAGGGGTGACATGATAGAGGTATATAAGATACTGAAGGGAATAGACAGGGTCAATAGTGAGAGACTGCTCCCTAGATTGGTTACGAATACAAGAGGACATGATTTAAGGGTGAGGGGGGAGAGGTATAATTTGGATATGAGAGGAAGGTTCTTTACGCAGAGAGTAGTGGGGGTATGGAACGCGCTACCGAGTGGGGTGGTGGAGGCGGGAACGTTGGACTCGTTTAAGGTTCAGTTAGATAGGCACATGAGTGAAACGAGGATGGAGGGTTATGGTAGGGGTTATTGAATAAGGGTTAGAACCTCGGGAGACACCGGAAAGGCAGGCTTGTGATTAACGTTTTTGTCTTTTCACTCCGCAGGTGGAGGTCCACCTCGTTATCAAACGAGGGGCATGCACACGGTGGGTCGTGCGTAGGCTGCTCCTGGAGGTTCCGGGAGTGGCCTAGTACTTTGTGTCGGTGTGTGTGCTTGATCCTGGACCGGTAGACGGGTGCCGCAACAGCTCGGTGACCAGCACTGCTAGCTGTGCAGATACATGGATTTGGGCCTGTGTCTGTGGGAGTTTGTGCATTCTCCCTGTGGTTGCGTGGGTTTCCTCCGGGCGCTCCGGTTTCCTCCCACACCCCAAAGATGTGCTCTTAGGCTGATTGGTTTTACCAAATTGACACTATTCTCCCCTGAATCTGGCTAAGTCAGGGGTTCTATTTGTAGATACGCAGGGTAGAATAGGTGTAGGGTGATGCGGCGGCGCAGGCTTGTTGGGCCGAAGGGCCTGTTTCCCGTGCTGGGTTGTTCTTTGTTCTTTGTTCTTGTTCTTGTAAATGTGTGGGGTTACGGGGATAGGGCCTGGGTGGGAGAGTTGTTGGTGCAGCCTCGATGGGCTGAATGGCCTCCTTCTGTAGGGATTCTATTTCTATGACAGGGATCATGTAAAGGTCTGTTGACCTCGGGTGGGATTTTCCAGTCTTGAGGTGAGCATGCCTGGAAAATCCTGTTTACCCATCACCCTGTGCTCACTGACCCGATGTTGATTCCCACAAGCAGTTGTAAAATTCTCACACTCGTTTCCCTATCCTTCCTGTGCCCCACCCATTCTCTGTACACTTTCCACAAATTATCGCACTGTCTGCATTCCTACCACCCTGGCCTCTTCACCATCCCTCTGATCCTCCATTGGCCATCGTGCCTTCGGCCGCCTCGGTCCTGAGCTCCGGAATTCCCTTCCTAAACCTCTCTCCACCTTAGCTTCATCCTTTAAGACCTTCTTTAAAGCCCATCTTATTGACCAAGCTTTTAGCCCTAGTATTCCATTTCTTTGGCACAGTCTTAACCTTTAACACAGTGGCACAATGGTTAGCACTGCTGCCTTACAGCACCAAGGACTGGGGTTCAATTCCGGTCTCGGTTCACTGTCTGTGTGGAGTTGGCACGTTCTCCCTGTATCCGTGTGAGTTCCTCTGGGTGCTCCAGTTTCCTCCCACAGTCTGAAAGATATCTGGTTTGGGTTGATTGGCCGTGCCAAATTGACCCACGTGTTAGGGGGATTAGTAGGGTAAATATGTGGAGTTACAGGAATAGGGCCTTAGTGGGACTGCGGTCGGTACAGACTGGGATTTTTTTAGATGGGCTGAATGGCCACCTTCTGCACTGTCGCGATTCTATCAAGATTGATCCGATGTTTAATTTTGTGACTTTTAGGGGGCATCTGAACAAATTAATGAATGGAATGGGAATAGAGAGATATGGAAGGATGGGGGCTTTTAGTACAGGCGGGCAGTATGGTCGATGCAGGCTTGGATAGCAGGAGGGCAGAAGGGCCTGTTCCTGTACTGTAATTTTCTTAATAAAACTGAAAGAGGAAACACTGGAAAATCTCAGCAGGTCTGGCAGCATCTGTTTTGAGTCCAGATGACCCTTTGTCAAAGCATAATTTTGTAATTTTCTTTGTTCTTTGTCTGATGGGCCAGGACTTTTCAGGTGGTGGGATTTCCCTTCCCGAAGCATGAGTGGTCCATCTACTCCGCATCCATTTCACACTCAAATAGGTGTTACTCGGCTGGAGGTGGAAATTCTGTTCCTCGCTTAATAGAAATCCCACTTTAGTACTCTGTGGTCTCAACAGCGCCAGAAGCTGCAGTGGACAGGACTGGGACTACATGCAATCCCCCAGAGTCTAGAATTCAAGTGTGCTCTGGTGGTCTCAGGACAAGAATGGCAGGGGAGGCCTGGAGGTGGACAGAGAGGCATTGGTGTATTGGCAGAGAGTCTCGAATGGGGTGGGAATGTGTTGTGGTCATGGGATGGGAGGAGGTCCTGCAGTTACTAGGCTTTAAGAAGGAGAGGGGGTGTACCCAAAGTTAAAAAGGGGGTTGCTGGTGAATGGCATGGTGGCACAGTAGTTAGCACTGCTGCCTCACAGCACCAGGGACCCGGGTTCAATTCTGGCCTCGGGTGACTGTCTGTGCAGAGGCTGCACGTTCTCCCCATGCCTGCGTGGGTTTCCTCCGGGTGGTCCAGTTTCCTCCCACACTCCAAAGGTGTGCTGGTTGGATGGATTGGTCATGCTAAATTGCCTGTTCGTGTCCCGTGATGTGTAGATTAGGGGGATTAGCAGAGTAAATGCATGGGGCTGGACCTAGACCTGGGTAAGATGCTGTGTCAAAGAGTGGATGCAGACTTGATGGGCCGAATGGCCTCCACCTGCACTGTTGGGATTCTGTGACAATAAGTGGCTACTTAAAGGCATGAATTGGGCTAAGGGCAGGCAGCCCACCTGAGGCTGCACCTGCCCCAGTGTTAAACTGCTGAGAGGTCGGGGTAGGTGGGAACTCCAGGCCTCCCCCACTGCCCTTGCCCTGAGGCCAGGATTGCATGCAATCCCAGAGTCCAGGAATGTGGGTGGGGATTGTGTTTTCAGATTTAATTTGACACTGGGGACAGAAAGGCACCAAGACTTGAGAGATAGAGTAGCCGGAAATTTTTGGATCTCCACAACGTAAGTCAGAACACTCCAGCTATCCCTGCCCCCGTCACTGCTGCCAGCAGGAATGTGGCACTCAGCCAAAACTTCATGCAGTGCTGTGAGACTGGAGAACCCCAGCTCTGGGCGAGGGTGGAGAATCCAGCCCATGGTTTCTGGCTCTGAAGGCAGCCTACCATTGGCCAGTGCCAGAACCTTCCATTCTGCTGATGTCTGGGGGGTTTCATGTGCTCCGCACCCTTCACCGGCAGGGAGTCACCGCTGGAGGGGCTGGAAGATTCCACCAGCGGGAAGGGCCAGGAGGTTTGGCCAGCAAGTATTATTATTATTATATTAGTTTGTGCTACATTGCGTTAAAATGTTATATTGTTGTTACGTTACATGTTTTGGCCTCATATTGATCTAAAGATTGTGCACTGAGAATATAAACAGAAAGTGCTGACAAGAGAAACAGAGACAACAGTGGAATTTGTCCAAAATGTTTCTAAGTATCATAACAGCGTGAAAATGGGAGTCCTCCGGCTGGTCTCATGCAGACCTTCTGCCAACCCCCACGGACATCAAACCCCCACCCCCCCGCCCTTCTCCCCCATCCACCATCAGCGGCTTTGCTACACTCCCCCCCCACCCGCCCAACCCCAACACACCAACACAGGTCACCGGCACTGGGGCATGAGGACCCTTTGGCTGAGTCCCCTGCCAGATCCCTAATATACGTTCCCCGCCCTCCCGTTAGGACCCCCTTTGTGGCCCACCCCCTTGCGGAGCCCCCCCCATCATGCCGTTGAGGAGTTGGGGGGGGGGAAGCAACCATTACATCGGGGCAGCACAGTGGCACAGTGGTTAGCACTGATAAATTGCCCCTTAGTGTCAGGGAGGTTAGCAGGGTAAATATGTGGGGTTACGGGGATGGGGCCTGGATGGGATTGCAGACTCAATGGGGCGAATGGCCTCATTCTGCACTGTAGATGCTATAATTTTATGTCAATGCAATCAAATCTCTGTTAACAGACCTTGCTCCCTCTCTGGATGCTGAGCCATTCTCTCCGTTGAGTTGAGATGGTAAGATCACACCCAACATTTCTGATCCAACATGATCCCGGGAAATATCTGACTTGGAATGTTAACTCTGTTTCTGTCTCCACAGACATTATGTGGGTTTACTATCAAATAAACTGGTTGGACATTAACCTGGTGTTGTGAGACTTCTTACTGTCTCCACAGACGTTGCCAGACTTGCTGAGTTTTCACAGCCCTTCCTGTTTTTATTCCAGATACTCAGAATCCGCAGAATTTTGTCTTTATTTCAGTGTATGGGTATTCTTTGGTCTTGGTAACCTTTCCACATTTCAGCAACAAGCTGCCCTCTGTTAATGCAAAGACAGGTACTGAAGTTTCCTGGGCTGACGATGCTTTGCATTTCAACAAGTGACAGCAAGGGGGCAACCTTGCACCATTTTAGCTTCACACATATTCAGCTGCAGCTGAAAATATTGCCATTGTTTTTCTACAAAGCATCTATAGTACAGAACCAGGCCATTCGATTCAATACAATTCAACTCCCACCTTACTTCACATCAGCATAATCTCCTAATCCCTCCTTCCCTGTGTTTAATGAACTCCCCCTTAAATAACACCTGCACAATTAGCCTTGTCCGATCCATGGAGGAGTCAATTTGACATTCTATCCACTCTGAGGAAATAAATTTCTCCTGATTGCCTTTTGGATTTTTTACTAACGCACCTCCCCCTTGCCACCATCAGGTTTAGATGCCCCAACAGTGGGCACATCTATACTACCAGGCAAGGTGGCACAGTGGTTAGCACGACTGCCTCACAGCACCAGGGACCCGGGTTCAATTCCTGGCCTTGGGTCACTGTCTGTGTGGAGTCTGTATGTTCTCCCCATGTCTGCATGGGTTTCATCCGGGTTCTCCAGTTTCCTCCCAAAGTCTAAAAGAAGCGCTGGTTAGGTGCATTGGCCATGCTAAATTCTCCCTCGGTGTACCCGAACATGCGCCAGAGTGTGGTGACTAGCGGATTTTCACAGTAACTTCATTGCAGTGTTAATGTAAGCCTACTTGTGACCAGTAAAGAAACTAAACTAAGAAGTCCTAGACACACAGAAGCCCACCACAGATACATTGAAACCCCCAGACACACTGAACTCCCCCCAAGACAGACTGAACTCTCCTAAGTCACACTGAAGCCCCTCCCAGACATATGGAACCCTGGGCTCACCCCACCCCCCCAACCCCAGACATATTATACCCCTTACACTCCCTCTTGCTGTTTCTGTAAGTGAGGCAAATAAGATGAAGAGATCACTGAGGAGAAGGTTTTACTTACGTCTGTAGGTTTACAACATTCGTGTAGCATCTCCTGGGAGGGGAGAGAAAAACATATGTTCAATTTAAAGCAAAGACAACAGTAACACTGCGCGAGAAAGATCTGGCCACGTCCAGTGCCATGGTTTTCATCTTCCCTACAGGCCGTTTTCCCACGTGCAGCCTGACCTGGTGGACCAAGCGGTGAAGAACCATTGCAGCATTGGAATAGGAGACTAGGCTCCTCTTTGTGAACATCACCATATTTTAACAGAGAACAGAATGGGATAAATACAGATAGACCTCTATCTCTGTATCTTTGAGCTAAGGTTCTGTGTGATGTAAATTAACCAAGCCCCCACCCCCCACCCCCGGCCCCCGGATCATTTGTTCCTCTCTGTAAGAGAGTCTCTGATCAGAACAAATGAAACAGAACGGAATGGCGGATTTGGATTTGAGGCTGGAATGTTTTCAGCTGGAAGGCAGACTTACAGCAGCGAGCCATTACCTGGAGTTTGGAACGCTGATCTTCATCCGAGATTTCTAGCAGTTCGTCAATGTCGATCTCCAGTTCTGGGATTTCTTCCTCCTTCGGAAAAAAGGAAAGTATTGATGGAAAACTCGGGAACAGACAGCTGGATGAGGGGACGGGGGGGGGGGGTGGGGGTGTGGCGTTGGGGGGGGTGGTGATGTAAGGATTGGAATCCAGTCAAGCAGTGGATTCTGAAGTGGTTTGTGATGTTCGTATCCTTGTGAGAGGGAATGTATTCCGCCAGATTTAGTTACACAGAATAGCCATTGCCTGGCTCTTATTCAGTCTGCGCCAATGGCTAACTTGCAACCTTGGGGTGGGCTTCCCTTGTGCCCCGGTTCTGAGTGCGACCCACGAGACATTTTATTGACCATTGCCCAGGCGCAGGGTTGACACATTCCATTGATTTCCATTTAGGTAGATTTACCTTCCTTCCGATATGGCTGAAGTGATCGCACATCAGACAAGGACATGTGAAGTGCGATGCGTACTGATTATTCACAACATTGACTGGATTCGCTCCGGATTAGTTCTGTGCACTCCGTGTAAAAGAAATTAGGGATGCGCAATAAATTCCGGCCTAGCCAGCGAGGCCTGAATCCCATAAAATGAATTTTTATATAAATTATTGATGGATTACTTTCTGATTGACGGTGAGCGCTCCCTCTGAGTCCAAAAGGTAAATATTTCTTTTGAGTTTACCATTAGAAGTTAATAGCTCTATTAATATATAAATGACTAAACATTCTTTGTTACTTAGGATCTCTACAGTGCAGAAGGAGGCCATGCAGCCCATCGAGTCTCACTGGCCACAATCCCATCCAGGCCCTAGCCCCATAACCTCATGCATTTACCATGCTAGTCCCCCCCTGTCACTAAGGTGCAATTTAGCATTGCCAATGCACCTAACCCGCACATCTTTAGGCTATGGAAGGAAACCGGAGTAGTCAGAGGAAACCCATGCAGACATGGTGAGAAGGTGCAGACTCCGAAAAGACAGTGACCCGAGCCAGGAATCGATCCCGGCTCCCTGGCGCTGTGAGGCAGCAGTGCTAACCACTGTGCCACCATGCCACCCTAGTTATGATATATTTGGCTTTTTTTCAGTGTATTTAGTCTTACTCATGGGATTGTGGTTAGAACACATTGCTGATTCCAATCCTGCAGCCCAGTGAGATGAAGGAGGGCCACTCATATGGCACACTCACCAGCCGAGGATGGCCATCACTGATCTGGTCTGTTCCATAGCACTGTGCTGTGCTGGTGTTTGTGCTATATAGAAGCATGATTGGTCCACCATCTGCAAATACCTGCCGGATTCTCCCCAGATTAGCTCTGTGCACTGCATGTCAGAGAAATGAGGGATGGGCAATAAACTCTCGCCTGCCCAGCGAGGCCCACATTCCGTAAATGAATCCTGGAAGAAATTATTAACAGGCTGCTTTATGATTACACTAGGGAAATGCTGAGAGATCTCAAACCTGGAGTTAATAAGGCAGCTAATGTGCTTGGGATTGCAGCAATGTACTCAGGCCTCCACTCTCCTGCCACTCACAGTAACATGCTCAAGTACATACAGCGATTCCCATTGATCCTTTAATCATAGAATTCCAGAAGGAGGCTATTCAGCCCATCGAATCTGCACCAACCATGGTCCCCCCAGGCCCTATCCTTGTAACCCCATGTATTTACCTTAGCTAATCCTCCTGACACTAAGGGACAATTTAGCAAAATAGGCCAATCCACCTAACCCACACATCTTTGGACTGGACGGGTGGCATGGTGGTTAGCACTGCTGCCTCACAGCGCCAGAGAGTCAGGTTCAATTCCAGCCTCAAGTCACTAAATGCATGGAGTTTGTGCAATCTCTCCTAGTCTGCATGGATTTCCTCCGGGTGCTCCGGTTTCCTCCCTCAGTCCAAAGATGTGCAGGTTAAGTTGATTGACCAGAATAAATTGACCCTAGGATTAGGGGGATTAGCAGGGGAAGTATGTGGGAGTACAGGAATAGAGCCTGGGTGGGATTGTGATTGGTGCTGAATCAATGGGCTGAACGGCCTCCTTCCGCACTGTGGGATTCGTGGCAGGAAACTAGAAACCAGACACAGGGAGAATGTGCAGACTCTGCACAAACAGTCACCCAAGCCGGTAATCGAACCCGGGTCCCTGGCGCTGTGAGGCAGCAGTGTTAACCACTGTGCCACCATGCTGCCCCTCAGTTCAGGCCCCTGATTAATATCCAGGCCATAGTCACGTGCAACCAGCAACTCACAATTGTAAACAACGCAAAGGGGGTGACCCTTGATCCCAATAACTTTGTGCTGTCGTGCGCATCATGAAAGAGGAATTTGCTTCCTTGGCACCAAGCTCTCGTTTAAAAATTGAACATGATAAGTTATCTCGGCCTTTATTTCCAGCCCGCAACTGAATTCCTCACTTTAACCAGCGGACTCTGGTGGGCCACCATTTATATTGATGAGGATTTTGTCAAAATAGTAAGAGTTATTTTGATTATTTTTCCACGGGAATGCAGGAACAGGAGGAGGCCATTCAGGCTGGTTCTGTTATTAAGTTAAATATATGTTTCAATTCCATTGAGGATCCTTTGTTCTATCTCCCTTTAAACTGTCAGTTAACAAACATCTGAACAAAGGGAAGAAATTGCTGACACCTTGGCCAAAATCTTTATATCCCTCTCTTTAGCCACGGGCAAGGTAGTAGAGGATTGGCGAGTAGCTAATATTGTCCTTCTATTTAAGAAGGGCAGAAGAGACAATCCCAGAAATTGCAGGCATGTGAGGCTTACATCAGTGGTAGGGAAATTATTGGAGAAGATTCTTAAGGACAGGATGTATTCACATCTAGAAGCGAATGGCAGCACGGTGACACAGTGGTTAGCACTGCTGTCTCACAGTGTCGGGGACCCAAATTCGATCCCTGGCTTGGGTCACTGGTTGTGAAGAGTTTACATGTTCTCCCCGTGTCTGCGTGGGTTTCCTCCGAATGCTCTTGTTTCCTCCCACGGTCCAAAGATGTGCAGGTTCGGTGGATTATAGGGTCTGGTTAGGATTGTGGTCAGTGCAGACTCGATGGACTGAATGGCCTCCTTCTGCACTGTTAGATTCTTGGATTCTAATAGGCTTATTAGCGATAGGCAGCATGCTTTTGTGAAAGGGAGTTCCTGTGTGGGAAACTTGATTCAGTTCTTTGAGGAAGTGATAAGAAAAATTGATAAGGGCAGTGAATGTTGTATAAATGGACTTTAGTAAAGCCTTCTATAAGGTTCCTCGTGGCAAGCTGATATGGAGGAGGAGTTGTATGGGATCCAAGGTGTACTGGTAAGATGGATACAAAACTGGCTTGAGCATTAAAAGCAGAGAGAAGGGTGCTTTTCTAACTGGAGCTCTGTGAGAACTGGTGTTCCACAAGGATCAGTGCTGGGGCATCTGTTCTTTGTAATATATATATATAAATGATTTGGAAGAAAATGTAGGTGGTCTGAATAGTATATTTGCAGATGATACAAAAATTGGGGGAATAGCAGGTAGTGAGGAGGATTGTCAGAGGATACAGCAGGATATAAATCAACTGGAGACCTGGGCTAATACATGGCAGGTGGAATTTAACCTGGACAAATGTGAGGTGATGTGATTTGGACGGTCTATTGCAGATGGAAAGTATACAGTAAATGGGAGAGCCCTTACAAATATTAGCATACAGAGGGATCTAGGTGTGCAGATCCACAGTTCCCTGAAAGTGGCAACTCAGGTGAATAAAGTAATCAAGAAGGCATATAGAATGCTGGTCGTCATCGGTTGGGTTGTTGAATATAGGAATTGGAAAATCATGTTGCGCCTGTGTAAGATTTTGGTTAGGTCACATTTGGAGTATTGTGTACAATTCTGGTTGCCACACAACTGGAAAGATATTGATACATTAGAAAGGGGGCAGAAGAGATTTACCAGGATGTTGCCTGGTTTGGAGGAAATGGAGTATGAAGAAAGGTTGAACAAACTTGGATTGTTTTTACTGGAGCGTTGGAGGATGAGGGGGGCCAGGCCTGATGGAGGTTCAGACAATTGTGACAGGCTTGGATAGAGTGGACAGTCAGAGTCTTTTTCACAGGGTCGAAGGGTCAATTACTCAGGGGCATAGGTTGAAAGTGAGAGGGGGCAAGTTTAAAAGAGATGTAAGGTTTTTCACATAGAGGGTGGTGAATGTCTGGGACGCGCTGCAGGCGGAGGTGGAAGCAGATTCTGTGACAACGTCCCAGAGGCATGTGGATAGACACACAAATAGGGAGATAATAAAGGGATATGAAGCAAGTAGAGGCAAGAAAATATTAGATTAGAGAGGCATTTGTGTCGGCACGGGCTTGGTGGGCCGAAGGGCCTGTTCCTGTGCTGCATTTTTATATCAATCTGCTTTGAGAACTCCAATTGTTATTCACTATCCACAGCCTTCTGAGGCAGAAAGTTCCACATTTCTACAACATTGGTGTGAGAAAGTGCTTTTCAAAAATTCACTTATGGGCATCGCTGGCTGGGCCAGCATTCATTGCCCATCCCTAACTACCCTCCATTTCAGAGGGCATTGAGGAGACAACCACATCACTATCCCTTCCTGAAGTCCTCTGCTAAACATTCTGGTTCTAAATTTAAGATTGTACCACCTTGTTCTTGATCCCTTCTCAAAGCGTTTTTCTCAAGTTCCCTATAGTGTCCTTTCAAAACGTCAAACACCTCATTCATATAGAAGGATTACAGTACTAATGGAGACCATTCGGCCCATTGTATCTGCAAGGACTCGCTGCAAGAGCAACTCACCCAGCTTTCCACAGCCTGGAAAATTCTTTCCTTTTCAGACCATGATCAGATCCCCCTCAAAGTACAAAGAACAGTACAGCACAGGAACAGGCCCTTTGGCCCTCAACGCCTGTGTGGATCACATTGTCTTAAGTCAACAAGCCGTCTGTGTCCCCCTATTCCCCATCTGTTCACGAGTCTATCCAGATAAGTTTTAAATGTCGCTAACATGTCTGCCTCAACCACCTCACTTGGCAGTGCATTCTAGGCCCGCACATTTCTAAAAGCTTTTTAAGTCTATTTATTAGTGTCACAAGCAGGCTTACATTAATGCTGCAATGAAGTTACTGTGAAAATCCCCGGTTGGCACACTCTGGCACCTGTTCAGGTACACTGAGGGGGAATTTAGCATGGCCAATGCACCTAACCCACACACCCTTTCAGATTGTGGGAGGAAATCGGAGCATCCGAAGGAAACCCATACAGACATGGGGAGAACGTGCAAACTTCACACAGACAGTGACCCAAGCTGGGAATTGAACCCACGTCCCTGGTGCTGTGAGGCAGCAGTGCTAATCACTGTGCCATTGTGTCCCCCCACCCAAGCCGGTGACCATAAAAGTGGGAGTGGAGGTGGGGGTGGCTTGCTGGTCACCATTACACACCCTCGTGACAAGCAGTCACTGTGCAAGCTCGCAAAAATAAAAGACAAAGGCAGGGGAATGCTCCCAGGCTCAGCCTCCTGAAGCCAGGCCTAGGAATAAGGGACAGAGGGTCGAGGGACACCGGACAAACAGTCAAAATAAGGGACAATCCCAAGGGACAGAAAGTTGAGGGACACCAGACAAACATTCAAAATAAGGGACAATCCCTTAAAATGGAACAAGTTGTTGCAGGAGGGGATGGTAGCACGGACAAATAGCAGATAGGGGCAAAGGTCATGAACCAAGGCTAAGGGGAGTTGGAGGTGAGCAGTCAGGTGACAAAACCTCCAGAATTATCTCCAACCAGAATCAACAGAATGAAGTCATGACGTGGAGATGCCGACATTAGACTGGGATGAGCACAGTAAGAAGTCTCACACCACCAGGTTAAAGTCCAACAGGTTTATTTGGAATCACGAGTTTTTGGAGCACTGCTCCTTCATCAGGTGAGTGAAACCAATGAAGGGGCAGTGCTCCGAAAGCTTGTGATTCCAAATAAACCCGTTGGTCTTTAACCTGGTGGTGTGAGACTTTGCACTGTCTCCACAGAAGTGAAAGAATCATAGAATCCCTACAGTGTAGAAAGAGTGTTCATCTAGTCTGCACCAACAACAATCCCATCCAGGCGCTATCCCTGTGTATTTATTCTGCTAATCTCTCTGACACTACGGGACAATTTAGTACAGCCAATGAACCTAATCTTTGTACTGTGGGAGGAAGCCGGAGCACCTGGAGAAAACCCACACAGACACAGAGGGAATGTCTAAACTCCGCACAGACAGCCGCTCGAAGCCAGAATTGAACCCGGGTCTCTGGCGCAGCGTTTTTAACCACTGTGCCTCCGAGACCAATAAAACAGGTGACTTCCTGGCTCTTTTCATTTGACCTGACCACAATTCGCTTTTAACTTGTCATTAACATGGCTCTCTCAGTGTAATCGATGAACCGGAACCTCTGTAATAATTAATATGGTCAGGGGAATGGAAGCAAGGAGCACTTTCCATGAAACACGCCAGGGCTAAACTGTGCCAAGATCGTTATTGGGAGATTATAGATCTTCTTGTATGTTACAGGTCAGTTAGAGAGACAGTAATGGATGTATCCGTGGAGATCACATTGCAGAGTAGGCCTGGCTTATTAGAAGTAGTCAATCTCCAGCTGCAAAAAGCCACACAAGAAAAATATTGTACTCTGAGAGGCCCCACTACCAATAAGTTCCAGCCCAAAGTAACAGCACAATTCAAAAATAAAAATAAACTAACATTCTTATCTCTTCCACAGTTTAAATTATAATGGGAGTCGGCGTGAAAGCTGTCTACTGTTATTTAGTGGAAAAAGAGTTCCCAAACTGGACTAACTGTGATATATCTGCAGGACTAGGAAGGTCATAAAACCATGAGATAGAGGAGCAGAATTAGGCCATTTGGCCCATCGAGTCTGCTCCGCCGTTCAATCACTGTTGATAAGTTTTTCAACCACTTTCTCCCACCTTTTCTCCATAACCTTTGCTCCCCTTACCAATCAAGAATCTATCTCGTCCTTAAATAGACTTAGTGACCTGGCCTCCACAATCTCCTGTGGCAATGAATTCCACTGTTTCACCAGAGATAGTGAGTCACATATAAAGTCACGTCCAGACTGTTATTCCATTAAAGGATACAGTTTCACCCTCACCATTATCAAATCACAATTACCCTTCCCAAGGGTTGACCATGGGAAATCCTGTTCATTATCCAGACAGCTAATTATAATGAAATGCTCTTTAATTCAGAATAATGAATATATAGGCTGAGTTACATGCTTGAATGTAATCAAGGGTTTCAGATGGTTTAAATATAGAATAATTGATTCACTGAAATGGGTTACAGACTGAAATCTAATCAAGGGATTTGGATGGTTAAAATATAGAATAATGGATACCCGGGACTGAGTTACAGACTGGATTCTAATTGAGGAGTTCAGGTGGTTTATACACAGAATAATGGATACGTGGGAGTGAGTTACAGACTGGATTCTAATTCAGGAGTTCAGGTGGTTTATACACAGAATAATGGATACCCAGGAGTGAGTTACAGACTGGATTCTAATTCAGGAGTTCAGGTGGTTTATACACAGAATAATGGATACCCGGGAGTGAGTTACAGACTGGATTCTAATTCAGGAGTTCAGGTGGTTTATACACAGAATAATGGATACCCAGGAGTGAGTTACAGACTGGATTCTAATCGAGGGGTTCAGATGATTTATATATAGAATAATGGATACCCGGGAGTGAGTTACAGACTGGAATCTAATCGAGGGGTTCAGATGGTTCATATATAGAATAATGCATACCCGGGAGTGAGTTACAGACTGGAATCTAATTGAGGAGTTTAGATGGTTTATATATTGAATAATGGATACCTGGGAGTGAGTTACAGACTGGAATCTAATCGAGGGGTTCAGATGGCATATATATAGAATAATGGATAACCAGGAATGAATTACAGACTGGAATCTAATTGAGTGGTTCAGATGGTTTATATGCAGAATAATGGACACCTGGGATTGAGTTACAGACTGGAATCTAATCAAGGGGATCAGATGGTTTCTACATAAAATAATAGATTCTCGGGAGTGAGTTACAAACTGAAATCTAATCGAGGGGTTCAGATGGTTTATATATAGAATAATGGATACCCGGGAGTGAGTTATAAACTGGAATCTAATCGAGGGGTTCAGATAATTTATATATTGAATAATGGATACCAGGTAATGGGTTGCAGATTGGAATCTAATCGAGGGGTTCAGATGGTTTATATATAGAATAATGGATACCCGGTAGTGAGTTACAGACTGGGATCTAATCGAGGGGTTCAGATGGTTTATATATAGAATAATGGATACCCAGGAGTGAGTTACAGACTGGAATCTAATCGAGGGGTTCAGATGGTTTATATATAGAATAATGGATACCCGGGAGTGAGTTATAGACTGGAATCTAATCGAGGGGTTCAGATAATTTATATATTGAATAATGGATACCAGGTAATGGGTTGCAGATTGGAAACTAATCAAGGGGTTCAGATGGTTTATATATAGAATAATGGATACCCGGGAGTGAGTTATAGACTGGAATCTAATCGAGGGGTTCAGATAATTTACATATTGAATAATGGATACCAAGTAATGGGTTGCAGATTGGAATCTAATCGAGGGGTTTAGATGGTTTATACACAGAATAATGGTTCCCTGGGAGTGAGTTACAGACTGGAATCTAATCAAGGAGTTCAGGTGGTTTATACACAGAATAATGGTTCCCTGGGAGTGAGTTACAGACTGGAATCTAATTAAGGGGATCAGATGGTTGTATATAAAATAATAGATTCCTGGGAGTGAGCTAGAGACTGGAATCTAATTGAGGTGTTCAGATAATTTATATATAGAATAATGGATACCGGGTAATGCGTTACAAACTGGAATCTAATTGAGTGGTTCAGATGATTTATACATAGAATAATAGATACTGGGGAGTGAGTTACAGACTGGAATCTAATCAAGGGGTTCAGATGGTTTGTATATAGACTAATGGATTCCCGGGAGTGAGCTACACAATGAAATGGCTATCCAGAAGTGAGTTATTTACAGGTTGGAATCTAATTGATGGGCACAGATGGTTTATATGTAAAATAATGGATACTCTGAAGTGAATTACGGACTGGAATCAAATTTAGGAGCTCAGATCCTTTAAATATAGAGTAACAGATACCCAGGAGCGAGTTACAGACTGGAATCTAATCGAGGGGTTCAGATGGTTTATATATAGAATAATGGTTACCCGGGAATGAGGTACAGGCTGGAATCTAATCGAGGAGTTCAGGTGGTTTATATATAGAATAATGGATACCCGGGAGTGAGTTACAGACTGGAATTTAGAAATTAAGAATCCAAAACTGATACTGCATGATGTTGGCAGAAATAGCAAAAGGTACACTGTTGATAAAGTAACCTTTCAAAGCACACAGCTGTTTCACAAGAGTAACCACTCCTGGTTGTGATTGAATGAGTGACCTGACATTGTGCTGGGCCAAATCAGGAACAAAATCGTTCATACTTGAGCTTTTGTAGTTTGCCCTCAGTACTTGGAGGAGATTGTACAGCTGTAAACAGACACAAACACACAAAAATATACACACACACACACACACGTGCTATCAAACAAGCAGAAAGATACACGAACAAGTTCATATACACAAGCATATACATATTCGGATGCAATGTCAACTACACATGCATGCACTAATAACAGAAGCATATGCTTTCAGTGTAAACAGGAACAGGCACACTCACTCACACCATTCCAAACATGCACATACAGCCCCACTTATATATTAATTCACAAACACACTAGAAATCACACTAATGCTATATGCACATGCAAAAAACATATCCACACGTACAAAAAACATACACACGCACATACACTCATACAGACACATACGCCAAAATTCTACCACCTCGCCCACCACGGAATTGGAACAGCCGAGGGCGGACAGTGGAAATGTCCATTGATTTTTTTTAATCAAGACCTGTCCATGGAATCATAGAATCCTACAGTGCAAAATGAGGCCATTTGGCCTTTCAAGTCTGCAACAATTCTTTGACAGAGCATCTTATCCAGGCCCTATGCCAAAAACCCATGTATCTATCCTCCCAATCTACCTAACCTACACATTTTTGGACACTAAGTGGCAATTTAACATGGCCAATTCACCTAACCTGCACATCTTTAGAATCATAGAATCCCTACAGTGCAGAAAGAGGCCATTCGGCCCATCACATTTGCAACGATAACTATCCCACCGAGGTCCGATCCTTATAACCTCACCTATTTACACTGCTAATACCTGGGTACTAAGGGCAATTTATCACGGCCAATCCACCTAACCACTCTTTAGAGTGTGGGAGGAAACCAGAGCACCCAGAGGAAACCCACACAGACATGGGGAGAAACTGCAGACTCAGCGCAGTCACTCGAGGCTGGAATCGAACCCTGGCACTGTGAGGCAGCAATACTAACCACTGTGCCACCACGAGGGTGAAGATTTATTTTGAACAAAGGGAATGGTTCACTTTCCTCTTGCCTCCATAGATATCCTATGTTTCCTCACTGCCCTGGAAGAGGGAATTACCTGTCAGTTGGAGATGAGGAAGGAAGGAGCCCATCAACCTCTGATGCCATTCTTCACAATGGACTACAAAACAGATCTGATTACCAAGGGGGTGAACAGTAGCATAGTGGCAATGTAACTGGACTAGTGATCCAAAAGCTAATGCTCTGGGGACACAGGTTCAAATACGACCACGGCAGTTGTTGGAATTTAAATTCAATTAATAAAATTGGTGACAAGAAGCTACTATTGATTGTTGTTTAAAAACTGGAAAAGGTCGCTGATGTCCTTAGCTTGTCTGTCCTACCTGTGAATGTGGGTGACTCTCAACTACCTTCCTGACAAGCCACGCAATACGAGGGCAGGTAGAGATGGGCAACAGAGGCTGCCCCTGTCAGCCAAGCCCACATCCCATCAAAGAGTGTTGGGCAAAGAGTGTTAAAAATATATATTTCCAGTGGGCGGCATGGTAGCACAGTGGTTAGCACTATTGCTTCACAGCTCCAGGGTCCTGGGTTCAATTCCTGGCTCAGGTCACTGTCTATGTGCAGTTTGCACATTCTCCTCGTGTCTGCGTGGGTTTCCTTTGGGTGCTCTGGTTTCCTCCCACAGTCCAAAGAGGTGCAGGTTAGGTTGATTGGCCGTGCTAAGAAATTGCCCCAAGGTGTCCAGGGATGCGTAGGTTAGAGGGATTAGTGGGTATAATGTGTAGGGGATATGGGGGTAGGGCCTGGGTGGGATTGTGTTCGGTGCAGACTCGATGGGCCGAAGGGCCTCTTTCTGCACTGTATGATTCTAGATTCTATATTATCAGTTTGAGGTTGCGGCTTGTGTACTAGTTATGTCAGCGGACTAGTTTGTGAGTTACCAAGATTAGTAAAAATGAGTGTGAAAGCAAGTTAGAAACATAGAATCCTTCAATGCAGAAGGAGGCCACTTGGCCCATCAAGTCTGCACCAACCACAATCCAGGCCCTATCTCCATAACCCCATGCATTTATCCTAGCTTGTCCCCCAACACTAAGGGGCATTTAATCATGGCCGATACACCTAACCCACGCATCTTTGGACTGTGGGAGGAAACCAGAGCACCCCGGAGGAAACCCCTGCAGACACGGGGAGAACATGCAGACTGCACACAGGTTAAGCTCTTCCAAAGACCTCCCTTGTTCACTAATGTCACAATTCCACAGCGAGGATTCTTGACTGCTCACTGAAGGAGCCTAGCATACAGGTTGTTGAGATGTATCATACCAAGAAGAATCGTACTGTGCTCAGTTCTGGTTGCCTTATTACAGGAAGGATGTGGAAGCCATTGAAAGGGTGCAGAGGAGATTTACAAGGATGTTACCTGGATTTGATGGCATGCCTTATGAGGATAGGTTGAGAGAGCTCGGTCTTTTCTCCTTGGAGAGACGAAGGATGAGGGGTGACCTGATAGAGGTGTATAAGATGTTGAGAGGTATAGATTGGTTGGATCCTCAGAGGCTTTTTCCCGGGGCTGAAATGGTTGCCCTGGTTTAAGGTGCTGGGGAGTAGGTACAGAGGAGGTGTCAGGGGTAAGTTTTTCACTCAGAGGGTGGTGGGTGAGTGGAATCAGCTGCCATCGGTAGTGGTGGAGGCAAATTCAATAGGGTCTTTTAAGAGACTTCTGGATGAGTACATGGGACTTAATAGGATTGAGGGTTATAGGTAAGCCTAGTGGGTAGGGATATGATCGGCGCAACTTGTGGGCCAAAGGGTCTGTTTGTGGTATAGTTTTTTCTATGGTTCGATAAGAATGTCCGCCATCTTCCTCCTTAGGGCAACCAGGGATATATAATAAATGCCAGGTCTCGCCCCCATCCCTGGCAGGAGAAAATATGAGACTTCCATTGTTCATGTTCCATTTGTGGAGCTGATGTTATCAAGGCCCCGGAATGTTCCATGTCGTGTCAGCCACTGCTACATCATCCGACGGGGAAAACTGAAGCTCACTGTGTTTGTCCAAAAAAATAACCTCCATTCAGTGCCCAATTCACACAGATTCCTTTTATTTACGACGTGAAGGCAAACGGCAGCTTGGGAAGGCTTTGCAGAAGGCAGCCTTGTTCACAGACATTTAACCCTCGGAGGTTTGACGGCAGGAGCGAGGGTTTAAGTGGCTATGTTTCAATGCGTTGCCTGTCTCACCCATTCTGAGTTAGCTCGTTGTGCATTCAAGTCACACTGCGGAGAGACATGAGCCTGTAACCCAAACTGACACCGCTAGAACTGCACTGTCAGAGGTGTCAAGATGTTGGGGCAGCACAGAGACGCCTCACAGTGCCAGGGACCCAGGTTCAATTCCAGTCTCGAATGCAGACTGTCTGTGCGGAGTCTGCACATTCCCCCCATGTCTGCGTGGGGGTTTCCTCCGGATGCTCCGGTTTCCTCCCACAGTCTAAAGATGTGCAGGATAGGTTGATTGGCCATGATAAATTGCCCCTTAGTGTCAGAGGGATTATCAGGGTAAATATGTGGGGTTATAGGAATAAGGCGTGGGTGGAATTTTGGTCAGTGTAGACTCGATGGGCCGATTGGCTTCCTTCTCCACTGTAGGGATTCTATGATTCAATGTTAAACCAGATGGCCATGTCTGTCCTCTCCCTAGATTTGGAGATTAAATAGCACTAACCTGAAAAACAAAAGCCCAGTCGTTCTGCCCAGTATACCGGCTAATATTTATTCCCGAAAACATGGCACTAAAATAGATTAACCCATAGTTGCTTGGAGGACTTCACTGGACAAATTTAGTGGAGGCAGCGGCCTAGTGGTATTATCGCTAGACTATTAATCCAGAAAAATCAGCTGATGTTCTGGGGACCAGGGTCCAAATCCCGCCACGGCAGATGGTGGAATGTGAATTCAATAAAAAATATCTGGAATTAAGAATCTAATGATGACCATGAAACCATTGTTGATGGTCAGTATAACCCATCTGGTTCACCAATTTCCCTTAGAGGAAGGAAATCTGCTGTCCTTACCCAATCTGGCCTACATGTGACTCCAGAGGCACAGCAGTATGGTTGACTGTCAACTGCCCTCGGACAGTTAGGGATGGACAATAAATGCTGGCCAGCCAGTGACGCCCATGTTCCAGGAATGAATTTTAAAAAATTGACTGCTTCATTTCTTACACTACAATAATGGCACCATCCTCGGGCTGTAAAGTCCTTTTTGGGGGTGGGTCCTAGGATTGTGCCAAGCACTCTAAATGCAAGCAATGGGGGAAAATAGAGGTCTAGAAATGCAACCAGTCACGCACTGTCCAAGGGAGCTAGGAATAGCTCTGTTGCTGAATAAATGGACTGGAAGTCTATAGGAGTTGATTTGGGGAATACTCCAAACTCTCAAGGCCGGTTAAGATGGGTTGTGGTGAATCGCACCGAGCTCCAGACAGAGGCACAGTGTTCAGCTGGTGGACAATGGACAAGGTAAAGTACTCGGAAGCAAAGGTTAAAGTCATGTGGTTTGTGTTAATCTCCTAGTAAGCAGAGCAAAGGAACTGAACACTGCTGGGATCACGGGTATGATGGGGAATAGTGAACTGAAGCACAATTTATGAAGTACATTGTATAAATTTATTATTTGTGGAATCCCACAGCACTGATGGAGGCCATTCAGCCCCATCTTTCCTTGCCAGCTCAGAACACAATGTCAATTCCTCACACCACGCAGGTAAGTTTAATTCATGTCCATTGCCCTGTTGCCGAAAGAAACAATTGTCCTCTCTTCATTCCCCCCAAACTCCTCATAATTTCAGAGTACTCCAGCTTGTGGAGATGTCAATTTACAACTGGTGGCCATTTTAAGCCTTGGCTTTGTGTACAGGATGTTGGGGAGGGTGTTGTTAGGAGTGGGGGAAGGGGACATAATGGGCATCATCTTGTTGCAATAAACCAAATCAAATTTCCCAAATATTCCAGCTCACCTCTGCCCCAGCAAAGGCAATGATCCAGACAAGATCACTTGACCAATCTGAAGTGCAGACTGGCTTGTGTAACCTCATTATCCCTGCCCTCAATTTGTATTGTATCAGGCACTCTCTATCCTTTGGTAGTGTCACAGAGGGAGAGTTAAAGTGAGGAGTTGAACTGAGGGCTGTTTTCTTCTTCTATTTGCTTACAGTGACACAGTGGTTAGCACTGCTGCCTCACAGCACCAAAATCCCGGGTTCGATTCCCAGCTTGGGTCACTGTCTGTGTGGAGTCTGCACATTCTCCCTATGTTTGCGTAGGTTTCCACCGGGTGCTCTGGTTTCCTCCCACAAGACGTGCTGGTTTGGTGCATTGGCCATGCTAAATTCTCCCTCAGTGTACCCAAACGGGCGCCAGAGTGTGGCAACTAGGGGATTTTCACAATAACTTCATTGCAGTGTTAATGTTAGCCTACGAGTGACATTAATGAATAAACTTCCTGCACCTAGTGGTGCGCTAAGGCAGACTTTCGTCTGTGTCCATGCTTGTAATTCCCGGAACAGGTCTATCCTCTTGTGGCTCAGTGTCAATTTTTATTCAATTATGCACCTTGGGATGTTGCCGGGACATATAGCTCTAGGGGGCGCCACTCTATATCAAGCATGGCTGACCAGGAGTCTCTCCTTCTTTTACCATCAGCCATTGGTGTGTTTGGAAGGATTTGTAGGTTAAAACACATAAACTGCTTGACTGATCTACGAACATATCTTAATTGGCCATCAAGTCCTGGGGCAGGACTGGAACGCAGTGCTACTGGCTTAGAGGCTCAGTCATAGAATCATACAGTGCAAAAGGAGGCCACTTGGCCCATTGAGTCTGCACCCACCACAATCCCACTCAGGGCCTATCCCCGTAACCTCATGCATTTACCCTGGCTAGTCGCCCTGACACTAAGAGGCAATTGAGCATGGCCAACCCATCTAACCCACACATCTTTGGACTATGGGAGGAAACAGGAGCACCCAGGGGAAATCCATGCAGACACGGGGAGAATGTGCAGACTCTGCACAGACAGTGACCCGAGAGTGGAATTGAACCCAGGTCCCTGGTGCTGTAAGGCAGCAGTGCTAACCACTGTGCCACTCCTGAAGGCTGTTATACAGACAGTGTTACCATGAGTTGATGTTGGATGAAGATTTAAAGATGGTTGGATAATTCCCTTGTTAGCAAGCCTTAATTGACGTGTCAGAGATCAGCAGTAAAACTTGGCGTAAAATGAGTGAGTGAGGGAGTGCAGGAGATGCAGAATTAGTGCAGGGGAGAGAGACCTTGACAATTAAATAGTTAATCTGAACTGGCAAATCTCTGATGGGATCTGATGGGGTGGCACAGTGGCACAATGATTAGCACTGCTGCCTCACAACACCTGGGTTCGATTTGCGTGCTTTGGATCACTGTCTTTATGGACTTTGCACATTCTCCCTGTGTCTGCCTGGGTTTCCTCCGGGTGCTGCAGTTTCCTCCCACAGTCTGAAAGAGGTGCTGGTTAGGTGCATTGACCCGAACAGGTGCCGGACTATGGTGACCTGGGGAATTTCACATTAACCGCATTACAGTGCCTGACTAATAAACTTTACTTTAAGCTCTGACTTATCACCTGTGCCAATTATCCTGTGCTCAATCAAGACTGCACGTGCTAAAATTTAACAGTGCTAGAGAAATGCAACAACACAAAGTTTCATAGAAGACAATGATTCACCAGTTAAACTTTGCACCTTGGTGCAGAATAGCCTCATCAGGGAAGCAGTCAGGAATACTCATACCCAACAATAACAACTAAAAGTCACGAGTGGGAATCAAGAGCTAATGACTAACTGGAACCTAATCATCCCTTGCCCGGCAGGAAATAAATTTCAGTATTTCTCTGATTCCTCTATTGACCTCGCTTATTTCCTGGTAAGATAAATGTTCACTACCAGGTGTCTTTCACCCCTCCTACTGCAGGTGGCTGGACTTTTAGCAGCTGAAGCAGCACGGTGACACCGTGGTTAGCTCTGCTGCCTCACAGCACTAGGGACCCGGGTTCAATCCCGGCCTGGGGTCACTGTCTCTATGAAGTCTGCACATTCTCCCCGTGTCTGTGTGGGTTTCCTCCACAGTCCAAAGAAGTGCAGGTCAGGTGGATTGGCCATGGCAAATTCTCCTTTAGTATCAGGGGGATTGGTAGGGTAAATATACGCAGCAACCCTGATAGAGATTGGGTGTGATGCTCTGTTGGAGATTGATGGCCTGAATGGCCTCCCTCTGCACTTGATGGCCTGAATGGCCTCCCTCTGCACTATCCAAGATGGGGACATGAGCTAACTCACTATGGACTGGGTAACATTGAGTTCAACAATGCTGGACAATGAACTTTTCCCTCTTTCTTGGCCCCCATTTTTGTTTCCTTGTTTTGTCCCAATAAAACCCCTTCCCTCCCCACCACATGGCCAACTGTCATTCGTTTTTGTCCTGTTAACACATTTCATTATCCTTTCTTTACACCATTTATTCGTGAGCATATCATGTGACCATAAGTGAATAGAATTCTTTTATCAAGTTGGATGGTGAAGCAGTTGATTCTGAGATCAGGGTCCCATATCTCAGTCAAGTTAACTGGTATGAGAGATGAGGAGGCAAGAATGGAGAGGGAAACATTACAAAAAGGAAAGACAGTGGACAGGCAATGGCAGGCATTCAAGGAACGAATGGTCGATCTCCAGAAGTTGTTTATTCCTATTTGGCACAGAGTGGAAAGGGAACTGTGGCCAAACCATAGCTTACAAGGGAAATTAGCAAGAGTATTAGATTCAAAGGAGAAGCGTACACATTGGCAAAGAAAAAAATAATGAATCTGAGGATTGGGAACAGTTTAAAATTCAGCAAAAGTGGACCAAGGGATTGATTAAGAAATTAATTAAGAAATTAATTTAAATTAAAATTAAGAAAGGGAAAACAGGTTGTAGCGGGGAACATAAAAACTGACTGTAAAAATATCCACAGGCATGTAAAGAGGAAAAGATTAACAAAATGAATGTTTACTGTCAGAAACAGGGGAATTCATAACGGGGAACAAAAATATGGCTGAGAAACTTAAATTCGCACTTTACTTCTGTCTTCACGTGAAGACATGAATAATGTACCAGGAGTTCTGAGAAACGCAAGTTTTAATGAGGAGCCGCAATAAACCAGTATTGGAAGAGAAATGGTTTTGGGTTAGTTAATGGAATTTGAACGCGAGTAATCTCCAGGACTTGATAATGTTCATCCGAGAGTGGCCCCAGAAATAGTAGTTAGTGTTCGTTTTCCAAAATTCTTTGGACTCTCGATGGTTCCTAAAGATTGGAAGATAGCTAGTGTAAGCCCGCTATTCAAAACGGGAGGTAGAGAGAAAGCAGGGAACAACAGACCAGTGAGCTTAATGTCGATAGTCAGGAAGTTGCTGGAGTCCATTATCAAGGATGTCATAGCACAGCATTTGGAAAGAGGTGATATAATCAGGCAAAGGTATTTTCATAATTCGCAGACACCATTTTATGCTTTTTGTGACAGATTTGTAAAGTTTTTTTTAATTTAATGCATATCATGAAGTTCCATTTTCAAGGGTCTTTATTGCAAAGCTACCCATTCACACCCAAAGGCTGTGAATGCACAAATCCTCTGCATTTCCATGGCAACAATCCTACTGAATGTGGCTACCTGCTCTTCATTTGAACTGGCCCGTTGGATGCTGTCATAAGCTGAATAGCATTTAATGACATCATTTAATGGTAGAGTCCACCAGGAATGACGGGGAGAGAAAGAGGGAGACACCCCTTTGACCAAAAGAGAATAAAATAAATGTCCTGGGGAGGGCGGGAGAATTTTACAAAGGAACCTCCAATTCCTATTTAATCTTATGTCTAACTTTGGGGTTATTAATACAGTTTGGGAACACTCCAAACTGAAAGGTTGTGGAAAATGCGTTACCACTTATAAAGGAGAAATCATAAATCAAAAACACTTCTCTGTTTACGGACTGGTTATGAGAAAACTCAAGGCTGTTTAAATTAATCCCCATCCTGTCCATGACATCTGACTCTTCCCTATCCTTCCTTGACTTCTCCTTCTCCATTTCAGACAATAGTCTGCCACCTGACATTCACTATAAGCCCACGGACTCTCATAGCTACCGTGACTACATTTCCTTTTTTAGGGGTGGCACAGTGGTTAGCATTGTGTCTTCACAGCGTCAGAGACCCGGGTTCAATTCCCGGCTTGGTTCACTGTCTGTGTGGGGTTTGCACATTGTCCCCATGTCTGCCTGGGTTTCCTTCAGGTGCTCCGGTTTCTTCCCACAGTCCAAAGGTGTGGAGGTTAGGTGGATTGGCCATACTAAATTGCCTCTTAGGGCAGGATCTTGTGGGCTCAATCACCCCAAAGACCATAAAATCCCACCGGAGTTCAACTGACCTTTCTATTGTCCACCCCTTGCCCGCTCCAATTCCCCTGGCGAGTGTGACGGTAATATTCTGGCCTTAGTGTCCAAAGATGTGCAAGTTATGTGGATTGACCATGCTAAATTGATGCTTAGTGTGTCCCAAGATGTGCAGGTTAGGGGGATTAGCCATGGTAAATGTGGGGGGTTACAGGGATAGGGTAGAGGACTTGGGTAAGATTTTCTATCAGAGAGTCAGTGCAGATGCAATGGGCCAAATGGCCTCTTCATGCATAGCAGGGATTCTATGATTTTATGATTCCCATAAGGACTCTATGCCAATCTCCCAGTTTCTTTGCCTTCATCACATTTGTTGGCCAGTGCAAACTTCCATACCAACACTTTGATAAATGTTTCTTTTTCCGCAACTGAGGATCCTCCCAAGAATGATTGACTAGGCATCCCATTGCATCGTGGGGGCGGGAGGGTGTGGAGATAAAACGCAGACTGAGTGCTTTGGGAAACACCTCCGTTTGGTCCAGAATTGACCCTGAGTTTGCTGTCACTCATTCTTCCAATTCTCCACCTTGCTACCACCCAGAGCTTGTCCTGCCACCCTGTTCCAATGAACGCAAGCTCAGGGAACAGCACCTCACTCTTTGACCTCAACATTTACATCCTCTAAACTCAACACAAATTTCGATCATAAGCTCCTTGGGGCAGGATTTTATGGGCTCGATCGTGCCAAGACCATAAAATCCCACCCAGCCTCTGCCCCCTCCACTGCCGCCGGTTCAGCCTTTTCTCATTACTTGGCAGGAGTGTTTGGGGCCCTGGATGGTGAGGAGGAAGGGGGTAGAATGGCAGGTGTTTCCTCTCCTGTGTAGGTGCCAGGTTAATGAGGTTGCTTTAGGGACGGTACGGTGGCACAGTGGTTAGCACTGCTGCCTCACAGTGCCAGGAACCTAGATTCGATTCTGGCCTCGGGTGACTATCTGTGTGGAGTTTGCACATTATCCCCATGTCTGCGTGGGTTTCCTCCCACAGTCCGAAAACTGTGTGGACTTTGCACATTCTCCCTGTGTCTGTCCAGGGTGCCTCCGGTTCCCTCCCACACTCCAAAAATGTGCAGGTTATGTTGATTGGCCATGCTAAATTGCTCCTTAGTGTCCATTGGGATTAGTAGGGTAAATATAGGGCCTAAGTGGGATTGTTGCCAGTGGATGTTAAATGGGCTGAATGGCCTCCTTCTACACTGCAGGTATTCTCTGATTCTAGTCTACTTCCTTTATTCATTTACTATGCATTCTGACTGCTGCTATCCAGCCACCTGATCTTGGCCTTTTAAAATTTAAAGCTTATTTATTATTGTCACAAGTAGGCTTACATTAACACTGCAATGAATCTACTGTGAAAATCCCCTAGTCGCCACCCTCCGGCGCCTGTTCGGGTACACTGAGGGAGAATTTAGCACGGCCAATGCACCTAACCAGCATGTCTTTCAGACTGTGGGAGGAAATCGGAGCACCCGGAGGAAACCCGCATAGACACGGGGAGAACGTGCAGACTCCGCACTAACAGTGGCCCAGGCCAGGAATCGAACCCGGATCCCTGGCGCTGCGAGGCAGCAGTGCTAATCACTGTGCCAAATTCTCCGGCCTCACCCAAGGCTGTGATTCTCCAGCCCCAGTGCGGTGAATGGAGATTTGGCTCAACGCCAAATTCTCTGTTCTGGTTGGCAGTGGGAGTGTACAACGTCAAAGAATTCCAGTCATTGATTTTTTACTTTATCCATCCCCACTCCCACTGGCTTTTGTACCATGAAGCCTCTTATCATTTAATCTCTCTTGGACTCTTGCCTATCAAAGATCTTCCCTCTTGTGTCATCTACCCTTCTTTCTTGGAACTCCTATTCTTCCCAGCCCTACTAACAGATTATTGACCCGAAATGTTAACCCTGTTTCTCTCTCCACAGATGCTGCCAGATCTGCTGAATATTTCCAGTATTTTCTGTTTTTTATTTCAGATTTCCAAAATCAGGGGGTTTTTGGTCCTTGTGAAGTGCTGATCTAAGTTATTTCAGTTTGTGCCCACAAAGTTTCTCATCCTCCCTCTCATCCCTCAGGTGGCAACCCCCCCCTTATCTTGAGATGTAGGTAGGGCTTTTAAATAAAACTAGGATTGGGGTGAGAGTTCAAGTCAGTGTAAAAATATAAATCTAAAGAGAAAATTTGAGCCTACGGTTTAGCAATTTGGGTAAAGATGATCAGAATGTGACAGGAAGAGACAAAAATGTTTATTGATAATAGATCATCGATGAATAAAAGTAATTCACTGACCAGCGGCATGGTGGCACAGTGGTTAGCATTGCTGCCACACAGCGCTAAGGACCCGGGTGCAATTCTGGCCCTGGTTGACTGTGCGGAGTTTGCACATTCTCCCTGTGTCTGCCTAGGGTTCCTCCAGTTTCCTCCCACACTCCAAAAAAGTGCGGGTTAGGTGGATTGGCCAAAGTGCAGGTTTGGTGGATTGGCCATGCTAAATTGCTCCTTAGAGCCAGGGGGATTAGCAGGGTAAATACATGGGGATATGGGCCGAATGGCCTCCTTCTGCACTGTGATGATCCCATGAAACCAGGGCATAAAAAAAATTAAAATTTAAGGCACTTTATCTGAATACACAAAATGTTCGGAACAGAATAGATAAATTATGGCTCGAAGGGACTTTTATCTAATTGTGATGATACAACCATGGTTACATGTTGATCAAAGTTGAGAACTAAGTGTACCAAGATATTAGACCTATTGAAAGACAGACAAAAATGGAGAAGAGGTTCTATGACGTGAAGTGGGGAGTGCTTTGATCATTTTCCTTGTTAGCTTTTTGTGCCTTACAAGGACAGAGATTTTTATCATAAATGCTGACCTTTGCCTGTCTGCTATCATACCTTTTAATTTGTTGTTCTGTAATCCACCACAGCCACCTTGCCACTCATGCCTTCCTTTGCTTAGATTAAGGGCCTTCCTTTCAAGTTGTTGGGGGCAGCACAGCGGTTAGCACTGCTGCCTCGCAGCGCCAGGGACCCAGGTTCGACTCCAGGCTTGGGTCGCTTCTGTGCCGAGCTTACGGCTGGGATTCTAACGTCCCACTTGCCATGGGAATCGGAGCAGGCAAGAAGCAAACCCATGGAAAGGTCCGTCGGTCTCGGGTGGGATTTTTACGGTTTCGGGACGAACGAGGCTGTAAAATCCTGCCCTATAGGTTCTCCCCGTGTTTGTATGCGTTTCCTTCAGGTGCTGTAGTTTCCTCCCACAGTCCAAAGATGTGCGGGGTAAGTGGATTTGAGCACTGGCTTTAAGGATGGAGTAAAAGGCTTTTAAAAATGATGGTTTATAATTCATTTTGGTCCACCCAGGCTGGAGTGTTCCTTGTTTGCATCAAACCTTAACATTACTCCAAAAAGGGGGCCCATCACCACCTGCTCAGGACACCTGATGAAGGGGCAGTGCTCCGAAAGCTCGTGCTACCAAACAAATCTGTTGAGCTTTAACCTGGTAGTGTTAGACTTCCAACTGTGCCCACCCCAGTCCAGAGCCGACATCTCCACATCATGCTCAGGGCCATGAGAAGAGGGTAACAATTTCTGGCCTTTTCAGCAATCCCCACATCCTAAGAATGAATCAAAAATAAAAGTTTCGTAGTAAGGAAGTCCTATATTCAAATAAAAAGATAACATGGGGTGGCGGAGTGGTTAGCACTGCTGCTTCACAGTGCCAGGGACCCAGGTTCGATTCCTGGGTTGGGACACTGTCTGTGTGGAGTCTGCACGTTCTCCCCGTGTCTGCGTGGGTTTCCTCCGGATGCTTCGGTTTCCTCCCACACTCCAAAGATGTGCAGTTTAGGTTGATTGGCCATGATAAATTGACCTAAGTGTTGGGGGAATTAACAGGGTAAATATGTGGGGTTATGGGAATAGGGCCTGGGTGGGATTGTAGTCGGTGCAGACTCAATGGGCCGAATCCTGACACTGGAGGGATTCTATGAGTCTCTGACTCTGAAAGATGTGCTGGTTAGGGTGCATTGGTCGTGCTAAATTCTCCCTCTGTGTACCCAAACAGGCACGGCGATTAGGGGATTTTCACAGTAACTTCACTGCAGTGTTAATGTAAGCCAACTCGTGACACTAAGGTCCCGATTTTACCATTGTGTTACGCCCATTTTCAGTTGCAAAAACTTGGTAAAGAGGGGCATGAGGCAATTAGCGTGATCCACACTCACGCCGACACCCACTTTACCAAGGTCTGAAATCCAAACCATTTACATCTGCATCCACTTAAATTGACTTAATGAGATAGACGCCCAAACTCAATAGCATTTCCCCCTTTCTCCATCGCGTTCGCCCGTCCAGATTTGGCGTGAAATAGTCATGCAAATTTCTGTTTCGGGCACTGCAGCTTCTGAGGAGGTCATTTCAGAGCTTCCAACGGCTCTGTGACTCAGATCAATGGTGATGGTTGGGGGGAGGGGGGGGTGGAGGCCAGATTATTCCCCGGGTGGGGGTGGTGGGGGGAGGAGGAGGGTCAGATGTATCTCTGGTGGAGGGGGGGAGGCGGGTCAGATGTATCTCTGCTGGTGGGGGAGGCGTGGGGAGGAGGATGCAGATCAGATGTATCTCTGGTGAGGGAGGGAGCGAGGGATGTGCAATCATTTTCTGGTTGAGGGGGGAGAGAGGCCAGATTGTCGGGGTGGGGGGGCGGGGGGGGGGGGGAGCGGGAGATGGGGGGCAAGGGGGGCTCCACTGCCACTCTGCGGGCGATCAATGGGGAGGAAAGAGGGTAGGGAGTTGCGATCAGTCTGGATAGCGAGGCAGTGGGTGAATAAGGGGAATGTTGTGAGGGTGGGGCGATATCCGGACAGTGGCGCATTTTTGAAGACTCCAATCAGGGCTGCAGGATTTTGGGTGCGATAAGCCCTGCCCACACAGCATATTCAGACTCGCGATTTTTTTTTCAGGCTAAATGCGTGTGGGGGGCGCCTGAGAACAGGTTTACAAGTCGGATCTGAACTACGCCCAGATTCAGCATTTAGAATCAAAATCGCTCCCTAATAGAGGAAAGAAATCTGTTGCTTTCAGGGACAAGATACAAGTCAAGGTATAAAAGGGACTTGTAACAAAGGCAATTCAATAATTGTGGGGGACTTCAATCTTCACATAGACTGGACAAATCAAACAAACAAAAATAGTTTGGAAGACAAGTTGATGGAGTGTGTTGAAGATACTGTTCTCAGACAACACAGTATGAACTAGACCAGGGAACAACATATTTTGTATTCAGTTTTGCAAACAAGATAAGGTTAATTAGTAATCTCATAGCAAAAGGTTCTCTGGCAAAACAGTCATTATAGTATGATAAAATTTCACATGAGTTTGAGGGTGGTGTGCAGGTGGAACTTTGATAAGCTGTCACATGGGTTTGAAGAGTAAGTTGCTTAAGGTGGATTGGGGAATTTTATTAAATGGTGGTAAATATGCAATGGTGAACATTTTAAGAAATATTTAATATTTTTCAACTAACCTATGGTCCAACAAGAAACAAAACCTCCCAGGCAAATAAATCCATCTCCGGCTACCTAGAGAGTGACCAACTGGATCCACTCCTGATCCATGTCAGGTTGGATCAAATTATCATCTCTGCCCAATAGGATCCAGTCGCAGACCAGTGTCTGACTGGGTACAAAACCATTTCCAATTGCACTGAAGCTATTTCCAGTTCTGTTCACATTCCGAAATGAAAGATGATAAAGACAAAATGCTGCGGATGCCGCAACCTGCAGTAAAGAACAGAAAATGCTGGAGAAACTCAGGCGTCTGTGGAGAGAGAATGGAGCCAATGTTTTGAGTCTGTCATCCAGACTCACAAAGTTTGCTCTGTTCCCTCTCCACAGATGCTGTCAGACCTGCTGAGTTTTCTGTTTTTGTTGCACTAATGAACAATCTCCACTGCAATGCTGATTAAAGCCCAACTGTTCCTGATTAATATCTGACTGTATTCGCATCTGTGTCTGTTTAGTGAGTTATTTCACATTCTATTTCCCCACGAGCGGAACCATAAATTAGATGTTCACTCTCTGTTATATCACAGCTTACCGCTGAGTAATGGTAAATATTTATTAAACAATGTCCAACCTCAAGCCAACAATGAGAGGGAGAGTGCTATTAGAAATGTAATCTGGCAGGAGCAACATGGTTGTGCCACAGTCAACTGAGTAGAATATGGGAGCGTTCATGGAATTAGAGAGGTTACCTTAGCATTGCCCTGATGCTTGTGAGTGGCAACTAACCTGACACAACCAGAGATTTGGTTTGCCAGATCAGGCAGAACTCTACAAATCTCCATAGCCACACTTCCATATTTCCACCCTCTCACACGCACTATTCCAAGACACCCACACACACACACCCACACACACACACCCCACATGCCCAAACCCTGACATATGCATCCACACAAACACACACAGACACTCCTAAACCCGGCACAACCCAAACACACACACTCTCCTACGTATCTGCACACTCACACTCTCCCACACACTCCTGCACATTCACACTCTCCCACACACTCGCACTCTCCCACACTCACACTCTCCCACACATTCCCGCACACTCGCACTCTTCCAGACACTCGGTCTCTCCCGCACACTTGCACTCTCCCAGACACTCACTCTCTCCCACATACTCACACTCTCCCACACACTCACACTCTCCCAGACACTCACACTCTCCCAGACGCTCACACTCTCCCGACACTTACACTGTCCCGCACAACTGCACTCTCCCGCACTCACTCTGTCCCACACACTCACTCTCCCACACACACACACTCTCCCACATTCTCTCGTACACTCACACTCTCCCAAACTCACTCTCTCCCCCACAATCACTCTCCCACACACACACTCTCTCCCACACTCTCATTGTCCCACACACACACACTCTCCCACACACACACTCTCATTCTCCCACACACACACACTCTCCCACACACACACTCTCTCCCACACTCTCACTCTCCCACACACACATACTCTCCCACACACACACTCTCTCCCACACTCTCACTCTCCCACACACACACTCTCCCACACACACACTCTCCCACACTCTCATTCTCCCACACACACACACTCTCCCACACACACACACTCTCCCACACACACACTCTCTCCCACACTCTCACTCTCCTACACACACATTCTCTCCCACACACACACACACTCTCCCACGCACACACTCTCTCCCACACTCTCATTCTCCCACACACACACTCTCCCAAACACACACTCTCCCAAACACACACTCTCTCCCACATTCTCTCGTACACTCACAGTTTCCCACACACACACTCTACACACATGCTTTCCCACACACACACACACACACTCACACTCTCCCACGCACACACACACACACACACTCACACTCTCCCACCCACACACACACACACTCACACTCTCCCACCCACACACGCACACACACACTGTTCCACACACACACACACACACACTCTCCTACACACTCACACTCTCCCACACACACACACACAGAGTCTCCCACACACCCACACACTTGCAGTCTCCCACACTCACACGTCCACATTTCCACTCTTACACACCCACACACATGCCTGTATATAAACACAAACATGCATCCACCTCCACACCCACACACACGTACACACACACAAACACGTACACTCATATTCCCACACTCCCACATTCCCCCAACACCCACATACCCACAGATTCAGAGACATATAGAGACACAGAGCTTTGAATAAGATCACATATTCCCCAGTGTGAACCCTGTAAGTAAATGGATTCAGTCATTTAGAAAACACATCAAAACCCATTCCAAAAAAACAGTGCCGTCTTACAGATGTTTTTACTCATTGATTCAATTTAAGGTTCTCAAATCTTCACACAGCTGTGATGAAGGCACAGAACAAATGGTTTGCACTGCCACATTTTGTCTTCACCCGAATACAGCCCAGCTGCTAAAAGATGGCTGGAGAAGGTCGGTTTCATTCTCTGCAGCGTTTCACTGAAAGACCTCGCCAGGTGGAGACTGGCACGAGCACTGAAGCAAGGGGCTGAAGCCGGGTCCAGGCGAAGGGCTAGCCGCCCCTGTCCACTCACCTCGCATCCGTACAACTGGTGAAGCTGGAAGTCCAGCCACTCCTCGATGTCCAGTCGCCGCTGCAGGTCCTTTCTGTCGTACCGCACCGTGAACTTGCCCAGCTTCCGCTGCGACTGCGGCTCCTCGTCTTTGCCTGGGGACTGGAAGTAGACGCGGGACTGCGTGCCGGGCTCCGCCATCGTGGGACAGGCCTGCCTTCGAGCGATCAGTGCAATTAAACACCTCGGCGGTCTGAGCTGCAGCAGCCCTGAGCTGGCGTGTGACAGAGATAGAGAGCAGTCGTCACTCCTTCTCCCCCCTCCCCCTTCCCCCTCACTGGCAGATGGGAGACACCAGCATACAAACACCGTCTGTCTGACAGTCTGGACATACAATACCCTGAGAAAACAAACAATGCACTGTCCCTGGCCTCTCCAGCTTCAAGTGCTGTTAGATTCAGTGATTATTGTGACAATAACGCTATAAAGATTAAAACGGACCAATCAAGATCAGCTCATGTGATATAACCAATCCATCCAGAACAAATAACACAGCTCACAGATCAACACCTTATTTCTTAAGATTTTCAGGAATTCCACCTTTAAATAGTTTGTCTTTTCCGAGTGTCTCTCAAATTTATTCACTAGTGTCACAAATAGGCTTACATTAACACTGCGATGCAGTGAAAATCCCCTAGTCGCCACGCTCCGGCGCCTGTTCGGGTACACCGAGGGTGAAATTGGCACGGCCGATGCACCTAACCAGCACGTCTTTCGGACTGTGGGAGGAAACCAGAGGAAACCCATGCAGACACGAGGAGAATGTGCAGACTCCACACAGTAAGCCAAGGCCGGAATCGAACCCGGGTCCCTGATGCTGTGGGGCAGCAGTGCAGTGCTAAACACTGTGCCACCGTGCTGCTCACTGTCTGAAAGAGGTGAGGTGCATTGGCCATGCTAAATTCTCCCTCCGGGTACCCAAACAGGCAAATAGAGGATTTTCACAGTAACTTCACTGCAGTGTTACTGTAAGTCGTACTTGTGACACTGATAAATGCATACACACATCACAAATACACACTAATACAAATACATATTATATCTGACTCTGATTGCCATTCCATGGAAGCTCAGGTCCACCAGTCCAATCCAATTCCCTTCTGAAAGCCTCAATTGAACCTGCCACCACAATACGTGTTTTCTATTGGACGGTGCTTCCTGCTGGTGAAGGGAACTGCTCCTATTGATGGAGCCGATTGGTGCAGGAAGGTCCACTCATGGGCAAAGGGCCCTCTTCCTATTGGTGATGAAAGTTTCTCCTCAGGTTGGAGAGTCTTCCTATTATTGGTGGAGGGTAACATTCTCTCTCCGGAGGTATGGACACTACAATCCAGAACGTACCATTCAGGGAAAGGACAAACTGTACAGGACGATAGTGGGGAATGCCACATGTTGGCAAAGAGGATTACTCTGATTGGTGGAGAACCCCACCTACTGGTGAACAGAACAATTTTTTTGTTGCAAAAATACTCTTCAATCATAAAATTTGTGAAAGGACGTTACAAATATTTCAAATTGGCCATCCCACAGAGTGCACTAACAGGGTTAAACAGGGAGGATTCAGAAAGAATGTTCCTAATGATGGGGGAGTCCAGAAGTAGGGGTCATAGTGTGAGGATAAGGGGTGAACCTTTTAGGACTGAGGTCAGGAGAAATTTCTTTGTCCAGAGGGTGGTGAATGTGTGGAATTCACTTCCACAGAAAGTGGTTGAGGCCAAAATGTTGTGTGATTTCAAGAAGAAATTAGATACCGATGTTGGGGCTAAAGGGATCAAGGAAAATGGGATCAGGATATTGAATTTGATGATCATCCACGATTATAATGAATGGCGGAGCAGGCTCGAAGAGCCAAATGGCCTACTCCTGCTTCTAGTTTCTACGAGCTCCTCCTAATACTGAACAGAAGGCTTGATATTGATGATGAATCCCGGTGACAAAGTGTGCCTCACATTTGTGAAGAGCCTTCTATTGATGGAGAGCATACATCCTTTCAACTGGATCAATTAACACTGGGGAAGAGATAATCATTTTTGTGATATTGGCTGAGAAAGAAACAATGACTAGGCACTCATGAGGGATATTCCTCAAAATAATGCCATTGGAGATTTTGTTTCCAATCAAAAAGAGCTCGGTATCATAGAATCATGTAGTTGTTACAGGGCAGAAGGAGGCCATTTGACCCATTTTGTCGGTGCCAGCTCTCACAAATGAGAAATTCATCAAGTGCCTCGCCCTCACCTTTTCCCTATACGGTGTCATAGAGCCATAGAGGTTTACAGTGTGGAAACGGGCCCTTCTACCCAACTTGCCTGTGCTGTCCAGTTTTTAATCACAAAACTAATCCCAATTGCCTGCATTTGGCCCATATTCCTTTCTACCCATTTTACCCATGTAAATCCTTTTCGAAAGACAAAATTTTACCCACCTCTGCTATTCCTCTGGCTGCTCATTCCACACACTCGCCACCCTCTGTGTGAAAAAATTGCCCCAGTGGACCCTTTTGCATTTCTCCCCTCGCACCTTAAACATATGTTGTCTAGTTTTAGACTCCCCTACCTTTGGGAAAAGATATTGACTGTCTAGCTGATCGACGTTCCTCATCATTTTGTAGTCCTCTATAAGATCACCCCTCAGCCTCCTACACTCCAGGGAAAAAGTCCCAGTCTATCCAGCCTCTCCTTATAAGTCAAACTATCAAGTCCCAGTAGCATCCTAGTAAACTGAGGCCCCTGGAGGAAACGCATGCAGACATGTGGAGAATGTGCAAACTTCACACAGACAGTGACCCGAGCAGGAATCCTGGGTCCCTGCACATTCTTCCTTTTCAGATAATAATCCAATTCCCGTACAAGTGTCTTGGTTGAACCTCCCTCCACCTCACTCCCAGGCAGACCGGTCCAGATCCTAACAATTCGCCACAGATAAAGGATTTTCCTGATGTCTCCATTGCTTCTTTTGCCAACTATTTTAAGGGGGCAATTTTCCTGTCCCACCCGTCTTGGAAATCGTAGTGGCTGGGACACGGATCATATCCATAGACAACGGGTGGGATTTTCCAGTGTTGGGGCAAGCATAGCCAGAAAATCCTGCCCTAAATCTTTGTTTTTTGTTCTCTATCCTTGCACTACAGTATCAAGAAATTTTTATGGTGCAGATGGGGATCATTCGGCCCATCATGCCTGCACTGGCTCTCCAGACGAGCTTTACAACGGGAACAGTTCCTCTCTATCTACTCTGTCTCTTATGATTTTGGATATCCCAAGCAAATCTCCTCTCCACCTCTGCAAGCAAACAGCCCCAACTTCTCCAACCCATCTCCATAACTAAAGTTCCTCATCTCTGGAACCATTCCCATGCACCTTTCCTGCAATCTCCCCAGTGTTTTCATATCCTACCTAAATTGTGGAGCCCATAAGTGGACATAATAACCCCGTGGCGGCTGAAGCAATGTTTTATACAGGTTGAGCATGGCCTCCCTGATTTATGCTCGATATCTGTAATACTAAAACCCAAGATGTTTTATTAACTCCTCCTTCAAACTGTCCTGCCGCCTACAGTGATTTATACACATATACACCCAGACCCCACGCTCTTCAGAATTGTACCCGATATTTTATGTTCTCTCTGTTAGGGATGGAAAGGTGGTGGCACAGTGGCTACACCACTGCCTCACATCACCAGGGACCCAGGTTCGATTCCTGGATTGAAGAGTCTGCACGGTCTCCCCGTGTCTCCGTGGCTTTCTTCCAGGTGCTCCGATTTCCTCCCACAATCAAAGATGTGTGGGTCAGATTGATTGGCCATGCTAAATTGCCCCTTAGTGTTAGGGGGATTAGCGAGGTAAATAGGTGATGTTAATAGGATGGTGCATGGTGGGATTGTTGCTGATACAAGCTCGATGGGCTGAATGGCCTCCTTGTTCACTGTAGTGATCCTATGATTCCGTTGTCCTGGCCAATATTTATCCTTCAAACAACAGCATTAATACATCATAGAATCATAGGGTTCGATTCCCGGTTTGGGTCACTGTCTGTGCGAAGTCTGCATGTTCTCCCCATATCTGCGTGCGTTTCCTCTGGGTGCTCCAGTTTCCTCCCACAGTCCGAAAGACGTGCTGGTTAGGTGCACTGGCCGTGCTAAGTTCTCCCTCAGTGTATCCGAACAGGCGCCAGAGTGTGGCGACTAGGGGATTTTCACAGTAACTTCATTGCAGTGTTAACGTACACCTACTTGTGACACTAATAAACAGGTTTCTTTTTAAACCTCTCTCCAAAGTGCATTGATTCACTTTTCTCTGCATTGAATTTCATCTGCCACCGACTGTGCCCACACCAGTAATTCATCAATATGCTTTCAAACTGAAGCAGAAAATGCTGGAAAACCTCAACAGGTCTGACAGCGTCTGTGGAGAGAGAATAGAGCCAATGGTTCAAGTCAGGATGAGTCTTCGTTGGAACGCTGACAAAGAGTTAGACTCAAAATGTTGGCTCCACTCTCTCCCATCAACTGCTGTCAGACCTGCAGAGATTTTCCAGCAATTTCTGTTTTTGTTTCAGTTTCCAGCATCCACAGTATTTTGCTTTTATGCTTTTGAACTGTCCCCTTCGCAGTAAAAATCATCTGCGGGTGGCACGGTGGCACAGTGGTCAGCACTGCTGCCTCGCCAGGTTTGATTCCCGCTTGGGTCACTACCTGTGTGAAGTTTGCACATTCTCCCCATGTCTGCATGGGTTTCCTCTAGAGGCTTCAGTTTCCTCCCACAGTCCAAACATGTACGGGTTAGTTGGATTGGCCGTGCTAAATTGCCCCTTAGTGTCAGGGGGCTAGCTCAGGGAAATGCATGGGGTTGTGGGGATAGGGCCTGGGGTAGAATTGTGTTCAGTGCAGAATCGATGGGCCAAATGGCCTCCTTCTGCACTGCAGGATTCCATGGTTCACTAATGCCCTTACCAGTCTGGCCTACATGCGAATCCAGAGCCACTGCAATGTGGTTGACACGCAACCGCCCTCGGGCAACTCGGGATGGGCAATAAATACTGGCCAGCCAGCAACACCCATGTCCCACGAATGAATAAAAAAAAGTTCACAATCTCAGGCCAGCCTCACATCTGAGAGGTGACATTCTTTCACCAACACTGAAGCGTATCGGCCAAGATTTTACATTCAGATTTTTCAAGGGGATTTGAGCCCACAGCTTTCTGGCATAAAGGCTGGAACACTAAAGTCCGAGCCACAGCTGACACTTTGATCCAGCAGATACATCTGGTCCAAATCTAAAACCCTTCGCATACAGCTGATTTCTCAACTCCATTGAATGTCATGTCGGGAAGTGTATGCATGTTGAGGAGTTTAACCCTTATTAAAGGGCTGGTGTTTTTCTTAAATTGTTGGCAGTAGAATAATTTGATGGCGTGAATTATTTGACCAATTGTTTAATACGATGCCGACCGTTCAGCAATTGTGGAACAGTGGTTAGCACTGCTGCCTTATAGTGCCAGGGATCCAGGTTCAATTCCCTGCTTGGGTCACTGTCTGTGTGAAGTCTGCACAATCTCCCCGTGTCTGCCTGGGTTTCCTCCCGGTACTCCGGTTTCCTCCTACAGTCCAAATATGTGCAGATTAGGTGAATTGGTCATGTTAAATTGCCCCTTAGTGTCCCAAGATGTGTGGGTTATGTTGATTGGTCATAGAAAATGCAGTGGGTTACGAGGAGAGGGTGAGGGGAGAGGGCCTGTCAGAGAGGAGGTGCACACTCGATGGGCCGAAAGGACTCCTTCTGCACTGCAAGATATAGGAGCAGAATTAGGCCATTCGGCCCACCGAGTCTGCTCTGCCATTCGATCATGACTGATAAGTTTCTCAACCAATTCTCCCTCTTAATCTGGTAACTTTGATCCCTTTCTCAATCAAGAACCTGGGGAAGTGTTGCGTTTTCTATTCTATTAGTCTGTGGGATAGCTTCATATAGTTGTCACTTTCCATTTGTTTCAACACAGGCGGTGAGTTACGATCAAATTTGTTCCTCTTTAATCTCCTCCACCTCTCTATTTCAGTCTATTTTAAGGCCCTCCTCAAAAGCTGTTTGTCTAAGCTTCCATCTCGGGCTCTTTTACAACTTTAAAGATGCTCCAGAAGTCATTTCTCTTGCTAGTGTCGTCCTCCCTCTGACCTCCTCTTGCAATCGACATTCAATATTTATGCAGGTTACACGCAGGGACCCAAAAATAGGCAACGCATTTGCAGCCTGCTCGTCATAACTGCCTTACATTGTGTTTGGACAGAGCAAAGCACGAGCAATTTCCACTACGGATTATGCCGTATAATATTAATGAGATGATCATGTTACCAGGGCGATGGCTAATTAGAATCGCACGGCTCAGAATAAAGCAGCAAAATGCAATTCTATAGCAGTCACTCATTCAGAACCAGACCATTAATTTCATACTTGTTACGCTTACCTGAGACAGCTGGCTTGACTTCTAACTGGAATACTGCGGTCTGTGCTAGCTTAGTACAGCTTTAGAAGCCTTGGAAAGAGTGAAAAGGATGATGGACATCCCTTATGTGGAGAGAAGCCAAGAAGTGGAGATGCCGGCGTTGGACTGGGTTAAACACAGTAAGAAGTCTCACGACACCAGGTTAAAGTCCAACAGGTTTATTTGATAGTAAACGCACAAGCTTTCGAGGTTCTGATCAGAGACCAGAACTCTCCACTCACCTGACGAAGGGGCAAACCCCGAAAGCTTGTGGATTTACTGTCAAATAAGCGTGTTGGACTTTAACCTGGTGTTGTGAAACTTTTTACTGTGAGAAGCCAAGAAGCCAGGATTGTTCGCCTTGGAGCGTAGAATCAAAGATTCGCTGCAGCAGGAGTCCATTTGGCTCATCGAGTCTGCACTGACTCTCCAAAGGAGTATCTCACCTAGGCCAACATGCCCCCCCACCCCCAACATCTCTAGCGAGCACCTTGAGGAAGCAGGAATTGCTGGAGCCCATCCTGGGCCTCCCACCAGGGCAGTCAGAATCTTGCTCTCCTGACACTGGCACAGCGAGTGGGCAGCGGGCAGAAACAGCTTGACACAGTGCCGCCTGTGACATTCGAACATTGGCTACAACCCTCTAGGTCCCAGACCTCCAGAGGGTGCCCGCCAAGGGCATCACAGATCAGAGGGTGTGTAAGGCATCAGGCCACCTCCATTTCAGATGTGCAATCCAGGGGAACACCCAAACTGAGCGGGTGCGCTAGAAAGATTGAGAGGGTGCAGGAGTACTGAATTGTCACGGGTGCAGTATCACCATGCCAGTTGGGTAGAAGGAAGCACAAAATGTAGACTTGCACTATTAAATCTACGTTGCAGTCCACAGGGAGTTGCCTGTCACTGTGTGTGGTCATTCTCAGAATTGGGATGGGGGAAGGTGGTGGGAGCCTGGGCTGGGTGTGGACGGGAGCTTCTGTTTCCAGATCAGGTCCTACAGCCTTACCCTCAAGGAAGAAGCTATGAGAACCAGACTTTAGAGTCATAGAGTCATAAAGTCTACAGTGCAGAAGGAGGTCATTCGGCCCATCAAGCCTGCACCGATGACAATCCCACCCAGACCCTATCCGTGTAACCCTATGTATTTACCATGCTAGTCATCCAACACTAAGGGGCAATTTAGCATGGCCAATCAATCTAATCTGCACATCTCTGCACTGTGGGAAGAAACCAGAGCACCCGGAGGAAACCCACACAGACACGGGGAGAATGTGCAGACTCCACACAGACAGTGACCCAAGCTGGGAATCGAACCTGGGTCCCTGGCGCAGTGAGGCAGCAGTGGTAACTACTGTGCTACAATGCCACCCGCTGCTGAGTTTGACAGCATCAATAACATGGAGGCTCTCTCCATTCCCTTCACAGATCCCCACTCGAGCTCTGGAAAGGCCCAGTGACGTTCACTGCCACTGGGAGTGGGCAACCCCCTGTTCCTGTCGGTGCCAGGGTGTGTGGGTACCTGGCACAGGTGCCGTGAGGCCTCCCCCAAATGCTGAGGTGTCAGCAGCACGTGTTGTCTGACAGCGTTTGTAAGTACCAGCACGTCCTCTAGACGCATGGCCCACAGTACCGTTTCCTTATCCCCTCCTCGGCCTGAAGGGCAGCCACCAGGTGAGCCTGTGTTACAGCACCATGATGTCCTGGGGCCCTCCTGCAGTATTGCGTCATGTCTGGACTGGCCCTGGTGCTCTCACCATCTCCTGTGTGTCTCGGCACACGTCAACAGCAAGCTGGCCTGATTCCAAACCAAAATTCAGCTTCAATCTGTAAGGCTGTGGAACAGAGAGACACTGAGAGCAAAGTCATCCATTCTTTCACTCGCGACATAATCAAAGACCCCACACACTCAGACATTCTATCTTCCACCTCCTTCTGTCGGGAAAAGGTTACAAAAGTCTAAGATCACGAACCAACCGACTTAAGAACAGCTTCTTCCCTGCTGCCCTCAGGCTTTTGAATGGACCTACCTCACATTCAGTTGATCTTTCTCTACACCCTACCTATGGCTGCAACGCTACATTCTGCACTGTCTTCTTTCACTCCCAGTCACACTCCCAGTGTCCATTGTTGCATAGCCAATGTTCATGGTCACATACTGGAACATTGCCTCAGTGCTCTCCAGTGTACATTGTCACACACCCAGTGTTCTCCAGTGTACATTGCCAGACACCCAGTGTTCCCAGTGTACATTGTCACATACTCAGTGTACATAGTCACACTCCCAGTGTTCCCAGTGCACATTGTCACATACTCCGTGTACATAGTCACGCTCCCTGTATACATTGTCACACAATCATTGTACATTATTAAACAACCAGTCTACATTGCCAAAGATTCAGTGTGTATTGACACATTCTTACTGCAAATTGACAAACAAACCACTGGACATTGATTCACAAGCCTCTGAACATTGACACACAAAGCGATGAACATTGATACACAAACCACTGGAGCATTGACACATTGACGTGAGAACTTTTACACATAGCAAAGTAACTTTGTCTAACTGCTCAGAGCACAATTTCACACATTTAAATGTACACTACCATTGTCACACAGCACCATGGTCTGCATTCTCTGCCTTTTCACACAACCCGGTATACATTGCCACATAGCCTGGTTTACATTGCCACGTAGCCCGGTTTACATAGTCCGGTAAGAGGATGTGGTTAAGAAGGCGTATGGTGTACTGGTCTTCATCAATCAAGGAATTGAGTTTAGGAGTCGGGAGATAATGCTGCAGCTGTATAAGACCCTGGGCAGACCCCACTTAGAGTACTGGCCATCTCAATACAGGAAGGATGTGGAAGCCATTGAAAGGGTGCAGAGGAGATTTACAAGGATGTTGCCTGGATTGGGTGGCATGCCTTATGAAGATAGGTTGAGAGAGCTCAGTCTTTTCTCCTTGGAGAGACGAAAGATGAGAGGTGACCTGATAGAGGTTTATAAATTGTTGGGAGGTATTGATCCAGTGGATTCTCAGAGGCTTTTTTCCCAGGGTTGAAATGGCTGCCACAAGAGGACGCAGGTTTAAGGTGCTGGGGAGTAGGTACAGAGGAGATGTCAGGGGTAAGTTTTTTACTCAGAGGGTGGTGGGTGTGTGGAATCGGCTGCCGTCAATGGTGGTGGAGGCAAATTCAATAGAGTCTTTTAAGAGACGTCTGGATGAGTACATGGGACTTAGTAGGAGTGAGGGTTATAGGTAAGCCTAGTAGGTAGAGATATGATCGGCGCAACTTGTCGGCTGAAGGGCCTGTTTGTGCTGTAGTTTTTCTACGTTCTATGTTCTTTACCTCGATGTCACCCAGGGAAAGGGAATGTTTGCTCATGGGCATTACCCTTGCTCTGTATGAGGTGTGAGGCCAGGCACAGCAACTCCATATAGACAGGAGAAACAGAAGAGAAAGGAGGACTTTCACCAGACCCCAATCCACCCAGGATCGCTAGAAAAAAACGTTTCCCAAATTTATAGGTACATCGGAGCAGGAGATGGCCATTCAGCCCATTGAGCTGTTCCACCATTCAATACTTAAATGGCTTTTTTCCCCACACCATCCCTGTAACTTGTTATGTCATTGGCAATTAGAAATCTATCATTCCCCACTTAAAACACACTCAATGACTGAGCTTCCAGAGGTAGAGAATTCCCAAGATTCATAAACCTCTGAGTAAGAAATCTCCTCAGCTCTGTCCAAAGTGGCTTCCCCCTTATTTTAAAATTAGGCCCCTAAGTTGTGGAGTCCCCAAACTGGGGAATCATCTCACCTGTACCTACCCTTCCTATTCATTTAAGTATTTTATAGGTGTCAATGAGATCATCTCTCATTCTTCAAAATTCTTGAAAATATAGATCCAGTTTCTCTAACCACCCTTCATAAGACATTCCTGACCCCCCACAGAACAAGTCTGGTGACCTTTGCTGCACTCCCTCTATGGCAATAATATCCTTCCTAAGGTAAGGGGACCAAAACTGCACACAGTACTCTAGGTATGGTCTAACTAAGCTTCTGTACAATTGAAACAGCAGTTCACTCAAATTCAGTTGCGATAATGGCTAACATTCCATTAATTTTCCGGATAGCTTGCTGCATCTGCAAGTTAGTCTTCAGTCGCTTACGGACAAGGTCAGGTCCCTTTGTACATTGCCACTTTCTAATTTCTTAACATTTAGGAAATACTCTGCACATCAGTTCATCCTGCCCAAATAGATTGCCTGACATTATATTCTATCAACCATCTTCTTTCCTACTCACTAAGTCTGTCCAAATCGCCCTGTAGCCGTTTTACATCTTCCTCACAACACACATTCCCTCCAGCTTTGTATCATCCACACTCAGAAACATTACATCTAGTCCAAATCATTGATATATATTGCCAACTGCTGGGGTCCAAGTGGAGATCCTTGTGGTACAACACTACCCACAGCCTGGCAACATGCAAACGCCCCGTTTATCCTCCTTCTCTGCTGCCTGTTAGCCAATCCTTAATCCATTTCAGTATGTTGCTTCCTATCCCATGTGTTCTTATTTTGCTAATCAATTTCCTGTGAGGGACTCTATCAAAAGCCAAATATGTTACGTTCATTGACTCTCTTTTATCAATTTTGTGAGCAACATCCACAAAAAATGCTACAAGTTTGTCAAACAGGATTTCCCATTCATAAATCCATGCTGACTATGCCCAGTTAGATCATGATTATCTACTCACCACATCCTTTTCAATTGATTGCAGTATTTTCCCTGTTACTGACATAAGACTAACAGGTCTGTAGTTCCTTGTTTTCTCTCTCCCTCTCTCCTTAAAAAATGGGGTGACATTTACTCCCTTCCAATCTCCAGGAATCATTCCAAAATCTATAGAATTTTGGATGATGATCATAAATGCATCCTCTATCTCCATAGCAAACTCTTACAATTCTCTGGGATGCAAAATATCAGGTTCCGGGGAATGATGAACTTTCAGTCCCATTAATTTCTCCAATACAACCTTCTTACTTAAACAAACTTCCTTCAACTCCTCATTCTCCAAAATCCTTCGGGTGTCTAAATCTGGGAGATTTCCTGGATCTTCCTCAGTGAAAACAGGTACAAAGTAATCATTTAGTTTTTCTGCCATTTCTTTATTCCCCCATGATGAATTCTCCTGACTCTGCCGGTAATGGACCCAGAAACAGAAAATATGGAAAATCTCAGCAGGTCTGACAGTGTCTGTGGAGACTGAATAGAATCAATGTTTTGAAATGTTGGCTCTACTCTCTCTCGCAGACGCTGCCTGACCCACTGCAAGTTTCCAACATTTTCTATTTTTATTTTAGATTCCAGTGTGCGTGGTATTTTGCTTTCATCTTCATGTAACAGACTTACATTTGTCTCGGCCAAACATTTTCATTTTACGTATCTAGAGAAACTTTTACAGTCCATGTTTATGTATTTTGCTCAATTGCATTCATATTCTGTTCTCTCTTTCTTTATCAGTGTCTTGCCCTTCCTTTGCTGTATTTTTTCAGCTATTTATGGCAACTTTATAAACCTTTCCTTTTAATCTTATACAATCCTCACCTTCCTTTGTCAGTCTATTGGACTGGCTTTTTTGGGGTTTTGCACCTTGAAGCAATGTATCTGTGCTGTAAGCTACGTCATTGTTCTTTATATTTTGAAAATACAGAACTCCATATAGACAGGAGAAACAGAAGAGAAAGGAGAACTTTTACCCATGGGCCTAGCCCAAACCACCCAGGGTCACCGGAAAACATTGCTACCACATTCATAGGAACATAGGAGCAGGAGCAGGCCATTCAGCCCTTCGAGCCTGCTCCAACATTCAATATGATCATGACTGATCACCCACTTTAAGTAACACTTCAAGTAATAGATTTGTACCATCCGCACACTTGGTGGATATTAGTAGTTCTTAACATTCTACAGTTGACGAGCAAACTAAAACTAAAAAGCTAAAAGGGAGCTGTCAGCAAAGTCTCCCATTGGTCGAGCTGGGTACAGTGATGCAATGACCAAATTAAGCAACCATTGTGAAGTATTTGACATCACTGATTGTGATGCAGTTTCACCCAGTGAGACATAAAGTGCAGCACTGTCGTACAGCCTGATGTCTCGATGGTGTGTGTTTGGGTTAACATGTTCCCTCTCTTGTCTCCCTTAAACCTCCTTCAGTCTTTAAATATTCAGTCTTTTCAACCTCAGTGCTTCATTATTTTACCAATCCAGCCTCTTGTCTGTAAGTTGAGGCTTCCAAAGAGGAAAGTTTGTAATAAAGTCTCCATGGAGTCAAGCGAGGAAAAGAAACCAAGCAGTGGGTAAAAAGTTAAGCCTTAACTTTCTTTTCATTTTCAATTTTGACAAAGTTTATTTTTCGAAGCCCTACATTTGAAAATTTTTTTTCACAAGTAACTAATTCTTAACATTCTACAGTTGACGAGCAAAACTAAAAAATATTTGCCAATTTATGAAGATCCTTAAAAGAACATTTTTCCAATTCAGAATCTTCACAACACTGGCAAATATTGTTTTATTTTACCTCGTCAACTGAAGAACTGAACTCTTGTAAAACAAAACTATTTTTAAAAGTTGGGTTTTAATGAGTTCTGCTTGTGTGCTTGGTGGGTGGGCCGAGGTGAAATAATTGTGGGGAACATACGGTGGAGAATAAAACAGCAACTTAGCATTTATTTTAAAAAAGAACGATTTAAATTCAATATGCCTGAAAACAGTCCAGTTGGAAGTTTTTGAGATATCTCTGTTTGTTTTTGGAATGTGTGCTTTCCGTTGCCGTGGGATGTCACAGTGATATCGCTCGTTACCACGGTCACCGTGAGCAACAACGACAAAGGTTTGTCAACCCCAGTTCCTGTTGGTCGGGCCAGGTGCTCAGAGTATGTCACAGTGGGTCTGTGTCATGGGGAGGGTGACTCAATGAGGCAAGAGTTGTTGTCCGTCCGTCATCACTGATTGTGATGCAACTTCCCCATGACGATGCGTAACCAAGAGCTGCCACCCTGAGCCAGAGCTCTGGAAGGTGCTGGCTTGTAAAGTTTTGTTCCCCCCCATTCACCTCGTGCAGTTATTTCAGCTTTAGAGATTCCATTGTTTCATTGTCCAACCTTGTTTGTTGTTTTAGGAGTTTGAAAGAAAGGATGTAAAATGAGGTCTCTGGAGCCAACCAAAGGAATAACCTAGCAGCCAATACAAAGCTATGTATTCTTTTAGCATTTAATTTAGTAGTATATTGTAATTATATAATTATGATTCGCACAGCGGTAGCAAATATGTAATCTGCTTTCGTTAATTTAATATTTATTCAGAACTTATAGATATTTGCTGTAGTAACTCATGTTAATGTGATTGGCAAACAATAGCGGAATCAATGTTGGTAAGAAATAACCTAGCGTACATTGTCGCACACGCCCGTGTAAATTGTCACACAACCCATAAAAACATAAGAACATAAGAAATAGGAGTAGGAGTAGGCCATCTAGCTCCTCGAGCCTGCCCCGCCATTCAATAAGATCATGGCTGATCTGTCGTGGCTCAGTTCCACATTCCCGCCCTCTCCCCATAACCCTTAATCCCCTCGCTTATCAAAAACCTATCAACCCACGTCTTAAATATATTTAGCAAGGCAGCCTCCACCACTTCAATGGGCAGAGAATTCCAGAGATTCACCACCCTTTGAGTGAAGAAGTTCCTCCTAAACTCCGTTCTAAACTGCCCCCCCCCCTTTATCTTGAGGCTATGCCCCCTAATCCTACTGTCCTTTCTGAGCGGGAAGAGTCTCTCCACCTCTATCCTATCCATCCCATTCATCATCTTATATGTCTCAATGAGATCTCCCCTCATTCTTCTAAACTCTAACGAGTATAAGCCTAGTTTATTCAGCCAGTACAAGCCTAGTTTATTCAGTATACATTGTCACACCACCTGGTTTACATTGGCACACCAGCTGGTTTACATTGGCACACCACCCGGTATACATTGGCACACTGCCCGGTGTCCTCCCAGTATACATTATTACACCCTCCCCCCCACCCAACCCCCACTCACCCTCCGGTGTACATTCTCACACAGTCCATTGAACATTCTCAGTGTGAACATCCCAGAGTGAGTGGAAATTGTCAGAATGATCATTGAAGTGAGTAGACTGTGTGAATGAACATTGGGTGAACATTGTGTGAGTGAATGTGGAGAGAATGAATAACATCAGTGTGAACATTGTCGTCAAAATCCTAGTGGGAAGAATAAATAGGGAGCATCTTAAGGTAGGGTGGGGGCAGCCAGAGAGATAGATATAAGAGAATCTGAAGTTGCTTAAGTGTAAACAAAGCATAGGAAAGAACGTTAGTGAGCATCCATGTGGGTAAATAAAGGCATAGGGAATAATTTAGAGTTTAGGATAGGGGCATTTATTAAGTACATAGATAGCATTTCTAATTATCTAAGATAACAGAGGAATGCATAAACAAAAGGAACAATTAGGAAATTAAATCATAGAGTAGGAATAGGCCCAAAAGAAAGATAATCCCAGCGGGTAATAACAGAGAAAATTTCCACACATTGTCATTTCAAACAGTGTGTGAATGAGTGTTCAGAGTGCGAATGGTCAAACATGATTAGGATTGCAGGAACATTGGGACACAAAAAAATTGGACATGGGTATATACCCTTAGATAAAGTAGGAGAATATTATTTATAGAGGAGACACCTAAAAATAATGTTTCACATAAAATTAGTTTTTAAAAACTTGTCAAGTACAAAGTGAGGGAAAATCTGATCAACACTGAGTGAAAACGTCCATTCAGCAATGCTCAAAGTGTCCAGAATAAAAGTCAATTCATCGGATTACAGAAAGTCAGGGATATAGAGTTAGGATAAGATATTGCTGATAAAGTGGACATGAGGAGAAGCTATATTAGGAATTGAAATAGAATTGTTAAAGGATAGATAGAATAATACTAACAACAGAGAGATAGAGACAATCAACAAAACACTGTGAAAGTGAATGTTGCAAGTGAAGACTGCACTGAATATTGTGAGGATAATTGTGGGTGGTATTTAATGGTAGCGATAGGGGCCCAGCAAAGGTATTCATGTCACCTCACATTTCAAAAAGGCCCCACAGTGTTAGGTTCCACATGGGCAGGAACTCTCCTCAGGACCATGGGCCCCGGGGGCAGAGGGTTCTGCTTTTTGCTGAAAGCTCAAAGGGCTTTGGCTTCTCTGTTGAGCAGACAATAACAATCAGGGAGGGAGGTGGCATCCTTTATCACTGTGTCAATCACCCACCTGAGGCCTGGGATCTATGTGAAGATCCTGAACCTGGGGTGGATGATGGCAGGTGTGAGGGTAGCTAGGCTGGGGTCGCAAAGCCGCAGAGCGTCAGCATCAAGCGGGGAGAGGGGCGGGCTCTCTGAGAGCCTCCCCTCTTCCTGTCCTGATCCTGGGTTCCTCAGTTGAAAGAGGAAGCCCCCAGGAGTCCATAAGCAATACGGCCCGTATGTGTTTGCTTGGTGTGCTCCTTTGCCTCGTGATCCTCTGACCTGCTTGCTGCTGGGTTGGTGCCAGCAGGGAGGATGAGAATGAGGTCAATAAGTAGACAGTAGTTGTCCACTTATGGGGCTCATTGTTGTCGTGGTGGGAAGCCAATGCCGCGGGGCATTCTCTCCATGGAATCTAATTTGGTGGGGGAGGGGAGGTCGTTGGGCCCCATCCTTTCAACTCAAATAAATGCACTCGAGGACCCTGGCGGGATGACAACAGGCACAGAGTCAACCAAGGAATACAATAAGTTCGGTGGGCTCAGGTTCATGAGGAAGAGGTAGTGTTAGGCTTAGAGTCAGGATTCGGCACTCAGCTCGGGGAGGCCATTAAATCCCAACCACAGTTGAGTAAATGTGTGAGTGTGAACAGTGTGAGTGTGAACAGTGTGTGTGTGAACATTGAGAGTGAATGTTGTGAGCGTGAATGTGAACATTGTGCGAGTATGAACATTTTGTGTGTTGTGAGTGTGAACTTTGTGAGTGTAAATATTTCAGTGTGAACATTGTTCGAACAATTCAGCTCAAAATAAATCACCATTTTCTTGACATATTTTTCTCAAGTAATTTCAGATTAGCTTTTGCATACTAATCTTGATCCACCCGACATCAGGCAGGAAATTTCACATCCAAACCACTTTGTTACCTTTTGTTCCAATGCCAATTGCCTTGATAATTTAGTGACAGATTATCTTTATTTGTTTAACCTGTTAAAAATGCTTTTGTTGAATTGTTTTATCTCCAATGTTCTAACTGATACAAAAGAGAATTTGGTACAGGTTTGTATCCTTCAGTACAAGGCTTTGCACCCAATTTCAATACCACTGTTACATATCAAATAACAGCTGGCACATATTTAAGTGCTCCACAACATTGGGCAACCCCATCCTTCCGACATTGAGCGGGCAGAGCAGTGGCAGTAAGCCACCCTCCGTTGGCAGCCCAGCCACGTGTCACATGGGGACCCCCCAAGCGCTGTCATCGCGCCTGTTTGCCTGACTTGCATTTGGTGCTGCTGGAGCTCTTGTGTGCTGGTGAGATCTAGGATCGACGCCATCCCAGGCTCGGTTGGCACTGAGCGTTCCTGCCCTTAGGGTGCCCACCCAGCAAGCCTATTGCTAGGGTTCTACCTGTGGGCTACAGAGGCAACTGGGTTCAGGCCTTTTCGAGCAGAGAGCAGCTGGCCAGCAGTCAAACAGGGCCCCCCTCTGTCATACCCCAGCTGCCTTATTTTCATCGCAGGAACACCAGACACAAGGTTTCTCCCAACGGTGCCTGGTGTTGCTGTGATGAAAATGTAGAGAGATGGTGAGGATGGGGAAGTGCCACGTGGAGGTGTGACACCGCCCCATCTTTGTCTTGCGGAGGGAGGGATGAGGGTAGATGGTCACGCTTGGAATGTTTCCTGACCCTTGGTGGGGGGGGGTAGAGGAGGAGCAAAAAGCCTGGGAGCCGGCTTCTTGCACCCCTTGACCCGCAGTGCAAGCGTCATTCCAGGTGGATGAAGAAAAGGGGGAAGTAAGGCATCGGCATGGCTGGGCCTTTATGTCAGTGTTGTTTAAAGAGAGAAAAGGGGCCAAGGTGTGACAGAGGGGGACCTTTTCCGATCACTTGTTCGCCGCTCCCTGGCCGGGAGTGCCCGAACCCTGCTGGCTCTGTACCCACGGGTGGGATCCTGGCGTGGGCTTGGTCCGTGGGGCACCTTAGGGTGGTTGCTTGCCGTGCCTGGGATAGGCCTCGGTGGCATTGCGTCTACCGGCAGCCAACAGCTGCATCAGCTCCGAGCAGGTGGCAGGCGCAGTGGCAGCGCAGGGGGAGTCTCTACATGACTACATGGACCAGGCTGCCCTCAGAGGGAGGCCCCTTAGCACGGTGAGGGAAGAATGTGGCTGCCGTCAGGCGTCAGCAACACGTGCGTCACTCGATAATCTGCTGCTGGCTAGTGCAGGCGCAGACGGGATAGGTTTACATCCAAGTTAAATTGATTGATTACTGTAAGGCACCTTGCGTTAGTAACTCAGGATTTGATTGAGTGTAATTAATTGTACAATTAGTAAAGCACATCTTTTTGATTTGTTTCAGGAGACCAGCGTGTTCCAACCAACTCGATAGACCAGAACTAGGAAACCCCCTCAAAACAATGTAGTTCATCACCTATGTATTTAATTGTTGTGTTGCCTTTTCTTTTATTCTTCACCTTGGCCCTGGATGTCTTAAGACGAAGTCTAAAAGAAAAATTAAATTTGTAATCATGTTAATAATATAATCATCATCTATCCACACCACATTCATATCCCATAGTTGGAAGCGTAGGGGTTAACATTATTAATTAAAGTAGTCAGTATTTTGTCCCTTTAGATTGCAGATCCTCTTGTTAACATGGTGTTGCATCACATGTTGGGTTTTAAATTCCTCGGAGTGGAAGTTGGGATGGGGGTTAACTCGAGATCGCTTGTAATGTACCATGGGCAGCCATGGTCTCCTGGAGCTTTGCTTGATTGCCCTTCGGGGGGTCGGGGAGGAATTTCCCGGAGCTTTTCCTGCAATTGGGCCTCTCAGGTTTTTGCTCCGGTTTTTTGCCTCCCCCAGGTGCCAGCATTACTTAACGGGGGGGATTGTGGGAGGGTGGGGTTCCTGGGCTTTTCCCCCCAAAGCCCACCAATCAGGTCAATCTGGTTCCAAACTACTTTTTTATTTGACGTTTCTGCATTGAGCCGTTTTTGGGAATGAGCAAACGCTCATTCTTCAGATCCAGTTCTTGCTGCAACTTTAGAACGCCAAGTACAAAAGTCACTCAGTAATAATAATATATAGACTGAAATAAATTAAACTGAAATAAAAGATAACTACATTTTAAATCACATCTCTGTTGTTTGTGTCTTTATTTCTTCAATGTTGGTGTTACAGATTGCTGGGTGTCTCTGATAGTTTCTCCACTTAAGTGGCACGGGTACAAACAGCCAATTCCCCTTTGACATGCTGCTGCTTTTCTGCAGTATCCCTTTAAGGGATCTTCTTGAATGGCAGAACAGGCTCGAGGGGCCGAATGGTCTTACTCCTGCTCCTAATTTGGTGAATTTGTCCTGTTTGATTTGCTTTAGTTGGTGTTTGTCTCTTTTGTCTGAAACATGTTGAGTTTTGAGGCAGCCTCAGCTTCTCCAACAAGTAAACACCCCCCTTCCCCCCGGTACCAAACCCAGACTGTTGGCTGCTGGCTCATCCGGTCCAGCTTTGCTCAAAGGTGAGCGGGTCGGGAGACTATCTGAGGGTTTCACCCACGAGAGATGTAGAAAATAGAAGAAAATTGGGGTTGATTTTTCCTAGACAACTTCACGCATTAAAGAACCTCTGAGGTTATTATATTTGGCCTTAAGCTACAAGCTGGTTTAGTGTAAGACACACGCACACCCGTTCGGGTACACTGAGGGGAGTATTTAGCATTGTCAATGCAGCTAACTAGCACGTCTCTCAGACTGTGGGAGGAAACCGGAGCACCTGGAGGAAACCCATGCCGACATGGAGAGAACATGCAGGCTCCACACAGACAGCGACCCAGGCCGGGAATCAAACCCGGATCCCTGGCACTGTGAGGCAGCAGATGCTAATCAATGTGTCTTCCAGATTTAGTTAAGGCTGTCTTCAACATAATAAGATTTCAATTTAAACTGGGCAATGGTTAAAAAGACAGGACATCAGAAGGAGGTGCACAAAAAATAATCAGATATGATTCAACACCAGTTTATACCCCTAAGTTGCAAGCTTTCCATTTGCCAAAAGGAAAGCATCGATAGATAACTACCAAAGAAGTAAAGGACAACAAAACAGATTAAATGCAAAATAAATGAGAGTTATTTGTATTACACTCACTCACGAGGGTCATAGAAACACAGAAATTAGAAGCAGGAATAGGCCATTCTGCCCTACGAGCCTGTTCCACCATTCATTATGATCATGGCTGATCATCAAATTCAATATCCTGATCTTCCTTCCCCCTATATCCCTTGATCCCTTTAGCCCCAAGAACTATAAATTCTTCCTGAAATCACACAATGTTTTGGCCTCAACTACTGTCTGTGATAGTGAATTCCAGATCCACACTCTCTGGGTGAAGAAATATCTCCTCACCTCCATCCTAAAAGGTTTACCCCTTATCCTCAAACTATGACCCCTAGTTCTGGACTCCCCCACCATCAGGAACATTCTTTCTGAATCTACCCTGTCTAATCGTGTTTGAAGTTTATAAGTTTCTATGAGATCTCCAGTAAGATTAACTCCTCCCATTAGCACATGACTCTGCCTCTTGTCAATCAACCCAATCAAAACCCTACTCTGAAACCCCAGGGGAAAAACAAAAATAAACAAAAATACATTAACTCTGATTCAAACACCCTATTATCTCGGATCAATCATGAGCCTTGCACTCTTAACATGTAAGCTGCCTGCTGTGGACAAAGCACCATGTAAACAGAGCTGAATTTTAATCATATTCCTCACAAGAAAAATGATATAAATCAATTTCTTATTACTTTTATAAAGTCCAGTGAATATAATGGTATCCAATTTAATCTCTCCTCATATGACATTTCTGCCATCCCAGGAATTAGCCTGGTAAATCTTCACTGTACTCCCTCTATAGCAAGGACATCCTTCCTCAGGTAAGGACACCAAAACTTCTCCTGACTGCAGGGAATGGACCCAAAAACAGAAAATGCTGCAAGATCTCAGCAGGTCTGACAGCGTCTGTGGAAAGTGAACAGAGTCAATGTTTTGAAATGTTGACTCAATTCTCTCTCCACTGACACTGTCAGACCTGCTGTGATTTTCCAACATTTTCTGTTTTTATTTCAGATTCCAGCCTTCGCAGTATTTTGCCTTTATCTCAGTGTAATGGATCCACATTTGTCTCAGCCAAACACTTCCTTTTTACATACCCAAGATGTAAAAGCATCCATATTTATGTTTTTTTTGCTAGATTGCATTCATATTCTGTTCTCCCTTTCTTTATCAGTGTCTTACCCTTCCTTTGCTGTATTTTTGTAACTATTTCTGGCAACTTTATGAACATTTCTTTCAATCTCATACAATCCTTACCTTCTTTTGTCAGCCACGGTTGTCTGGATTTTTTTGTGGTTTTGTATACCTTGAAGCACTGTATCAATGCTCTAAACTATGTCATTGTTCAATGAAGATTATCCATTGCTAATGCACATTGTCCCAGAGATTCACTCTAAATTTCAGCTGAAAATGTTAAGTGCTGTGTTGTTCGAACTGGTTGGATTCTTTATCTAGATGTCACCCAGGGAAAGGGAATGTTTGCTCATGGGCATTACCCTTGCTCTGCATGAGGAGTGAGGCCAGGCACAGCAACCCCATATAGACACGAGAAACAGAAGAGAGAGGACTTTTATCCAGAGGCCCAATCCACCCAGGGTCACATGGTTCTCACACTCATAGGAACTCAGGAGCAGGCCATTCAGCCTGTCAAGCCTGCTCCAACATTTAATACGATCATGACTGATCACCCACCTCAATGATGTGTTTCCCAGACCATCTCCGTAACTCGTTATGTCATCGGAATTTAGAAATCATTCCAACTTTAAACATACTCAGTGACTGAGTTTCCCCGGCTCTCAGAGATAGGGAATTCCCAAGATTCATAAACCTCTGAATAAAAGAAATCTCCTCACCTCTGTCCTAAGTGGTTCCCCCCTTATTTTGAAATTATGCCCATAAGTTGTAGAGTCCCCAAACTGGGGAATCATCTCACCTGTATCTATCCCGTCTATTCATTTAAGTATTTTGTAGGTTGCAATAAGATCACCTCTCATTCTTCGAATCTCTAGAGAATACAGATCCAGTTTCCTTAACCACCCTTCATAAGACAGTCCCGCCCTCCGCAGAACAAGCCCGGTGAACTTTCACTGCACTCCCTCTGTGGCAATAACATCCTTCCTCAGGTAAGGGGACCAGAACTGCACACAGTACTCTAAGTGCGGTCTAACCCAGCTTCTATACAATTGAGACAATACTTCACTACTCCTGTACTCAAACCCTAAAGGCTAACATTCCATTAACTTTCCGAATAGCTCGCTGCACCTGCATGTTAGCCTTCAGTCACTTATGGACAAGGTCCCTTTGTACATTTACACTTTTTAATTTCTTACCGTTTAGCAAATACTCTGCACATCTGTTCTTTCTACCCAAATGGATTACCTCACATTTCTCCACATTATATTCCATCAGCCATGTTCTTGCCCACTCACTAAATCTGTCCAAATTGCTCTGTAGCCGCTTTACATCTTCCTCACAACACACATTCCCACCAGCTTTGTGTCATCCACACAATTGGCAACATTATATTTGCTCCCCACAGCCAGATCATTGATATATATTGTCAACAGCTGGGGCCCATGTATTGACCCTTAGAACCATAGAACCATAGAACATTACAGCACAGAAACAGGCCTTTTGGCCCTTCTTGGCTGTGCCGAACCATTTTTCTGCCTAGTCCCATTGATCATCACCTGGACCATATCCCTCTGCACCCCTCTCATCCATGTACCCGTCCAAGTTTTTCTTAAATGTTAAAAGTGACCCCGCATTTACCACTTCATCTGGCAGCTCATTCCACACTCCCACCACTCTCTGTGTGAAGAACCCCCCCTCCCTAATATTCCTGTTAAACTTTTCCCCATTCACCCTTAACCCATGTCCTCTAGTTTTTTTTCTCTCCCTAGCCTCAGTGGAAAAAGCCTGCTTGCATTCATTCTATCTATACCCATCACAATTTTATACACCTCTATCAAATCTCCTTGTGGTACATCACTAGCTAAAGCCTGGCAACATGCAAATGCCCCGTTTATCCCTATTCTCTGCTGCCTGTTAACCAATCCTTAATCCATTTCAGTATATTGCCTCCTATCCCATGTGCTTTTATTTTATGAATCAATCTCTTGTGAGGGACTTTATCAAAAGTAAAATATATTACGTTCATTGACTCTCCTTTATCAATTTTGTGAGTAACATGCTCAAAAAAATGCAAACATTTTGTCAAACATGATTTCCCATTTGTAAATCCACGCTGACTATACCCAATTAGATCATGATTATATACTTAACTCATTCTTTGTAATTGATTCCAGTATCTTCCCAACGACTGATGTGAGGCTAATAGGTCTGTAGTTCCCTGTTTTTTCTCTCCTTCCCTTCTTAAATAATGGGGTTACATTTACTCCCTTCCGATCTCCAGGAATCATTCTAGAATCTATTGAATTTTGGAAGGTGATCGCAAATGCATCCTCTATCTCTATAGCAACCTCTTTCAATCCTCTGGGATGAATAATATCAGGTCCCAGGGAATTATCAACTTTCAGTCCCATTAATTTCTCCAATACAAACTTCTTACTTCAACAAACATCCTTCAACTCCTCATTCTCCAAAATCCTTTGGATCTCCTGGATCTTCTTCAGTGAAAACAGATACGAAGTAATCATTTAGCTTGTCTGCCACTTCTTTATTCCCCATGATGAATTCTTCTGACTCTGCCGCAAATAGACCCAAAAACAGAAAATGCTGGAAAATCTCAGCAGGTCTGACAGTGTCTGTGGAGAGAGAATAGAGTCAGTGTTTTGAAATGTTGGCTCTATTCTCTCTCACAGACACTGTCAAACCTACTGAGATTTTCCAACATTTTCTGTTTTTATTTCCGATTCCAGCATTTTGCCTTTATCTTAGTGTAATGGACCCACGTTTGTCTCAGCCAAACACTTCCTTTTTATATACCTGGAGAAGCTTTTACAGTCCATGTTTATGTATTTTGCTAGATTGCATTCATATCCTGCTCGCCCCTTCTTTATCAGTGTCTTGGCCTTCCTTTGCTGAATTCTATGGCACGGTGGCACAGTGGTTAGCACTGCTGCCTCACAGCTCCTGGGACTTGGGTTCGATTCCCAGCTTGGGTCACTGTCTGTGGGGAGTTTGCACATTCTCCCTGTGTGTCTGTGTGGGTTGGGTTTCCTCCGGGTGCTCCAGTTTCCTTCCGCAGTCCAAAGATGTGCAGGTTTCGGTGGATTGGCCATGCTAAATTGCCCCTTAGTATCGGGGGGGCTAGGAAGTGTAAATGCATGTGGTTAAGGCGATTTGACCTGGGTGTGACTGTGATCGGTGCAGACTCAATGGGCCAAATTGCCTTCTTCTACCCTGTAGGATTCTATGATTCAAAAAACCTTTCAAATTCTCAGGTTTACAACTATTTCTGGCTACTTTATAAACACATCCTTTTAATCCTGTACAATCCTTACCTTCCATTATCAGCCAAAGTTGACTGGATTTTTGTGGTTTTTGTACCTTGAAGGAATATATAGGTGTTGTAAAAGCTGTGTAATAGCTCTTTGAAGAAGTTAGCCAGTCCTTAATCCATTTCAGTATGTTGCCTCCTATCCCATGTTTTATTTTGCTAATCAATCTCCTGTGAGGGACTTTATCAAAATATATTACATTCATTGACTCTCCTTTATCAATTTTGTGAGTAACATCCTCAAAAAAAAAACCAACAAGTTTGTCAAACATGATTTCCCATTTGTAAATCCATGCTAACTATGTTCAATTAGGTCATGATTATATACTTATCATATCCTTTACAATTGATTCCAGAATCTTCCCACTACTGATGTGAGGCTAACAGGTCTGTAGTTCCCTATTTTTTCTCTCCCTCCCTTCTTATGTAGTGAAGTCACATTTAACAAAGAAACATAGAAACCAGAGGAGGCCATTTGGCCCTTTGAGCTGGCTGTGCCATTCATTTTAATCATGGCTGATCATCGAATTCATTATCCTGATCCCTCCTTTTCCCTATATCCCTTAATCCCTTTAGCCCCAAGAGCGATATCTAATTTCTTCTTGAAATCACTCTATGTTCTATGCTAGTGAATTCCACACATTCACCTCCCTTGGGTGAAGAAATCTCTCCCCACCTCAATCCTAAAAGGTTTACCCCTTACCCTCAAACTATGAACCCCAGTTCTGGTTCTCCCCCACCATTGGGAACATTCTTTCTGAATCTATCTTTCTATTTAACCCTGTTAGAATTTTATAAATTTCTATGCGATCCTCTCTCATTCCTCTAAACTCCACGGAATATAATCCTAATCAACTCAATCTCTCCTCGTATGACGGGCCTGGCATTCCAGGATCAGCCTGGTGAATCTTTGCTGTACTCCCTCTATAGCAAGGACATCCTTCCTCAGATAAGGACATCTTCCAATCATTCCAGAATCCATAGAGTTTTGGAAGATGATCGTACATACATCCTCTATAACATCCTCTTATAATTCTCTGGGCTGCAAAATATCAGGTCCTAGGGAATAAACAACTTTCAGTCCCATTAATTTCTGCAATATAGGGGGCTAATTCTCCCAAAATAATTCGCTGGAAAACTGGACTAACGCACGCTGTTTTTTTCAGTGGGAGTTCACACTAGAATCTCCCACACTCTGCGAAATGCAAAGGCCACCAGCGTGAATATTAGATTTCAGTGGGCAGGGCCCATTCACACTGGAGAGGCTGAAACCTGCCAAACTCTGCGTATGCGCAGTGGCCCCAAGCTGTCAGCCACTCCATTAACAGTCAGCTCGATCACTGGCCAGCCCAGGACCCCCGCAGTCCTGCCACCCGCCCCCCCCCCCCCCCACACAACCCGCCCACGGCTCAAGTGGCTGGCCTATCCACTCGCAGACCAGCCCCGAGCTCCCCATCTCGGCCCAATTTCAGCTGCACCACCCACCCCACCCCCGCACCATCCACAGCAATCCCATCACCTTCCCTGCCAGTACCAGCACCCCCCCACCCCGAGGAGGCAGACACTCCCGCCCCAGCAGACCACCTCCCCCCGCCCAGCTGACCATCCCACACCCCCAGCCCCCAATAGGCCCCGCCCACTTGTCACTGTCCCATGCCTGGTGGGCAGTGCCGAAGTGCCCCCTGGGCGTAGGCACTTTGCCCCTTGGGCAGTGCCGGCGGCACAGGCTGGCACAGCCAAGGGTGCCCATGCCCAGGGGGGGGAGACCACTGTGTGGGGTCACAGCCCACACAGACGAAAGACAAAGGTAGACACTCAGGTGAACAGCCCAGCGAAGCTTATGTTACGTAGAATCCCTAAAGAGCAGAAGGAGGCCATTCAGCCCATCGAGTCTGCACTGACCACAATCCCACCCAGGCCCTGTTCTCGTAACTCCATATATTTACCCTGCCAATCCCCCTGACACTGAGGTCAATTTGGCATGGCCAAACTGACCTAACCCCGCACATTGTTGAGTAATCCTGAACTGCCTCCAACAGTAATGGCACGGTGACACAGTGGTTAGCACTGTTGCCTCATGGCGCTAGGGAGCTGGGTCACTGTCTCTGTGGAGTCTGCGTGGATTTCCTCTGAAAGACACGCTGGTTAGGGTGCATTGGCCGTACTAAATTCTCCCTCAGCGTACCCGTACAGGCGCCAGAGTGTGGCAACTTGGGGATTTTCACAGTAACTTCACTGCAGTGTTAATGTAAGCCTATTTGTGATCTAATAAATAAACTTTAAGCATTTTGATCATTACAATGGCTGAGAAACAGTCAGTTGGATTATGAGGGGCAGGTGGATTTTGATACTGACCCTTTAGAGGTTTTTCTCTTTGGCTTTCCCAAAGCACAGCGATACAAAAGGTGTTCCCGTTGGACGATCTCAGAGGCAGAGAACTTCCAGCCCTGCAGCTGAATGGAGCCAGATTGCGTTACAAAAAAATAATATCGGAGCGTGATAATAAAGGGCCACTCGGTTGCCCCCGGGGAGCAGGCTGGCTACAGGCAGGCTGTTGGGAGTTTTCAATTATTCAGCGTTCTTATCTCAGCTTTCTGAGGAGGAACAAGAGCAACTCAAAAGCAAGACCGAAATGCCCAAACGAGTGGCCCGTGAATCCGATGTGCTTCAGTGACCAGCGAAGAATAGAGCCCGTGGAGGAGGCAGCTGTCGTAGCGTCGTGTCAGCAGGCTGGCACGTACGGGCAACGGGGCACGGCCAGGTGGGTCAACCTTCTCCTGGCCGGTTTCCATCTTGACAAGTGGGTGGGAAAGGTCGGGGGGGGGGGGGAACGATGGCCGAGACACCTTCCAATGAATTGTGATAGATGGATGGATTAAAAATGAAGGACCGAGATAGAGGGGCGGCACGGTGGCACTGTGGTTAGCACTGCTGCCCCACAGCGTTGGGGACCCGGATTCAATTCCCGGTCTGGGTCACTGTCTGTGCAGGATCTGCACATTCTCCCCGTCTCTGCGTGGGTGCTCCCGTTTCCTCCCACAGTCCGAAAGGCGTGTGGATTAGGTGCATGGGCCGTGCTAAATTCTCCCTCAGTGTACCCGAACAGGCGCCAGAGTGCGGCGACTAGGGGATTTTCACAGTAACTTCATTGCAGCGTAAATATAAGCCTACTTGTGACCAATAAATAAACTTAAAAAGGATGTTAACTGGACTTTGTCTCGGGTGCAATGTCGCCCTGGCTGCCAACTCCATGTGGTCGAGTGTGGAGTAAACACCATGGAGTAGAAAGTCTCAATGAGTTTTAAAGGTTTTTAAAATGTATTTCTTAGTGTCACAAGTAGGCTTACATTAACACTGCAATGGGAGAGAGAGCACGTGTTTGAGAGTGTGAGAGAAAGAAAGAGAGAGCCTGCGTGAGAGCGAGTGTACGAGAGAGAAATTTCCAGTTGGCGCCAGGACAAGGTGACCTCTTGCGAGCTATACCCAGCACACCCTCTAATTCTATCCTTCATTCTCGTTCTATGCTTTTGAAACTCTGCTCTAACTCTTCCACTACATTCTGCACCCTCTCATTCCCTTCTCTATGTATGGTATGCTTTGTCTGTGTAGCGCGCAAGAAACATTGGACGGGGTTTTACAGCCTCTCTTAGGCAAGACTGGAAATCCCCCCCCACCCGAGATCAATGGAGATTTCCACTGTCAGACCCGCGTCACACTGATTCCATGGTGGGCACAGTGGGTAGAGTTCCAGTCAATACCTTTCACTGCGACAATAATAAATCAAATCAAATCAATGAAGTTACTGTGAAAATCCCCTAGTCGCCACACTCCGGCTCCTGTTCGGGTGCACTGAGGGAGAATTTACACGGCCAATGCACCTAGCCAGCATGTCTTTCCCACTGTGGGAGGAAACCACAGCATCTGGAGGAAACCCACACTGACACGGGGAGAACATGCAGATTCCACACAGACAGTGACCCAAGCCAGGAATCGAACCCAGATCCCTGGGTGCTGTGACGCAGCAGTGCTAACCACTGTGCCACCTGTGGTAGGTATCTGAAGAAAGCAGGGATTGTGGAAGGAAAGAATCCAATCTTCAGTTCCATAACTGTCTGTGCGGAGTCTGCACGTTCTCCTGTGTCTGTGTGTTTCCTCCGGGTGCTCCAGTTTCCTCCCACAGTCCAAAGATGTGTGGGTTAGGTTGATTGGCCATGCTAAATTGCGCCTTGAGGAATTAGCAGGGTAAATATTGGGGATATGGGAATAAGACCCAGGTGTGATTGTGGTTGGTGCAGACATGATGGACTGAATGGCCACGTTCTGTATTGTAAGCATTCTATCCTGTCAGTACCCCTCAGGATTTGAAAGGTTTTGATCAAGTTGCTCCCTCTCTTCTAAACTCCAGTGGATACAAACCTAACCTCTCCATCCTTTCCTGGTATTAGTCTAGTAAACCTTCTCTGAACTGTTTACAGCACATTTACATCTCTCCTTAAATAAGGAGACAAAGAGTGTACACAATATTCCAGATTCACATTGAAATGAAGAAGACAATACATTCTATTGCTGCCACACTGTCATAACTTAAACAGAGTCAGCTGCTATACACATGGAGTTTGGGCACAGCAAACTCAATTTATGATTGGGTGGCACAGTGGTTACCACTGATGCCTCACAGCACCAGGGATTCGGGTTTGATTCCTGTGGGTCACTGTCTGTGTGGAGCTGGCCCATTCTCCCCGTGTCTGCGTGGGTTTCCTCCAGGTGCTCTCGTTCCTTACCGCAGTCCAAAGATGTGTGGGTTAGGTTGATTGGCCATGCTAAATTGATCCTTAGTGTCAGGGGAATTAACAAGGTAAATATGTGGGGTTTCAAGGATAGGGCCTGTTATGATGGTTGCTGGTGCAGGCTCAATGGGCTGAGTGGCCTCCTTCTGCGGCTGTAGGGATTCTCTGGTGACAAGATCAATGATGTATTAATTAAGTTGTTTGAGGGATAAATATTAGCCAGGACAATGGAGTCATTGAATCCCTACAGTGCAGAAGGAGGCCATTCAGCCCATCGAGCCTGCATCAACCACAATCTCACCCAGGCTCAACCCCTGTAACCCATGTATTTACCTTGTTAATCCCCTGACACTAAGGAGCAGTTTAACATGGCCAATCCACCTAAACACACATCTTTGGACTGTGGGAGGAAACCGGAGCACACGGAGGAAGCCCACGCAGACACGGGGAGAATGTGCAAATGCCACACAGACAGTGACCCGAGCTGGGCATTGAACCCGTGTCCCTGGCGCTCTGAAGCAGCAATGCTAACCACTCTGCTACCCCCTGACCTTCTTCAATGTAGTCTGACTGCATCATGTATATTCGGCTGAAGGGACCGATGGATTCTTGGTTCAACATTCCTGCTGAAAGGCCGCACTGCAGCCCCATCACCAGGTTCAGCACCAGGAGTACCGGGATGGCTTCCGGGCTGGAATCTGAGGAATTGCAAAAATTCCATAGGAAAGCCTGGGGGAATGTGAGTGCTGATACCAGAGCGCCCTCTGCTGGAGTCTGGCCAGATTAACTCTGCATCAACAAACCTGTTGTTTGATTTGATTTATTATTGACATGTATTAACATACAGTAAAAAGTATTGTTTCTTGCACGCTATACAAACAAAGCATACCGTTCATAGAGAAGGAAACAAGAGACTGCAGAATGTAGCATTACAGTTATAATAAGGGTGTAGAAAAAGATCAACTTAATGTAAGGTAGATTAATATAAGGTATAAATGCGACGTGCAGGAATGGAATGGTGATAATTATGGGGGATTTCAATCTACATATTGATTGGTTGACCCATGTTGGATGCGGTGGGCTTGAGGAAGAGTTCTTGGAATGCTGCCGGGATAGTTTCCTTGAACAGTGTGTGTTGGAGCCAACGAGGGAGCGAGCTATCTTGGATCTGGTGTTATGTAATGAGGCAGGTAGAATTAGGGACCTTGTGGTGAAGGATCCTCTTGGGAAGAGTGATCATTGTATGGTGGAGTTTCTGATGCAGATGGAGGAGGAGAAAGTGGGTTCCCGGACATGTGTCCTTTGGATGAGAGAGGAATTGGCGAATGTTGATTGGGGGAGCACATTGGAAGGTAGGTCTGCTGAGGAACAGTGGAGGATCTTTAAGGAGATCTTTCTTGGTGCTCAGCAGAAATTTATTCCAATGGTTAAAAAGGATCATAGGAGGAGAGATAATCAGCCGTGGATAACGAAGGAGGTAAAGGAAAGTGTTAAATTAAAAGCGGATGCGTTTAGAGTAGCTAAGAGTAGTGGGCGAGAAGAGGATTGGGAGAGGTTTAAATATCAACAAAGAATGTCAAAGAAGTTGATAAAGAAGGGTAGGAGAAACCATGAAGCTGGGCTAGCGCTTAATATAAAAAAGGACAGTAAGAGTTTTTATAAATATATAAAAAGGAAGAGGCTGACTAGGGTGAATGTTGGACCCTTAGAGGATGAGAGGGGGGACTTAGTGGTAGGGGATGGGGAAATGGCTGAGGCCTTGAATAACTTTTTTGTTTCGGTCTTCACGGAGGAGGACGTGAATAATTTGCCGGGTGTTAGCGATGGAAAGATGGTAGGAGTGGAGGGTCTCAATGACATTATTGTTACTAGAGAGGCGGTGCTCGAAAGACTGGAGGGACTGATTGTGGACAAGTCCCCAGGACCGGATGGAATGCATCCAAGGGTTCTGAAAGAAATGGCGGAGGTGATAGTGGATGCCTTGGTGATTATTTTCCAAACGTTGCTGGATTCCGGGGAAGTGCCGGAAGATTGGAAAACAGCTAATGTTACGCCGTTGTTTAAGAAGGGTGGCAGGCAAAAGGCAGGGAATTATAGGCTGGTTAGTTTAACGTCTGTTGTAGGTAAAATGTTAGAATCCGTGATCAAGGAGAAAACAGCGAGGCATCTTGAGGAGAATTGTTTGATAGAGCAGACGCAGCACGGTTTCGTTAGGGGGAAGTTGTGTCTGACGAATTTATTGGAGTTCTATGAGAATGTGTCTAGGGCGGTGGATAGAGGAGAGCCAGTGGATGTGGTGTTTCTTGATTTTCAGAAGGCGTTTGATAAGGTGCCGCACAAGAGGTTATTACAGAAGGTCAGGGGGCATGGAGTTGGGGGTAGGGTGTTAGCATGGATAGAGGATTGGTTGTCAAATAGGAGGCAGAGAGTGGGGGTCAATGGGTGTTATTCGGATTGGCGGTTGGTGACTAGTGGAGTGCCCCAGGGGTCAGTGCTGGGGCCTCAGCTTTTTACCATTTATATAGATGATCTGGAGGAGGGAACCGAGTGTATGGTGTCAAAATTTGCTGATGACACCAAGATTGGTGGAACGGCAAATTGTGCGGAGGGTGTGGAAAGTCTGTAGAAGGATCTAGATAGGCTGGGCGAATGGGCCAGGAAATGGCAAATGGAATTTAATGTTGGCAAGTGTGAAGTTGTCCACTTTGGTAGGAATAATGGTAGGAAGGACTATTACTTACATGGCGAAAAACTGCAGCATGCGACGGTGCAGAGGGACCTCGGGGTCCTTGTGCATGAGTCGCAAAAACCCAGCCTGCAGGTGCAGCAGGCGGTCAGGAAGGCTAATGGGATGCTGGCCTTCATAGCGAGGGGGATTGAATATAAAAGTAGGGAGGTCTTGCTGCAACTGTACAGGGCACTGGTGAGGCCGCAGCTGGAGTACTGTGTGCAATTTTGGTCGCCGTACTTACGCAAGGATATTTTGGCCTTGGAGGGAGTGCAGAGGAGGTTTACTAGGCTGATACCGGAGTTGAGGGGGTTGAACAATGAGGAGAGGCTGAATAAACTAGGCTTGTACTCGTTAGAGTTTAGAAGAATGAGGGGAGATCTCATTGAGACATATAAGATGATGAATGGGATGGATAGGATAGAGGTGGAGAGACTCTTCCCGCTCAGAAAGGACAGTAGGACTAGGGGGCACAGCCTCAAGATAAAGGGGGGGCGGTTTAGAACGGAGTTGAGGAGGAACTTCTTCACTCAAAGGGTGGTGAATCTCTGGAATTCTCTGCCCGTTGAAGTGGTGGAGGCTGCCTCGCTAAATATTTTTAAGACGCGGGTTGATGGGTTTTTGATAAGTGAGGGGATTAAGGGTTATGGGGAGAGGGCGGGAAAGTGGAACTGAGCCACGACAGATCAGCCATGATCTTATTGAATGGCGGGGCAGACTCGAGGGGCCAGATGGCCTACTCCTGCTCCTATTTCTTATGTTCTTATGTTTCTTAGATCCATTCAAAAGTTTGATGGCAGTAGGGAAGAAGCTGTTCTTGAGTCGGTTGGTACGTGACCTCAAATTTTTGTATCTTTGTCCCGACGGAAGAAGGTGAAGAGAGAATGTCCGGTGCGTAGGGTCCTTAATTATGCTGGCTGCTTTGCCGAGGCAGCGGGAAGTGTAGACAGTGTCAGTGAAAGGGAGGCTGGTTTGCGTGATGAACTGGGCTACATTCACACCTGTACCACGCTGCTGAGATGTTAACAACAACAACCTGCTTTTACATAGCACCCCCTCAACACGACGTTCCCCAACCGTCAAATGTCTTGCTCTCGCTCTGGAAAACATACCGGAAGATCCGCAGAGGAAGAGAGGGAGATGGGATGTGATCGCAGCTGATATAGGCGGAAGCGGCTGCAAATGATAAAACCTCCACTCAACCCCACATATTGCGATAGCATGTGACTGCCCTTCATTTACAACAACAACTCACATTTATGCAGCACCTCAAAGGTAGGAAACCACCCCAAAGTGCTTCACTGGGGTATTATTAAAAAGGAGCAAGATATTGGAGGGCTGGGTATCTCATAGAACCCCTACAATGCAAAAGGAGGCTGTTCGGCCCACTGAGTCCACACCAACAATAAGAACATAAGAACATAAGAAATAGGAGCAGGAGTAGGCCATCTGGCCCTTCAAGCCTGCCCCGCCATTCAATAAGATCATGGCTGATCTGTCGTGGCTCAGTTCCACTTTCCAGCCCTCTCCCCATAACCCTTAATCCCCTCTCTTATCAAAAACCCATCAACCCGCTTCTTAAAAATATTTAGCGAGGCAGCCTCCACCACTTCAACGGGCAGAGAATTCCAGAGATTCACCACCCTTTGAGTGAAGAAGTTCCTCCTCAACTCCGTTCTAAACCGCCCCCCCTTTATCTTGAGGCTGTGCCCCCTAGTCCTACTGTCTTTTTTCAGTGGGAAGAGTCTCTCCACCTCTATCCTATCCATCCCATTCATCATCTTATACGTCTCAATGAGATCTCCCCTCATTCTTCTAAACTCCAACGAGTACAAGCCTAGTTTATTCAGCCTCTCCTCATAGTTCAACCCCCTCAACTCCGGTATCAGCCTAGTAAACCTCCTCTGCACTCCCTCCAAGGCCAAAATATCTTTGCGCAGGTGCGGCGCCCAAAACTGCACACAGTACTCCAGCTGCGGCCTCACCAATGCCCTATACAGCTGCAGCAAGACCTCCCTACTTTTATATTCAATCCCCTTCGCTATGAAGGCCAGCATCCCATTCGCCTTCCTGACCACCTGCTGCACCTGCAAGCTGGGTTTTTGCGACTCATGCACAAGGACCCCGAGGTCCCTCTGCACCGTCGCCTGCTGCAGTTTTTCGCCCCGTAAGTAATAGTCCTTCCTACCATTCTTCCTACCAAAGTGGACCACCTCACACTTGTCAACATTAAATTCCATTTGCCATTTCCTGGCCCATTCGCCCAGCCTATCTAGATCCTTCTGCAGACTCTCCACAGCCTCCGCACAATTTGCCGTTCCCCCAATCTTGGTGTCCTAATAATCCCACCCAAGCCGTTTCCCCGTAACCCTGCACATTTACCCCTTAATCTCTCTAACCTACACATCCCGGGACACTAAGAGGTAATTCAGCATGGCCAGACAACCTAACCTGCACATCTTTCGGACTGTGGGAGGAAACCGGAGCACCCGGGGAAAACCCACGCAGACACGAGGAGAATGTGCAAACTCCACACAGACAGTGACCCGAGCTGGGAATCGAACCCAGGTCCCTGGCACTGTGAGACAACAGTGCTACCATCTTGAGAGGGGAATGCACCTTCCCGGGGAAAGCAGTTGGGCAGTAAATTCTAGCCCCCAAGAGCGATGTCCACATCCCAAAAAACAAATAAATAATGACTCACGTTTATTTTTAAAGTCAGAAAAATGTCCAAAGTCAGTTCAGAGGAAAGCCTTATAAAGTTTCTCGGCCTGTTGGTTAAGATCAAGTGTCAGATCCAGCTCAAGATCAGGTGTAATCCCTATCCTTTTCAGCTTGGATCTTGTTTGTCTCTTGTGGTGAGTCTGAATTGGATTCAAGTTTTGACAAAGGGTCATTTGGACTTGAAACGTCAGCTCTTTTCTCTCCTTATGGATGCTGCCAGACCTGCTGAGATTTTCCAGCATTTTCTCTTTTGGTTTGATGAATTGGATTCAATATGAATTTGATTTAGTTTTTGGAGCAAGCAAGGAGATGGATTCAGAGCTTGCCCCATCCACTCCGGTCATCTGGTTTTTGTAACGCTAAGAGAATAATGTTTGAAAATACCCTCACCTGCTCCCTCACTGTTATGTCTGGTGATCTCTGCCTTGCCCCTACAATTTTGAGACTATCCAAAATTTGCTCCCCAAATCTTAACACGCATCAACTCCCATCATCCTGTTTTCACTGGCCTACACTGGCTCCCGGTTGAATCGCATGTCAATTTCCCGTCATTTCCGACATCCGTATTCCTCTAATTCCAGCCTCCTGGAACTCTCCAATCCTAATCACTTCACCATTGGGAGCTGTGTTTCAAGCTTCCAAACTCTGAAGCTCTGTAATTCCCTCCCTGAGCCTCTCTCAGCTCTTTCAAAACATTCCTTAAAACCTACCACCTTGGTCAGGCTTTTGGTCATCAATGCTAACCTACCACATGGTGGCGCAGTGGTCAGCCTTGCCACCTCACAGTGCCAGAGATCAGGGTTCGATTCCCGGTTTGGGTCACTGTGTGGAACCCACATGTTTTTTCTATGTCTAAGAGGATTTCCTCCGGGAGCTCTGGTTTCTTCCCACAGTCTGAAAGACGTGCTGGCTAGGTGCATTGGCCATGCTAAATTCTCCCTCAGTGTACCCAAACAGGTACTAGAGTGTGTCGTCTAGGGGATTTTCACAGTGACTTTATTGCAGTGTTAATGTAAACCTATTTGTGACACTAATAGATAAACTTTAATACCTCCTATACAGCTCAGAGTCAAATTTTGTTTTATAATCCTCTCTTCAGTGAGGCATCCACGCTCTAAATCTAAATGCGACTGGTTAATTGTTTTTGGGATGGGGACATCATTGGTAGGAGCTGGAATTTCACTGTCCAGCTCGACTTGTCCTGAGAAGGAGGTTTCCTGTTGAATTACAGATAGTGGGCGGAACGTGACGTTGCTCAGGTGGGGATGTGCTCGACCCAGAGGTGCGTGAAGCAGTGCGAAAAGACATTGGGCACACATCCCGCTGTCGGACCGCACGCTCGCAGTGTTGCGATCAGTGGGTACGCACGGGAATAGGAAGCTCCACCTCTGCACACTCCCAACAAAGTCTGTCGATGTCTGGTGCTTCTCGAGTGAGTTCTCCGTTTTTTTTAACTTTATTCCAATCCAATCAAGTCAAATTAAAGCCAATTCAGAGTCCCAACAAGTTGAGACATTCCCGATCCAAGCTGACAAGACAGGGCTCCCACCTCCCGTCTTGGGCTTGACCTACATGATCCAAGCTGTTTGGAGTAGGTGTAGCTCCTCCTCCAAGGCTTGATCTCATTTGCATCTTAGCCAAAAAGGCCGAGAAGCCGCTTTAAAAAATTGCTTCAAATGAAGCTAAAATGTAACCCAATGACTTCGACCAAGCGCAGCACGTCAACACTACACTTGATCTTAGCCAAAAGGCCGAGAAGCGATAACACGAGTGAGTTCTCCATTTTGGTCTCCCGTGAGTTGGCGGACATAATAAAGAAGAGTACATCACGGGAGCAAGCTCTTCGACCCACCAAGCCTGCATGGCACCTCTCTAATGACCTTTTCCTTCTACCCAGTCCGTATCCCTCAAGTGTTTGTCAAGACGCCTCTTAAATGTTGCGATTGTATCTCCTTCTACCGCCTCCTCTGGCAGTGCATTCCAGGCACTTAGCACCCTCTGTGTAACAAAAAACTTCCTCTCACATCTCCTTTAAACTTTCCCCCTTTCACCTTAAAACTATGTCCCCTAGTAATTGACATTTCTAGCTTGGTTTGACCTCTTGAGGGCTGCTTTGAGGATATCGCTGAAACGTATTTGCTGTCCTCCTGGGAGTCTCCTGTCACAATTGAGTTCTGAGTGGAAGAATTGCTCCAGAAGTCTGGTGTCAGGTAATGTACTGACAAACAGAGTTGGTTTCAAGAACCTAGTGCTTTGGTGCCAGGCATGTTGGCTTGGGAGAGGGCACTGTTACCGGATAGTCTTTTATGCTGTCAGGTTTAGAGGATTTTACGAAGACACTTCCAATGGTCCATCTCCAGTGCTTTGATGTACCTGCTGTAGTTTGCCCGAGTGTCTAAAGCATACAGAACTGTAAGGATCATAGAATCCCTTCAGTGCAGAAGAGGCCATTCAGCCCACCCAGTCTTCACTGACCCTCTAACTCAGTTTCTTACCCAGGTGCTCTCCCCCCATCCAATCCTTGAACCCACACATTTAGCATGGCTAATCCACTTAACCTACACATCTTGGGACACCAAGGGTCAATTTAACATGGCCAATCCACCTAACTTGAACATCTTTGGAGTGTGGGAGCAAACCCGTGCAGACACGGGGAGAACGTGCAAACTCTACACAGATAGCAAGCCAAGGCCGGAATTGAACCCGGGTGCCTGGCACTGAGAAACAGCAGTGCTAACCACCGATTTGATTTTGATTTATTATTGTCACATGTGTTAGTATATATGTGACAATAATGAGTGAAAAGTATTGTTTCTTGGCATGCTACATAGACAAAGCATACCGTTCTTAGAGAAAGAAAGAAGAGAGTGCAGACTGTAGTGTTATAGTCATAGGGAGGGTGCCACTGTGCCTGGTAAAACCAAGGTCTCAATCTCGGATTTGAGATCCTTTGCTGGCCAAAGAACGAGTTGGCACGCTGGAGGTGACAATGAATGTTGGCATCAATGTTCGCCCCCATCATGGAGCTGGCTCTCAGCACATGGAATAATGATCCTCATGCTCCAGGATCTCACCACTGATCTTAACCTTAATTACCAGTCCAGTAAGATGATCATTACTGTACCATACCCTGTTTAATCTGATGATGTTTGGCAGCATCAGATAAAGGACATCCCTCACTCCCCTGTACAAATGCCAATTGGCAAAGCTACAGGTGTTACACAAGAGTCTCTCATTGAAGGATGGGTCACTGTATACTTTGGAATTTCAGATCATGTCTTAACAGGCTGACAGCAACATTAGTACTAACAACACACTTGTTATTAGGAGTCACCTGACTTGAGTTCCAAATGACGTCTATACATACAACATTGGTGACACCCAGAGAGCTTGGTTACTCTACACAGTGAGAGTGACTCACAGTTCCATTTTCTCCCTATGAATAGGTCTTGCTCCTCATTGTCTGGGTGGCACAGTGGTTAGCACTGTTGCCTCACAGCGCTAGGGACCCAAGTTCAATTCCTGGCTTGGGTCACTGAGTGGACCCTGCATGTTCTCCAGGTGCGCCGGTTTCCTCCCACAGTCCAGAGATGTCCAGGTTAGGTTAACTGGCCATGCTAAATTGTCCCTTAATGTCAGGGGGATTAGATAGGGTAAATGCATGGGGTTATGGGGAAAGGGCCTGGGTAAGATTGTGGTCAGTGCAGACACGACAAGCCGAATGGCTTCCTTCTGCACTGTCGGGATTCTATGTTAGTGAGGTACAAAAGGAAGAAGAAAAGCGTGGCACAGGAACAGGCCCTTCAGCCCTCCAAGCCCATGCTGTTCATGATGGTGTGGAGTGACACCCATGTCCATGAATGAATAAAGTAAAAAGGGGCCAAATAAATGCAAGGCATTGTTGTTGAGGTGAGCAGTCAGACTGAGTTCAAATGCTCAACCACTGCGACATTGGCTTGGTCCAAGTTCAGTGTCTAGAATCAAATGTGGACTTGCATGTTGCTATATGTTTTCAAGACCCTCTCTATGGCCTTGCCTCATCTCGACCAGAGCCCCAACCCTCCCAGACCTCCGCGCTTCTCCAATTCTAGCCTTTTGTACATCCCTGATTTTAGCCACTCCACCACTGGTGTCTGCACCTTGAGTTTTCTCAGCCTAAAGCTCTGGCATTCCCTCCAATTGCTCCCTCTCCTTCTTCAAGACAATCCTCAGAAGCTATCTTACCAACCCTTTGCTCCCCTGCTCCAGATCTACCACAGCATCAGATTTTGATAGTTGCTTCTTGAGGGCATTAAAGTTACTTTATGATCGCCAGTTGCTGTTGCTGATAGAATCACTATGAACTTTCACCCAGCAGCTGCTGCTGATGGTATTGTCACAGAGGGGAGAAGGGGCTTCTTGCCTTCCAATACAATACCAAACGGCTCCATGTGGATATTCCACATTTGGGCAGCACAGTGGTTAGTATTGCTGCCTTGCAGCGCCAGGGACCCTGGTTCGACTCCGGCCTCAGGTGACTGTTTTGCTGTGTGGAGTCTGCACGTTCTCCCCATGTCCGCATGGGTTTCCTCCAGGTGCTCCAGTTTCCTCCCACAGTCCAAAGATGTGCGGGTCAAGTGGATTTGCCGTGTGAACTTGTCCTTTAGGTGTGTAGGTTAGTGGGACAAGTGGGATAAAAAAAAAGGTAGGGTTACGGGGATAGGGTCTGGGTAAGATGCTTTTTCGGAGACTTGGTGCACACTCAGTGGGGTGGGGGTCCCACACACACACATGCACACTCAGTGGGGTGGGGGGTCCCACACACACACATGCGCACTCAGTGGGGTGGGGGGTCCCACACACACACACGCACGCACACACACACACACACACACACACACACTCAGTGGGGTGGGGGGTCCCACACACACACACACACTCAGTGGGGTGGGGGGTCCCACACACACACACACACTCAGTGGGGTGGGGGGTCCCACACACACACACACACTCAGTGGGGTGGGGGGTCCCACACACACACACACACTCAGTGGGGTGGGGGGTCCCACACACACACACACACTCAGTGGGGTGGGGGGTCCCACACACACACACACACTCAGTGGGGTGGGGGGTCCCACACACACACACACACTCAGTGGGGTGGGGGGTCCCACACACACACACACACTCAGTGGGGTGGGGGGTCCCACACACACACACACACTCAGTGGGGTGGGGGGTCCCACACACACACACACACTCAGTGGGGTGGGGGGTCCCACACACACACACACACACTCAGTGGGGTGGGGGGTCCCACACACACACACACACTCAGTGGGGTGGGGGGTCCCACACACACACATGCACACTCAGTGGGGTGGGGGGTCCCACACACACACACACACACACACACTCAGTGGGGTGGGGGGTCCCACACACACACACTCAGTGGGGTGGGGGGTCCCACACACACACACACTCAGTGGGGTGGGGGGTCCCACACACACACACACACACACTCAGTGGGGTGGGGGGTCCCACACACACACATGCACACTCAGTGGAGTGGGGGGTTCCAAACACACACACTGACTGGGTAAGGGGGTCTCTCTCTTACTGACTGGGGTAGGGGTCCCACACATACTGACTCGGGTAGGGGTTTCTCTCACACTGACCGGGGTGGGGATCTCTCTTGTGTAGTCAGTGAGCAGTGTGTAGTTGTAGCTAGCTGGGGTAATGAGGCAGTGACAGGGTGTTGGGTTACACTTCCTGTTGTGCGGGTGAGCTGGATTGTGATCTGGGTGTGGAGCTGGAGAGTGTGGAGTTCCGCATTTACCTGAAGCAGCCAGCGCCCAGCCGGAGTTCCAGTCTGTGAACATACAGAGACAGAGACAGAGAGAGAGCCATGTCTCCCCGCTTGCTGCCGCTGCTGCCTTACCTGCTGTACCTGGCCCAGGTGTGCACAGGTAACCCCTCGCAGTGCCTGCAGCAGTTCCACCTGGGGCGGAATGACTTTGTGCTGGACACGGATGACTCTGTGCTTGCCGGGGCCACCTTCCTGGGAGCCCCCAATGTCAGCAAGGCCAGAGACTGTGTGTCCATCTGCTGCCGGACCAGGGGCTGCAATGTGGTCTTGCTGGAGGATCTGCAGCAGCAGCAGAGCCAGAGTGAGCCGCTGCTCAGGAAGGTCAGTGGCTGCTTCCTCTTTAACTGCCTCTACAACCAGGTGTATGTCTGCACCTTCTTCCGGAGGACAGGCTTCAGTAACTTCATCCAGGAGACTGTGTACCAAGAATACATCCGCCCCAGGGAGCCCAGTGCAGGTCAGTGTGTCTGACTTACCCTCCTGTCCAACCAGGCTAATGTTCTGCTGAAGGCTTAACTCTGACAGTGGGCACAGAACTGCCACACTGCTCACTCACCCTCTCCCCCCCCCCACTCACCCTCTACCCCCCCCACTCACCCTCTCTCCCCCCCCACTCACCCTCTACCCCCCCCACTCACCCTCTTCCCCCCCCCCACTCACCCTCTTCCCCCCCCCCACTCACCCTCTTCCCCCCCCCACTCACCCTCTTCCCCCCCCCCACTCACCCTCTTCCCCCCCCACTCACCCTCTTCCCCCCCCACTCACCCTCTTCCCCCCCCCACTCACTCTCTCCCCCCCCCCACTCACTCTCTTCCCCCCCCCCCAACTCACCCTCTTTCCAACTCTACATTCCTGCCTACCCCCCCACTACCCTCTTGTTGGTCAGGACTATATCTATCTTTGCCTGATAAATATTCAGTAACCCTGCCTCTGGGGAAGAGGCTCTCGAGCAGCGGAGGAAAAAAAAATTCCTAACCCCCATCTTAAATGGGAGATCCCCACTCATGTTGTTAAATCGGGAGGATGTTCCCGATGGTGGGGGAGCCTTGGTGAGGCCACACGGAGAATATTGTGTGTAGTTTTGATCTCCTTTTCTGAGGAAGGATGTTCTTGAGGAAGTGCAGCGAAGATTTACCAGGCTGATTCCAGGGATGGCGGGACTGATGTATGAGGAGAGATTGAGTAGGTTAGGGTTGTTTTCGCTGGAGTTCAGATGAATAAGGGGGATCTCACAGAGACATATAAAATTCTAACAGGACTAGACAGGGTGGATGCAGGGAGGATGTGTCCTGATGGTGGGGGAGTCCAGAACCAGACGTCACAGTCTGAGGATTTGGGGTAGACCATTTAGGATGGAGGTGAGGAGACATTTCTTCACCCAAAGGGTGGTGAGACTGTGGAATTCATTACCACAGGAAGTAGTTGATGCCAAAACGTTGAATGTATTCAAGAGACGGCTGGATATAGCACTTGGGACAAAGAGGATCAGAGGCTATGGGGAGAAAGCAGGATTCGACTATTGAGTTGGATGATCAGTCATGATCGTGATGAATGGTGGAGCAGGCTTGAAGGGCTAAATGGCCCCCTCCTGCTCCTATCTTCTTTGTTTCTATATTTGCCGACCTGTGTTCATTGATACTGTGGCTAACTGGAACCGCAGACTGATGTTCACTTTCGCTTGGGGGTTTTCGTGTATGTAGTGGGTGTCCTGAAGCTGGCGGGCCTTCCTCTGAAGAGTGGACGATTGCTTCCCCAGTGAATGGCCAGTCTTCCAGGGGCTATTGATATCACCCAACACCTTCTGAAAAGTCAGAACGATAAAAGCAAAGACAAACGTGCAATTTTATTGCCCTTCTGACAAGCTCAGAACATCTGTAATTTACTGCCAATGTTTGAAAGCTTAGTCTTCATTCTAATGGAAAGGTGATGATGGCCCGATTGTGCATGGCAAGATCCCACGCACACTGATGAACAATCTGTGAGACCGTTCCTCATGTAGCAACATGGGATCTTTCACCCGAGAGGGCCTGGGTTTACTGTCACCTGTGAAAGGCCGAAGGTGTGGATAAAGTAGACGCGGAGCGGATGCTTCCTCTTGTGGGACGTCCTAGGATGGGAGGTCATAGTCTTAGGATAAGAGTTAGCCGATTTAAAACACAGCACTTCTCCCAAAGGGTTGTGAATCTGTGGAATTCACTATCCCAATGCTGGGACAGTGAGTAAATTTAAGGAGGAGTTAGAGAGATTTTTAATTGGCAATGGGTTGAAGGGTTATGGGGAGAAGGCAGGAAAATGGGGATGAGGAACGTATCAGCCATGATTGATGGGCCGAATGGCCTAATTCTGTTTTTATGAACTATTTTGTACACGTGTCCCAGCGTGGAACATGAACCTTCTGAGAGCTTGAACCAATCGTGGGTAACCTGGATTCTTCAGAGAGCTTTGGGTGGCTGACATCAGTTCATTCACTTCCATCTGCGATCAAGAAATCCAGAAAATGCGGCCACGTAATCTTTCCCTCCAGAAGGGACCTAATTCGAATGGACGACAGCCCATTTGAGTTTGGCCTGTGCTCTTTAAATTAAATGTTAGTTGTGTTTAGATCATTTTCCTGTGGTGCATGCCACCCGTTTGAAAATCACCTGCGGACCCGGTGAACGTTGTGTATTTTTATGGACCTTTTGGAAATCCCCCCACGGGTAGGCAGGAATTACGTGCATTTAGAAAATTCCATGAAATTATTAGTAAATATTGCCACTTTGTAATTTTTGAGATTGTGGACTCAAAGTGATCTAGCTAGTAGACAAACGCAATTAAAAACCCATGAACCAGAATTTAGAATTCTGGTTCAATTCGGCTGGTCTGAATCAAATCCTTCTGAGACCCAGACTTCCATTTCCTGGTTGAGTGTGTACAGATGTTAGCAGGGCAAGGATGGCACGGTGGCACTACTGCCTCACAGCGCCAGGGACCCGAGTTCCATTCCCGGCTTGGGTCACTCAGCGTGTGGAGTCTGCACTTTCTCCCCGTGTCCGTGTGGGGTTCCTCCGGGTGCTCCGGTTTCCTCCCACAGTCTGCCAAATTAGCATTGGCCGTACTAAATTCTCCCTCAGTGTACCCGAGCAGGTGCCGGAGTTGCCGACTGGAGGATTTTCACGGTAACTTCATTGCAGTGTTAATGCAAGGCGCCTTGTGACGATAATAAGTAAAATTAAAACTTAAAATGGTAAATGTGAGGGGGTTATGGGGATTGGGCATGGATGGGATTGTGGTCGGTGAGGGTTCGATGGGCCGAATGGCCTCCTGCATTGTAGGGATTCTACGAATTCCTAGAATGGTGTCTAATAATGCCATTGCTACTAGTGCTTTCCTATGCTGGTATATGAGGAATAGGTTCCGCAGCAATACTGGATGGGGTCTGATGCAAGTACAATCCATCTAACAGTAATTACAGCTTTCTCAGGATCACCCTTTTGATTTAAGGGTATAAACTCCAAACTGTAATGAATATAAACCCCAGTTGGTTGTTGCTGGTGAGATTGCAGCTGTATCCGTTAGTGTTTACCTCCTCGCCTGTGCGTGGATAATGAAAGGGTTAGGGTAGGGATAGATTATGAATAATACATTTTGAACAGCTGTAAGGCACGGGACTGATCGTAACCGCCCTGTGCCCCTAAGGTGATTAATTAAACCGTCAACCTTGGCACTTGGGTGCCAGTTACAGCAGCTGATGAGGGTAATCATTAATGATTGAGAGCACGCACTTCATCTGCTACATTTTCACTCCTGCGTTCGAAACGTCTTGTTGTTGCCTCGCACTTAGTAAGCGGCATGAAGGAAACCAGTGTTTATCCTGCACAGCAAGTCTCCCTTGGGCACCAACGCTGAGACTGGAAAACACTCCGTAGGGCAATGCCTGAGGAAGCTGTTCGCCCCCGTGGAACTCTGCCTCTGTCTGAGCGCAAAGCCCAAGGAGCAGAGAGAAAGATCAAAGGTTGACTGAGGTTAAACATTGATAACGCTTCTGCCTTGTCAATGATTAGTGAATAATTTTTAATTGGGTGTGCGAGTCCTTTGTGAGGTCTCTGCAGCACATTGAAGGAATTGACAAAAGTTCGTGAACGTAGCCCAGTCCATCACACAGACCAGTTTCCCATTCATTGACTCTGTCTACACATCCTGCTGCCTCGGCAAAGCAGCCAGCATAATCAAGCACCTCATATACCCCGGACATTCTCTCTTCCACCTTCTCCCATTGGGAAAAAGCTACAAAAGTCTGAGGTCACATACCAACCGACTCGAGAACAGCTTCTTCCCTGCTGCCGTCAGGCTTTTGAATGGACCTACCTCACATTAAGTTGTCTTTCTCCACACCCTAGCTATGACTGTGACGCTATATTCTGCACTCTCTTGTTTCTTTCTCTGTGAGCGGTATGCTTTGTCATACACAAGAAACAATACTTTTCACTGTGTACTAATACAAGTGACAATAATAAATCAATCAAGTCAAAAACTTGCTACAGTGCCATTACACAACTTCAGAACATCCCAAATACACTTCAAACCCAAGGAAGTACTTTAAAAGTGGAGTCATTCTTGTGGGAAGCACAGCTGCTGGTTTGTGCATAGGAAGATCCCATAGTGCTGATACCCGCGGAGTGCTATAACTGGATGTTAGTGTGGACAGAATTCAGGCTGAAGTGCTTCCCGAATCTGGGTCCAGGGACAGTCCTGTGAGTGCTATTAGCATTCTTGTATAATTTAGTGTCTTAGGTGCAGTCATTTTGATTTTCTACCTTTTATCCCTCGTGTGCGATTGTTGGGCGCTTGCAAATTCCTCCAGTGTGTTTTCACTGTTTGTGTGTCTGGTTCCTGATTCCCATGAAACTGCCTGCCCGCAGTCATGGTGTAATGTTCAAACGCAAGGCCTCACTCATCTGAGAGTGAGTCAGTATCTATATGAGTCACCCAGGAAGTTGTATACTGATTCACCTCACCAATGTATTTTCTTTTATTAACTTTCCCCCTTTCTCTCTCTCTTTCTCTTTCTCTCTCTCCCTGGTTTGGATTACACTATATTTGATGGGCTCTGGAAACCTGTCAGGCACTTGATCTTGGTGACCAGTATTGGCAAGCTATTTGACTGTGAAGGCATCACAGCCAAATCCTACCCTCCTCCCAGCATCCTTGTATGTGTGCTTACAGTTCAGTCAGGGTGGTTTATAACTAATTCATCAATTCTTGGCCTTTTGGCTAAGATAAAGCAGAATAAGCCAGTGCGGGTGGCACAGTGGTTAACACTGTTGCCTCACAGTGCCAGGGACGCAGGTTCAATTCCGGCCTCAGGTGTCTGTGGCTGGACTCTACCACCGCACCCACCACGGAATCAAAGCAGACGAGGGTCCAACAAAGGAAAGCCCCAATCCCCGCCCTGTGTAGAGTTTGCACATTTTGATTTGATTTATTATTGTCACGTGTATTGGGATACTGTGAAAAGTATTGTTTCTTGCGCACTATATCATCAAAGCATATCGTTCATAAAGAAGTCCAAAGGTGTGCCATTTAGGTGGATTGGCCATGCTAAATTATTCTTAAGTGTCACGGGGACTAGCTAAGGTAAATGGAGGTTGTGGAGATAGGGCCTGGGTGGGATTGTGGTTGGTACAGACTCAATGGGCCAAATGGCCCCTTTTGCACCGAGGGATTCTATGAAGCAAGAGGGTGCAGAATGTAGTGTTACATTCATAGCTAGCGTGTAGAGAAAGATCAACTTAATGCGAGGTAGACCCATTCAAAAATCTGATGGACAGCAGGAAAGAAGCTGTTCTTGAGTTGGTTGGTACGTGACCTCAGACTTTTGTATCTTTTTCCCAGTGGAAGAGAGAATATCCAGGATGCGTGGGATCCTTAATTATGCTGGCTGCTTTTCCGAGGCAACGGGAAGTGTAGACAGTATCAATGGATGGGAGGCTGGTTTGAGTGATGGACTGGGCTTCATTCACGACCCTTTGAAGTTTCTTGCGGTCTTGGGCAGAGCAGGAGCCATACCAAGCTGTGATATAACCAGACAGAATGCTTTCTATGATGCATCTGTAAAAGTTGGTGGGAATTGTGGCTGACATGCCAAATTTCCTTAGTCTTCTGAGAAAGTAGAGGTGTCGATGGGCTTTCTTAACGAAAGTGTCGGCATGGGGGGACCAGAACAGGTTGTTGCTGATCTGGACATATAAAAGTTTGAAGCTCTCGACCATTTCTACTTCATCCCCATGTCTGCATGGAGTTTTCTCCGGGTGCTCCAGTTTCCTCCCACAGTTCAAAGATGTGTAGGTTAAGTTGATTGGCCATGGAAAATTGACTCCTTAGTGTCAGGGGGATTAGCAGAGTAAATATATGATGTTACAGGGATGGGGCCTGGTGGGATTGTATTCGGTGCAGACTCGATGGGTCAAATGACCTCATGCAGGGGTCTTATGATTCTAAGACAGGGTGCAGTGCCTTATCTTGCCAGTTTGAATCTTGTTTGCCTCTCTTGTGGGGGGGCCATGAATTAGATTTAGTTGGAATTTGAATTTGGTTTGTGAAGCGAGCAAGAAATGACCTGGGTTTGTCTGGTCCAATCTGAGCTTTGGCTTTGTCACTTCATAAGTTGGAGCAAAAAGTTTTTCAAAAAAAATTGGTTTATAATTCACCTTGGGTACTTGGGCTAGGGAGAGGCAAATGTCACCTGGTGTTCCTGGATTTTATCTAACCATAATATTACTCAAGAAGGGGGCCCAACAACACCTACTCAGGGCAATGAGAGGAGGGTAACAATTTCTGGTCTTACCCGCAATCCCCAAATGCTGAGAATGAATCAAAAAAATAAAAGCTTCGTAAAAAGGAAGGCACACATTCAAATAGAAAGATACCGTAGGGTGACTCAGTGGTTAGCATTGCTGCCGCACAGCGCCTGGGACCCGGGTTCAATTCCAGCCTTTGGTCACCGTCTGTGCGGAGCTTGCACATTCTCCCCGTGCCTGCGTGGGTTTCCTCCAGGCGCTCCGGTTTCCTCCCACAGTTCAAAAATTTGCAGGTTTGGCAAATTGGCTACACTAAATTGCCCCTTCGTGTCACATCATGTGCAGGTTATAGGGACTGGCCATGCTAAATTGCCCCTTAGTGTCCAAAGATGTTTAAGGTAGGTAGATTGACCATGGTAAATGTGTGGGGTTATGGGGATAGGGTGGGGGAGAAGGCCTGGCTAAGATACTCTGTCAAAGAGTCGATGCACGTTTGATGGGCTGAATGGCCTCTTCTGCACTGTAGGGATTCTGTGATGACTTGTGGATCAAAAAATCTGTCTTTATTCATTCAAAGGAGGTGGGCATCGCTGTGTTAGCATTTATTGCCCATCCCTAATTGCTCTGGAGTAGGTGGTGTGAGCTGCCTTCTTGGCTTTGACAGTAGTCCTTCCATTGGTCTCCGAAACCTTCCCAGAAGAAATTCTCCCTCACCTCTGTCTGAAAATGGGAATCCCCTTACTTGTAACTTGGTTCTAGACTCTCCCAGGAGAGAAAATATCTCCTCAATATCCTCACTGTTAAGCCTCTCAGAATCTTACATCTTTCAATAAGATATTGATTAGTGGGCGCGGTGGTACAGCAGTTAGCACTGCTACCTCACAGCGCCAGGGATCTGGGTTCGATTCCCAGCTTCGGGTCAATGTCTGTGGAGCTTGCACGCTCTCCTTGTCTGCGTGGGTTTCCTCAGGTGCTCTGGTTTCCTCCCGTACTCTAAAGATGTGTAGGTTGGGTGGATTGGCCGCACTAACTTGCCCCTCTGCGTCAGGGGGACTAGCTGGGGTAAATGCACAGGGTTATGGGGATAGGGCCGGGGTGAGGTTATTGTCAGTGTAGACTCGATGGGCTGAATGGCCACCTTCTGCAGTCTAGGGATTCCGTGATTCTGATCGCCTGTAAGGGAATGCTGTCAGGGTGCTTGAGGGAGTAGGGAGTACTATTGAAAGAGTTGCATTTTTGTAGCACCTTCCGTGGCCTCAGGTCATTTCAAAGCGTTTCACAGCCAATAAAGTATAAACTTAAGAAACTCAGCAATCAGTTTATGCAGAGCAAAACCCCACAGAAAAAAAATCCAATGAGATTTAAGATCAGGTAATGTCAAGATGTTGTCTCTGACTTTAAGCATTGATGTGGAGATGCCAGCGTTGGACTGGGGTAAACACAGTAAGAAGTCTCACACTAATTGTGATCAGAACTCTCCACTCACCTGATGAACGGTCAGAGGCCCAAAAGCTAGTGGCTTTTGCTACCAAATAAATCTGCTGGACTTTAACCTAGTTGACTGACTTTAAGTATTGACCAGGGCACTAAGAACATCTCCCCTGCTCGTCTTCCAAGTAGGGCCAACTGGTTTAACTTCTCGTGTAGGAAGGCACCCCTGACAATGCAGCACTGGAGAGTTGGCCTCGATTATGTGCTGAAGAATCTGGAGTGGGACTTGAACCCACTGACTCAGAAACAAGAGTGCCAACATTAAACAATGGCTAATAATTAACAGGGCAAGCGGGGAGGGGGCTTCTGGGGAGAACAAGCACAGGCCTGTGGGGCCGAATGGCCTGTTCTTGCGCTGCAGGTTCAGCTGAAGAACCTTTTACTGCGATTCCTCAGCCAGAAGGTGCTGGCTTTCATTAGACTGGGTCTGTTCCTCGCTGACAACCCACCGTGAGTTCCTTCCCAGTGATGGCGAACGAGCCCTTCGGTTCTGCCCAGTTCGCCAGCAGATTTTTTGGCAGCCACCCAACTTTGGTCATTGTTGATTTGACTGTAGCAGAGGAAAGCCCCAAACTTCTGCGTCGACAGCATATCGCTGTGGGGTTGGTCGGTGTCTGGTTTTGAGCAGTGGATGAGGGGGTGTGGAGAGAGATGGATTTTGAAAGAATTCAATGTTATGAAAACCGCAAATGCTGACAAAACCCAGCTGGCCAGGCAGAGCCTGAGGGAGAGATCGAAACAGACAATGACTCAGGTCAAAGATTTTCCATTAGAACCGGAAATAATTTCAGTTCCAATTCAAATGTCCCCCGAGCTGTTAACCGGGGACGGGGACCGTTTCACTCATCCCCAGTGCCCCATCCAGAAAGACCATTCCTTCAGAATTATTCCAAGATTTTTTTGGTCAGAAAATCTTATACCCCCGCTTCCCTCCCCCCATATCAGTGGTTAGCTCCACTGCCTCGCAGCGCCTGGGATCTGGGTTCAGTTCTGGTCACTGGTCACTGTCTGTGTGAAGTCTGCACATTCTCCCCCATTCTGCGTGGGTTTCCTCCGGGTGCTCCAGTTTCCTCTCGTGGTCCGAAAGATATGCTGGTTAGGTGCGTTGGCCGTGCTAAAATCTCCCTCAGTGTACCCGAACAGGTGTCAGAGTGTGGTGACTGGAGGATTTTCACAGTAACTTCATTGCGGTGTTAATGTAAGCCTACTCATGACGCTAATAAATAAATTGAGTTGCAGTACAGAGATTGCATCAGTTTGGTAAGGTAGTCACATGCTCTTCCCTAGGGTAGAAAAGTCAAGGACTAAGGGACATAGGTTTAAAATGCATGGGGAAAGGTTTAGAGGAGATGAGCAAGGCAAGATTTTTACACAGCGGGTGGTGATTGCCTGGAACACGCTGCCCGGGGAGGTGATGGGAGCGGGTACGCTAGCTGCATTTAAGGGGCATCTAGACAAGACCGCATTGACCTTGCTAAATTCTCCCTCAGTGTACCCAAACAGGCGCAGAGTGTGGAGACTAGGGGATTTTCTTAGTAATCATTGATTTGATTTGACTTCTTATTGTCACGTGTATTAGTATACAGTGAAAGGTATTGTTTCTTGTGCGCTATACAGACAAAGCATACTGTTCGTTGAGAAGGGAAGGAGAACATGCAGAATGTAGAGATTTAGAATTGAGTTTCAAAGACATAGACTGAGAGTAAAAGATTTTCACAGTAACTTCACTGCAGTGTTCATGTAAGCATACTTGTGAACAAATAAATAAACACACTAAGCTTGACTTTTCCCAATTTGTCCTGGTGCCCCACATCCTATGAACAACAAACAGTGGCGTTCATATAGCATATTTAAGGTGGTAAAATGTTCTGAGGGGCTTTATGGGAGTATGAGCAGTCAAGTTTGAAACTGGGCCAAGTAGGAGACATCAGCTTTAAGGAGATGAGCGATTGGAGAGGCTTAAGGAGGGGCTTGCAGAGACTTGGCCATTGGAGCGTGGCTGTCAGTGGTAGCGCAGAGAAGAATGCGCCAGAGACTAAGATTATTGTATCACTGTATTCTCTATCGCTTTTAGTAGGTAGTCACTGTGATTGGGTTGCTGTATCTGATGGGTGGTGTGACTGAGGATTTGAAATGAGAACTTGTTATTACATGAGTTGGTAGAATAACTAGTTTTGGCAGAATTATATTCTGGTATTGGATAATAATTTCTGTAAAGCTTCAGGGTATATTGGGGAGGGTGGGGGATCCCCCATCTTGAGTACCTGACTACTAAACTCTGGGGCTTGAGGGCAATATGATGTAAAAACATTCTATATGGTTCAAGTTAAGAAGAAAGTTTATTGATCTGGAACATGATTACATGGAATCAAAGAAGACAATCGACCATGTTGTGTACATGGGGGTGGGGGAGGTTAATTTAGATAACTTTAATTTTTCATCTCACCATCCATCTGTAAATAAAATGGCGTTTTGATCAGTTACCCTTTAGAAGTGGTGGGGTACTTTTCCCGATGCCTTGGTTTTTGTGCAACCCAAGTTTCTATTGACCTCCAAACTCAAGAAATGATGAACTCGGAGTTAGTTTATTTATTTTATTCATTCTTGGGACATGGGCTTCGCTGGCTGGCCAGTATTTATTGTCCTTGGAGGACAATTAAGAGTCAACCACATTGCTCTGGAGTCACATGTAGGCCAGACCGGGTAAGGATGGCAGATTTCCTTCCCTAAAAGACATTAGTGAACCAGATGGGTTTTTCCGACAATCGACAATGGTTTCGCAGTCATCAGCAGGTTCTTAATTCCAGATTTTTTTTATTGAATTTAAATTCCACCATTTGCCATGGCGGGATTCGAACCTGGGTCCCCATACCATTAGCTGCGTTGCTGGAGTAATATTCTAGCGATAATACCACTAGGTTATCATTCCCCCTATTTGCACATGAGAAGGTGATTTGCAATATCACAGCCACACTCAGTAAAGAGAGGGTTGGAGAAAAGTGAAATGCAGCACAGGTTATGAGTACAATCCTTCTGACAATTTTGGAAGTGCTACACCCTGAGTTTTATAACCATCTTAACCAAAAGGGACATATTTCAAACACACTCATTATGAAATTGGAGCAGATATTTTCCCCAAACTAAACTAGAGTCTTAGGCCCAACCAAATGGAGTTTTAAAAAACAGAGGCACAATCAGGGTGGCACAGTGGTTGCACAGCTGCCTCACAGCATCAGGGTCCCTGGTTCGATTCTCAGCTTGGGTGACTGTGGAGTTTGCATGTTCTCTCCGTATCTGCGTGGGTTTCCTCCCACGTCCAAAGACGTGCAGGTTAAGTTGATTGGCCATGCTAAATTGCCCCTTAGTGCCAGGGGGACGAGGAGGGTAAACATATGGGGTTACAGGGATAGGGCTTTGTTTTTGGTGCAGGCTTGATAGGCTGAATGGCCTCCTTCTGCACTGTAGGGATACTATGAGCCTATCAAGTCTAGAACTAGGGGACATAAGTTTAAGGTGAGAAGTGAGAGATACAAAGTCCAGGGGGGCAATTTTTTCACTCAGAGGGTGGTGAGTGTGGAACCAGAGGCAGTAGGAAAGGTGGGTACAATTTTGTCTTTTAAAAAGCATTTAAAGCATGGGCTATGGGCCAAACAGGGGCAACTGGGGCTTGCTTAATGGTTAAAAACCAGATGGCATGGACAAGTTGGGCCGAAGGGCCTGTTTCCATGCTGTAAACCTCTATGACTCTGTGATAAGTTCGGAGTGCACAGCTGGTGCATGATGGTACAAAAAAACACGGTACCTGCACCAATATATTGCAAAATACAACACCTGCAAAGTTTTTCAAAGATCTGCCCAGCAAGAGGGAAAAAAAGGGAAGTCAACTATACCCTAACTGCACCTTAAGTAAAACTGCCACTGTCTTAAAACAGCAACACATTTAAAGTGGTAAATACAGAAAGAAAAATCAGCTATGGACCATGAATTAGAATTTGATTTGATTTATTATTTTCACATGCTAACTATACAGTGAAAGGTATTGTTTCTTGCACATTGTACAGATAAAGCATACTGTTCATAGAGAAGGAAAAGAGTGCAGAATGTAGTGTTACAGTCATAGCTAGGGTGCAGAAAGATCACCTTCACATAATGTAGGTCCATTCAAAAGTCTGACAACAGCAGGGAAGAAGCTGTTCTTGAATTGGTTGGGACGTGATCTCAACTCCTCCCTCTGACTGGATCCTGAACTTTCTAACCCACAGACCACAATCCGTAAGGAAAAGCATTCTGTATCTTTTTCCCAATGGAAGAAGGTGGAAGAGAGAATGTTCAAGGTGCTTGGGGTCCTTAATTGTGCTGGCTGCTTTTCCGAGGCAGCGGGAAGTGTCAATAGATTCAATGGATGGGAGGCTGGTTTGTGTGATAGACTGGGCTTCATTCATGACCCTTTGTAGTTTCTTGTGGTCTTGGGCAGAGCAGGAGCCATACCAAGCTGTGGTACAACCAGAAAGAATGCTTTCTATGGTGCATCTGTAAAAGTTGGTGAGAGTTGCAGCTGACATGCCAGATTTCCTTAGTCTCCTGCGAAAGGCAAGGCATTGGGGGCTTTCTTAACGATAGTGTTGGCATGAAGGAACCAGGACAGATTGTTGATGATGTGGACAGCTAAAAACTTGAAGCTCTCAGTCATTTCCACTTCATCCTCAATGATGTAGACAGGGGCATGTTTTCCATTATGCTTCCTGAGGTCGATGACTATCTCCTTTGTTTCATTGACTTTAAGGGAGGGATTATTTTTATTGCACCAGTTCAACAGATTCTCTATCCCATTCCTGCACTCTGTCTCATCATTGTTTGAGATCTGACACGCTACGGTGATGTCATCAGCAAACTTAAATATCGAGTTGGAGGGGAATTTGGCCACACAGTCTCAGTTGTACAAGGAGAATAGCAGGGGGCTGAGAACACAGCCTTGTGGAGCGTTGGTGTTGAGGATGATGGTGGAAGAGGTGCTATCCTTACTGATTGTGGTCTGTGGGTTAGGAAGATCAGAAACCAGTCAGAGGGAGGAGCTGAGGTCCAGGCCACAGAATTTTGAGATGAGTTTTGTGGGAATTACAGTGTTAAAGGCTGAGCTGTAGTCAATGAACAGAGGAGTCTGACATAGGTGTCCTTGTTATTTAGAGTTCCAGAGTTGAGTTTAGGGCCAGGGAGGGGGCATCTGCTGTGGACCTGTTGCGGCAATAGGCAAACTGTAGTGGATCCAGGCAATCTGGGAGACTGGAATTGATTTGTGCCATGATTAACCTTTTGAAGCACTTCATAATGATGGGTGCCATTAAGACACACTGCTTGGCTTTCCTTTGGTATGGGAATGATGGTCATCTTCTTGAAGCAGATAGGGACCTCAGATTGTTGTAAAGAGAGGCTACAGATGTCTGCGAGTAACCGTGCCAGCTGATCCGCCCAGTATCTGAGTGCACGTCCTGGTACCCGATCTGCGCTAGACGCTTTCCATGGGTTGACCTTCAAGAAAGCTGCTCTGACATCTACTATGGTGACCCCAGGTACGGGTTCACCCAGGGCTTCCAGGGTGGAGGGCATGGTCTCGCTGAGCTCTTGCTCAAGACGGGCGTAGAATGCATTGAGCTCATCAGGGAGGGATGCGCTGGAGCTGGCGATTTTACATGCCTTCATCTTGTAGCCTGTTATGTCTTGCAGACCTTGCCATAGTTGGTGGGGGTCGGCGTGGCTAGCCTGGGATTCTAGCTTGGTCCGGTGCGCTGTCTTGGCATCTTTGATGGATCTCAGTAGATCGCGTCGAGATTTCTTGTATATTGCTGTCAGAGTTTGAAATATGCTGGCACGAGGACAGAGTTCCAGCGAGAGCCAGGGGCTTTAGAACAAAAACAAAGTGAGGACAGAGTGAGAGTTAATTCACTCTAGGGGGAACCTGGTGGTGCAGTGGTTAGCACTGCTGCCTCTCAGCGCCAGGTTCAATTCCCAGTTTGGTTCACTGTCTCTGCAGAGTCTGCACATTCTCCCCATGTCTGTGTGGGTTTCCTCCGGGTAGTCTGGTTTCCTCTGACAGTCTGAAAGATGTGTTAGAACATAAGAACATAAGAAATAGGAGCAGGAGTAGGCCATCTAGCCCTTCGAGCCTGCCCCGCCATTCAATAAGATCATGGCTGATCTGTCGCTGCTCATTTCCACTTTCCCGCCCTCTCCCCATAGCCCTTAATCCCCTCTCTTATCAAAAACCCATCAACCCGCGTCTTAAAAATATTTAGCGAGGCAGCCTCCACCACTTCAACGGGCAGAGAATTCCAGAGATTCACCACCCTTTCAGTGAGGAAGTTCCTCCTCAACTCCGTTCTAAACCGCCCCCCTTCTATCTTGAGGCTGTGCCCCCTAGTCCTACTGTCTTTTTTGAGCGGGAAGAGTCTTTCCACCTCTATCCTATCCATCCCATTCAACATCTTATACGTCTCAATGAGATCTCCCCTCATTCTTCTAAACTCCGGGAACCCACTTTCTCCTCCTCCATCTGCACCAGAAACTCCACCATACAATGATCACTCTCCCCAAGAGGATCCTTCACCACAAGGTCCCTAATTCTACCCGCCTCATTACATAGCACCAGATCCAAGATAGCTCGCTCCCTCGTCGGCTCCAACACACACTGTTCGAGGAAACTCTCCCGGCAGCATTCCAAGAACTCTTCCTCGAGCCCCCTGCGTCCAACATGGGTCGACCAATCAATATGCAGATTGAAATCCCCCATAACTACGGCCGTCCCATTCCTGCACGCCGCACTTATTTGCTCGTTAACAGCCCGCCCCACCTCCAGATCATTATTCGGGGGCCTATAGACGACACCCACCAGCGCCTTCCTCCCTTTGCTGTTCCTAATCTCCACCCACAACGATCCCACCCTCTGCTCCTTGGCTCCAATATCATCCCTTGCTACCACCGTGTTGGTCAGGTGCATTGGCCCGAACAGGTGTCGGAGTGTGGCGACTTGGGGATTTTCACAGTAACTTCATTGCAGTGTTAATATAAGCCTACTTGTGACCCTAATACATAACCTTAAACATTTTATTGCACTTGTCTAAATTATAATTCTGGCGCAGTAACTGAATAATTTAAAGCGTGCCAGGGCTGCTTATACCATCGAGTGTGCATCCTGCACCATGTTGCCTGGGACGGTGTATTTGAACCATGAGGAGAGTCTGAACATGCTTGGATTGTTTCCTTTAGCTGTTTCCCCTTTGTTGAGGGGTCAGTCACGAGGGAGCACAGTTTTAGGGTAAGGGACAAGAGGTTAAGAAGAGATTTTTTTTCGCTCGGAGGGTGGTGGGAATCTCTGGAATGCAACTGCCCGGGAAGGTAGTGGAGGCCGTAAACCCTACAACCTTTAAAAAATATTTGATGACCATTTGAAATGTCATGGTCGGAATTCTCCCGCCCTGTAATGGGAATTGTAGTGGGCGAGGAGGTGGGCAATTGAAAGGTCCATTGCCCTCGGGTGGGGTTCTCTGGTTTTGAGGTGAGCGTGGCCAGAGAATTCCACCCCATAACATTAAAGGAAATGGGACAAATGCTGGAAATTAGTGTGATTTTAGTGGTGATTGTTGTCGGTGCAGACTCAAGGGGTCCAAATGCGCCGTACAATTCTATGACTGAATGTGGGGACACCGGAGTGCTACCCAGACCCTGGAGGTGTCACCAAATTGAAAAAACTGACCGCTGTGTCCTGTAACTCTAAGAGTAGGTGATGAGCGTTGTATGGATTCGCTTCCGAAGATGGTCACCCTGCAACTTGAGAGCTGGCAGAGAGGGAGTGGGCAAGAGAGACAAAGCAGGCAGTACAAATCCCCTAAGGACATTGAACTTCCTCAGTTCTGAGGACCATCTAGGGGTAGGATTCCTCTGGAGAAGCAGTGAGGGTCATGACCAGAGCAGCGGGGCTGGCTCAAATGCTTAGGGAGGGTGGAGAATGGACAGGCAGGCAATAGCACGAAGGGACTCTACAGTTTGGATAACAGATTGATGCTTCTGTGGTCGCAGACATGCTTCCAGTATGTTACGTTGCCTCTTTAGTACAAGGGACATGTAGCTGAACATGCTGGAAGGTGAGGGCGGACATGAGGTTGTGATTCATGTTGGTCCCAATGATTATAGGTAGAAAAAGTGATAAGTTCCTGCAAGGCAAGTTTAAGGAATGAGGAAAGAGAGTTCAGAGGAAGTTTACAAAAACATTGCCAGGACTAGAAATGTGTAACTATGAGGACAGTTTGGATAGATTGAGGTTGTTTTACTTGGAACAAAGAAGGCTGGGAGGTGACTTGATAGAGGTGTACAAAATTACTGGGGAAGAAATAGGATAAAATTGTTTCCCTTAGTGAAGAGTTCTGGAACCAGGGGACATAGAAGATAAATGGTAGTGTTGAGGGGAAGAACTTTTTTATGTAGAGGGTGTCTGGAATTCGCTGCCTGAGTTGGTGGTGGAGGCAGGGACCCTAAAAAGTACATGGACCTGCACCTTAAGTCCTGTAAGCTACAGGGCAATGGGCCAGGTGCAGGAAGGTGGGATGAGAAGGGACACCAGGGTGTGCTTGGGCTGGAATGGACAAGATGGGCCAAATGGCCGCCTTCTGTGCTATAACGTTTCTATGGTTCTATTAGCAAGCAGGACCTCAAAGATAGTAGTTTTGGGATTATTTCCAAGACAAAACACTAGTGGGTTTAGAAATATGGACATTCACCAGATGACCGAGGGGCTGAAGACAAGGTGCAAGAGTGTGGCTTCAGATTCCTGGTGCATTGGGACCAGGTCTGGGGAAGTTGGGATCTGTACAAGCCAGATGGTCAACACCCGAATAGGACCAATTTTAAAAGGTATTTATTTAAATACAAGGAACGTAGCAAACAAAGCCAGTGAGCTGAGGGCACAGATAGACACATGGCAGCACAACATCATCATGATAACAGAAAACTGGCTTAAAGAGGGGCAAAAATGACACCTCAACATCCCTGGATGTAGGGTGTTCAGGCAGCATAGGGAGGAAGCTTAAGAAAAGGGTGTGGGTGTAGCAGTGTCTGTTAAAGACTCAATTACAGCTGGGAGGAGGGATGACATACTCAATGAATCATCAAATGAGGCCATTAGGGCAAATTTCAGAAACAAAAAAGGGGCAGCCACGTTGCTAGATGCACAATATAGACCCCCCCCCCAAAATATAGAAGGGAAGACAGAAGAGCAAATATGTAAATTTCTGAATGTAAAAACACAAAATGGCAGCATGCTGGCACAGTGGTTAGCACTGCTGCCTTTCAGTGCCAGGGACCCGGGTTCAGTTCCGAACTTGGGTCACTGTCTGTGTGGAGTTTGCACATTCTCCCCGTGTCTACGTGGGTTCCCTCCAGGTGCTCCAATTTCCTCCCAAAGTCCAAAGATATGTAGACTAGGTGGATTGGCCATGCTAAATTGCTCCTTACTGTCAGGAGGGCTAGCTCGGATAAATGTACGGGCTTGTGGGGATAGGGCCTGGGTGGGATTGTGGTCGGTGCAGACTCGAAAGGCCGAATGGCCTCCTTCTGCACTGTAGGGATTCTATGAAAAGCAATAGGACAGGAATAGTTGGAGACTTCAATTACAGGGGGTTGACGGCTTAGTGATATTATCACTAGACTATGAATGCAGAAACTCAGCTAGTGTTCTGGGGACCCGGGTTCAAATCCTGCCATAGCAACTCGTGGAATTTCAATTCAGTAAAAAAAATTTGGAATTGAGAATCCACTGGTGACCACACAACTACTGTAGATTGTTGGAAAACCCTACCTGGTTCAGTGATGTCTTTTAGGGAAGGAAATCTGCCATCCTTATCTGGTCTGATCTACACGTAACTCCAGAGCTATATCAATGTAGTTAACTCTCAATTGACCTCTGAACAAGGGCAACTAGCAATGGGCAATAAATGTTGGCCCAGCCAGTAACACCCAGGTCACACAAATAAAGTAAATAAAAAAACACCAATTGGGATAAGAACAGTGTGAAAGGCATTGAGAGCACAAAATTCTTGAACTATATTTAAAATAACATTTTTTAGGCAGCACATGACAAGCCCAACAAGGAAGGAATGCAGTTCTAGATTTAATCTTGAGAAATAGGCACCTTAGGCATTACGGTGGCACAATGGTTAGCACTGCTGCCTCACAGCGCTAGGGACCTGGGTTCAATTCCAGCCTTGAGTGACTGTGTGCAGAGTCTGCATAGAATCCTATAGTGCAGAAGGAGGCCATTCAGCCCATCGAGTCTGCAGCGACCACAATCCCACCCAGGCCCTATCTCTATAACCCCATGCATTTACCCTAACTAGTCCCCATGATACTAAGGGGCAATTTAGCATGGCCAATCTACCTAACCTGCACATCTTTGGATTGCAGGAGGAAACCAGAGCACCCAGAGGAAAGCCACGCAGACACGGGGAGAACGTGCAAACTCCATACAGACAGTGACCCAAACCGGGAGTCGAACCCGGGTCCCTGGTGCTGTGAGGCAGCAGTGCTAACCACTGTGCCACCGTGCTGCCTGCATGTTGTCCCTGTGTCTGTGTGAGTTTCCTCCAGGCACTCCTGTTTCTTCCCAGAGCCCAAAGATGTGCGGGTTAGGTTGATTGGCCATGCTGAATTGCTCCTTAGTGTCAGGGGGATTAGCAGAGTAAATACATGGCGTTATGGGGATAGGGCCTGGGTGGGATTGTTGCTGGTGCAGACTCAATGGGCTGAATGGCCTCTTTTTGCACTGTATGGATTCTAGTTTGAAAAAAACTAAAACTCAGAAAGCGGATAAATAGCAGTGGGAGACCGCTTTGGAGATAGTGACCATAATATAATTAGATTTAGAATAATTATGGAAAAGGATAAAAATAGAACAGGGATAAAAGTTCTCAATGGGAGATGGGGGGAGTCAAGTGTTATAAAGTTGAGAGGTGAACTTTGAAAGTTGACAGGACACGGATACTGGAGCAGAAATTAGAGGGAGGCATTCATAAGGGAGATTCTACAGGTACAGTATAGGGAAGTCCCCATAAAAGGGTGATACCACCAAATCTAGAGCCCCGAGGGTATCCAGAACCACACAGGGTTAAGATAAAGCAGAAAAAGAAAGCTTAGAACAGTCACTGGGTAGCCTCACACTGTGGAAAGCCCCGAGGAGTATAGAAAGTACAAGGGTGAAGTGAAAAAAGGAAATCAAGAAAGCAAAAAGAGGATACAAAAAATATTGGCAGATATAATCGAAGCAAATGCAAAGTGCTTTTACCAACACATTCAGAACAAGATAATAATTATCAGAGATGAACATGGTAATGTGTGCCTTGATGCTGAAGATATGTGCAGGATTTCAATGAGTTTTTGCCTCTGTCTTCACTGAGGAGATGAATGATGCAGACATTCTAGTTAAAGAATATGAAATATTAGATACAATAAGCATAGTGAGAGAGGAAATACTTAACTATCAGTGTGGTTTATTGGATAGTATTCTTGTCTCAGAAGGTCCTGGGCTTGCACTCACAATGCCAGGATTTATTCCCTGACCTTCCACCATTCCGAAGGGACTGTTCCCTCAGCCCACCATTAGCCCGCTAGCCTATCACCCCAGCAACACTGCCTCCCCTTCCTACAGCATCTTCCAACACCAATGTAAGAGAGGCAATGCTCTCCTTTAACCCCCTGCCTTCCTTGCCATCCAAAATTCCTTCCAGCTTAAACCCAGATTGACTTGCTCTGCTTTCAATTGACTTGTTGGGATCCCCTCCAAGTTGGGGGGACCTAACATAGATTGGATGACTGCCTTGTGGAACACCTCCCATTTTAATTTTTTGACCCCGCTCCCCCTCCTCGCCCTGACCTCACTGCCCTCAGTCTCTTACACTGCTCCAGTGGAACTTGATGTGAGTTCAGTGAACAGAGTCTCACAGTCTGATTTAGGCATCTTACTTCTGGACTCAACACTCCCATTGCAGTGATTTCAATCTGTAACTGCAGCTCCCAGTTTCCTGTTGGTTCTGGGGAGCAACTGTTGCTTATGACTGCGCTATCCCCATTTACACTTCCTCTCGACATTGGGCTGAACTTAATCTGTGTCGCCGTGGGTCTCACCCACTAGACGCTGGGGAACTGCTTCGGTGAAGGAGACCGGACTGCATTAAAGTTTATAAAATTCAAGTTTATTTATTATCATCACAAATCTGTTTACAGCAATGAAGTCACTGTAAAAATTCCCTTGTCGTCACACTCTGGCGCCCGTTCAGGTACCCTGAGGGAGAATTTAGCATGGCCAGTACACCAAACCAGTACGTCTTTTGGGCTGTGGGGGGAAACTGGGGCACCCGGAGGAAACCCAAGCAGACATGGGGAGAATGTGCAAACTCCACACAGGCAGTAACTCAAGCCGGGAACTGAATTCGGGTCCCTGGCGCTGTGAGGCAGCAGTACTAACCACTGTGCCACCCCACTCTGAGGGGAGGTGGGGGGGTAACGTCCCTCAAGCAAAATAGGCCAACACCGAAGTCACTTCCTGCAATACTGGAATTGTGAGCCTGACTCAGCCCTTTTAGCTTTGAATGAAACACATGAGCTGTGTAGAGATCTCTTGTACATGGAGCAGATCTACAATTTATAGAGTTTAACCAGATTACAGACATCGCTGTCAGAAAACAAATAAGACAGGCAGGCAAAGACATGAGACTCAAGCGTACCTCGCTCTCCTACCTGAAGAATCATTACCACACACATTAGACGCCTAAAGCAGGCCTCCCGAGCTCTGTAAGGCCCCCACACCCATCAATATGCTTTGTTCTGCTAATTTATATTAAAAAGACTAACATTTATTCAACACATTTTTTCACCAGCATCAGATGTCTCGAAGTGTTTCACAACCAGTGAAATATTTGCTGAGTACAGCATTCTCTAATTAACATCCTTCTCTGTCATATCAGGAGAGACCAAGTCTATCAGGATTATATTCACAGGAGTTTAGAAGAGTGAGAGGGGATCATGTGGAAACTTATAACATTCTAATGGAGTTAGACAGGGTAGATTCAGAAAGAATGTTCCCAATGGTGGGGGAGCCCAGAACTAGGGATCATAGTTTGATGATAAAGAGTAAACATTTTAGGACTGAGGTGAGGAGATATTTCTTCATCCAGAGGGTGGTGAATGTGTGGAATTCAGTACCATAGAGTGTAGCTGGAGCCAAAACATTGTCTGATTTCAAGAAGAAATTAGATACAGCTCTCGGGACTAAAGAGATCAAGGGATATGAGAGAAGGTGAGAGGATCAGGATGTTGAATTTGATGATCAGCCATGATCAAAATGAATGGCGGAGCGGCCTTGAAGGGCAGAATGGCCTGTTCCTACTTCTAGTTTCTATGTACGATTTCTATCTTAGGGCAGATAGAAAAAATTGTGGAGTTAAGGGATAGAATAGATGTTAGGCCATGCCGAATTGTCCATTAGTGTCCCAAGATGTGTAGGTTAGATGGATTAGCCATGGTAAATGTGTAAGGTTATGTGGATAGGGCGGGGGAGAGACTTGGGTAAGATACTCTGTCAGAGAGTCGGTACAGACACGATGGGCTGAATGGCCTCTTCTGCACAGTAGGGATTCTATGATTCTTACACCGTTCTTGTCAAATTTTCTCTGATCATGATCTCTACCCAAACACTTCCATCGCTTGAAGCTGTCTCCTCTGTCAGCTGATTAAATCAAACTAAACTCCAGAATAAACATTTACCTCACAATTTGAATTATTAATTAGTTCTGTTATTAATTTATTATTCATTATTAATATCATTAGTTCAAAAGACGTGCTGGTTAGGTGCATTGGCCATGTTAAATTCTCCCTCGGTGTACCTGAACAGGGGCTGGAGTGTGTTGACTAGGGGATTTTCACAGTAACTTCATTGCAGCGTTAATGTAAGCCTGGCTGTGATACTAATAAATAAACATAAAACGGTAAAAGATGCATTCCAATTGCAAGTCGACAGACAGAAAGACAGTGTGGTCCAGAATCCCTTCCAGCATGTGTGTGTGTTTTTGGTTGCTCTGTGACAGAATTGCTAGTTTATCGTAGTCCCAGTCTCGCTGACCTGCGTTGTCTTGATGGAATCTGAAATTTAAAATTCTCGTCCTTATTTTCAAAACCTTCCGGGGCCTCGTTTCCTTACATTTCCATAACCGCCTCCGTAAGGACTAAGGTAGTCAGATTATTAATCAGTTCGGGAATCGAGCATTGTGGGAACAAGGTGGGAAAGTGGAGCTGCGGATTATCATATCAGTTCGGTCACGATCTCAGTGAATGGAGGAGTACGCTTGATGGGCCGAATGGCCTACTTCTGCCCTTATGTCTTACCGTCTTATTGTCCAACCACTCACCATGGACCCTTGGAATCATAGAATCGCTTTAGTGCAGGAGGAGACCATTTGGCCCATCAAGTCTGCATTGACCACAATCCCACCCAGGCCCTATTCCCATACCCCCACATATTTACCCTGCTAATCCCCCTGACACTAAGGGGCAATTTAGCATGGCCAATCCACCTAACCCCCACGTCGTTGGACTGTGGAAGGAAATAGGAGCACTCGGAGGAAACCCACGCAGACATGGGGAGAACGTGCAGACTCTGCACAGTCACCCAAGCCGGGAATCAAACCCAAATCCTTGGTGCTGTGCGGCAGCAGTTGTTTTCACCCCCTCCCTGTTACTAGCAGTTGTGCTGAAGGGATCTTAAGCCCCGGAATTCCCTCCCTATCCCCCCACCCCTTCTAGCTCTCTTTCTTCCTTTAAGGTACTCCTGAATAATACCTACCTCTGCAGCTAAGTATTTTGGACGCCCTTCCTGATATCTCCTTATGTGGCCCAGTTTGAATTGTTTGACGGCAGGCCTGTGAAGTATCTCATAAGAACATAAGAACATAAGAAATAGGAGCAGGAGTAGGCCATCTAGCCCTTCAAGCCTGCCCCGCCATTCAATAAGATCATGGCTGATCTGTCGTGGCTCAGTTCCACTTTCCCGCCCTCTCCCCATAACCCTTAATTCCCTCTCTTATCAAAAACCCATCAACCCGCGTCTTAAAAATATTTAGCGAGGTAGCCTCCACCACTTCAACGGGCAGAGAATTCCAGAGATTCACCACCCTTTGAGTGAAGAAGTTCCTCCTCAACTCCGTTCTAAACCGCCCCCCCTTTATCTTGAGGCTGTGCCCCCTAGTCCTAGTGTCTTTTTTGAGCGGGAAGAGTCTCTCCACCTCTATCCTATCCATCCCATTCATCATCTTATACGTCTCAATGAGATCTCCCCTCATTCTTCTAAACTCTAACAAGTACAAGCCTAGTTTATTCAGCCTCTCCTCATAACTCAACCCCCTCAACTCCGGTATCAGCCTAGTAAACCTCCTCTGCACTCCCTCCAAGGCCAAAATATCTTTGCGCAGGTGCGGCGCCCAAAACTGCACACAGTACTCCAGCTGCGGCCTCACCAATGCCCTATACAGCTGCAGCAAGACCTCCCTACTTTTATATTCAATCCCCCTCGCTATGAAGGCCAGCATCCCATTCGCCTTCCTGACCACCTGCTGCACCTGCAAGCTGGGTTTTTGCGACTCATGCACAAGGACCCCGAGGTCCCTCTGCACCGTCGCCTGCTGCAGTTTTTCGCCCCGTAAGTAATAGTCCTTCCTACCATTATTCCTACCAAAGTGGACCACCTCACACTTGCCAACATTAAATTCCATTTGCCATTTCCTGGCCCATTCGCCCAGCCTATCTAGATCCTTCTGCAGACTCTCCACACCCTCCGCACAATTTGCCGTTCCCCCAATCTTGGTGTCATCAGCAAATTTTGACACCCTACACTCGGTTCCCTCCTCCAGATCATCTATATAAATGGTAAAAAGCTGAGGCCCCAGCACCGACCCCTGGGGCACTCCACTAGTCACCATCCGCCAATCCGAATAGCACCCGTTGACCCCCACCCTCTGCCTCCTATTTGACAACCAATCCTCTATCCACGCTAACACCCTACCCCCAACTCCATGTCCCTCGACCTTCTGCAATAACCTCTTGTGAGGTACTTTGTCAAACGCCTTCTGAAAATCCAGAAAGACCACATCCACCAGCTCTCCTCTATCCACCGCCCTAGACACATCCTCATAGAACTCCAGTAAATTTGTCAGACACGACTTCCCTTTAATGAAACCGTGCTGCGTCTGCTCTATCAAGCAATTCCCTTCAAGATGCCTCGCAATTTCCTCCTTAATGACGGATTCTAACATTTTACCTACCACAGACGTTAAACTAACCGGCCTATAATTCCCCGCCTTTTGCCTGGCACCCTTCTTAAACAACGGCGTAACATTAGCCGTTTTCCAATCTTCCGGCACTTCCCCGGAATCCAGCGACGTCTGGAAAATAACCACCAAGGCATCCACTATCACCTCCGCCATTTCTTTCAGAACCCTCGGATGCATTCCATCCGGTCCTGGGGACTTGTCCACAATCAGCCCCTCCAGTCTGTCGAGCACCGCCTCTCTAGTAACAGTAATGTCATTAAGACCCTCCAGTCCTACCACCTTTCCATCGCTAACACCCGGCAAATTATTCACGTCCTCCTCCGTGAAGACAGAAACAAAAAAGTTATTCAATACCTTAGCCATATCCCCATCCCCTACCACTAGATCCCCTTTCTCATCCTCTACAGGACCAACGTTCACCCTAGCCAGCCTTTTCCTTTTTATGTATTTATATAAACTCAGAATGTGTTACATTTTTCTAGGTGCTCTACAATTGCAAGTCATTGTGCAAAAAGTTCTGATGAAGTTTTGGGAGTGAGGTTGCTTTGACATCCTTTATCAGAATGGCCAAACTTGCCCCTTAGGCTAGGAATGGCGCAGTCGGCCACTGAACCAGTATTTGCTTCCTAAACTCAAAATGGAGGCCATATGGTGGAATACTGAAATATACTTGGCCATCAAACTGGCAAATTCAGGGGAGGTGATAGCGTAATGGTATTGTTACTGGACTAGTAATCCACAGTAATGTTCTGGGTTCGAATCCCATCACAGCAGATGGTGAAATACAATTTAAAAAAGTATCTGGAATTAAGAATCTACTGATGACCATGAAAGTCATTGTCAATTGTTGGAAAAACCCATCTGGTCCACTAATGTCTTTTGGGGAAGGAAATCTGCCTTACCTAGCTGGTCTGGCCTACATGTGACTCCAGAGCCACAGCAATGTAGTTGATTCTCAACTGCCCTTTGAAATTGTCTCTAAAGCCACTCGGTTCAAGGGCAGTTAGGGATGGGTAATAAATGCTGGCCCAGCCAGTGATACCCCCATGTCCAATGATTTTTTTTAAAATTGATTTCTGAAGTAGGTATACAGAATTTTGGACAACTCTGAACAAGAATACTTTTTGTAGTTTGGCTGCAGACTATCTTACAGAATTCCGAAATGTTAATGCGGTGCCTGGCCAGTCTTGAAATGGGAATATCCATTAGACTTTTATTGAATTCGAGTCTCATTCATCATCTGTCATCAAGATATATAGCGTCCTTCAGCTGTCATGGTGGGATTCGAACCATGTACCCAGAGCCACGCTGTGGGTCTCTGAATGGCTCGTCCAGTGACAGTACCACATGAGTCAGTCCTCTCTCAGTCAGCGCTGATGAAAAGCAGGCATACTTTGCCGTTCAGGTTGTTGTTGTTTGCGGGAGGTTACAGGCACAGGGTGTTTGCCCATACTAACATGAATCATCCAAAACTCTGCTGCCATTATCCCGATGTGCGCCAACTCCCGTTTATCCATCATTCCTGTGCTTGATAACCTATGTTGCCTGCCAACCCCTCGAGTTTAAAAATCTGATGCTTGTGTTCAACTCCCTCCTTCTTTTCATAACATCCTCCAACCCAATGATATCTCGAACTCCTCCAAATCCTACACATCTCTGATTTTCCTTACTTCGCTCTTGTTTATCACGCCTTCAGTTGTCTGGATCCCAAGCTCCGAATCCCCTCTTTGGTTTGGTTTGATTTGATTTATTATTGTCACACGTATGGTCATGCAGTGAAAAGTATTGTTTCTTGCGCGCTATACAGACAAAGCACATTCTTCATAGAGAAGGAAAGGAGAGAGTGCAGAATGTAGTGTTACAGTCATAGCTAGGGTGTAGAGAAAGATCAACTTAATGCGAGGTAGGTCCATTCAAAAGTCTGACAGCAGCAGGGAAGAAGCTGTTCTTGAATCAGTTGGTACGTGACCTCAGACTTTTGTATCATTTTCCCGACGGAAGAAGGTGGGAGAGAGAATGTCCGGGATGCGTGGGGTCCTTGATTATGCTGGCTGCTTTCCCAATGCAATGGGAAGTGTAGGCAGAACCACTCTCTCGCCCTTTACTACACACCTTTGACCAAGCTTTTGTTTGATATCTCCGAACGTTTGATAATTTCCTGTGCCCCTGGATGTCACCATATAAACACAAGGTTTCATTTATCATACCGCCCAGGTGAGAGAGTCAGGCAGAGTATTCTCTCCCTTGCTTACCTTTCATCTGAATTAGCCTAGTTGCCGTGGCAACTCGAGGGTGTGGTACGGAAATGTACCCAACTGGGAACCTGTTCCACTGATATCAGATAGTATTTAAATTAAGTGCTAACAGATTGCTGCGAATGTGGTGTGAATCAGCAGGAGATTATTGTCTTCCGTCATCTGGAGATTCTGAGCCACACGGTAGATTGTATGTTCAGGTAGGGCGTGCCCCGCTCCCACTCCCCTCGCCCCCAATATGATTGCCCATCATTCTGCCTGCCCTGACCAATCTATAACCACAGTAAGAAGTCTCTCAACACCAGGTTAAAGTCCAACCTGTAACCTGGTGTTGTGAGACTTCTTACTGTGTTTGCCCCAGTCCAATGCCGGCATCTCCACATCAATCTATAACCAGCATGGCTGTGATCCAGGGCACATTTCAACTGATTGAATCAAGAGGCTGGAGGAACCTCATTGATTTGATTTTGACTTGATTTATTATTGTCACGTGTATTGGGATACTTAACGTGCTGTACAGACAAAACATACCATTCATAGAATACACAGGGGAGAAGGAAAGGAGAGGGTGCAGCATGTAGTGTTTTTGATATGATTTTGATTTATTATTGTCACATGTATTGGGGTACAGTGAAAAGTATTATTTCTTGTGTGCTATACAGACAAAACATGCCATTCATAGAGTACACAGGGGAGAAGGAAAGGAGAGCATGCAGCGTTTTTGATACAATTTTGATTTATTATTGTCACATGTATTGGGATACAGTGAAAATTATTGTTTCTTGCATGCTATACAAAGCATACCGTTCATAGAGTACATAGGCGAGGGCGCAGAATGTAATGTTACAGTCAGAGTGAGGGTGCAGAGAAAGATCAACTTAATGCAAGGTAGGTCCATTCAAAAGTCTGACAGCAGCAGAGAAGAAGTGTTTTTGAGTCGGTTGGTACGTGACCTCAGACTGTTGTATCTTTTTCCCGACGGAAGAAGGTGGAAGAGAGAATGTCCGGGGTGCGTGGGGTCATTAATTATGTTGACTGCTTTGTCGAGGCAGTGGGAAGTGTAGACCGAGTCAATGGATGGGAGGCTGGTTTGCGTGATGGAGTGGTTTTGATTCTCCTGGTTTTGGAAGCTCGTGTCTACAACTTAAGAGGAAGAAGCCAGGTTCCCACCCCCTCCTCCCCCCACCTTTTCCTACTGCCACCTGAAGATCACCTTTAAATCTTGAGATGTGATTCGGGAAAGGTGGACTGAAGGGCGGTGTCGCAGCATGGGCCCAATTTCCATTGTATACGGACGTGACTGGAGGACTGTAGCCGTTTGGAGATTTAGCTATTGTTTCATTGTGGAACAACAGGAACAAGCTAAATGGCATCTTTCACAAAATTCCAGATGTGCAAAGTATTTTCCAGGAAGTTAAATATGCGCAAAGTGTAGTCACAGTTGCAATGTGCAGTATCGGCGGCTGCCTATTTTGGCGCAGCAAGGTGATAATCATCAAACACTGATACATGCACATCAACTCCAGGAATATGACGATGGTCAGGCCACTCCCTCAGTGCAGCATTCACTTGTACTGCAGTGGAGTAACAGTCAAAATTAACTGGGACTTGTTCCCACAACCTGCAAGCTGTCCCCAGCAAACCCTCTAATTCTATCTTCTACTCTCATTCTATACTCCGCCCCACCTCTTCTAAAATCTGTCACTATCTTTTATCCAATCCCACCTTTTATGGCACGGTGGCACAATGGTTAGCACTGCTGTCTCACCATGCCAGGGACTAGGGTTCTGTGTGGAGCCTGCATGTTCTCCCCGTTTCTGCGTGGGTTTCCTTCGGGTGCTCCAGTTTCCCCCCCTCAATCCAAACTCGTGCAGGTTAGGTGGATTGGCCGTGGTAAATTAATCCTAGTAATTAACCCTAACCCTCAGGAGGATTAACAGGGTAAATGGGTGAGGGTTATGGGATCGGCTTGGGTGGGATTGTTATCAGTGCAGACTCGATGGGCTGAAGGGCCGCCTTCTGCACTGTAGAGATTCCATGATTTGGCAATCCTTAGGAAGTCGATCTTTCCCGAGCTGTAACTCTATATTCTGTAACCTCTCCTTTCCTTCTCCCCGATGCACTCTATGAACGGTATGCTTTGTCAAGTCAGTGTTGCCTGTGCTCAGAGAGTGAGCACTGATGTTGGGAAGTGCATGCAGCCCATTGGTGCACAGCAAGATTTCATGAAGAGCAATGTGATAATGGCAAGATGATCTATTTTCAATCATGTTGGTTAAGGGATGAATGTTGGCCGAGACACCAGGGAGAGCACCCCTGCTCTGCAGACAGTGCAGTGGGACCTATTGTGTTTATCTGAGAGAGGAAATGGGGGGACCTTGGTTCAATATTATATCCATTGCCAATGAGAGGGAGGTACTGCATCACCTGTTGTGTGACATTGAGTTGGAGGCTTTCATTTTCACCACCTTTTGAAGTGTTTGGGGCTCCAGTTCACCAAACATCCAATTGCAATGAAATTTTGTTGTTTTTTGCTTTGGACCACAGAATCTTTACAGTGCAAAGGGACTCAATGGGCCATTCAGTCCATTGAGTCTGCATCGACTCTCTGAGAGAGCACCCCACCCAGACCCACCCCTCTACCTTATCCCCATAACCTAACGCTTTTTTTTAAGTTTATTTATTAGTGTCACAAGTAGGCTTACATTAACAGTGCAATGAAGTTACTATGAAAATCCCCTAGTCGCCACACTCCAGCACCTGAGTCACAATCTGGGTTCTGCAGTGGGATTCCTTCTCTAAACCTCTCTGTCTTCCCAACTGCTCATTCCTCATTTGAGATGCTCCTTAAAATCTGCCTCTTTAATCCACCCCATCGCGCGTCTCTCAAATTGTTCATATTAAATTCCTGTCGAGCACCTTGGGACCATGCTCCACGAATGCAGACTCTGAATGAGAGGAGTGCTGTTGAGTTTCAATGCAGCTTTCACTGCCGATGGCATTTGTAAATCATAGAATCCCTACAGTGCTGAACGAGGCCCTTTGACCCATCGATTCTGCACCGACAATAATTCTACCCAGGCCCTATCCCTTTAACCACATATATTTACCCTGTTATTCTCCTTGACAATTTAGCATAGCCACTCCAAAGCTGCAAATCTTTGGTGTGCAGGAGGAAACCAGAGCATCTGGAGGAAACCCGCGCAGACACGGGGAGAACGTGCAAACTCCACACAGACAGAGGCCTGAGGCTGGAATTGAACCCGGGTCCCTGGCACTGTGAGGCAGCAATATAATTTTTCGTGTTGCGAGCAGAGGCCTTTCTTTGCTTTTGCTGTTAGAATTTGTGCCTTTTTCTCACAAAATCTTAGTCAGGGAGAAAAAGGTGTTTGAAACATAGAAACCCTACTGTGCATTTCTCCAACCGAGTCTGCACCAAACACAATCCCAGCCGGGCCCTATCCCCGAAACTCCACATATTTACCCCCTTAATCCCTCTAATCTATGTGTCCCGGGACACTAAAGGGCAATTTAGCATGGCCATTCAACCTAACCCACACATCTTTGGATTGCCGGAGGAAACCCACGCAGACACGGGGAGAACGTGCAAACTCCACACAGACAGTGACCCGAGGCCGGAATTGAACCCGAGTCCCCGTCGCTGTGCGGCAGCAGTGCTAACCACTGTGCCACTGCCCCACCCCATATTTACAACATATTTATGATGTTGTAAATATGAATTAGACCTGGCTTAATTGTTGCGAATTTTCTTCCGGTGATGTGAGTCACCTTGAGTGCGAATAGTTTTGGAGGGTGGTGACCCAAGTCTCCCAGACGGGATGTGATCGTGAGCAGTTCCCAAGTTAATTCCTGCAGAAAGTGCTTCGTGACGTTGAAATGCATGAGAAAGTTTGAGGCGTTTAATGGGAGTGCTTTCAATAGCAAGCTGTGTTATAGGCAAAATCAGGTGTCCAAACAAAATGAAACCGAAAGCTTCTACTGGACCTCAACGTACCCGGACGGCAAAATAGCGAACTTGTTTTTTGAGTAATGAAGATTTGCTCTGGCTTTTTCTCCGAAGAAAGCAGTTTGCACTTGGATGGCACAGTGGTTAGCACTGCGGCCTCACGGCGCCAGGGACCTGGGTTCGATTCCCAGCTTGAGTCACTGTCTGTGCGGAGTCTGCACCTTCTCCCTGTGTCTCTATGGGTTTCCTCCCACAGTCCGAAAGACGTGCTGGTTAGGTTGCATTGGCCGTGCTAAAATTGCCCCTTAGTGTGACTGAACAGGCAGCGGAGTGTGGCGACTAGGGGACTTTCACAGTAACTTCATTGCGGTGTTAATGTAAGCCTACTCGTGACACTAATGAATTAACTTTAACAAGTGTGACAGCAGTCTTTTGGGTTCCCAGTTGCCTGCTTGTTTGCCTTTGTTCCGAGGTTAGAAAGAAATGCCATTGCCTGGGTTTTACAACCCTCACCAACCCTGTTTGAAGGTGGTGAGAGGGGTGTGGCTCATGAAATACAGCGTGGGCTCTTCCCACCCCCTTACAAAAAGGGCAGGGAAGGCCTCCAGCTAATGAATGGTTACTCAGAGCCACATTGCATCTCCGCCACTCCCTCACAGACTACCTCACTGCCCCCTTGTCTGCTGAAGAAAGCTAGTCCACCTGGGGAAGAAACAGTTAAAGTTTATTTATTAGTGTCACAAGTCGGCTTACATTAACCCTCAATTAAGTTATTGTGAAAATCCCCCAGTTGCCACACTCCAGCACCTGTTTGGGTACACTGAGGGAGAATTTAAGTTTATTTATTAGTGTCACACGTAGGCTTATGTTAATACTTCCAGCTCCCCATAATTTACATTTGCAAAGAGTCCATGACACACGGCTAATATCCTAAGGCCTGTCACTAACAGAGCTTGGCACCAAGCCACGTAAGTTTAAAGTTTATTAATGCCGCAAAAAGGCTTATATTAACACTGCAATGAAGTTACTGTTAAACTTGGCAATTGAACCCATGTCCCTGGCACTGTGAGGCAGCAGTGCTAACCACTGTTCACTCTTGTGGACATGTACTACTGATGTTAGCTTTAGTTTGTTGAGATTCTTTTCAGTTTCCGAGCCAGGGAGAGTCTGGTTGCTAAGCGGGACACCTTAGCATATAGTTTAAATGGCCTTTGGCCTAGGGTGGTTTATACAATTACCGCTGACTTGATAAGCAGAGAATTCCACTGCTAAGGGGTGTTTCTTTTCTCCGAGAGGTCTACAAACTGAGATAAGGAAAGATAAATTTGTAGACATTAATCTGATTTTTTTTTGGTCGTTGACCCGGTCTGAAACACAACTGCTCCAGTCTTCCCCCACCTTGTGGTAACTCCTGCCACTCTGGTATAACGTATCACAGTGGTTAGCACTGCTGCCTCACAGCTTCAGGGACCCGGGTTTGATTCCCTGCTTGGGTCACTGTCTGTGCAGAGTCTGCACATTCTCCCCGTGTCTGCGTGGGTTACCTCTGTGTGCTCCAGTCTCCTCCCACAGTCTGAAAGGTTAGGTGCATTGGCCAAGCTGAATTCTCCTTCAGTGTACCTGAACAGGAGTATGGTGACTAGGGGATATTCACAGTAACTTCATTGTGGTGTTAATGTAAACCTGATGTGTGACAATAATGAAATAATCTTTTTAACTTTATATACTGGCCCAGTGTCAATTCTCTTGTCAAGAGCTACTGAAACAACAACTTGCTTTAATATACTTCCTTTAATAGAATCCTAAAACCCCGATGGTGCAGAGGGGACCATTCGGCCCATCGAGTCTGTACCGACTCCCTGTCAGAGTGTCTTACCCTGGCTCCCTCCCCCCGTTCACCCGCCTCTCCTGGTGGTGGCAGGTTCAATTCAAGGAAGCATTCAAGAGGGCATTAGACGATTACTTGAAACGATGTGCAGTGCATGGGGGAAAAGGCTGTGGAATGACACTAAGCCATAATGCTCGCTTGGAGAGCCAGTGCAGACATGATGGGCTGAATGGCCACCTCCTGCACCGTAACAATTTTCAACTGGTGTGGACAAGGAGATGGGAGATCAGCCAGTCGATTGTTGAACCCAGAGTTAACAACAATTACAGATGAAAGTTTCAACTGCAGTTAAGCCTTTCCTTATCTCAATTTGTAGACCTCTTGGAGAAAAGGAACACTCCTTAGCAGTGGAATTCTCAGCTTATCAAGTCAGCGGTAATCGTATAAACCACCATAGGCCAAAGGCCATTTAAACTATATGCTAAGGTGTCCCGCTTAGCAACCAGACTCTCCCTGGCTCGGAAACTGAAAAGAATCTCAACAAACTAAAGCTAACATCAGTGGTACATGTCCACAAGAGTGAACAGTGGTTAGCACTGCTGCCTCACAGTGCCAGGGACATGGGTTCAATTGCCAAGTTTAACAGTAACTTCATTGCAGTGTTAATATAAGCCTTTTTGTGGCATTAATAAACTTTAAACTTACATGGCTTGGTGCCAAGCTCTGTTAGTGACAACTTTAGTTGACTAACTCGGTAATAACTAGGGAGTGATTCGGGAAAATCCCTCTGCTCTGTTTTGCCATAAGCGAAATATTGCCCCACAGCTTCCAGTTGTTTCTGCCTCTGGAATTTTATAGAATAAAGAGTTAAGAAACATGGAAAATAGAAACAAGAATAGCCCATTCGGCTCTTCAATCCTTTCCACATTTAATGTGACCATGGCTGACAGTCTATTGCAACACTACACTCCAGTACTATCTCCATACCCCATGACACCTTTAGAGACTAAAAATTTATATTTTCCCTTCTTAAGTTCACTGTGATTTGGCCTCCACAGAGTTCTGTGACAAAGAACTCCTCAGGTTCACCACTCTCTGGGAGAAGAGATTTCTCTTCACCTCAATCATACATTTGATTTTGATTTGATTTATTATTGTCACATGTATCAGTATACAGTGAAAAGTAATGTTTCTTCTACACTATACAGACAAAGCATACCGTTCGTAGAGAAGGAAAGGACAGAGTGCAGAATGTAGTGTTACAGTCATAGCTAGGGTGTAGAGAAAGGTCAACGTGGTGCGAGGTAGGTCCATTCAAAAGTCTGACAGCAGCAGGGAGGAAGCTGTTTTTGAGTCGGTTTGTTCGCGTTCTCAGACTTTTGTATTGTTTGCCCGACAGAAGAAGGTGGGAGAGAGAATGTCTGGGGTGCGTGGGATCCTTGATAATGCCGGCTGCTTTTCTGAGGCCGTGGGAAGTATAGATAGAGTCAGTGGACGGGAGGTTGGTTTGCCTGATGCACCGGGCTTCATTCACGATCCTTTGTCGTTTCTTGCAGTCTTGGACAGAGCAGGAACCACACCAAGCTAAATGGCCTAATGCATATCCTGAGACTGTGTTCTAGACTGCTCCCCCCCCCCCCCCCCCCACCCACCCACCCCCTCCGCCAACACCCCCAGCCGGAGAAAACAGCATTCCTGCACCCAGTCTGCCCTGCCCTGTCAGAATTTTATACGTTTCAAATGGATCCCCCTTTCGTTCTTGTAAATTCCACTGAATAACAGGCACCGTTGACCCCCAATCTCATTCAACAATCCTACCATCTCAGGAATCAGTCTGGTGAACCTTCACTGCACTCCCTCCATGGTAGGTATATCCTTTCTTAGGTGAGAAGACCAAAACTGCGCACAATACTCATCAAGGCCCTGTACAGCTGCAGGAAGACATCTTTGCTCCGGTACTCTTGTCCTCTTGCAATGAAAGCCAACGTACAAATGTACCTTCCTAACCGCGTGCTGTACTTGCATGCTTGCTTCCAGTGACTTGCGTTCTATATATACCACCTTTCACATCCTCACAATGCCCTCAATCACCTTAACAGCTAATAATGTACTTCTTGAAGTGTAATCAAGAAAACACAAGGAATAAAAGCAGGAGTGTGCCACCAGGCTCTTCAAGCCTGCCCTGACATTCAGTATGATCATGGCTGATCTATGCAGGCCTTAACTCATTTTCTGTGCTGTTTCCCGTAGCCCTTTATTCCGCAATCTACCAAATATTTATTCATCTCCACTTTAAATACATCTAATGATCCAGTCTCTACCACCCTTTGGGGCAGAGAATCCCAGAGGTTGACCACCCTCTCTAAGAAGAAAATTCTACACACCTCATTTCTAAATAACTGTCCCTTTATCTTATAGTTATGTCCCCTTCAAGACTCTCCCATTAGTGAAAACACCTCACCGTCTACCCTCAGGATTTTATATATTTGAATAAGGCCACCCCTCACTCTCCTAAACTCCAAAGAATGCAAACCCAGACTGTTTAGCCTCTCTTGCTAGGGCAACCCTCTCATCCCAGCAATCACCCTGGTGAATCTCCCTTGGACAGCCTCCAATGTTACTGTATTCTTTTTTATGGTAATGGGATCAAAACTGTACGCAGTATTCCAAGTGAGGCCTCACCAACCCCCTGTACAATTTCAACAAACCTCCCTATTTTTGAACTCTAGCCCGTTCACAATAAGAGTCAAAGTGCCTTAAGGTGTACAATGCAATAACTCACAGTTCATGTGCACTGTTTGAGTGTGTGATGGAATCTATAACTCCAGGCCCTCACAAAGTGTTCCCAGGACCAAAGACTACAATGCCATAGAATTTTATGGTGCAAAAAGAGTCCCTTTGGCCCATCGTATCTGTGCCAGCCATCAATGCCGGTGGCTCCAATGCAAGTGCAGAGTGAAACTGGAGGACAGACTGCACGTGTTTGGAGAGGGCACAAAAAGCAGGGTCCTGGGGATATGGAGTGGAAGTTTGCTCAGTTGATAGGAGCGTAGGACACAAAAGCAAAACAAGATTGACAAGATTGATCTAGGCTGGGAAAGTCTCAGGAGCACAGCAGCAGGATTCTTGGAATAGCTACAGTAGCATGAGGTCAAGAACTAGGGCAAAGAAAATGTAGGCTGACACCCCAATGTAGTGCTGAGGGAGTGCTGCGCTGTCAGAGGTGCCGTGCATCGGGCGAGACAGCAAACTGTTGTCACAACTGCTTGCTCAGGTGGATGTGAAAGATCCAGTGGTGCCACTTAGAGGGAGGGCAGTGGAGTTATCCCTGGTGTCCCAACCGATATCTATCCCTCAGTCAACATCACACAATAAATAACACAGATTGTCTGCTCGTTGTTGTCCACATTCATTTAAATGGTGGTGGAAGGTTCACCAGGCCTGTTCCATCCACGAATATGTCCAATGGACTGGGGGAGGTGATGGTGTAGTGGTATTATTGCAAGACTATTAATCCAATAACTCAGCTAATGTTCTAGGGACCCAGGTTCGAGTCCCACTGTGGCAGATGGTGGAATTTGAATTCAATAAAAGAAAAGTCTGGAATTAAGATGACCATGAAACCATTGTCAATTGTCGGAGAAACCCATCTGGTTCACTAATGTCCTTCAGGGAAGGAAATCTCCTGTCCTTACCCAGTCTGGCCTACATGTGACTCCAGAAGCACAGAAATGTGGTTGGCTCTCAACTGCCCTCTGAAATGGCCTAGCAAGCCATTCAGTTTCAACCCACAGCATAGGGACCACAGCGATTCAAGAAGGCAGCTCACCACCACCTTCTCAAGGACAACTAGGGATGGGCAATAAATGATGGCTAGCCAGCGATTCCATGTCCCACGAATGAATAAAATAATTACATAAGACCATAATATATAGGAGCAGAATTAGCCTATCGAGTCTGCTCTGTCATTCAATCATGGCTGATATGTTTCTCAGCCCCATTCTCCCACTTTTCCCTGCAACAAGGGACGGCATAGTGGTTGGCACTGTTGTTTCATAGTGCCAGGGACCCAGGTTCGATTCCCAGCTCGGGTCACTGTCTGTGTGTGGAGTTTGCACATTCTCCCCATGTCTGTGTGGGTTTCCTCCGGGATGTTCAGGTTTCCGCCCACAGTCCAAAGATGTGCGGGTTAAGGTGATTGGCCATGCTAAACTGATCCTTAGCGTCAGGGGGTAAATATATGAGGTTATGGAGATAGGGCCTGGGTGGGATTGTGCTCGGTGCAGACACGATGGACCGAACAGCCTCCTCTTGCACTGCTGGCATTCTATGAACCTTTGATCCCCTTAAAATCGTGAGTTAACTATTTCCCAGTGGTTAGCAAAAGTTGCGATCCATGTCGTGAAATGTTGCTGTTGTCCATCGTACTCGATAATGTGTGAGTTGCTTTTTAGTGTAAAATTTGATTTGATTTATTATTGTCACATGTATTAGCATACAGTGAAAAGGATTGTTTCTTGTGTGCTATACAGACAAAGCATACCGTTCATAGAGAAGGAAAGGAGAGAGTGCAGAATGTAGTGTTACAGTCGTAGCTACAGTGTAGAGAAAGATCAACTTAATGCGAGGTAGGTCCATTCAAAAGTCTGATGGCAGCAGGGAAGAAGGTGTTCTTAAGTCGGTTGGTACGTGACCTCAGACTTTTGTATCTTTTTCCTGACAGAAGAAGGTGGAAGAGAATGTTCAGGGTGTGTTGGGTCCTTGATTATGCTGGCTGCTTTTCCGAGGCAGCGGGAAGTGTAGACAGAATCAATGGATGGGAGGCAGGTTTGCGTGATGGACTGGTCTTCATTCACCATGGCTGTCTGTAACTCCATTCTGCTCCAGTTCACTGTGTCCTATCAGTCCTTACTGGTCTTTATCTTTGCTGCTATTGTAGGTGACAAGCTTCCAAGAGCGAATGCCGGAAGGGATCGGATTGTGCAGCCGAATGAGGAGGTGGTACTCAGCGGGGTGGAGAGCCGAGATGACTTCAGAATTGTCAGTTTTGATTGGGCCCTTCTCCATGGAAATTCCTCAGTGAAGTTCAAGGTACGTGTGCACGGAGGGAGACAAAGTAGCTCAGTAAATAGAATAAGCCGTCCAATGCTGAGCTTTAGTTTCTGTTATTTCGGTGAATGCAGGGACCTGAGCCTCGGAAATGTGAGATTGAACTGATCTCAGATTGATGTATCAAACCTTGGTTATATCTCCCAGTCAGGCTTCATTCCTGATGTTTCTACACACAAATAAGAAGCAAGTGACAGCCATTTGATCCCTTAAACCTTCTCCCAACAACAAGCAAGGCCTAGCAACACCTACCAAGACCCTAAACTCCATCTCCCTTTCCTACATTCTGTCATTTAACCCCCACTTGCCTCTTTTTCAATCCTTATTTCGCTCTCTCTCTTTTTCTGTCCCTCTCTATCTGTGTCGATCTCCCTCTGTTCCCCGCCCCTCTGTTCCCCGCCCCTCTGTTCCCCGCCCCTCTGACTCTGTGTGTGTGTGTGTGTGTGTGTGTGTGTGTGTCTGTCTGTCTGTCTCCTTCTCTTTCCCTAACAAGAGAGTGTGTGGAGTTTGTGTCGTGAGGACCATGGTCGCTTTTGCTCATGAATCCAGACTTTGCAAAGGATGGATTCAAGCTGCCACGCTTTGGATAAATATCTCTCGATTACTAACTGGGTCCCTCTGGGTACCCGTCTGTGCCCCCCCCCTCCACTGTCTGATGTCTTTGAATCAGAAAGTATCATAGCCGAGGAGCAGAGAATTTAACTCCATTTCATATTCCACTGGAGTTTCCTATTTTAATCCCACTCGCCTGCATTCACTCCCTGTGATATCCCTCAGCTTTCTAACAACCAGTTGAAAGAATGAGATTTTGCTTCTGCGGAGTTCTGTCGGGTAATTCTCGAGTGGAATTTTCAATAACCACCTTTTACATTTCTTATTGTGTTGATCTCGAATGTTTGTTCTGTTGTCACACCCGCGAGGGAAATTCTGATCCTTGTCATAATTCTTCATAATCCTAAAGATATTATACAATCATCCCTGCCCTCCCCCCCAATGCATTGGAGGCAATCCCAATTTTTCCCAATATTAGCCCCTCTCGATCCCTGGGAACATGCCAATGATATTTAGGCTCCAACTTTTCCATTGTCTGTACATCCTCTCGAAAGAGGGTTGTCATTGTTGCTTCTCTGCTAACCCCTCTCCTCTTTGACTACATTCCAAATCTTATCATTTCTGTTCCATCCCCTCTCTCTAGTCTCACTTCCTGAGCTGACTGAGCCGCAATTACTTATAACCGGGCATTGACAGAAAGGTTGAGGGTCTGAGGTTCCAAATGCACTCTTGTCACCAGGTCCCATCTCCAACTGCATCGGAACAAGTTCAATGATAGCGTCCTGCTCCATACCCTGGCTCATTTTACTCTGGCACACTTGCTCTGTCGCCAAAAACCGCTTCCGCAATGATTGCCAACCCCTTCCACTTCCCCCACCTTCACACACTCACACGCAGACACAGACACAGACACACCCAAAGTGTGGTGAGCCTGTGGAATTCATTACCACAGGAAGTAGTTGATGCCAAAACATTGAATGTATTCAAGAGGCAGCTGGATATAGCACTTGGGGTAAAAGGGATCAGTGGTAATGGGGAAAAAGCAGGATTAGGCTGTTGAGTTGGACAATTAGCCATGATTGTGATGAATGGCGGAGCAGGCTCGAAGGGCTGAGTGGCCTCCTGCTCCTATCTTCTCTGTTTCTGGACAGATACACACACACACACACACACACACACACTCTTCAATGAGAGCAACAATCTGGTATAGCAGTGAGGGCAGGAAGGAGGTGCACAGTAAGCTAAACTGAGGGACAATGGCAAGCGAAAGAAATAATCAGCTTAGATGCACCATAAAAAGCATCCTTTCCAGATGTATCACAGCTTGGTATGGCTCCTGCTCTGCCCAGGACCGCAAGGAACTACAAAGGGTCATGAATGTAGCCCAATCCATCATGTAAACCAGTCTCCCATCCATTGACTCTGTCTATACTTCCTGATGCCTTGAAGATAGGAGCAGGAGGAGGCTATTTGGCCCTTCGAGCCCGCTCCACTATTCATCACGATCACAGCTGATCGTCCAACTCAGTAGCCTAATCCTGCTTTCTCCCCATAACCATAACCTTTGAACCTATTTACCCCAGCACAATTAAGGACCCCACACATCCTGGACATTCTCTCTTCCATCTCCTTCCATCAGGAAAAAGATATAAAAGTCTGAGGTCATGTACAAACCAACTCAAGAACAGCTTTTTCCTTGTTGCCATCAGGCTTTTGAATGCACCTACCTTGCACTAAGTTGATCTTTCTCTACACCCTAGCTATGACTGTAACTCTATGTTCTGCACTCTCTCCTTTCCTTCCCTATGAACGGTATGCTTTGTCTGCAGAGTGTGCAAGAAACAATACTTTTCAGTGTATGTGAATACATGTGACAGTAATAAGTCAAATGAAAAAGAATAAAAGGGCTAAAATAATGATGAACAATCTGGAAACACCCAACATAAAAAGAGATCCAAGTTGCATTGAATAAGCATCTGGCAAATACAAACCGTCAGTTGTAGGTAGAGGACATTGGAAATAGAAGTTGAAGCAAAAAGAACAGACAATTTACCAAAGAACTGAAATCAAGTTCAATCCAACAATAAATATGATCTGGATCTCCAGTTCTTGTACCAGATAAATAATGATTAAGAAGTGAATGAACATTGGGAATGGCACTACAGGACTGTGTGGTACATGGGAGTTTGTGGCCATTCAGATGGTGCCTGATTGTTGCACTATTTGTAATGGTTTTCGGGACCTGAATTCTCACTAAGCCACTACAACTCATCAGTGTTCTCCTTTTAAGATGTTCTTTAAATCTGCCTCTTTGACCAAGCCTTGGTCACCTGTCCTAATATCTCTTTATGGGTGGCACAGTGGTTAGCGTAGCTAACAACACCAGGTTCGATTCCCGGCTTGGGTCACTGTCTGTATGGAACCTGCACCTTCTCCCCGTGTCTGCGTGGGTTTCCTCCGGGTGCTCTGGTTTCCTCCCAGTCCAAAAGACGTGCTGGTTAGGTGTATTGGCCGTGCTAAATTCTCCCTCAGTATACTTGAACAGGCACTGGAGTCCGGCGACTAGGGGATTTTCACAGTAACTTCATTGCAGTGTTAATGTCAGCCTACTTGTGACACTAATAAATAAACTTTAAACTTACCTGGCTTAGTGCCAAGCTGTGTTACTGACGGACCTTTGAATATTAGCCGTATGTCACGGGTTCTATGTAAGATTGTGGGGAGCTGGAAGTGAGCTACAGGATGTAATCTAATCTCAAGAATTGACGCCTTCCCTTGTTCCACCTGGAAAGATGCTCGGAATTCCCAGAGGAGTAACACAGCAAAATTAGATGTTAGATTAGCTTCTGGTGAAATTATTTGTTCTGATAGAAACTGCCCTAGTTTCTATTCAATGGAAATGATGATGGGCTCAGTGCTCAAGAGTTTCTATTATCTCTGTTCTTTTGAACTCTGGTGTTTTGTTATTTTGATGATTGCCCCACCATGGTTGCCCTGGCAACAAAATGTAATCTGACACTGACAGGCCTTGTATGTTGGTAGTAAAGGCCTCAGGATTGGCTCTCATCAGTGGTTCACCCCTTCCTCACTCTCACCCTCCTTCTTCTTCACCCTTTTCTCTGCAACCCCTTCTCCCCTGCCCAGCTCTTCCTCTTCCTCTTCCTCCCCCTCCCCCTCTTTCTCCTTTTCCCCCTCCCATCTTTGCCCCCTCTCCCCTCTTTCCCCTGCTCTCTTTTTCCCCCCCTCCCCTCTCTTTTCCCCCCACTCCCCTCTCTTTTTCCCCCCACTCCCCTCTCTTTTTCCCCCCACTCCCCTCTCTTTTTCCCCCCCACTCCCCTCTCTTTTTCCCCCCCACTCCCCTCTCTTTTTCCCCCCCACTCCCCTCTCTTTTTCCCCCCACTCCCCTCTCTTTTTCCCCCCCACTCCCCTCTCTTTTTCCCCCCCACTCCCCTCTCTTTTTCCCCCCCACTCCCCTCTCTTTTTCCCCCCCACTCCCCTCTCTTTTTCCCCCCCACTCCCCTCTCTTTTTCCCCCCCACTCCCCTCTCTTTTTCCCCCCCACTCCCCTCTCTTTTTCCCCCCCACTCCCCTCTCTTTTTCCCCCCCACTCCCCTCTTTTTCCCCCCCACTCCCCTCTCTTTTTCCCCCCCACTCCCCTCTCTTTTTCCCCCCCACTCCCCTCTCTTTTTCCCCCCCACTCCCCTCTCTTTTTCCCCCCCACTCCCCTCTCTTTTTCCCCCCCACTCCCCTCTCTTTTTCCCCCCCACTCCCCTCTCTTTTTCCCCCCCACTCCCCTCTCTTTTTCCCCCCCACTCCCCTCTCTTTTTCCCCCCCACTCCCCTCTCTTTTTCCCCCCCACTCCCCTCTCTTTTTCCCCCCCACTCCCCTCTCTTTTTCCCCCCCACTCCCCTCTCTTTTTCCCCCCCACTCCCCTCTCTTTTTCCCCCCCACTCCCCTCTCTTTTTCCCCCCCACTCCCCTCTCTTTTTCCCCCCCACTCCCCTCTCTTTTTCCCCCCCACTCCCCTCTCTTTTTCCCCCCCACTCCCCTCTCTTTTTCCCCCCCACTCCCCTCTCTTTTTCCCCCCCACTCCCCTCTCTTTTTCCCCCCCACTCCCCTCTCTTTTTCCCCCCCACTCCCCTCTCTTTTTCCCCCCCACTCCCCTCTCTTTTTCCCCCCCACTCCCCTCTCTTTTTCCCCCCCACTCCCCTCTCTTTTTCCCCCCCACTCCCCTCTCTTTTTCCCCCCACTCCCCTCTCTTTTTCCCCCCCACTCCCCTCTCTTTTTCCCCCCCACTCCCCTCTCTTTTTCCCCCCCACTCCCCTCTCTTTTTCCCCCCCACTCCCCTCTCTTTTTCCCCCCCACTCCCCTCTCTTCCAGATTTGGCCTTGATTTGCACCTTACTGTATTCTGATGACGCAGGTGAAACCAAACTAGCCAGTTTGACCGGCACAGATGTAAATACCTTGAGACGTGCTCAAACCTGAGCTGGTGCTGCCTTGTCCCGCACAACATCTGATTAATTCCCGATAGCATACAGCATTTCCTCAGAGCACACGTTGGCCCTGAGGTTTACCCAATGCTGGGTAAGGGACAGGGGCTACCTTTAGAATTGTCAATGGGGATATGCCCCCATCTCTCAGTACTTGTGCGACTTCTATGGGGGCAAATAGCTTGGGGAAAGGGAGGACATCGTTCACAAATGTAAACCAGCTTCCTACGGCGCAGTTCAGAACCGAATTTAAAATGAACACATTCCGGCTAACTAATCCAGGGCCCAGTGAAACCTAGTAGTGAAAGGGAGCCTCAACTCCAGAAGTAGCCATGCTGTTTTTCCTTACAGTGCAGAACAGGCGTGTGTCTGTCCTCCCCGGCTCCTCTGGCAAGCCTTAGGCCTTCTGATCACCCCCACCCCCTCTCCCGGGGCAAGATCCCACGCCCTGTCCACCAAACCTGACCTCTCCTGATTTCCCGACTCTGTCCCCAACAGCAGCTGAGGATTGGCAGAAACTATTATGAGGCCCCACCGTTAGTTTAGGCCCATTTCCAGCCATTTTGGCTGTTGTCCTCTACCCTCCATGCCTCACTGTAAATAGGGGTCATTGGGGCTTGTACTATCTGCCCTGAGTGGAAAAGCTTCTGAAATCAGATTTAGCACCAAATCAAAAGGGTAGATTAAAGTAAGAAAGTGTGGGAGTTTAATGCACCCCCGGGTCTTCCCGATTCAAGAACAGGTTCCCGATTCAAGAACAGAGAGCTCAGCAAATGTTTTACCTGGGCAGCCAGTAGTTGGGTGGCACAGTGGATAGCACTGCTGCCTCACAGCGCCAGGGAACCCGTGTTCAATTCCAACTTTGGGTGACTGACTGTGTGAAGAGGTGTCCCCCCCCCCCCCCCCCCCCAACCTGTCTGTGTAGGTTTCCTCCCACAGTCACAGTCCAGAGATGTGTGGGTTATGTGCACTGGCCATGCTAAATTGCCCCTTCGTGTCAGGAGGATTAGCGGGGTAAATACATGGGTTTACAGAGATAGGATTGTGGTTGGTGCAGGCTTGATGGGCCGAAGGGCCTCCTGCACTGTAGGGATTCTAAGTTAGGTGTTTTCAGCTCAACTCGCTGTTTTCCCACGTTGGCTGATGCGTCTCAGCTGTGACTCAGTGAGTCGTACTCTTTCCTTTTAAGTCAGAAAGTTCCGGGTTCGAGTCCCACGATAAGAGACTTGAGTGCACAAGCTGATGGCCAATGCAGCGCTGAGCGAGTGTCACACGGTCAGAGGTGCTGCCTTTTGGATAAATGTTGAACTGAGGCCCAGGCAGACGTGAGGGAACTTTCAAAGAAGAACTGAGGCAATCTCACTGCAAACAGATCATTGCTGCAGTGCTTGTGGGATCTTGCTGTGTGCCAATATTTCCTGCATTGGAACAGTGACTACACTGCAAGAGCACTTCATTGGTTGGGAAGCGATTTGGGATATCTTGAGTTAATGAAAGGCGCTGTATAAATGCACATTCTTTTTTTTCGCACCGTGTGCGCATAAAACAAATGGTTGAAAAGTTAACCCGTGCCCCCTCATGACTCCCTCAAGGATAAAGTGCCCTTTAAGATAAGACCATTATGGCCATTCGGCTACTATAGCTATCACGGCTTAATCTCAAGGGGAGGCAGTGGCATAGCGGTATTGTCAGTGGATTAGTAATCCAGAGACCCAGAGCAAGATTCATAATCCCACCACAGTAGATGGTGAAATTTGAATTCAGTAGAAGTATGGAATTAGAGCTCTACTGATGAACATAGAAACCATTGTCGGAAAAACCCATCTGGTTCACTAATGTCCTTTAGGGAAGGAAATCTGCCGTCTTTCTCTGGTCTGGCCTACATGTGACACAGTAAGAAGTCTGACAACACCAGGTTAAAGTCCAACCAATTTATTTGTTAGTAAACTGGCAAGCTTTCGGGGTGTGCCCCTTCGTCAGGTGAACAAATTTACTCGCTGGAATAGGATTGACCACACGTGACACACTTGAGGTAACGTCTTTTCCTTGAGGTGCTAACCAAGATTCCATCTGTCCTCTTAAGTGGACATGAGACCCCACTGCACTCGTCAAAGAAGAACATGGGGTTTTGGTGATGCCCTGGCCAACATTCGGCCCTTGACCAACATCATCAGAACCGGCTATCTCGTCATTACCTCATTGCTGGTGTGGGATCTTACTGTGCATGTTTTCTATGTAACAGCACTGAAACATTTCAAAAGAGTGTCATTGGCTGTAAAATACCACAGGATGTTCTGATGCTACAAAGTCTCTAATTTCTTTTCCGCCTCAGACACGTCAATCTAAAGGGCGTTCCATTAGAATAGTGTTATGTTTGGTTGGTTAGTAGTTTAGTTAACCGGTTTACTGTTAGTTAGATAAATAAATTGTTATTTGTTAATTTTACAGAGCGTGTCTGGGTGGTTATTTTGATTTAACCACTAAAATTTGCTGAAGTGCAGACATTATCACTTCTTACACTCACTTTAACAGATCATGAGGTGAGGCACTCCTCTTTGAGTGGTTAGGTATTAGCTCTCAGAAAGGGGATCAACCTCCACTTCATAGCAGCGAGCAGCCTAAACTCAATCACACAGGATGGGAGACCAAAGAATTGATCAAAGGAAAAGGTTTTAGCGAGCATCTTGAGGGAGGCATTGTAGATGGAGAGGTGGAGAGATTTAGTCAGGGAATTCCACAGCTAAAGATCCCAGCAGCTGAATGGTAGGATGAAGGACGCAGGGGACGGATGAGGAGCCAGATATTGGGAGGAAGGCAGAGGGCTGTAGGACTGCAGGGAGGTACAGGGATAGGCTGCGGAGAGCTCACGGTGGGACATTTACATTTTGAGCCCATAACATGATGGCGAAAATCATCTTTCAAAGCTCAACTAAGCAACAAAACAATTTGGATTTGGGTAGATCCAGAAAGAGGGGAAAATGAGTGCGGACAAGAGAGAAAAGCCTGAAGGACATCAGTGAACCAGATGGGTTTTTTCTGTCAATCGATAATGGTTTCACAGTCATCAATAGACTTCTAATTCCAGATTTTTTTTTGTTGAAATCAAATTTCACCATCAGCTGTGGCGGGATTCGAACCCGGGCCCCCAGAGCATTACCCTGGATTACTAGTCCTCAAAATACCACTAGGCCACTGTGTCCACCTTCATTATTTTTTAATCTGAAAAGCCTGCTATTTACTAAAAGTGAAATTGCTGGTATAATCAAAGGATCTTCCTATAAAATCCAAAAACATGAGTACTAGTTTTTTTTCTTTACTCTTTCATGGGATGTGGGCATAGCTGGCTGGGCCAGTACCTTTTGCCCAGCCTTAATTGCCCTTGAACTGAGAGAATTGCTGGGCCATTTCAGAGGGCAGCTGAGAGTCAACCACATCACTGTGAGTCTGGGAGTCACACGTAGGCCAGACCAGATAAGGACGGCCGATTTCCTCCCCTAAAAGCTATTAGTGAACCAGATGGGTTTTTCTGACAATTGATAATGGTTGTCATGGTCACCATTAAGAACATAAGAACATAAGAAATAGGAGCAGGAGTAGGCCATCTAGCCCTTCGAGCCTGCCCCGCCATTCAATAAGATCGTGGCTGATCTGTCGTGTCTCAGTTCCACATTCCTGCCCTCTCCCCATAACCCTTAATCCCCTCGCTTATCAAAAACCCATCAACCCGCGTCTTAAAAATATTTAGCGAGGCAGCCTCCACCACCTCAACGGGCAGAGAATTCCAGAGATTCACCACCCTTTGAGTGAAGAAGTTCCTCCTCAACTCCATTCTAAACCGCCCCCCCTTTATCTTGAGGCTGTGCCCCCTAGTCCTACTGTCCTTTCTGAGCGGGAAGAGTCTCTCCACCTCTATCCTATCCATCCCATTCATCATCTTATACGTCTCAATGAGATCTCCCCTCATTCTTCTAAACTCTAACGAGTACAAGCCTAGTTTATTCAGCCTCTCCTTGTAGCTCAACCACCGAGACTTGCTTTTAATTCCAGATTATTGATTGAGTTTAAATTTTGCTTTGGTGAGATTTGATACCGTGTTCTAGAGAATTAACATGGGCCTCTGGATTACGAGCCCAGGGACGTTACCACCTTGCCACCATCTCCCTATAAATAATACTAATAACTATATCCTATCTTAATCAGTTATATCAAAGTGCAGCGAATATAGTTACTGACATTCTAAACGAAACTTCTTAACTCAAATCTTCTTGCTTGTCCGTTTGCCCTGGGTGGCACAACAGTTAGCACTGCTGCCTCACAATGCCACGGACCCAGGTTCGATTCCCGGTCTCGGGTCACTGTCTGTGTGGAGTTTGCACATTCTCCCCGTGTCTGTGTGGGTTTCCTCCGGGTGCTCCGGTTTCCTCCCACAGTCCAAAGATGTGCACGTTAGGTGGATTGGCCGTGCTAAATTGACCCTTAGTGTGAGGAGGCTAGCTAGGGTAAATGCATGGTGTTGTGGGGCTCGGGCCTGGGTGGGATTGTGGTTGGTGCAGGGTCAATGAGCCTCCTTCTGCATTGTGGGATTCTATGATCTAAAGGTCACCAGCCAGATACAGATCGGAAATTGAGAGTTTAATAACTTGATCTGGACACTGTTCTAAAAATTCAAATGAGAGTTGAGATTTCTTGGATCTTCCATTTATTTCTCTCTCTCCCTCCCTCCACACTCCACTATCCCAGAAGTTCAACTCCCTATTTTCTCCTTCAGTTATGAAGGGTTTTAAACCATTTTAGCCAACGCAAGAAAAAAATTTAGTCTTTCAAAGAAACCTACTTGAGCAAAAGAGACATCTTGTTGAAGTTTTACATCTTGCACTTCTCAGAATCAATTTTCAAGCATACCAAATCTGTTGTTCCTTTTGAGATCTGGTATTCTCGTGAATCTGTCCTGATGAGTACAAGATGAAAAGATTTGATGGTATGTCTCTTTACTTTTTAACAGTGCTCAAGGTCTGTGCTGCCAATCGATGATTAGAAATCTATTTCTTAAAGGAACCATCCACCCCCTTCTCTCCGCGCATAAAATATTTTTTTCCCCCAAAAACATCTTTTTTTGGGTGGCACGGTGGTCAGCGCTGCTGCCTCACAGTGCCAGGGATCCAGGGATCAATTCGGCCTTGGGTCACTGTTTGTGTGGAGTTTGCACATTCTCCCCATGTCTGCGTGGGTTTCTTCTCGTAGTCCAAAGATGTGCGGGTTGGGTTGATCGACCATGCTAAATTGTCAGGGGGATTAGTAGGGTGAATACATGGGGTTATGGGGATAGGCCCTGGGTGGGATTGCTGTTGGTGCAAGCTCAGTGGGCCGAATGGTCTCCTTCTGCACTGTAGTGATTCTACGATTCTGGACAGATGGTGATATAATGGTAATCTCACCCGATTGGCAACCCAGAAGCTTAGGCTAATACTCTGGAAACACGGATTCAAATCCCACCCATGGCAGCTGATGGCATTCACCTTCAGTTGAAAGGAATTGTTGATGGTAGCCACAAAACTGTCACGAAAACTCATCTGGTTCACAAATGTCCTTGAAGGAAGGAAATCTGCCGTCTTTACCCAGCCTGGCCAACATGTGACTCCAGGGCCATGTGGTTAAGTCTCAACTGCCCTCTGAAATGGCCAAGCAGGACACTCGGTTCAAGGACGGGCAACAACTACTAGTCCTGCCAGCAACACCCACATCCCACAGGGGAATGAGGCAATGCAAATTGTTTCCCAACTCTGAGGAATGAGGTTGTACAAAACGTGTTGGCTCAGTTCTCTCTCTCTCTCTCCTCAGGATACAAAACATCAGGATGAGAAGGTGGTGTCGAACTTGCAGGTGGGAACTTATGTCTTTCAGCTGACAGTGATGGATACAGCCGGACAGAAGACCACGGACAACATGACCATCACTGTCCTCTCGCCTGATCAGTCGAAGGGTGAGTGCGTTTTCCACCTTGAGTGTGTTCCGAATTGATCCATTTCTTCCAAAATAGTCTTTGTCCTAATGGAGAAGCAAAGAAGTTGTGTTAAACTTGATTGGACTGCTCTAGGATTAGAGGGCACAGTGGTTAGCGCTGCTGCCTCTCAGCGCCTGGGTTCGATTCCTGGCTTGATTCACTGTCTGTGTGGAATCTGCACATTCTCCCCGTGTCTGCGTGGGTTTACTCCGGGTGCTCCAGTTTCTTCCCACCCTCCAAAGATGTGCAGGTTAGGTGGGCCGGTCATGCTATATTGTCCCTTAGTGTCCAAAGATGTGCAAGTCAGATGGATCAGCCATGCTAAATTCTCGCTTGGTGACCAAAGATGTTAGAGGGATTAACCATGGGAAATGTGTGGGGTTACAGGGATAGGGTGGAGGAGAGGGCCTGAGTAAAATAATCGGTGCAGGCTAAATGGGCCGAGAAGCAGGCTGAGGTTCTTTTCTCTGGAAAAGAGAGGTGATCTTACCGAGGTCTTGACAATTTATGAGAAGGCTTGATAGGCTTGGTGTGGAGAAGATATTTCCACTACATGGGGCAGTCAAAACCAGTGTCATAAGTCCAATCCAACAATCCATGCAGCATGGGTCAGTGAGACCATTAAAAAATTATGAGGCTTTTATTTCTAGAGGGATAGAATTGAAAAGGAGAGAAGTAACTGCTAATTATTGAGCCTTAGTTTGATCACACTGGAGCACTGGGGAGGATGGAGATCCAGAGGGAAGACCCATCTGGAAAGGGTTGACAAGCTGGGCCTAGTTTCTCTTTGATAGTGAAGGCCGAGGGAGTAACCTAATCGAGGTCTGTAAAACTTATGAAAGATTTTGATAAGAGTGGATACAGAATGATGTTGGACACAGAATGAGGGGAAACAATGGTCTAGTGGTATTATCACTAGGCTATTGATCCAGAAACCCAGCTAATGCTCTGGGGACCCGGGTTCGAATCCCGCCATGTCTGATGGTGGAATTTGAATTCAATAAAAAATTTCTGGAATTAAGAATCTACTGATGACCATGAAACCATTGTCGGAAAAACCCATCTGGTTCACTAATGTCCTTGAGGGAAGGAAATCTGCCGTCCTTACCCAGTCTGGCCTACATGTGACTCCAGGAGCAATATGGTTGACTCTTAACTTGCCCTCCAACTGCAACTAGGGACGGGCAATAAATGCTGGCCAGCCAGCGATGCCCATGTCCCACGAACGAATAAAAAAAGTTTCCTCTTTTAGGGGAGATCCCAACCAGAGGCCGCCAACATATGATTGTCACCAAGAAATCCAATTGAGAATTCAGGAGAAACACCTTCACTCCAGAGAGTGGCGCGAATGTGGGACGTGCTCCCACAGAGAGGGGTTGAAGTGAATAGACGCGTTTTAAGATGGGCATTGAAAGGAGAAGGGGCTAGTGGGTTCTGAGGGTCATTTCTGGTGGGAAAAGGTTGGAAGATTGTGGTTAGTGCAGACGCAATGGGCCGAATGGCCTCCTGCATTGTAGGGATTCCTCTAGGAGGCTCAAGTGGAGCATAAACACCAGCGTGGACTGACTGGGATGAAAGTTTCTGTGCCGTTCCCCCCCCCCCCACCATCCGGTTTCCCTGACGATTTTAACCTTTGCTGCTTCTTTTTTCTAGAACACTGCATGGCGGACAGAAAGGTGGGGCCTTGCCGGGGGTCCTTCCCACGCTGGCGTTACGCAGCCGAACTGGGGACCTGTGAGAAGTTCATCTACGGCGGCTGCAAGGGCAACAAGAACAACTACGTGGACGAGAAGGAATGTCAGCAGGCCTGCGGAGGGGCCAAAGGTCAGTGGGCGTTGCCTTAGTGTGAGCGAAGCAGGCGCGCGCCTCACCTGGGTGGGGGGGGGGGAGGGGCTGTGCGTGCTCGGAGGGGTGGATTCGGAATGTGATTGTGAAGGGGGAACGCAGGACTCGAGGGAGTCCGGCGATTCCACAGAATAGAATCCCTACGAGTGCAGAAGGAGGCCATTCAGCCCATCAAGTCTGCACCGACCACAACCCCACCCAGACCCCTGCCCCCCGTAATCCCATGCGTTTACCCTGCTAATCCCCCTGACAGTAAGGGGTAACTCAGCATGGCCAATACACCTAACCCGCCTCCCCCCGTTAAAATCCACGTCAGGAGTGGGATTTCTCTCGCAACGTGCTTGGGGTTGGGTGGGTGAACGAATATCATCCAGTTCTTCCCGCTTTTGTGTCCATTGCCGGCAAGAATGCTTTTGTGGAATGTTAGATAAGGGAGAGTTTGGGCTGGTGGAGGGGTTGGGGTGCAGCTGTGACGCCCTCACAGTTGAATAGCCCCACGAGGCGCCTTGGGGTTTGGAAAGTTGGAGTGACGTCGGATTCTACAGTATAGATGGAGACCGTTCGGCCCATTGAGTACGTACCAGCCGTAATCCCACCCAGATCCTATCCCCGTGCATTTACCCTAGCTAGTGCCCCTGACACTAAGGGGCGATTTAGCATGGCCAATGCATCTAACCCGCACATCTTTGGACTATGGGAGAAAACCTGGAGGAAACTATGAGGAGAATGTGCAAACTCCACACGGACAGTGACCCGAGGGCGGAATTGAACCCGGGTCCCTGGTGTTGTGAGGCAGCATTAAGAAGTCTCACAACATCAGATTAAAGTCCAACAGGTTTACTTGGTAGTAAACGCCGCTAGCTTTCTGTTTCTTCGTCAGGTGTATAAAAACATGGCAAACTGCCACTTATGCCATCACTTGGCTACACTGCGGCAGCATTACATTCTGGCCTGAGTTATCTCGTCGTCAGCCTGCAAGTATTCAGAGTTGTGGAGAGGCCCTGACTGGGAACTTGCTGGTGTAGTGAGGAGCAGCTAGTCCTATCCTCGCGTAAGGTCCCTTCTAAAACATGAAGCCAGGTCAGCTTCCAGTTAATGTAGGCAGCTCACGTGACTGGAGTTGCAGCTGTGTGACAGACCTTCACCAAGAGCGCACTGCATCGCAGACCCCCCCCCGACAACTTGCCACAGGCTTGCGAGAAAAGTGTTTTTCTTTCGGAGCGAGTGGTTGGGGTCTGGCGGGGTGTGATGGAGGCAGCTTCAATGGAGGCGTTCAAGAGGTGGCTATTTGAATAGAAACAATGTGCAGGGAAATGGCAGGAGAATGGCACTAAGTCATGACGCTCGTTTGGAGAGCCAGTGCGGACGTGATGGGCCGAATGGCCTCCTTCTGCGCCGCAACAGTTACGTAGGAGGTTGTGCCGCCTTCGACAGCATCGCAATGGCGGGTGAAGGCCAACCTTCCTACAAAGAGGAATCTGACTGACATTTTTTTTTCATTTCTTCCAGCTGATGTGAAGTCTTCGGGCAGATCAGGCTTGCCACGTGAGTATATGACCCGCCCCCTGCCCCGCCCCTCCCCTATTCCTCACACTGTAAGCAGAGAAATTGCACGCTGGGAGCTGGGCCAAACAGAGATGGCCAGTCAGTGGGAAGCAACTTACTTCCATTGGAGGGGGGTTGGGGAGGGTCATGATAAGCTGCGGACCCCCGTAGTAGCTGGGTGGGGGGTGGTGCTGTGGTTAACAGTGGAGGCTGGCTGAGATCAGCGGAGGCTGAGTGACAGGCCTCTCCTGCTAGAGGCCGGCACATGCGCAATGGCACCCTCTGCTGCTCTCAGCCAGCATTCGGGAGATTTAAGCCCTGCCCTCCCCCCTCCTATCGCCTACAGGCAAAAAAAACATTTTTGAGGGTTTTTTTTTGGTCGAAGTGGATAAGACTGTGGGTTGGCTGAGGGGAGGGGGTGGGAGAAGTCTGTGGGGTGGGTTGGGGGCTTAGGGTGCAGAGGTTGGGGAGGGGAAATGTAGTGGGTTGGAGGAGGACAGGGGTCACTGGATGGGGGTGCGGACGACAGGGGCTATGGGAGGTGGGGGAGCATGGGGGAACCAGTAATTTGTCCCCCATTGCTCCTGGAAGTATGGCTACTGGGTGGCGATGAGATTCTGCTGATTATAACATACCCAGAGTCAGTAGCCTCACCTCCAATCTGTGTAAAATAATGAACTGGTTAGAATGCGGTTAACCCGCATCGTAATAATCCAGTAAATTATCATCACTGTCGACTCAGAAGAAGAGATTCCTCAGGCCGATCACTGAGTTGAGGATGTCCCTAATGAATGATGTAAGGCAAGGAGAGAGCAGTTTGCGCTTTCCCTCGGAGACACAGCCTCGGTATGTCTGTGGCCCCTCTGCCGGTTTTGCAGTGATTGAGCAAGTATTGGAATCCCTGCCATTCGCTGCCTGTCTCTCACCCTCACTCTTGCCTGTTCACTTGCAGTCTGCATAGGGGCCTGTACGGAACAGCAGTTTGCCTGCGATGACAAGTGCTGCATCGATGGCAACCTGGAATGTGACGAAATTCCCCATTGCGCTGATGCATCGGATGAGGCCAGCTGCAAACACTGTGAGTACGGCCCTCCCTCGCCTTGGAGCTCACGGGCAAGGATGGGGGAGTAACCTATCTTCTGGCGCATGCCTCCTCCCCATCAACCCCCCAACCCCTCTATCCACCGTTCCATCTTAGACCGGCCTAGAGATACTGAGAGCGTTTGCACGCAGACGGAGACCACCCATCGCTGCTGGCTCATCAAACGGACTTTCAGCTTGCTATTTCCCTGCTCTTTCTCCACCTGGAAGCACACTGCGCCAAAGAAGACCATTCTACCCATCGTCCCTGTGCCAGCTCTTTGATAGAGCTGCCCTCTTATTCCCGCCTCCTTGTGCACATCCTCCCCGTGTCTGCGTGGGATTCCTCCGGGTGCTCCAGTTTCCTCCTACAGTCCAAAGTTGTGCAGGTTAGGTGGATTGGCCACGCACAATTGCCCCTTAGTGTCCCAAGATGTGTGGTACAGGGGTACTTAGTGGGGTAAATGTGTGGGGTTATGGGGATAGGGCCTGGTCAAGATGCTCTGTCGGAGAATCGGTGCAGAGTAGATGGGCTGAATGGCTTCCTTCTGCACTGTAGGGTTCCAAAACCTGAGGGCCTGTGCACCCAATGTGTAACACATGCTCTGGAAGGTGAAGATATTTACACAGCAGTTTGGGTTGATTTGTACCCAGCCCAGAAAGGGTTCGGCTTAGAATCAACGAAGAATCACAGAATCCCTACAGTGCAGGGGAAAGCCATTCGGCCCATCGAGTCTGTACTGACCACAATCCCACTCGGGCCCTGTCCCCATAACCCTATATATTTACCCCACTAATCCCCCAACACTACATGGCAATTTAGCATGGCCAACCCACATAACCTGCACATCTTTGGAAAACAGAGCACCCAGAGAAAACCCACACAGACACTGGGAGAACATGCAAACTCCACACAGACAGTGACCCAAGCTGGGAATCGAACCTGGGTCCCTGGTGCTGTGAGGCAGCAGTGCTAACCACCGTCCCACCTATGCGGTGTCTATATTCCTCCACTTTCTGCCTCTCTTAATCTGCTGTAAATGGGATCTGCTTTGGGTTATCCTGAGCCCCAAGCCTCTGTTGCCCTTGCCGTTGCTTCACGTTCAGCGGTGTGAGAGGAGGATGGAAAGAGGTTTGTTGTAACCGACTGTCCCTTTGACTTGTGTTTTTCAGTAAGTAATCAGTTTGACCAGCTGCTGGACATTGACATCCCAAAGGAAAAAGGTAAACTTTTCAATGGAGGATCCGCCGGACTCCGTGGGCTGGATGTTGGGGTGTGTGGACGATAATCTGGAACAATCTAGGGGCCATCCCGCCAAGGCCGTTTTGCAGGAGCTCCCAGTTGCAATCCCGAGGGAGGTGGGCTGCTGTCCCTGTGAAAGATGGCCAACCTTCCCTCCCCGCTCCGAAAGACATGGATTGGCCATGCTAAATTCACCCTCAATGTACCCGAACAGGCGCTGGAGTGTGGTGACTAGGGGATTTTCACAGTAACTTCATTAATGTTAATGTAAGCCTTACTTGTGACTAATAAATAAACTTTAAAAATCTCTAGATCAGTCTCCTGGAGAAAAAGTGTGAAGAGATTAAAGAAGATTTGTTCTTTGCCCTTTTTTTGTTGAACATTTCTCTTTATCAGATATAAAACTATTGAAAATGGACAAAACATAAAGACTGCTTTGACTGGCAGTCAAACATCACCCAATTGGGTAATGAGAGTTCTGCTTTCCAATTGGCGTGGGAAGGTAATGTGTCACAAGGTTGGGTATCCTGGCCAGCTACTGGCTGGAGTATCGGTGGGGAGGGGTGTCCTGTAACACTTCCATGTAGGCACAATTGGTGTCCCTCTGGAAAATGCAGCATAGAAACTGGTCAGTCTGTCCGACTGGTCCAAGTCCTATTTCTCTTGTGCCCATGTGCCTGCGTGAGTCCCTGCCCCCTCTACTGTACGCACCTCTCTCTCTGTCTCTGTGTCAATGATTGAATGAGATGCTCGATGTCTCGGGTTATATTCTGAGCGTACGGTTCCTCTGGACAAGCTGCGACCAGAGTTTTTGGAGAGTTAACCCACGCTGTCACTGTCTCCCTCTCCCAGCTCGCTGTACGTACCCGCCTGTCACTGGTCGCTGTCGGGCTGACTTCAGCCGTTTCTACTACAATCCCTACAGCAGGTCTTGTGAGCGCTTCACCTATGGGGGCTGTGACGGCAACGAGAACCGATTTGAGACAGAGGACGAATGTATGAAAGCCTGCAAAGGTGTGACAGGTATGACCACGTTAACTGCTGCTCTTTTATAGACGGAACAGGCATTGTCCGGATCAAACCCAAGATGGGGTTCAATGTCTTATCTTGTCAACTTGGATCTTGTTTATCGCTCTGTGGGAACCATGCATTGGATTCCATTGGACTTTTGAGTTGGTTCTTTCAACGAGCAAGGAATAGATTCTGATCCGCCTGGTCCACTCTGAACACTGAACATAAGAAATAGGAGCAGGAGTCGGCCATCTAGCCCTACGAGCCTGCCCCGCCATTCAATAAGATCATGGCTGATCTGAAGTGGATCAGTTCCACTTTCCCGTTTTCTCCCCATAACCCTTAATTCCCTTATCTATCAGAAATCTATCTACACGTGACTTAAACATATTCAACGAGGTAGCCTCCACCACTCCAATGGGCAGAGAATTCCAGAGATTCACCATCCTTTGAGAGAAGAAGTTCCTCCTCAACCCTGTTCTAAACTGCACTCCCCCCACCTTATTTTGAGGCTGTGTCCTCTAGTTCTGGTTTCCTTTCTAAGTGGAATTAGCTTTGCAACTTTAAGAATGGAGTTAAAAACATTTTTAAAAAACACAGTTAGCTATGTACAACCTTCTCTTGGGACCTGAACCCAATTAAATCAAATTTTTTTTATTCGTTCTCCTTGCATTATTCTAAAAGGGGTGGAGACTGAAGGCGGGAAACGACAAGCAATCATCTAAGAAGTCTCACAACACCAGGTTAAAGTCCAACGGGTTTATTTGGATTCCGAGCTTTCGGAGCACTGCTCCTTCAGACTCTCCTGATGAAGGAGCAGCACTCCGCAAGCTCGTGATTCTAAATAAACCTGTTGGGCTTTAACCTGGTGTTGTGAGACTTCTTACTGTGCTTACCCCAGTCCAACACCAACATCTCCACATCATCTCAACATCTGTCGTAGAGAAAATGTTAAAAGCCATTATTAAACAAGTTATAGCAGGACACTTGGAAACACTCGAGACAATCAGGCAGGGTAACATGTTCAGCCAGTTTTGTTGGAATTCTTTGAAGGAGTCATATGTTCTGTGGATAAAGGGGAACTAGTGGATGTACTGCACTTAGATTTCCAGAGAAGGACCCACATCAAAGGTTATTGCCAAAATAAAAGCTCATGGTGTTACTCCTAACACATTGGCATGGATTGAAGATTGTCTAGTTAATAGGAAACAGAGTTGGCATAAATGGGTCTCTTTCTGGCTGACAGGATGTGATGAGTACTGTGCCATAGGGGTTAGCAATGAGACTTCAATTTTTTGCCATGTATATTAATGGCTCGATTCCACTATTCAGGTGCTCATTGGCAACTCCAGAGGCTGCTGAACTACTTCAGGAGAAACAAAATCCTGAACAGCTTACCTCATGGTCCTTGGGGTAGTCAAATGGGAGAGTGGAAGTTGGGAGTAATTTCAAATAGAAAAATAATGTTGCCTTTTCCGGGGCGAAGGGGCGTTCCTGAATGGCTTATCCCTTACTCTTAGACTGTAACCCCTAGTTCTGGACTTCCCCAACATCGGGACCATTCTTCCTGCATCCAGCCTGTCCAGTCCCACCAGGATTTTGTACGTTCCTGTGAGATCCCCTCTCATTCTTCTAAATTCCAGTGAATACAAGCCCAGTTGATCCAGTCTCTCTTCATATGTCAGTCCTACCATTCCAGGAATCAGTCTGGTGAACCTTTGCTGAACTCCCTCAGCAGCAAGAATGTCCTACCTCAGACTAGGAGACCAAAACTGCACACACTACTCAAAATATGGCCTCACCATGGCCCTGTATAGCTGCAGCAAGACATCCTTACTCCTGTACTCAAATCCTCTTGCTGTGAAGGCCAGCATGCCATTAACTTTCCTCACTGTCTGCTCTACCTGCATGCAGACCTTCAGCGACTGTTTCACCATGACACCCAGATCACGTTGCATTTCCCCTTTCCCTAAACTGCCACCAATCGAATAATAATCTTCCTTCCTGATTTTGCCACCAAAATGGATAACTTCACATTTATTCACGTTATTATTGTATTTGCCAAGTATTTTCCCACTCAGCCAGCCTGTCCAAGTCACCCTGAAGCCTCTTCGCATCCTCCTTACAGCACACATTGCTTAGTGTCATCTGCAAATTTGAAGACATTGCGTTCAATTTCGTTGTCCAAATCATTAATGTATATTGTGAATAGCAGGGGTCCCGGCACTAAACCCTGCAGTACCCCACTAGTCACTGCCTGCCACTCTGAAAAGGACCCATTTGTTCTCACTCTCTGCTTCCTAGGTGTCAATTAATTCTCTATCCACATCAGTACATTATCCCCCAATACTATGAGCTTTATTCTTGCTCACCATTATCTTGTGTGAGACCTTGTCAAAAGCCTTTTGAAAGTCCAGATACACAACATCCACTGGTTCACCCCTGTCCATTCTACTGGTCACATCCTCAAAAAAGTCCGGATTTGTCAAGCATGATTTCCCTTTAGTGAATCCATACTGACCTGGACTGATCCTGCCACTGCTTCCCAAATGCTCAGTTATTACATCCTTAATAATTGACTCCAGCATTTTCTCCACCACTGATGTCAGGCTAACTGGTCTATAATTCCCTGTTTGCTGTCTCTCCCTCCTTTTTTTTAAAACAGTGGGGTCACATTAGCTACCCTCCAATCCATTGGAACTCTTCCAGAGTCTATAGAATGCTGGAAAATGATCACCAATGAGTCTACTATTTCTAGTGCCACTTCCTTGAGTACACTGAGACACAGAGCATCAGGCTCTGGGGACTTATTGCGTTTTAATCCCAGCACTTTCCCCAGTATAATTTCCTGACTAATAAGGAATTCTTTCATTTCCTCCTTCATGCTAAATGCTCTGTTTCCTCATATTTCCTCAAGGTTATTTGTGCCCTCCTTAGTGAAGACAGATCCAAAGTATTTGTTCAGCTGGTTCTGCCATCCCTTTGCCCATTATAAATTCACCTGATTCTAACTGTAAGGGACCTACATTTGTTTTCACCAGTGTTTTTCCTTTCTCATATCTGTAGAAGATTTTGCAGTCAGTTTTTTTATGTTTTCTGTAAGCCTACCCTTGTATTCTGTTTTTCCCTTTGTCCTCCTCCGCTGGATTTTAAATTTCTTCCAGTCCTCGGGTTTGCTGCTTTTTTGGGCTAATTTATCTGCCTCCTCTTTGGCCTGAACACAATCCCTGATTTCCCTTGTTAGCCACGGATGAGCCACCTTCCCCATTTTGCTCTTATGCCAGATGGGAATGTACAGATGTTGAAGTTCCTCTGTGTCCTTTAAATGTCTGCCATCCACTGTCAACTCCTTAAGTATCCTTTGCCAGCTTATCCTAGCCAATGCACATCTCATACCATCGAAGTTAGCTTTCCTTAAGTTCAGGACCCTAGCCTCAAACATAACTGTGTCACTCTCCATCTCATTGAAGAATTCTACCATATTTATGTAGCAACTTTAATGTAGCAAAACTTTCCAAGCTGCTTCACAGAAGCATTATCATTCAAAGGTTAACACCGTACCATATAGGTATTGTGCCACTTGGCGATATTAGGGCAAGAGACCAAAAGTTTGGCTGGACGGGCCAGCTTTAAGGAGCGTCTTAAAGCAGTAAGGAGAGTTAGAGACAGGAATTTCGGAGCAAAGGGACTCAGCAACTGAAGGCTCCAGTAGCCATTATACACTGCAGCAAAAGAGGCAGAGTTGGAGGAGGGCAGACCTCCCAGACTCTTCCAGGGCTGGGGAAAAGTTTATGGAGATGGTTTCACTCTCTATGTGAAAATTACCCCTCTCACTTCGAACCTACGCCCTCTAGTTTTGGATTCCCCAATCGTGGGGAAAAGACCTTGGCTATTCCCTTTATCTACGCCCCTTGTGGTTTTATAAACCTCTATAAGATCAATCCTCATCCCCCTACGCTCTAGGGAAAAAAAGTCCCAGCGCATTATATGTTCATACCCCCCGGCTGGGGCTGGGGGGAGTGAGGGGGTGTTGGAGAACGGGTGTTCCGACCTTAGTTTAGGGTTGACAACCCTCCAGGATCAGCCTGGATTCTCCAGGAATTGGACGTCGACCTCCAGGACACTGCCGAGCGCCACCCTGGGAAAAGAAAATCATTGGGGTGGTGAAAAAGATGAATATTTTTTGTCATCTTGTTTGAACATTTCAGCTATAAGAGTGCTGAAAATGGGGCTGTATAGCTGACAGTTAAGCATTGTCCAGTTGGGGAAAGAGTCCTTTTTGTTTTCCAATTGGTGTAAGAAGGCAGCGCATCAATAGGGATGGAAGTGTTGGACCGACGAGTAGATGGAGACAAGTCCATGTGATGAAACCTCCAGGAAGACACTTAATCAGAGTTGGCAACTCCATCCTCACTCCATTGTTTTCCTCTTTTTTTTCAGGTAAGGATGTCTTCTCCCGAGGCCTTTTTGAAAGGCAAACTCAAGGAAATTCTTCAAACGGTGAGTATTCCACGACTGGGAGGGATTGTGGGAGGGGACGGAAAGGAAACATTGAGAGTGCAATTAATGAATGCTTAAGGGAGGGATTAGCGGTGAGAATAGTATTTGATTTGATTTATTATTGTCACACGTATACGGTGAAAAGTATTGTTCCTTATATAGGCAAAGCACAACGTTCATAGAGTACATAGGGGAGAAGAAATGTTTCTTCAGTTTATTTATTAGTGCCACAAGTAAGCATACATTAACACTGCAATGAAGTTACTGTGAAAATCCCCTAGTTGCCACACTCCGGCGCCTGTTCGGGTACACTGAGGGAGAATTTAACATGGCCAATGTACCAACCAGCACATCTTTCGGTCTGTGGGAGGAAACCCGAGCACCCGGAGGAAGCCCGTGCAGACTCATTGAAATGCTGCCCACATCTTTAGCGTCAAGGCACACATTTCTATGTTCATCTCTGATAAGCTTGTGTTATTATTTTGTCCTTAATGCGCTGGTAAAAGCACTTTGGATTTGCTTTGATTTTGTATTTTTTTTTGTACCCACACTTGGATTTTGATTTGATTTATTATTGTCACGTGAATCATAGAATCCCTACAATGCAGAAGGAGGCCGATCAGTCCACCTAATCTGCACTGACCTCAATTCCATCGAAGCCCCATCCCTGTAACCCCACATATTTACCCTGCTAATCCCCCTAACACAAAGGGTCAATTTACCATGACCAACAAACCTAACCTGCACATCTTTAGACTGTGGGAGGAAACCGGAGGAAATCCACAGGGAGAACGTGCAAACTCCACGCAGTCACCCAAGCCGGGAATTGTACCTTGTATTAGTATATAGTGAAAAGTATTGTTTCTTGCGCACTAAAGAGACAAAGCATACCGTTCATAGAGAAGGAAAAGAGAGAGTGCAGAATGTAGTGTTACAGTCATAGCTATGGTATAGAGAAAGATCAACTTAATGCGAGGTAGGTCCATTCAAAAGTCTGCCAGCAGCAGGGAAGAAGCTGTTCATGAGTTGGTTGGTATGTGACCTCAGACTTTTGTATCCTTTTCCTGATAGAAGAAAGTGGAAGAGAGAATGTCCGGGGTACATGGATTCCTTGATTATGTTGCCTGCTTTTCTGAGGCAATGGGAAGTGTCAACGTATATGGAGAATGGCACAGGTAGCACTGCTGCCTCACAGCGCCAGGGACCCAGGCTCACTTCCCAGCTTGAGTCAGTGTCTGGAGTTTGCATGTTCTCCCTGTGGATTTCCTCCGGGTGCTCTGGTTTCCTCCCACAATCCAAAAGATATGCTGGTTATTGGCCATGCTAAATTCTCCCTCAGTGTACCCAAACAGGTGCCGGAGTGTGGTGATTTTAACAGTAACGTCATTGTGATGTTAGTGTCACACGTAGGCTTACATTAAATAAATAAATGGACGGGAGGCTGGTTTGCGTGATAGACTGGGCTATGTTCACGGTCCTTTGTAGTTTCTTACAGTCTTGATCAGAGCAGGAGCCATACCAAGCCGTGATGCGTGCAGAACGATGATTTCTATGGTGGGGAGGGATTATTGAGGGTGTGCTGTAGAATGGGTGTGTTGTGAAAGATCTTTCTCTCTCCCCCCCTCACCTGACCCACTCTCTGTCTCTCTCTCTAGCTAACATTGCCATAGCTGTGGTGCTGGCTATCTGTATTGCCGCGGTACTCGCAATCCTGATTTACTTCCTGCTGAAGATGAAGAAGGAGAACCGTCAGCAAGTGAGCCCGCCCAGTTCCACCGACTCAGCGGATGAAGCGAAGAGACTGATGGCCTTGCATTCGAAACCCATCTGAGGCAGGCGGAGCCAATCATCGCCTATTAAGACTGTGGGTGGGTGGGCGGGAGGGGGTGGGTGGGGGAGGGAGAGGTCTGGCTAGGAGCTGGCAGGTTTGTAGATTATATAATTTGTTTTTTGAGTGCCTGGATTTTGTGCAGATGAGGCTCCAACGACGTGTTGGCGGATTTTTTTTTTGGTTCAGTTTGCACCGGTGCAGATCCAGATCTCGCACCTGGATGTGTCCTTGCTCATTGCACCGAGAGTGTTCCTGGTCTCTCCTCTGTATCTCCCCGGACTGCTGAATCTCTGCCTCTGACCCATGGAGAACAGTCACTTTCACTGTGTTTGACCAAGAAGTTGGATTTACAATCCCATTTGCGATGTGACACCTGCTTATTAAGGTTGGGGTTCAAAAGTTGATTGGTTTGTGCATTATCTTAGCCTCTCAACTGCACGTGCGATTGGCCAAATTTCGGCCTAGTTGTCAGGTCCAGGAACCAATCTCCACGTCGTGTTGCCACGGCAACTGTGCAAACAGGGCTTGTTTCAATCAAGCTTTCTCATTGGCCCACAATTGCTGACTATTGGATGAATTGTTCATGGATTGGTCAGTTTTATTTTATCGCCAGTAACCTCCTGAACGATTGGGCAGAGTTCACACCAGAGCAAAATCAACCAGGATTTTGTTCATTTCTTTCATCGCTTTCCCATCATTTTCACTTCTCCCACTCTTTTCCTCCACATTATCCCTCCCCGTCCATCCCATCCACATTCACTTCCATGTCTGTTTTTCCCTGCTCTCTCTCTTTCCGCTCACCCCCTTGCCCACTCACTCTTTCATCACCTCTCTCACTCGCTCTCACTCTTTCCCCCTTACCCCTCCCTTTCTTTCCCCTCACCCCCCTTTCTTTCCTCCTCATCCGCCTTTCTTTCCCCCTCGCCCCCTTTTCTCCTCCCCACCACTCCCCCAACCCTTGAATGTAGAACGTCTATAGCAATGGACAAACAATGGAGCTACCGCAGGCCGGGTGTGTGCAGGGGTCGGGGATATTCTTCCAGCCATTGCATCTTCATCAAGCAAGACCTCTCTCTGCCCATTACTCATTGACCTTCTCCCTCCTTCCCTGAACCCTGACCCATTGGATTGGGAATGACCAAGTGATCAGCCGGTTCCAGCGGCTCACCATGTGTGATCTGGGCCGAGGATTCACCCAATGGAATGTGTGCAATCCTGGATCTCCTCTAGGTTGGCTTCTGCGAAACCTGAATCAGTTGTTGGGGATTTAACTTGTTTTTACCCCAATGCTTGTAAATCAGGGATTGATGTTTGGCGTCTGTGTAACCTGGTGGAGCGACACAGACCAGGTAGGCACGCTTGGTGCCAATCACGAGGCCAACACCAGAACATTTCCAGACGACACTTGCCGAACATGTCTTTAATTGTAGATTCATTCCCTCCACCTCCAGTGAAGCTGAGGGCATCTAAAGGGTTAATCCAGACTAAAATTGCAGTTTTCTTGAAGACCCCCTCCATCTTATTTTTTTACGTGGGTTCTTTATCGATGCAATCTGCTTCAATCTCTTCCACAAAGTCTAATGGTGTTTAACAAGGTAGCAATCCGTCACTCCCCCACCGCCCCCCAAAACAGTATCCACGATTCCTGCTGCTGGATTCAAAGATATCACACAACGGATAATATTCATTAAGACTGTGAACACGTAGTTACCGAGACGATTAGGGTGGCACGGTGGCACAGTGGTTAGCGCTGCTGCCTCGCAGCGCCAAGGACCCAGGTTCAATTCCCGGCTTGGGTCACTGTCTGTGCGGAGTCTGCACGTTCTCCCCGTGTCTGCGAGGGTTTCCTCCGGGTGCTCCCGTTTCCTCCCACAGCCCAAAGACGTGCGCCTTAGGTGGGTTGGTCACACTAAAATGACCTTAATGTCAGGGAGTGGGATTATGGTCGGTGCAGACTCGATGGGCCGAATGGCTTCCTTCTGCACTGTAGGGATTCTATGATTAAGAATTAGGGCTAACGTGAAGTGTAGTTTCACAGCCTCCTTATTCCCATAATATATTTTTAAAATTTTTCTTCCTTCTCTCTCCAGCTCTTGTCACCAGTTAGCTATCAGGGGTCGCCGCACCTGCTGATGGGCTGTTTGTCTCTGCAGCGACTCAGAGCCGAACCTAAGCCTGTCCGTGTGTATTGGTGCGTGGGTGTGGCATCGGTAACTGGATCGTGATCAGGAGGCCCAAACGTCTGGCTGTGTTGTTTTGTCAAACCCACTCTACGAGTCTTAAGGATCAATCCTTCCCACCCCAAACAACGGGCTGCATTTAAATTCACGGCCAAATTCTCCACATCACTAACCGATGGCCCCTTCCAGCACATCCCAACTCAATTATCTGCCTTTGCCCCCAAGCCGCACAACCTCTTTGCCTGTTTTCCCCCATCCAAATTCATCAATCTGCCATCAATATCAGGCTCGGCTCGGTGGAAGCACTTCGAGTCAAAGGTTGTGGGTTCGAGTCCCAGTGCAGAGCCTCAAACTCATAGTCTGGTCTGATGTGTGCAGTGTAGTGCTGAGGGCGTGTTCCGCTAGGGACATCAAATCAACGCCCTCTTTAGATGAACGTAAATATATTTTCCAACAAAGTTTACCCTCAGTAAACAGTCCGTTTGAGCAGCATCAAACAGTCCACAGAGTCTATTTTTTTTTCCCTTTTGAACAGCACGCTACACCAAACAGTCCACAGAGTCTATTTTTTTTTCCCCTTTTGAACAGCACGCTACACCAAACAGTCCACAGAGTCTATTTTTTTTCTCTTTTGAACAGCACACTACACCAAACAGTCCACAGAGTCTATTTTTTTTTCCCCTTTTGAACAGCACGCTACACCAAACAGTCCGCAGTTGGGTTGACTCATGGTGAGAGGGGGGCAAAGGGCAGCGGGCAAAACCCAGAATGCACAGGGCAAAGGCAACAGGAAATGTGTTTTGCATGACATGCCTAGCGATGAGCAGTCTATCACACATACCTAATTATGCCATCTTGTCAGCCAAAAGACGGGGTTCAGAAAACAATATATTTTCCAACAAAGTTTACCCCCCAGTAAACAGTCCGTTTGAGCAGCGCAGTACACCAGTCTACAGAGTCAATTTTGTTTTCCTTATGAACAGCACACTATACCAAACAGTCCACAGAGTCTATTTTTTTTAAGAGTCTGTAAGCTACAGAAAAAAACTGGTAGCCAAACTATTAAATGCAGGGTCGTATTTCCACCAAACACTAGCATATAGTGGAATATCACTACAAATTCTACACTGAAATCAATCCCAGTTAGAGCAGGGATATTTCCCCATCACCTCTATTCAGCTGACACTTGTGCAACATGGTTGCGCAGAGTGATACGTGGACGTACTTTGCCTCAGTGACGTGTGTTAGAAAGACTCCCAAAACTTTCAGTTCTGAAAGAAAAGAAATCGCATCTTCCCTCTAATACTTGAAATTTTGACAAAACGCCAGTACACACATTCACGGGACTTTGGCTCTGAAGTATTTTATCAGAGCGCTGTAACAATTTTGTCTCTTGTAAAGGTTATTACGCTGTGTGATCGCTGACCTGTTGCGTTCTAGCACAGTCGGTCTAGAATTAGTGTCGTGTTTTGTCACTTCCGACTTTTGATGTTTCACCTGTGTATTAAAATATGTATTTTCAGAGCTAGAATCTCGGTGTAAACAACTTGGGTTTTCTCGGTGAGCTGTCGATACTGAGTCATCAGTTAGTCATCGTGAGTGTCTGAGATGGGAGGTTTTGGACTCGCAAACACAAGGACAGAACCTTGGCTGATATTCCATTATTGAGGTGGTGCTGCGTTGCCATCTTTCTAATATTTTAAACCAAAGTCCGCTTCAGGGGCATGCAAGGCTCCACAACGCCCTTTTGAAGTCTCGGAGAATTCTCCCCTGCTAAAATAGAATATTAAAGGAGGCGATGGCCCAGTGATATTATCGCTGGACTATTAACTCAACTGATGTTCTGGTTTTTTTTATAAGTTTATTTATTAGTGTCACAAGTAGGCTTATATTAACACTGCAATGAAGTTACTGTAAAAGTCCCCTAGTTGCCACACGCCGGCGCCTGTTCAGGTACACTGAGGGAGAATTTAGCATGACCAATGCACCTAACCAGCACGTCTTTCAGACTGTGGGAGGAAACCGGAGCACCCAGAGGAAACCCATGCAGACACTGAGAGAATGTGCAAACTCCACATAGACGGTGACCCAAGCCAGGAATCGAACCCAGGTCCTTGGCGCTGTGAGGCAGCAGTGCTAACCGCTGTGCCACCGTGCCGTGCCGCCCCGGGGACCTGGATTCAAATCCCGCCACAGCCGACGGTGGAATCTGAATTCAATAAAAAATATCTGGAATTAAGAATCTACTTGTGACCCGTTGTTGATTGTCCGGAAAAAGCCACCTGGTTCACGAATGTCTTTTAGGGAAGGATATCTGCCGTCCTTACCCGGTTTGGCCTACATGCGACTCCGAGCCACAGCAATGTGGTTGACTCTCAACTGCCCTCTGAACAAGGGCTACTAGGGATGGGTAACAAAAGCTGGTGAATGAATAAAAATAGGGGTGTCTGAGGTGGGAGGTTGTGGATTTGCAAACACTTCCTGAACACAAGGTAAGAACCTTGGCTGACATTCCTTCCAGCTAAGATGGCAGTGCAGCACCACCTCACTAATGGGGTAGAACCAGGGAGAACCAAGGTCCTCTACAGGTCTATAAAAGTTCCACAACTCTATTTTGAAGAAGCCTAGGGGAATTTTCCCCTGATGAATAATTACTCCCTATCCACATTGCTAAAATAGAATTTTTGGTTTTTATCTAGCCATGTGGCATCCTACATTACAACACTTACTCCAATTTGAAAGTACTTTATTTATTGACTTGGAAAGATCTTCTGGCCATCCTGAGGTCAGGAAAGGTGCTATATAACTCTTACAAGGAAGTAAATAAATCCATCTCTTGCAGTCCTTCCTTCACCACCACCCCCACCCAACCCACACACACACACACAGCTGATGGTGTAACACTGTGCTCCCCGAGCAGGCAGTAAGTCAATGGTCTACTGAATGAGTATTTAATATCTGTTTTCACTAGTGGAGAGGAGGCAGTAATATGTATCACAAAGGGTTAGCGTGGAGGTGCAGCAGACAGTGGAAAATGGGCCTCAATTACAAAGGGAGGGGGAGGGTGGAGAATAATTATGGGGAATTCTTGCTACGACTACACGACATTGGTGTGACCATATGTAGTAAGCTGTGTATGGGTTTGATCTCCTTACCTGAGGGATATACCTGCGTTGGAAGCAGTTCACAGAAAGATCGGAGGAGGAGGAGGCTTTTTGGCCCTTTGAGCCTGCTGTGCCATTATCACGGTCATGGCTGAGAAGGTTCACAAGGCTGATTTTGGGAATGAGGGGTTTGTCCTGTGAGGAAAGGATGGATCCATAACCCTTGGAGTTTAGAAGAATGAGAGATGATAATCCAGATGTTCAGTCTTCCAGAGGGGGTCAGAAAATGCATTAGGAGATCCCTTAGGAAACCCATGCATGGACTGCATGGGAATTTTCCAGGAAGATTCAACTCCCAGTGGGAAATTATGATTGGAACCAAGTCTCCAAAACTCTGAGTTAGAATCATTGAATCCCTCCAGTGCAGAAGGAGGCCATTTGGCCCATTGAGTCTGCAATAGCCACAATCCCACCCAGGCCCTATTCCTATAACTCTGCACATTTACCCTATTAGTCCCCCTGATATTAAGGGTTAATTTACGCACTTACGCAAGGATATTTTGGCCTTGGAGGGAGTGCAGAGGAGGTTCACTAGGCTGTTACCGGAGTCGAGGGGGTTGAGCTTTGAGGAGAGGCTGAATAAACTAGGCTTGTACTCGTTAGAGTTTAGAAGAATGAGGGGAGATCTCATTGAGACGTATAAGATGATGAATGGGATGGATAGAATGGAGGTGGAGAGGCTCTTCCCGCTCAGAAAAGACAGTAGGACTAGGGGGCACAGCCTCAAGATAAAGGGGAGGCGGTTTAGTACGGAGTTGAGGAGGAACTTCTTCACTCAAAGGGTAGTGAATCTCTGGAATTCTCTGCCCGTTGAAGTGGTGGAGGCTGCCTCACTAAATATATTTAAGACGCGGGTAGATAGGTTTTTGATAGGCAAGGGGATTAGGGGTTATGGGGAGAAGGCGGGAAAGTGGAACGGAGCCACGACAGATCAGCCATGATTTTATTGAATGGCGGGGCAGGCTCGAAGGGCTAGATGGCCTACTCCTGCTCCTATTTCTTATGTTCTCATGTTCTTAATTTAGCATAGCCAATCAACCTAACCCACACATCTTTGGCTTATAGGAGGAAACCGGAGCACCCAGAGGAAACCCATGAACTAGTCACATGAACTAGTATACAGTGAAAAGTATTGTTTCTTGCACGCTAAAGAGACAAAGCATACCGTTCATAGAGAAATAAGGAAATGAGAAAATGCAGAATGTAATCACACCTTGCTTGCCAATGTGATTTTGGGACATTTCACCAAAATACAACAGCCACTGCCAAGAATGGGTGGCATGGTTTGATTTCTCTTGATATTCCTACACTTTGGAGGGAAGGGGTCCAGGAACAGTTCTGTTCCTTGTTCCTCAGCAGACCTGGGTTGGAGGTCTGGGTGAGAAATGTGAATCTCCGCTCTAAGATAATAGAACAGGAGCAGAGGGGCGGGCCACAGAAGATTCAGCTTGATGTTAGTGAAGCTAGTGCGATGATGCGGGGGGGAGGTAAACGCTGAGGGCATGTTTCCCCTCGAACATCCTGAACCACTGGACACAGTTTTAAAAATATGGTGTTTCCCACTTATGATGGGAATGAGGACAAATTTCCTTTCTCGAAGAGTCATTGTAGAAGAATCCATAGGATCCCTACAGTGAAGGAGGCCATTCAGTCCATCTGCACTGACCACAATCCCACGTAGGCCCTATTTCCATGACCTCACATATTTACCCTGCTAATCCCCTGACACCAGGGTCATAGAATCCCTACAGTGCAGAAGGAGGCCATTAGGCCCATCGAGCCTGTGTTGACAATAATCCCACCCTGGCCCTATTCCTGTAAACCTTTGTATTTAGCCCACAAATCCTCCTGACACTAAGGGACAATTTATCATAACTAATCAACCTAACCCATCTTTGGAGTGTGAAAGGAAACCGGAGCACCCGGAGGAAACCCACGCAGACACGGGGAGAATGTGCTGACTCTTCACAGGCAGGGGCCTGAGGACAGAATTCAACTGGGTCCCTGGTGCGGTGAGGCAGCAGTGCTAACAACTGGGCTGCCATGCTGCCCTCATCAGTCTTTGGAATTCTCTTCCACAGAGAGCAGTGGAGGCCGATCATTGAATACGTTTAAGGCTGAGTTGGATAGATCTTTAATCGTGCAGGAACTGAAGGAATCTGAAGTTTGGGGTGGACGAGGAGACGGGCAGGAATGTGGGGTTGAGACCACAGTCAGATCAGGCATTATCTTATAGAATGGTGCAGCAGGCATAAAGGGTCCAATGGCCTGCTCTTATTATGATCTTATATTGGTTAGGTTAGGACTAAAGGGGAAGCACCTAAAATGTTGGCAGTCCTCAATTGCCTGGTCCAGATGGAATCTGAGAGACATTTCTTTTATTCGTTCGCTGGCCAGCCTTTATTGCCAATCCCAGGTTGCCCTTCAGGCTGAGTGGTTTGTTGAGCCATTTCAGAGGGCAGTTGAGAGTCAACCACATTGCTGTGGCTCTGGAGTCCCATGTAGGCCAGACCGGGTAAGGACGAGGATTTCCTCCCCTGAAGGACATTAGTGAACCAGTTGGGTTTTTCCAACAATCGACAATGGTTTCATGGTCACCTTAATTCTTCATTTCCAGATATTTTTTATTGAATTCAAATTCCACCATCTGCCATGACCTTGGAGTCCTTGTGCATCAGTCGCTGGAAGTAAGCATGCAGGTACAGCAGGCAGCAAAAGGAGGCAAATGGTATGTTCACCTTCATAGAGAGAGGATTTGAGTATAGGGATAGGGATGTTTTGCTGCAATTGTATAGGGCCTTGGTCAGGCCACACTTGGAGTATTAGCGTGTAGTTTTGGTGCCCTTATCTAAGGAAGCATGTCCTTGCTATAGAGAGTTTGCAGCGAAGATTTACCAGGCTGATTCCTGGGAAGTCTACACTCACATAGACAGCTAGGAGTATATTCACTGGAGCTTCGAAGAGTGGAAAGGGATCTTATAGAAACTTATAACATTCTAAAAGGGTTAGACAGGATAGATTCAGAAAGAATGTTCCAGATAGTGGGAGAAGTCCAGAAATAGGGGTCATAGTTTGAGGATAAGGGGTAAACCTTTTAGGACTGAGGTGAGGAGATATTTCTTCACCCAGAGAGTGGTGAATGTGTGGAATTCACTACCACGGTAAGTAATTGAGGCCAAAACATTGTGTGATTTCAATAAGAAATTAGATGTAGCTCTTGGGGTTAAAGGGATAGGGGAAGAAGGAGGGGGGGAAACCAGGATATTGAATTCGATGATCAGCCATGACCAAGATGAATGACGGAGCAGGCTCGAAGGGCCGAATGGCCTATTCCTGCTTCTAGTCCTTATGATTTGAACTCAGATCCCCAGAACATTAGCTAAGATAACATGAGACGTTATCTGCAGAGTCTCTGATCACACTATTCCAATGCATCTTTGATATGGGGCTGGTACTGCAAATGTTATGACCTTGTGTAAATAATAATAAGCCTGGAAACCACAGAGGTCGATCTGCTTAACCTTGGTGGTGAGAAATGTGGAAAGAATTTTCCAGGACAAAATGAATTGATACTTGGTAACCAAGGGCTAATGAAAGTCAGCATGGATTTGTTAAAGGCATATCATGCTTGACTAACTTGATTGAGTTCTTTGAAATAGGGAGGGTTGATGAGGCAGCACTGGTGATTTTCCATATGAACTTTCAAAATATGTTTGATAAAGTACCACATGATAAACTTGTTAGGAAAATTAAAGTGGTGGGAATCAAAGAGATATTGAAAATATGGATACAGAATTGACTATAGAATAGAAAGCAAAAGACAGTTTAATGAATTTTCACAGTGGAGGGAAGTACAGTGCTATTAGAACCAATTTTTTAAAAATATTTTAATTATCTAACGCAATGATATAGTAGATGGCTTGAGGGGCCAAGCGGCCCACTCCTAATTTGTATATTTGTATGTACAGTGTACAAAATAGTGAACTGGTTGTACTGACAGAATATTCAGTAAACAAGAGACAATAGAATCCTAGAATCCCTCCAGTGCAGGAAGAGGCCATTTGGCCCATCAAATCTGAACTGACTCAGTATTTTACCACAATCCCAACCCCACCTGTGACTTAAATATATTTAGCGAGGTATCCTCCACCACTTCAACTGGCAGAGAATTCCAGAGATTCACCACCCTTTGAGTGAAGAAGTTCCTCCTCAACTCTGATCTAACTGCCTCCCGCCCCCCCTTATCTTGAGGCTGTCCTGGTCCTGCTGTGCTTTGTAAGCGGGAAGAATCTCTCTACCTCTACCCTATCCATCGATGACACTCTTGCCCCTGATCCAGAATGTCATTCGAAAGCAATCAGAGATTTGAGCAAATTTCACCTGACTCTTCGCTGTAACTCTGAGGGAGTCATGATGTGGATGTGCCGGCGTTGGACTGGGGTAAACACAGTAAAAAGTCTGACAACACCAGGTTTTAGTCCAACCGATTTATTTGATAGTAAACGCACAAGCTTTCGAGGTTTCCCTCTTCGTTAGATGACGAAGAGGGAAACCTCGAAAGCTTGTGCGTTTACTATCAAATAAATCGGTTGGACTAAAACCTGGTGTTGTCAGACTTTTTACTCTGAGGGAGTGCAGCAATTTCAGAGGTGTATCTTGTGGGTTAGATGATGCCCTGGGGCACCATCTGACCTCTCAGGTGGATGCTCATGGCACTATTTTGAAACAGGGGAAGGGGTTGGATTATCCCCAGAGCCCTGACCAATATTTATCCCTCCATCAATGTCACAGCCACAGATCACCTAGCCATTATCACACTGCAGTTTAGTAGGATCTTGCTGTATGTGAATTACATTGCAACAATGACTAAGTGCTTAATTGGCTGTAAAGCACTTTGGGTCACACTGGGGTGGCAAAACATGCAAAATAAATACTTAAATAATCCTTCTCAATGGAATGATTTCACTGGTGCCTTTCAAGGAAGGGTTGGATGGCAGGATGAGAGATCTGTGTGATGGATTGGGCTGTATTCACGACCCTTTATAGTTCCTTGCGGTATTGGACAGAGCAGGAGCCGTACCAAGCTGTGATACAATCAGAAAGAATGCTCTATTGTCATACGTATGTGTAAGCTGGGGTGAGGCTTATCTATATTAATGTTGTAAACCCATTTCCTGTTAAAGTATGAACTATGCCCCAAAGCCCCCATAAACTAGCCCTGTTACCTGAACAGTTGAGTGATTTCCCCACTGTTGGCAGTAGGTGGAGCTGATAGTACACTGTCCTCCTCTGAACCGTCAACAAGAAGAGATTTGTTTCTGTATTGTGAATCAAGTAAAGTTGTCATGCTGGCTTCTGAAGGATCTCTGGCCCCCACTCCTTGATCTCCATGATGTATGGAAGAAATGGTTTGTGTTGTTAACGTTGATCCAAATGCTGGGGTTTCCAATCATGGGAAAATAAAGAGTATTTGGACTTGTATTTAAAGAAATAAATTTTACTTCTGATCATCCAGAAGCAGCCTGGTTAACATCAGACACAGAGCTCTGCAGCTTAGTTGCAGTAAGAGAGACCAGCCTGACACTGAATGGTGGCAGAGTTTACCCACAGTCCTGAGCAAAAGTGAAATCACCCCATCACTCCATTAGATAGAGAGCTTTCACATTTGCTAAGGACTATGGGTAAGTGCACTTCCATTAGCATGCCTCCACCTCCTAAATCGATTACTCTTTAACCACTGCTTTCTACTTTTTAGAATTGATTTCAGGGGCTTTTTTTGTCTCTGTAGTATTCCTATATCTGATTTTGATTTGATTTGGTGCACAGTGGCACAGTGCTTAGCATTGCTGCCTCACAGTGCTAGGGACCCAGGTTCGGTTCCTGGCTTGGGTTACTATCTATGCAGAGTCTGTACATTCTCCCCCATTTGTGTGTGTATCTTCCGGGTGCTCCGACTTCCTCCCACAGTCCAAACTTTGTGCTGGTTAAGTGCATTGGCCATGCTAAATTCTCCCTCATTGTACCTGAACAGGTGCTGGACTATGACAACTAGGAGATTTTCACAGTAACTTCATTGCAATATTCACGTAAGCCTACTTGTGACAATAATATATAAACTTTAAACTATGATTGTAACACTATATTCTGCACCCTCTCCTTTCCTTCTCCCCTATATACTCTAAGAGCTATATGCTTCGGCTTTATAATGCACAGGATACAATACTTTTCACTGTATTCCAATACATGTGACATTGCAGTGTTAATGTAAGTCTACTTGTGACATGAATAAATAAACTTTAAAACTGATTTAATTTATTACTGTCACATGTATTGGGATACAATGAAAAGTATTGTTTCTTGCATGCTGTACAGACAAAGCATACTGTTCATGGAGTACATGGGAGAGAAGAAAAGAAGGGTGCAGAATGTAGTGTTACAGGTGTAGCTAGGATGTAGAGAAAGATCAACTTAATATATGGTAGGTCCATTCAAAAGTCTGATGGCAGCAGGAAAGAAGCTGTCCTTGAGTCAGTTGATACCTGACCTCAGACTTTTGTATGTTTTTACTGATGGAGGAAGATGGAAGAGAGAATGTCCAGATTGCATGAGGTGTATGATTATGCTGGCTGTGTGTGAGGCTACGGTAAGTGTAGACAGAGTCAATGGATAGGAGTTTGGTTTGTGTGATGGACCAGGCTACAATCATATCGCTTTGTAGTTTCTTGCATCACAGAAGGAGGCCATTCGGCCCATCAAGTCTGCACCAACTCTCCAACGGAATTTGTGAAAATTTATTCATCAAACATGGGCATCACTGGTTGGCCATCATATATTGCCCTTTCTTAGTTGTTCTTAAGAAGTTGATAGTGAGTTGCCTTCTTGAATCACTGCAGTTCTGGAGTATCTTACTCAGGCCCTATCCCTCTAACGCCACATATTTATTCCACTAATTCCCCCATAACCTACACATCTTGAGACACTAAGGGGCAATTTAGCAATCTACCTAACCGGCACATCTTTGGACTGTGGGAGGAAACTGGAGACAGGGAGAATTTGCAGACTCCACACAAATAGTCACCCATGACTGGGAATCGAACCCGGATGTGCTGTGAGGCATCAGCGCTAATCACTGAGCTGCAGTGTTGCCCTAAGACTTTGAACAGTATGAATTTTTTAAAGAGTTTGAAATGTGTGTTTCAGTATTCTTTTTATTTCTTATGAGGTAAAGATATGAGATCCTTGCAGGTCCAAACCCTGATCAGTCTTGCATTCCTCTATCCCTCAATTGTGCTTGTGTTTAAAGAATTCTCCCCTCTCTGGGTCACTGAGTTTCAGAGCCCCACATCACCCTATTACAGTGACTGAGATTAAAGAGCTTCACTGAGAGGGCAGCATTGTCTTACTGCCTAAAGTTCGGATGTAGGTGCAACTACGATCCTCCTGTTTGAAAAAGAGCAGTAAATTCTGCTGAAGGGTTAGAAAACATTCTATCCCTCAAGAACGGACACTAACAAATGAGATCAATTGGTCATTTAAATCGGAGCAACCGGAAGAAACCAGGATGGACACGGGGAGAATATGCAGACTGCACACAGACAGTGACCCAAGCCAGGAATCAAACCTGGGTCTCTGGCACTGTGAGGCAGCGGTGCTAACCACTGTGCCACCATACCATCCACTGTGTGGCCACACACTCCAAGGTCCCTTTGTTCTCCTACACTTCTCAGTATCTTACCATTTATTGTATTAGGTTTGTCCTGTAACAGTGTAAAGAAACCTCTCCAACTCAGTGAAGTGGTTTAGGCTTGATGTGAAGTCCAAATGCAAGTTTATTGCTCCCTTCAGTTCAATTGAGTATGTATGGAGTGCTCCCAATGTGAGAAGGTGCTACATAAATGCAAGTTCTCCCCGCACAAGCATAACTAAAATAAGAATGATGTGGAGATGCAGGCATTGGGCTGGAGTGGGCACAGTAAAAAGTCTCATAACACTAGGTTAAAGTCCAACGTGTTTATTTGGAATCACAAGCTTTCGGAGCACTGTCCTGTCATCAGGTGCTGTGAGACTTACTAAAATAAGAAGTAATGGCTGTAGGATCCCAGTAAAGGATTTGTGTTTCAATAAGTTCAAGGATGAAGCCATTTTTTACTGGGTATAAATTGAACCGGTGCGCCATTGTTACATTGAGGGTTTTGTTTTCTCTATGCTCAACAATATTCTTTGCAAATCCTGGGAACCTATTCCTCCAGAGTTTGAAACACAGCAAACAGTATATTTTACACTTTTTGTTGTCAAAATGCCCATTAAAATCAGATCCTCTGATGGTTATTGCTTTGCTGTCTATGCACAAATTTGTTGCTGCCTTTTTATAATAGGGTCATACATCACAGAAAGAGGTCCTTTGGCCCATCAGGTCTATGCTGGCCATCAAGCACCTATCTATTCAAATGCCATTTTCCAGCACTTGGTCCTTGGACTTGTGTGTTTTGCCTTTCAATTGTTCATCTGAAACAAGAAACAGTACAAGAAAACATTGATTATAAGAAACAATACTTTTCACATATTAGCATACATTAGCATACATGCTAATATATGTGACAATAATAAATCAAATCAAATCAAATCAAATCAAAGGATTCTTAAGTATTTTGAAAAGTATTGTTTCTCGCATACTATACAGACATAACATACTGTTCATTGAGTATGTAAGGGAGAAGGAAAGGAGAGGGTGCAGAATGTAGTGTTGCAGTCATAGTTTAAGGTTTATTTATTAATCACAAGTAGGCTTACATTAACACTGCAATGAAGTTACTGTGAAAACGCCCTAGTTGCCACGCTCTGCAGCCTGTTTGGGTACACTGAGGGAGAATTTAGCATGGTCAATACACCTAACCAATAGTTTTTCAGACTGTGGGAGGAAATCGGAGCACCCAGAGGAAACCGACAATCATGGGGAGAGTGTGCAGACTCAGCAGAGACAGTGGCGCAAGCTGGGAATTGAACCCAGATCCCTGGCGCTGTGAGGCAGCAGGATGTTCTTGTTCTTGATGGAGTGCAGCAAAGATTTACCAGGCTGATTCCGGTGATGACGGGACTGATGTATGAGGAAAGATTGACTAGATTACGATTGTTTTCACTGGAGTTCAGACGAATGAGGGGAGCTCTCATAGAGACTTATAAAATTCTAACAAGGTAAATCCAGGGAAAATATTCCCGATGGTGGGAGTGTCCAGAACCAGGGATCGCAGTCTGAGGATTCAGGGTAGACCATCTAGGACAAGGGTGAGGAGACATTTCTGCATCCAAAGAGTGGTGAGCCTGTGGAATTCATTAGCACAGGAAGTAGTTGATCCCAAAATATTGAATGTGTTCAAGAGATAGCTAAATTTCGCACTTGGAATGAATGGGATCAAGAGTTATGGAGAAAAAAATCAGGATTCGGCTATTAAGTTGGACGATCAGCCATGATCGTGATGAATGGCAGAGCAAGCTCAAAGGGCCAAATGGCCTCCTCCTGCTCTTATCTTCTATGATTCTATGCTAACTACTGTGCCACCATAGCTATGGTGTCGAGAAAGATCAACTTAAAATATGGTAGGTCCATTCAAAAGTCTGATGGCAACAGGAGAGAAGCTATTCTTGAGTCAGAAGAGGGGCAATAAATGTTGACCATGCCCATGGCAAGAGAGAGAATTTTCATTTTGAACGCTACCCCGAGATCTATGTTCAGGCGTGCAGGGATCAAAGGCTTTATTATTACCAGTGGGAGTTGAACAATACTGGGCTTGATCTCTCACTGTATCTGGAACATGTGTATACTTCATTCATAATTCCAAACTCTCAGTTGACATTCCAACCACGTGTGCAGCGCTTAAAGGAAGTTCTTCAAACATTACCCAGCCAGAACTTCACTGCGATCCAAGAATGACCTCATCTACAATGCTTGCAAATTATCGAACCCCGCTCACACACAGAAACCCCAACATCTTAATGCATATTTAAGACCCACTCTCGAGAATTTTAAGTAGCCAAGTGACATTCCTTCGACATCCTTTTGAAAATAGTCGAGTGTTTTCAGACGCTGATGTAATTTTTGGCATTGGGGAAGTTTTGTAAAGGGTCGAATTTAAATAGGCAATGGAAACTTTTTTTTAAAGTCCATATTTGTCTTTTTTTTAGATACGAAAACTTTCGAAAAGTTTTTTTTTGAAAGAGTGCAATACCCTATCAAAGGATGGGACAGGAGAGGGGAGGGCACTGAGGGCAGGGCGGGGTCCAGAAAACTTTTTGAAAAGTTTGGGAAAAGTTTCTGGCGCGTGCGCAGTGCGCTGCTGAAACTGACAAGCGGCGGCGGGGATTTTCACAGAAAGTGAAAGAGGAGAGAGAGAGAGGGAGCAGGAACAGGCAGGAGATCTCCCGGAGTCACTGTCTGCCCCATTCCCGGTGAGTTACTGCTCTCAGGCTGGGCTGCTGCTAAGACTGGCTTTGCAAGGGAGGGTGTGGCATGTCTGTGGGTGCCTGTGTGGCTCAGGGTGCGAGCCCGGTCAGCATGTGGCCACAGGGCAGGCATCGGTGCACATAACACACACAGCTTACTGGGGAGAGGAGGGCAGAGAGGGCTGAGCGTGGGTAGGGTGGACAGTGAGGAAGGGCACACGGATGGACAGTGAGGGAGGGCACAGGGGTGGACAGTGAGGGAGGGGACAGGGGTGGACAGTGAGGGAGGGGACAGGGGTGGACAGTGAGGGAGGGGACAGGGGTGGACAGTGAGGGAGGGGACAGGGGTGGACAGTGAGGGAGGGCACAGAGGGGCAGGGCAATGGCAGTGGGTGATGGGAGAGGGCTCAGGTAAGCGATGGGGTGAGCACAGAGAGAGGTGGATAATATGGGAGGGCACTGAGGGGGAGAGGACTCGGATAGAGAGCATGGAGGGCCTGGAGAGAGGTTGGCTGATTGGGAGGGCTGCGGATGAGGAAGGGTACGGAAAGGGTATGTGGCAATAGGGGAGGGCGCAGAGGGGGATGGGCAATGAGGGGAAAATAAGAGAGGGCTTGGAGAAGGGGTGAGGATCGATCAGAGAGGGGATGAAGGATGGGAAGGGCACGGAGGAGTGGGGGTGATGGGGAGGGCATGGTGAGGGGTTGGATGAATGGGGATGGCACATGGGGATGGGGGAGAGGGCTCAGGCAGATAGTGGGTGAATGGGGGAGGACTGGGAGAGTGGGTGGGTGAATGGGGGAGGACTGGGAGAGTGGGTGGGTGAATGGGGGAGGACTGGGAGAGTGGGTGGGTGAATGGGGGAGGACTGGGAGAGTGGGTGGGTGAATGGGGGAGGACTGGGAGAGTGGGTGGGTGAATGGGGGAGGACTGGGAGAGTGGGTGGGTGAATGGGGGAGGACTGGGAGAGTGGGTGGGTGAATGGGGGAGGACTGGGAGAGTGGGTGGGTGAATGGGGGAGGACTGGGAGAGTGGGTGGGTGAATGGGGGAGGACTGGGAGAGTGGGTGGGTGAATGGGGGAGGACTGGGAGAGTGGGTGGGTGAATGGGGGAGGACTGGGAGAGTGGGTGGGTGAATGGGGGAGGACTGGGAGAGTGGGTGGGTGAATGGGGGAGGACTGGGAGAGTGGGTGGGTGAATGGGGGAGGACTGGGAGAGTGGGTGGGTGAATGGGGGAGGACTGGGAGAGTGGGTGGGTGAATGGGGGAGGACTGGGAGAGTGGGTGGGTGAATGGGGGAGGACTGGGAGAGTGGGTGGGTGAATGGGGGAGGACTGGGAGAGTGGGTGGGTGAATGGGGGAGGACTGGGAGAGTGGGTGGGTGAATGGGGGAGGACTGGGAGAGTGGGTGGGTGAATGGGGGAGGACTGGGAGAGTGGGTGGGTGAATGGGGGAGGACTGGGAGAGTGGGTGGGTGAATGGGGGAGGACTGGGAGAGTGGGTGGGTGAATGGGGGAGGACTGGGAGAGTGGGTGGGTGATGTGGTTCAGAGATTGAAAGGCCTCCTATTTTCGTTGAAAGTGTGTGGCAAACGTGAAATAATGTGATATCAATGTGAAATTGCTGTTTGACTTTTGGTAAATGTCTCAGTGATGGCATCTGTGTTCAGTCCTCTGCCTCTGGGTGCCAACTGGACTCAGTAATCAAATTGCTGTTGAAATCACACTGAGGCTGTGTTGACAGGTACACGTGATAAACTGGTCTTTTTCCTGTTGTGTTATTGTGAGAAGCTGCAATCAATACAGTGAGAAGGATCTCTTTGCTGTCAGACTGAGGGGAGCGATGTAATAGAGATCTTTAAAATTATAATGGTGATTAGCAGGGTAAGTGTAGTGAAGATGCAAGTAAATCTGATAGGGAGTTCAAAAGAACAAAGAGAAGTACAGCACAGGGACAGGCCATTCGGCCCTCCAAGCCCATGCTGATCATGATGCCCTAACTAAACTAAACAAACTTCTGCTGTTACTCTGTCTGTATCCCTCCATTCCCTCCTTATTCATGTCCCTATCCAAATTCCTCTTTAAAAGTTGCTAATGAACCTGCTTCCATCACCTCCTCTGGCAGCACGTTCCAGGCACTTGCCACTCTCTGCGTGAAAATCTTCCCCTGCACACCTCCCTTACGTCCACCCCATCTCACCTTGAATCTGGGGGGAGAAAGGGCCTCCAACTATCCGCCCTGTCTATGCCTCCCATAATTTTGTAGGCCTCTATCGGGTCTCCCCTCAAGCTTCTGCCTTTCAAGGAGCGAAATCCCCATTTAGAGAGAGGGACCCGCTACCTTAAGGAGTGAAAACGGAGCTCTGACGGAGAGTCATCTGGACTCAAAACATTGGCTCTATTCTCTCTCCACAGATGCTGTCAGAGCTGCTGAGATTTTCCGGCCTTTTCTGTTTTTTTTTATACATCTGATTCCAGCCTCCACAGTATTTTGCTTTTACTGTAAGAAGTGGTTGAGGTGAATATCTGAGATTCATTCAACGGGAAGGTAATTAAACACTTGAGTGAGAAAAAGAGAATATAATATATGCTTATAGGGATTGATGGGAAGGGGGATTGCAGAGTGTGGTTGGGTGGAGTATGAACACTGCTATAGACCATTTGGGCCAAATGACCAGTTCCAGTGCTGTAAGTGCTATGTAAGGGAGCTAAACTATCAGTCAAGTGTAGCTACCGTGAGCACTTATCATCTATCCCCTTTTGAGCGGTAGTTGTAATTTAGAATTTAGACCATGTCTTTGGGGAGTCTGAATGCCACTTGAAACTTGCCACGGTTATCACAGTAAGAGTGGGCATGTGTGTGAAATTTTACACGCTGTGTGTATGACGAATCGAAAAACACTGAGCTAATTTTCACCGTCTTAAATTCGTCTGGAGGGGGCTGGGGGAGTGCACTCTTAAAACTGAGGTGAGGTTCTGACTGTAAAAGATTTATTACGGACAGATTTATATCCCGTGCATATTGCAGAACCGCTTCCAGTGAAATTGAGAAGAGCAGGGCGGTGGTCTGGTCGTTCTGAATTCGTTGCCCTATGTTTACAGAGCAGAAAGATAAATAAGTTGCATTAGTATAGTACCTATCTCAACCTCAGGATCTCCCAGTGTATCGTAGCCAATTAATGGAGACACGGTGGCACAGCGGTTCGCACTGCTGCCTCTCAGCACCAGGTACTCGGGTTCGATTCCTGGCTTGGGTCACTGCCTGTGCGGAGTCTGCACATTCTCCCCATGTCTGTGTGAGTTTTCTCCCATAGTCCAAAAGACATGCTGGTTAGGTGTATTGGCTATGCTAAATTCCCCTTTCAGTGTACCCGAGCAGGCACCAGGGTGTGGCGTCTAAGGGGTTTTCACAGTGACTTCATTGCAGTGTTAATGTAAACCTACTTGTGACTAATCCTTTAACTTTTAATGCTTCTGTAGTGTAGTCACTGGTGAAATGTGATAACCAGTTCACGCAGAATAAACACCCATAGTAGAATCAAAGCGAATGTAAATATTGGCCAGGATGTTACAGAGAACCTGCCTGCTCTTCTTCAAGTAGTGTTATGGGAACTTTCACTTCCACCTGAGAAAGCTTTTAAAACTTTATTTATTAGTGTCACCAGTAGGCTTACCTTAACACTGCAATGAAGTTACTGTGAAAATCCCCTAGTCGCCTCACTCCGGTGCCTGTTCGGCTACACTGAGGGAGAATTTAGCAGGGCCAATGCACCTAACCAGCACGTCTTCCGGACTGTGGGAGGAAACTGGAGGAAACCCATGCAGACACGGGGAGAATGTGCAGACTCAGCACAGGCAGTGACCTGGAATTGAATCCGTGTCCCTGGCGCCGTGAGGCACCAATGCTAACAACTGTGCCCCCCTCAACGGGCCAAGTTCTGCATCCTAAACGACAGCTCTTCCTCAGTATTGCACTGGGAATGCCCACCTTGATTGTAACCTCAAATCTCCTGAGTGAGACTTGAACTCTCAGTCCTGTCGGAGGTAGGAAGCGTATCACTGATGCACAGCTCACATAGGAGGTAGCACCATGGAGTGACCTTATCACTGTCCCAAAACCATGGCTTGAAAAGTAGGCTATCAAAGCATGTCTGACGCCAGATTCCCAGAACAAGTGCTCTACTCTGACTTTCGATAAGGCAAGCGAACCCCGAGGAGGGGCTTATTGAATACAAGTTGGCTCGGATAAGGGAAGGGAAAATTCAGCTGAGGTTCCTGCTCCTCCTTAGTGTAGGGATTTTTACTCACTGGCTGAGGGCAGGGTTCAAACTTAGCCACAGTCCACCCTGCCCCCCCCACCACTTTCCCAGACTCTGGCTTGGTTTCTCACTCCTGTCAGAGAGCCAGCTGCTAACTCGAACTAAGCCCAAGCGTACGCAGCTTGGTGATTTGAGTAAGAGATTGCAGCTGTATCAGGACTGGGAAAAATTCCCAACATGAAGAACAACACAAATATAACATCAGGTCAAGAAGTTCCAAAGCACCTAGTTTACAAGCAACTGCTTTTGAAGTACATTCTGTATTACATGGCCAAAACCACAGCTAATTTTCGCACGGCAGGACTTACTAAGACCCAGGCCAAAAACTCCCAAGATGTTTTATGAAGTTAGCTTAGACCGTAAGTTTTTACATTTGAACTTGGCATTAGGGCGAGCAGAAAGTGTTTCACTCCAGGTATGATTCAAGTGACCTACTAGGGAGCTTTCATCAAACAAAGTTTATTAAGAATACAGTTAAAATATAACAAAAAGATTTAGCATACATTTTTACCAATTACAATAATTAAACATATTTCTTAACAGCTAGCTTTCTCTGTTGTTCCAACTTAAATACCTGACAGATTTATACCCTTCTTCAGACTTGGCATAGAAGGCAAGTATGCTGGATTTTGCAGCTTTTTTACTCCTGCTGTGATTTGGATGTTGGATGAATTCCCTGAGGCTTCTCAATCCTGGAACTTTCCAAAAAACCTCTGGAGACGGAGAGGCACTGCCTGCTTCCACCAGCTTCTCGCAGCAACTGAGAAACAAAACTAAACCTTGGAATGCTGTGAAAAAGAAAGCTGTCCCCTGGCATATCACCTGTCAAGCATCCTCAATCCAGCTCCACTCAGCAATCCCCAAAGGACCAATAGAACGACAGATTAAAATAAGCATGATGTCCATTATATTGCTTCAGGAACAATTAGAGGACACGGGCTGCTGACATAGAAACATAGAAGACAGGAGCAGGAGGAGGCCATTTGGCCTTTTGAGCCTGCTCTGCCATTCATTATGATCGTGGCTGATCGTCCAACTCTGTAGTCTAATCCTGCTTTCTCCCCGTAACCTTTAATCCCATTCACCCCAAGTGCTATATCCAGCCGCCTCTTGAATACATTCCGTGTTTTGGCTCACCACTCTTTGGGTGAAGAAAAGTCTCCTCACCTCCGTCTTAAATGGTCTATTCTGAATCCTCAAACTGTGACCCCTGGTACTGGACTCCCCCGCCATTGGGAATATCCTACCTGCATCTACCCTGTCTAGTTCTGTTGTGAGATTCCCCCCTCCCACCCCATTCGTCTGAACTCCAGTGGAGACAATCCTAACCGAGTCACTCTCTCTTCATACATCAGTCCTGCCATCCCCGAAATCAGCCTGGTTAAACCTTTGCTGCACTCCCATTGAGACCAAGAGCACGGCGCCAACAAAATCCTGTAAAAGGTCATGATTAAAATGTGCTTGTTGAATGCATTTTAACAAATGCATTTTTTAATGCATTTAACCGTCACAAACTCCCCAAATGAGGTAGAGATGCCAGCGTTGGACTAAGGTAAGCACAGTAAGTGGTCTCATGACACTAGGTTAAAGTCCGACAGGTTTATTTGGTAGCACAAGCTTTCGGAGCGCTGCTGACAGTATTTAGTTCCAGCCAGAGATTCCTCAGCACATGGTATCTCATAAGCGCCCATCACAAAGCTTCCAGAAGCAAACACTAATGTGACACAATCCATCTCAATCTGTTTTTGTGTGTATGACACTTCCTGACTCAGACATTTGAGACTTAAACAGCCAACGACAGTCAATATAAACTGTCCCAATAAAGATAAATGGGAATACTTTCTTAATGACGAAAGAGGAATTGTTGAAGGATGTAAAGAAATTGGATTTATTATTGTCACATGTACTGGGATACAGTGAAAAGTATTGTTTCTTGTGGGCTATACAGACAAAGCTTATCGTTCATAGAGCACATAGGGGAGAAGGAAAGGAGAGGATGCAGAATATTGTAATGGGTGCACGGTGGTTAGCACTGCTGCCTCACAGCGCCAGGGACCCAGGTTCGATTCCCAACTTGGCTCACTGTTTGTGTTTGTTCTTCCTGTGTTTGCGTGGGTTTCCTCTGGGAGCTCCAATTTTCTCCCAGAGTCCAAAAGATGTGCTGGTTAGGTGCACTGACCATGCTAAATTCTCCCTCTGTGTGCCTGAACAGCCACCGGAGTGTGGCAACTAGGGGATTTTCACAGTAACTTCATTGCAGTGTTAATGTAAGCCTTACTTGTGACACTAATAAATAAACTTTACTGCAATTACCAACAGGGGTGCAGAGTTTGAGAGGCAGGAGAGAATCTGATAGGGAAGCATGATGGCCACAGTGGTTAGTGCTGCTGCCTCACAGTACCGGGGAGCTAGGTTCGATTCCGACCTTGGGTGACTGTGTGCACATTCTCCCCATGTCTGTGTGGGTTTCCTCTGGGTGCTCCGGTTCCCTCCCACAGTCCAACGATGTGCGGGTTAGGTTGATTGGCCATGCTAAATTGCCCCTTAGTGTCAGGGAGATTAGTAGGGTAAATATGTGGGGTTACGGGAATAGGGTCTGGTTGGGATTGTGGTTAGTACTGACTTGATGGGCTGAATGGCCTCCTCCTGTACTGTAGGGATTCTATGTGCCTATTACCTTCTAATTTGGGCATTCTAGTGGGCCTTACATGTGTTTTAGTTTCTCTTCTATTTTTAATTTGGGTTGGGGTCCTGGCCTGTTGCTTGCCGCAAGGTGCAGCGAGTGACCAATGGAATTGAAGGATTGAGCGTTCCTCCGGAATTGGCTTCTAACCGTGACCCTGCCAGCATGGCGCACACGCTGGCAAACCCACATTGCTGCCTCTGGTTTCTCCAACCCTCTGCTCCCAAGAGTCGAAGTGCCCACTGAGAATGCGGGATCACCAGTCAGTCCTGCTACCAACTATATCACTTGGCAAAGTGTTGATCCAACACCTGTTGCCTTTATATAGAACATAGAAAAACTACAGCACAAACAGGCCCTTCGGCCCACAAGTTGCACCGAACACATCTCTACCTCTTACCTATAACCCTCTATTTTACTAAGTCAACAGCACCTTTAACAAAGCAGGATATCCCCTCAGGCACTTCACAGAGCCTTTATCAAATGGAATTTGATTAGGGTTGTTATCAGACTGGTCTGCAGATGCAAATATCAAGGGCGGCACAATGGTTAACACCGCTGCTTCACAGCGCCAAGAACCTGGGTTCGATTCCTGGCTTGGCTTATTGTCTGTCTGGAGTTTGCACATTCTCCCCATGCCTGCGTGGGTTTCCTCCGGGTGCTCCGGTTTCCTCCCACAGTCCAAAGATGTGCAGGTTAGGTGGATTGGCTGGGCTTTGGGGATGGGGTCTGGGTGGGATTGTGGTTGGTGCAGACTTGATAGGCAGAATAGCCTCCTCCTGCACTGTAGGGATTCTATGAGTCTAGGATAGGTGACAACAAGTTCGGTCAGGAGCTAGTTTTGTGGGTTACACATGAACATACAAAGCAGAAATAAAAGTAGGCCATTTGGCCCCTTAAGGCTGTTGCGCCATTTAGTTAAGATCGTGATCTGTTTGTCTTTTGAGTTCCACTCTCCCAACTACTCCTGAAAACCTTTGATCCCCTTGCCTCTCAAGAATCTATCTATCCCCACCTTAAAAATATTCAGTGATTCTTTACCACCCCCACACCCCCAAAAAATCTTAAATGAGGAGAGAGAGAAGGAGAAAAAAAGGCAAAGGGATTTAGGGAAGAAATTCCAGAATTTAGAGCCCAGATGGCTGATGATACAGCGACAGATGAAGGGGTTAAGGGAGTGCAGATGCTAGGGTTGGAGCGATGCAGAGACACCAGGCAGTTGTAGGGCTGCAAGGGGCTACAAAGGTGGTAGGCTTGGGATGGGGTGGACACGAGGCCACGGATGATGCCACACACCGAGGGCACAACTTTGATTCATTCCAAAGATGGGGGCAGAGATGGGCAGAGCACTGATTTAGATAAAATACCCCCCAATCTGGAACAAAAACAGACACTTTCTGTGAGGATTCGGAAGGTGGGGAAGGGAGCAGTTGCCGTGCCACTGGGTTAATGAATTGAACAAAATGGACCTGGAAGAATTAACTGATGAGCAAATGGTTTGCATAGACCTGTGCTGCTTTTATTGGCCATGTTTCTTTCTCTACACCCTAGCTATGACTGTAACACTACATTCTGCACCCTCTCCTTTCCTTCTCTGTGAAGGGTATGCTTTGTCTGAATAGTGCACAAGAAACAATACTTTTCACTGTAACCCAGTACATGTGACAATAAATCAAATCAAAAGTTTATATCTCCCTACTTAAAAAACTTACCTCAAAATCCATCTCTGTTAAATACCTCCCACTGTCTCACTAGTGGAGACGTCTTCTCATTCTCTATCCGATCAAAGCCCTTCATAATTTTAAAGACTTCTGTCAACCTTTTTGGCAAATCAATTAAACTAAATCAAATTGGCTAAGGGAAGAAATAAACATTCTCTCAATCTCTTTGGTAAAACAGTTAAATTAAATCAAATTAACTGAGGAAGAAATCAACATTCTCTCAATCTCTTTGGTAAAACAGTTAAATTAAATCAAATTAACTGAGGAAGAAATCAACATTCTCTCAATCTCTTTGGTAAAACAGTTAAACTAAATCAAATTAACTCAGAGGCAAATCAAAAGGAGCGGCCCCCCCAAAAAGAAGAAACACTCGAAACAAAAGACAAAGGAGAAAGGAAACTTCAGACATCAAATTAAAGTGTGATTAGGGGACCCTGGCCAGGGACCCTGACCCAGTGCCAGGGACCTGGGTTCAATTCCTGGCTTGGGTCGCTGTCTGTGTGAAGTTTGCACGTTCCCCTCGTGTCTGCATGGGTTTCCTCCGGTTTCCTCCCACAGTCCAAAAATTAGGTTGATTGGCCGTGCTAAAATTGCCCCTTAGTGCCAGAGGGATTAGCTAGGGTAAATACATGAGGCTGTGGGGATAGGGCCTGGGTGGGATTGTGGTCGGTGCAGACCCATTGGGCCAAATGGTCTCCTTCTGCATTGAAGGAAGTCAATGATTCCGTAATTAAAAGGGTTAATAATGTCCCCCAGCGCTTGCAGTGCCCAGTGGGCATGGAAGGTCTCAATAGTGCCCTCGGGCACCACATGCTCTCTCTCCAGACATTCGGGTTCGCCGACCCCCTCGGTGGTCTGCCAGCACCAGATTTCTGTAGATCAAGAGCAGCATGGGACTGAAGTGCAAACGAAACAACATCAGAAGGTTTTAAAGGTAACTAAAAAGTCTTAGCCGCTTGGGTGAGGCGCTTGGAAGAAGAATCTGTTAGTTTAGAGGGGCTCTGGAAAGGTGAGCCATTGTTGACACTTGTCATGGTTTCCATGGTTGCGAGTGCATTAATGGACTCACTTTGTTCACTTGAAGGGTGATTGCACTTTGTGCCTCTGGAGGTGGCAGCCAGAATCTCCAGTTCGTTCTGCAAATACCATGGGTTAAAGGTTAACGACAGGAATGTACAGATCACAGCGAGTGCACTTGAGCACCGTGGCTTAGCTCGCTTCTGTAAAACAAATCTCCTGAATTCCACAAAGAAAGCTTGCATTAATGTAGCGCCTTTGACATTGTGAAATGTCCCAAGGCATTTCGCAGGGGCATTGTCAGACAAACCAGGTCACGTGGGATGATGATCTTAGGACAGATCAGCAAAATCTTGGCCAAACAGGAGGCAACTTAACAGAGGGGCAAGTTTTAAAAGTTTTAAAGTTTTAGTGTCATATGTAGGCTTACATTAATACTGCAATGAAGTTACTATGAAAATCCCCTAGTTGCCACACTCCAGTACCTGTTCAAGTACATTGAGAGGGAATTTAGCATGGCCAATGCACCTAACCAGTCTTTTGGACTGTGGTAGGAAGCCAGAGCACCTGGAGGAAACCCACGCAGACATGGGGAGAATGTGCAGACTCAGCACAGACAGTGACCCAAACCAGGAATTGAACCCGAGTCTCTAATGCTGAGAGACAGCAGTGCTAACCATTGTGCCACCATGTAAAGACAGAGAGAGAGTTCAGTGAGAGAATTCCAGAGCTTAGGGCATCAGTTGGAGAACTTTGGAGCCGGGAGCAAGTGGCAGGATGAAGAAGAAGAAGAAGAACAACACAGCACGGGAAACAGGCCCTTCGGCCCAACGAGCCCGCGCCGCCGTCCCACTATCTCAGTGACCTATTCATGATTTTAGTCTACGTCTAACGTGCGAGGATCAGGGAGGTCCAATTTAGGGACAATTTTAGTACCCAATCAATCAGCCTAAAAGCACATCTTTGGGGGATGTGGGAGGAAACCGGAGCACCCGGAGGAAACCCACGCAACCACGGGGAGAACGTGCAAACTCCCACAGACACAGGCCCAAATCCATGTGTCCGCACAGCAACAGAGATAGTCTCTGAGCTGTCATGTTGCCCTCGAGATGGTCCAGTTTAAGCACACTAACGACATGAAGCAATAGGCAACTCCCGAAGCAACATCCAAGAGCAGCCCACTACAACCTGCCGCCTGCATGCCCCTTGCTGGACTTAAATGCCTGTGGAGACAAAAAAATTCATTATTAAACAGGATGGCTTGTGTGTTTGGCATTAAGATTGAAAGCAGAGAATGTGAGTAAAGATTACATATTCACGAGTAGCAGAAGGTGCAATGTGGTGTTCCACAGGGATCAGTGCTGGGGTCACTGCAGTTTTACATTAACAAATTAGACTTTGGAATTAAATCACTTTCTAAACATGTTGATGACATCTGTGGGGAAATAGTCAATATTGAGGAGGACTGCAACACAGTGTAGCAGGGTATTAGTAAACTTACAGAAAGGGCAAGTACAGCTCAACATGGATACATGTGAGATATATTTTGGGAAGACAAGATTAGAGGTCATTTATTACTTGGAAGGTGCAAGTCCAGGTGAGGGTAGAGACCCAAAGGGATCTCAGAGTACAAACACATCAATCACTAAAAGTTATGCCACAAGATCATTTAAAAAAAAAGCAAGCATTGGATTTTATTTTTAGAGGGATAGTATTGAAAAATAAGAATGTTATACTAAATCTGTATTGAACCTTGGAGTAGTGCACACAGTTATGGTCGCTATATTCATAGAATCCTGTCAGTGCAGAAGGAGGCCATTTGGCCCATTGAGTCTGCACTGACCACAATTCTACATAGGCCCTATTCCCGTAACCCCACATATTTACCATGTTAATCCCCCTGACACTGAGTGGCAATTTATCATGGCCAATCCACCTAACCCCCACGTTTTTGAACTGTAGGAGGAAACTGGAGCAGCCGGACATACACACAGACACTGTGCAAACTCCACACAGATAGTGACCCAAGCTGGGAATCGAACCTGGGTCCCTGGCGCTGTCAGGTCTGCTAACCACAGTGCTGCCCCAATGTTGAAAGGATATAGAGGCACTGATCATGGTGCAGAGAAGATTTACGAGAATGAAACCAGGAATGTGTCGATGTATGTATCAGGACAGATTTTGGAAACAAAAGGCTGAGGGCTGGGCAGGGGGGGGGGGGGGGCGGGGGTGACCTAATTGAGATCTTTGAAATCTATGAAAGGTTTTGATTGAGTGGATAGAGAGAGAATGTTTCTTCTTTTGGGGAAGAGCATAACTAAAGACCATCTATTGAAGACAGTCACCACGAAATCCAATAGGGAATTCAGAAGAAACTACTTCACCCAGAGAGTCGTAAGAAGTGGGCCTCATAGGAGGGATGGCATGGTGGCACTGTGGTTAGCACTGCTGCCTCACAGCAGCAAGGACCCGGGTTCAATTCCCAGCTTGGGTCACTGTCTGTGCAGAGTCTGCATGTTCTCCCCATGTCTGCATGGGTTTGCTCCGGTTTCCTCCCACAGTCCAAAAGATGTGCTGGTTAGGTGCATTGGACACGTTAAATTCTCCCTCAATGTACCCAAACAGGTGCCCGAGTGTGGAGACTAGGGGATTTTTGCAGTAACTTCATTGCAGTGTTAATATAAGCCTACTTGTGACATGAATAAAATAAACTTGAACTTTAAAAGTGAATTGGGAGCCGGGAGTTGGTCATTTTTAGCTCTTTGAACCTGCTCCACCATTCAACAAGATCTGTTTGTGGTGTCAACTGCACTTTGATGTTTGCTTTCCTCCAGTGACCTTCTCCCCGCTGCCCCCACCCGCACCACCCCCATTACTCATAACACTGCTTTGTCTAGTAAAAATCTAACTCTTTCTTGAATAAGTTCAATAAACTAGCTGCCACTGTCTTACATAGAAACTAGAAGCAGGAGTAGGCCATTTGGCCCTTTTTTGAGCCTGCCCCACCATTCATTTTGATCATGGCTGATCATCGAATTCGATATCCTGATCTTTTTTTTCCCCACCCCCTTTCCCCAATTCCTTCAGCCCCAAAAGTTATAACTAATTTCTTGAAATCAGACAATGTTTTGGCCTCAACTGTTTTCTATGGTAGTGAATTCCATACATACACTACTCTCCTGGATGAAGAAATTTCTCCTCACCTCAGTTCTAAAAGGTTTACCCCTTTTCCTCAAATTATGACCCTAGTTCTGGGGGGAGCAACTTGAACAGACTAGTGACCCTTTGGGAGAAAACATTTCTTCTCATCTCCATCTTAAACGGAAGACCTCTCATTCTTAACCCGTGTCCCTGGTCCCAAGTGGAAACGTCTTCCTGGTATCCATTCTATCAAATGCTCTCAGGATCTTGTACGTTTCAATAAGATTACCTCATTCTTCTAAACTCCCAATGGGTACACTAGGTTTACTAAACTAACACCTGGAATTGGTGAGTTGTCCCACGAGGAAAGATTGGACAGGCTAGGCTTGTATTGCTGGAGTATAGAAAGTACAGAAGAGGGGCAGGTGATTGCTAAGGGGAGAAAAAAGGGACATGTTGAAGTTTTTTGTCTTGCACTCATCAGGACACTTTTCAAGGATGCCAATATAAGGGGAAAACAATAATTTATACTGTATGAGAAGAGAGTGCTGATTGTTTGGCAAGTGGGCTCTCTGACTGATAAAGGCATTGCCATGGTGAATGCACCAGTTCATAGTGATTGACAGTTAACTGCCAAACATTGTTTGAAATTTAAACCAGATGGCTTGACCCTGATTGGTTAAGACATTTTCCTGGGGAATGAGTCGGTGAATGTCACTTATTTTGTTTAGATGAAACAATGTGCAATGTGCATACATGTTCTTTCTATCTGCAAAGAATGGAACCCTGTGTATTAATATATGTAGCTTCCAGTACACACACATGCGCAACATTGTGAGCCTGACTGACAATTTTAAATTGCTGGTCAGCATCATTTTTAACACAATGAGAATTATTTAGCAAATGTTATCCATTCGTGGAATCACATCAAATTTTGGACACTATGTTTTGAGTTTTGCACGAACAGACTGTTTGGGTATGGTCTGTAACTTGTCTGCTGCAAATAGCAGCTGGGACATGCTGTTTGATATGATCCATCAGTCTTTGGGATGCACGGTCTCCACAGCTAGCATCACAATGGCACAGATATAAATACAATATTTGTTTGATAAGCAGGACACCTTTTTGTCTTGATGGCAGCATCCTGTTAATGGTGAACACCACTTGTATAGTTATTACATAGCAGCAGCATGGAACAGCTAGCTTCGTCTGTTGCTCAGATTTTTGAGATGCCTTACCCTACTAGGTTTGTCTGAGGTAGACTGGATACTTTTCAGGGCTGATAGCAATGGCCTTCGGCCCATTATGAGTTGTGTGATATGCAGCGAGGAATAATCTAGTCCAGGTAGACATTACCCCACAGGGATCTCTTGATGTGTCCTGTTTCACCATCAAGCTTGCAAGGTGAGCAAATAGGTCTGGCCCTGGTTGCAATAACAGGAATCATAGTGTGTGGAACTGTAAGAATCATAATGTGTATACTGACCTTTGAAGATAGGCTTGCGATAAACTGTGGTAGAGAACCCCTTGGTGAATTTCTCAACCAGTATGTCAAAGAAAGGGAGTTCATTTGACTGCTCTATTTCTCTAAAGGTGAACTTGAGCTCAAGATGGAGCCTGTTAAGAAAGACAAATTATTACAAGTCACTATGATTTAAATGGTTAGCTTAGTTGGCTGGATGGCTGATTTGTAAGAAGTCTCACAACACCAGGTTAAAGTCCAACAGGTTTATTTGATCCCCACTCACCTGACGAAGGAACAGCGTTCCGAAAGCTAGTGGCGTTCACTACCAAATAAACCTGTTGGACTTTAAGCTGGTGTTGTGAGACTACTTATTATGTTTACCCCAGTCCAACGCCGGCATCTCTACATCATGGCTGACTTGTGATGCACAGCGACACCAGAAGCGTGAGTTCAGTTCCTGCACCGGCTGAGGTTATCCACGAAGGCCCCGTCTTCTCAACCTAGTCCCTCACCTGAGGTGTGGTGATCCTCGGGTTAAATCACCACCAGTCACCTCTCCCCCTCAAAGGGGAGAGCAACCAGGACTGTGGTGCCTTTATTGTTCACATCACCCACATATCAGAAATATGTAAGGGTTCAAAGGGCAAGATTGAAGATACATTTTTCTTGGAATCTGTCAAAAGTTTGAAAGTGATTAACCTAGAGAGGATTCCCATGGCAACATCATCTATTTGTGTATTCACGGTGTCGTTAACCCTGACCTTAGCTGCAGTCAAGTTCAGAAGCTCAATGAATGGATGTGTCCCAAGCTGTCCAAAGATGTGCAGGCTAGGTTGGTTGGCCATGCTAACTTGACCATTAATGTCAGGGGGATCAGCAAGGTAGATAGGTGGGATAGGGCCTGGGTGGGATTGCTGTCTGTGTAGGCTTGATGGGCTGAATGGCCTTTTTCTGCACTCTAGGGATTCATACAATGATGGCAGGTCCATATAATCATAATATGGTGCTGCAGCACCAATATCTGTGGTTTCCTTAAGTAAAACATTGGGGAATAGGCCAGCAACGTTAAATGAGCCTGTGGATCCAGCATTGCCATCCATACTGTGGGCCCTGTATGGTCTTTGCAAATGTGAAGGATTCCTTCACGGTAGAAAATTAGTTCAAACTGGTTGTAAGAGGTGACTCGATTGAAACATATAAGATCCTGAGGAGTTTCGACAGGGTGGATACGGAGAGGATGTTTCCTCGTGTGGGAGAATCTGGAACTAAGGGTCACTGTTTAAAAATAAGGGCTTGAACATTTAAGAACTCAGAAGAAATGTTTTCTCAAGGGGGTGGGGAGTGTTTGAAATGCTCTTTCTCAAAAGGCATTGGGAGCCGAGCCTTTGGATATTTTTAAGATAAAGCTAGATGGATTCTTGATAAGCAAGAGGGTGAAAAGTTGTCAGGGTAGGCGGACATTTGGATTAGTGGTAATGGTGGGATCAGCCACGATCTCATTGAATGGCGGAGCAGGCTCAAAGGGCTGGGTGACTGATGCTCCTCGTTTATATATGTGTTTTGTATGGTGTAGATTCAAACTTTCTCCATAATATAAGCCCTTACTTCAGGAATCATAGAATCCTACAGTGCAGAAAGAGGCCCTTCGAGTCTATACCAACTACAATCCCACCCAGGTCCTATCCCCATACCCCTACATATTTACTCACTAATCCCTCTAACCTATGCATCCTGGGATACTAAGGGGCAATTTAGAATAGCTAATCAACCTAGCCCGCACATCTTTAGCTGCGGGAGGAATCCAGAGCACCCGGAGGAAACCCACGCAGACATTGGGAGAATGTCCATATAGACAGTGACCCGAGCCAGGATTTGAACCCAGATCCCTGGAGCTGGGAAGCAGCAGTGCTAGCCACTGTGCTACCGTGCCGCCCAGGAGTGAGTTGAATAAACCTTCCCTGAACTGCTTCCAATATAAGTATGTCTTTTTTTCCCAAATAAGGAGAAGAGTATTCCAGATGTGCTCTTACCAATGCCCTGTACAGCTGCAGCAAAACTTTTATTAAAGTTTTAACGTTTATTTATGAGTGTCACAAGTAGGCTTACATTAACACTGCAGTGAAGATACTGTGAAAATCCCTGAGTCGCCACATTGTGGTGCCTGTTCGGGTACACTGAGGGAGAATTTAGCGTGGCCAATGCACCTAACCAGCACGTATTTCAGACTGTGGGAGGAAACCCACGCAGACATGGGGAGAACATGCAGATTCAGCACAGAAAGGGACCCAAGCTGGGAATCGAAACCAGGTCTCTGGTGCTGAGACAGCAGTGCTAACCACTGTGCCACCGTGCCACCCAAATATTCCGTTCACCGTACAATAAACACCACCATTCTATTTGCTTTACGAATCCTTTGCTGTACTTGCATGCTAACATTTTGTGAATCCTAATCCAGGATACCCAGGTCCCTCTGTACCTCGAGAGTTCTGCAATCTCTCTCCATTTAAATAATAAACCGCTTTTCTCCTGCCAAAGTGGACAAGTGGATGTTTTCTTACGTTATACCCAATCTGCCAATTTTTTGCCCCCTCTGTAACCTATCTGTACCCTTTTGCAGGCTATCTACCTCCTCTTAACAACTTACTATCCTACTTAGCTACAAGCCTAGCTACCATACATTCAGTCACTTTGCCCAAGGCATGAATATGGATTGTAACTAGCTGAGGCTCCAGCACTGATCGCAATGGCACTCAACTGGTCACAGCTTGTCAACCCCAAAAAGACCCATTTATCCCTACTCTCCGCTTCCTATTTAACTAACCAATCCCTTATCCAAACTAAAATGTTACCCTCTACAGCACGTAATCTTGTATAGTAATAGTTGATGTGATACATTTTCAAGCGCCTTTGGAAATGCAAGTGCACATCTATAGATTCCCTTTTGTCTACCTTTCTTGTTATTTCCTCAAAATCTCTCATAAATTAGTTAAACACAATATCCCTTTCACAAATCCATGTTGACTCTGGGTATGATATTCTACATATCCAGCTATAAATTCCTTGATAATGGATTCTCCAAATTTCCTCTAATAGAGGTTAAGCTAACTGCCCTGCACTTTCCTTTTTGAGCAAAGCTGTTACATTCTAATCCACAGGAACCCTTGGAGTGGCATGTTGGCACAGTGGTTAGCACTGCTACCTCACAGCGTCAGAGACCCGGGTTCGATTCCTGCTCGGGCCACTGTCTGTGCAGAGTCTGCGTGTTCTCCTTGTATCTGTGTGGGTTTCCTCCCATAGAACATAAGAACATAAGAAATAGGAGCAGGAGTAGGCCAACTAGCCCCTCGAGCCTGCCCCGCCATTCAATAAGATCATGGCTGATAGTCTGAAAAACATGCTGATTAGGTGCATTGGCCATGCTAAACTCTCCTACAATGTATCCGAATGGGCGTCAGAGTGTGGCAACAAGGGGATTTTCACAGTAATTTCACTGCAGTATGAACATGCGCCTGCTTGTGACAGTAATAAACTTTGAACCTGCCAGAATCTAAGAAATTTCAGAAGATTACAACTAATCCATCCATTTCATGAACAACTCAAGATTGCAAACCATCTGGTCCTGGAGACCTTACATTCAATAGTTCTCCGAGCCACTTCTCCCTGGAGATGGTGATTGTTTTAAGTTCCTCCCTCCAATTCACCTCTAGATATTCAAGAATCTTTAGGAGGCATGGGCAGCACAGTGGTTAGCACTACAACCTCATAGTGACCCGTTTCAATTCCAGCCTCAGGTCACTGTCTGTGCAGAGATTGCACATTCTCCCCGTGTCTGCATGGGTTTCCTCTGGGTGCTCCGGTTTCTTCCCGTAGTCCAAAGATATGCAAGTTAGGTGGATTGGCTATGCTAAATTGTCCCTGGTGTCAGGGCAATTAGCGAGGGTAAATACATGGGGTTATGTGGATAGAGCCTGGTGGGATCAAGCAGGGCAGGCTCGATGGGCTAAATGGCTCCTTCTGCACTGTAGGGTTCTTATGATTTTCTATGCCTTCTAGAGTCAAGACAGACACAAAGTACCTATTCAATGCTTCTGCCATTTCTTTGTTCTCCATTATCAACTCCCCAGATTCTTTTTGCCTACTCTTAAGATTACAATGGATATATGGACAAAATCAGGCCATTCGGCCCAACCAGTCTCAGCCACTGGTAATTCTCAACTTGAGTCAGCTATCAACAGTATGGTTACAGTAATAGATTGAGATGAGGCATGTCTAGATTCCCTTTAATGTACCTACATTATTCACTTCAAGCACACCCCTGATGGTTTGATTTGATTTACAATTGTCACAGGTACTGTGATGCAGTGAAAAGTATTGTTTTTTGCGTGCTATGGGCCAAGTGTTGGTGAGTGGAATTAGGTGGACAGGTCAGGGCCTTTCATATATCAGTGCAGACTCGATGGGCTGAAGGGCCTCTCCTACATTGTAGTATTCTGTGCAAAGTGTTGTTAATATGGAGGCACTGGGGAAAGTGCAAAGGAACAATGTACAAAGCTAAGACCAGAACTGAGGAAGTTTTAACTATTGTGAAAAACTGAACACATCTCCGGGAAAGAGAGAGCTGAAAAGGGTGGTGCTGTGGTTAGCATTGCTGCTATACAGACACATACTGTTTATAGAGCACCTAGGAGAGAAAAGAAGAGGGTGCAGAATAAACTGTTACAATCATAGCTAGGGTGTAGACAAAGATCAGCTTAATATAAGGTAGGACCATTCAAAAGTGTGATGGTATTTACCCTGCTAATCCCCCTGATACTGTGGGGCAATTTAGCATGGCCAACCTACCCAACCCGCACACGCATCTTTGGATTGTGGGAGGAAACAGGAACAACCGGAGGAAACCCACACAGACATGAGGAGAACGTGCAGACTCCACACACAGTGACTTTTTTGATTTGATTTATTATTGTCACATGTATTAACATACAGTGAAAAGTATTGTTTCTTGCGCACTATATAGACAAACCATACTGTTCATAGAGAAGGAAACGAGAGACTGCAGAATGTAGTATTATAGTCATAGCTCGGGTGTAGAGGTAGATCAACTTAATGCAAGGTAAGTCCAGTCAAAAGTCTGACAGCAGCAGGGAAGAAGCTGTCCTTGAGTCGATTGGTACGTGACCTCTGACTTTTATATCTTTTTTGATGAGCGAACCCCGGGTCCCTGGCTCAGTGAGGCAGCAATGCTAACCACAGTGCCACCCTTTTCAGCTCTCTCTTTCCTGGAGACGAGTTCAGTCTTTCGCGACAGTTAAAACTTTCTCAGTTCTGGTCCTAGCCTTGTACATTGTTCCTTTGCACTTTCCCCAGTGCCTCCATATTAACAACACTTTGCATTGATGTAGCACCTTTGACGACATGAAACATCCCAATGCATTATTTCCTTTGGTAAGGAAGAAACCTAGTGCCTGTTGCACAACTGAATGCAACTAAATATTACTACCCTGTGTGGTTGGCATGTCTGGGAACCAACTGATGAGGGTCACCCTTGTCTCAGAGTTGGTGTGTTGTGGGTTCAAATCACAGTCTTTTAGTGTCCAAAGATGTGTGAGTTAGATGGACAGTAAGAAGTCTCACAACACCAGGTTAAGGTCCAACAAGTTTATTTGATAGTAAACCCACTAGCTTTCTGGGTTTGCCCCTTCATCAGGTGAATGGAGATGGATTGGCCACGGGGATGCTGAGATAAGTGTACAAAATTATGAAGGGTATAGATAGGGTGAATAGTGGGAAGCTTTTTCCCAGCTCAGAGGTGACGATCATGAGGGGTCACAGGCTCAAGGTGAGAGGGGCGAGGTATACCTCCGTTATCAGAGGAACGTTTTTTATGCAGAGGGTGGTGGGGGCCTGGAATGCGCTGCCAAGTAGGGTGGTGGAGGCAGACACGCTGGCATCGTTTAAGACTTACCTGGATAGACACATGAGCAGCCTGGGAATGGAGGGATACAAACGAATGGCCTTGTTGGACCAATGCACGGCACAGGCTTGGAGGGCCCAAGGGCCTGTTCCTGTACTGTTCTTTGTTTTTTTTTATGAGGAAGGTGGAGAGGGACTGGTTAAGATACTCTGTCCGAGAGTCAGTGCAGACTTGATAGGCTGTGTGGCCTCTTCTGCACTGTGGAGATTCTATGAAACATCTACCCTCTCAGGCAGAACAAAGAAATTCTTCCGGTGTCCTCGACAAACCGACATACAAAAACGGGTGTGCTGATGCAGCTCATTGCTGTTTGTGGGAGCTTGCTGTGCACAAATCCTACTTTGCAACAGGAAGTACACTTCAAAAGTACTTCATTGGCTGTAGAACACCTGGGAGGTCCTGAGGATGTGAAAAGTGCCATATAAATCTAAGTTCTTTCTCGCTCTTTCCATGCGCCTCCTCTACACTGCAGAGTCTGTGGATCAGAAATAGCTCTGCCAACCGTCACTGCCTTTGTATTGACACAAGGCAACAAGGAGGCCATTGTTAAAGTGCGAAGCTGCCCCGTGTAGAGTTTTTTAGTAGATATATATATATATATATGTTTCACAGCTGATGCTGTTGGAATCAATGGGACCTGTGTTGAAATGGGGGATTGGCCCGTTCACCACAGTGTTTGAGGGTGGGTAGAGTTTGCAAAGAGTTGGGCTGGTTGTTTTATGAAAGGCGCAGCATTGGGAGGAAGCGTACGAGATGTTGGCACAGGAGGTTGGCATCTAGGCAGTGTGCCACAAAGCAGTGGGACTGGAGCTGGCCAACGTTCCCTCTGAAAGCATCCTTTGTGAAATTCCAGGAGGCTAGTAGAGTGCCTGGGATTACCTACGGGTGAGAGAAAGTGGGGCACGGCACCCCCCAACTTGCACCCCTACTTATACCTCAGTGTTCACCAATGCACAAACCAGTAAAACGAGTGACACAGATTAACAATGCTATTTTTTTAAAGAAACAATAAAGGGATAAAATTTAAAACGTAAGTTGTATATCAGATATATAAATATCCTTGGATAAACCACTCTACGTCCAAAAGAGAGAACGCTGGAAAATCTCAGCAGGTTTGGCAGCATCGGGAAGGAGAGATGAGAGCTGATGTTTCAAGCCCAGGTGACCCTTTGTCAAGGCACAGAAAGTGGGAGATATTTATACGGCAGGGTGAGGGAATTAAAGATGAGTCATTGCCGCAAAGACAAGGGGAAAGGTTAAGAGGTGCTAATGGCAGCCCGTAGAGAGAGTAGAAGGTGTGAACGGCCAAACAGCAGAGAAGCTAAAATTAGCGGGTGAACTGTGACAGATGAAGATGTGGGGGGAGGGAGGAGATGGTTGGGAGAGAGGTAAAATGGAGAAGAGGAGGTAAAGGGAAGCAAAGGGGGGGGAGGGCGGGATTGGGGGGGAGGAAGGAAGATAAAGACAATAAAGAAACAAAAGGTAGAGAACACTTTAAAAATGAAATAAAATGAAAACAAAGAGGTCGAGGTGGGGTTGAACTAATCATCTCAAGTTGTTGAATTGGATGTTGAGACCGGAAGGCCTAGCAGAAGCTGAGATCTTGTTCCTCCCGAGTACTCTGCATCATTTTGGTCAGATATTGTATATTCCTGAAAATGGTGTATACTTACTGGAAAAAGTTCACTTAAGATTCTCAGGAGTGATGGATTTCCCCTCTCGTTTCTGCTGTCACGAAAGACTGAATAGGCTAGGGTTCTCCAGAGAAGAGAAAGTAACTTGATAGAGAACTTTAACACCATGAAGTACTTTGATAGGTTAAAGATGTTGATGAACTGTTTCCAACTGTAGGGAACTCCAAACCTGGAATCCAGAAATATTAGATAGTTATGAATAAATCCATTCGGAACTCAAAAGGATTTTCTATACTTTAGACGTGGTTAGAATGTGTAACTCCCCCTACCAGAAGGTGTAGCAGCGATGCGGTTAAAGGGGAGCTGGATTAAAAGAGAAATCGAAAATAAAGAAGGGTATATTGATAAGATCAGATGCAGTAATGTCTCCTACGGTGCTTAAATGCCAGCATTTGTCCTGTCTGGCTGAATGAATGTGTCTGTACGCTGAAAATTTAATGTGACTTTTCCCTTCAGCTGTCAGCAGCTGTGAAACACCATTCTGAATGAGATGGAAAGGGAGTTTCCAAGTAAGGGGGTGGTGCAGTTCTCCCAACTTAACACAATGTTTCTTCTGGAAACATCTTCGACTTGCCAAGTTTTGAGGCGGTGGTTCCATTTCTGGGGACGAGGTGATGCATTTGTTGAGCTAAACCTGCCCGTTCCCCCACCCACTCTTGGGAACAGCCCTCAAGTGCAGCCAGTTCTCTCTCTCACCAATGGATTGAGAACATTCTCTTTGGTTGTAAGGAACTGTGTGAAATACATTAGGGGAAGTTGTGATTCAGAAATCTTAAACAACCTCCACAGCATTAAACCCTCCACAGTCCAGTATCACTGGGGACTCATTTCTCCCTCAGTAATGGTCGAGGTGGGAAAGGCAGATGCAGTAATGAGGGGGAGGTTGATGGTGGAATGGTGTGTTAGTCCATGTGTGTTAAAAGGAACTTTTACTCCCTATCTCGTTCTGTATCTGCACCCAGCGTGTTTTAATAGGATCAGTTTGTAGAGTTCTATTTTGCACATGCTAAATCTGATTTGCGAATGTGTTCAGTGTCTTAACACATCCTCTGCCTGCCTGGCAGCGTTTTGATGTCTTGTGCTAACAAATAAAGTTGTTGGACTTAACCTGGTGTTGTGAGACTTCTTACAGTGTTTGATGGGGACAGTGTAGCGTCATAGTCAGAATCGTAGAGCATGGAAACAGGCCCTTCGGCCCAACTTGTCCCTGCCACCCTTTTTTTAAAACCCCTAAACTAATCCCAATTTCCCGCATTTAGCCCATATCCCTCTATACCCATCGTACCCACGTAGCTTTTACATCCAAGCATTTAAATGCTTTTCAAAAGACAATATTGCACCCACCTCCACTATTACCTCTGGCAACTTGTTCCAGATGCTCACCACCTTCTGTGTGGAAAAAATTGCCCCTCTGGACACTTTTGTATCTTTCCCCTCTCATCTTAAACCTATGCCCTCTAGTTTTAAACTCTCCTACTTTTGGGAAAAGATATTGACTAGCTGACCTGTGCCCCTCATTATTGTATAGACCTCTATAAGATCACTCTTCAGTCTCCTGCACTCCAGAGAAAAATGTCCCAGTCTATCCAGCTTCTCCTTATAGTCCAAACCATCAAGTCCTGGTAGCATCCTAGTAAATCTTTTCTGCACTCTTTCTAGTTTAATAATATCCTTTCTATAGTAGGGTGACCAGAACTGCACACAGTATTCCAAGTATGGCCTTACCAATGTCTTGCACAACTTCAACAAGACATCCCAACTCCTGTATTCAATGTCCTGACTGATGAAACCAAGCATGCCGAATGCTTCCTTTACCACTCTGTCCACCTGTGACTCCACTTTCAAGGAGCTATGAACCTGTGCCCCGGATCTGTTTTCTCTGTAACTCTCCCCAGTGCCCTACCATGAACTGAGTAAGTCCTGCCTGGTTCAATCTACCAAAATCTACCAATGCATCACCTTGTATTTGTCTAAATTAAACTCTGTCTGCCATTCATCAGCCCACTAGCCCAATTGATCAAGACCCTATTGCAATCTGAGATAACTTCTTTACTGTCCATTATGCCACCAATCTTGGTGTCATCTGTAAACTTGCATGCCTCCTAGAGGGAGGTGTGGAGAGGAAGCTTTACTCTATCTAATCGCATGCCATACCTATCCTGGAAATGTTTGTTGGGGGCAGTGTACAGGGAGCTTTATTCTGTGTTTAACATCATGCTGTACCTGTCCTGGGAGTGTTTGATAGGACAGTGTAGAGGGAGCTTTATTCTGTATCTGGCTGCTTCACAGCTCCAGGGTCCTGAGTTCGATTCCCGGCTCGGTTCGCTGTCTGTGTGGAGTTTGTACACTCTCCTCGTGTCTGCGTGAATTTCCTCCAGGTACTCTGGTTTCCTCTCACAGTCCAAAGATGTGCAGGCTAGGTTGATTGGCCATGCTAAGAAATTGCCCCTTAATATCCAGGGATGCGTAGGTCAGAGGGATTAGTGGGTATAATATGTAGGGATATGGGGATGTGCACTGTAGGGTTCTATGATCTATGATCGACACTGAATCTGCCCAGGAGTGTTCAATGGGACATTATAGATAGAGATTTATTCTGTATCTGACCTGTACTGTACCTACTCTGGGAGTGTTTGATGGGGAACAGTATAGAGGGAACTTTACTCTGAATCTAACCCCGTGCTGTACCTGTCCTGAGAGTGTTTGGGGAACAGTATAGATGGAGATTTATTCTGTATCTGACCTGTACTGTCTGTACTCTGAGTGTTTGATAGGCATCTTGGCTGGCATTCCACATGGACTTTAACCTAGTGTTGTGATATTTCTTACTGTGTTTACCCCAGTCCAATGCTGGCATCTCCACATCATGTTTGATAGGGACAGTGTAGCTGGAATTTTATTCTGTATCTGGCACATACTGTACTTGCCCTGGGAGTGTTTGATAGGGACAGTGTAGCTGGAATTTTATTCTGTATCTGGCACATACTGTACCTGCCCTGGGAGTGTTTGATAGGGACAGTGTAGCTGGAATTTTATTCTGTGTCTGGCACATACTGTACCTGCCCTGGGAGTGTTTGATAGGGATAGTGTAGGTGGAATTTTATTCCGTATCTGGCACGTACTGTATCGCATTGGGAATGTTTGATGGGTAAATATAACAAATCCATTCTGCTCATGATCAGAGCAAGCATCAGCTGAGCTGCTATCAGCTGCCTTGCCCAATCTCCCTTTTTCAGCTTTGAGATTTGAGTGTTGGTGGATTAGGAATCCTGTCTTGGATGGTCTGATCCATATAACCTTCCTTCAGCAAGAGGAAAGGAGCAGAGCAGGTGAAACTGGGCTTGTGCCATGACATCAACAGGTCAGTGGTGAGATGCCAGTCTGTTTATCCATCTTCCCCTCTTTCCCCAACTCGTTTGGCGACGGTGGGTTTAAAACAGACTGGTGATTTGCTGGCGAGCTGTTTTGTGTTACCCCCAGCAAGCGGGTGCTCTGACTGAAACCTGTGCGGCAAGCTGCGCGACGCTCTATAATAGCGTGGCACCCAGGGGGCAGAGCCTCTCTCGAGTAACTCGATAACGTGTGGGCAACACCGTCAATAGAGAGAGAAAGGACTGGCACCTTTCACAACCCCTCCCCAAGCACTTTCCAGCCAATGAAGTGTTTGAAGCATAGTTGCGATTGTAAGGGCGGAAATTTGGCAGCCAGCATGTGCACAGCAAGATCCCACAAAACGACAATGAATCAAACGGCCTAATAATTTGTGGTGTAAACCATAAATATTGGTTGGGGCACCAGGGATCATCTCCCCCAATCTTTTTACAGTTAGTGCTATAGGGGATCCTTTGCACCCACCTTTGACAGCAGGTAAAGCATGTCTATATCAACGGTGATGAAGTGGAAATGGTCAAGGACTTCAAGTTTCGAGGTGTCTGGATCACCGATAACCAATCCTGGTCCCTCTATGCTGGCGCTATATTTAAAAAAAACCTACCAACGCCTCTACTTTCTTAGGAGGATAAAGAAATCCAGCATGTTCACTCTGACTCTCATCAATTTTTACAGATGCACCATAGAAAGCATTCTTTCTGGTTGTATCACAGCTTGGTATGGCTCCTGCTCTGCCCAAGACCACAAGAAACTACAGAGGGTCATGAACAAAGCCCAGTCCATCACGCAAACCAGCCTCCTCCATGGAAGTGGTGGAGGCTGCCTCGCTAAATATATTTAAGTCACGGGTAGTTAGGTTTCTGATAGACAGGGGAATTAAGGGTTATGGGGAGAAAGCGGGAAAGTGGAACTGATCCACTTCAGATCAGCCATGATCTTATTGAGTGGCGGGGCAGGCTCGAAGGGCTAGATCGCCTACTCCTGCTCCTATTTCTTATGTTCTCCTATCCATTGATTCTGCCTACGCTTCCCGCTGTTTTGGTAAAGCAGCCAGCATAAATTAAGGATTCCACACACCCTGGACATGCTCTGTTTCACCACCTTCCGTCGGGAAAAAGATACAAAAGTCTGAGGTCACGTACCAACCAACTCAAGAACGGTTTCTTCCCTGCAACCATCAAACTTTTGAATGGACCTACCTTGCATTAAGCTGATCTTTCTCTATACCTTAGCTATGACTGTAACACTACATTCTACACCTACTCCCTTCCTTCTCCATGTACGGTATGCTTTGTCTGTACAGCCCACAAGAAGCAATACTTTTCACTGTATCCCAATACATGTGACAATAAATCAATTCAAATATGAACCGAAAGCCAGTAGAGCACACCCTGGGACTGGAGCATCAACCTGGATGTTTGTTTCCCAGAGTGGGACTCGAACTTGAAACTTTCTAACTCAGAGGCAGGAGTGCTACCAACAGAGCCACGGCTATGTTCCCTGTCTGGAGGGAGAGCAGAAAATACAAGATGGGAAGAGGTTAAATCAACACGGAATTTAGATTTTTTTTTAATACGAGATTGAAGAAGAACTTGGATATAATGCTCCTTCCAGATGTTCCTTCCCAGCGCTCCAAGGCGTTCTCTAATGGTTATACTGCACCTCTGGAGAACATTCATTGTGATCTCAGAGTTTGGCTTCAGATATTGTGTCGTATGTTTACGAGGAGCCAGATGTCTCTGGACTGCTTTAGAGCTGGATAGTTCCCTTGTTGCGTTTCTCAGCTCGCCCCCTCTCTGCTGCTCTGTAATGTCGCCTGTCTTGGCCCCTGCCTCAGTCCATCAGCTGCTGAAACCCTCCCCATTGCCAGCACCAGGGTTGATTATTCCAACGCTGTCCCAGTTGGCCACTTGCGGGGGTGGGGGGTGGGGGGGGGGAGATGGGGGGGTGTTGCAGGCAGACTTCCCGCTTTCCTTCAGGCCTCATGGCAAAGTGTATTCAGTGTTAGCTAGCAGTGCGATTGGGCCACTGCTATACCCCTCGTAGACAAGCAGCCCGTTCAAATGTCACAATGAGACTTGCACAGGAAAAAGAACCACTTTATACCTTCTCGTGCCCACAGAGTCTCACTCCAGACAGCAGGAAAAATTAAAGTAACAAATAAGAAAGGCAGCAATGTACAAGATGGTTGAATTTCAACTCTCTGTTCCCTGCATATGTTCATGTTCTCATCACTTGTGTTGCCTTGGTGATTTGCCTTGTTCTCTTGCTTTCCCAGATTTACTTTTCTCTTTTCTCTGTCTCTCTCTCTGTCTGGCTCTGTCTCTCTCTCATTCTCTATCATTTGTGTTCTCATCCCTGGCTGGCCCATTTCCAACCCCCCTCTCTCTCTCCTTCTCATTCTCTCTCTTCTTTTTCTCTCCTCTCTCTCTCTCTCTCTTTCCCCCCCCTTCTCCTCCCCCTCTATTTTTTTCTCTCTCCCGTCTCTCTCTCTCTCTCTCTCTCTCGATGCGAGTAATATAGCTCGGGGGGGGTGGGGGATTGGTTCTATCCAATTCCCTTAACCTCAGTTCACCAAGGTTGAAACGTCTTAGATGGCAACCTTCCCCCATTTCATCTCCATATATATGTTGATGTGGTGGTGCCGGTGTTGGACCGGGGTGGGCACAGTTAGAAGTCTCACGGCACCAGGTTAAATCCAACAGGTCTCTTTGGTATCATGAGCTTTTGGAGTGCTGCCCCTCCATCAGGTGAGTGGGAAGGTGAGTTCACGAACACGGCATATAGAGACAATGACACAATTGCAAGATAGTGGTTGGAATGCGAGTCTTTACAGGTAATCAAGTCTTTACAGGTACAGACAATGCGAGTGGAGAGAGGGATAATCACAGGTTAAAGAGGTATGAAATGTCTCGTGCCAGGACAGTTAGTAAGATTCATGTATACATTGAACGCCGGCCCATTTGTGTGTGCCTGGCACACAGTGGAAGATGCCCTCCGTTGGTGTGGTCAGTGTTGCCGAGCTCTCTGGGTCTCTTTCTCACAGGCCGTTGGCACAGTACCTAACATCAAGCACAGGGAAATTTGAGAACCTAGTCTTGGACCCGATCTCATTACCATTAATTTGAGAAGGAATTATTTTTGGTCTTTTTCTGCTCCCAGTTTATCCTCTGTTTTTGTGGAATCGGAACAAGGGGGCAGGCGGGTGGAAGAAACATTCAGCATAGTTTTACCTTTTTTAGCCACTGAGCTTAGTTTTCATCGTTCGGCCACTTAACTGCATTCCAATCTCTCATGAATAGCAAGCTGCTAACTTCTGATCTTTCCAATGCTATTGCAAAGAAAGAACTTGCATTTGCATAGTGCCTTTCACTCCCCCCAGGGCTGAGCTTCCAAGCCAGTGAAGTACTTTTCAAATCCAGTCAGAAGTTTTGATGCAGAAAATGTGTCCAACAACACACGCTGAGCAAGTTCCTACTAACATCAACCTCATAGTGATCAGATAAACTATTATCAGTAATATTGATTGATGAATATTGATCAGGACACTGGGGGTATACTCACCCGTGCCATTCCCAAACACTCTTAGTCAAAATAGTGGGATCTTTCATGTCATGGAAATTAGAGTACGGAGCAGAAGGAGGCCATTTGGCCCATCAAGCCTATACTGACAGCAATCCCACCCAGAACCTGTCTTATGCCCGTAACCCTACATATTTACCCTCCCAATCCCCCTGATTTAAGGGACAATTTATCACGGCCAATCCACCTAATCGGCACATCTTTGGAGTGCGGGAGGAACCCGGAGGAAACCCACACGACACAGGGAGAACACGCAGACTCCACACAGACAGTGACCCAAGCCGGGAAGAAAACCCAGGTCCCAGACGCTGTGAGGTAGCAGTGTTCACCACGGTGCCACCGTGCCGCTAATGTCCACCATAGCCAGCAGACAGGGGTCATCTAAAGAAAAGAGGTGTCTCTGACAGAGCAGCACCAAAACTGCACTGGGATATCAGCCTGGATTCTGTGCTCGAGTGTCGGAGTGGGACTGAAAGCTGAGTGAGAGGAGAGTTTCTTTAATTCATTCGTGGAATGTGGATGTCACTGGCTGGGCCAGCATTTATTGTCCATCCTCAATTGCCTGAGGGCAGTTAAGAGTCACCCACGTTGCTGTGGCTCTGGAGTCACTTGTAGACCAGACCGGGTAAGGATGGCAGATTTCCTTCCCTAAAGGACGTGAGTGAACCAGATGGGTTTTTCTGAGAATCGACAATGGTTTCATGGTCATCAATAAATTCTCAATTCCAGATACTTTTTATTGAATTCCAATTCCACCATCTGCCGTGACAGGATTCGAACCCTAGTCGTAGAGGTTTAAGCATGGAAACAGGCCCTTCGGTCCAACTTATCCATGCCACCCTTTTTTTAAAAGCCCCTAACCTAATCTCAATTACCTGCATTTGGCCCATATCCCTCTATACCCATCATACCTGTGTAACTACCTCAATGCTTTCTCAAAGACAAAATTGTACCCGCCTCTACTACTACCTCTGGCAGCTTGTTCCAGACACTCACCACCCTCTGTGTGGTAAAAATTGCCCCTCTGGACATTTTTGTATCTCGCCCCTCTCACCTTAAACCTATGCCCTCTAGTTTTAGACTCCCCTACCTTTGGGAAAAGATACTATCTAGCTGCTCTGTGCCCCTCATTATTTTAAAGACTTCTATAAGATCACCCCTCAGTCTCCTATGCGCCAGAAAAAAGTGTCCTAGTCTATTCAGCCTCTCCTTATGCCTCAAACCATCAAGTCCCGGTAGCACTCTAGTAAATCTTCTCTGCATTCTTTCTAGTTTAATAATATCCTTTCTATAATAGAGTGACCAGAATTGCACACAGTATTCCAAGCGTGGCCTTGCCAATGTCTTGTACAACTTCAACAAGACGTCCCAACTCCTGTATTCAATGTTCTGACCGATGAAACCAAACATGCCGAATGCACCACTTCACCACTCGGTCCACCTGTGACTCCACTTTCAAGGAGGTATGAAAATATATCCCTAGATCCCTTTGTTCTGTAACTCTCCCCAGTGCCCTACCATTAACTGATTAAGTCCTGCCCTCGTTCAGTCAACCAAAATGCATCACCTCGCATTTGTCTAAATTAAATTCCATCTGCCATTTGTCAGCCCGCTGGCCCAATTGGTCAAGATCCCGTTGCGATTGGAGATAACTTTCTTCACTGTCCACTATGCCACCAATCTTAGTGCAAACTTACTAACCATGCTTCCTATATTCTTATCCAAATCATTAATATAAATGACAAGTAACAGTGGACCCAGCACTGATCCATGAGGCACATTGTTGGTCATAGCCCTTCGGTTTGAAAAACAATTCTGTATGAATGTCCCCAGAACATTAGCTGAGTTTCTGGATTAATAGCCTAATAACAATACCACTAGGCCATCATCTCCCCAGCGCTACAAACTGTGCCCAAAATGCCTCACCTAATTTCCCTGCCTGTTTTCCCTCCCCTTTGCGCCAGTGCAGGGATTTCACTGGTGCCCCCCGTGCCTCACCTAAGTACCCATTCCTCCTCGGCAGTAAAGCAAGCTGTTCGACTGTAGAGTCATCACTGCCCTGTGCCACCCTGTTCCCTCCCAGCCTACATTCAAATTTGGGTATGGACTTTCCCAAGGCTACTGGGCAGAGACTTAGGGATGGCATCCTGCCTGAACCAACCCAGGGGCATTGAGACCAACTGTACCACCCGAGGGCCACCTCATCCAATATCAGCCATTGCAGCACACTCCAGGAATTATTGCTGGGTCTTACCAGCCTCGGTCAATTCTGCTGCAATATTGAGCGGTTGGTGGGAATTCACTGGGGGAGATCTTGAGCACACGTTCGCCATCCATGGGAATGCTGGGAAAAGCTCAAGTTTGGGAAGTTGCAGATCTCACCAGTGAGAACACGATGTTGGACCTTGTTCATCCCTCATTTGGAGATGTCATGAGGTTTACACCCATAATGAGCGCAAGCCTGCTTTATTTGAATTTGAAAAGATTTAAACGTTATTAACCTTCTCCCTTACCAGATATTGACCCCATGCCCCCCCCCCACCCCCACCCCCACCCCCACCCCCACCGTATATTGTGTTGGCAAGGTTTACAGCCGGTTCTCATTGGGGGGCCAATGATTTGAGAGTGGGGAGAGGGTGGAGAGCCTAATGCTTCTTCAAAAGGAACTTGTCAAAATGCAGCTAATGAAAATACAACAAAACTTACTTTAACGTATACTTCAAAGAAAGAAACATCATTACTCCAAACTTGAGGCCTTGCCCTGGGCCACTCCAATCTCCCTGCAATGCTACATAGTTCCTTATTTATAGTGAATTGGATGGTCAGCTGACTATTACATCACTCTGTGATTGGTTCCATGGTTTACTGGGTCAGCTGACCCTTACATCTTGTTCCCATTGGTCACATTATATCCAATACAAAGTTATCACCGGTTACATTCTAACACCTGAGACCTCCATTGCTGGGGGTGGGGATGAGGTTTGGCACTTTGTATAGGTTATAATGGGGGCACTCTTTAAAGATGGCACCCGACCTTGTGTGTTGCTGGGCCTTGCCAGTGTGTTAAGGCCTCAGTTCCTGCATGACGGTGAGAAACATATCCATTTGATTTTTATTTGGCAGAGGGTCATGAGAACTTTTGAATGGACCTACCTGGCATGAAGGTGATCTTTCTCTACACCTACGCTATGACTATAACACTACATCCTGCACTCTCCTTTCCTTCTCTATGAACGGTATGTTTCGTCTGTATAACGCGCAAGAAACAATGCTTGTCACATGTATTAACATACAGTGAAAATAATAAATCAAATCAGATCTGGACATGTTTCTTTGGAGAGAAACACTGATTTTACTCACTGGAAACAGCACTCTGCCATTTTTGTTTTGGATAAGATTTAGCCCCATTCTCTCTCCTGCTCCTCTAGTATGGGTGGGTGGGTGGGTGCGGAGTGGTGTGTGGGAGGATGTGTGCATGGGTCGGGGGGGTGGTGAGTGTGTGAATGGGTGTGTCTTACCAACATCTATTGCATGGCGGTCCCTTGGGGTTGCCAACCCTCCAGGATTGCGTCTCCAGCAACTAACCTCCAAAACACAGGAGGAAAGTTGGAAGGGGGGCTTAATTTGACCCCCCTCCCCATTTTCTTTGAACCCTTGTGCCCATTAATCATAAAAAGATTAGAGATGGGGCGGATGTGCTGTTAAGAGGCTGTTTAACTCAACGGGACAATGGGGGATGGCGGGGTGGGTGGGAGAACCCTCGGAGCGTGTCCTGTCACAGTCGGTAACCCCACCTGTGGTTGTGTGTGTGGCGTTGGGTTGAACAGCCTGGGTATTTGGTGTGTGCGCTGGGCAGATGTTCAGTAACTCCCCTGCTGATGTGTGTACACAGTGCGGATCTGTGGTGTACGTGCGACATTTTTCAAATTCCTCCACCGACTGTGAGGGGTGAATTTCTGCTACGTGCTGCTGGAAATCTGACCATAAATGGCCGCAAGCGCGAGAGTTTCTGATTTTTAAAATGAGCTGCAGGTTGAACTGAGATTAAATAGTTATCAATTCCCAGGTCTACACCATTCCTAAACAGCGGAACTGCCTTTAAAAAAAAAACTGTATTTTGTCTCTTTCCAGCTGCTCCGGGAAACGTTAAATGCTGGTTGCCATGGTGCTGTTTCAAGGTCCGATTGCTTATCTTGGCCTATTTCCCTCCCCCTCGTTTCCTGTCAAGTGCCGGTTGCTATGGATGTAAATATTTCTGCTGGCATGGCAGTGCAGTGGTGTGGGAATAGCCCCGGGAATGGAGAGAGCCAGAACCTGTTCAACCGGAGGGCTGGAAAGGGGAGGGTAGGAGGGCAAAGGTCGAGTAGGCCGGGTGTTTCCTGGTGGTGCTCTGAGGCCTGGACTTTTTATTAGTGTCACAGGTGAGCTTACATTAGCACTGCAAACATGACTTGGGTCACTGTAAGTGCAGAGCCTGCACGTTCTCCCCGTGTCTGCGTGGGTTTCCTCCGGGTGCTCTGGCTTCCTCTTACAGTCCGAAAGACGTGCTGGTTTGGTGCGTTGGCCATGCTAAATTCTCCCTCGGTGTACCCGAATAGGCACCAGAGTGTGGCAATTAGGGAATTTTCACAGTAACTTCATTGCAGTGTTAATGTAAGCCTGCTTGTGATAGTAATGAATAAACTTTAACCTCGATGTGAAAAATGAAGTAAGTTTATGAGAATCTGGCACCTCATGCCTCCTATTGTTGGATGGGAAGAGGAGGGGGTTCAATTGAACATCTCAAAACTAAGATTAATGGATTTTTATTAGGCATGGTCATTGAGGCAGTTTAGTTGTGGGTTGGGGCGCTAATCCTGACCCTTGCCTTTCCTTGGCACTCCAGTGGGGAATATTCCAGAAAATGGTGCTGCACAGTGATCAGAAACAGGAACCTCAGTTATTTGTATTCCTGCCCACTCCATCCCAGGACATTACACAACACTTGGCTACAGAACTGGTAACCTTACTAAGCTCAGCTAAAGCTAACAGACCTTTGGAAACTCCCTGGGCCCATCTGATCAGAAATTGAGATCACCCTACAGGTCATGCTGCACACAGTATGTTCATTACCTTAGCCAGTCATGGCTATTTCTAATGTCACAAAGAAGGCCACAGTGGTTGGCAGTGCTGCCTCACAGCGCCAGGGACCTGGGTTCAATTCCCAGCTTGGGTCACTGTCTGTGCAGCATCTGCACATTCTCCCCATTTCTGCCTGGGTTTCCTCCGAGTGCTCCGGTTTCCTCTCTCCGTCCGAAAAGACGTGCCGGTTTATCATCATCATAGAATTCCTACACTACAGAAGGAGATTATTCGTGTAGTCATCTTGATGGAGAGGGAAATATTGGCCAGGGCACCTGTGATAACTCTGCTGCTCTTCTTTAATATAGCGCCTGCATTGCAGAGAGTGACCAAGGCCACGGCTTAACATTCCATCCTTCAGCCATGTTGTCCTCCCTCAGGACTGCAGCGGAATGTCAGCCTTGAACTTTGTGTTCAAGTCTCCGGATGGGGTCTTGAACCCACAACATTCAGACACACAAGCAAGGATGCGACCCACTAAAACACAGCTGACATAGTCACTAGGATAGAGATTGGGCATGTTCTAATTGAATGGCAGGATAGCCTCGAGGGGCTGACATGATTTGATCTATTATTGTAACACGCGCAACAATCGCCAGGCAAGAGTGTACCCTTCCAGTTGGGGAACACTTCAGCCATGGGTATTCAGCCTCTGATCTTCGGATAAACGTTCTCCAAGGCGGCCTCCAAGACACACAAGAACGCAGAATCACTGAGCAGAAACTGATAGCCAAGTTCCGCACACGCGAGGACAGCCTCAATCAGGATCTTGGGTCATGTCGCACTATATGTAACCCCCATCATACTGTCTGAGTTTGCAAAATCCTACTAACTGGGCCTGGCTTGAGACAATTCACACCTCTTTAACCTGTGGCTATCCCCCTCTCCGTGCACACTGTTCATATCCCTATAAACTTGGATTATCTGTAAAGACTCGCATTCCAACCAATCTTCATATTCCAATCTGTAATTATTGTGCAGTTGTGTCATGGCTGATGTATGTGTGATATATGAACCTACTTCCACTCACCTGATGAAGGAGCAGTGCTCCAAAAGCTCGTGATTCCAAATAAACCTGTTGGACTTTAACCTGGGTTTGTGAGACTTCTTACTGTGCCCACCCCAGCCCAACACTGGCATCTCCACCTCAAAACTCCACACAGACAGTGATCTAAGCTGGGAATCGTACTCAGGTCCCTGGAGCTGTAAGGCAGCAGTGCTCACCACTGTGCCACCGTGCGATGCATGATGTAACAAGAAAGGACAAAATCTGGAACCCACTTTTCAGGAATTATAGAATTGTAGAATCCCTGCAGTGCAGAAGGAGGCCATTCAGCCCATCGAGCCAGCACTGACTCTGACAGAGCATTTTACCCACCACCTATCCCCCATACCCTTGTAATTACACAACTAATCTCCCCCACTGTGCACATCTTTGAACACTGGGGGTCAATTTAGCATGGACAATCCACCCAACCCACGCATCTTTGGACTGTGGGAGGAAACCCACGCAGACACAGGGAGAATGTGCAAACTCTACACTGTCACCAGAGGCTGGAATTGAACCTGGGTTCCTGGTGCTGAGAGGTAGCAGTGCTAACCACTGTGCCACCCTAGTTCAAGGAAGATTGTGGGAGCGTCGGACAGATTAGTTGAGAAGAGATTAGTTTGGTGTGGTCATCCATTTGGGAGAGAGAGAGGAAGTGTTGAGGCATTAAATGTTGGAGATGGAAGAACCACTAAGTGGTTGGCACGTCTGTCTCACAGCGCCTGGGCCCCGGGTTCAGTACCAGCCTCGGGTCACTGTCTGTGTGGAGTTTGCACGTTCTCCCTGCGGATGCTTGGGTTTCCTATGGGTGCTCCGGTTTCTTCTGTGTCCAAAGATGTGTGGGTTAGGTTGATTGGCCATGCTAACTTGTCCCCTTAGTGTCAGGAGAATTAGCAGGGTTATGGAGAAAGGGCCTGTGTGGGATTGTTGTCAGCGCAGGCTCGATGGGCAGAATGGCCTCCTTCTGCACTATAGGGATTCAATGATTTTTTTTTCCTTTGGTTCTAATAGAAGAAGGAGGCCTAAGACCACATGGGAAGATGTGGTGGCGAGACACTTGAACGCAGCAGGACTAAAAGAGTGACTGACAGAAGGAGATTGGGAGAGAGGGGTGGGCGGGGGGTTGACTGTGACGACCCCAAGTAAAATGAGAGAAGCAGGAAGAAAAAGCTTCTCTGCTTATTGATTTTTAATCCTTCAAAATAAGATTTTTAAATAAATCTGAGTGTTGGATTTATTTTTAGATATTTAAAATTGGCTCGACAGATGTTTACCTTTAATGTCTTTGAGAAGTGAATTCTAGTGTAAGATCAAAGCAACAAATAGTTTCCAATGCGAAGCAAAATCCCTCAGAATAGTCAGATTTAACAGCAACAATAAACACAAATATTTATCTTTTATCAGTTGACCAGTTGTTGAGATATTCTGGGAGAATTCTACCCAAATTTCTGGATATATCTGGATGACCTCAAGTCCTGTATCCCATGATTGTGAAAGATCCCATTGCATTTCTCAAGGAAGAACAGGGGAATTCCCCCCAGTGTCCTGCCCAATATTCATTCCTCGGACAATATCACTGCAGCAGGCGACCTGTTCATGAAGAAAGGTTACTGTTTGTGGGGGCTTGCTGTGTACAAAATGGCCACCATGTTTCCTGCCTAAGAATCATAGCCCATTAAGTCTATACCGATTCTCTGACAGAGTACTTCACCCAAGCTCTATCCACACAGCCCATGGATTTACCTCGCTAATCCTTCTGCCCCCCAACCCCACCCCCCACTCTCCCCACCCCCCAATCTCCATATCTTGGTACACCAAGGAGCAGTTTAGCTTGGCTAATCCACCTAACCTGCACATCTTTGGAGTGTGGAAGGAAACTGGAGCACCTGGAGGAAACCCACACAGACACAGGGAGAATGTGCAGACTCCACAGAGACAGTGACCCAAGCCAGGAATCGAACCCAGGTCCCTGGCACTGTGAGGCAGCAGTGCTAAACCGTCGTGCCACTGAGCACAGGAACTACGCTTCAGACGTACTTTAGTTGAGATGTCCTGCGATTATGAAAGGTGTGATGGAAATGCGAATCTTGCTGTTTTGCTCATAATCGGAGGGATTTTCTCAGAATCCAACTGATCCAGCCTCTTCCAGTCCATCACGCAAGTCAGCCTCCCATCCACTGGCTCTGTCTACACTTCCCGCTGTCTCGGCAAAGCAGCCAGCAAAATAAAGGACCCCACGCAGCCTGGACGTTACTTCTTCCACCGGGAAAAAGATATGGAAATCTGAGGTCACGTACCAACTGACTCAAGAGCAACTTCTTCCCTGCAGACTTTTGAATGGATCTACCTTGCGCTAAGTTGATCTTTCTCTACATCCTAGTAATGATTGTAACACTACGTCCTGCACACTCTCCTTCCCTATGAACGATGTGCTTTAACTGTGTAGTGTGCAAAGAACAATGCTTTTCACTCTATACTAATACATGTGACAATAATAAATCAAATCAAATGCTCCACTGCCCTCTCTGCCTCCCCTTACCCACAATGAGAAGTCTCACAACACCAGGTTAATGTCCAACGGGTTTATTTGCTAGTAAACACTAGCTAGTGGTGTTTACTACCAAATAAACCTGCTGGACTTTAACCCTGGTGTTGTGAGACTTCTCATTGTGTTTATCCCAGTCCAACGCCGGCATCTCCACATCATCCCCTTACCCACCCCAGAGTGGGTTCTCTGCACTGAGGAATTCAGCCCTCCCTCTGTGTCTCATCGGAAACATTAGACGAGGTGTCAAATTCCTGTGCATTGAGAGCTATCTGTGTCCACCCTCCCCCACTCCTCCCACCTACAGAGTGCAGTTTGATCCCTTAATCCCCATGGATGTTACTTGTTCCTGTTACGCTGCTAATTGGAGAGCCTGTTCGTGCCCTGGGGACCTTTGATGGTGCTCTTTATGTTACGTTTGGTGGCTGCTGCAATGTTCCCCTGGAACTAACCCAGACAAGCCAACATTCTGTTCAGTTCAGGAGAAGTTTGGTAAACTCATACATGGAGGAGGATATGCCGAGAGGCAGAGGCTGCCACACCCGACGGAGCATCCCACCCAGGCTCTCTTCCCCCCACTTCATCCCCACAACCGGATGCTCCAGTTTCCTCCCAAAGGCGTGCTGGTTAGGTGCACCGACCATGCTAAATTCTCCCTTCAGTGTAACCAAACAGGCACCAGAGTGTGGCGACTAGAGGATTTTCACAGTAACTTCATTGCAGAGTTAATGTAAGCCTACTTGTGACTAATAAGTAAGCTTTACTTGAGTTGCCCCTTAGTGTCAGGGGGATTGGCAGAGGTTACAGGGACGGAGCCTGGGTGGGATTGTGGTCGGTGCAGACTTGATGGGCCAAATGGCCTCCTTCTGCACTGCAGGGATTCCGTGAAAACTCCACACGTTTCCCATGACTAATCCATTTAACCTACACATCTTGGGATATTAGGGGGCAATTTAGCATGACCAATGTATTAACCAGTACATCTTTTGGACTGTGGGAGGAAACCGGAGTACCCAGAGGAAATCTATGCAGACGCAGGAAGAACGTGCAGACTCTGCACAGTGACTCAAGGCCATAACTGAACCTGGATCCTAAATGCTAACCGCTGTGCCTCCCGGCATTTTCTGTTTTCATTTTGGATTTCCAGTGTCTACAATCATTTGCTTTTATTATAGGATTAGATAAAGTTTTTAATAAAACGTACAATTTATATTGTGCAATGCTTTTTACAATCACTGACCGTCTCAAAGCTCTCTACAGCCAATGAAGTACTATTGAAGTGTGGTTGCTGTTGTAATGTAGGAAATGCAACAGCTAATTGGCCCATAACAGAATTCCCACAGACTGCAATGTGATAATAACCAGATAATCCTGATGTTGACTGGGGGATAAGTATTGGTCAGGACATGGGAGTGCCTCGCCTCTCCTCTCCAGCAAAGATGCTGTGGAAATCTTAATCGCCACCCAAGCAGGCAGATAGGGCATTGGTTTAGTGTCTCACTAAAAAGATAGCAACTCTTAACACTGCGGCACTCCCTCAGTACTGCATTGGTGTGTTAACCTTCATGTTTGTGCTCAAATTCTGGAGTAGGACTTGAACCTGGGGACACCTAGGTGAGAATGTCACCTCCACCTGAGCCCCGGCTGACAGTGAGTTTGGCTGGATCCTCCTACCAGGTAAGGTGGAGGTGGCACAATGGTTAGCAACGCTGGCTCACAGCGCCAGGGAGCCGGGTTCAATTCCAGACTCTGGTTACTGTCCTCGTGGAGTTTACACATTCTCCTCGTATCCGTGTGGGTTTCCTCCGGGTACTCCGGTTTCATCCCACGGATCTAAAATGCGCAGGTTAGATTGATTGGCCGTGATAAATTGACCCTTAGGGTTTAAGGGGATTAGCAAGGTAACTACATGGCGTTATGGGTTAGGGTGGGATTGTTGTCGGTGCAGATGGGCCGAATGGCCTCTTTCTGCACTGTCGGCTGGTACGGGCCAGTCAAACCAAATCATCCCTTTCTGAGCCCCATATGGGTCTCATTAACAAAGGGAGTCTTTCCTTGCATTCACAGTCGCTGCCATCTTTAATAAGTATCCCGGGCGGAATCTTGCGGCGGCAACAGGCGTCTTGGCCACAGCCTGAGGAAATGGCGGGATCCCTGGGAAGACCCATTGCAGACTGTTCCACTTGGGCACTTGACAGGCCAGCCATGAGCCTTTCCTCAGGATCAAGAACCACCTAGAATCATTGAATCCCTACCAAAGGAAGCCATTCGGCCCATCAAATCTGTACAGACAACAAACCCACTCAGGCCCCATCCCCGTAACACCACATATTTATCCCTCAAATCCTCCTAATCTATACATCTTTTAAATGCTAAGAGGCAATTTAACATGGCCAATCTGCACACCTTTGGACTATGGGAGGAAACCGGAGCACCGGGAGGAAACCCACGCAGACATGGAGAGAATATGCAAACTCTGCACAGACAGTGACCCGAGGCTGGAATTGAACTTGGGTCCCCGGCACTGTGATGCAGCAGTGCTAACCCCCTTCTCTTCCTCCACCCTTGTGGGTTGGAAGCCCTGCTCACTAAGAGCAGCTGGCCAGTCAGATCCCATCAGCTGTATTGAATGACATTGCTGTGGGGGAAGGGATTGCTTGACTGGCACCCTTTTCACACACAGTCAATCTCTCCACCGCCAGTGCACAGTGACAGCTGTGTATACCATCTACAAGATGCTCTGTAGGAACTCACCAAGGCTCCTTTAAGGCAGCACCTTCCAAATCCATGACCATTACCATCTAGAAGGACAAGGGCAGCAGCTACCTGGGCACACCACCACCTGAAGGTCTGCCCACCCCACCCCCTCTCCCCCACCCCACCCAAGTCACTCACCATCATGACTTTGACTTTGGAAAAATGTTGCTGTTCCTTCATGGTTAAAATCCTGGAATTCCCTCCCTAACAGTACTGTATTTCCATCTGTGGTTGTAAACCTACAGTTTTAGGTGTAGTTTCTAATGTCGCTACATTTGAAGATTCTGGTGCAGCGATGAGTGCTGTTGTTCCTGGTATTACAGTTGGTCTTGTTATTTCTGATGTGGTGGACATTCAGGGCTCCAAGAGTATGACTTCCTACCATCTTCTGAAGGGCAACTAGGGGTGGGCAATAAATGTTATCCTAGCCTGTAACACACACATCCCATAAATGAATAAAGAAAATATATAGAACAATGGATACCCGGGAGTGAGTTACAGACTGGAATCTAATCGAGGAGTTCAGATGGTTTATCAAGGCTGTAGTCAGTACCCAGCAGGGAGCCGATGTGTATTTGTGTAGGTGAGGTGATTGTTCTGGATGTTGTCTGTCTGTAAGCCATGAAGCTGAGCAGAAAGACAAACATTTATGGGGCAGAAACTAGAGCGAGTCTTTGGTTGGAATTTTACCGTCCCACCCGCCATGGGAATCGGAGTGGGTGAGGGGCAGAGAATGGGAAGGTCCGTTGACCTTGGGTGGGATTTTAACGGTTTTGGGATGAGCGAGGCTGGATAATCCCGCCCTTTGTGTCACATAGTAAGTCAGAAGTTTGGTGAACATTTTGATGGCCGCTTAGAGTGCACTCTCTTCTCTCTCTCTCCCGCTTTGTGTGGTGTCTTTAAGGATGGGTTGCGGCTGGGGTTGGGGTTCGTCAATGACCTGATGAGTTGCCTGTTGTAGAACCCAAAAGTACAATAATCCTGCCTCTCCCATTGGAAAGATGCCAGTAATTATCTACAGGTTAAAGTCTACACGTTTATTTGGTAGCACGAGCTTTCAGAGCGTTGCCCCTTCGTCAGGTGAGTGGAGAGTTGGGTTCACAAACAGGGCTTATATAGACACAGACTCAATTAACAAGATAATGGTTGGAATGCGAGTCTTCACAGGTAATCAAGTCTTTACAGGTACAGACAATGTGAGTGGAGAGAGGGTTAAGCACAGGTTAAAGAGATGTGTATTGTCTCCAGACAGGACAGTTAGTGAGATTTGCAAGCCCAGGATAGTCATGAGTGCTACATATAGTGTGACATGAACCCAAGATCCTGGTTGAAGCCATCCTCGAGTGCAGAACTTGGCTATCAGTTTCTGCTCAGTGACTCTGTGTTGTGTGTTGTGATGGTCACTTTCGAGAACACTTACCCAAAGATTTGAGGCTGAATGCCTGTGACCGCTGAAGTATTCAACACAGGTCATTGTCCGCAGCAAACTACCCAGCCTTCAGGAGAACAGTGACCACGACACCACACAACCCTGCCACAGCTATCTCTGCAAGAGGTGTGTGCCGGATCATCGACACAGATGCCATCATGTCACGTGAGAACACCGTCCACCAGCTACACAGTACATTCTCTTGCGACTCGGTCAATGTTGTTTACCTGATACGCTGCAGGAAAGGATGTCTTGAGGTGTGGTACATTGGGGAGACCATGCAGACGCTATGCCAACGGATGAATGAACATCGCTCGACAATCACCAGGCAAGAGTGTTCTCTTCCTGTTGGTGAACACTTCAGCGGTCACAGGCATTTAGCCTCTGATCTTTGGGTAAGCGTTCTCCAAAGCAGTCTTCACAACAACGCAGAATCGCTGATAGCCAAGTTCCCCACACACGAGGACGGTCTCAACCGGGATCTTGGGTTCATGTCACACTATCTGGAACCCCCACGACTTGCCTGGGCTTGCAAAATCTCACTAACTGTCCTGGTTTGAGACAACTTATACCCCTTTAACCTGTGCTTAACCCTCTCTCCACTTGCATTGTATGTACCTGTAAAGACTTGATTACCTGTAAAGACTCACGTTCCAACCATTATCTTGTAAATTGAGTCTGTGCCTCTGTGTCCCCTGTTTGTGAACCCAACTTCACTCACCTGAAGAAGAAGCAGAGCTCCGAAAGTTTGTGCTACCAATTTAACCTGGTGTTGTGAGCCTTCTTACTGTGCCTATCCCAGCGCCGGCATCTCCACATCATTGTAACTACCTAAATGATATCAATTGAATGGTTTCCACATGCATTTTGCTATGTTGTTCCCTGCGTGTTGTAAATACATTTAACGTGCATTTAAATAGCGCCTTTCACACTCTGAGGAGGTTCTATTTGCTTTATTAAATATCAAATGCTTTTTGAAGTGTTTCTGAGTTGTCCATTCCAGAGATGTGGACGGACAATCCAGGCTGACACTTCAGTGTAGTACGAAAAGGGTGCCATCCTGTTGGAGGTGCCATCTTTTAAATGAACATTAAACCAAGACTCTGTGTGTTGTCTCAGGTGGATTTACATAGAAACATAGAAATTAGAAGCAGGAGGAGGCCATTTGGCCCTTCCAGCCTGCTCTGCCATTCGTTATGATCATGGCTGATTGTCATGGTCAATATCCTGATTTCCACCCCCCACCCCCATGTCCCTTTAGACTCTCATGGCACAGTGGTTAGCATCGCTGCCTCACAGTGCCAGGAACACGGGTTCAATTCCTCGGGTGACTGTGCAGAGTCTGCGCATTCTCCCCGTGTCTGCGGGGGTTTCCTCCGAGCGCTCCTGTTTCCTCCCACAGTCCAAAAATGTGCGGGTTAGGTTTGATTGGCCATGCTAAAGTGAGCCTTTGTGTTGAAATTTGTTTAATTTCGGGGAATTAGGGTGGCACAGTGGTTAGCACTGCTGCCTCACAGCACCAGGACCTGGGTTCAATTCCTAGCTTGGGTCACGGTCTGTGTGGAGTTTGCACGTTCTCCCTGTCTCTGCGTGGGTTTCCTCCCACAGCCCGAAAGATATGCCGGTTAGGTGCATTGGCCGTGCTAAATTCTCCCTCGGTGTACCCAAACAGGCACCTGAGTGTGGTGACTAGGGGATTTTCACAGTAACTTCATTGCGGTGTTAATTCAAGCCTACTTAACTTGAACTTAAAGACTCAAGGGGCCAAGTGACCTCTTCCTGCACTGTAGGGATGCTATGATTCGATGAGCGGGAGGATTTTCTCCTGTGTCCTTGCCACTATTTATCCTTCATCCCACTTGGCTAAAACATAAAAACATAAGAAATAGGAGCAGGAGTAGGCCACCTAGCCCTTCGAGCCTGCCCCGCCATTCAATAAGATCATGGCTGATCTGTCGTGGCTCAGTTCCACTTTCCCGCCCTCTCCCCATAACCCTTAATCCCCTCTCTTATCAAAAACCCATCAACCCGCGTCTTAAAAATATTTAGCGAGGCAGCCTCCACCACTTCAACGGGCAGAGAATTCCAGAGATTCACCACCCTTTGAGTGAAGAAGTTCCTCCTCAACTCCGTTCTAAACTGCCCCCCCTTTATCTTGAGGCTGTGCCCCCTAGTCCTACTGTCTTTTTTGAGCGGGAAGAGTCTCTCCACCTCTATCCTATCCATCCCATTCATCATCTTATACGTCTCAATGAGATCTCCCCTCATTCTTCTAAACTCTAACGAGTACAAGCCTAGTTTATTCAGCCTCTCCTCATAGCTCAACCCCCTCAACTCCGGCATCAGCCTAGTAAACCTCCTCTGCACTCCCTCCAAGGCCAAAATATCTTTGCGCAGGTGTGGCGCCCAAAACTGCACACAGTACTCCAGCTGCAGCCTCACCAATGCCCTATACAGCTGCAGCAAGACCTCCCTACTTTTATATTCAATCCCCCTCGCTATGAAGGCCAGCATCCCATTCGCCTTCCTGACCACCTGCTGCACCTGCAAGCTGGGTTTTTACGACTCATGCACAAGGACCCCGAGGTCCCTCTGCACCGTCGCCTGCTGCAGTTTTTCGCCACGTAAGTAATAGTCCTTCCTACCATTATTCTTACCAAAGTGGACTACCTCACACTTGCCAACATTAAATTCCATTTGCCATTTCCTGGCCCATTCGCCCAGCCTATCTAGATCCTTCTGCAGGCTCTCCACACCCTCTGCACAATTTGCCGTTCCCCCAATCTTGGTGTCATCAGCAAATTTCGACACCCTACACTCGGTTCCCTCCTCCAGATCATCTATATAAATGGTAAAAAGCTGAGGCCCCAGCACCGACCCCTGGGGCACTCCACTAGTCACCATCCGCCAATCCGAATAGCACCCGTTGACCCCCACTCTCTGCCTCCTATTTGACAACCAATCCTCTATCCACGCTAACACCCTACCCCCAACTCCATGTCCCTCGACCTTCTGCAATAACCTCTTGTGAGGAACACATCAGCTGATCATTTATCGCAGTTGTGGGAGCTTGCTGTGCACAAGATGGTTGCCTCTTTTCCTACCCTGCACCGGGTGGCTGCATTCATCGAGTACGTTGATGTGTTCTGAGGTGCAGAAAGGCTGTATATAAACAGAAGTTAAAGCTCTCTATCTGCTGATGTTTACGGTCAGGTTTCTGGGCCGTGTGGTCAATGGAAAAGTCTGGTAATCAAACCCTCTGCAAGTAAACAGGCCGGTGACCTGAGGTCAGTGTCTTCCCACAGGAACCAGGACTCGGCACTCCACCAGAGACAGATTCTGATAGCACGTGTGTGCCCTAAACTCCACGGGACTCTGTGCTCTCCAGTGGAGGGAGCAGCTGTGTTCCAATGTACACATCCCCACCCAATCCCTGTAATCAGCCCTCTGAGATAACAGCACTGCTCCACTTCTCACCCAGCTCCTCGCCCATTTCCCTCATGGCTGTAACTGCGACTTCAGCCCTACATTTCCTCCCCATCCTCCCCCCTCTCTCGCTCTGCTCCCTCGGTCTCCTCCCCGTCCTTCTCTCCCTCGCTCTGCCCCCCCGACCCCCTTGTTCCCGCCCTGCTCCCCTGTCCCTCTCCCCCCTCCCTCGCTCTGCTCCCCCGTCCTGCTCTTCCTTGCTCTCGCTCTCCTCCCCTCGTCCCACTCTCCCTCTCCTCCCCCTGTCCTGCTCTTGCTCTCCCTTCCTGCCCTCCCTTGCTCTCACTCTCCTCCCCCCAGTCCCGCTCTCGCTCTCCTCCCCCAGTCCCGCTCTCCTCTTCGAGGCACAATTTAAAACTGTCCCTGATTCGTCTATTTTAATATCTCCTTGTATGTCTTGTTGTCAAACTTCATCTTGCTCCCCTCTTGTGGAGTGTGCTGGAAGGCTTATACAATGTTTTGAGGTGCTATCTATATAAGCACAAGTTATTGTTGTTCTTGTACTGCAGAAAGACTTGCATTTGAGGGCAGCAGAGTGGTTAGCACTGCTGCCTCACAGCACCAGGGACCCAGGTTCAATTCCCGCCTTGGGTCACTGTCTGTGTGGAATCTGCACGTTCTTCTCGTGTCTGCTTGGGTTTCCCGCGGGTGCTCCGGTTTCCTCCCATTGTCCAAAGATGTGCGGGTTAGGTGGATTGGACGTAGCGGATTTCCCCCTAGTGTCGGGGGGATTAGGAGAGTAAATATTAGGAGTTGCAGAAATAGAGCTTGGGTGGGATTGTGGTCGGTATAGACTTGATGGGCCGAATGGCCTCCTTCTGCACCGTAGACTCTATGATTCTGTAGCTTTTTTTTAGTTTAGAACCAGTGATTCTTTTACTTATTCTTCATTTCTCTCAATTTTATCTTCCCCATCCATCACCCATTTTACTTTCTTCTCCCCCTTCTTCTCTGCTCACTCCTCCTTCTCTTTTCTATCTTCATTTTTTTTCTCCCCTATTTGACGTCCCTTCTCCCTATCCTCTCTTCCCATCTCATCCCCCCCTCTCATCTCTATCCCCTTCCCACAGCACATGTTACTCTTCACTATTTCACTGCTAGATAGTCTTGATAATGGATAGTGACAATGGTGGACTATTTGACTGTAGAAGGCATCACAGTCTGTACAGATGCGGTCCTTACCAGATGTCTATCAAGACACAGTTTATAGAACAAGTTAGTATGTTTAGACCAGGAATCCTGACTGTATCTCCACTGATGTTAATTCAGGTTCCTCACACTGTCACTTAGGGTGCTGGGGGGAGAGGAGTTACTGAGTGACAGTGTGAGGAACCTGGATTAACATCAGTAGAGATACAGTCAGTAACACAGGGTGCTGGGGGGAGAGGGGTTACTGAGTGACAGTGTGAGGAACCTGGATTAACATCAGTAGAGATACAGTCAGTAACACAGGGTGCTGGGGGAGAGGGTTACTGAGTGACAGTGTGAGGGAGCTGGATTAACATCAGTAGAGATACAGTCAGTAACACAGGGTGCTGGGGGAGAGGGGTTACTGAGTGACAGTGTGAGGGAGCTGGATTAACATCAGTAGAGATACAGTCAGTAACACAGGGTGCTGGGGGAGAGGGGTTACTGTGTGACAGTGTGAGGAACCTGGATTAACATCAGTAGAGATACAGTCAGTAACACAGGGTGCTGGGAGAGAGGGGTTACTGTGTGACAGTGTGAGGGAACTGGATTAACATCAGTAGAGATACAGTCAGTAACACAGGGTGCTGGGAGAGAGGGGTTACTGTGTGACAGTGTGAGGAACCTGGATTAACATCAGTAGAGATACAGTCAGTAACACAGGGTGCTGGGAGAGAGGGGTTACTGTGTGACAGTGTGAGGAACCTGGATTAACATCAGTAGAGATACAGTCAGTAACACAGGGTGCTGGGAGAGAGGGGTTACTGTGTGACAGTGTGAGGAACCTGGATTAACATCAGTAGAGATACAGTCAGTAATACAGGGTGCTGGGAGAGAGGGGTTACTGTGTGACAGTGTGAGGAACCTGGATTAACATCAGTAGAGATACAGTCAGTAACACAGGGTGCCGGGGGAGAGGGGTTACTGTGTGACAGTGTGAGGAACCTGGATTAACATCAGTAGCGATGCAGTCAGTAACACAGGGTGCTGGGGGAGAGGGGTTACTGTGTGACAGTGTGAGGAACCTGGATTAACATCAGTAGAGATACAGTCAGTAACACAGGGTGCTGGGAGAGAGGGGTTACTGTGTGACAGTGTGAGGAACCTGGATTAACATCAGTAGAGATACAGTCAGTAACACAGGGTGCTGGGGGAGAGGGGTTACTGTGTGACAGTGTGAGGAACCTGGATTAACATCAGTAGAGATACAGTCAGTAACACAGGGTGCTGGGGGAGAAGAGTTACTGTGTTACTGACTGTATCTCTACTGATGTTAATCCAGTTCCCTCGCACTGTCACTCAGTAACCTCTCTCCCAGCACCCTGTGTTACTGACTGTATCTCTACTGAAATTACTTCAATGCTAGTGAACACATACGGGTCCTGGTTTAAAGTGACCAGCTCCAATGTCATTAAGTTTAAAGTTTATATATTAGTGTCACAAGAACGCTTACATTAACACTGCATTGAAGTTACTGTGAAAATTTCCTAGTCGCCACACTCTGGCACCTGTTCAGGTACACTGAGGGAGAATTTAGTGTGGCCAATGCATCTGACCAGCACATCTTTCAGACTGTGGGAGGAAACCGGGGCACCTGGAGGAAACCCACGCAGACACGGGGAGAACATGCAGACTCTGCACAGACAGTGACCTGAGCCAGGGTCCCTAGTGATGTGAGGCAGCAATGCTAACCATTGTGTCTATGACCCTCAGGACAGCAGTGCCCCCTGCTGGATTAATTGTTGTAAAGTGACACACGTTATTATTTTAATTAGAACAGGAAGTCTCTGCAGCAGATTAATCAGCAGGTAAAAGAAACAAGTTTCTGCTGACAGTCCCTGTTCATTACAGACCCTGGATTTTGTATTTTTGGATTCTTTATAAACCGTGGTGGCGAGCAGCAGCTTTTGAACAGGTCCTGGGGGATTTAGATTACACAAACGCTGCAGAAACAGAGGGGCAAACAATTGCCAGGGTAATAGCAGCTATTAGTTTGACAGCTGAAGTGCTACGATTAAAAACTTCAAAAGAAAACCCTGAAACCTGAGGATGCTAAAGCAGGAATATTGCGCTTTTAGCTTTGATCTTTGAAATGAATTTCCATTCACCCTTTCCAATCCCAGGAAGCCCTAAAACTTCCCAGCCAATTATAGAATCCCTACAGTGCAGAAGGAAGCCATTTGGCCCATTGAGTCTGCTCCGACTACAAAACAACCCAGGCCCTATTCCCACAACCCCACATATTTACCCTGCTAATCCCCCTGACGCAAAGGGGCAATTTAGCATGGCCAGTCATCCTAACCTGCACATCTTTGCTTGTGACGCATTCCTGTTGTGATGTAGGAAACATGTTGGCATGGTAAGATCCCACAAACAGCAGCATGATAACGCTCAGATATTGACCTGTTTCTGCGCTGATATTTGCTCAGGGATCTATATTCTCCACAACACTCCGGTGGTCTTTGAAATGACTTTCGGTGGTGTTTCCATCGCCTCACTGTCAACATCCTTGGCGTGACCATTGACCAGAAACTCAACTGGACTCACCACATAAACACAGTGGCTACAAGAGCAGATCAGAGGTTAGGAATACTGCAGCGAGTAACTCACCTCCTGACTGCCCTCCCAGAGCCTTTCCAGCAACTGCAAGGCACATTAGGAGTGTGATGGAATACTCCCCACCTGCCTGGGTGGGTGCAGCTCCAACAACACTCAAGAAGCTTGACACAATCCAGGACAAAGCAGCCTGCTTGATTGGCACCATATCTACAAACATTCGCCTCCTCCACCACCGATACTCAGTAGCAGCAGTGTGCACTACCTACAAGATGCACTGCAGCAATTCACCAAAGATCCTTAGACAGAACCTTACAAACCCACAAACCCTTCCATCTCAAAGGACAAGGGGCAGCAGATACTTGGGAACACCATCACCTGCAAGTTCCCCTCTGAGTCACTCAGCATCCTGATTTGGAAATATATCGGCCATTCCTTCACTGTCATGGGGTCAAAATCCTGGAACTTGTTCTCTAACAGCACTGTGGGTGTACCTACACCACAGGGATTGCAGCGGTTGAAGAAGGTGGCTCACCACCACCATCTCAAGGGGAATAAGTGATGGGCAGCCAACTATGCCCATGCCCCAAGAGTGAATAAAACAAAATGATGTTGAGATAGTTTACGTCCGCATGAGGCAAAGCCTCAGCTTAACAGCTGATCCAGTAGCTGAGGATTATTCTTCCTGTCCGCACTCTCCCTGGGAAATGTGCTCCATCCCATCTGTTAATCCACCAGAGGCCTGCAGCCATCCCTCTTCCCTCCCCCTGATAGGCATCGAGGGCATGTGTGCAGAATGGTTTGGGCACTGACTTGTTCTCCACCTCTTTCCTGGACTTCACCACAGTGCACCATACGTAATGAGCTGAAAAGCGAGGATGATTGAAGTGAAGGAGAGAATGGTGCGGCCATGGGGGGAGGGGCCTCTGGCGGCACAGCCGCAGAGGGGAGGGGCCTCTGGCGGTGCGGCCGTGATGGGGGAGGGGCCTCTGGCGGTGCTCCAGGTGTTGCTGCAACTCCCTGGGTAGCATCCATTGACCCAGAAGGTTTTGGGTTCCAGCTCCACTCGAAAGGACCTGAGCCCAGAATCCAGGCTGACTCCCCCAGTGTGGTATTGAGGGAGTGCCGCTCTATCAGAGGCACCATCTTTTCATAGCATCCCTACAGTGCAGAAGGAGGCCATTCAGCCCATCAACTCTGCACCAACTCTCCGAAAGAGCTTTTTAGCCAGGCACTATTCCTGAACACCCATGCATTTACCCCACTAATCCCCCTAACCTACACAGCACAAGACACTGAGGACCAATTTAACATGGTTAATCCACCTAACCTACACGTCTTAGTGTTTCCTCAGGAGGAACTCTTCAAAATGCAGCTAATGAAAATACAGCAAAACTTACTCCAACTTATAAACCAAAGAAAGGGTTTAATAAAGAAATATCATTACTCCAAACATGGGGCCTTGCCCTGGGCCACTCCAAGCTCTCCACAATTCTTATTTATAGTGATTCAGCTGACTATTACATCACTCTGTAATTGGTTCCATGTTTTACTGGGTCAGCTGACCCTTACATCTTGTTCCCATTACATCCAATACAAAGTTGTCACCGGTTACATTCTAACACTTAGGACACAAAGAGACAATTTATCATGACCTAACCTACACACGTCTTTCTGAGTGTGGGAGGAAACCGGGGCACTCGAAGGAAATCCACGCAGACACGGAGAGAAGATGCAAACTCCAGGCAGACAATTGCCTAAGGTTGGGATTGGATCCGGGTCCCGAGCACTGTGTGGCAGCAGTGCCTACCACTGTGCTGCCCTACTTATGGATGAGATATTAAACAAAGAAGGTCTGTCTGAGAACCATTTAGTCTGAGCAATGGTGTCCTGGGCAACATTTATGCTTTAAAAAAAAATGATGAAATAAATTATTTGCTCATTATTCTATTACTCTTATTGCTGTGCACAAATTAGTTGCTATGTAGGGCTCACAATTGACCCTTGAGGGACGATGCGTGACAGATTCAGCCCATAAGGCCCTAATTTCTTGTATCCCTAGGCATAACCCTGCCCTTTCTTGGGTATCAACCCTTTTAGTGACTTTACAATTGGTTTTAATGCCCCCCCCCCCCCCAACACTCTTCAAGGTCTGATGTTGCCGAGGGCGACCACCATATAGGATGTGACATAGGGAGTTGAAAGGTCACAGCATGTCTAACCCTGGCTCAACACAATGAGATTTGGATTAGTGCCTTCCAGCAGGAAGGGACATGAAGGAGGTTTAACGCTCAGAAGGTTTTCTTTGTGACATGAGCAAGCAACAGGATTGAAGAAAGCATTCAGACTACGCCAGATTTTGGCTATTTTAACTAAAAGGAACATTTTGGACCTGGTGATCTGTGAGTGTACCAAACAGATTGATCTACAGGGCTATGAGGAAAGAGAGGAGAGTGGGACTGAAAGGTAGCTCTTTCAAAATGCTGGCGCGGGCATGATGGATCGAATGGCCACTGCCTGCTCTGTATAACTCTGAGACTGATGCAGGGATAGGTGTACCAACCTGGGCTCTTGGAGTGGGCCAGGTTTTTTTTTAATAAATTTACTGCTGGAGAGGCCAATATTTATTACCCATGGCTTGATGTTTGGAGAAGGGGCAGCATGGTGGCATAGTGGTTAGCACTGCTGCCTCATAGTACCAGGGAACCGAGTTCGATTCCAGCCTCAGGTGACTGTGCAGAGCTTGCCCATGCTCCCCGTGTCTGTGTGGGTTTCCTCCAGATTCCTCCCACAGTCCCAAGTCACGCGGGACTGGCCATGTTAAATTGCCCCTTGGTGTCCAGGGATGTGCAGGTTACGCTAAATTGGTCCTTAGTGTCTTGAGATATGTAGGTTAGGGGGATTAGTGGGGTAAATACATGGTAGTTTTGGGAATAGGGCCTGGCTAAGATGCACTTTCGGAGAGTCGGTTGCGTAGGTTGGAGGGATTAGTGGGGTAAAGATGTGGGGTAACGGGGTTAGGGCCTCAGTGGATCGATGCAGACTCGATGGGCTGAATGGCCTCCTTCTGCACTGTTGGGATTCTGTGATTCTATATCTTACCTTGGCTTGGCCGGCTGCACTCTAGCCTCTCAGTCAGGAAGTTGTGGGTTCAAACCGCATTCTGGAGCCCTTGAGAATAAAACAGTGCCCAACACTTCAGTGCCTTGAGTCACACACCGCTGAATGTAGCTGCTGCTCTGGAAGCAACTTCCATTCGGCTTTGCAATGTCAACTGTCATGCTGTAGTTGCAACTTCTCACCAGCGTGTGTCACCGTAGAGTGAGTACCTGAAGTCTCGCTGACGTAGAATCCATATTGTGTTGGAGGAAACCAGTCAGGGGGATCAGGAGGGTAAATATGTGGGGGTTACGGGAATAGAAAGTACCTAGGTGGGATTATTGCCAGTGCAGGCTCGATGGGCCAAATGGACTCCCTCTGTACTGTAGATTCTCTGAAGGTGGAGCTGGAGTTCCCCCTTGACGGTTCTATTTCAAAATTGGGAAGCTTGTGCTCCAATCCCTGCGACGTCTTGCCCCTCCCTATCCCTGAACTCCTTCAGCCTGACACTCCTCCAGGATTTCTGCATCTTGATCGATACAGGGAATAACATGGAAGAAAATGAGGGCTATGATTAGCTGAATGAAAGCAATGTGATGCCTCAAATGTATTTATTGTAGGAATGTGACAAATCTTGAGGACTTGCAAGGTGTAATTCTAAAACCTGTGTCTTCTGCTTCCCCCAGTGAGGACTTAGTTAACTCCATGCTGGAATGCCGGAAGGTTCACTGTGCTCTGCGAAAGAGGCCCCAGCTGTGGAAGGTCGGTGCCTGTCTTAATTTAATATCATTACGGTTGTGAAGTTGAGTTTGTGAAATGTGTTCCTTTTTTAAAAGCTGGTTGTGTTCAGTGCTTGCTTGTTTAGGATGCAGAGGTACACAGGGTACACAGATTGGAATATTTGTAACCAGGACCAAACATCAGTGGGGGTCAATGGGTGCTATTCGGATTGGCAGTTGGTGACTAGTGGAGTGCCTCAGGGGTCGGTGCTGGGGCCTCAGCTATTTACCATTTATATAGATGATCTGGAGGAGGGAACCAAGTGTATGGTGTCGAAATTTGCTGATGACACCAAGATTGGAGGAACGGTAAATTGTGCGGAGGGTGTGGAGAGTCTGCAGAAGGATCTAGATAGGCTGGGCGAATGGGCCAGGAACTGGCAAATGGAATTTAATGTTGGCAAGTGTGAGGTGGTCCACTTTGGTAGGAATAATGGTAGGAAGGATTATTATTTACGTGGAGAAAAACTGCAGCAGGCGATGGTGCAGAGGGACCTCGGGGTCCTTGTGCATGAGTCACAAAAACCCAGCTTGCAGGTGCAGCAGGTGGTCAGGAAGGCGAATGGGATGCTGGCCTTCATAGCGAGGGGGATTGAATATAAAAGTAGGGAGGTCTTGCTGCAGCTGTATAGGGCATTGGTGAGGCCGCAGCTGGAGTACTGTGTGCAGTTTTGGTCGCTGTACTTACGCAAGAATATTTTGGCCTTGGAGGGAGTGCAGAGGAGGTTTACTAGGCTGATGCCGGAGTTGAGGGGGTTGAACTATGAGGAGAGGCTGAATAAACTAGGCTTGTACTCGTTAGAGTTTAGAAGAATGAGGGGAGATCTCATTGAGACGTATAAGATGATGAATGGGATGGATAGGATAGAGGTGGAAAGACTCTTCCCGCTCAGAAAGGACAGTAGGACTAGGGGGCACAGCCTCAAGATAAAGGGGGGGGCGGTTTAGAACGGAGTTGAGGAAGAACTTCTTCGCTCAAAGGGTGGTGAATCTCTGGAATTCTCTGCCCGTTGAAGTGGTGGAGGCTACCTCGCTAAATATTTTTAAGACGCGGGTTGATGGGTTTTTGATAAGCGAGGGGATTAAGGGTTATGGGGAGAGGGCGGGAATGTGGAACTGAGCCACGACAGATCAGCCATGATCTTATTGAATGGTGGGGCAGGCTCGAAGGGCCAGATGGCCTACTCCTGCTCCTATTTCTTATGTTCTTATCAGGGTTGCCTTGGCAACAGGCTTTGCAGGCTTTTGAATGTTGACAGTCCATCAGTTTAATGAAGACACTCAGCCATCAGGAACCTATCAAATTTGAATTTACTGTTGTTGACAACATTGGACCAATCCTAGAATGGGAAAATCAATAGGCATCAGGGTTATAAAGAAACTCACCTACCTGTCCGCAGTTATGTTCAATTGAAGAGCTGCCATTTCTAAACACCTAGACAGAGCTCGAGCAGCTCCCTGCCAGCTTAGAATAACTCTTAAGAGAACTCTCCATCTATCTAACAAAGGGTACCAAAATCAGAAAGAGTTTATAGAGTCATAGACATTTACAGCATGGAAGCAGGCCCTTCGGCCCAACTTGTCCGCGTCGCCCTTTCTTTTAAACCCCTGAGCTAATCCCAATTGCCCACATTTGGCCCATGTTCCTCTATACCCATCTTACCCATGTAACCATCTAAATGCTTTTTAAAAGACAAAATTGTAACACAATGGTTAGCACTGCTGCCTCACAGCGCCAGGGACCTGGGTTCGATTCCCGGCTTGGGTCACTGTCTATCTGGAATTTGCAAGCTCTCCCCTGTGTCCGTGTGGGTTTCCTCCAGGTGCTCCAGTTTCCTCCTACAGTCCAAAGATGTGCGGATTTGGTGGATTGGCTGTGCTGAATTCTCCTTTGCAGTCAGGGGAACTAGCTAGGGTAAATGCACGGGGCTATGGGGATAGGGCCTGGGTGGGATTATGGTCGGCACAGACTCGATGGGCCGAATGGCCTCCTTCTGCACTGTAGACCTCTGCCACATAGAAGGACAAGGACTGCAGATGTGTGGGAATGTTACGGCCATTCTGATATGAAAATATATCACAGCTCCTTCATCATTGACTCCACATGGAGTGAGTTCTGGGTTGCGAGCTGCATGAGGGAGGGACCCTTGAAGGGGGTGCTGTATGCAAGGAGGGGTTTCTGGATCAGGCACTCCATGTGGGATGGAGTTCCCATGTGGGCTTCTCCGCCCAGTAAGGAACCATCTGCATCCAGCTTGTTACTTGCCTTGAAAACCTTGTCTTTTTTACAAACCTTTCAACTTACTATAAAGTGGCTCGGTCAAGATGAACTCTATCCAGGACAAAGCCGAACGTCACCCCTTTCAACCTTTCTTAGAGTAGAGCCATAGGATCCCTAACAGTGCAGAAGGCAACCATTCGGCCCATCGAGTCTGCGCCAACAACAATCCCACCCAAGCCCTATTCCCATAACACCATGCATTTACCCTGCTAGTCCCCCTGACACTGAGAGGCAATTTAGCATGGCCAGTCCACCTAACATATACAGCTTTGGACCGTGGAGGAAACCGGAGCACCCGGAGGAAACCCACGCAAACATGGGGAGAATGTGCAGTCTCTACACAGACAGCGACCCGAGGCTGGAATCGAACCTGGGTCCCTGGCGCTGTGAGACAGCAGTGCTAACCCCCCCCGTGCCACCCATTATGTTAAAACTACGTGCTGATGGTCACTTGATATACTTTTGATTGAATTTTATCTGCTAGGGAAGTTGTGCAGTTATCTGGGTGGCTGATATTTGGGAAACTGGGTCTTGGTGGAACCTCCACCCTTCAGGGTGAGGGAACGGTGCAGAGTGCTTCGTAACCCCGGGCAGTCACTGCCAGGCTAAACTCATTCACTGCTCAATGGGCTCGAGTTCACAACCGTTCTGACAGTGACTGTTTAACAATCAGTCCAGTTAAACAGGAGCCATTACAATTCATTGATATTGAACGTACAGCACAGACAAGGGCCATTCGACCCGACTGATTCAAACTGGGTTTGCCCGGGCCCCCGATCGCTTTATCAATGTGTGCTTCTATTCCCTCCTCCCTCTGTTAGTGTATCCGGTCTGCCTGCCACCTGCAGGAGGCTTGAATGAGATTCTGGGACTACAAATCCACACGTCGAGGTTAATAATCCAGAGAATGAGAGTCCGGATCCCACAGAGAGACGTTGATTATTGAATTCTCAGTAAAAGTGACCGTGAAGGTACTGATTCTCATGGAAAGCCCACCCGGCCTATTCAACCGGGGGGGGTGGGGGAAAATGCTGCCCTTGCAGCAATGCTCACACCGGAATGATATCTATGAAAGAAAATCTCATGATTTTTCTCTTTGCCTGCTTCTCTTTCTCTCTTTTTCTCTCTGTGTCCTCTCTCCACTCTCTCTCCCCTACCCCTCGCCTTCTGGCCCCCACCCTCACCACCCCCTTGCCCCCTGTCCCCTCTGGATGACTCTCTCTCTAATGGGAGGCATGGTGGGTTAGCACTGCTGTCTCACAGCGCCAGGGACCCAGGTTCGATTCCGGCCTTGGGTCGCTGTCCGTGCAGAGACTGCACATTCTCCCCGTGTCTGCGTGGGTTTCCTCCGGTTCCCTCCACAGTCCAAAGATGTACATGCTAGGTGGATTGGCCACGCTAAATTGCCTCTGTGTCAGAGGGACTAGCAGGGTAAATGCATGGCGTTATGGGAATAGGGCTTGGGTGGGATTGTTGTTGGCGCAGACTCGATGGGCCGAATGGTTGCCTTCTGCACTGTTAGGGATCCTATGGCTCTACTCTAAGAAAGGTTGAAAGGGGTGATGTTCGGCTTTGTCCTGGATAGAGTTCATCTTGACCGAGCCCCTTTATAGTAAGTTGAAAGGTTTGTAAAAAAGACAAGGTTTTCAAGGCAAGTAACAAGCTGGATGCAGATGGTTCCTTACTGGGCGGAGAAGCCCACATGGGAACTCCATCCCACATGGAGTGCCTGATCCAGAAACCCCTCCTTGCATACAGCACCCCCTTCAAGGATCCCTCCCACATGCAGCTCGCAACCCAGAACTCACTCCATGTGGAGTCAATGATGAAGGAGCTGTGATATATTTTCATATCAGAATGGCCGTGACATTCCCACACATCTGCAGTCCTTGTCCTTCTATGTGGCAGAGGTCTACAGTGCAGAAGGAGGCCATTCGGCCCATCGAGTCTGTGCCGACCACAATCCCACCCAGGCCTATCCCCATAGCCCCATGCATTTATCCTAGCTAGTTCCCCTGACTGCAAGGGAGAATTCAGCACAGCCAATCCACCAAATCCGCACATCTTTGGACTGTAGGAGGAAACTGGAGTACCTGGAGGAAACCCACACGGACACAGGGGAGAACTTGCAAATTCCAGATAGACAGTGACCCAAGCCGGGAATCGAACCCAGGTCCCTGGCGCTGTGAGGCAGCAGTGCTAACCATTGTGTTACAATTTTGTCTTTTTAAAAAGCATTTAGATGGTCTCTTCCTACCTCTCTCTCTTCCTCTCTCCCTACCTCGCTTTCTCTCTCTCCCCCTCTCCCTACCTCTCTCTCTTTTTATCACTTTTTCTCTCCCTGCCCCTCTCCCTCTCCCTGCCCCTCTCCCTCTCCCTGCCCCTCTCCCTCTCCCTTGCCCCTCTCCCTCTCCCTCTCCCTTGCCCCTCTCCCTTGCCCCTCTCCCTCTCCCTTGCCCCTCTCCCTCTCCCTTGCCCCTCTCCCTGCCCCTCTCCCTCTCCCTTGCCCCTCTCCCTCTCCCTTGCCCCTCTCCCTCTCCCTTGCCCCTCTCCCTCTCCCTTGCCCCTCTCCCTCTCCCTTGCCCCTCTCCCTCTCCCTTGCCCCCCTCCCTCTGCTGCTGTCCTTCACACAGACAAATGCCCTCACACTGAGTGTATAATGCATTGAGACAGGGACTGGGAGTGGTGTGTCTATGTGTGTGTGTGTGTGTGTGGTGAATGTTTTGGTTCAGAGGCGGCCAAGACAGAAAGCAGTGTCACACCGTGCACCCTCACGATCTCTGAAAACTTGCTGTGATTGGAGCTGGCACATTCCGTTCCAAGACTCAGTCCCACGAGTTCCAGTGGCTCTGAGATTGTCCCGTTGTAGGAGATGTCCTTCAGTGAGATACATGACTGGGTGATAGCTATAATGTGAATCAGAGAGCTTTGCACTGAGCACTCACTGTCTGTCTCAGCCGCTGAGGTTATTTGACCTTAGTTTAATTCTTTCTCAGCCTCGTCCCAACCTCCTCCTCTCCTTCAGGTATTGACCTTGGTTGCCACAGGTAACGACTATCACTGATCACATCGCCAGACTAATATCCATAAGGGATGGTGACGTGCATCATCAGGCTATTTCATAGAATCCTCACAATGCAGAGGGAGGCCATTTGGCCCATCGAGTCTGCACTGACCACAATCCACCCAGGCCCGATCCCCATAACCCCACACATTTATCCCACTAATCCCCTGACACTGAGGGGCAAATTTACCATGACCCATCAACCTAACCCGCACATCTTCGGACTGTGGGAGGAAACCAGAGCACCTGGAGGAAACCCACACAGACATGGATTCTCCACACAGATAGTTACCCCGGGGTCAGAATTGAACCCAGCACCCTGGCGTTGTGAGGCAGCAGTGCTAACCGCTGTGCCACCATGCTGCTCTAACTGTGCGATGCCTTGTAACCAATCCCAAATGTGTCCTCAGTTAATAGCCCCCCTCCCCCACTATTTAGTATCCCAAGATGTGTAGTTTGGGTGAAATATCCACAGTAAATGTATGGGATTATGGGGACAGGGTGGAGGATAGGATCTGGGCAAGCTACTCTGATGCAAGTCAGTTCAGTCCTGATGGGCCGAATGGCTTACTTTTGCAACGTGAGGATTCTATGAACTTTGATAAGCTGTTGAAGTTCACTCCATTCTTCTATTGCTGTCCAAAGTAACCGAGCAAGCTACTCTCAAACTGCACTTGAGGTTCAAGCAGGACGCTCCTTCACCATCTTACACTATACTGGTTCCACATTAGTGGTCACCCTGATAGGACAGAGAGGAGCAGCATTTTCTCTCTGAGGGCTCTGCCGTTTTGGGACTGTCACAGCACCTGAGACCCAGGTTCAATCCTGGCCCTGGGTCACTCTGTGCGGAGTCTGCATGTGTATACATGAATATCCTTTGGGTGCTCCGGTTTCCTCCCACACTCCAATGACTTGCGAGTTAGGTTGATGGGCCGTGATAAATTGTCCCTTCGTGTTGGGGATTAGCAGAGTATATAAGGGGGGTGGGGGTGGCATGGGTGGGATTATTGTTGGTGCAGGCTCAATGAGCTGACTGGCCTCCTTTTGTACTGTAGGGATTCTATGATTCTGAGGTAGAGCAGGTTCGAGGGGCTGAATGGCCCACTCCTGCTCCTATCTCTTATTATCATTCAGGGGCAGCTAGATGTTGTTTCAAAAAAAAAGCCTGGGGCTTTTTTATCTTAAATGCTTAATTCCAATATGATGAATTGCTGAGCCCACCCTCTAGGGGGTTGGAGAGGTTTAGTTAGGTTTAATGTCAGGAGTTTGAGAGCCTTGGTGACAGATGGAACCGCTCTGATGGAGAGAGTCCCCTTCCGTTAACAATACCAATCCGGTTGAGACTGACCAACTGGAATAGGCATTCCAGAAAGCTGGAAAGTGACCCTTTCATCCCTCTCTGTAACTCCATTTACTGCAACAAGCTAAAAAAACAAAATACATTCCCCAGACTTCAGGAAATAGCTTATAATTAGAATTGCTCAGGGATTGGAGGAGAAGCTCTTTCAGCTTTGTGGCGGCACAGCGGTTAGCACTGCTGCCTCACGGCTCCAGGGATCTGAGTTCGATTCCCAGCTTGGGTCGCTGTCTGTTTGGAGTTTGCACCTTCTCCCCATGTCTGCGTGGGTTTCCTCCCAGAGTCCAAAGATGCGCGGGTTAGTTGGATTGGCCATGCTAAAATTGACCCTTAATGTCAGGGGGACTAGCTGGGGTAAATGCATGGGGTTATGTGGCTAGGGCCTGGATGGGATTGCGGTCAGTGTAGACTCGATGGGCCAAATAGCCTCCTTCTGCACTATGATCTATGATCTTCAAGTCTATCACTCGGACAGGTCTCGGAGCTTAAAAGGAGAAAAAGGAGGCAATTATTTTTTGCAAAGTCAGGATGGTGCCAGTGGGATCTTGTTGTGCATAAATTGGCACCTGCATTTTGCTCCATTAAAACCACGTCCTAAAAGTATTTAATTGGTTGTAAGGCATCCTGGGATGTCTTGAGGTTGCGCAAGGCGTCACAGCAATGCAAACCTTCCTTTGGTATTCTAAGGAAAGCAAGGAAATAAGTGAGGTTATGGAGATAGGGCCTGAGTGGGATTGTGGTCGGTGCAGACTTGATGGGCTGGATGGCCTCCTTCTGCACTGTGGGGATTCTATAGGAAGATTTGTATTTATATAGCACTGTTTCTGGCCTCAGGGCTTTGTAGTTACTGTTGCGAGGGAGGGAATGCCTTAACCAATTTGACCACAGCAAGCTCCCACAAAACCAATGAGCTGATAACCTTGGTGATTTTCATAGAGGGGTGAATCTTGACCCAAGACACTGGGGATAATTCCTCCTCTCTTCATTGAACTAGCACCTCAGGATCTTACACATCCGCCCGAGAGGGCCGACAGGTTTGATGTCTCATTGGAGATGTCGGCACCTCAGACAGTGCTGCACCGCCTCAGTACTGCACTGGAGTGTCAGCCTGGATTTGGTTTGTATGTTGTGTACTCAAGTCTTTGGAATGGAGTTTGAATCCACGACCTTTTGGCTGGGGGCAGGGGGTGGGCGAGAGTGCCACCAACTGTGCCACGGCTGAGGTGTTTTTCTGCCGTCAAGGTGCTATATAAATGCAGGTAGTTCCATACAGTGGAAGTCCAGGGTGATATGAAGACAGGGTGTCAGACACAGTGATGTCTGTTCCATAAGCTCCCTAATGACTGATAATATACCCCTCAGTGTGGCACTAAGGCAGAATGGCTGGCAGGCCCTCGGTACCTTGCCTGATCTATGCTGGGTTATTTGCCAAAGTTGACAATGAGTGTGGGTGTTATAATTGGGTGTAACAAACAGTGAGACCCTCCCCAGTATCAGGCAGGGTGTTACTCTTGAACACAGTGTGGTGAACCCTGCTACAAAGTGCTATATGTGCAACCACATGATAGAACCTCCACCCTGACCCTATTTAACTGGTCCTTTCACCTTCGTAGAATCACTGGAAGAGGTCTTGTGATGCAGTGGCTTGTGCCCTTACCTCTGGATCAGAAGCTCTGGGTTCCAGTCCAACACTCAGCTGATCAAGGAGCGGTGCTCCAAAAGCTAGTAGCGTCTACTACCAAATAAACCTGTTGGATTTTAACCTGGTGTTGAGACTTCTTACTGTGTTTTCCAGTCTAACACCAGGGCTTGTTTGCCACAGCAGGGGGCCATTCAGCCCATTGAACCTGCATTGACTCGCCAACAGAGCTTTGCACCCAGGCCCTATCCTTATCACCCCATAAAGTCATAGAGATTTACGGCATGGGAACTGGCTCTTTGACCCAACTTGTCCATGTCGCCCTTTTGGGATGAAGCAGGTCCCATTTACCCCGAAAGCTAGTGGCGTTTACTACCAAATAAACCTGTTGGACTTTAACCTGGTGTTGAGACTTCTTACTGTGTTTACCCCAGTCCAACACCGGCATCTCCCACGTCATGACTACTGATGCTGTGAAGCGGCACTGTGCCACCGTACCTTCTCCCCCTCCCTCTCTGGTTGGTTGCAGCGACTTCCTTATTACTACCCCAACCGAGACCACCCACTGAATATGGGACCACCCTGGTCAAATGGCTCAGTCAGACTTTGATTAACATTGCCCGGCCAACTACTGTTAAAGAAAGGGTACCTTCTCCTCCCTCCAGAACACCCGATTCAAACCTTACCCTGTGGACTTTACAGCATCTCCCATGTTGGAGCTTGAGGTTGAGGAGAAAATCCTCGACTTTCTTCCAGTCCAGTGAAAATATAATTAGCCAAAGCTTCGCTCAATTGTGTCATCTATTGGGAGTTGTATAAGGAACACCGCCCTTTCCTCCTGATACTGGGTGCACGAGGAGTAGGAGTTCGTCTGTCAGCAGAGCTCGGTACAGGAGGCGGAGGAAACAATAGGCCTCGAGGAACACAAATATCTCGTCGTCATGGTGACTGAGGAGGAGATAGTTCAGTCCAGGATAGTCCGTGCCTTGTGGTGACTTGCAAAGCACGCGATTGGTCCACTCTTGTAAGTGGAGAGTGTGCCAAGGAGGTTTATCGGGACTGTTAACTCTCTCCGGCCCTGAGATGAGTTTCTCCTTTTCTCCTGTTTGAATGAGTGCAATATGACGTTAGCAACGGATGTGGATAGGCTCCACGCACGACTCTCCAATACCTCCATGGTGCCTGGGCCTTCAGTTGTCGATGGACAATATAAATGGGGATTCGACTCTCTAGCAAATCCAGGTGTAACGTGGCAGTCGGTGAGTAAAGTAGACTGAAGGCCACAGCGTGAAGGCCGTGCAGGGCTCAGTAAGTAATATGGGGGATGTGAAACAATGGAAACTTTAATTTCACTTGCAACTGGTCAATCTAATGTTGCACAGTTTGTGCTCTCTGGGGAAGGGGTTAAGTGGAGCTTCTCTGCACTGACAGACAAGAGTAGGAGAAGTAAGTACAGTGGGAGTGAAGTATTGTCTTCCCTATCCGGCAATGGTAAATGACCATTGGATTTGATTGATTTGTTTTATTGGTCTCATTAGTATCACCAGGAGGTCTTGTGGTGCAGCGGGTAGTGGGCCCCTACCCCTCGATCAGAAGCTGTGGGTTCGAGTCCAATACTCGGGTTTGTTGGCCATGAAAGGAGAGTTCATAATGCGGTTTAACAGGCGTCCCAAGGAAGGAGAAGCACCCTAAGGGGAGGATGAGGCAACCATGGCTGACGAGGGAAGTCAAGGACAGCATAAAAGCAAAAGAGAAAGCATACAATGTGGCGAAGATTAGTAGGAAGCCAAAGGATTGGGAAGCCTTTAAAGACCAACAGAGGACAACTAAAAAAGAAATAAGGCAGGAGAAGCTGAAATTTGAGGGTAAGCTAGTTAGGAAGATAAATGAAGATTGCAAGAGGTTTTTTTTAGATATATAAAGGGTAAGAGAGAGGCAAGAGTGGACTCTAGACTGCTAGAAAATGAGGCTGGAGAAGTAGTAGTGGAGAACAAAGAAATGACGGAGGAACTGAATGGGTTCTTTGTGTCAGTCTTCACAATAGAAAACACCAGAGATGTATCAAAAATTCAAGAGCATCAGAGGTCAGAGGTGAGGATGGTGGCCCATTACAAAGGAGAAGGGAAGCTGAAAGGTGGATAAATCACCCGCACCGTTTGGACTACACCCCAAAGTTCTAAAAGAGATACTGAGCAAATTGTGGAGGCGTTGGTGGTAATCTTTCAGGAATCACTGGAGGCAGGGAGGATCCAAGAGGACTGCAAAGTAGCTATTGTAACATTGCTATTTAAGGAGAGAGAGACAAAAGGTGGGAATCTACAGGTCGTCTAGTCTAACCTTTGTTAGTGGTAAGACTTTGGAATCTGTTGTTAAGGATGAGATTTCGGAATACTTGGAAGTGTGGGGTAAATTAGAGCAAAGCCAGCATGGTTTCATCAAAGGGATGTCATGCCTGTTGGAATTGTTTGAGGAGGTAATGAGCAGCTTAGACAAAGGAGAGCCAGTGGATGTTATCCACCTGGATTTCCAGAGGGCCTTTGACAAGGTGCCACACAGGGGGCTGTTGAACTAGACAAGAGTCTATGGTGTTAGAGGCAAGATACTAGCATGGAAAGAAGATTGGCTGACTGGCAGAAGGCAGAGAGTAGGGATAAAAAGGCCTTTTCAGGATGGCAGCCAGCGACTTGTGGAGTTCTACAGGCGTCAGTGTTGGGACCACAACTTTTCACTTCATACATCAATGATCCAGATGAAGGGAACTGAGGGCATTGTGGCTAAGTTTGCAGATAATGCAAAGATATGCAAAGGGACAGGTAGTGTTGAGGAAATGGGGAGGCTGCAGAAGGCTTTGGACAGGTTAGTAGAGTGGGCAAAGCAGTGGCAGGTGGAATACAATGTGGAAAAGTGTGAGATTATGCACTATGATAGGAAGAATAGAGGCAAAACTATTTTCTAAGTGAGGAGAGAATTCAGAAATTGGAAGCACAAAGGGCCTTGGGAGTCCTAGTTCAGAATTCTCTCAAGGCTAACGTACAAGTTCAGTCGGCAGTTAGGAAGGCAAATGCAATGTTCCATTTTGAGAGGCCGAGGATCCAAGAGCAGGGATGTACTGCTGAGGCTGTGTAAGGTTCTGGTCAGACCACATTTGGAGTATTGTGAGCAGTTTTGGGCCCTGTATCTAAGAAGGGGTGTGCTGGCCTTGGAGAGGGTCCAGAGGAGGTTCATGAGAATGATCCCGGGAACGAAAACCTTGATGTATGAGGAGCGTTTGAGGACTTTAGGTCTGTGCTCGATGGAGTTTAGAAAGATGAAAGGGGATTTCACTGACACTTACAGAATACTGAAAAGGCCTGGATAGAGTGCATGTGGAGAAGATGCTTCCATTAGTAGGAGAGACTAGGATCTGAGGGCACAGCCTCAGAGTAAAGGGATGACCCTTTAGAACTGAGTTAAGGAGGAATTTCTTCAGCCAGAGGGTGGTGAATCTGTGGAATTCGTTGCCGCAGAAGGCCCTGGAGGTCAGGTCATTGAGTGCATTAAAACAGAGATAGATAAGTTCTTGATTTGGTAAGGGGATCAGAAATTACGTGGAAACGGCAGGAGAACAGGGTTGAGAAACTTATCAGCTATGATTGAATAATGGAGCAGACCTGATGAGCCGAATGGCCCAATTCTGCTCCTATATCTTATGGTCTTATAATTAGCTCAGGAATTCTTCCACAATGTGTCTTTCCTAATTGTCCAAAGCACCTTCAAGCAATGAAATATTTCTGAAGTGCAGGTAACCAGGAAAAGTGGCAGACACTGTATACACAGTGAGGTCTCCCAAATCGGAGAATGTGATTGAATAATCAAGCTGCTTTTGGTGGGGTTGGTTAGTAGATAGGGTGGGATTGATTTTGGAGATGGTTGGTAAATGGGGGAAGTTGTTGGGACATGTGGGGCTGACTTGGGGAAGTATCTAGGTCATGGGGGGGGGGTGATGTTGCTGGGGTATGGGGTGGGGGGTGGCTGATTGGAGGGGGTTGTTGTTCAGAAATGGGGTGGGAGCTGATGGGGGGGGGGTTGCTGGGGCATGGGGTGGGTGGGTGATTGGAGGAGAGCTGGGGCATGGGGTTGGGGGGGGTGCGTGGTAGCTGGGACATGAGAGAAAGGAGTGCTGTGACCTGATGAAGGTGGATATTGACGATCAGCAGTGTTGTAACCAGCGGGTCTTACTCCAGTTGTGTGTGCAGTCCTGCAGATGAATTCCTCCTCCCTGTGCTCTAGCAAGTAGCGCCAGAGGGAAGGTTGCATCTTGTAATGGTCAATAATTTGCCCTGTTGCTATAATTAAGATGGTAAATCTGCTTTGATAGTTTGTGGGTCAACTTCCACCCGAGTATGTGGAAGAGTTGTCCGCTGTCTGAAATCCACAATCGTCCAGCACGAGGGTGGTTAAGATTTGGGTACTTTTGTCTCTGGACAGCTGAAGCCACGTGCAACCAGTGAACTGCATGTTATCGGACTTAACCCTTTCAGTACCAAGCACCCGATGGCGTGTTTAACTGTCATAATCCACAGTACCAGGTTTAACCCTCTCAGGACCAGGTTTGCAGTACTAGCTATGTGTTTAACCCTTTCATGACCTGAGATGGCAGAGCATTTAACTCCTAGTCCTATGTTTAACTATTTCATGTATACGGCCCCTATTGAGGTTGTGTATTTAACTCAGTCCTGTGTCACCTTGGGAACGTGAATGAAGAACCCTTGCAGAGCAGAAGGAGGCCATTCGGCCCATTGGGCCTGCACTGACCACAATCCCACCCAGGCCCTATTCCTGCAACCCCACACATATACCCTAGCTAGATCCCCATGGCGCTAAGGGGCAATTTATCACGGCCAATCAACCTAACTCGCACCTCTTTGGACTGTGGGAGGAAACCGGAGCCCTCGGAGGAAATCCACGCAGACACAGGAGGAACGTGCAAACTCCACACAGACAGTGACCCATAGCGGGAATTGAACCTGGGTCCCTGGTGAGGCAGCAGTGCTAACCACTGCACCACCATGCAGGACTATTCAGGATTAGACCTGTGCGACTGCAACATGTTTAATCTTCCTGTTTGGATAGTGTCCTGACAACTAACCCCCTCAAAGCCCAGTTCATGTTGCGGTGATTAATTTAACAGCAACAACAACTTGCATTTATATAGAGCCTTCGACATAGTAAGAAATCTCAAGGTATTTCACAAGAGCCTTATCAACCAACGAAGGACAATGAATCAGGTTACATGGGAGTAGAACAAGTGAGTAAATTCTTGCTCAAAGAGGTCATTTTTAAGGAGCCTCCTGAGGTAGCAGTACGTTAAGGAGAGGTACTCGGAATTGGGAAGATGACAGAACTTCAGGCCTGGGCAGTTGAAGGCATGGCTGCTGCTATAGGAGCAAAGCAAATTGGGATGTACAAGAGAGGGCAGAGTTGAAGAAGCTTCAAGGTCTGTAGGGCTGGAGGCCTATTGGGTTTATAACATGTAAGCACCGCCATGTTCAATCCTCTCACTTTCAAGTACACAGTGGGGAACCACGTTTGGACCTCTCGGTACCCAGCCTGTGCCCCAGTACCCAAAGGTGTGCTGGTGAGCCATTTGCAATAGCCATGTTGCTCTCCACCATTTGCAATAGCCATGTTGCTCTCCACCATTAGGGACGGCATGATGGCATAGAGATTAGCACTGCTACCTCCCAGGTACCACAGGCCTCCATCAGTTTTGAATAAACGCATTCAGAAAGTTAAAACAATTTGCAATATCCATCTTAGGCTGTAACATTCAGGGTAAGTATGAAGTACATGTGAATTAACAAGCGAGCTGTGGTCAGACGCACCACACAGTGGCTGACAGATGAGACCAAAATAGATGCCGTGGATTTTTCAATAGCCCACCCCATCTCGTGAGCCAACCAATCTCACTGAAACTTCGCCTTGCTCACCAAGGCCAAACACTGGCCCTACACAAAATCATCAAACTCCTAATGTGGGGCCATTTCTCAGGACAGGCAGCTTGAGGCTCAGTTGGGAACTCTGGTTCCCACTTCAAACTATGGGTAAGTATTTCAATTTCTTCAGAAGCCTGAGAAAGTTGTAGTCTGTTAAGTTTTTTTTTATTGTGGACAAGCTATAAATCAGTAAGCAAACCGAGATAAATTCAACATTAATTTACAAATATAACCAGTGGCAGAGAATTTCTGATTTATTTTAGCACAGTTGGTACGCTGCCAATTTATATAATACTTGTTTCTACTTCTGTCTGTAAATGGAATGGAAGGCCAGCCCGTTGTCCCTGATAGCATCTTCCGATTTGTCCCTCCTTATTGCTATAACCTTCTCCAGCCCTACGATTGCCTAAGATCTCAGTGCTCCTCCAATTCTTGGACACAGTGGTTAGCACTGCTGCCTCACAGCGTTGGTTCTGGGTTCCATCCCGGCTTGGGTCACTATCTGTGTGGAGTCTGCACATTCTCCCCGTGTCTGGGTTTCCTCCCACAGCCTGAAAGACGCGCTGGTTAGCTGCATTGGTCACGCTAAGTTCTCCCTCCGTGTACCCAAACAGGCACCGAGTGTGGCGACTAGGGGGTCGATCTTATGTCAGGACACAAGTTGGTTCATCAACCACGTTCAATTATTTTGTCAGCTTTGGCAACTTCACGTCTTTAATCTCAATTTTTTGCCTCTTCTCCACCTTTTAACATCCTTAATATCCAGTTACGGGCTGGCACAGTAGTCAGCACTGCTGCCTCACAGCACCAGGGACCTGGGTTCAATTCCGGGCTTGGGTCACAGCCTGTGAGGAGTTTGCACATTCTCCCCATGTCTGCATGGGTTTCCTCCGGCTGCTCTAACTTCTTCCCAGTGTCCAAAAGATGTGCTGGTTAGCTGCATTGGCCATGCTAAATTCTCCTTCAGTGTACCCAAACAGGCACTGGAGTATGGCGACTAGGGGGTTTTTCACAGTAGCTTCATTGCAATGTTAATGTAAGTCTACTCGTGACACTAAATCAATAAACTTTATACATCTGGTGTCCCTTACCCTACTGGTGGTGCTTGTACCTTCGGCAGTCTAGGTCCCCATGTCAGAGATTCCTCCTAAATCTCTTCTTATAGAAGCTCTACAGTGCAGAAAGAGGCCATTTAGCCCGAGTCTACACCGGGAACAATCCCATCCAGGCCCTATCCCCGGAATCTCACATATTTACCCCACTAACCCCTCTAACCTACACATCCCGGGAAACTAAGCGGCAATTTAACTTGGCTAATCAACCTAACCTGCACATCTTTGGAACGTGAGAGGAAACCGGACCTCCCGGAGGAACCCACGCAGACACGGGGAGAATGTGCAAACTCCACACAGGCAGTGACCCGAGCTGGGAATTGAACCCAGGTCCCTGCACTGTGAGGCAGCAGTGCTAATCACTGTGCCACATTGCCGATCTGTGTCAAATCTATCTTTTTGTCTGAGCTTTGTCCGAACGTCCCTTTTTGCTCAAGATCAACCTTTGTCCGATAATGCCCCGCGAAGCATCTTTGAATGTTTTGCTGCATTAAGTGTGCTATATAAATGCAAGCTGTTTTTACAATTGAACATTTACAGAAGAGTCCAATTTACTTATTAACCTATCTTGCTTTCAAGGTCAGTAAATCCCAGTGTGTAATTTGTTAAATGAATACTGCCAAGTGACTATTTTTTTAAAAAGGAAACTCCCCCATCGATTCTCATTGCGTCTGTCTCTCTCTCTCTCCCAAACATTCAGTCAGCTCCCTGGGTATAAACAAGGTCCCCTTCTGCCTTAGCCTATTAGTAACTTTCCACAGTCTGATCTGACGGGATTTCAGAGGGATGGATCAGAGTGTGTCTGAGGAGAAACTTTCCTTTCTCAAATGAAAAAAAAGTAGTGTCAACCATGTCTCTGCCTAATACTCTCGCCCCTCGTGGGTTCGTAGTCCACTCCAGATTCTGGAGTCCAAAAGCTCAGCTGACATTCCATAGCTGGAAGGGGGAGGGGTGGAGGCTGCCTCTCTGATGTGGGGTGGTATGGTGGCACAGAGGTTGGCACTGCTGCCTCACAGCGCCAGGGACCCAGGCTCAATTCCGGCCTTGGGTCACTGTCTCCGTGGAGTTTGTATGTTCTCCTCATGTCTGCGTGGATTTCCTCCAGATGCCCACAGTCCAAAGATGTGCAAGTTTAGTGGATTGGCCGTGCTAAATTGCCCCTTAGTGTTAGGTGAATTAGCAGGGTACATACATGGGGTTACGGCGATAGGGGCTGAGGGGGTTGTTGTCATTACAGGCTTGATGGGTCAAATGGCCTCCTCCTGCACTATAGGGATTCTATCAAACTTAGGCCTCTTATTTGCAAAAAAATTCTCTGGGATGTATTTGATCGAGTGCAGAGTGTGGCAAATATAATTCCTCAGCCAACATCACCACACAAGATTATCTGGTCATAGGCAGATTATTGTTTGAGGGAGCTGGACTGTAGAAGTTAGCTATTACGCACCTGACTACCTCGGCTCACGCAGACTGGGATATTGTGAAAGCAAAAGCTTTTTTTTAAACCATTATCAATTGATGTTTCACCAAGTTATGGCAGGGTTTGTGCAGTGTGAAATCAGAGTTGACGCATCCAGGCAGTAGGCCTCAGTCCAAAGGGGCAGACTCGGCAGGCTTTGACCCTGTCAACTGCCTGACCTTTGACACACCCCCCCCCCCCCCCACACACACGCTCAGTCACCCATTCACTGGGCAGAAGTGGCTGAGCTGGTTTTCCTTTTGAACGCAGAGCTTAATGGGGTCTCGGCGGTGAGGTTTGTTTACCCAGGCTGTGAGAGGAGCCTGCCCATCTGTTTCCTCCAGAGGCCCCACAGGTCAGGGCTGGCCTGACAAGGGCATGTGACCCCACGTTGTGTCAATCACAGGCTGCCGAACCGCTGGGCTCGTGCTCACTGCTGATAGACTGCCAGAAACACCCGCCACTCCCGAGGAAGTAATGCACTCTGCTCCTGAAGGAGCTTCCTCACAAACTCAAACACTCTCTTGTTTTTGATTCTTTCATGGGATGTGGGCATCGCTGGCAAGGCCAGTATTTGTTGCCCACCCCGACTTGCCCTTGAACTGAGTGACTTCATAGAGTCCCTACATTGCAGAAAGATGGTCATTTGGCTCATCAGGCCCGACCGACAAACAACCCCACCAGGCCCTATCCCTATAACCCCACGCATTTACCCTGCTAATCCCCCTTACACTAAGGGGCAATTTAGCATGGCCAATCCACCTAACTCGTGCCTCTTTGGACTGTGTGTGGAAACTGGAGCACCCGGAGGAAACCCACGCAGACATGGGTAGAACGTGCAAACTCCCCACAGACAGTGAGCTGAGACCGGAATGGAACCCAGGTCTCTGACGCTGTGAGGTAGCTACTGTGATTTCTAGCCCATTTCAAGGGACAGTTTAGAGGTGTCCAGATCACAACCTGTCCTGGTCCCCCCCCCCCCCCAACACTGATACTATAGTTAAGAAAGTCCACCAGTGTCTCAACTTTCTCAGGAGATTAGGGACATTTGCACGTCAAATACGACTCTCACCAATTTCTACAGATGCAGCGTAGAAAGCATTCTTTCTGGTTGTATCACAGCTTGGTACGGGCTCCTGCTCTGCCCAAGACTGCAAGGAACTACAAAGAGTCGTGAATGTAGCCCAGTCCATCACTCAAACCAGCCTCCCCTCTGTTGAAACTGTCTGCACTTCCTACTGCCTCAGAAAAGCAGCCAGCATAATCAAGGACTCTCTTCCACCTTCTTCCATCAGGAAAAAGATACAAAGTCTGAAGTCACAAACCAACTGACCAACTTCTTCCCTGCTGCTGTCAGACTTTTGAATAGACTCACCTTGCATTAAGTTGATCTTTCTCTACACCCTAGCCATAACTGTAACACTATATTCTGCACTGTCTCCTTTCATTCTCTATGAATGGTACGCTTTGTCTGTATAGCACGCAAGAAACTATACTTTTCACTGTATACTATTACATTTGACACTAATAAAGCAAATCAAAGGCAACCACATTACTGTGGCTTTGGAGTCACATATAGGCCAGACCAGCTGAGGAAGGCAAATTTCCTTCCCTAAAGGACATTATTGAACTGGGGGGGTGGGGGGAGGATGGATCTTGGGCAAGGGGTTTGGGAGGGGAAGGGTGGGCCCCGGTTTGACATCTTCCCTGACGGCTGGGGCCTTTGATAGTGCAGCACTCCATCAGCACTGCACAGGAGCGCCCTCCTGAATAAGGAGCTCAAACTGGGAATGTGTCAAAGCTCCTGCCTTTCAAAAGAAAAGCTCTGAATATTACTTGACAATCGAGCAGGATAATAGGGGCCAGGGGTCACAAGAAGTACTGATGAAGGAGAGACGGTTGGAGCAGGCATGAGGAGGAATCCTGTGCTGAGGGTGAGAAAGGTCTGAATTGGCTCCGCGTGGAATCCCTGCCGTGCAAAAGGTGGCCATTCGGCCCCTCGAGTCTGCACCTCCTGGGGGGGATTTCAGAGCTGTGAGGATTTCCATGCACAAACTAGGCTGAGATTGTGTTTGACTCTGGGTCAGTTTTCCAGTTAGTGAGTGGCACGGCAATGTGAAGGTAAATTTATGAGGAATATTTAGCCAAATGGGCACCATTTAAAACAAAGGCTCTCTGTCACCAGCATTCTAGCCAATCCTCTTTCAGGTTAATTGGGCATGCCTGACTCGCGTGCTGTACAGTCGAGGCTGTTTCTGTAAATGATAGACCCCCGGGAGAGGAAAGTAACTGAATGGGATGGGCATCGGGGGCTTTCGGAACACTAGCCTGGATTCTGACTCTAGCTGCGCCTGAACCCAGGCCCTCCTGACTGGGAGGTGAAGGTATTCCCTCCGAGCCACTGTGGAGCGAGCAGCGGCCACTCCGCTGCTGGACGTTTAGCTTTGGACAGCAGGCTGATGATCCAGATTTGGAGCCAATGTCAGCTGTGTCCCAGCGGGGAGCCCTCTCGCCCCAGGTCCGTGGTGCTGGGACACATCAGTGCTAAACCACTGTGCTACCATGCAGTCACCCAAGACTGGAATCGAACTTTGGTCCCTGGCGCTCTGAAGCAGCCATGCTAATCACTGTGCCACCCCTTTTAGAGAGCTTGCGGGACAGAAATTGGCATCTGCCTTTTCTGTGTCGCAGTAGTGATCCCAAGTGCTTTGGAACGTCCTGATGTTTTTGAGAGTCGTTACGTGCTCTTTATTCCTATATGATGTTTCTCTGCAGTGACCCACGATATCCCTAGTTCAGCTTCTAAGATGCATCATTTTAGTCTGGAACCTGATCCATGCTGGAGAGTTAACATTCCAAGATTAGGATGGCTGGGGGGGGGTGGAAGGGGTGGGCCAGGATGGGTGGGAGGGGGCAGTGCCTGTCGCTGTTCAGAGGGTCCCAGGGAGTGTTATATGATCGGCTGCTGGGTTTCTCTTTCCTGTTCAATGTCCGCCCCTCCTCCCCACCAGTGTATGAGTGATCCCCTCCACCTTGCACACTACAACCTCTGACAACAAACACCGAATCACCATCAATCGCTCCACAGTCAGGGTCAGGGAAAGATCTAAGACAAGTCGTAAACTGATCCAGCTGCCGTCTTGTGCAGTGGACAGCTAGTGAGGCACAGGTTTGGGTGGCTAACGCAGTGGATATGTGTTTTGACCTGTAGCTGAAGTCTTTCATGGATAGCCCCCCCCTTGTTTTAACGTTACCACAACTGTGACTATTGGAGAGTTGGGGGTTGGAAAAATATTGTAATATTTTTCGGGCTTTAGGTCTAACTGAGTGAAAACTCTGCCACTTAATTCCCCCAACGGAGCCTAATAGCCTGGTCACAATGTCATCACCAGGACTTGAAGTGTGTGTGTTTCAGTAAGCTCCTACCAGCAGGTATCCATGCGATCTGAAAGTAGATGGTGAAAATCAGAACGGGGGTGGCACAGTGGCTAGCACTGTCGTCTCACCGCGCCAGGGACCCGGGTTCGATTCTCAGCTTGGGGTGACTGAATGTGTGGAGTTTGCACATTCTCCCTGTGTCTGCGTGGGTTTCCTCTGGGTGCTCCAGTTTCCTCCCACAGTCCAAAGATGTGCGGGTTAGGTGGATTGGCCGTGTTAAATCGGCCCTTAGTGTCAGAGGGATTAGCAGGTCAAATATGTGTGGATACGGGGATAGGGCCTGGGTGGGATTGTTGTTGGTGCAGACTCAATAGGCTGAATGGCCTCCATCTGCACTGGAGGGATCCTATGAGAACCTGTCAGCTCCTGGGCCAGGGATGTGACTCCTACACTTTTAACAGCCCGCCACCTCAAGTTAAACTTGCCTTTTGTGTGGGTCTTATGGGTGTCTTATCTAGACAGAGAACGAAGTTTAGAAATAAAGCTGATCCAATAGGAAGGCCTTAATCAGCAAGGCAGAACGGTAGCACAGTGGTTAGCGCTGCTGCTTCACAGTGCCAGGAACCTGGGTTCAATTCCAGCCTTGGGTCACTGTCTGTATGGAGTTTGCACATTCTCCCCATGTCTGCGTGGGTTTCCGCCGGGTGCTCCGGTTTCCCCCCACAGTCCAAAGATGTCGAGGTTAGGTGGATTGGCCGTGCTAAATTACAGCTTAGTGTCCAAAGTTGTGTAGGTTAGGGAGGTTAGCCTGGTAAAATATGTGGGGTTATGGGGATTGGGTCTGGGTAAGATGTCGGAGAGTTGGTGCAGACTAGGTGGGCTGAATGGACATCTCTATACTGAAAGGGTTCTATCAACAGTATTGCCTGTATTAGTTCCAGTAAATGTCGGGGTTGTGTTCCTGTGGATGTAGTTGGTATGTGTGTCTCTCCCTTTCTCTTTTTCTTTCTCTCTCTCTCTCGCTTGGTGAGCTTATAGGTGACAGCTTCCATTTATATAGCATCTTTTAACACAGTCAGATCGCCCAAGGTGCTTTGGTGGAGTGCAGTCAGATAACAATTGATGCTAACAAGCCATATAAGGAGATCCTAGAACAGGTGATCAAATCCTAGATAACAGATGTATAAAGAAAGGCACGCATTTGTGTAGTGCCTTTCACAACCACTGGATGTCTCGAAACACTTCACAGCCAATGAACCACTTTTGAAGTGTAGCCAGTTGTAGTGTAGGGAATTCGGCAGCCAGATTGTGCACAGTAAGATCCCACAGCCAGCAATGTGGCAGTGACAAATGATCCATCTTTCTGCGATGTTGCTTGAAGGATACACATTGGCTTGGACACTGGGGATAATTCCCCTGTTATACTTTGGAATGTTGGGATAATCAAGTCCATCTGAGAAGGAAGCATCTCATCTGGAGATGGAAACTCTGACAGTGCAGCACTCCCTCAGTGCTGCGATGCAATGTCAAGCCTGCCCTTTTCTGCTGAAGTCTCGGAGTGATGTAGGTAGGTTATAGATTGGTAGGATGTAGACAGGGTATGTGAATGGGCAAAGATTAGGCAGATGGAATGTAATGTGAGCTGATGTGAACGTGTCCACTTGGCAAGGATAAGAGGAAAAAGTGTGTACTCAGGCAGCACAGTGGCTGGCACTGCTGCATCTCAGTGCCACAGTGACTAGCAGTGCTGCATCATAGTGCCAGGGACCCTGGTTCAATTCCCAGCTTGTGTCACTGCGCATCCTCCCCATGTCTATGTGGGTTTCCTCCAGGTGTTCTGGTTTCCTCTCTCAATTTGAAAGAAGTGTAGGTTAGCTGCATTGGCCATGCTAAATTCTCCCTCAGTGTACCCGAACAGGTGCTGAAGTGTCGTGACTAGGGGATTTTCACTTCATTGCAGTGTTAATGTAAGCCTACTTGTGACACCAATAAATAAACTTTAAAACTTTATTTAAATGGAGAGAGATTGCAGAACCAAGTACAGAGGGATCTGGGTGTCCTGATACATGAATCACACTGTGTTATTCTTGGAGGGTTGAAGGTTTGGAGAAGGTTACAGAGATGGTGAGGGGCGAGACCAAGGAGGGATTGAATTAGAGATTGAGAATTTTAAGACAAGTGAGAGTGTATCGACAGTCTTAGGGCAGGAGGTGTTGGGGAAGCGGGAGCTGGGATGTTGATGTGCCTGAAGTTTATGGAGGGAGAATTCACTTGCCAACACACTCTGTGCAGACAGCATCTCTTGAATTATCTGTTTTATTCAGGGGGCAGCCTCAGAGGAAATCTATGCCCATTTGCAAGCTTAGTCCCAGTGTTTAAATGGAGTGAGCCCGCTGTTAGAACTCACATAATCCCAGGAACTCTACACCTCACCTGCCATGGAATCTCCGTTGACTTCAGGCGGGAATTTCCAGCCTTGCCCAAGCGAGCCCGTAAAATCCCGCCCATTGCTTGTAAAGCATAATAATCCAGACTGGAGGTGGCTGTGGCCTACCCGATGAACCTTTCTGGTTTTATCGCAGCTTGGTGTGGCTCCTGCTTTGCCCAAGACCGCAAGAAACTACAAAACTTCATGAATGTAGCCCAGTCCATCACTCAAACCTCCCATCCATTGACTCCGCCTAGACTTCCCGCTGCCTCTGCAAAGCAGCCAGCATAATTAAGGACCCCACATACTCCAGACATTCTCTCTTCCACCTTCTTCCGTCAGGAAAAAGATACATACCAACTGACGCAAGAACAGCTTCTTCACTGCTGCTATCAGATTTTTGAATGGAACTACCTCTCGTTAAGTTGATCTTTCTCTACACCCTAGCTATGACTGTGACACTACATTCTGCGCTTTCTCATTTCCTTCTCTATGAACAGTATGCTTTGTCTGTATAGCACTCAAGGAACAATACTTTTCACTGTATCCCAATAGGCATTTGACAATAAATCAAATCAAATCATTCTGATCCAGCAAGCTTTGTATTCCAACATTGTCAAAGTTAATTTCATCATTTAAATATCCTGGCTCTGCTCCCTATTCAATTTGATTTCAGAAGTTAAGGAAAGGTCAGGATTAGTAGGATGGGGAGTGACCACAGCCCATCTGGTGATCGTTCCTGGTGGGGACCCCAGCTACCTAATGATCATTAAACTGGGAGATCTGTGTCATGGAATTCCTAACACATCAAGAGGCCAGTTGGCCCATTGAGTCGCAGCTACATTCCAAAAGATTATCTGACCCAAGACCCGCCTCGCCCTCCCTATCCCAGTAACCCCATGCATTTACCATGGCTATCCACCTAACCTACACCTCCTTAGACCTTAAAGGGCAACTGTGCTGTTGAGCTAAGAAAATAAATGCAAGTACAAAATGGAGAATCATCGAATACTTACAGTGCAGAAGAAGGTCTTTCAGCCCATCAAGCCTCCGCCAACCACCCAGGCCCTGTTTCCCCCACGGCCCCGTGTATTTATCCTACTGGTGTTCCTGCCATTAAGGGAGAAATTAGCATGGCCGATCCACCTAAGCCGCATATCTTTAAGACTATGGGAGGAAACTGGAGGAAACCCACACAGACACAGGGAGAATGTGCAAACTCCACACGGACAGTCCAAGCAGGATGCTGTCCTGTACCCAGCTCTCTGAGAGGACACTGCACTATTCTCTCTTCAATGTTTCCTGTCCTGATGTGCTAATGCATGTTTAGCTTACCAGGTGCTGTTTAACATGGTGCCTGGGCGGAGCACAGCTTGTGTCAGCTCTGATCACTGCACTGTTCATGAATTCAAAAGAAAACCCAACAGACCTGCATTAACATAGTGCCTTTCACCACCTCCCAAAGTGCTTTCAAACCAGTTACATATTTTTGAAGCTAAGTCACTATAACAATGCAGGAAATATCTCTGGATGTTTTTATTACATTAGAAATACTATCTAAATGCAAGTTGTTGTTAATTCTATGGTAAATATTTGCTACATGCAGGTGAAAAATTTCTTGCGTTACTCTGTGCCTAAGTCTTTCCTGTACATGTCCTGAGAGAGTGTGATGGGAACAGCTTTATTCTGTATCTAACCCACTGCTGTATCTGTCCTGGGAGTGTTTGATGTTAAGAAGTCATAAGAACATAAGAAATAGGAGCAGGAGTAGGCCATCTAGCCCTTCGAGCCTGCCCCGCCATTCAATAAGACCATGGCTGATCTGAAGTGGATCAGTTCCACATTCCCACTTTCTCCCATAACCCTTAATTCCCTATGAATCAGAACCTATCTACCCGTGACTTAAATATATTCAGCGAGGTGGCCTCCACCACTTCAACGGGCAGAGAATTCCACAGACTCACCACCCTTTGAGTGAAGAAGTTCCTCCTCAACTCCGATCTAAACTGTGCCCCCCCCCCCCCAACAGTCTCACAACACCAGGTTAAAGTCCAACAGGTTTATTTGGTAGCAAACGCCATTAGTTTTCGGAGCACTGCTCCTTCGTCAGGTGAATGGGAGATCTGGGACAGTGTAAAGGGAGATTTAGTCTATATCTAACCCTGTGCTGTACCTGTCCTGGGAGTGTTTGATGATGTAGAGATGCCGGCGTTGGACTGGGGTAAACACAGTAAGACGTCTCACAACACCAGGTTTAGAGTCCAACCAGTTTATTTGATAGTAATCCCACAAGCTTTCGGAAACGGTGTACCTTCGTCAGGTGTGTGGAAGGTTATGATCAGAGAAGGGCATATAAAGACACACACAGTTTACAGAATACTGATTAGAATGCAAATCGTTACAGCTAACCTGCTGTAAAAAGCATGACCGGGTATTCGGTCTCTGATCTTCAGGTAAGCGTTCTCCAAGGCGGCCTTCACGACACACGACAGCGCAGAGTCGCTGAGCAGAGACTGATAGCCAAGTTCCGCACACATGAGGACGGCCTCAACCGGGATCTGGGGTTCATGTCGCACTGTCTGTAACCCCCATGACTTGCCTGGGTTTGTAAAATCTCACTTACTGTACTGTCTGGAGACAATACACATCTCTTTAACCTGTGCTAATGCTATCTCCACTCACATTGTCTGCATCTTTAAGACTTGAATAGCAGGTTAGCTGTAAAGATTTGCATTCTAATCAGTATTCTGTAAACTGCGTGTGTCTTTATATGCCCTTCACTCCTGACGAAGGAACACCGTTTCCGAAAGCTTGTGAGATTACTATCAAATAAACTGGTTGGACTCTAACCTGGTGTTGTGAGACTTCATACAGTGTTTGATGAGAACAGTGTAGAGGAGATTTACTCTGTATCTAACCCCGTGCTGTACCTGTCCTGGGAGTGTTTGATGGGGACAGTGTAGAGGGAGCTTTACTCTGTATCTAACGCTGTGCTGTACCTGCCCTGGGAGTGTTTGATGGGGACAGTGTAGAGGGAGCTTTACTCTGTATCTAACCCTGTGCTGTACCTGTCCTGGGACTGTTTGATGGGGGACAGTGTACAGGAAGCTTTACTCTGTATCTAACCCCGTGCTGTACCTGTCCTGGGAGTGTTTGATGGGGGGACAGTGTAGAGGAAGCTTTACTCTGTATCTGACCCTGTGCTGTACCTGTCCTGGGAGTGTTTGATGGGGACAGCGTAGAGGAAGCTTTACCTGAGCCAATAAAGGAATTTTTGCAGCAGTCAGGGAACTGGGTGGTTGGGAGCAGGCATGCATGACAAGCTACCAGGATAAGGTGCAGCAAGAAAGGGAAGTGACTTCAGATCATGGCTGAGAGGCATGAACACACACCTGTCTTGCAAGGTTTTACATTTGACGTTGAGTGAATGGAAGTTTCTAGTTCCTATTTCTTTGGACCCATTTTTCATGGAGTGCAGTCAAGAGGGCTCCAGTCCAGGTTAATAATCAGCCAACCTCGTGCAGTCGAGTTTCGGCTGATGGCAGGTAGGGGGGGGGCACTCTGTTTCACCTCAGCGATCTGCAGCTATGCAGTTCTCTGTGGTAATTGAGGAAGTTTGCTCTGCAATGGGAGAGGCAAGGAGTGGAGGAAAGGTGTGTGCAGGGTGAAGGTTCCCTCTGTCTGACTGGACATGGTCTGTGGTAGGAGGAACTGTATCAGGTTAGATAGCAGACAGTATTGTTCGGGGAACTGAGTGTGGGTGGTAGCAAAAGGCAGAGGGAAAGAGTGGCACCTTTAGAATAAAGACCTTTCCTGAGAGTACAGAGGCCAGAATATGTCCTTTCTACAAAACAGACTGCAGCAACTATTGAAAGCTTCTTGAGCAACACCTCCCCCCGCCCCAAAATCTAAACCTCCACCAACTGAACAGATAAGTTTTAAGTTTATTTATTAGTCACAAATAGGCTTACATTAACACTGCAATGAAGTTACTGTGAAAATCCCCTAGTCACCACACACTGAGGGAGAATTTAGCATGGACAATGCACCTAACCAGCACGTTCTTTGGACTGTGGGAGGAAACCACAGCACCCAGAGGAAACCCACGCAGGCATGGGGAGAATGTGCAGACTCTACACAGGCAGTGATCCAAGCAGGGAATGGAACCCAGGTCCCTGGCACTGTAAGGCAGCAATGCTAGCCACTGTGCCATCGTGCTACCTAAGGCAAGACCAAAAGATCCACTTTCCTAATTGATAAGAGCCATCGCAGGCACGAAGGTTCAGCTAGCCTCCTGTGTGTATGACAATCCTAGCTCAGAGTATCTGACTTCCCTCAGTTGATTTAATTAACTTGAGAGAATCTTGTAGCACAGAGTGATCCCATTTGGCCCATCATTGCCACTACTAGCTCTTGGAACTTGCGATACAAGGCATTCCACTGCCTTGCTCTTTCCTCACAGCTCAGCCATCTCCTTCTCTTGGCGCATTTATCCAATTTTCATCTGAGCATTGCTATTAAATCTGCTTCCACTACCTTTTTAGCCAGGATATTCAAGATTAGGGCAGCTCGATACAAAAAGAATAAGATTCTCCATATCTCCCCTCTGGCTGTTTTACCAATTATGCCAGTGACCTTGGTAGCACAGTGGTTAGCACTGTTGCTTCACAGCTCCAGGGACCTGGGTTCAATTCCCAGCTTGGGTCACTGTCTGGGTGGAGTTTGCACATTTTCCTCATGTCTGCGTGGGTTTCCTCCGGGTGTTCCGGTTTCCTCCTGCAGTCCAAAGATGTGTAGGTTAGGTTGTTTGGCCATGCTAAACTTGCCCCTTAGTGTCCTGAGATGCGTAGGTTAGAGGGATTAGTGGGTAAAATATGTAGGGATATGGTGGGAGGTCCTGGGTGGGATTGCGGTCAGTGCAGACTCGATGGGCCGAATGGCCTCTTTCTGTATTGTAGGGTTTCTATGATTCACTGTATAGCCAATGAAGTACTTTTGAAATATTGCTGAAAAGTGACACACGTTGTCAAAGCTTTTCACCTGGCACTCATCAGGACAAATGTAAGAATATCAAATTTCATAACAGTTCATGCTACAGAAGGGAAAAAGGCTGATTGTTTGACAAGCTGAAGCTAATTAGCTGAAGCATTGCCCTGGAGAAAGTAATTGGGAACTATGGGATCCCCAAGCTCCCAGATAATTCAAAAAAGGCGCAAAGCTTGACCGTGTTATTTTTGTTTGTATCCCTGAATGTGAATGTATGTCACTTGCAGCAGTGTGTTACCAACGCGACTTGAGTACCTTAAATTGGTTGTTCATGTAGCTATCATAGAAATTATAGAAACCCTACAGTGCAGAAAGAGGCCATTTGGCCCATCAAGTCTGCAGTGATCACAATCCTACCCAGGCCCTATCGCCATATATTTCCAACTAATCCCTCTAACCTACACAACCCAGGACACTAAGGAGCAATTTAGCAATGGCCAGTTAACCTAATCCGCACATCTTTGGACTGTGGGAGGAAACCGGAACACCCGGAGGAAACCCACGCGGACACGGGGAGAATGTGCAAACTCCACACAGACAGTGACCCAAGCCGGGAATCGAAGCCAGGTCCCTGGAGCTGTGAAGCAGCAGTGCTAATCACTGTGCTACCGTGCCTTGCAGCTGCAGCATGCTCGGGATTATCCAGCAAGTGCTGCCAATTGCATCAGTCTTGATGCAGTGCCAGGAATGTAGGCTGCACGTCCTGAAGATTGACTGATTAAATCAGGCAACATGCTCCTTTTGTTGTCCGTGATATGCAGTGCAAACTAACAAATAAACTTTAAAGAAGCCAAGGCACACTTTGAATGGATGCAGAAGATCTTGCTGCGATATTTCTGTGGCAAACAAGCTTTCCCTCACTGTCATAGAATCGTCGAATCCCTACAGTGCAGAGGGAGGCCATTCAGCTCATCGAGTCTGCACAATCCCACCCAGGTCTATCCCCGTAACCCCATGCATTTACCCTGCTAAGTGAAGTGTTGTCTCTGTTACAGAAATGGAAGTCTCGCTTTCTGTCTACGCAAATGGGGAATGACCTGAAATATGTTGTGTGAAATAAAGAAGCAGCGAGCCAAAAAGATCCTGCACATTAGTAAAGGATTGTAAAATTCACGTTCTCTTGTTTCAAGCAACTTGACCTCTCCAGCTGACCTCGCCTGACTGCAAATTCCATTAACCCGGATGCCTTCACTTTTTAAATGTATTCTTTCACGGGATGTGGGTGTCGCTGGCTAGGCCAGCCGTTATTACGCATCCCTAATTGACCTTTAGAAAGTGGTGGTGAACCGTTGCCCTGACCCACTGCAGCCCATATGGTGTAACTATGACTGTAACACTATATTCTGCACCCTCTCCCTTCCATCTCCCCTATGTACTCTACAAATGGTATGCTTTGCCTGTACAGTGCAAAAAGAAACAATACTTTTCACTGTATCCCGATACATGTGACAATAATAAATCAGATCAAAATGTGAAGCAGGGCGTGACAGAGTGCTGTGCAATCTATCAGGGTGGTGTGACTGTCATGGTTGAGTAGCTGGCAGTGAGGTGTGTGTGTGAGGTTTGTAACTGTGCTAAATGTGGGGGGATGAGGTGAAGCAGATTATTAGATATACGTCCTGGTTGATGGAGATTGGTAGGTAATTGCCAGAGCGAGTGAGCAATGACTGAGGCTGATGGTGTGGTTTGTAGGATGTGACATTGGAAGATGCATTCGCTGACTTTGACTGCTCATGGCAGGTCTCTGGATTTCTTGCCACACTGTACCTGTGTCCTTAGGACTTGACTCCCAGCATTTACCTCAAGGGTTATCTTTCTCCTGACCTTTTTATTCGTGTGTCTGGACACACTGTAGTACCCTGGGGACATCACTCCTCCTTTGCACCTTCTCCAGCAAGGCCTGTGGTGCATAGTCTGTAAACTATGAAGTTCACGCTCTCCCATGTTGTACCATTCTTCACTGCTTCCCAGGTCAGATTCAGCTCACAAAGGACTGCTAGCACCCCCTCCATCCCAGCCACCAAGTAGTGCTAGCAAGTCTGGATTTTGAGCCCTGTTAGTGTTTCACAGTCAGAGACTCACAGAGCACAGAAAAGGCCCTTCGGCCCATCAGGTGTCCAGCCAGTTGACACTGCTGGCCAGAGGCAGCAATCATAAGCAGGCAGCATGAAAATGCATTCCTGCCAACATACACAGGAGAATTGTGAGTGGGCGGCACGGTGGCAGTGCTACCTCACAGCACCAGATTCGACTCCCAGCTTGGGTCACTGTCTGTGTGGAGTTTGCACATTCTCCCTGTGTCTGTGTGGGTTTCCTCCGGGTGCTCCGGTTTCCTCCCACAGTCCAGAGATGTGCGGGTTAGGTTGATTGGCCGTGCTAAATTGTCCCTATTGTCCAGAGGACCAGCTAGGGTAAATATGTGGGGTTACGGGAATAAGGTGGGGTTGTGTTTGGTGTAGACTCAATGGGCCAAATGGCCTGCTTTTGTACTGTAGGGATTCTATGATTTAAAGTGATTTACCAAAGAAGCAAACGTGATGTGAGAAAAAGCTTTCTCACCCAGCGAGTGGTTGGGGTGTGGAATGCTTTGCCTGGAAGTGTGGTGGAGGCAGGTTCAATCGAGGCATGCAAGAGGGTGCTAGATGGTTACTTACTTAGAAACAATGTGCAGGAAAAAGGCAGGGGAATGGTGCCAGGTCATGTGCTTGATTGGTGAGCTGGCATAAACATGATGGGCAGAATGGCCTCCTGTGCTGTAACGGTTCTGTGACCAGGTAACCTGGTGATGGGAAATTAGCAGTTAAACTCTGCCAGCTGAACTCCACTTCTCAGCTCTCTGGAGATCAGAAATTAAATGTTTGAGTATTTCCTGTTGTATCAGGAACTCCGAGCGTCCATCAAAAATAATTTGTTTTGTGATTATGGTCTGATGTCACTATCATAAAGAGCTCCTCTCTTTTATATCTACCTTCCAGTTGGTGTGCTGGAATCTCATGTTACATGCGTACATTTTTTTTACTCCTTCCTCCATCTCACCTTGTCCCAACTTGCAACCCTCTCCCGTTACCCTGCTCCCCTGAGCCCCCATCACCAGCGTGTGTTCTTCCTTGTTCCCTCCCCTGGTGCCGACGAGTCCTTATCCCTGGGGCCGATTTGTTCTCTCCACTTGATGTCGAGTGCTGTTTGACTGCGATAATGCTCAGATGTTGCTCTGATGGTTTCCTGATAGTGTAATTAAAGACTGGAGCCACGCTCTTTGATTCCGGGCCAGGGAAGCTGTCTCTTTAAACGATCGCACTTCTCAAGTTTCAGTCTGAACTACAGGCAGTCCATTCCCAGCTCCCTCCCCGCTCTTTCAGACAACCATAGAAGCCCGACAGTGCAGAAAGTTTGCACTGACTCTCCGAAATAGCATCCCAACCAGACCCAATCCCCTGCCCTATCCCAATAACTCTGCGTATTTACCCTGCTAATCGCCCTAACCTACACATCTTTGGACATGAAGGGGCAATTTAGCATGTCCAATCCACCTAACCTACACATCTTTGGACATTAAGGGGCAATTTAGCATGTCCAATCCACCTAACCTACACATCTTTGGACACTAAGGGACAATTTAGCATGTCCAATCCACCTAACCTACACATCTTTGGACATTAAGGGGCAATTTAGCATGGCCAATCCACCTAACCTACACATCTTTGGACATTAAGGGGCAATTTAGCATGGCCAATCTAACTAACCTACACATCTTTGGACACTAAGGGGCAATTTAGCATGGCCAATCCACCAAACCTGCACACCTTTGGTCTGTGGGAGGAAACCGGAGCACCCGGAGGAAGTTCACGGGGAGAAAGTGCAAACTCCACACCGACAGTCACCTGGTTTGGCTTGAGGATGGAGGGCAGTCTAGCTTTGTACAGCTCCAGGAAGAAACAGTTTCAGAGTTAAACCTGAGTCCCTGGCGCTGAGAAGCACGAGTGGTAGCCACTTGCTGGGGCATCGTTTAGAGCAATAAGGAGAGGAGGGGGGTGGGTGCACTTCCTTGATTTATGATGTTGAGGTATTTAAAATGATAAAGGAATTTGATAAGTTGCATATGGAGAAACCATTTCCTTTAGCGGATAAAACTAGTGGGGGGTGGGGAAACCTGATCTTGAAACAAAAGCTGGATTATTCAAGTGTGAAAGTAGGATGGCACAGTGGTTAGCGCTGCTGCCTCGCAGCGCCAGGGGCCTGGGTTCAATTCCAGCCTCAGGAGTTTGCACATTCTCCCCACGTCTGTGTGGGTTTCCTCCAGGTGCCCCAGTTTCCTCCCACAGTCCGAAAGATTAGGTTGATTGGCCATGATAAATTGACCCTTAATGTTAGGAGATCAGCAGGGTAAATATGTGGGGTTACGGGAATAGGACCTGGGTGGGATTGTGTTCAGTGCAGAGTCGATGGGCCTTCTGCACTGTAGGGATTCTGTGAAATGTGGGGAACATTTTTTTCATGCTGAAAGTGATGGAAAACTTAAACTCTTCCTTCTAAAATCCTACAGTTTATGGCCGTCAGTTTGTTTGTTGAAAACAGATTGGTGGATTTTTATTGCATGAGAGCAGCGAACTGGGTATGGAGCAAAGCTGGTGGATAGAGCTAAGGTGCAGGTCAACTCTGATCTGTCTGAATGACCAAGAGACCCTGAGACATTGAAAAATCTCCTCCTGTTCCGAGCCCAGCTAGTGCCTCCCCCAGATACAAACATGGCTCCACACACTAGGACTATTTGACTGTGTGGACATCACAGCCCGCACAGCTTGGTGCTGCGACTCACCAGCTGTGTGTCACCCCATGTGCGAACACCCATCAGCAAGGGTTCGCTGACTGGTTAATGATCAGGTTCTGAAACTTTGACTGTTCATGTTCCTTGGACTATTCATCCAGAAACTCAACAGATGGTATGGAGACACAATGGTCAGCACTGCTGCCTTACAGCGCTGGGGACTTGGGTTCAATACCCGGCCTGGGACACTCTCTGTGCAGAATTTGCACATTCTCACCGTGTCTGCGTGGGTTTCCTCTGGGTGCTCCAGTTTCTTCCCACAATCTGAGAGACGTGCTGGTTAGGTGCATTGGCCGTGCTAAATTCTCCCTCAGTGTACCCGAACAAGTGCCAGAGTGCGCTGACGAGGAAATTTTCACAGTAATTTCATTGCAGTGTTAATGTAAGCTTACTCGTGACACTAATAAACAAACTTAAACTAATGTTCTGGGTTCGAATCCTGCCATGGCAGATGGTGGAATTTGAATTCAATAAAAATGATCTGGAATTAAGGCTGTACTGATGGCCAGGAAACCATTGTCGATTGTTGGAAGAACCCATCTGGTTCACTAATGTCCTTTAGGGAAGGAAATCTGCCGTCCTTACCCGGTCTGGCCTACATGTGACTCCAGAGCCACAGCGATACGGTTGATTCTCAACTACCCTCTGAAATGGCAGCCAGCCACCCATTTCAAGGTTGACTAGGGATGGGCAATAAATGCCAGTGAATAATGCCACACAATGACTCTTTTCAAAAAAAAAGTCCCCATTTTGGCACCCATAGCCCAGCCGCCGGACGGAGATCAGATAACTCACTGAGCAGAAATTGAACTGGAGAAAGCCACACGGCCACAGGCCTTGGGGGAAGCAGGTACTCTGTAAGAACCACTCACATTGTCTGCATCTTTAAGACTTGAATAACAGATTGGCTGTGAAGACTCATATTCTAATCAGTATTCTGTAAACTGTGTGTGCTGTTATATGCTCTGTCTGAGACCAGAACTCTTCACTCACCTGACGAAGGGGCAAACCCCAAAAGCTTGTGGGTTTACTATCAAATAAGCTGGTTGGACTTTAACCTGATGTTGTGAGACTTCTTACTCAGAGACTTGCTTTTGGTGACGTCTGCCTTTCCCCTTTCAACAAGTCTTTCCAGAGAAGCATGGCTTTTATAGATGCCCCGACCTTCAATCCAGCTAATATACAGGTCTGCGATGAGCTGTGACCGGATTGGGACTTGGAATACGGGAATTCAGTCTGCGATGACCTGTGATCGGATTGGGGGTTGGAATATGGGAATTCAGTCTGCGATCCTGCTTTTGAAAATTGAAATTGTTCCTTCAAAGTGGGAAATTGATCAAACTGTCTTGACCTTGAGTGGCGGCTGTGTGAGTGTCAGCTGAACAGATATGATTTCTGTATAAATATTAGGAAGTATGCCCTTGTTCCTGATAGCTAAGCCACACCATTCAGGATCTAGCTGACTGATCTGACCCATCTGAAAGGTATAGAGTTCAATACATCCTGGACTCTGCCTCTCGGCGATTGAGCAAGACAGAAGCAGTTGGAGCTTTCCACTGGCTGTGTGGGCTGCCTATCCCATGGGTGAAGATGGATATACAGCCTCCCTTCCAGGCTCAATATCGTAGAATAGAATCAGAAGGAGGGCATACAGCCCATTGAGCCTGTACTGACCACAATCCCACCCAGGCCCTATTCCTGTAACAGCACACATTTACCTTGCTAGTTCCCCCGACACTAGGGTCAATTTAGCATGGCCAGTCAACCTAACCCGCACATCTTTGGTCTGTGGGAGCAGCCGGAAGAAACCCACGCAGACACAGGGAGAACGTGCAGACTCCACACAGTCAGTAGAGATTCATTGTCCAGATCCACAGGCCTGGGTCAAGCCTTTTCGAGGCACTTGGCAAAATCTCTCAAGGAGGATGTTGTTGAGTGATGGGAAGGGAATATACTCGAAAGCAAAAGGAAGATTTGCATTTACGTTGCGCCTTTCAGCTTATCAACTGTTGAAACCTTCACCCACACCTTTGTTACCTGCAGACTATTCCAATGCTCTCCTTGCCAGTCTCTTGCTCTGCCTTCTCCTGAAACATGAGTCCTTTTCAAACTGCCTGTACCCAACCTTGCACCAAGTCCCATTCCCCCGTCACCCCTGTGCTCACTGACCTGCTGAAAATTTGTTTTATCACATGTCTTTACTGTGCCAAAGGTGCTGTGTGTGTCCGTCTGCGTATATGTGTGTGTGTCCGTGTCCGTGTCTGTGTATGTGTTTGTGTGTGTGTCCGTGTGTGTGTCTGTGTATACGTGTGTGTGTGTCTGTGTATACGTGTGTGTGTGTCCGTGTGTATGCATGTCTACACGTGCATGTGTGTCCGCGTATGTGCCCAGAATTTTACCACCTCACCCGTAAGATCCCACCTGAGGTCAATGGAGAACACCGTTCTGTGAGCCTCGGGGCGGGCGTGCTGGCAACATTCCGGCCACTGAGTGAGTCGGGGGAAGTCCCCATCTCATCTCTTTGCTTCTTTTCCCATCAGCATTACTTGACAAGGTTTTGCACTCCTGACTCTCAGGAGTTTAGCTAAAAACCCATTTTGTGAGCTATTCGACCACAGGAGCTGTCGCACCTTGCCTTCACCCACTGCTCAACGAGGGCAGTGTTAATGCCTATGTATTTACCAACAGTGTGGAACAGTCTGAGAACAGTCTTGAGTTTTATACTCTCTACACGAGGTCCAAGGACACAGCCCTATTGTGTTCAGTTAACTGAGAACAGACACTGGTTTTACACTCTCTCACGCACTCTCTCTGTCACAAACATTCTCTCTCGCTCGCTGTCTCGCACACTCGCTCTCACTCACCCTCACGCACACCCCCTCACGTGCAGCCCCACCAAAAAAATGGGAAGGGGTTTGGGGTGCTGGGGGTGGGTCGGAGGTGGCGGGGGGGGAGGTGGGGAGGCAGGAGACGAGGTGCCAGGGGTGGGGGAGGGCAGGAGATGAGGTGTGGGGGTGGGGTGGGGGTAGGAGATGAGATGTGGGGAGTGGGGGTGGGAGACGAGGTGCCTGGGGGGCTGGGGGCAGGATTCAAGATGCCGGGGGTGGTAGCAGGGGACATGCTGCCAAGGATGGGGGCGGGAGATGAGATGCTGGGTGTCGGGGGGATTGGGGGGGGCAGGAGATGAGGTGCCAGGGGTTGTGGGATGGTGGGATGGGGGGGGGAGGGCAGAAGACGAAGTGCCGGAGGTGGGGGGTGCAGGAGACGAGGTGCCAGGGGGTGGGGGAGCAGGAAACAAGGTGCTGGATGTTGGGGGGTGGGGGCAGGAGACGAGGTGGTGGTGGGTGGCCAGGCGGGGGCTGGAGGCGAGTCGCCGGGGGTGGTCCGGGAGCGTGGGGTTGGGGGTGGGCCGGAGGCGAGGTGCGGTGTAGTGAAGGTCTGTGCCTACAGGCCCCGGGAAGGGTTAATGTTGTGTTGACAGGCAAGGGCTCTTGTGTCAGTCACAGCCTGGTGCCATCAGCTGTTCACAGTGCCTCACGACAGCCAACAAGAAGAACCTGTTTTGTGTTGTGGTGTGACGGAGCTGGAGAGGCGGTGCCAGGGGCACGCTCGGTGCCAACCAGCACAGTCAAAACACCGAGAGCTGTCGGCATAAAGGTACCGCTTAACTTCTCTTTCCTCCTCCTCCCCTCGTTTCCTGAGCACCCACTTCCTTGTTGGGTACAGTCCACCCTTTTGAGCGGATGGGGTGAGGGTCACCAGGAACTTGCGCACGAGGGGCGATTGGCAATTCGACTGAGGGGGGCGGCGCTGGAACCTGTTGGTGGGCCGGTTTGTCCACATGACTAGGGTCTTTTGAGTGGTGGTCAGGTAGCAGGGTTGTGCTGTCATCCCCCTGGCTAGGGATTAGATTTTCCAAGAACAAGCGAGGGGAAACTGAAGGGCAGTTACTGCACCCCAGGTTCAGTTCAGGGATGGTGTTTGGTGCAGGAGTTTGGGAGCGAGACTGACGGCGTGAGTATTGGGAACAATATCACAAAAGAGAAAACTGGGATCTTGATACATCTCCCAGCTTCTGTCAGTAGGAAAAAAAAGACTTGAATTTATATTGGGTCTCCCACAATCTTAGCAAGTCCCAAACTGCTTGACCTGAAGTGCTTCTGAAGTGTAGTCACTGTTGTAATGTAGGAAATGCAGTCGCCAGCTTGTGCGCAGTGAGATCCCACAAACGGCAATGAGATAAATTATCAGATGATCCCCCTTAGCACTGCTGCCTCACGGCGCCAGGGACCTGGGTTCGATTCCTGGCTCGGCCTGTGTGGAGTTTGTACATTCTCCCCGTGTCTGCGTGGGTTTCCTCCGGGTGCTCCAGTTTCTTCCCACAGTCCAAAGATATGCGGGTTAGGTTGATTGGCCATGCCAAATTGCTCCTTAGTGTCCAGGATGTGTGGGTTAGAGAGATTAGTGGGGTAGGTTTGTAGAGTTATGGGGATAGGGCTTGGGTGGGATTGTTGCCAGTGCAGGTTTGATGGGACGAATGGCCCTCCTTCTGCATTGTGGGGATTCTATGATCTGTTTTAGGGACGAGAGATAAATTGACCCAGACACTACAGGAGGGGGACTTGGCTGCGCAATAGTGCCAGGGAATCTTTGTCCACCTTGAAAACCAGACACGGACTTTATTCAAAATTCACGTGACACGTGACTGAAAGGATGGTATTCAAGAGTGGAACAGTGATTAGCATTGCTACCTCACAGACCAGGGTTCGATTCCCAGCTTGGGTCACTGTCTGTGTGGAGTTTGCCCGTTCTCCCCGTTTCTGCGTGGGTTTCCTCCGGGTGCTCCGGTTTCCTCCCACAGTCCAAAAGACGTGCTGGTTAGGCACATTGGCCATGCTAAATTATCCCTTGGTGTACCTGAACAGGCGCCGGAGTGTGGCAACTAGGGGGTTTTCATAGTAACTTAATTGCAGTGTTAATGTAAGCCTACTTGTGACACTAATAAATAAATACTTGATGCTGCACTGCACTCCTGGCTCAGCGCTCTCGAGTGGGGCTTGCACATCTGACTCGGGAGGCAAGCGGGCAAACCAGTAAGCCGTGGCAAATAGGGTGGCATAGTGGTTAGCCTCACAGCGCCAGGGACTCAGATGTAATTCCGGCCTTGAGCCACTGACAGTGCAGAGTCTGCACATTGTTTCCGTGTCTGCAGGGGTTTCCTCCGGGTGCTCCGGTTTCCTCCTACGGTCTGAAAGACGTGCTGATTAGGTGCAATGGCCATGCATTGGCCAGTCCTGCTAACCTGCATGGCTTTTGGAGAGGAAACCCAAGTAGGCACGAGAGAACATGCAGACTCCGCACAGAAGCTGGAAGATGTGCAGGTTTGATGGCTTGGCCATGGTATCTGCAGGGGGGTTACAAGGTTAGAGATTGGATGGGATGATCTGCTGGTGAGTCAGTGCAGACTTGATGGGCCACATGGCCTGCTTCTATTTGATGAAATCCCACTTTATAGTCGCGACATCACCTTCTGCTTTCCTTAAACTCCCTCATTCTTCCCATCTTAATACAATCTCTGTGAATGCTTGAGGATGTTTCTGCTCGGAAAAAAATCACACGCTCCCAGTGCGGCGCTCCCAGTGCATGATTTTTACTGTAAACTTGTTGTTATTGAGCTGCACCCAGTCTACTCCAGAAAACAACTCTTTCAAAAATGATTGTAAACTCCTTGTGTTCCTCCAATAATCCTTCGGATGCTGGGCTTGGCACTGAATTGTCACTGCTTACTGACTTAATTCACAGTCAGTTCCTACCTTGTGCAGACAAATGTATGCTCTACCTTGGCCCTCTCTCACTCCAATTTTCCAGTGGGATGTGGCAAAGGAGAACATCAACTGGAACCTGGGAGATACATCTAGCTTGTATGGGTGTGGCAGGGGGCTTGTTCAGTTGCTGAGTGCGTCTCTGAGGGAAAGAGGGGGCGGCACGGTTCTCTGTATCTCTGAGGGAGAATGGGGAAGGTTTGGCAGGGTTCTCTGTATCTCTAAGGGAGAACGGAGGCGTATGGGCAGGGTTCTCTATCTCTGGGGGAGAGAGGGGGGAACAGGATTCTCTGGATCCCTGAGGGAAAACATGGGGTGGGATCCATGGGCAGACATCTCTGTATCTCTGAGGGAGGGGGGTGGCGGAGACAGAGTTCTGTGTATCTCTGAGGGAGAATGGGGGGTGGTGTGGCAGGGTTCTCTGGATCTCTGAGAAAGAGTGGGGGTGGGGGGAATGTGGGCAGGGCTCTCTGCATCCCTGAGGGAGAAGTAAAGGGAGTGGGGGGTAGAGCAAGATTTTCTGGTTTGACGTTCTGTGTGAGTGTCTCAGAGGTGAGCCTAAACGTCTTGCCAGGGGTTACAGGGCTAGAGAGATTTACATGATCCTTGGCTGGAATTTCTCTCTCTCTTCACCAGGTGGCACAGTGGTTAGCACTGCTGCCTTACACCGCCAGAGACCTGGGTTCGATTCCAGCCTCGGGTCACTGCATGGTCACCAATGGTGGAACAATTTTAATTAAGGATGTGCAAGAGGCTAGAATTAGAGGAGGTTGGATATCTTGAAGGATTGTGGTGTTGGAGAAGATTGCAGAGAGGGAGATGGCACGATGGCTCAGTGGTTAGCACTGCTGCCTCACAGCGCCAGGGACCCGGGCTCAATTCCAGCCTCAGGTGACTATGTGGAGTTTGCACATTCTCCCTGTGTCTGTGTGGGTTTCTTCCAGGTGCTCTGGTTTCCTCCCACAGTCCAAAGATGTGCAGGTTAGGTGGATTGGCCAGGATAAATTGACCCTGGCATCAGGGGAACTAGCTACATAAATGATGGGGTTGTGGGGATAGGACCTGGATACGATTGTGGTCAGTGCAGACTCAGTGGGCCGAATGGCCTCCTTCTGCATTGTATGATTCTATGAGATGAACTGTTCTTGTGTTTTGTTTCTGGATGCCTCCTGAACTGACCTCCTAACAATGCAGAGTACAACTAACCAGGGCTGCCTTGCACCAAACCCCAGTCTGCTCTGACTAGACTCCAGCAAGAGCAACCTAAAATGGTTCCTCTGTCCACTGACTGGGCACACTGATAAAATAACATTTGTCTTTTAGGACTAAAGACACATTCCTTCGGTTGTAGCTCAACTTTTTGATTCATTTGGTTGGAATTTTAGATGTGATAGCACTCTCCCTTCTGAGTCAGGAGATCAAGGATTCCAGAGTCCTGAGTACATGACTCAGGCTGGCACTCAGTGCGGTACTGAGGAAGGGCAGCACTGTTGGAGGTACAGTCCTTTGAGATGTTCACTGTGGCCCATGTCTGCCCTACAAGATGTGGAGATGCCGGCATCGGACAGGGGTAAACACAGTAAGAAGTCTCACAACACCAGGTTAAAGTCCAACCAATTTGTTGGACTCTAACCTGGTGTTGTGAGACTCCTTGCTGCCCTACAGGATTCCAGCTGTAAAACTCTATAGCATTAAGAACAGGTTGTCTTAATATTTATTTCTTCCTCGGGCAACATCCCCGGTCACCTGGAGTTTATTACATTGCTCTTTGTGGGAGCTTGCAGCAGCCAATTTATGCATAGTGTTTCTTACATTAGAACAGTAACTTGCGTATTGTTTGCCGTGAAAGAGTTGGGGCAGACGGAGGTTGCAAAAATCTGTTTTTTATTCCCCTATCTTTTGTCGTTTGACCTACTTGTGCACGGTAGCACAGTGGTTGGCACTGCTGCCTCACATTCTTAGGGACCCAGTTCGATTCCTGGCTTGTGTCACTGCCTGTCCGGCGTCTGCACGTTCTCCCCGTGTCTGCGTGGGTTTCCTTCAGGTGCTCCAGTTTCCTCCCACAGCCCAAAGATGTGCAGATTAGGTTGATTGGCCATGCGACATTGACCCTTAATGTCAGGGGATTAGCTGGGTAAATATGTGAGGGTTACAGGGGTAGGGCTGGGTGGGATTGCTGTCAGTGTAGGCTTGATGAGCTGAATGGTCTATTTCTGCACTGTAGGGATTCTGTGATTTCTATGAGACTTCAGGAAGCCAAAACATCAAATGGCCATTTGGCCCATCGGACCTGCACCAACAACAATCCCATTCAGGCCCTGTCCCCATAATCCCACATATTTACCCATTAAACAAGATTGTGGTTGATACTGAACCTCAGCTCCACATTCCCAGCCTATCCCAATTCTCCGTGGTATGAAGGACTTTTTCCATTTGCTCATGGGATATGGGCATCACTGGCTGGGCCAACACTGGTTACCCCATCCCTAATTACCCTTGAACTGAGTGGCTTGCTAGATCATTTTAGAGAGCAGCTAAGAGTCAGCCACTTTGCTGTGGCCCTGGAGTTACATGTAGGCAAGACTGAATAAGGACAACAGATTTCCTTCCCTAAAGGGCATGAGTGAAGCAGATGGGTTTTGACAACAATGGTTTCGTGGTCATTTAATTCCAGACTTTTATTTTTGGTAGTACAAGTTTATTTTTGGCATCCCCACATCATGGCCTCACAGCGCCAGGGACCCGGGTTCAATTCCAGCCTTGGGTCACTGTCTGTATGCGGTCTGTACTGTGTCTTCATGGATTTCCTCCGGGTGCTCCAGTTTCCTCCCACAATCCGAAGATGTGTGGGTTAGATGAATTGGCCATGCTAAATTCTCCCTCAGTGTCTCTGAACAGCTCCACACAGACAGTGACCCAAGCCGGGAATCGAATCTGGGTTCCTGGCGCTGTGAGGCAACAGTGTGTCGCCTTGCCTTTTGGGACTAAGGCAGTATAAAGTCTCAAGGAAGGCAGTTCTTCCATTAATTCTCATTTCCAAATAAGAGCAGCTCATTAGTGAAGAATGAAGGGGACTTTGGGTCTGCAGGGAATTGTATCAGGTCTGAGGTTACTCAGAATTCCACATCACTGGGAACCATTTGAACCGGTGGGCTGAGATCAGCCCTTTCATCCGAGCAGTGTGGCGTGAGTTGAAAGTGGTTGCAATTAAGACTCTTGAGGAGTCCAATTCCCCGGCCAGGGATTTGTCTAACTCTGCTTGTGTGGGATTACTGTGAGGCATCCCCCCGCCCCACCAGCTACATCTTTAATTCATTTTCATCACCTAAAGAGTAATTAACTCCACTGCATCACTCCCCTCACCGCACCCCCTCCCCCCCACTGCACCCCCCCCCCTCCACTGCACCCCCCCCCCCTCCACTGCACCCCCCCCCACCTCCACTGCACCCCCCCCCCCACCACTGCACCCCCCCCCCCCCAACCACTGCACCCCCCCCCCCCCCAACCACTGCACCCCCCCCCCCCCCCCCCCCCGGATAATCTGCAGTGTAGAGTCCTGCTGACCATACATAATAGATGGGAAGAAAGAAGAGGGATTCAGGTTGTGATTAAATGCGCTCCTGGAAGTTTCATAGAGTGAGTTTTACAGAGAACAGAAAAAGGCCCTTCGGCCTATCATGTCCGCACTGACTATCAAACACCTATCTATTCCTATCTCTCGATGGCGCGGTGACACAGTGCTTAGCACTGCTGCCTCATAGCGCCAGGAGACCCCAGGGTCGATTCCTGGCTTGGGTCTGTGTGGGCATTCGCACATTCTCCCCGTGTTTCTCCGGTGATGCAGTTTCCGCCCATTGCGCTGGTTAAGTGCCCTGGTCATGCTAAATTCTCCCTCAGTGTACACGGAGTGTGCCAACTAGGGGATTTTCACAGTAGCTTCGTTGCAGTGTTAATGTTAGCCTACTAGTAGCACTGATAAATAAACTTTAAACTTCTGGTCCCATTTTCCAGCACTTGGTCTGCAGCTTTGTAAGCTGTGGCGTTCCAAGTGCTCATCTAAATGTTTCTTAAATGTTGTGAGGGTTCCCTCCACCCTTTCAGGCAGAGAGTTCCAGATTCCCAACCTCTTCCGGGTGCAAAAACTTCTCCTCAAATCTCTTACCCCTCTGTGCCCCCTGGTTATTGACCCCTCTACTAAGGGGAAAGGTTCCTTCCTATCTATAGCCCTTATAATTTTGTACACCTCAATCTAGCTTTTATTGTAACACCACATTCTACACCCTCCTTCCCTTCTCTGCGCTTTGTCTGTACAGTGCACAAGAAACAATACTTCTCTCTGTATACTAATACATGTGACAATAATAAATCAAATCAAATTGAAAAGATCTCCCTTCAGCCTTCTCAGTTCGAAGGAAATCAATCTCAGTCTAATCAGCCTCTCTTCAGAGCTGAAACTCTTCAGCCCAGGCAACACCCTGGTGAACCTCTTCTGCACCCTCTCTAATGCAATCACACCCTTCCTATGTTGTGGTGACCAGAACGGCACACAATACTCTAACTGTGGCCTAATGAGTGTTTTCTATAGCTCCATCATAATCTCCCTGCTCTTACATCCTATGCCTCATGCCTGCATCGCATGACTTGCCCTCATCCTCCAGCAATTAGTCAGCAACACATTCATTCTTATGCCTTTCTACACCCAATGGAAAGCAAAAAGCCTCGATTAGATGATGCTCAACTGTTAGTCAAGCAGCATCCCCCTCCCCACCACCCTATTTTCAATTTTCTTGTACCTGGTCAAGAGAAACATTGAGAGTAAATGACAAAACCAAACTGTTTTAATCTCCCGATGATGGTTCTCCTTGTTTGTACATGGCACTGTCCGGAAAACTGATCCTCAATTCCTGGAAACGTAGAGCAGAATTCTACCGGCATGTCCGCCCGAGGTTTGTACGATCCTGCCAGAGGCCAATGCCATCTTCTGAGCCGCACTCAATCCGGGGCAGGTATGCCGGTAAAACTCCGGCCATACAACCATAGCATCCTACAGTGCAGAAGGAGGCCATTTGGTCCATCGAGTCTGCAATGATCATAATCCCACTCAGCCCCTATCCCCGTAACCCATGCCTTTACCCTGCTAGGCCCTCTGACACTAAGGGGCAATTTAGCATAGCCAGACCACCAAACCCGCAAATCTTTGGACTGTGGGAGGAAACTGGAGCACCTGGAGGAAACCCACGCAGACACAGCGATAACATGCAAACTTCACACAGGCAGTGACCCAAATCGGGAATTGAACCTGGGTCCCTGGCGCTGTGAGGCAGCAGTGCTAACCACTGTGCTACCTTGATGCCAGGCCAATACTGGAGGGTTGGGAACCCTCCAGCAGTTACCATGGAGGGTAACATCATGGCAGTTGGTGCCCTGAACAGGTCTTGTTTTAATCTAGCCGGTTGCTACCTAACTAAGAGAGAACATTGCGTAAAAGTAAGAGCTTGCATTTATGTGAAGCCATTCTGAACCTTGGGGCAGACTGGGAGAATCTGGCTGCTGCTGGAATTGTTTTTGATGTGTGGGCTATGTTGCAGCATAGGAAAGGCGGTGGCCAGACTGTGTACAACAGCAAGAGAGAAGGCAACTCCCAACGAGCCCTGGGGCTTTAATGCACAAGTGTCAGGAGTGGAGCCTTGATCACTTCACAGAATCATAGAGTCCCCACAATGCAGAAGGAGGCCATTTGGCCCATCAAGTCTACCCTGACAACAGTCCCACCCTAAACCTGTAATCCCACCTATTCACCCTACTAATCTCCTGACACTAATGGTAAATTTTAGCATGGCCAATCACATCTTGCAGACTCGGGGAAGAAACTCATGTGAACACGGGGAGAATTTTCAAACTGCGCACAGACAGTGACCCGAGGCTGGAATTGAACCTGAGCCCTGGGGTGTGGGGGTGTGGGGGGGGTGTGGGGGTGTGGGGGGGTGTGGGGGGTGGGGGGTGTGGGGGGGGGGGTGGGGGTGGGGGGGGGGGTGGGGGTGTGGGGGGGGGGGGTGGGGGGGTGGGGGGGGGGTGGGGGTGTGGGGGGGGGGGTGGGGGGTGGGGGTGGGGGGGGGTGGGGGTGGGGGGGGGTGGGGGGGGGGGTGGGGGGGGGGTGGGTGGGGGGGTGGGGGTGGGGGGTGGGGGTGGGGGGGGGTGGGGGGGGGGTGGGGGGGGGGGGGTGGGTGGGGGGGTGGGTGTGGAGTGGGGGGGGTGTGAGGGGCGGGGGGGGGGTGGGGGTGGGGGGGGGGTGGGTGGGGGGGGGGGTGGGTGGGGGGGTGGGTGTGGAGTGGGGGGGGTGTGAGGGGCGGGGGGTGGGGGGGGGTGGGGGGGTGGGGGGGTGGAGTGGGGGGGGTGTGAGGGGCGGGGTGTGAGGGGGAGGGGGGGGATGGGGGGAGGGAGGAGGGGGGGGGATGGGGGGAGGGAGGGAGGGGGGAGGGGTGGGGGTGGTGGTGGGGGGGTGAGGGGTGGGGGAGGGGTGGGTGTGGAGGGGGGGGTGTGAGGGGGGGGGGAGGGGCGGGGTGTGAGGGGGAGGGGGGGGATGGGGGGGAGGGAGGGGGGGGATGGGGGGGAGGGAGGGAGGGGAGGGAGGGGGGTGGGGTGTGGGGGGTGGGGGGTGGGGTGTGGGGGGTGGGGGGGTGGAGGGGTGAGGGGTGGAGTATGGGTGGAGGGGTGAGGGGTGGAGTATGGGTGGGGTGGGGGGATGGGGGGTGGGGGGATGGGGGGTGGGGGGTGGAGTATGGGTGGGGGGTGGGGTGGGGAGGATGGGGGGTGGAGTTGGGTGGGGTGTGGGGTGGGAGGATGGGGGGTGGAGTATGGGTGGGGTGGGGTGGAGTATGGGTGGGGTGGGGTGAGGGGTGAGGGGGGGTGGGGTGGGGGGTGGGGGGTGAGGGGGTGGGGGGGGTGAGGGGGTGAGGGGTGGGTGGGGTGGGGTGAGGGGGTGAGGGGTGGGTGGGGTGGGTGTGGGGGTGAGGGGTGGGTGGGGTGGGGTGAGGGGGTGAGGGGTGGGTGGGGTGGGGTGAGGGGTGAGGGGTGGGTGGGGTGGGGTGAGGGGGTGAGGGGTGGGTGGGTGGGGTGTGGTGAGGGGGGTGGGGTGGGGTGGGGTGAGGGGGTGGGTGGGGTGGGGTGAGGGGTGAGGGGTGGGTGGGTGGGGTGGGGTGAGGGGTGGGTGGGTGGGGTGGGGTGAGGGGGGGGGGGGTGGGGTGGGGGTGGGGTGAGGG